>NC_091070.1:120752500-122002500 GCF_032405125.1 Capricornis sumatraensis | reverse complement strand
TCCTTCCTAGTAAACACCATGCCCAGGAGGAGCCCACAACCAGTAACCAAAGCTCTCTTATCTTAGTAAAAGTATTTCAGCTGGTGAGCCCTATGACTATGGGGCCAAACTAAACAGAGGTGAGCCATGGCCTCTGCAAAATGAGATTGCTCCACACACAGACTTTCAGCCACCACTACCACCACCTCAAGCCTTTCAGCCACCACCTCCACCACAGACGTATACCCACGGTGCATCCTGAAATTAAAGTAGGTGATATTTCTCTTTAATTTTAAAGCATAAGTATTTCCCCCCAAATACAGGTTTTTGGTGTAGGGATCTCACTTTCTCAAGTCCCTTAAACATTGAACTAACAGTTTATTCTTTGAGAGTTTCTGAGGAGAAGCCTTTCTATGCCTCAGTTTCCTCACCTGTAAAGTGGGAGACAATAATAGCAACTATTTCATAAAGTTCTTGTGAGGATTAAATGAGTCAATACGTGTGAAGGATCTAGAACAACATCCGACAGACACATACTAAGTACTCTACAGGTATTTTCTAAACTTCGTTAATGACTTTATTTTTTCTATTTTATTTATAGTGCTTCTTGTTTGGTTTCATTTTGTGCTCATGCACTTTTCAATTACTAAGCATTAATAGTGTCCTCCTAACAGACTATTTCAGCCCCACTACCCTTCTGGAGTAGAAGCAGATTTGGTTAATGGTTTATAAATATTCACCTTCCAGGTCAGAGGCACTCAAACATCTCTATACATTTGCTGAGACCCAGTAGTGATTTTTATCTACTTCATTTAGTTAGAAAATATATTACAGATAAAAGAATACAGCCAAGCTTTTAAATTAACTGGTAAATTTATTAATAACAATAGCATATACACACATTTGAAAACACACATGTAAGAAACATTAAGATTTATTCAGTCTCTGATAATGTCTGGAGTCCATTTGGATTCATGAAACCCCTGCAATCAACTCCAGGACCCCTTATCCAAAAGCAGAGTTGAATAACGGTTCAGACCATCAGTACCATTATCAGCAGAATCAAAGGCTTGGACAGAAAAATACAACATTCCATAATTACAATGAAATAAAACTGAAATGCAATCGTCCTTGCATTTGAGGGTACAGAGGTGGACAATGTTAGCTGCATGCCCAGTGGACCACTTACTCTCAACCTCATTTTTAAAGAAATATTAACATTCTCTACTTTTTTTTCTCTCTCCGGGATTTTCCTGGATCAGGGATCGAACCTGTGTCTTCTACACTGGCAGGCGGATTCTTTACCAGACCCACCAGGGAAGCCCCAACCTTGTTTATTTTATAGGGTCTCCTGAAAAGCAATGAAACTGTGAATGTAAATGAAAAGTTCATCTCAATGGGGAACAAAAGATCAGGATGGAAGGAGGGTGTCATAAATGAAGAAAGGAAAAGGATCTTCCAGTGAGCAATGTTCTGAATTTAATGAAAATCCAAAAGTTTAGACCAAACTGAAAAGCATAAAGGAAGGACTTAAAACTGCCACCTCCTCCTTAGCACACACACACAAATACAGCCCTCCTCCCAGCTGTTGCCCTGAGGTGACCATAGCCAACTTGGGAAAGGAGGTCCAAAACATTTCCATTTTCATGTCTTCACATACATCTAATGGAAATGAACCGCACCCATCCATCCATCCATGAAGGCTATTTTTAAAAGAAGAGGGACAGAAAAATTAATTCAACAAATACTAATTCAGTAAGTACTTAAGTGTCCACTGTGTGCCAAGCACTGGTTGGCGGGGACGATATAGAGGAAAACCAAACCAATAAAGTTTCTGTTAAAGTCTTGAGGAAAATGGTAAACAAGAAAAAAAAAAAAAAACTATTAATAGCAAAACAATTTCTGACAGCTGCTAGGAAGAAAATAAAATAGTGAGGGACCAGAGGCAGGAAGGAGAGACACAACTTCCCGAAGGTGTCTGAGAGGTGACGTTTGAGACCAGACTAAAATGACTAGTGCCTTCCAGTGACTTGACGCCGAAATATTCCGAGAAAAGAGAATTAAAAGCAAAAATGATCCACAAACCAAGAAATAACAGGAATTTCACAGCGCCAAAGTGAGCGGCGCAAACCAGAACCTATGAATTCCGGAGCGGCGGGAGAGTTTGAATATTCATGTCCAATCAGGGAAAGGCTGAGACCAGGGGCAGCGCGGGCTCAGTACGAAGTATCCCGAACCGCTGGTGTCCACAGGAAGCCACATCGCAAGGGCCTAACTCGTGATCCGGCACCCACGCAGCTGCCAAACTCGCAATTCTTCAGGGCTGTGATGCAGTGTTCGAAAGACCCGGGCTTGGTCGTGTCCTGGGGTCCTTTCTTAAATGTGGATAGCCGAAATCACTCACTTCGTTTTGGAACACCGGTGACACGTACCCAACATAGCCACCAGGACACAAGTCTAGGAGCAGTCTCAGTATCCTAATTTAGAACTGACTCATACGAAAGCTAAGCAGCAGTGAGGGTTAAGACGCGCCCTAGATTCAAAAGCAAAGCCAGTCACGCGCCAGAAATCTCAAGTCATAAGGGCTTAAAAAGCTCCGTGTGTCATCTTCCATTACTTTTAGCCAACTAGAGTAACTTACTTTGTGAGGAACTGAGGAAAAACAAGTGAACAAGGCTCTTTTCTGGTGATTAGGTGGGTGGCTCTGAAAAGAGCCTTTGGAAAATCAAGCGGCTTTGCGACTCGTGCGAGCGCCGCGTCCCAGCAGGGACTCACTTGGAGCTGGTGTACTTGGTGACCGCCTTGGTGCCCTCGGACACGGCATGCTTGGCCAGCTCGCCAGGCAGCAGCAGGCGCACGGCCGTCTGGATCTCCCGAGACGTGATGGTTGAGCGCTTGTTGTAATGCGCCAAGCGCGACGCTTCGCCCGCGATGCGCTCGAAGATGTCGTTGACAAATGAGTTCATGATGCCCATGGCCTTGGACGAAATACCGGTGTCTGGGTGCACCTGCTTCAGCACCTTGTACACGTAGATGGAATAGCTCTCCTTACGGCTGCGCTTGCGCTTCTTGCCGTCTTTCTTTTGGGCTTTGGTAACGGCTTTCTTGGAGCCCTTCTTGGGCGCAGGAGCGGATTTTGCCGGCTCAGGCATTGTGAAACAACGCCGTTTGGCAAAAAAAGAGGTATGAGAATGGGCGGGCCTGATCCATTTATAACCACCGTATGCAAATTAAGGCTCCAAAAGTCTTACATTCCCATTGGTCCGTGGAGAGACCTTACGTTATCAGTAATAGCTACAGAATAACACCGACTCTTAACCTTATTGGCTGTTTCAGGAGCCAATTTAGGACCAATGAAAAGCTTGTTCCTGACCCCACCCCTCGGAAAACTTATAAAGGCTTTCCAATTGCTGATCTTTCTTAAACATTTGCCGAGGGGCTTCGATCTTTAAGTGTACTACTGTTACCTTTAGTCATGTCTGGTCGCGGAAAGCAGGGAGGCAAGGCCCGCGCCAAGGCCAAGTCGCGTTCGTCCCGTGCAGGCTTGCAGTTCCCGGTAGGGCGAGTGCATCGCCTGCTGCGCAAAGGCAACTACGCTGAGCGGGTGGGGGCCGGCGCGCCCGTCTACATGGCGGCGGTTCTGGAGTATCTGACGGCCGAGATCCTGGAGCTTGCCGGCAACGCGGCGCGAGACAACAAAAAGACGCGCATCATCCCTCGTCACCTGCAGCTGGCCATCCGCAACGACGAGGAGCTGAACAAGCTGTTAGGCAAGGTTACCATCGCGCAAGGCGGCGTTTTGCCCAACATCCAGGCCGTTCTGTTACCAAAGAAAACCGAAAGCCATAAAGCCAAAAGCAAATAAAGCCTTACAAAGTAAACCAAAGAACAAAGGCTCTTTTTAGAGCCACCCAAGTTTTCAAAAAAAGAGCTAATGCGCTATTTTGTGATCAGCCCTTTATTTTGACACTTTGGTGGTGGCTCTTAAAAGAGCCTTTGGGGTGAGTGGGGATGGTATCAAGCCTCTTAATTACTTATTCTTGCCAGGCTTGTGACTCTCCGTTTTTTTGGGCAATAAGACTGCCTGGATATTGGGTAAGACACCGCCCTGGGCAATAGTGACACCCCCGAGTAACTTGTTGAGCTCTTCATCATTTCTCACGGCCAGTTGCAAATGGCGAGGGATGATGCGCGTCTTCTTGTTGTCTCGGGCGGCGTTGCCCGCCAGCTCCAGGATTTCCGCGGTCAGGTACTCCAGCACTGCCGCCAAGTACACCGGTGCGCCGGCCCCCACCCTTTCGGCGTAGTTCCCTTTGCGCAGCAGGCGGTGCACTCGCCCTACGGGGAACTGAAGGCCAGCGCGGGATGAGCGCGACTTGGCCTTGGCCCGAGCTTTGCCTCCCTGCTTTCCGCGGCCTGACATTACTGCTAAAACTGCAGTTACAGCTTCTTTTTCAAGGAGAAGGATATGGCAAGGGTAACCAATTTGATGTAATTTATAAGAGCTACCGGGAGGGGTGAAGGGAAGTGGTTTGATTGGCTAAAAGCGGGGTCCGATCGCACAGCCAATAGGAAAGCGAAAACCAGACTCTTCGTTTGCATCTTGCGCTACGAGGAAATGACGGCTTCTATAAGTACCTACCAATCGTTGTGAGCCATATTAAAGCCCTTTATTTGCATGCCAGGATTTTTAAAGTGAAGGCTTTCAAACAAAACGCTCTTCTGTTTTGCTTTATTTACTGAGTGGCAATTTTTTTCTAGGTTACGGATGGTAGGTTTTTTTCCGGTTTCCCAAAAAGGATTTTAAAGGGCTGCAGAGAGCCTTTAGCAGATGCAGTTACTCCCACTCAAGGGCCTTGGAACCTTAAATTACTAAGTTCCTCCTTTTCTGGCTCGTCAAAGCCAGACTGCCTTAAAAAATACAAAACTACTGAGGCCTCTTCTTTTCTTTCAATTCAGTTGTTGCCTGCGGTGTGGCTTCGCCCCATCCCCACCCGTCTGTTCCTTAGACTCCGGTTTAATCGAGGGCATTTCCTTCTCAGAGGATCTTCCCAACCCAGAGATCGAGTCCGGGTCTCCAGCATTGCAGGCAGGTGGATTCCTTACGGTCTGAGCCACCAGGGAACCCCAGAATAGTATGTCATCCTCCTCTTGACCTCTAGGAGGCGTCCCAAACCGCCTTCAACTTGAAGGCGTCTTTCCCTTGGCATTCAAAATGTCGCTCTTAGTCTTTCCTCATTCTGCTGCTTTTCCCCCTGTCCGTGTTTAAATCCCAGTGTTAAGCTCGGCTCTGCCTCCCTATTCGCCCTTTCCGCACACTTCATTCTTCACTCTTCCCGAAGTCGTACCCAATTCAGTGCTTTCATCTAGTATTTGCTGCAGAAGCTCAGGCCTGTATACCTGTTAACTGGATACTTCAATCTGTCTGTCCCTATAACTCGACCTATCCAAAAGCAAACTCATCCAGTCACCTGCCGCCACCACCACCACCCCCACTCCCCCCCACCACCACCACCTCCCCACCCCCCGCCAGCTCCCTTCTCTTTGTTCTTTCCCTGAATTGCTCCAACAGTCTGCCCGGAACCTGAGCTAACATCTACAGTTTCCTGCATCTTACAGCATATATTCATGAATATTCCTGAATATTCATTGGAGGGACTGATGTTGAAGCTGAAACTAATACTTTGGCCACCTGATGCGAAGAACTGACTCATTGGAAAAGACCCTGATGCTGGGAAAGGTTGAAGGTGGGAGGAGAAAGGGACTGCAGAGGATGAGATGGTTGGATGGTATCACCGACTCAATGGACATGAGTTTGAGTAAACTCCGGGAGCTGGCGACGGACAGGGAGGCCTGGCATGCTACAGTCCATGGGGTCGAAAAGAGTCGGACACGACTGAGAGACTTCACTTTCACTTTTCACTTTCATGCATTGGAGAAGGAATTGGCAACCCACTCTAGTATTCTTGCCTGGAGAATCCCAGGGACGAGGGAGCCTGGTGGGCTGCCGTCTATGGGGTCGATTTAGCAGGGGCAGCAGATTACTTTTAATACCTAATACAATGTAAATGTTATGTAAATAGTTGTAAATAAAATGTAAAACTATGTACATAGTTGCCAAGGCAGGGCAAATTCTAGTTTTGCTTTTTGAAACTTTCTGGATTTTTTTTTTTTTTTTCAAATATCTTCCACCCACAGTTGGTTGAATCCTCAGATTCAGAACCCGTGGATACCGAAGGCCAACTGAAATTGTTTCACAAATAAGGAAACCAAGGCTCAGAGGAATTTAAGCACTTGCTGAAGGTCACACAGCCACTTACAAAGACATGATTAGAACCAAGGTCAGCCTCGCTCAAAGTCTGTGCTCTTCATCCCTCCAAGCCCATTGCTTCACTAAGGAGATTACCGGCTTTATGAAGTCATTGTGCCCAGCCCTGCTTCTTCCCTCTGTTACAGAGGGAGGGAGAGCTGGAGAAATAGTTTAGAAAAGAAGATGCTAATTCTCTAAGAGTATAGTTTTATTTGTTTATGAAAAAAAAATGTTTATTAGCAGATGGGGAAACAGTGGAAACAGTGTCCGACTTTAATTTTTTGGGCTCCAAAATCACTGCAGATGGTGACTGCAGCCATGAAATTAAAAGATGCTTACTCCTTGGAAGGAAAGTTATGACCAACCTAGATAGCATATTGAAAAGCAGACATATTACTTTGCCAACAAAGGTCCGTCTAGTCAAGGCTATGGTTTTTCCAGTGGTCATGTATGGATGTGAGAGTTGGACTGTGAAGAAAGCTGAGCGCCAAAGAATTGATGCTTTTGAACTGTGGTGTTGGAGAAGACTCTTGAGAGTCCCTTGGACTGCAAGGAGATCCAACCAGTCCGTTCTAAAGGAGATCGGTCCTGGGTGTTCTTTGGAAGGAATGATGCTAAAACTGAAAGTCCAGTACTTTGGCCACCTCATGCAAAGAGTTGACTCATTGGAAAAGACTCTGATGCTGGGAGGGATTGGGGGCAGAAGGAGAAGGGGACGACATAGGATGAGATGGCTGGATGGCATCACTGACTAGATGGACATGAGTTTGGTGGCTCAGACAGTAAAGTGTCTGCCAGTTCGATTCCTGGGTCGGGAGGATCCCCTGGAGAAGGAAATGGCAATCCACTCCAGCACTCTTGCCTGGAAAACCCCATGGACGGAGGAGCCTGATAGGCTACAGTCCATGGGGTCGCAAACAGTCAGACACGACTGAGTAACTTCACTCACTCACTCACTCACTTGAGTGAACTCCGGGAGTTGGTGATGGACAGGGAGGCCTGACATGCTGCAATTCGTGGGGTTGCAAAGGGTCGGATACAACTGAGCGACTGAACTGAACTGAAGAGCCAGGTGGAAGGAATAAAGGACTCCTGATTTAAAGGTGACCAAGACATGGTCTCAGCCTTGAAGTGGTCACAGAAAGGAAGTGAGACCAAGGTCAAAGCACAGGACAGAGTGCTTCAAGTCTATCAGCAGGACATGAACAAAGAGATGTGGGTACACTGAGGCTATATATGTGGGAGTAGGGAGGCTTCATGAAAGAGGAGGTGATATCTCACGGAACCATGAGGAGGACTTTGTGGGTCAAGAGGAGATTGAAAGCATTCTAGCCAAAGGCAACTTTATGTGCAATGCAAGGAGCTGTGGGACAGCCTGGTTCATGTCATGAATGATGTGCAGCTCAGTATGGAGGGGGCTGAGGGTGGAGTTGGGGAAAAGTGGAAAGGAGTATGGTTGGAATGATATATTGGAGCTCAAATGCACTAAATGTTTGATTAACTAGATTGCCTGGTTAGGAATTCAGTTGCTTTTGGTTAAAAATCCCAGAGGTGTTCAAGGGGATAAGATCCAGTCTATTTGTGAAGGTGTTTGGCTTTTACAAATGGCCTACTCTGTTACATATTTTAATGGCTCTAGTAAGAATGCTGGGAAAGGAACTCCAGGGAGCAATACATAGTAATTGAGGCTGATGTAATTTGTAGGGTATTGGCCTATCTGGACTTATCTAATAAGGATTTATAGCTAGATGAAATCTAAAGTATTAAATCTAATTCCACCCCTGTTACATGCTCTGTAGCTCTCACTCTAACTCTCCAACTCTCCCTCCCTCTATAACAGGGAGGAAGCAAGGCTTGCTTCATGAAGCCCATAATTTAGTTAGTGAAGTAGTGTGCTTGGAGGGGTAAAGAGCACAGACTTTGAGTGAGGCAGACCTTGGTTCTAATCATGTTTTTGTAAGTGGCTGTGTGACCTTCAGCAGCAAGTGCTTAAATTCCTCTGAGCCTTGGTTTACTTATTTGTGAAACAATTATAGTCGGCCTTCGGTCAACAAACCACTCTCCAGATGCTAGCTATCAACAGTAGACTGTGGTAGCCAGAGTGATAGAAGATAAAATGGAAGTTCATCAATTGAAGAAAAATAATATACCCTACCATAACAGAGTTGTTAGAATAAATGAGAATTAAATATAAGGAGCCTAGTACACAGCTGGAACCTGAGAGTCCAAAATGCTGGCTTAGGAGGCAGAATAACTTAATGGTTAAGAGTTCAAATTCTGCAGCCTGACTCCTGAGTTTGCTTACTAGATCTATGACCATAGACAAATTAATTAATTTATTATCTAACCTGTAAGGGTGTCTGCTTCCTCAAAATGGTAAACCGAGAGTAATAACAGTAGCTACTTCATGGACTTGTTGCAAGAATTAAGAGTTCATTTAGAATAGTACCTGTCACCAACAAAGCATCCTCCCACCATTCCCCCCCGCTGTCATTGGATTAGCAAATTACAAGGCACTCATCAAAAACAAGTGCTAAAGATTCCATCTCTTTAACATCATTCTAATTGTTTTACTTCTCTCTCTAGCTCATTTCTTGTCTTCACTCAGATTATCTTTCACCAGACTACTGCTAAAGGCTCTTCTATTCTTCGCTTGCATTCTTTCCATTCCCCTAATATATTCACACACACTAGCCAAAGTGATCTTCTAAAGAAAATCTTATTATTTTCTCTTTATACCTTTTCCCAGGTGATTTCACTCCCCTCCTTCCCACTTTCCCACCTTCCCCCCACCACGCATGATCTCATTTCATCTTCAACAACTCTTGCATCTCAGATGCCAAAATTAATAAACAAAATCTTAACCAGAAACAGAATATTACATAGACTCAAACATCTCCTACAATTACCAATGGAAAATAAAAATTTTACATTTTTTTTCTGAGAGATACCACGTTAATCAACTGATCAGAATTATCATTAACAATAGGACAAAGCGAATTATATGCCTCCTATATAGTTCAGTGAGAAGGATTCAATATCACTTCTGCAGTTTCCCTGCCAAAAGTGTATATCCTAAATCTGAATCAGAAAGAAACGTTAGAGAAACCTAAGTTGAGGGATATTCAACAAAATAAATGCTCTGTGTGTGGGTGCTAAGTCACTTCAGTTGTGTCAGACTCTTTGCGATCCTATGGACTGTAGCCGCCAGGCTCCTCTGTCCATGGAATTCTCCAGGCAAGAATACTGGAGTGGGTTGCCATGCCCTCCTCCAGGGGATTTTTCCCAGTCCAGGAATCAAACCCTGCATTTCCTGCATTGGCAGGTGGGTTCTTTACCACTAGCACCACCTGAAAAGCACAGATGGTCTGTACTCCTCAAAAATGCCAGTCATGAAAGACAAAGACTAAGGAACTAGTCCAGATTAAATGGAGGCCATAGAGACATAACAACTGAATACAGCATGTGATCCTAGACTGGATCCTGGCCCAGTTTTTTTTTTTTTTAATTCTATATAAAGGACATATGAGACAATGACAAATTTTCAGTAAAATCTGTAGTACTGTGTCAATGTTAATTTCCCAAATTTGACAATTATACTGTAGCTATGTGAGAAAAAAAAATTTTTACTAAGAATGTATTAGCAAATATATATTAGAGCTCTTCAGAGAAACAGAACAAAAAAGATATATATGCAGAGAGTAATAGCAAACAAGCAAAAGAGAGAGAGAGATTTATTATAAGCAGTTGGCTCACATGATAATGGAGGCTGACAAGTCCCTAGATCTGCAGGGTGAGTCAGCAAGCTGGAAACCCAGGAGAGCTGATTGTGTAGTTACAGTTCAAGCCTGAAGGTCTGAGAACCAAGAGAAGCAGTTCTACAGTGCCAGTCAAAAGCTAACAGGCTGGAGACCCAGGAAGTGCCAGTGTTTCAGTTCAAGTCTGAAGACAGGTAAAAAGCCAATGTTCCAGTTCAAAGGCCATCAGGTAGGAAAGAACTCTTTTTCAGAGAGGGTTAGCCTTTTTGTTCTGTTCAGGCCTTACACTGATTGGATGAGACCCAGCCACAACAGGGAGGGCAATCGGCTTTACTCAGTCTACCGATTTAAATCTCATCCAAAACCATCCAGAATAACATTTGCCCAAATATCTGGGCCCCCTGTGGCCCAGTCAAGTTGACACTTAAAATTAACCATTGCAAGTAGTTAGAGGTAAATGGGCTCTATCTCTGAAGCTGACACTCAGATGGTTCAGAAAAAATTAGATATGTGTAGATACATAAGAAATAAAGCAATCATGATAAAATGTTAATATTTGGATAATGTGGGTATCAGGGTGGGCAGTATACAGAATTATTTGTACTATTTGTAGTTATTTGTAATTTCTGTAGCTCTGAAAGCACTTAAGAAAAAGTTAAAAATAAAATGCATACACACACAAAACCATATATCCAATATGACATCTCTTCTTAGATATCCTAAAGACACTATGAACTCAAGTCCAAAAAGAATTGGACACCTAGTCTCCCCCTTCCCCACCCTTCCAACCCTTCTTCCAAAATTCTGTATCTTAGGGAACAAATGCCATCCACCTTGATGCACAAAGCTGATAATTATCCTTCATACTTTCCCTCCCATAATTAGCCCATCACCACACACTATGGGTTTTACCCTCCTAATGTATACCTTGTACCCACAATTTCTTTCCATCTCCACCTCCACTACCACCATGATCCAAGACATCAACATTCTCACCTAGACTGCTCCACTAACCTCCAAACTGGTCTTCCTGCTTGTGCCATTACCTCCTTTACAGTTCTCACACTGAAGCCAAGGAACTTTGCAAAATACAGATTTAAAGATGAGGTGAAGTTGCTCAGTCATGTCCGACTCTTTGCAACCCCATGGACTGTAGCCCACCAGCCTCCTCTGTCCATGGGATTCTCCAGGCAAGAATACTGGAGTGGGTTGCCACTCCAGTATTTAAAGATTTAAAGATGGCTAAATGCAATGCATGATCCTTGATTGACTTTCAAAAAATAAAGGCACTAATGAGACAACTGGGGAAATTTGAATATCAACTGTATCAACTATTAGATAATAGTATTGAACAAATGTTAAATGTCTTAGGTGTGGTAATGGTATTGTGGTTATATAGGAAAATGTCCTTGTCTTAGAAGATATATGCTGAAGTATACAGCAATGAAGTATAAAGATTTTTCAACTGTCAAATGATTCAACAAAAATGGTAAGTTTTTATTTTTATTGTGTATACACATATTCAAAGAGATTAAAAAGCAAATATGGAAAAATGTTAGTTAATATAGATGAAGGATAAATGGGGTGTTCAATTGCAATTGCAACCTTGTAATTGACATTATGTTAAAAAAAATTTTTTAGTGTTATAAGGGTATTGTTCTATAAGAGAATATCCCTCTTATTAGGAGGAGATATGTATTAGAGTACTTAGGGATGAAATGTCATGCTATCTGCAATTTATTTTCTGAAAAAGTATACAAATACATTTTTAAAGTATACAGGTATACATAAAGTACGTGTTCAGTCACTCAGCCATGTCCAACTCTTTGTTACCCTATGGACTGTAGACCACCAGGCTCCTCTGTCCACGGGATTATCCTGGTAAGAACACTGGAGTGGGTTGCCACTTCCTACTTCAGGGTAGCTTCCCCAGCCAGGGATCAAACCCCGAGTCTCTTGCATTTCCTTCATTAGCAAGTGGATTCTTTACCACTGGGCCACCAGGAAAGCCCCAATATATATATATATATATAAAACAAATGTAAAAAACAGTGAAAGGTAGAGGATGTTGTTTTGTATTATTCAATTTTTATGCACGTTTTAAATTTTTCAATACTGAAGTTGGGGAGAATACATATATGGAGAAATCTATAAAATATTAGGAAACACAATAAAATACTGATTGAATTGATGAGTTATATATCTTTGGTAAAATCTCGGCCTGTTATATCCCTGCTGAAAACCTTCCCTAGCTTCCTACCTCTCCTAGGATAAAAACAAAACTGCCTAACAAGACCCACAAAGCCCAGCATGATGCCTCTTCTCCCCACAGCCTAGGGCACTGGCTCACTCACTTCCCATCCCCATCATCTCTGCCCTGGGATCTCCAGTCATAATTAACTACACTCAAGGAACCACTCCCCCAAAGTGTCTCCTCCTGGCCTTTGCACGTGCAGCTACCACACTTATGAGGGACTGAGAAAGGGGTTTTAGTGTCCCTTCTAAGCTGCTCCCCTGTTTTCTCTGTTCTCCTCAAGCTCGATGACATGCCTCCTTAATATCCTGCTTAGTGCCATCACAGATCTTAGCATGCAGTATTGCAATGGTCTGATCACTTGTCCATCTTCTCCAGTGTTCTGTAAGCTGCCTGAGGACAGGGCCTGTCTTACCTCCCTAGTCTCCAGGACTGGTCTAGCGCACAATAATTATGTATTCGATAAAGGAAAGGGACTTCCATTTTCTTGTATATAAAAGTGTTGGGCTAGATCTACAAGATCTATTGGCAATAAAATGGATCAATCCCCATTGTTCAGGAATTCTCGTTTTCTTCGCAACTCCTCAGGTTCAGAACTTCCTACAACCCCCAAGAGGGGCTTCCCCGGCTACTCAGCGGTAAAAGAATCTGCCTGCGCTGCGATGCGTTAAGACTCAGCATACCTGGATCTTCCCTATAGCTCAGATGGTAAATAACCTGCCTGCAATGTAGGAGACCTGGATTCGATTCCTGGGTCAGGAAGATCCTCTGGGGAAGGGAATGGCAATCCACTACAGTATTCTTGCTTGGAGAATCCCATGGATAGAGGAGCCTGGCGAGCTACAGTTCATGGGGTCGCCAAGAGTCGGACACGACTGAGCGACAAACACTGCTACTGCTGCAGGAGACCTGGGTTCCATCCCTGGGAGGGGAAGATCCCCTAGAGAAGGGCAGAGCAACCCGCTCCAATAATTTAGCCTGGAGAATCCCATGGACAGAGGAACTTGGCGGGCTGCAGTCCTTAGGGACGAAGAGAGTCGAAGACACCACTCAAGTGACTGAGCATGCACTCACGCACGCACGCACGACCTCAAGAGACAGAGACTACAGTTCCCGTGAGCCCTCACCTGCCTGGTCTATCGCGTAGCGAGGACTCCATTTCCCAGAGTGCCTCTGGACGCGAGATCTGCATTCACCCGGCTTGTCAGGAGTTCCGTCCCAGAGGGGGAACTGCGGTAGCCAAGCCTGAGTGCGAGGTAGAAAGGGTCCAGTTTGGGGTTCAGGGAGGGGGCACAGGGACCGTGGCTCAACCAAAAGCCCGGAGTTGCACATACCCTACTCTTGGAACCTCCAGCTGATTCTTTGCGAATCCCCTTAGAAGCGCGGGCTCTCTCAGCTGCTCTCGGCGGAGGCCACAATCCCCCGACGTCACACGGAGGAAAGGGGCGGTGCCTCGCATCACACTGTCTGGTGTCTAGACGCGCTCCCGGGGTGGAAGTTGGCCTGAGGCGGGGGCTGGGGTAGTTGAGACGCTGGTACCGAGAGCGAGGCCCTGACCCTCACTGCTCCCGTCTTTGTCTCTGCCGTAGCCGATGCTGAGTGGGCAGCTGGTCGTACGCCTGTTCTCCATGGCCAGCCGCATCTGTATGTCCCGGGGCAGCGCGGGATCAGGGGTCATCGGCCCCGTCGAGGCTGCCATTCGCACGAAGTTGGAGCAGGCCCTGAACCCCGAAGTGCTGGAGCTGCGTAATGAGAGCGGCGGCCACGCGGTCCCACCGGGCAGTGAGACCCATTTCCGCGTGGCGGTGGTGAGCTCTCGCTTTGAGGGACTGAGCCCCCTACAAAGGCATAGGCTGGTCCATGCGGCGCTGTCAGAAGAGCTGGCTGGGCCAGTCCACGCCCTGGCCATACAGGCGCGGACCCCCGCCCAATGGAAGGAGAACCCTCAACTGGACACAAGTCCCCCCTGCCTAGGTGGGAGCAAGAAAAGTCGAAACTAACCCTGGACCTGGAGAGAGGGAGGACCAGGATTCAAGTGGGTTTCGTGAGAATAAACTACTGGGGCTTTCTTGCATTTAATACAGTCGTATTTGTTAGAAACGAGTAATGTAATATGCCCATGTAACCGGCATATGCGTATTCTCAGGAGAGAGTAATTCATTTCACATTAAGGTTAACCTAAGGAGAGGGGACAATTCCTACTATTCAGGAAAAGCTGCCCAGTTGTTTCATTTTAAATTGTGACTAAGGAATCGCCAGACTTGATATAAGTTACTAGTAATCCTGTACATTAAAAGATAAATTACCATATGAGGTGAATTGCAGTGGTGCTAATGGCCTGCTGTCAGTGCTACAAATGTTCTTCGGAAAAGAAAGATACTTCGAGCCTAGGCATAGTCAGAAAGTGCTTTGTTAAGCCAGAAAAGAGAGGAAAGTTGCTGCCAACAGGGGAAAGAGCCCAAGCAAGGGCAAAGAAGCTGGACTGGGCAGAGTTATTGGACAAAACAGCAATTACGGTTGCATCTGAACTTCAAACTTGGGGGATGTTTGGCTTGCTAACAACCTGTCCATTTCCAAAAGGATTTGCATTTCTCATGAGGAAAAAAAGTCTTAAAAAAAACAAACGCTAAAGCAGTGAAAAGATTAGAACCTAGGAAATGAATATAGAAGATGGAGAAAACTTTACATAGCCCTTTTTCTTATGAGCCTTCCAAACGTTGTCATAATTCTGAGGGGAAAAGGTAATGTCTAGATAAGCAATTTTCTGATGATCTCTGTGTGGAGATTGAACTTAGTAAAGAAAAGGCTTGGTTAACATTTATCCACCATTTCCAGCTAAAGAATTTAGACTGCATCTGGTGGGGCAGTAGGGAGTCATTGAAGAGTTTTGAGAAAAGGATGGCAAAGAACATTTTGGGGCAGTGATGTTAGTGGGTTGTCATAGGGAATTGGAGGCATGGAGAGTAACCAGTGGTGAAGGCAGAACTTTGGCCGAGAGGTAAGCTGTTGAAATGGAAAGGAAGGAGTTGATTTGAGAGCTATCATTTTTAAGTCAAGAAGATTTGATTAGAACTGAAATGGACTACAGTGAGAAGGGAGTCAATGGTAACCCTCAGGCAGGGTTTTTAGATTTCTTCACAGATAAGAATTCCCAAGGGAGCTTGTTTAAAATATGGATTCTAGGTCACCTCTTTTCCAAAAAGAGGATTCTGAATCCACAAATCAAGAATGGAATCTGGAATCTATATTTTAAAAAAACACACACAAAAGTATTTCGAGTGAAGTTGGTTCTGTTCTCAAGAAATGTCACTCCCAAGTTATTTGTTTTCATTTGTGGAGTTTTTAGATTTTTTTTAAATTTCTTTTTGTAAATATTATTTTATTATGGCAAAAACTTCATATGAGATCTACCTTCTTAACAAATGTTTAAGTGTATGATACATTATCACTGACTACAAGTACGATGTCATACAGCAGATCTCTAGAGTTTAATCATCTTGCTTGGCTGAAACTTAAGGCCTGCTGATTGATAATTCCCTACTTCCCTCTCCCCGCCACCCTACCCTGCCCCTAGCAGCCAACATCCCACTGATTCTATTCCGCTATTATAGATAATTCTGTAAGTAGAATCGAGCATATTTATCTTTCTGTGGCTGGCTTATTTCACTTAGCATAACGTCCTCATGATTTATCACAGCGGAATTTCCTTTAAGGCTGTCGAGTATTCCATTGTATGTATATATTAATTTTTCCTTATCCAGGCATTTGTCAATGAACGTTCAGGTTGTTTCCACATCTTAGCTATTGTGATAATGCTGCAATGAACATGGGAATGCTAACACTTCTCCAGGATCCTGATTTCAGTTCTTTTGGGTAAATACCCAGAAGTGGGATTGCTGGATCATATGGTAGTTCTGTTTTTAATTTTGAGAAACTTCCATATTTTCCAGAGTGGTTGTACCATTTTGTATTCCCACCAACAGTGTGCAGGGGTTCCAATATCTCCCCATCTTCATCAATACTTTATATAATATATATATATATTATTTGGGGGCTTCCCTGGTGGCTCAGAGGGTAAAGCATCTGCCTGCAATCCCGGAGACCTGGGTTTGATCCCTGGGTCGGGAAGATCCCCTGGAGAAGGAAATGGCAACCCACTCCAGTACTTTTGCCTGGAAAATTCCATGGACGGAGAAGCCTGGTAGGCTACAGTCCATGTGGTCGCAAAGAGTCAGACACAACTGAGCAACTTCACTCACTATATATTTTATATATTTTTTTTATATATTTATAAAATATATATTTTATATATATATATTTATATATATATATATGTATATAAAATATCTATCCTGACAGGTATGAGGTGGTATTTCATTAAGGTTTTGATTGCACTTCCCTGATGATTAGTGACATTGAGCATTTTTTATATACATATATATTACTGGCCACCTGATGTGAAAAGCTGACTCACTGGAAAAGACCCTGTTGCTGGGAAAGATGGAGGGCAGGAGAAGAGGGCAACAGAGGATGAGAGGGTTGGATGTCATCAACTCAATGGACATGAGTTTGAGCAAACTGGGCGATAATGAAGGACGCCTGGCATGCTGCACTGCGCGGGGTTGCAAAGAAGTCAGACACGACTGAACAGTAGCTATTGGTCATCTTATGTATTTGGAAAAATGGCTACTCAAGTCTTTAGCCCATTTTTTGCTATTAAGTTGTAGGACATTACCCCAAGTTTTCAAAACTAGGAGACTATGAGGGCCCTCTATCTATAAAAGTGGGAAGGTCAGCATAGAGGCCAACTCAGGAAGTAAATGCATCATGTCACTCTGGCCTTCAGTTTGGAGAAAGGAGTTGTTTTTCCAGCTCACCATCTTCTGCCTCAGGAGGCAGAACAAAGTTGGATGTAGGTAGAGGCGAAGAAGCAGACATAGCCATTTTAGGTTTTAAGGATTTGTTTCCTTTTTATTTTTCATCAGTATTTTTCATTTAATTTTTTTACATCAACAGAGTTGGATTTAGGGTTCCCCAGGAGAGTAAGGGGAGATGAATGGGTCCCTCCAGGGAGGTGCAGGGGAGAGGGCTGCGTCCAGCAAGTGAAGGGTGAAGAGAGGGTGCACACTCATACACTGGGCACTGGAGAAGGCAGTTCTTTGAGCACAGACATCAGAGAGTTAAACAGTCACCACCTGGTTCACTTTTACAAAATGGGAGTGACCATAGGGTAGGGGCACCAGACGCAGCAGGGGGAGGCTGAATTTGGATTTTCTTTTTTTGTTTTCACTTTTTCCTTTTAACTTTTTAACATTTACAAACAGCTAAAAACTACAACACATCACAGCTACAGTGTTGGGGGTGGAGGACGGGGGCACCCAAGAAAGCAACCACATGGGGCGGGGGTGGGGGGCAGGGGCAGCTTAACCTACATGGGCTATCCTGTGGAGAGGGTGAGATGGGGAAACTGAGGCTTCTGGTCCCTGCATTAGGGGGTCCCTGGCTTACTGCTGAAACTCCTCCCACTTTGCAGGAGTTGCTGGGAAAGGCCGGTGCCTGCCCCGCCCCAGCGCCTTGTGCTTTGGATCTGCTGGTTTGACCACATACTGGTTTCTTCCCCTCCCCTGCTGCTCTGCCTGTGGGGACAGTCGAGGTGGGAGGGCAGCTGTGCTCTTCCTATCTGTGCTGTGCAGTGGGGAGAGCCTCTCACTCCAGAGGAGGCCTGTGCTTCTTGAGAGACGGGGAGGAGATGAACCTTGTCAGGTGCCCTTGGCTGTCCCTAGACTGTGAGACTCTTCTCCCAGCCTGCCGAGGCTCCTGCCACCCAGGCCAGGCTCAGAAACAAGATTAGGGGAGGTACTGTGGGGGTCAGGTACTTGTGTGTGTGTCCACTGAAATTACCCTTGGCTTGTATTTTAGGACAGTATAATGACACCCCCACCCCACAGCATACACACACACACATACATAAGTGTACACAAGCATTCACACATACACAGTCCTGCTGAGCTGCCTCAGAACTTAATATATAAATAAATAAGAATCAGAAAGCTAATTTCAAAAAATTCAGGCTTCTTGTAGCCCAAATTGAGGGGGAACTGGAGGCCAGGGGGCTGAGGTTTATTGCTACTTTCCCAGCATCCAACAAGAGGCATGAGAGGGCACTCTAGGCCCTTCCAACTCTAAGTTCTTTTGGTCCATGGTCTACATCAAGCCCTAGCCCTTGGCATAACCACCTGCTTGTGGTTTTGCCAGAGCCCAGGCAGAGGGAATAAGGGGGAAGGCAGGAAGCCTGTTCTAAAGCCCCAGGAGCTGGGAAGAGCAAGGCCCTCTCACTAACACTGGGGGAGAAGGGTGGGGCCAAGCCTTCTCTTGTGCAAAGTCAGGGGTGGTAGGTGGGAAATAGAGCTGCACCCCAAATCTGGGATGGAGGAGCCTTCCCTGTAGTCCCTGCCCACGGGGTCTCACACATGCACACATACATACACACACACACTCACGCATACATGGCTAAGACACTAAACAGGAGGCAGGGAACGAGGGCTCTGGCAGCCAGGATGGCAGGGCAGGGAACGGGAAGAGGAAATTGTTGGTCTCACAGTGTGCCTGCCACCCACAAAGCCCCAGAGATTCCCTCACTGCAGCACCTGCCCCCGAGTCTCAGGCAGCTTCAGGGCCAGAGAACTCCCAAGGGCAAGGGCAGCAGAGGCAAAGAGGATGGGGGCAGCCTTGGTGATTCCCACAAATGACGTGAAGATGCTGATCCCCAGCACAGCTGCCAGCTTACACAGGGCATTCAGAAAGCCGAAGGCTGTGGTCCTGTTCAGGAGTCCCCCAGCGCAGCAAACAGGATGGAGGGGCCGGAGAGGGAGACAAAGGAAGGGTCATGGGAGGATTTGTGGGGGAAGAGGGGCAGGTGGAGAGGGCCGGCAGTGTCCAAGAGGGAGAGGAAGAATGGAGCAATTAGAGAGGAGGGGTGCACACCAGGGAATACAGATAAATTGGGAGGCAAGGGGGAAGGGACACCAAAAAATTAGGTTAATAGTTAAGACTTCAAGGAGTGAATATAAAAGCTACTAGCTTAAAAAAAAAAATGCTACCAGCTTTTAGAAGAGAAACTCAAGGGGAATATGTACCCTTTTACCCCTAAAGATGCCTTTCCCCATCAGCCCCCTTCCTCGCCCCATTTCTGTCCTACCCTCTGAGCCCTAAACCTGCTGCCCTGCCCCTACCACACGCCTGTTACCTCTTGTCCGAGGGGTAGAGTTCAACAGTCAACACGTCCAGCGCGTTCCAGGATGCGATGCTGACCCCCCCGAAAAGGCAGAGCAGAGCGATCATGGCAGACTCACTGTTCCCAAAAGACAGGAAGAAGCAGGAGACACAGGACATCACGCTGGAGCCAGCTGGAGCCAGGGAGGAAGAAAGCAGTGTGAGCGTGGCCATGATGAAAGCCACCCACAGCCCACTCTGTCCCTTCGACCAGGATGAGACACTTTCTTTGCCAGGGTACCCAAAAGGAAGTCTTCTCCCTCATCTCCAACCTCATTTACATTGTCTTCTTATTAACAGTATCAGTACCAACCATTCCTTGGTGCAAGCTATGCACCAGACAATTGGATGGTTTACACACATTACTAATAAGTCAGCCTCCTAAGAGGTACTGTCATCACTGCCATGTTGCAGATGAGACAGCTGGCTTCACAGAGGTGAGTAACTTACTTAAGAAGGCAGTGGAGCTGAGATTCAAAACCCATGACCCCAAAGCCTGTATCCTAGACTTGCTATTCTGCCCACCTCCTATCCCCAGAGGAGCTTCCTCACCAGACCCCACCTGGTCATGCAGCCCCCACCTCCCCCTACTCCCTCCAACCAGAACACATAAGAGACAGACCCTTCTCTGGCTAAGCTTTCCACAGACTAAGGTTAGAAGCCCAGTGACGGCCATGCCCTCCCCCCGGCCTCCTAGTCAGTTCTGACACACCACCACCCAGCCTCTCCCTCTTACCAAGCATTCGGAGCCTGCCAATCTTGTCCATGAGCAGAGCAGACACAATGTTCCCAGGAAGCACAGCCAGTGTCCCCAAGAAGCTGACAAAATACACCATGTAGGCGCCTTCACCCGTCCCCGTCACGTCCAGGGGGCAGCCCTCCTTGTTGTGCAGGAATGTGCTATTCACCAGACGGCTGTTCACAAACTTGTACTCAAACAGGTCTGGGGGTGAAGGCCAAGACAGGCAGACAATCATGGCACATGTGAGAGGGAGGATGCTATTGCTTATGCTCAGGGCTCTGCCTTTGAGGGGTTTAGCAGGCGGGGCTCTCAGAATCAGTCAGGACACTATGGTAAAACATCAGATAACATCACCGTAGGAGCTAGGATCCTTTTATGTCATAAAATGACCATAGTTTACCAAATGAAACAATGCACTTGGCTGTTTCTATGTTTTCTCCTAATGATGTCTCCTACTTTCTTATTCATTCTTTTTGTCCGCTCTAGCTAACTATAAGCAGTAGCAGAGCCAGAAGTTTAGGACAAATTACTGAGCAAATATTAAAAAGAATCCTATCCATTTTTTTTTTCCCTGCAAGATAGGAAAACTCAGCACTCCATTTAGAGGTGGGAAACCTCAGTCTAGCTCACAAAACCAGCATTTCATGTGCATTTAGTTTGAGAATCCCTGTTAAAGAAAAGGATTAAGGCCCTGACTCCCTTTTCTCCACCAAATATCCCTTTTATTGTTTTTTTTTTTCCCCCAAGGCTGCTCTTTTGAATGATTTTGCCCTCTTCAAAAGTGCATTAATATCACAATATTGAGTTGCTTCAATTCTAGCCAAAAGCAAACAAACGATGTTTTTGTCAGATGTTCTACTTAACTACAGAAAAATGATCAATTACCATTAGATTGTTGTAATTGCTGGTAGTAACTAACAGACCCCCCTATCACCTCCAAGGCTCTGAAGAGCTCCGCTTGAGAACCCTGAGTCAGAGAATGAAGAAGGTTCCCTTTCTCCAGCTCAGGGTCCACCCAATCCTTTGGTCTGTCAGCCTCTAGCCATCCCACCTTACCAGTGTTATAGAACACGGTGTTGATGAACGTGCAGTTGCGGAAAAATGTGTTGCTGGATGTGACATCCTCGAAATAACACTCCTCAAACAGGGAGTCCTCAAAGGACACTGACTTCAGACGTAGCCCAATGAACCTGTAAAGCCAGGATGATGAAAGCCACCTTCCCCTCATTCTTACACCCTCCTCCAACACTCATGAAGTAACGGTGAAGTAAGACAGGAAGCTGCAGGACTGAGAAGAACCACGGGTCTTTGCCCCCAAACACCTTGTCTCTGAACCCCCAGACTCACAAAAAAGGCAAAGGGTAGGAGGGGATGGAAGGGGTGAAGCTCAAAGATCCCCACATACTTGTCATTGAAGTACTGTCCCCCTCGGTGGATCTGATTCTCCAAGGTGAAGTTAAAAGTTACATGCTCCACACGTTCCCCAGGAAACACTTTGGTGCGGGCTGCATAGTCCACCGCTTGGAGATGGCGGATCATGTCGGGAAACCAAACAGTCAGGCCATAGTAGCTGAAGCGTCAAGGGCAATGGAATCAGGGCTCATGGATTAGAACCACACAGTCCAGAAGGAGAAAGAAACAGAGGAGTCAGCCCATGTTAGGACCGTGCTCACCTCCCCAGCCTCATCTCATCTCATCTTTCACCAACTGCTGTGGTTCTGAGGGACTTCAGGCTCTTCTAACCCTCCTGCCTATTACTTCTTACCTCCCAGGCATTTGCTCTACCTCCTATTTAAAGCAGTCTCCCCATCCCACCCTCAGCCTAACTCCTCTTCATCCTTTAGGACTTACATCCCCTCTCCAGCCTACCAGCAATCTGGGCTGGGGAGCCTGTTCCCAGTGCACATCCCCCACCGTGGCACTCCTCATTACAGCTAGTTTGTCCAGCTCCTAGACCAAGATGTAGACTCCATGAGGGCTGAGACCACATCTATTCCATCCCAGCAGAGTACCTGGCACAGAATAGAAGCTTAATACTGTTCTGCCTATAATATAAGTTGGTTGGATTAAGGAGTGAGGTAGAGGAGCCAGGTGGACTATCAGAGGGGATCCAAACAGCACCTTCCCTCATTATTCATCCCCTTCATTTCCATTTTCTCCACCTCTCTCCCAACCCACAGACCATCACATCCAGCACTTCCGACCCAGCCCACCCAGCTCCTCACCTGAATGACATGGTGAACCACACACCCATCATCATCAGAGTGATGCGGCGGTATTCTGGACCAAAACAAGAGAGGAAATTCCCCCAGACCTAGGCAGAATAGGACAGTCATACAGCGGCTGCCAGCCAGTAGTTCTAGCACCTCCAGATCCCAGGTTTTCTGCCCTACCAGCTCCCTCCAGTTCACAATCACCCCCACGGCCAAGCTCCAGCCCTGCCCTCCTCCCCACCTCTCCACCATCCCCGCCCCCATTACCTGCCCTCCCAGGCTCAAGGCCCGGACCCCCCAGCGCTGGTACCAAGCCCCCGTGTCGGACTGGATCTCAATCAACTCATCCTCCTGATGAATTGTCTTAATGTGGGTTACCTGGGGTCAAAATAAGGAGTGAGCAGTCACTTAGTCTGTACTTTCCAGCCCTTCCAAGTACCCCAGTTTCTCCTGTGGTAGCAGAGTGGGAAATGGGAGGGAGACGTGATACCCTGAGAGATCCCACTGAGATCTCAGTGCGGCCTAGGAAGGTGGGGGTGAGAAGTCCAGGGAGGGGCCAGGTGTGGGCACTCGGAGGACTGAGGGGAGGACTGTGGCTTACCGAGAAGACTCGCTCAGGATGCCCCTTGGCTCGCATGTTGGTGTCATGGACCTGCTTCAGTACCATCCAGGCCTCATCATGCTTCCCATTCTAGAGCCACAGAAACAATCCCCACATCCGGGTCAGCCCCTCCCTGACCCGGGGCTACAGATCCCTCCTCTCTCAACCTGACCTAGGGGCACAACCACCAACCACTCCCAAAGAGCCCAAGGGGGAGCACAGCCAGAGGTAACCAGGCTTGGGCGAGTCAGGATCCCTCGGCACAATGGAGAGAGAAACTGAAAACGAGGGAAATGAAGGTGATGGGCGAGTATGTAGTCAGAGCAGGAGCATCCTCACCCTGCTGGGTCAGGATAAAGTAGGGGGAGGGTGGGCTGTAGGAGGGCCAGGGTCAGGACCCCTGTCTGCAAAACCCTAAGACACCCATGGTGAAGCAGGTCCTCTGGTTTTAACACCCACGGAACTCCTCTGGAAATACATTCTAAGACAAAGGAAGTAAGATCAAGGCCCCCCCAGACCTTGGACCCTGGGAAAGGAAGGCTGCCACGTGGCCCAGACCCAGCCCGTGGTGGGTGTTTGACTGCAGGAGCCCCTGCTGCCCTCCCCCGAGCCCAGCCCCAGCCCCATTCACCTCCAGGAAGAAACGGGGGCTTTCAGGCTGTGTGGTCAGAGCCCCAATGGCAAACACAGAAGGGAAAGCGCAGACGAGGACAAAGACCCTCCAGCTGTGGAACTGGTAAGCAGACCCCATCTGAAAGCTCCACCCTGGCAAGGACAGAGTCACAGCGTCAGCAGAGAGGCCAGAGACTGTAGGGTCCTACCATAGGGAGCACAGGAGAGGAGAGAGAGTCTCGGGTACATGCTCTGGGGGCTGCTCACCATAGTGAGGGATGATGGCCCAGGCCATAGCAGCTGCGTACACTCCACCGATCATCCAAAACATGCAGAGCCAGCTCAAATGCTCCCCACGTTTCTCCTGTGCCAGAAACTCCGAGAAATAGGAGAAGACGATGGGGATGGACCCTCCGATCCTGGAGGGCATTGCAAGAATTCAGCATTGGAAAATGGCTATATTCCTGATCCCATACCCTAGCACTCTGGATTCCCAAGTCCCTTTCATCTTCTGAACCTTTTAAAGAGAAACTCCTTCTCATCACCATGCCCTATAAGCTCCCTCACCACCAACCATCAGGCACCCATCCTTGGGACCCTAGGAGACAGGCAGGCAGGTCTCAGGAATGGGAAGGAACAAACGTTGAATCTTGAAGATGACTACAGAGTTGGAAGGGAGAGCCGATACTCACAGAAAAGAGGAGAAATCCCCAAAGGGAGAAGAGCAAGAGGAATCTGAGGAAGCAGGCCAGAAGAGAGCTGGCAGACAATGCGGAGGGGACATGCAGGTGGCAGAGGAAGTGTAGAAGTTGGGTGGCTCAGGGCTGCAGAGTTCTGGCAGGTGTGGGTATGAACAAGGTTTGTTGTTGAATGCAGGAAATATTTATGCTCTGAGAAAGGGATAACCACAGATAACCAACCAGGAGTGAAGTTGAGCCCCACTGGGTCTCTTGAGGGAACCAGGCTCAGAATGGGACCAAAAGGTAGGGTGGAGGACTCGGGAGTGAACCAGATATGGAATGGCAGTCTGGACAGACAGTAGACAGGTCCTGGACAGGGAGAAACTGGCCTGAAGGGAGAGGATTTCATTCATTCAGCTCACACATATTTGAGGTATAGCTGGTGTGCCTGGCACTATGCAGGGCCCTAGAAGTATAACAGCAACCAAGGTGCAGCCCTGCCTTCCAGGGGCTCACGAGGGGAACACTCACCCGACCCCAGAAAGGAGACGGCAGAAAAGGAAAGTGCCATAACCCTGGACGAAAGATGAGAAAAAGGCGAAGACACTGTTGACTGAGAGTGAGATGAGCAGACACTGTCTTCGACCCAGCCGATCAGCCAGCCCTCCCCAGAGGAAGGCTCCCACCATCATGCCCAGGTAGACAATGAGGCCTGAAGGAGGAGAACAGAGGCAGAGGGGGTATGAGCAGACACACTAAGGTTCTCCCACTCGCCAGACATTTAAATGAGCTGAAACTGCAGCAGCATGGACAGAAGATCTGAAGGACTTGTAGGAGCTAAGTCTACCCAGAGATGAGATCAAGTGAGAGAGGATGCATTACATGAGCAAAGATGGAAGGTCATCTCTGCAGCCTGGAGGGTCAAAGGCAGAGATGCAGACATGAGCCAGCCCTAGAATTCTCCTTTCTTTCCCTCTCATTCCTTCTTGCTCGCTCTCACTCTCTTGCTGTCTCACACACACACACACACACACACACACACACACACACACACACACACGCATACACAATACCCCCATCTCTAGCTTGCCTGGAATGAGAAATGGATCTGCCTACATTCCCAGACCTTCCCAGGATCCCCTCTAGCCTCTCTAACTTGATGCCCTCCAAGCAGCAGGAGGTGTCTCTCATGTTCCCTGGGAAAGAGGCTCCATTCCTTCAATCCTCCCAGGAAATCACATACACACAAAAGTGAAAGTGAAAATCGCTCAGTTGTGTCCAACTCTCTGTGACCCCATGGACTGTAGCCCACAGGCTCTTCTGTCCCTGGAATTTTCCAGGAAAGAATACCAGAGTGGGTTGTCATTTCCTTCTCCAGGGTAACTTCCCAACCCAGGGATTAAACCCCAGTTTCCTGCATTACAGGCAGATTCTTTAGAGCCACCATGGAAGCCCACATATAAATCCATTTTTTATTCCTTCCAGTTCCAATACTTCTGGTCCCAAAACTCCCCTGTTCCTTTCTTCCTTCATAAAATCAGAGTTGGAATTGGTCTTAAAAGTTATCTAGTCCAAACTGCATTTTACCCAGGCCCAAGTCCAGCCCGAGGGAGAAGGAAACTGCCCAGGATCTCGTGGCAACTTGGTGACAGAGCAAGACCTGATCCCTTCCGAGGGATCCCCTTCTAGGGGATTTCCTCCCTTGGGATCTCCATCAGGAAGGGCCATTAAAGACCACTCTCTGGCCCCTGAACATTCCCAATGCTAACTGAGAGCAAGTGTGACCAGCTTCTCTGGCTGGATTCTTCCCAGCCCCTCACCACCCCAAACTGACTCTCCGCATTTAAATCAAGGAGTTTGGATACTGCCTTCTTGTTCCCCCCAAAAGAGGAAATAATCAGGGTAACAAGAGGAAAGGCTTTGAAGAAACATTAAATGGGGGTCCAGCAGTCTCCTACAGAACTAAGCAGACCACCCCACAACTACAGGCCCAAGCCCCAGCCCATGTGCCTTTTCTCTTGGACAGGCAACCTCACCCTGACCCAGCCTCTAGAGGAGGGTGTCAGGGTTGGGGGAGTGGAGGTGGAGAGCATGACAGAGGAGCCCTGAGCTCTCCTGGGGATATCTTGGGACCAGGATCCTCAGGAATGCAGTGGTAAGGTCAGGAGCAGTTCTCAGGCACAGAGAATTGTTTTCCAGAACTTGGGGCGGGATGGGGCTGGAGCGAAACATATCTTACCCAGCATGCCTTTGTTGGAGTCAGACAGGCACATGTCTTTCTCAGCACTGGGCAGCACGAAGCCCACCACGAAGACCTCAACGCCATCGGCCATCAGTGCCAGACCAAGTACGAAATAGAGTGTCCACTGGAAGCGGCCGTGGCCGCACTCCCGTAGGATGGCTTCATACTGCTGGGCTAGTTCTTCCCGTTCTTTCCGCCGCTGTGCTTCTCCCCGCCCCCCCGGGGGACCCTCCCCATCACCCAAGCCCCCCCTCACTCCAGCCAGGGGCGCCCCATCTGCCATCCGCTCGCCTTTGCCCCCAGACTCTGCCCGGGGGATGCCCTGATATTCCCCCTCGTAGATCTCATCATCCTCGTCGTGGCCCTCCGTAGCATCGCTAGATGCGCCGCCTTCCTCCTCATCCTGGGCCCCTTCCCCGCGGTAATAGCCATCAGCAGGGGCGGGGAAGTCGTCATCATCGTCCTCCTCCTCAAAGCGGGAGTAGGATCTCCGGGAATATTCGTCCTGGACTCTGTCCAGGCCCTTCACCACCTTCTTGGCTGCATGCTTCTTGACTTCCTTGGCAATGTCTTTGGCCCCACGGATGAAAGCTGCCCGGTCTCTGAAGCCCTCTTCCATGATGGGGCTTGGGGACTACTTCACTGAATCTTCCCCACTTCCTTATTCTGATTTTGCGCAAGGGCTCTTGGAGTCAGAAAGACCGCTTCCCGGAGTTACTTAGATGAAGTGTGTTTGAGTAACTCTGGGCACAGAATAGAATATAGGATCTGGCCAGTGAGTGTCTAGGAGGGGAAGGGAGGGAAGAACTTTGGCCCACACCCAGTTCAGTTGGGTGCATTGGGAAGGAAGAAGGGGAGAGGGGGGGCTGGAAGGGGAGGGGGAGCCAGGTTGGGGAGGCTAAGCTGGGGAGCCAGGATAACTCAGAAAAGGCTGCTACTTCTCTTCCAGGAGCCTCTGGAGATCTAGAAAAAGATAAGAGGGAGAAAAAAGGAGGTTGTGAGGCCTAAGACACTGAAGAAGGCCAATAAAGCGCTCCTGCCGACCCAGAGCCCCACCTGGGCCTTGTGTTACAGAGATGGCCTGCTGGCCTCAAGCCCGACTCAGGAAAAAAGGATGACTGTCTGGGCCAGCTATGGGCCATTCAGTATACGTCCCTTACTTTGACCTTGGAGACTAGACCCATGGGATTTGCTCCAAAGTCACGATCACCTACCCAGAGCCCATCTCCTGATCCCTGGCCCCACTTCAAGAACAGACCCTTTGCTTTACCACCCACCTGCCAAGGATAAAACAGGAAATAGAGAAACCAAAACTCCCTTCTCTAATCTGGTCTGGGTTTCTTACTGGGAGCAGAGCTTGGGGGGAACGTATAGAAGGACAACTGAATCCTTCAACTTGTTGCCTTCAGACCACTGATGGCATCTGAAGATGGGGCTTTATAGTCCTTCCTCAGGTTCCATGTTTATAGGCTTCACAAGAGTCTTCTCCCAACATAGCTCAGTGGGTGAAAGCTCAGCTTCCAGAATCAGACAGACTTAGATTTGACTTCCAGCTTCAACAGCTTACTAAGTGACCATGAGCATGTCTCTGATCCTCAAAGCCTTAGTTCCCTCTCATTAAAGAGGGGGAAGTAAGGATTAAATGACATAATGAGTATAAGCTCTTTACCATAGTGCCTGGCACATAACAACTGATGAATAAATATTAGTTATTACTCTTTGTGGTGATAGTAATGTGGTAAGATGACCTCCACTCCCTCACAAGACGTTAGAACGAAAGCCACCTGTGGATGCTCTTTAGGGTGAATGGCAGAAAGGAATACTGGCAAGGAGAGAGCTGGTTCAGTGCACAGCGCATGACAATCAGATGACATAAGTTGAAATTCCAGCTCTGCCATTTACTAACTGATCTTGAGCAGGTTCCTGAACATCTCTAAACCTCAGAGTCCTTATATTTAAACTGGGGATAATAATCTCTATTTCTCCAAGTGGATGTGATAATTTAATCTCACAGCAGACCTTCTATTAGTTTCTTTCCTTCCTACTAGATTGAAAACTGTGAAAGAAGCAGCAAGAGCAAAGCGGGGGGGTGGGGGGGTCACATTTGGATGCTGTTGTAACCTCCCAATACAGAATCCCAAAACCCCTCTGTGTTCAAACAAATGCCAGCAGCTGGACCCATATTGTCTGCTCCAGACAAACAATGGAAGACTCACAAAAACGGAGACCTGGAATCTGAGGTCATGGGGAAAAAGGGGCAGACCAAAATCTAAAAAAGAGGTGACGACTGGCTTGCCACCTTCCTTCAGGATGTCATAAATGGGCCCCCTTTCACCGGTGGGGGTAGGGGTGGAAAATCAAACACATACATTTCCAACATGGGCATCTAAGGTCTATGGTTGTACCTCCTTCCTCCATGGCCTCCCTTTCTAATCCCCCTTAATCCTTTCTGCTCCTCCTCCAAGAGTCAAGGAAAAGGGAGTCCATAAATACCGCATTGCGTAGGAGCTCATATAGAATGAAGGGGGCTTGGACCTCCCCTCCCCCACAAAAGACATCCTCCAGAGGCAAGCATGGGAGAAGCCCCTCTTCCTTCATAGAAGCAGAGGAAGCAGGACTAGATTCTGATCAGAGATCATTCCCCTAAAAATATCCTGTTTCATTCTGTTCCAACCCATCCAGGGCCTTCATTAAACGTCACACATACACTTACACACACACAAACACACACGCACACACACACACACACTGGCCCAGGCAGAAGGGGTAAGTAATGCTATGTAGTTTAGAAAGAAGCACTAGCAAAGCAGAGCCCTACCCCCTCAGGTCAGATGTGAGCAGTGGACCACGATGACCAGAACCAGTGACCCCTATGTCACCTTCTTTCCTTGTGGTTCAAGGCCCAAACCATCCCCCATTGGAGAGAGGGAACAGTGGAATCCCCTTTTTGCATGCAATTTGCTTGCCTCACCTTTCCTTCCCAGTTAGGCTCTCCCCCCAAAGCCTGGCACAGGCAGATGGGCCCAGCAGGAGCCACGCTCAGTGTTTGTTTACACTCTCCACCCCTGAGAGGAACCGGAAGGGCACAGAGGGCCCCGGAGCCACAGCAGGACGTGATGGCTCAGCAGCCAGCTTCCCCAGGGCCAACAAGCCCAGGAGCTCAGGAGGGAGAGAAAGAAGACAAATTCTTCAAGCTGGTGAGAAAGTGGTGCTATTTTTAGCCCCCAAAGCAGCACAGGGTGGTTAAGCTTGTGGGAGGGAGACAGACTCAGAGACGTAGAGGTTAAAGGAGACAAGATTCAGGGTTACAGGGCTCTTTAAGGTCGGTTGGCTTCACCTGATGGGAAAACATGCCCAAGAGATTTTCTGCAGAGGATGGGGGGAGGCAGGAGACTCTGAGCAAAGGCTTCCTCTCAGGATAACTCAGTCAGCCCAAGATTGGTTCTGGGGTGGGAAGGTCCAGAACCCCTCACCTCCATCAAAGCCCCTGACTTTGGAAGCCACCTGGATTTCCCAACCCACCCTAGCCCAGGTGACAAGGTCGTTAAGAAGCAATCACTTATCAAAACATTCATGGTTGCGGGGGACAGAGGTGCTGGAGCACCCCTCCCCACCACTGCTGGGTAACTGAGCCTCGATCCCAACCCCAGGACAGCCAAGGCTGCACCACTCCTGCCTACATACTACCCTACGGTCTGGAAGATGGAGTCTCCACAGTTCTGATGGGGAAAAGATCAAGGGGTCAGCTGAGAATGTCCAAGGAGGAATTCGGAGAGGCAGGGACCAGAATGCAAGGGGAGATCTTCACGAGCGCAGGCATAGAGACCGCCCCTGCCAGCATCCGCGGCGACCCTCCCCATCCTGCCCTACTCTGGTATAAGAGCGGAGCCCCTAGAACTGACTGAACCCGTTCTCCGAGCGCCTCCCCTCACCCTTGATTCTGCTGCTGGACTAGTGCCCATCAGCACTCAATACCCCTTCCCCCGACCCCGGAGCGACTGCCTGCCTCCAGCCCCACCCCCAATCATACCCCCAAGCCTGGCTGTTCACCACCTCTATCTACCCAACATTTCCGTTCACCAGTCCCTTTCTTCCCTCCTTCATCTGCCCTTCCTCCACCAACCCCCTCCCCCCACACACACCCCACAAACCCAACCGCTCCCCCCGACCCGCAACCCAAGTCCAGGTGCACAGACTGAGGCAGCATATATTCTCCCGCCCCAGCCAAGGTCATCTATCACGCGCGGCGAGGGGGGGAGGTGGAGGGGGGGTGCAAGATGAGTTGGGAATTGGAGTTTGAGGGAACCCTATTCCACCTTACAAGCCCCCACCCCCGTTTACATCTGAGGACAGTAGTATGAGCTTGGTTAAGGTAGAGAAAAACACCCCTCCTCCACACATATATATATGTATAAATATATATATTTCCTTCTCTGATCAATACAGAAACCGCCATAAATGTCCATTCAAACCACCAGCAATCCCGTCACCCCTGATGAGGGACGGTCACCCTCCCCACAAGCAAAGCATCGGAGGATAAAATGGCTGCAAGACAAGGCGAGGATGCTTCTGCCCCGGGGCGGGGTGGAGCTGAGAAACTGAGAGAGGGGTCTCACCTGGGCTGGGTCCCCCAGATAAGGGAGTCCGGGTGAGGGCGGGGGTCCCGGCGGTGGGGCAGGCGGCAGCGGCGACTGCTCTGGGTACCAAGGGAAGCAGCAATGCAGACCTGCCCCCCCACGGGCTCCGGCCCCGCCTCCGCCCTCCCCCCGCCCTCCCCCGCCCCCCCGCACCAGTGAGCATCGGGAGAGACCATTGTTGGGGGGTGGGGGGTGGAAGAAAAAAGAGGATGGGGAGGGACTCGGGGCTGGGGAGAGGCGGTGAGGGAGCTGGAGGGGCTTTCACAGGGGCAGCTGGAGATGACACCAGCCCCTCCTAGTTAAAGACTAAAGGATCTAAGGAAAGTAATACTGATGTCAAGAAGGCAAGTGGGAAGACAGAAAGGGAGATGGTGAACGAGGGAGCCCCTTCCTCAGAGCCTCAGTCCCAGAATGGCAAGACCCACAAATGTTAGGGACTCGCTCTGCCTTCAAATCGCCTCCCTTTCCCTTCCTCACTGTTCCCAGCCAAACTCCCAAATCTGGACTGCTCACACTCCAAGTTTACCTGGCTGTTTCACAGGAAGCAGGAATAACAAAATGTGGTTTTTATCCTAAACTGCCAGAGAAGGAAACTCCTGGATCCTTGTTATCTCCTTCCAGAAATAGTCCAGACTATTTATTTCCAATCAGACCTCCTTGTCCTCCGTTCTGCTGGTGACAGCAGAGGTTGGAGAAGCTGCAGGGGTTTGACGGGCATGACCAGTTGGGCATCTCCCCTGCCAATTATTTCCTTCTTGCTGTTGTTTAGTCCCTAAGTCATATCCTACTCTTTTTCTACCCCATAGACTAACTAGCCAGGCTCCTCTGTCCATGGGATTTCCCAGGCAAGACTGGAGTGGGTTGCCATTTCCTTTTCCAGAAGATCTTCCTGACCCCAGGGATCAACACTCATCTCCTGTCCTTCATTGGCAGATGGATTCTTTACCACTGAGCCACCAGGGAAGCCCTAGGTATTTGTTACAAAAAACAACAACAACAACAACAATAATCTCCCGCAGTACTCTTCCCCACTTTCTCTTACCACACACACACACACACACACACACACACACACACTTCTGCTTCCAGGGCAAGAACAAAGTGAACTGGTTTCACTTCTTTCCTTTATCTTTCCTTTGCCTCAGTATCAGTAACCTGGGCTTAGAGATCCAAGACATACCACTTGGTGAACATATTTGCTTCAGAGATGAGGGAAGCAAGGTACTTTGGAGATGCTCATACTGAATGTAAGTCTACCTATTCGAGGTAAGGACTGGGGTTATTTGGACAGAGCACTGACCAGGGTTCTCACTTTCAATAAGCTGTGGGCCCTTGGTCAAGTTCTCTGTCTCTCTGAACCCCAGTTTTCTCATCTGGAAAATGAGGGGCTTAGAGTAGATGCTGCATTGATCTCTTATATTTAATAATGTGTGATTCTGTTCTGTTAAGCACAGAGGTTTCAAAATGTTGGGATACGTTACATGGAGAGGGCTGGCAGCTGGGTGTCCCCAACCTCACAGGTTGCATTTGTGGTACTGAATTTATCACTGACAAAGATATGGGTCTCTGGAGTTTCACAAAGCTACATCTTGGAATATTGTTTTGTGCCAACAAGGTTTACAATTTACTAAAACAGAAAGCCATAATACATAAGTGTTAGGTTACAGAGAAAAATTTAACTGTCACTCACACTGAAGGAAAACTCATGTCTGCATGTCCAGCACATTCTCTCCCTTTAAACCAAGTCAACAATAATGTTAACATATAAATGCACATTGATATAACCAAAGAGGAGGAGTTGTGTCTTTAATGGCATCTGGCCATCCCCAGCAAGGAGTCATGCCAATGGGTTCAGAAAACTCTTCTTGGCTACGATTCTCCACCCCCCATCTCTACACTGTGGGCAGCCTTGCCAATGCTCCTGGACTACTCTAACTCTGCTGGTTGAAACACTCTTTCCAGGATGGCTCTTGGAAAGGCTGTGCCCACATGGGCCTGAGGGACTCTCCCGTTACTAGCATTCACAGCTGACTTCTCTTCAGGTTGGCATATTCTTCATTTAAATATGTAAATATTTTCAATTAGGTTATAGCCAAGTTCTGCTGGCAGGGAGCCATGTCTTCTCTTTAAGGTGACTTTGCATACTCTCTACTTAGCCATTACTTATCCATTTCTAAAATAGAAATCTTGTACTCTTAGAGGGAAAGGGTGGATATATTTTTCAAGTTCTGAGGAAAGACTTTATCATTTCTCCCTAGAACCAAGGACCCATGCACCTCACCAGCTACTCCTTCATGGGCCCCTTTTCTGGGTCCACTAAGTTTCCTAGGGGCTCAGTTCAGGGCCCTTCTCTGCTTCCACCTACTCTCTTTGTGATCACCTCAAGCAGATCCTTGACCTTAATGCTGTCTCTATGATATCAGTTCCCACATTTCTATCTCCAAAGGTCCAGACCTTTCCACCAAGCCCAAACACAAAATCATCATCTGTCAATTCAACATCTCTCAATTCAACCATATGACTATCTAATAAGTATCTCAAACTTAACAGATCCTTAAACAAACTTCTGAACCAAGTTCTTTCCCATCTCTTCACCAAGATGTTCAGGCCAAAAACCTTAGTTATGCTTGTTTCCTTTCTTTCTCTTATCCCTACATCAGCAAGTCTTGTTGGCCCTACCTTTAAAATATATTCTGTGTTTACCACTTCTCCACCCCTGCCCCCTAGTCTAAGCCACCATCATCTCTTACCTAAAACTACTGCAACAGCCTCCTAACTGGCTCCCCTACTTCCAATCTTGCTTATTTAAAACCCATTATTCTCAGCAGTTAGGGTGATTCTTTAAAAACAAGTCAAATCTGATCCAACAAATACTCTCCCAAGAGAAATGAGTGCATATATCCTACAAAAAAGACAGTACAAGATTTTCCACAGCAGCTCTATCCGTAATAGTCAATAACTTCAAATGTCTGTCAGCCAAAGAATGGTTAAACTTGTATAAACCAATTGTGGTATATTCATATAGCAAATGTGTGCATGCTCAGCTGCATCAATCATGTCCGACTCTTAGTGACCCCATGGACTGTAGCCCGCCAGGCTCCTCTCTCCATGGGATTCTCCAGGTGAGAGTACTGAAGTGGGTTGCCATGCCCTCTTCCAGGAAATCTTCCCAACCAGGGATCAAACCCATGTCTCCTGCATTGTAGGTGGATTCTTTACCGCTGAACCATTGGGGAAGCCCCCTATAGGGAATACTATTTTAAAAGATTGAACTACTGTATTTGTTGTTGTCAGTTGCCCAGTCATGTCTGACTCTTTGGGACCCCATGGGTATAAAGCTGCATAAAATAGTATACAGCTGCATAAAAAGATCTCACAAACAAAATACTAAGCAAAGAAGCCAGACACCCCCCTCAAAAAAAAGAGTACACACCTATGATTCCATTTACATAAAAAGAAAAAGCAAATTAAACAGTGAGAGAAAATAGTGGTCACATGGTGGGAATGTGCTACATTTTAATCTAAATGGCAGTGAAAAGGGTACATGCATATGTAAAAATCCTTAAGAAATACTTAACAGAAATACTTAAATTATTTGTTTTGTTTGTTTATGGATCTGTGTAACTCAGACAGTAAAGAATCTGCCTGCAATGCGAGACCTGAAGTTCGATCCCTGGGTGGAGAAGATTCTCTGGAGAAGGGAATGGCAACCCACTCCAGTATTCACAACTGAGCAACCAACACTACTACTGCCAAGGATTCCTTAAGTAAAAATATTGAAGATCTGTGTGTCTTTTTTAATGTTTATCTGATTTATTTATTTAGCTGTGCCAAGTCTTATTTGCGGCATGCAGGATCTTAGATCTTCTTTGCAGCATGCGGGATCTTTAGTTGTGGCATGTGAACTTTTAGTTGCGGCATGTGGGATCTAGTTCCTGACCTGGGATTGAACCTCGGGCCCCCTGCATTGGGAGTATGGAGTCTAAGCTACTGGGCTACCAGGTAAGTCTTTTACTCTAGACTTGTTCCTACCCCTCAGACTGCTCTTCTCCACAAATGGCTTATATTGGGTGTGGGAAATAAGACTGTGGAGCAGGAGGTGATAAATGGGTGTACAGTAATGATGGCTGATATTGTTAGAGCAGTTACTTGACTTGGGCACTTTTCTGACCACTTTACGACAATTAACTCACCCCACCTCCCCATTAACCTATGAAGTGATCACCATTTACAGATGACATTTACAGGCACTGATTGGTTAAGTAGTAACTTGATTAATCACACAACTCAGAAACGGCAAAACTAGGATTTGAACAAAGGCAGTAGAGATGCAGAGTTCTTAATCTTTAAAAATTTATCCATCTTAGGTGTATAGTTCCATGTGTTTTAACAAATGTATATTTCCCTGTAAGCATCCTTCTGATCAAGATAAAGAACATTGCCCCTAAAATTTCCATTGTGCCATTCTGAAATTAATGTCCCCATCCTTTGCAACCACTGATCTCCGTTCTGTCACCATAGATTAGACTTGTCTATTCTAGAGCTTCATATAAGTAGGTCCATACAGTATATAGGTCTCTAGCTTCATAGCTCTGGGTTTCAGAGCTTTCCAAGGTTTTAAATCACGGCCTTAAACTACTTTCTGGTGTAACTTCTTTCACCACTTATCCATCAAATTGGCTCTTCATCAGGACTTCCCTGGTGGTCCGGTGGTTAAGACTGCACTGCCACTGCAGGGGCCATGAATTTATCCTTGGTTGGGAACTAAAGATCCTTCATGCCAAGCACGTAGCATGTCAAAAAAATATTTTTGAATATTGACTACTCCTCAACATCAGGCACCCACCTATATCCTCTCACTACTTTTTATCTACTCCACTTCATGCGTGTGAGATTGTCAGGATGGGGAGCATAAAGAGGGATATAAGAGGGTCAATAACAGCCTCTCTAAGACACCAGAAGTGGCTTCCCTTGTGGCTCAGATGGTAAAGCATCTGCCTACAATGCGAGAGACTGGGGTTTGATCCCTGGGTTGGGAAGATCTCTTGGAGAAGGAAATGGCAACCCACTCCAGTATTCTTGCCTGGAAAATCCCATGGACAGAGGAGCCCAATAGGCTACAGTCTATGGGGTCACAAAGAAAATACCGTAAAGTTCCAATGAGAGACGTTAACAAGTGAAGCATCAAAATTCCTATCCTCGAAAAGCTTTTAATCCAATTAGAGAAGGGATAGCTTATATAGAAAGCCAATAAGTCACAAGGCAAAACATTCATTCATTCAACATGTATTTATTCAGTAAATACAATCATATAACATGACTATGCAGTTGGCTACAGAGTTCAGTTCAGTTCAGTCGCTCAGTCATATCTGATTCTTTGTGACCCCATGAACCGCAGCATGCCAGGTCTCCCTGTCCAAAACCAACTCCCAGAGTCCACCCAAACCCATGTCCATTGAGTCAGTGATGCCACCCAACCATCTCATCCTCTGTCGTCCCCTTCTCCTCCTGCCCTCAAACTTTCCCAGCATCAGGATCTTTTCAAATGAGTCAGCTCTTCACATCAGGTGGCTAAAGAACTGGAGTTTCAGCTTCAACATCAGTCCCTCCAATGAACACCCAGGACTGATCTCTTTTAGGGTGGACTGGTTGGATCTCCTTGCAGTCCAAGGGACTCTCAAGAGTCTTCCCCAACACAATTCAAAAGCATCAATTCTTCTGCACTCAGCTTTCTTTATAGTCCAACTCTCACATCCATTACTTGACCACTGGAAAAACCATAGCCTTGACTAGACGGACCTTGTTGACAAAGTAATGTCTCTGTTTTTTAATATGCTATCTAGGTTGGTCATAACTTTCCTTCCAAGGAGTAAGTGTCTTTTAATTTCATGGCTGCAATCACCATCTGAAGTGATTTGGGGCCCAGAAAAATAAAGTCAGCCACTGTTTCCACTGTTTCCCCATCTATTTGCCATGAAGTGATGGGACCGGATGCCATGATCTTAGTTTTCTGAATGTTGAGTTTTAAGCCAACTTTTTCATTCTCCTCTTTCACTTTCATCAAGAGGTTCTTTAGTTCTTCTTCACTTTCTGCCATAAGGGTGGTGTCATCTGGGTATCTGAGGTTATTGATATTTCTCCCGGCAATCTTGATTCCAGCTTGTACTTCCTCCAGCCCAGCATTTCTCATGATGTACTCTGCACGTAAGTTAAATAAGCAGGGTGCCAATATATAACCTTGACGTCCTCCTTTTCCTATTTGGAACCAGTCTGTTGTTCCATGTCCAGTTCGAACTATTGCTTCCTGACCTGCATACACACAGATCTTATTTCAATTACTACATCTACTGCTTCTTAGCATGTGACCTTGGTCAAGGAACTTAATGTCAGCTTCCCCATCTTAAAATTGGTGTAAAAGCAAAATCTAAAATCATAAAAGTAAAATCTACCTAAGGCATTGTTTTAAGGATTGAGATAATGCATATAAAACAGTTCAGTACCTGGCATACAGTAAAAGTTCAGTAAATGTTAGCTATTATTGTTCTTACAATCGGAACTTCCCCAGTGGCTCAGTCAGTAAAGAATCTGCCTGCAATGCTAGAGACTAGAGTTCAATCCCTGGATCAGGAAGATCCCCTGGAGAAGGAAATGTTAACCCACTTTAGTATTCCTGCTTTGGGAATCTTATGGAAATCCCATGGCAGGCTATGGTCCATGGGAACACAAGAGTTCATGACTTAACAACTAAACCACCACCACCACCATTTTTACAATTATTATATGTATTAGACAGCTTTCAACACTCTCAAGGGATACAGATTAATAGAAAATCATTAAGGATTCTTACGGGATTCAGTTTAGTGCAGGGATACTTAGATTGGGATACACGAAACTTCTGGAATTTTTGCTTCAGGATATTCGGTAAATATGCATGCATGCATTTTTTCTTTGGGTAGGGTCCATAGTTTTGTCATATTCTCAAAGGACTGTCCCATGGCCCACAAACATTAAGGACCCATTGTCTAGAGCCTGCATTTTCAATGGGAGTAGTATTGCCCCCCTCCCAAGAAGTCAAAAATTGGTACAGGGATGAGAATCTTAGATGTTACGTTTATGTCCTTCCAAAGGGCCATAGTACGTATACAGATACAACAGCATATCAGTGATATTAAAATTTCATGCTTGGGGGAGGGCGATTACAAATGTCAGAAGATGCACAAAAACTAAAAAACAAACAGATGTGTGAACTGAAGTAGCAAGGCGTACTCTTTTCAGAGAACTGCTAAGCAAAAATGGCAACCCACTCCAGTGTTCTTGCCTGGAGAATCTCAGGGATGGGGGAGCCTGGTGGGCTGCTGTCTATGGGGTCGCACAGAGTAGGACACGACTGAAGCAACTTAGCAGCAGTAGCAGCAGAGTCTGAAATGGAGAAGGCAATGGCACCCCACTCCAGTACTCTTGCCTGGAAAATCCCATGGATGGAAGAGCCTGGTAGGCTGCAGTCCATGGGGTCGCTAAGAGTCAGACATGACTGAGAGACTTCACTTTCACGTTTCACTTTCATGCATTGGAGAAAGAAATGGCAACTGACTCCAGTGTTCTTGCCTGGAGAATCCCAGGGATGGGTGAGCCTGGTGGGCTGCTGTCTATGGGGTCGCACAGAGTTGGACACGACTGAAGCGACTTAGCAGCAGCAGCAAAGTAGGAAAGAACCAGAGGGTGGAGAGATAAAGGAGAGTTTAGGGGAGTCAAACTTAATAACTAGAGGAGGCACTCGGGAATCACTCAATGAATAAAAGCTCAGAGATTCTGAGAATAAATGCCTGAGAAAACAGTGGTTTGAATAAAGACAGTAGGGAATTCAGCAAAGGCACTAATTTACTCTATGACAGTGTGAATTCATCAACAAGATATCAGAAAACAGCCAGAAATGCCTCATAGGAGGAGTTCCCTGGTGGCCTAGTGGTTAGGATTACAGGCTTTCACTGCCACAGCCCAGGTTCAATCTCCAATCAAGGAAGTGGGATCTCAGAAGAATCCATTCATTTGATAGATAACCTGAAGGCAGAAAGCACACAGAGACTGAGACAAAGCTTCCCAACACCTGGGGATGCTCCAGTGTTGGCCTCTGGCGTGTGCGGCCAGGATCCAGCTGCTGGCTATGCCAGGTTCCAGGCGTTTCCGGGACCTCAGTTTATGACCACATATAGCAGAACTCTGCTTGAAATTAAGGTGGTCAGTTCGTCCCCTTGTGACTCAGAAGCCTGGTATCCAGTCATGCTGTGAAATACCGTGTCTAATCTTCCCCCAAGTTTTTAGTTTGGCCAATGTAAGTGCTGCATGCAGGCTCTTAGTTCCGCTAGCAGGGATGAAACCTGTACACCCTGCAGTGGAAGCACAGAATCTTAACCACTGGATCGCCAGAGAAGTCCCTCCCCCAAGCTTTTGGCATATGTAATCAGACATCCACTAGATGACTCAACCTGCACACCTTCCAACACACTACAAAGTCAACATACCCCAAATTGTGCTTATCATCTTTATCCTGCTTCCCCAAGTTCTTCCTGCTGCATACTCTCATCTTTGATTCCACTCTTCCTTTCATTCATTGTATCCAATCTAATTCCAAGTCCTAACTTGCCTTTTAAGTATCTCCCCACTGGAGGCTTCCCAGTGGTAAAGTGGCAGAGTCCACCTGCCAATGCAGGAGACACAGGAGATGCTGGTTCGATCCCTGGGTTGGGAAGATCCCCTGGAGGAGGAAATGACAACCCACTCCAGTATTCTTGCCTGGGAAATCCCATGGACAGAGGAACCTAGAATTCTTAAGCCAATAGTCTAAAGCCTGAAGCATCCTATCTGTGTGCTGTTTGAAATGGTTCTCTGTGCCACAATGCGAGAAGGGCTGAGAACTAATCTTTGGGCACTCCCTGACTAGTTCTGACCTCATCCTGCCTCCAGCACTGAACAGCTTTAGCTTTAGCACATTACAGACTATGCTACTTATCAGTCTTTTACTTCTGCTCAGAAGCATCCCACAGATCTGGAATGTTTCCCTTCATCTTAGTCTGAGAAGCTTCTAACCTTCAAGATCATTCAACTATCATTTTCCCAGAAAGTTTTCTTCGACTTTCAAGCCAGGTTGGATACCCTTCCTTACGCTCTCAAAATATTTTGTTTCATAATAATCTCTTATGTATCAGTCTACTGCCCTGGTGGCTCAGACGGTAGAGACTGCCTGCAATGTGGGAGACCCAGGTTTGATCCCTGGATTGGGAAGATGCCCTGGAGAAGGAAATGGCAACCCACTCCAGTGTTCTTGCCTGGAGAATTCCATGGTCCGAGAAGCCTCGTGGACTATGATCCATGGGGACACAAAGAGTCAGACACAACTGAGCGACTAACACTTTCACACACCCCTGGTAATGATCAGACAGAAGAAATGCCCTGCTCATCTTTGTATCTCCAGTGGCCACCAGCAGAGTCCTTGTGTGTACGACATTACCTGAATGAGAATGACGCAAAGAACAAGAGGGCCAGGCTTATCTTTTCTTGCCTGGAGTTTAAGAAAGTTCGTGGTTACACAAGCCATAGAGAGCTTTGGAGAAGAGGATGATATAACAGGATTAAATGTGGCAAAGGAAAGAATAGGCCATTGGATTTGATCTAGTTACTTAAAGTCTGAGCACAGATTTAAATATGATGTAAATCAGGTTTGGAAGGCCTGAGGAGAAAAGAAATAGGAATAAGATACAAACCCCTTACCCAAGATATTTGGCAGTATAAAGAACAAAAGAAAATGAAGGATTACTGAGTTCCTACAGTCCCATTGCAATTACTTTGCTACCATTTAAGATACATGGTTCCACAATAACATAGTATGCTTAAGAAATCCAGTTTCCCTCCATATTCCTTCCTTCCCCCAGTGGGTATCAATTTCCATTAGTTTATGGTTTATCCTTCCTTTTTCTGGCCGTGTAGCATGTGGGATCTTAGCTCTCCGACCAGGGATTGGATCTGTGGCCCTTGCAGTAGAAGCAGAGTCTTAACCTCTGGAGCTCCAGGGATTTTAAAAGAGAGACAAATGTACAATATACATTATGTGTCACCCTTTAGATAAGAAAGCACATTATACATTCTGTTCTACATGCTACTTTCTTAATATAGCCTCGTGATCTCTTCAATCAGTGTGTAGAGTCTCCCTCATTCCTTTTTACTGCTGCTTAGTATCCTACTGTATAGATTTACCAGTTTATTCAACCAGTCCCCTACTGACTGATATGAGAGCTGTTTCCAATCTGTTATTACAAATAGTGCTGCAATGAATAGCTTTGTGCATGTTACTTCCTATTTTTGCCATCTTATTTCTAGGAACTTTACTTCTATTCTAACTTAATACTCACAATAACTATGCCATAGATACTGGGTCTTCATCTTATGTATATAATTTTGATGTAATGAATCAAGTGCTGCAGTACACAGCAGTCCAGCATTTGCAATAACACATTGTAGAGTAAGTCTTTAAAACTTGGAATAAACACCCTCACTCCTACCTTACCGTTCTTCTCCCAATATACGGACATCTCTTCTCAGAGAAAAAGAAGTTATTCTGTCAAGTTAAGCACCACAAACGATAAACAAGGAGTTTAGTTTAATTTTCTCTGGGTATTTGTAAAACACTTAGGGCCAACATAGGAAAAAATAAAATAAAATACAGCCTCCTGTGAAAAAATTACACTTACAAAAGAAAGGCCTGAGAGGGATTAGCGCCTTAGCCCCTCGGAGCTATAGCAACTCTGATTGGTCCAAGGAAGTGAATAGCTATTGGGAGGCTACAACAGGAGGAAAAACAATGAGAAATCACTGAGGGAGAGGGCCTCGAAGTGGGCCTCGAGGGGGCACTGGAGGTCGGGGAGTGGGTCTGGGTGGAGGGAGGGGCCCCCGCTGGTAGCCGTAGGGTGGAGGTCGTGGAGGGCCAGTGTATCCATGAGGAGGCATCAGTGGAGGAGGTCCACGCATACCATGCGGAGGCATAGGACCTGGGTGACCTGCAGGTAAAAAAGGAAAACTAAGTAAAAACAAGGAATAGGAGACAGTTCATATTGGGACAATGTAAGGAGAGGATACACTGGGAGATAGTGAAAAGAAAGAGAAGAAAAGAAAGTGCAGGGGATAAGAGGTGTGACAAAACAAGCTGCAAGAACAATATGTGAGGATGAGGGAGGTGAAGACTACTCACCCATAGGAGAGCCAAACGGAGGCCCTCGGGGGGGCATGCCCATTGGGGGAGGTCCAGGATGAGGCATTCCAGGTGGTGGTCGGGGTGGTGGCTGCCCCCCAGAGCCAGGCGGCCCAGCGTGGGGGTGCCCTAAGCCATGAGGGCCATGGTGGGCCAGCTGCATCTGAGACATCCCTATGAGAACAAAACAAGACACAGTGAGAAATGAGACAAAAGGAAGTTAGAAGACAGGAGGGCAAAGAAAACAAGACAGAGAAGAAAATGAAGAAAGTGACATCAGATAGAATACAGAAATTAAAGCTGGTAAAAAGTGCCCTTATCTTTGACTCCATCCCAAGAGAATAAATCAGCCAACTACCCTACAGCTCCCCAGTCCCTGAAGCCCATTTGCTCCTTCCATGATTTAGGCATTGTAACAGTGCTGCAGAATGGCGTGATTATTCTACTGAATAGAATCTGGGAAGATAACAGAGACACTGTCACAGCAAAGATCTAATTCTAAAGGATGAACAGGAATTTTTCAGGTGGACAACAGAGTGGGAAAAGAACATTCCAAGCAGAAAAAAATCAGCAGGTGCAAAGCATGGGTGTGATCAACAGCACAGTATGTTAAAGGAAACCCAGCAGAACAGCTTGCAGTCATGGGAGTAACGGGCAGGAGCCAGATTGTGCAAAGCCTAGAATGCTACGATAGCGAGTCTGGGTTTCACTCTGTAAGTAAAAGGGAACCACCAGAAGAATTTTGAGCAAAGGTGTGTGAATATCTGTATTTAAGAAAAATTACTCTGAGATAGTCAATCAAAGTAGACATAATTAGAGTCAAAGTGTCAGTTAGGGTATTACTAAAATAAATTAGGTGTGAAATAATGAGGATAGGAGAGCCTGGGCTTCCCAGGTGGCGCTAGTGGTAAAGAACCAATGGAGAGAGCCTGTTGTTCTCTTTGGTAAAACTTAAACAAGAAATGAAGACAGCATGATAGTTGTTAAAATAAACGGTAAAGTATCTTGCATTTTTTTCCTAAAAGAATGTCTGAAAGAAAGGAGAGCTTGGGCACTATCTATTATTGTTAAAGGACAAAGAACAGCAGCATTAAGTACTGACAGAGCTCCTCTATCAAGCTCATCCCTCTCCTTCCCAGCAAAGAACACCCACCTGGATGGGGCATCCCACCCGGTGGGAATGGGTGAGGATGTGAGTGTCCGTGTCCAGGATGTCCAGCCCCTGGGGTTCCCGCTGATGGGGGACCATGTCCTCCAGCCCCAGGAGGCATAGGTGGTGGTGGCATGGCTGGGGGTATCCCAGGAGGAAGGGCTCCAGGAGGTGGTACTGGAGGTGGGAAGGAGCCAGGAGGAGGCATGCCTATAGAGCAAATGGAAAAACAGTTAATGATAGTGAGCAGAGAGTGCCTTTTGAGAGCCTGTTCCACCCTGGCCTCTCCAGGCAGAATGAGCTCTTTTCCCCTCCTCCCAGCTCTCTGAAGTCAGCAACATTAAGTGACTCGAACAACAACCTTCTGAAGAAAACAACAACTTTCTTCCCACCACCATCATCATCCCTCAACCCCTTTCTCATCACCTAATGACTCAATGTCCTCTCCTTGCCAGGTTATTTTTCCTTCTTCCTGGCCCCACCCTTCCCAACCCAAGACAAACATTTTTTATCAAAAGCTTTACCTGGTGGAGGAAGCCCAGATCCCAATGATGATACCACAGGATTGGGAGCAGATGGTGGAGGGGGTGCATCTGCAAATAGCTGATGAGGGCGGTCAGCCTGGGAGAGTGGGTTCTGTGCTGCCAGAAGTCTTTCAGCTGCTGAGCCATGGCGCTCACCCTTGGAGTCCTTCTTGAATGCGTAGGACACAGTGATTGGGCGGTTACAGAGGTACTGCCCATTCATGGCCTCAATCGCTGCATCCGAAGCATCAAATGAAGCAAAATTAATAAAGGCATAACCTTTGGAGTTGCCTGTGTCAGGGTCCCGCATAATCTTGGGGGTTTGTAAGATGACCCCAAAGGCGCTAAAAGTATCATAAAGCAACTTCTCATCAATCTCCGGGTCCAGGTTCCCAATAAAAATGTTGGCCCCCACATCCAGGTTTTTGTTGTGAGCTGATGCCTTGTTCACCCGTATTGGCTTCCCATAGAGTTTGATCATGTTCATGATCTTAATGGCATAGTCAGCATCTTCCTCACTCAAGAATTCCACAAAGCCATAGCCTGGGGAAGTGGAAAAGAAGAGGTTAGCAACTGAAGTGATTTAAAAACGAGTTTATAACTCATTTGTCTTCTAAAGCACAAAGGATAAGAAATAATAATCCCAACTTCAATTGAGAATGGTTCCAGAAACAAAATCTTTAGTTTGCTCACTCCAAAACTTAATATCACTGGAGACCTCCAGGAGCAGTCTGTCCCCTCCATACATAACTGTCCTTTTTGCCGTGTACTCACCTTGGTGCTGACCAGTGACTCTATCTTTTGGCATGTGCGTGTTCACTACTGGTCCTGCCTGGAGAAATAGTTCCCACAGCAGTGGTTCGCTAACCTTCTCATCGAGGCCCCCCACGTACACAGTGGCATCTGGAAGACAGGATTAAGAGGTGAGGACAGAGATGAGGGGAAATAGGGAGGTAACGGGAACATGAAGATGGAACCCAGGCGGAGGAAGTGGGGGTGGAGATGGGGTAGAAAAGCGAAAAAACAAAAAGATGTTAGATTAAGCTTTTAGAAGCTCCTCCTTTCCAGAAAATAGACAATCTTATGTCTAATTTAGAGTGACGGTGCAAGTTCACTCTGTAACTTTTCTTTTTCTTCTTCTTCTTTTTTTTTTTTTTTGAGTGGGAAGGCAGCAGAGGATTGGACACAGCATCGCAACTACAGGCCTCAAGTCTGTCCATCCCGTCCCCATAAGGCATCGGAACCAGTCTCGCGCCCTTCGGAAAGGCAAAATCTCCCGCCCCAGCGGAAACATTGCTGGGCCTAGTCGAGGTCCCTCAAACCCCCAGAGTCCATTCTGGGTTTGTCCCCTCCAGTCACCCTGGTTTCGCTCGGAGATCGGCCCGGCCGCCATGGCGAAAGCGCTCCCGCCGTCTCCAAGCAGCGATCCCGCCCCCTGACCTCAGTCACTACTTCCACTTCCGAGGCGAAGGCTGACGTGAGGTGGTGGGCGGGGCCGCGGCAGGGGAGGAGCCGGAAGCGGCCTCGGCCATCTTAGGAGACGCTGAGACTGGAAGCGGCTGAGGTAGTGGTGTGCTTCAGTCCACGCTCCCGTGCAGGAGTGCTTCTATGAGCGGACGCGGCGGGGAGCGTGAAAAGGAAGCGTTCTGTCTCTTTTAAGGCAGTGTTAGAAGTTAAACGGTCACACTGCTCCCGAAAATGTCACTTCAGAAGCTGGGAGAACAAAACTTTAGTTTTCATGTGTTTTGTAGCCTTTTTTTTCCCCTTAGAAGGGTGTGCAGAGGAACCCCTCAACGCAAGGCGTGGGGACAACCGTCCATCCCAACCCGCAGTCCTTGAACAGACGCGTCCTCACAGTCCAGGCCTGAGCTTGAGGTATTTCCTTTTTCCTCAGGGAGGGAATTGTGGAATGTCTGAGCTCGCCTAGTCACTGCATAGGAGGGGAACCTGAGGTTCGGAGGTGGGGTGGTACCGAAGTTTACGGGGGTTTGATACTGAAGCCGAGAGGCCTCGGCCTCGACCTTCAGAGCACACCCTGAACTCCAGCAACCTCTGGGTGTGCCTTTGCCCTGTCTACACGGAAGAGACCTGCAGCGCCTCACGCAGCCCAGCCCCTTACTTCCTTAGCAGTAATATGGTCGGTACCGTCCCTTCGCGGGTCACATTCCTTTCCCTCCTCTCCCACCACTCCCTTACCTAAGGTTCCTTTAATCAGACACAAACAGTGCCAGCGGCGTGTATAAATATTGTGCTTTAATGAACTCCTTAAATAGAAATGTCACAATGAAAATATATAATTGGAAGAGATAGGGTGTCCCGTGTATATTCCATACCCATAGAAAACTATAAGGGAAGAAATAGAAATTGGAATTAAGCAGCAAGAGGAGGTGAGAAGGAGGTCTGTAAGCCATCTTGTTGGCACTGATAAACAGTATATCTGATTATCACAATTTACCAGCGCAATATCCAAAATTTCCATCCCAAAGACATGGAATTGCCCTGAAAAAGAGAGGCAGTCTTCTGGATTGTTGTTGTTTCTTAATTCTTCAAATGATAAGAACTGTTTAAACCAAACAAGGCAGGATAAGAGTTGGATAAGGTTAGCACCACTCATCCTCAATAGAAACTCAGGTCAGTGATCTTGTTTATGAAAGCTGAGGCAGCAAGACCAGATAAGAAAAACCGAAGGATTAGACAAAACTCTCCCTCACTCCAGGCCACCCTCTGCCCTGCCCATGAGAAAGCCAGCAATTTCAACAGGATTGGGAGAGAATGGTATTTGGGTTTCTTTTCTTGGAGTGATCCTCAGGAGATATTCGTGGTGTCCATTTCCTTAATAACTCTTGAAGATGGGATAGCTCCTCCTGGAGACCAGAGATTGTGGGAGCTGAGAGGCCCATCTGGGAAGAGGGTGAAGAGAGGCAGAGAAGATCCTTAATTCTCTTAGTTCCCTTTCCTCCTCCAGCTATCCCCTAGGTTCCACTTGATATAAGCCAGAAGCAGTTTTCCCACACTCCCAAATCTATCCACTTTGATACCAATAGGAATGGTATCTAACTTCCCAGTCCCCCAAACCCTTGCCCTTCTGCCTCCCGGAAACATCTGGTTTCTCCTAGAACATCTGGTTCAGACCCCTTCTCCCACTCCCAATTTTTGTCTTCCCTTCTCACCTGGACCTCAGGCCTTCCCCTCAGGTAGCAGCGTCTCCAGAGCCTGATCTGGGGTCCCAGACATCCAGGCAGCAGCAGTCCCGGGGGTAAAGGGCAAGCTCCCCAGTGTGAGGGGAGCCCCCACTCCTGATCAGCCAGGCTTTCAGAAGAGATAGCAGGTCGAGGGAGCCAACGAGAAGAGACTGCCAGCAGGGAGGGACTGTCCCGCCAAGGACAGAGTTGATTCAGGGGTGTCAGGGCCCCTCTAGAGAAGAGCCACACGGAACTGGGGGGCCCAGGAACCATGAAGCTTGGCTAAGGAGGAACAGGAAATCAACTGGCAACCTAAAAACCTGATGACCCCCAGTTTCCCCAAACTGGGTCATGAAGGAATGTCCAGCTGTCACGCACTGCACACTGTACCAGTTATCAAACTACAAGCCTTCCCCTGAGAACACTTTATCTGCTCTCCTTATTAGACTTCAAACTAGGCCTCCGGACTGATTAAAGTTGATTTTAAGGAAACATAAAAATGTGTGCATGAGACAGGAAGACTAATAAGGATGAGGAGGACCAAAAAAGATGCCATGTGTGATTTGTAGGATTTCTGTCTTCCTGGGGACAGTTAGGACTATAAATGACACCAGAAGGGGAATGAGGAACTCAGACACTATCACTTCTCCTCATCTAGTAGGATGAGCCTGTGAAAAAAATCAAAGGAATTTAGGAACTTCAGACACTTTACCTGCTGTCTAGGGAGCCAGGAATCTGGGCAGTGTTCTGGGTTATAGCCAGGATTACAGAATTGTAGTATTTGTTTATTGCTGTAGCGTAAATTCCAGTCCCAGACAGATAGTTGTGGGTTAATAGAGTTCCCAGCCCCTGGGAACCCAGGGGTATAGACTTGTGTATAGTTGTTGAACTAGACAGAGGAAACAAGAAGAGGAAGGTTAAACAAAAATATATAATCCTCCCCAGTTTAGAGAGAAATCGTGAAACTCATCTTATTCTAAGAATCAGATGTAAGGCTTCCCTGGTGGCTCACTAGTAAAGAATCCACCTGCCAGTGCAAGAGGCACAGGTTCAATCCCTGGTCCAGGAAGATCTCATCTACCTTGAAGCAACTAAGCCTGAGCACCATGACTGTTGAGCCTGTGATCTAGAGCTTGGGAGTCACAACTACTGTGAGCCCACACGCCACAACTACTGAAGCCTGCACACCCTAGAGCCCATTCACAACAAGAGAAGCCACCAAAATGAGAACTCCATGCACCACAACTGGAGAATATGCTGCAACTAATGTGAGAGTTGGACTGTGAAGAAAGCTGAGCACCGAAGAATTGATGCTTTTGAACTGTAGTGTTCGGGAAGACTCTTGAGAGTCCCTTGGACTGCAAGGAGATCCAACCAGTCCATTCTGAAGGAGATCAGCCCTGGGATTTCTTTGGAGGGAATGATGCTGAAGCTGAAACTCCAGTACTTTGGCCACCTCATGCGAAGAGTTGACTCATTGGAAAAGACTCTGATGCTGGGAGGGATCGGGGGCAGGAGGAGAAGGGGACGACAGAGGATGAGATGGCTGGATGGCATCACTGAGTCGATGGGCGTGAGTCTGAGTGAACTGCAGGAGTTGGTGATGGACAGGGAGGCCTGGCGTGCTGCGATTCATGGGGTCGCAAAGAGTCAGACATGACTGAGCGACTGAACTGAACTGAAAGAAGAGCCCACTCAGCAATGAGGACTCAGCACAGCCACACACAAAGAAAAGAATCAGATGTAGGGTGAAAGTCCAGTCCTGAAAGAAAGCGCCAACCCCCTCCCCCTTTCCCACCCGCAGACCACTTTTCATATTCAAGAGTAAACTTCAGAGAGTAGTTCTTTTGTTGACTAAACAGCTTGTGGGATCCTAGTTCCCCGACCAGTAATTGAACCTGGGCCATGGCAGTGAATGCCCAGAATCCTCACCACTAGCCCACCAGGAAACTCCCAGAGAGTACTTAATGGGTAGGGGAAAGCCAAAAATGGAAGTCACTGACCTGTCCACTCTGCTTTCCACGCTCCCAGGGGGTGTCTCTCAAGAATGTAAGGGTGTCAGGAACTCTGACACTGTCATGAAGAGCAAGAAGGAAGAACTCAGAAAATTCAAACTCAGCTGGAAACTGCTGGAGGAGCTGCCAGACGCAGTCAAGGAAGAGGAGAAACACTGGGGCCTGAGAAGAGGGAAATTAAGAGGTTGGAAGGGTGTGTGGGGACTTAAATGGGGAGGATGAGTGATGTGGGAATGGGGACACTAAGGAGGTCAGGGGGTGGAAATCAGTTGAGGTAGGGGGTTGGGGTCCCTCATCTGGATCTCCTTTCAAGCTCAGCCCAACCTCAGACCTAATTTGGACCTAATTCACCTCCAGTGGATTTTAGTATGTCATTTTCTCATCCCTGTACTTCTTAATAACACCCTCCCCAAACATTCTCACCTCTTCACTGGCCCCAGATCCCCCAAGTCGGGTCAGGAAAGGATGTCCAGCTGCCACCCACTCTCGTTGCACTAATGATTGGAAGCCAAGCAGTGTTCGGGCTTCAGGGGCTGAAAGCAGCTGGACGAGTGAAGAGAGGAGGCCATTGAAATCACGATCACCGCGCTCTGGGTGATAAAGAGGGATAAGGGACAAAGAAAGAAAGACCAAGAAACTAGGGCAGAAGAGAGTGAGAAAAGGAAACATGGCAGGAGGAAGTAAGAGGCACAGAGGGGGAAAGTTTTGGGTAGGTAGGATTGAGAGGGCACATAAAAGTGAAGAAAAAACAAAGACCTTGAGTGATTAACTTCATACACTCCACCAAGAAATACCCAGCTTCACATGTTGGAAGCAGAATCAAATGCCAAACCAGTTTTCCTCATTTTCCTTCCCCAGCCCCCAATCCAAGCCCCCATCCACTGATGGAAGGACAGGAACAGAAGGCTGAGAAGCCCTCTGTTAGGGACCACAAGCTTAATGGGGAGGCAGAAATAGCCCTGAAACACGAGTAGTTCCTAGCAAAACGAGAGAGGATGCCAGCACTGGAAGGGGACAAGCAAACTCTAGACCTCCCTGAGCAGAATCCAGTCAGGTGAGTAAAGAAAAAAGGCAAGGAATGGAGTGGGTTGGCCCAAGAAACTCACCTTGAAGTACTACAGAGCGAACCCTGGATGTCACTAAGACTGAGATGTCACTGGCCTTTCGAAGACAAGACCTGGAGGGGTGGGCGAGGAAGAGAAGAGAACAATAGGCCTAGAGGAAGGGAGTGATGGGTCATGGGGTACTATGGGGGCAGACTCCCAATTCCTGCCCGCGCACCCCCCCCCCCCCCCCCCCCGCCGCCTTCTAAGGAGCAACAAATAACAGTCTTCTTGGGGAACCAAGGAGAAGAGTTAATGGAAGACTGAGGAGTCCAAGTTAACAGAAGTTTGAATTATAAATCATGCCAGAAAAAGATGGAGTACCTGGTGTAGTCCAACCATCGTGTTCCTTCCAGAGCTGAGAGCCATTTATCCTCAGCCACAGATGAATCTGAGAGAGTGCAGAGAAGTCAGAAGGGCAAAGAGATCAGGAGAACTGGGGATTCAGGGTCCAGAATTAAGGGGTAATAAGTTGGGTAGTTGTTGCTTATGGGGAAAGGAATGAGAAGTAACTATAAATGGCTATGAGGTTTCTACAATTAAGTTGTGATGGTTGTACAACATTGTAAATACAATGAAATGCATTGAATTGTGCACTCAAGATGGGTGAAGGGTGAATTTTATCGTACGTAAATTATATTTCAATAAAGCTGCCTTAAAAAACAAAAATGTTGGGATCAGGAAGACAGGAAATCAATGAGTCTGTGGGAAATGGGAGTTGAGTGGAAAACCAAGGATTATTGGGCTGAAGGAGTTCTCATCCATATCAGGCAAAAGGGTAAAACCAGGTTAGGGTCAACAGACCTAGAGGTGGGGTGAGGGGTCAAAGTTTATCTCACCAGGCAGGCAGAGGGCCCTCAGCCTCAGGTGGGCAAGTTGGACATCTGCAAGACTAGGCAGCTCATCCATGGTGTCTACAAGGACAACGTCTGAATGCCCAGCCTGAAGCATGGACTCCACTGCTCTGGAGGGAAGGGAATCAGAAAGTAAGGGAAGGTGTCTGCCCCTCACATCTAACCCTTGATTCTGCTTATCAAACCTCCCCTCACCTGATATCCTCCTTGTTGGGGTCACTGGCTGTATAGAAGCCCCCACAACGAAGAAGATCACTGCCCCCAGGGTGATGCCAGGACAGGCGCTTCACATGGATGAGAGAAGGATCACTGAGGGAGAAAATCCTAGCCCCACCCTACCCTTGCCCCAACACTGACCTCAGGGATCCCCTCCCTTCACAGTGACCGCTAACCTCTCATGACCCTCTAATCCCAATATTACCATCATCCCCACACTGACCGGTCCACGGCCCTGATGGAAGTGGCCAAATGCTCTCCTGACCTCACTGTCCAGCGTTCGGTTAGGGACCCAGAAGTAACGAGGGAGGCTGTGAAATTGAGAGTTATGTCACAGCATGGCCCAGTGACCTCAATACAATGCAAAGCTGTTATAAGGAAGTTGCTTAGGAGGGGATCTTTCTGAAGGATCTCAGGTTTAGAGATCTAGGGGATAACGGGGCTAGCTTTGTGGATGTCCTTGGAGTCTGGAGTTTGTGGGAAGTCCCAAGTTTTAGAAGATCAGAGTAGCATGAGAAGATTGATGGCACAGCACGGGGTTGGGTGGACTGGGGCATCACCTGGTGGCTACGTCGAACCTCTCATTGACAGTGCTGACCCTCCAGCCCCTGGCTGCCTGCTTTTTCCGCTCAGTCTCCCAGTCTTCTATTGTCTCCAAGAGGGGAATAGGTGGTTTTCTGGAGTCAGAACTCTGGCCTAGGGCAGGAGGTCGGCCGGCACAAGAGGAGGAGGAAGAAGAACCAGAGACAGCTTAGCTCTTCTGTCTCCAGCCAGCTTCTGCTTTTCAGACTCTACCCTTTCTTTACCCCAGAGCACCCTCACTCACCAGCCTTGCTCAGGGTTATCCCTGCATACTGTTGGGCTGGACTGTTCTGAGCTCTGGCTTGGACAATGGCCATGGTCACCTGTAGAAGAAACGACAGCCCATCCTTTGCCTCACACTAAAGTGAAAAGGAGGCAATAAGGCTCATATGTTGTTTCACCATCTCGGCCACTAATAGAGAAGAAAAGCGAAGACAGTCCCTAACAAAGGGAGCTTCCACTGGTCATGAGAACTGGAGTCGGGAGAACACATTTAGAACCACAAAATGACAGAATGGTAGTGCTGGGAGGAATCTTGGGAAGAATCTTGTCCAACCCTCCCTGTTTTTCAAAGGAAGACACTCGTCCACAGTTATACTCCTGATAATTGGCAATGCTGGGCTAGAACTCAAGCCTTCACTTTCACCACACTCTAATTTTAGTTTTTCCTAGAGGAGAGAAGCAGAGAGAATGATGAGAGGGATCTTGAGAGATGGGACTATTGGGGATTGCCAAGGAAAGGATCCTAAGATTCTAAGGGGAGGAGGGATTCTTGGGTTGGAGACCTCTTACCTGAAAGGCCTGAGGCTCTAGTCCTCCAGACTCAAAACCAACTCTGAGTAGTCGAAAGTCTTGGCCGTGAATCAGAATCTCCTCAGGGATAAATTTAAGCAGGGACCCTGGACGGAGGAGCTGGACTCGGGACGGGCCATTCACTGAAGTCAAGAATTAAAGAGTGGTATAGCCATGGATCAGGGTCCCTCTAGGAGGAACTCTTCCAGCCCATCCCACTCCATCCACTCAGTCTGTCCTCTGAGAACAGAGGAAGGATGAGGAAGGGTTCCAGCACCCACAGTGAGCCCTTTCACCAAACCGCCACACTTACCAGCCTCTAATCGCCCAATGTTGGCCAGGGAAAAATCATACTCACTGCTCAGGGGAGTCTCCTAGAGGAAGCACATGACTGACGCTAAAGACATCTGAAGTCTCGTTCATTGTCCTACCTTGACAGCCCTAACCTCCCTAGAGATGCTTCCCAATGACAATCCTTGATACTCTTAGAAGGCAGCCTTTTAAGCATAACTATCTCACTTCTCAGAGAAGGCACTGGCACCCCACTCCAGTACTCTTGTCTGGAAAATCCCATGGACGGAGGAGCCTGGTAGGCTGTAGTCCATGGGGTCGCAAAGAGTTGGGCATGACTGAGCAACTGCACTTTCACTTTTCATTTTCATGCATTGGAGAAGGAAATGGCAAGCCACTCCAGTGTTCTTGCCTGGAGAATCCCAGGGACAGAGGAGCCTGGTAGGTTGCCGTCTCTGGGGTCGCACAGAGTCAGACATGACTGAAGTGACTTAGCAGCCTCTCACTTCTATAATGTTTGTCTAAATCTTCTAGACTCCCTTTCCACTTGCCACTAGTTGTCCTTTCCACTGCCCTAACCTTCTCACCTGACTCCGCTGCCATCCACGGGGCTGGAAGGTGACCCTCAAGTTGCTGCAGATCAGAGTTCCAGGAATTTCAGGTTCCAGCCCCTTCCTCACCCCCGGGGCCCATGCTAGAATCTGCTCCCCTGCAGGGCAAGAAGGGAAGCCAGGTTATGACTGTTCGCAGTGTTGCCCCCACTCCTATACACACATTCCTCTCAGACATTCTGTAGCAGAAACTAGTTGAGGCACTCCACTGTTAGCCCTTATGCAGCCTTTATTCTCTCCACTCACTCAACCTACCCATGTTTGTTCTCCTTCTCTTTCTTGCTTAACTGCACTCTGAAAATGATTGCCTTCTGGCTACTTGATGTTTACCCCTCCAAGACAACTTTCCCTAACACTCCTTTCCTCTGGGAGCATCCTTCTTTCCAGAAAGAATGTCATAGGACGATGACCTCGAGGACCACCAGAACCTGTTCTGGAGTGACCCAAAGCCATCCCTAATGATTCCAGTGACTCTAAGAGAAGAATACAAGGCTACATCAACCCTGATCCTTATCTTCAGTTCCATTTTCCCACCCTAAAACTATAAGACCTCTTCCAACTTCCCAGGAAGGGGAAGGGCACAGTCTTGAAAGTGTTAGCTTGCTGCGGCCCCCTTTGCCTGGCAAAGTAATAAAGCTACTCTTTTCTACTCCTTTAAAGCTCTGTCTCCTTTAAAGCTCTTTCTATTCAGCATAGGTGAACAGAGGCCAGTTTTTCGGTAACAGACAGGAGAATCTAAAGAGGAAAGACTAAGATTCCTCCCTAACCCCACAAGAATGAAAACTTAGGAGGAGAGATTTTAGGCCCTCAAATATTTTTGAATAAGTAAATGAGAGGAGTAACAGGGTCAAGAAAACAGAGGGACCATCAAGCTCCAACCAGCCCTAGGCAGAGAACAGAGCAAATCTCAGGTAAAAGCACTTTGAAACAGAAGAGGAATACAGAGGTATCTTTAGTGAGGTTTGAAACAGGGTTTGAGGAGGGTGAAATTTGGAACAGTCTGGAAATCAGAAGTATTGGTAAGGCATTATTACCTGGGAGGCCTCCAGAGGCCAGGCAGCTGCCCAGCTGACGACTCCTGGGCTCTGGCATCCCAGTCCCCTGGACAGACTTCGGTCCAGAGAGCTGTGAAGGGTGTAGGGTTAATCCCCAAGCTTCTCTGGTCCTGGAGTCTGGGGTTACTTCAGCAGCCACCTTTGGAGGCCTACACTCAGACTCTCAGGAGAAACTGAGATCAGTGGCTGTGGAGAGCTCAGGACAGGCGTTGGCAGATAGTTAAGGGAGGGGCTGGTTAATGGATAATGAGACAATGAACTTGAGACTGCAAAAAAGACCAAGCACTGTCAACCAGAGGCTGATATGAGAAATACCCTCCGCCTCCTCTGGATTCTTCTCTTTCTCCACATCATCCCCATTCGCACCCTCTAGATGACAAACCCCTCCCCCAAGCCCTTTTCCTCTCCTTACCCCCATCTCTGGCTCTTCCTTCTGGGGGGCGATGTTGAAACTCTGGCCCCGGCCCCCCCACCACATTTCTCTGGCTCCATCCGGGGATGGAGCGGTCAAGGGTGGAAAACCTCGAGGATGCTCAAGCCCCTAGGGGAGAGGCTGAATCCTGTAGCTAGCAGGAGGGAAGTCAGGGAGAAGGGCAGGAGGAAGATTCAAGGGAAAGGAGCACTTGAGGTGCAAGGAGCACGATTTGGGGTCTTCTGAGAGGTGTGTCCAGTCCAGCTAAAGAAGGCTCCACGGAAACTTCAGTCGACTCTGGAGAGGGCGGAAGAGATGCCCAGCCCCTTAAAGGAGAAGACACACAATTTTGGAAAAGTGGAGAGAAAGTGGAAGAGCCTAAGAAAGGTGAGGAAAAATTGGGGAACTGAGAAAACCACATTCCCTTCTTTACTCCAAACCCAGATCCTATCCTCTTTCTGTTCATGAGCTTTGGAGACTATTTGAGGGAAGCAGTAATGACAAGTATTAAACTGGAATCATTTGGGCCACTTCCCTGGACTCTCACTGATGGCTTCCCTGGGAAGCTGTTTTTGTCTTCTTTAAGGGGATGTGAGGAATGATTAAAGGTACTTCAGGCCTCCTTACAACCTCTCCTGACAGTGTGAACTAAAGTAGTTGAGAAGAAATAAATGGAAATTGGCCCTTGGGATTTTTGCCTGGGAAAGCCCAAGAACTGGGATGGGGGCGAGAGGAAGTGTTTTTGTATATCCTTCTCCAGAGAGTGTGAAACATCTCATATGAAGGGTGCAGTGGAAGAGTAGGAAGAGAAACTGAAATAGCTGCAGGATGCTGACACAGGTACAGGTGCGTTCAAGTTCTGTGGCTGGGGGTGGGAGGCCCAAAGAAAAGATCTAAACACTTAATCACACACATACACTTAATCTCACACACACATCCAAACAGTTGGAAACTAGAACCCATTCCAGGTACAGGAGCCCTCCCTCCAGCCCAGACATCAGATCTCCAAATTAATGATTCATGTTAAGGACTTTGAAAGCTGAGGGCTGGAACCCTCTCTGTTCAGTGCAACAGCCCCATCCCCCAGCCCTCCCCCTTGAAACCCAAGAAGCAAAGATGGGGGGGAGGGCTGTAGGAGGGAAGTAAAGGAAAAGTAACTAGGGTAGGTATGCAAAATCTACCTTTAGATATGAAAAAGACAAAAGAAGATACAAAGTAAGGAATTACTGAGCTGCTGTTTTATTGATTTTGAGTTTGTACAGAGGCAGCAGTCCTTAGGTGGGGTCCCCAGTTTTCCAGAGTGACACTCAACTCTCCTCCCCCAGCACACACACCCTTCCAGCCTGTTTTGAAAAGTTCCCTGTCTTGGCTGCAACTGTGGAAATAGTGAAGATATTGTGAGACAGGGAGTCCATCTGGAACAAAGAGGCATACACCTGCTAGGAAGGCGTCCCAGAAGCCTGATTCCAGAAGTCCTAAAAGCTGCTACATTCCCCACCCCCACCTGCATTCCATCAGCCTCAATCCCTCACGGGAAGAAAATATTTCCCAAGGTCTGTGGCAATAGAAAAAGGTGTGTACCACAATTTAAAAATCCATTATCCACTTTCCTTCTCCCCACCACCCTTCAGTCAAGAGCCTCATTCTATTCTTTAATACTTGAGGTGTAGGAACAGCAGAATAGAGAAAACATGAGGGGGGATGGGGGAAGGTCAGAGCCAGAAAAAAAGATGGGTGACTTAGATCAGCACCTAACTAGGAATGCAAAGGGGGACAGCAGCTAAGTTAAGTAACAGGAGGACACCTCCCCCTCCGACCACCCGCCACACACCCAGTGGAGGTTTAGTGGATGGAAGGAAGGGTGGAGAGGCAAGGGTCTGTATCAGATTTTTCCATTTTCAGAATCCTGGTCTGGTTGCAGGTTTGTGCCAGGAGTGAAGGCTGCTGGGAGGGGCTGCTAGAGGAAGGAGGTGGAGCTGAGTGACTCACAAGATGAATCATAGATCCAGTTATAAGCACAGAAGGAGGCCAAGGTCCTCCCCACCCCCGCTCCTCTCTGCGCTACTGGCAGCCAGCTTCCCTTCCTCTTTTCCAGCACCTCTTACCCAAGTGGCCAGTAAAACGAGGGGTTGTGGAGAAAGTCTCCAAGGAGGGTATCATAATATTCTGTTAATCCACTTAAATTCAGGGGGCAAAACAGCCTGTGATTTCTATAAAGTGAAAGAAACAGACTGCCTGTATGAGTCACTGAATCTGTAGTTGAAGGGCCTGGAGGGAAAAGGAAATTAGAAAAATCTGTGGTGCAGGTGATTCCAGGACGAGAAGGGACTACTAATTCTGTCTTCTCACCTGTGGTGGTGGGCCTGGGGCACTGACTCCTTGGAGAAAAAAAGAGAATGCAGAGTCCAGAGGTGTCAGAGTAACTTGGGGACAATTATCTTTGAAACGCCTTTATTGGGAAAGATAAAATGTGACTGGAACTTTGGACATGTGGCTGTTTAGAAAGTGATAAGAATAGCAAAAGCTAGGTTCTCAGAAGTCATTCAAAACCAGCTCCATCCTTTCCAGCTCAGTATCACTCCCAAACATACACTAAAAAGTCATTGCTGATTTTTGTTTAGTTGGTCTGTGAGCTTGTTTCACTTGAGAAGAAACAGCCAACAGCAGAGGGAAGGAACTTCCCTTCAGGCCCCACAGAGCACTGAGTTGAACACCATACCACTCCATAAAGAGACTGAATCTTAAAAAAAAAAAAAAAAAAAAAAACCTTTTAATATCATTTTATTTTGCTGTAGAATCCAGTGTGAGGGAAAAATGTTTATTTAAATCTTGTAACTGTCCATCAAACCAGTATAAATTAAAAGGAGGAATCTGGAGGCATGTCCTATAGACCTATTTGCTCCTTCAGGGCTGAGATGGAGAATCTAGGGTGGGTAGAAGGGGTAGCACTGTCTGAAATCAAAATGGGAAAAGTAAAAGCCCTGAAAATCTCCCCTCTCCAACAACAACCTCAGTAGGTACCCCAGTGCCTTGGGTTAAAATAACTAAGTGCACTTATTTAAGCCTGAGATGATATCCCTCAATTAGGATTGAGGGGCCTGCCTCCCCCCTTCAACCACACCCCCAACTACGGAATCTGGCTCCTTTGGAGAGCATGTCCGTCTCCTCCCTTCCCCCCAACACAGTAACTGCACGAGGCTGCCTCTTCTACTCCCTCCCCAAATACTGCCATTTCCCAGGCAATTTTTCACCACCTTCCTATCCTACAGTCGTTTCAAAAAATAAAGCAGAACAGAATTTACTCATCCCTACAGAAAAACATCCATTGACTCAGGGTCCCTCATCTTTAGAATGCAGAGGTTATTTTCTTTTTTTAATGCCTCAATAAAGTTACCTTTCCAAATTAAAAACAAAAAATTCTTAATGAAAAAGCTATAGCGCCTAAATAACCTAACCCCCCCCACACACACACACACTTTTTTTAAAACCATTTTCACCCCCTTGGGCACCCCTCAGAATTTCCACCTTTTTATTTGAAAAGAAGACAAAAGGGAGTGGGTTGGTCAATTTATAAATCAAAACAAAAGCAAACATGACCCAAGGTTTCCGTTTTTGTTCATTTGTCCTCAGTTTTTAAAAACAAAAGTATTAACTAGACTCTAATAACAGATCAAATCCAAACACAGCAGTCCAGTGGAGAATTAAGTTTCCTGGTTTTATTCTCTGGGAAAATCCCTGGTCTGTTTCCATTCCTATTGGTCCAGGCCAAAATCCTATGATATAGATGGATGCCTACGGGAAAGCTAGGTGTGCTGTGCAAATTCTAGGTGTGAGTTTGAGTCACTTGTTGTTTGGGTGCATGTTAGGCGACAGAAGTTCATATGGTCGTGGTCTCACCAGTGTTGTTCTAAGCCCAGACACGGGGTGAGGTAAGCAAGACACTCACTTCAGGCACAAAATTTAAGGATGCCTCAAAAGCCAGTGACCAAGATGCTATTTTAACACAATATATTCTGAAAATCAAAACTAATATAAAAAGAGCCACAATGAATAAAGTATTGAAACTTTAAATAAAGACAAGATTCCACTCCTCCTTGCTCAATTCAGCTTTCCTTCCCTCACTCTAACCCCAGTCCTGCTGGATCCTGTTTTAAAGATTTTGATATTTGGCTCATGATGGATTTTTTGCATTAATTTTTTTAAAATGCTGCATTAAAACAGTATTTATCTTGACTAGTGAGCTTTTGGCATCTCCTTAAGTTTTGACCCTGAAGGGAATGCTCCTCTCACACCAGCCCTAGTCCTGCCTGGAAATACAAACATATCCTCTTTTGGAACCTATCTCCTTTGACCTCATTGCTTCCTTAACACATCCATTTCCAAATAAAAGCCTAAGAATTAATAGCCATGGAAATTATTAAATTGACAGACTATCAGATTTAGAAAATAAGTGGCTTTTCAAGTTTGTTGAGGAGAAAGGAAACTTCCTAAATTGTGAGCAGTTCCAATGAAGAGGACAGTCTTGGCTGACTTTGTTATCAAGGGGGAGGTGGGATGACAACTTTCCTGATTGGGCAGAAGCAACATATGGCAAACACAAGTCCCCCCAACGCACACCCCCAGCCCATGTCTGCCTTGGATCAAATGTGAGGATTACATTCCACAGGATGGTTTAAGAGTACACACCTCAAAAGAGAAATCCAAATACAGAAAAATAGCCCCAATTAACACTCTAGACACATTAAGTACACTTATGCTCCTTCTTCATATGCACCCAGGAGTGTATACAATTGCATAGTTGATTTTTACCCCCAGAAAGAAATAATTTAAAGAAAAGGGAAGATTGGCCCAGGATAGGTCCTCCAGTTTAAAGCTCTTAGAAATGGTGCTGGCCAGAGCATAGGCTGTCCAGACTTGTGCTTTGTGCAAAATGCAAAGGAGCTCCCCCCACTACCGTGTCCACAGACCCACTCCCACCCTCTGGGGAAAAGGATGGTTTGGGGAGAGGAGGGAGACCCAATGACAGATCAGCTCATTGGGAGTAATCTGTGATCTGTGGTTATAGTTCACTAAAATATATATTTCTCTAGCTACCTCTTTATAAATTGCCCCTAACCCCTACCCCAAGTTTCAACATCAGTCCTATTATCAAAAATATCTCTTCTTACAAAGTATTTTTTGAATTATTTTAATAAACTAACCACAGATTAAGGTCAGCTATGGCTTAACAAAAGAAGCCGGGATGTTAAGTTCATTCTCCAAAAGTAGAGAGGAAGGAGAAAGAATCACTTAAATAGGAGGGGAAAAACTCATTTTTAAAACTGTTTTTTGCTTGCTAGGGTCTTTTTGTTTCTTAAAAAAGAAAAAATCCAAAAAATAAGTTGCTTTCTACAGAAATGCAGCAGCAGAGGATGGTAGTGCTCTATTTAGGTTTTTGGTTTTGTTTGAAACAGTCTGGCCAAAAGTCTGTCCTCCTCCCACCCCCTCCCAAGGCGCACTCAAATGTGTGGTTATTGCTAGTAGTTAAAAAAAGATCACCTCTGTACCAATTCACCTGGAAAAAATTCAACACACACAGCTGCTCTTATCATTCTCTTGCCTTCCCCAGAGGGAACTTTTTTTCTGTTTTTTGTTGTTTTTTTTTTTTTAATAAAATTAAAGTCTTAAAAAAAAATCACAACCTTCTTAGCTGAGCTCAGCCCTCAAAAAGGATGAGGAAAAGATAGGGGGCAATCGGCAATCTCCTCTAGAACTAGAAGGGATGACAGATGGCTGTTTAGAAGGAAATCAAACTTCAGAGGAAAAAGATTCCCCCTTTAAGTTCTTGCCTTTGCCATCTCACTAAACCGATTTAAGCCATCCCCCTCCTAATAAGCACCCAGAAGCACACATTTCTTCCTTGTCTTTCCAGATCCTTCAGAAGGAAAAATTTATCCAACACTAAACATCTACCTTAATTCAAGTCAACAGCAAATCTAATTTCCCAGTTTCCCTCCACACTCCCAACTCCACCACCATGTGCTTTTTTCCAACCTAAAAGAACTTTGGTCTGTTTTTTCTTTTATTGACTGAACCTCCTTTGCCAGTTCCTCCCCCAGACTTCTGCCCACCTACCCACCCCCACACACCGAATCTTCCCTTACACTTTCCCTTAGGCCTGGGATGGACCCAAGGTGTTATAACACACAATTATCATCTTTCTCCCCTTGTACCTTCTCAGTACCATCAAGTCAAGATAGGCAAAGGATCAGTATAGCCTCGAGGCACCATCCAGCCCTGACCTGCTCTTGCCAGCCTGGCAGCTCTTCAGAGTATACACACTGAAGAGTTCCTAGCCAGGCTCACACCAACATTACTGCATTCGCCCCATCAACATGGGAGCTGGGTCTTATGAGCCAATTAATTGAGCTTAACTTTCTTTGTTTAGCCCCCTTGCCCTCCAAGGTTTCCCATTCAGAACCTGTGCACCAGCAGCTCCCCACCCGGTTCACGTTCCCTTCTCCTCAGTTCTTCTCTGTAACAGCAGGAGCAAAAATTGTTTGTCTCAGGGTGTCCGTAGAAGCTGCAGTTCGGTTGTTTGCATTTGGTCTGGGTTGGGGGAAGCCCCCGGGGACCTCCAGCCCATCCATCTGGCTCAGGGGGCTCTCTGTAGCCGTTGCTATAGGAATCAGCCACGCGGAAGTGGGGTGGTAACGGTGCACCCCTGTGAGCTCCATCCTTGGAGTGACTGCCTGGCTCCAGAGAAAGGATGCTGTCCTGGTGGGGGTAGGGTCGCCCAGGAGGGCACTGTCTGGGGAAGGTGGCATATGGTGGTAGGCTCCCCCCACATGGCCCCCCTGCCAACTGCCTCCGGGGTTCCTGGCAGTGGACTCCACCCCCAGAAGGCCGAGGGACAGTAAAGCCACCAGGGTAGCCAGCAGAGAATGCCATTGCCTTGGATTCTGCTGGAGGGGCAGTCAGCGGCTCCTCCCCGCCATCTGGCTCTGGCTTTTTGGCTGGAGGAGGCCCACTCCCTACCCCTCCATTCATGATCTTCCTCTCTGTCTCCTTCTGCTTCTGCTCTGCCAGGAATCTCTCCTCAGCATCAGTGAGGTAGCGCTGGATCATCTCCTCCTGATACTGGTGGCGGTGACCCATCTTCAGGGTGCCAACAAAAATAAACTTCCCCTCCCCTTGCATTGCAATCCTCATAATGCTCAGGCTTTGCATCACCTCCTGGCTATACCTGCTCCCTCCATTACCAACAGACTCAGGTGTGGGCTTCTCAGATACAGGCCCATCCCCAGCTGCCTCCTCCTTGCCACCCTTCCAACTCTTCAGTGAGTTTTTCTTCTTCTTCTCCAGGGTCTCAGTGCCACTGCTTACCCCCGAACCTGTTCCCATCCCTCCAGGCTTAGAACCCTTGCTGTGCATCAGGCCTCCCATGTTCTTCTTGAGCTTGCTGCCCAAGGTTTTGCCAAAGCTGCCCAGTTTGTTAGCCACAGAATCTGCTCTCTTCTTGTCCTTTTCCCGATCTCGCTTTGACTTCTCTTTCCGCTTGCTGCCCTCGTTGCTGGCAGAGCTGCTGCCAACTGACTCCTTGTCTGACTCCCCAGACTCAGGAGTGGACCGGGGCTCATCTCCAGCTGAGGCTGTCGGGGACTCAGGCTGGGCCAGTGGAGCCTGGAAGAGACAAGAAGATGGTTAACAGATACAGAACGGATAAACAACAAGGTCTTTCTGTATGGCGCAGGGAACTATATTCAATATCCTGTGATAAACCATAATGGAAAAGATCCTGTGATAAACCGTAATGGAAAAGAACATCCGAAAAAAGAATTTCTGTATGTGTATAACTTAGTCACTTTGCTGTACAGCAGAAATTGGCACAACATTGTAAATCAACTATACTTTAATTTTTAAAAATTAAATTAAAAAAAGTGGCTGACCATTATTCCATTGGCCTAGGTTGAAGGAAGCCCCCAGGAACCTCCAGCCCATCCACCTGGTTCACGGGGCCTCCTGCAGCTATTGCTATAGGAATTAACCATGTGGAGAGGGGTGGTAACACCCCTACGAAGTCCTTCCTTGGAATGACTGCCAGGTTCCAGAGAAGCGCTGCTGTCATGAGGGGAAGGGTCACCCAGGAGGGCACTGTCCTTCCCCAACTCGTCAGCTCTCCCATGAACCAGTGGAAAAAGTATCTAATGTCTAGCCTTTATCCCACCTCCTATAATCTGATGATGCCCTTCTGTAATAAGGAGATAGCAAAATGAAGACTGGATTTTGCTCTTCTAGAACAATGTGCAACTATACAAATACATAGCATCTGGGTAAGGTGAGAAAATATTCTGTAGACACTAGAATGGCGTTTATTATAAATTTATCTATGCCAGATTCTGCCCAAAGTTACTCTCAAGGAAGTTCTGAATAACCACCCCAAGTCTGAACCATTCTGCATCCACTTTCAGACATTTAGCACCAGAGTCCATCAGTTGGCCCTTGCTCCTGTGTTCCTGTTCTATGGATAATGACATCCTCAGAACCTACTAGATCAGGAGCTCTTTAAGCTATTCTGTCTCTCCTAGTGCCCAATACAGAGGTCTATGTACGGAGGGCTTAGAACAAAGTAATAACAATCTCAAGTTCAAGAAAACTTTTCCTGAAGAATATGTTTAGTATCAGAAAGCAGAGCCTGGTTGTTGAGAAGGTGTAGAAAACAAAGGGCACTAACAGGTAGAAAGGCAAGAAAAAGTCTCTTTTGGAATTTATCTGGTATTTTCCAGTTACTCCTAATATTGAATCATAAGCCACTATCCAGAAGAGACGTGGAAGGAGACCACCACCAGACGTCCTTGTTCTCCCTGACGTGGAAAGGAGGGCATGCCAGGGTGGAGTGGGAGAAGCCTCACCTGCGCATCGGAGGACACTGGGATCCACTTCACATTCATGTAGCCATGCAGCAAATGCAATTTGACCTCTAGGGATAGGATCACACTGTGAAAAGGAGGAAAAAAAGAATTTCAAAGAACTGTGGCCTTTAAAAAGCAAAGCAGTGCGATCCAGTTGGGAGGCAGGGTGGGAGAAGGCTACATGGCTAGGAGCTCAGGGCTGACTGAATTATGGCTGCACCAATTACTAAGCTTTATCACCTTGAGCAAGTCACTTCAACCTCCCTGAAACTCAGTAGGGGTTGATAATGAGTATAGATAATAATATCTACCCTGTAGGGCTGTTGTGAAGATTAAAATAGTATTGAGAAAGGGCCCAGCTCAGGGCCTGGAAAATAGGAAATATTTACTAAACAGTATATTACTTAGAAGGTGCTTCTGATAATTAGGTGAGAACTTACTTAAAAAGTCATAAACTCTTTTTTTTTAACCCCATCTTCTCAGTTGGCTCCAGTTTCAGGAGCCCAAAGAAGGCAGCACTGGATAAGAGGTGAGGAGGGAACTTTTATGCTCCTAAGCTCTTCACAGAAAGCTGCGGAAGCAGGAGGAAGCCAATTTCAGGGAAATGGGGGTAGGGGTGGGAAGAACATATTTTTCTTGCCATTTAAGTTCCAAAAAATAAAAGCAAAAGTCTAGAGCAAATGATTTTGGTCAGCTATTTAAAACCCTTCTCGTTTGGGCTGCGAGAAGTGTGATCTGATCATCTCGATTCTCTGACCACTGTTCTGGGGTTCTGTAAGAACACTCCTCACGCTATAAACACATGCCAGGATTCCCTTCTGTTTCATGGGGAGAAAAAGCAGTGGCCAGAGTCCAGGTGCCCATGCTGCCTCCCACCTCTCCGTCTTCCCAAAGACACTAGAACTAGGATGTGACCACCTTCGCCCCTGAGCTGAGGAAAAGTCCCGGGAGACAGACACCGCATGTGGAAGAGATCGCAGCTACAAAGCAGATGGAAAGGCCAGGCGCGCCTCACCTCGCCAATCGGACGTTGTCGTTATCATCTTTGCCCCACTCCCAGCCCTTTCCAGGGTCCACAGCAAAGTGCAAAGGCAGCAGCTTATGCTCTGAATCTGTAAGTGGGATCACAGCTGGGGAGGAAAAACACATATAATCAAGGAGTCTTCCTGAGGAAAGAGGAAGACTGACTCCAGTAAAAAGGCAGCTGAATTATACCAAAGGTCTCTAACTATAGTCACATCTCAGTTCTTAATGATGAATTGTCTTAGCAGAAAAAAATAACAGGCAGGTTTCCCCTTTACTCAGAACACAATTTAGGCCACTTATCTCCATGAATTCCCACCAGTCAGCTAGCACCCATGATGTTCCTGCCAATTAAAGTGAATTCAGGGAATTCAAAGTCATTATTAAGGCAAATAGAGCAAAGTATCATTTGGAAAGTTCTTGACCTTAATGTATAAGCTTCTTTACTCCAGATCAGGGAACACAGGCTGAGTTTTCCCCAAAACCTTTTTTTTTTTATATAAACAAAACAAAACTCTGTTTATCTTAGAGCTTAAGAAAACAGCGTCAACACTCTGTCTGGGCTTGCATGTCACTCACAGTTCCTTCCTCCTACATCCTCTCTCATTTCAGTTCTTCTAAGTGAAAATAAAGCAGACCACAAGACACCAGAGACCCAGACACTGCATTCCGCACCCTGTTCCTTGGCATTCTCCTTCTGCTCCATGGACACAAGTGCAGAAAAGTGGGCCTGATCGTAGGCGAGCACCAGAGGGGAGCGGTGACACTGGCTGGCTGGAACCTCCAAGGGCAGATAGATTCCCCCAAAGGGAATAGGGGCGAATGCTGCAGGAAATCACAAAGATTATTATTAAGGCTATATTCTTGCCTAGTGGGAAATCTCTCCACCCAACTATGTCAATTGAAGCCCCCTTTCAGTCCAACCTGTGTTTAATAATTCTTTCCTAAGAAGTTTCATCAATTAACCTCAACTGCTTTACTCTGTGAGAATTGTGCATTGTTCTAGTTTACACCGTGTTTTTCCGCAAGGGTCATATATCCCCCTTGCAGACAGGGCTGCTCAGGGTAGAGTGAGGACTGCTTGACTCACCTTCCCCCCCGGAGTCCCTCAGCATGGTGTCTGCCACGACGACTATGGGCCTCCGAAGCACGTGGGCAAGGACGAAGACGTGGAATTCTTCTAGACTCTCATACACAGGCTCTTCTGAACTCTCCACCCTAAAGTTGTAGGAGGGGAGACAATGGAGGAGATGCAGTGGAAGGGAGAGGGAAGAAAACAAATCAAGAGACCTCAGAAGACCAGTTCTGCAAAGAGGAAAAAAAAAATGTCCATTTCCTGTTTTCCATTCTGAAGGCTGCCATAGACACAGATGATTATTTTACGCTAGCGTGGCTATTTCTACCTCCATTTCACAGAGGGAGAAATTCAAGAAAAGAAATGTGAAGGTCTGAGGGTTAAAGTAGTGCTCAGAATTGGGAAGTAATCCCTCTTAATATCTATCTGGTTCAACAACCTTCCCCTACTCTCTTTGTCCAGTAGCTCAATATACAACTGTGTAGCCTCATTCTGCTTATTACTTTACCCACCACAACCACCCACACGTCACATTCATCATGTCCTATCAAAAAAGAAAAACAAAAAAGGAAAGAAAACAAAAATCCCTTCTTCATGTTCCCTTACTTGAAGAACAGCCTCACCCATCTATTGGCTAATACTTAGTAGCTTAATCAGAAATCTGTGAAATATTTACTGTTCTTTACATCGCATCTTCAATTAATCACCTGGCCCAACCAATTCCACCTTTTAAGTGCCTCCTCTGGCATATCTGCAGCCACCACTCTTGCTCATATCCGTGTCCCCCTCTTTCCTGGACTATTATTACTCCCCTCCAGTTCACCATCCATTTGGCTGTCACTGTGCTCAAATACATCAATTTGTTCCTGTTACTCACATACTCACAATTGAGTGGCTTCCTGCCCCCTGCTTCTGCTGCTGCTGCTAAGTCACTTCAATTGAGTCCGACTCTGTGCGACCTCATAGATGGCAGCCCACCAGGCTCCCCTGTCCCTGGGATTCCCCAGGCAAGAACAGTGGAGTGGGTTGCCATTTCCTTCTCCAATCCTGCCCCCTAAAGCAATCTTATTCAACACTGGGTGCTTGCTACAAATGCAGATTTCTGGGCTACACAACTGTACTTCCTTAGGGTGGAGGTCCAAAACTGCATTTTAAATAGATAGCCCAAATTATTCTTATACACAATAAAGTTTGGATAGGTTATATTTTTTAACTTTTTACTTTAGAAAAATTTTTAAACATACTCAAACTAGAAGGAATAGTACACTAAACTCTCATATATCCATCATTCAACCTCAATAATCATAAATATATGGTCAATCTTGTTACACCTAGACCTTGATATATTACCCTAGGGATCAGCCCCCACACCCACTCCACCCCACCAGATTATTTTGGAGCAAATCCTAGATATCATATAATTTCAACCATGAATATTTCAGCTTCAATCTCTAAAAAATAAAGACTATTTTTAAAGATGTCCACAATACCATCAATATCACAATTCTTTTCTTTGCCTTTATTTATTGAGGAACCAAATCACTTGTCCTGCAGTTTCCCAAAGTCTGGATAGAATACAGTTTCAATTCCTCAGTATGGCACACAAAAATCTGGACTGCCTAGCTCCATCTATCATTCAGCATCACCTATTCTGTATTCTGGCAATACTGAACCACCTGTGGCTCCCAGAACATCCCACGCTCTTACACTCTTCTGTGCCCTTGTCGCGGCTTCTCTCCTGTCCTTCTGTCCAATGCCCTCTTAGGACAGAACTCTTTGGACCCTGGGGACTCAGCAAAGATTACTTTCTGCTCCTCCAGTTAGACACACTTACCCACCACAGCCGGCTCCATTGGTACCCAGGTGCATGCGGGGTTCACTTGAGGCCAGCTTGATCAGTTCATTCCATTCCTTCTGCCACTCGTCCTCTGTGTATACCAGCCCCGACTGTGTGAAAGACAGGCAAGGTGTATTAAGCAGTTAGAGGCTAAGTTCAAAAGGAAATAGCCACTCCAACTCACTCATGTTATTCCACTCTATGCTCCTGTCTTATAATTTGTAAGCACTTGTCTTACAATTTGTACACAAAGTCAGGTCTCTTCTCCCTGTTATAGTCAAGATCCATGAAAGAATAATCTATGATCACCCTTACACTTCTTCCATTCTTTTCCAACCCACTGTAACCCAGCTTGTTTCTGCCCTCCAGCCTATGCCCCTTACCCCTACACACTACTTCCCCTAACTGACTGGCTAAAGACAGTGACCTTCTAATTGGCCAAATTCAGTGAACTCTTCAGTTCTCATCTTTCTCAGCATTCATGTGGCATTTGATCTCCCCCTTAAACTTTCTTTTCCTTCAGCTCACAAAACACTACTTTCTCCAACCTCTCTGAACTCTGTCTATCTTAAAAATATTGATGTTGTGTCAAATAATTTTAGCCTTGGTTCTATCCAGGTTATCTCTTCTACTATTATAATCTCATCTACTGCCATCTACATGCTCAGGACTCAGACATCCTCCTCTCCAGTCCAGACTTCCTCTTCATGTCTATGTTCACATCCAGCAGCCTACTGAAGGCTGTCACCTGCCCATGACTACCTTACACTCTGTTCTGTCAAAACGGAACTTCTGCCGCTTCTAAAACTTACTCCTATTTTCTAACCTTTGTAAGCAACACTAACTATCATTCAAACGCCCAATTAGAACTACCAGGGAGTTACTGATGACTCCTCTCCTTTCACCCATTCCACACCAGGATCCTTTTAGTCAATAACTATTAAGCATGAGCTACTGTAATAGATGCTGGTTTCACTACTTCTAGTCATACATTGTTATGATCCATTTCCTACAATGCTACCAGAAAGATTTTTCTAAAATTAAAATCTGTGGGGTGTGAGGTGGGAGAGGGATTCAGGATTGGGAGCTCGTATATACCCGTGGCAGATCCATGTCAACTATGGCAAAACCAATACAGTATTGTAAAGTAAAATAAAGTAAAAATAAAATTAAAAAGAAAAACAAAAAAGCTGATGATGTTTGCTTCCTGCTACAAATTCTTTTAAGAATTGTTATTATCTATTAGATAGTGGTGCACTCTTTAAGCACAGCATAAAGACTCCACTTCCTGGGCTCTGACCTACCCCTCTAATATCATTTAGTTAGTCATACTTCCTTGAATGCACCATGTCCTTTTATACTTCTGAGCTTTTGTCTAGGTTTTGCCTCAACAGCCTTCTGCCTGAGACAACCCACTCCATATCTACCGGTGAATAATCTCTCAACTGTCAGGAAAGAACTCAAGTATCATTCCTCTATGAAGCCTTTCCTAAATCTCCCTGGTGCATCAGCCACTCACTGCTTCCTTTGTGCCCTCCCTGCTGAACTGCTATACAGACTTCTATCACAGAAGTCATAACTGGTTACTTTGCTGTAATCATATACTCACATATCCATCTCCTACTACCACTCTTAAAAGGCAGGACCATGTTTTAAGCAATATGCTTAGTGCTTACCATGTGATCAGTAATCAATAAATACATGCTCAGTTAAACTATAATTTTTATCATAGCAGTGGAAGAAATAGTACAAATAGTCTTAAAATACTATATTGGCTTTAGGATATATATGATGGTTTGGAAGAAAGTCTATCTTGTTAATTGTATTTGGCTTATATAAGTGTTTAGAAAAGTTTATACTTTTTTTTTGAGTATTTATTTATATTTGGCTACACTGGGTCTTAGCTGCAGCACTCAGGATCTCCGATCTTCTTTGCAGCATGCAGACTCTCAGTTGCAGCACATGGGATCTAGATCCCTGGCCTGGGATCAAACCTGGGGCCCCTGCATTGTGAGTTCGAAGTCTTAGCCACTGGACCACCAGGGAAGTCCCAAGTTTATACTTTAAACACACATTGACAGAGTAGAAAGAATCACACTAGAAACATGAGAAGGATCAGAACAAATGTAAAAGGAATTAAAGAGCTACTGTGAGCATATTTTACTTTAATAGTAAAAACAACAACAAAAACACAACAGAGCTATTTTCAATTTGTATAATTCTATAACTTTTTCTTTCAACTCAAAGTAAGACGAGTGCACAATTTATATATGGGGCGCTCTGTTCACTCTGATAAATGGTCCCTGATACACATTCATGAGGCTCTGTCTCCCTCTTCCTCTCATCTAGTTTCGCTGCTGTTTCTATACACACAGCCACTAGGTGGTGTACCCTTCTAGGCTGAAAACGTTCTTACCGGGTTTTACCACCATTTTCAACAAAACAGGGAGGCCTGGGAAATCAAAACCTATTTAATTTGTTTGGTGTTTGGTACTGGCTAAAAGTAGCTTCCCAGTCCACTCCCTTTCCCCACCCCCACTATAGTGGCATAAATCGTCTAAGCTAAAAGAATTACCTCATTCCCATATGGAACTTTCAACGTGTTGAGCAAAAGGAGTAAAAAGACTACTCCTTCAATATCTACTATTCATGAGGCATGTATTTCCATTCGGGGACTTTGAGAGGGAAGAGGTGGCTGACCAAGAACAGAATTTCAGAATTTCTGAGTCTCCTGGCTAACTACCATCATCATGTAACCCCCGTTTATTTTGTTGGCTCTACTGGGTCTTTGATGCTGCGTGGGCCTTCTCTAGTTGCAGTGAGGGGGGCTACTCTCCAGTTGTGGTGCACAGGTTTCTCACGGCGGTGGCTTCTCTTGTCGCACAGCACTGACTCGGGCACGTAGGCTTCAGTAGCTGCTGCTCCTGGGCTCCAGAGCGCTGGCTCAGTAGTTGTGGCTCAGGAACTCAGCTGCTCTGAGGCATGTGGACTCTTCCCAAAGCGGGGATCGAACCTGTGTCTCCTGCATTGGCAGGCAGATTCTTTACCACTGAGCCACCAGGGAAGCTCCTAATCCCACCTTTAAAATAATAACTATAAAGAGCTTAATATAGCTGGAATTGGTATCTATCCTCTGACTGTGGCTGTCATGTCTGCTTAACTAATGGCATGATCTGGTTTGGCCTTTTCCTGTCTGAAGTGATCAAATCCAAGGTTCAGGTATCAGTGCAGTTCAGTCACTCAGTCGTGTCTGACTCTTTGCGATCCCATGAACCGCAGCACGCCAGGCCTCTCTGTCCATCACCAACTCCCGGAGTCCACCCAAACCCATGTCCATTGTGTCGGTGATGCCATCCAACCATCTCATCCTCTGTCGTCCCCTTCTCCTCCTGCCCTCAGTCTTTCCCAGCATCAGGGTCTTTTCAAATGAGTCAGCTCTCCGCATCAGGTGGCCAAAGTATTGGAGTTTCAGCTTCAACATCAGTCCCTCCAATGAACACCCAAGACTGATCTCCTTTAGGATGGACTGGTTGGATCTCCTGGCAGTCCAAGGGACTCTCAAGAGCCTTCTTCAACACCACAGTTCAAAAGCATCAATTCTTCTTCACTCAGCTTTCTTTATAGTCCAACTCTCACATCCATATATGACTACTGGAAAAACCATAGCCTTGACTAGACGGACCTTAGTCGGCAAAGTAATGTCTTTGCTTTTGAATATGCTGTTTAGGTTGGTCATAATTTTCCTTCCAAGGAGCAAGCATCTTTTAATTTCATGGCTGCAGTCACCATCTGCAGTAATTCTGGAGCCCAAAAAAATAAAGTCTGACACTGTTTCCACAGTTTCCCCATCTATTTGCCATGAAGTGATGGGACCAGATGCCATGATCTTCGTTTTCTGAATGTTGAGCTTTAAGCCAACTTTTTCACTCTCTTCTTTCACTTTTATCAAGAGGCTGTTTAGTTCTCCTTCATTCTGCCATAAGGGTGGTGTCATCTGCATATCTTAGGTTATTGATATTTCTCCCAGCAATCTTGCTTCCAGCTTGTGCTTCATCCAGCCCAGCATTTCTCGTGATGTACTCTGCTGCTGCTAAGTCACTTCAGTCGTGTCCAACTCTGTGTGACCCCATAGATGGCAGCCCACCAGGCTCCCCCGTCCCTGGGATTCTCCAGCCAAGAACACTGGAGTGGGTTGCCATTTCCTTCTCCAATGCATGAAAGTGAAAAGTGAAAGTGAAGTCACTCAGTCGTGTCCGACTCTTAGCGACCTCATGGACTGCAGCCTACCAGGCTCCTCCATCCACGGGATTTTAAAGGCAAGAGTACTGGAGTGGGTTGCCATTGCCTTCTCCAATGATGTACTCTGCATATAAGTTAAATATGCAGGGTGACAATATACAGCCTTGACGGACTCCTTTTCCTATTTGGAACCACTCTGTCGTTCCATCCAGTTCTAACTGTTGCTTCCTGACCTGCATTCAGGTTTCTCAAGAGGCAGGTCAGGTGATCTGGTATCCCATCTCTTGAATTTTCCACAGTTTATTGTGATCCACAGAGTCAAAGGCTTTGGCATAGTCAATAAAGCAGAAGTAGATGTTTTTCTGGAACTCTCTTGCTTTTTCCATGATCCAGCAGATGTTGGCAATTTGATCTCTGGTTCCTCTGCCTTTTCTAAAACCAGCTTGAACATCTGGAAGTTCACAGTTCACATATTGCTGAAGCCTGGCTTGGAGAATTTTGAGCATTACTTTAGTAGCGTGTGAGATGAGTGCAATTGTGTGGTAGTTTGAGCATTCTTTGGCATTATGTTTCTTTGGGATTGGAGGTTTAGGTATAGTGTGAATTCAACAGCGAAGAAGACAAACTCTAGGCTGGCTTTAGCTCAGCCAAAAAAAAAAAAAACTCCACTAAGTCCAGCTCAGCTCACCAGAAAGCCAGGGGGTTTGGTGTCAATAAAGAATGCTATTTACTTGGTCTTGCCCCTGTGCGTTCATTTCCCTCAGGAATCTTCTGGGGCAGACTGGCTAATCAAAGACCAGATTCTGATCTTAACATCATCCTAATTTTAACAATTGAGCTCATTTTTGAGAAAGAAACATAAGCCATTCTATTTCCATGTTTTAAATCTTCAGAACATAAAATTCTAATAATAATAAAACATTCAAACTCATGCTTTTACAGTTTTTTAAGAAGTAAACTGAATTTATGAAAAACAAATGGTATATTCGGCCCCAATTTTTTTTACACATTTACATTAATAAGAGTTAAAAACATAAGCCCTTAAAAATTGATCTAGGCTTATTATAAGTAAAAAACCGAAACAATAGAAAAATCCTACAAGCTTGTATTTCATTTTGCAAAAGACGGCCACTAAAGGCTTACTGAGTGCCTCATCAGGAAAAGCACAGCATTAGATACCTCCTCTACAGGTCCCACTTCCCCACACCAGTTCTCATAACTCTTTCAGAAGGCATGTACCCTCTGGTGGCATCTGAATTTCAATAGGATTGTTAAGAGTAACACTGGCCTAAGAGCACCTAAGTAGGAGACATCTCCTATAGGAGGCACTGAGCAGTCCCTTACGTAACTCTGGGAAACAAGGTGCTCCCACCCGGGCTTCCTCACCTCTTTATTCTGCTGAGTTTGCTGCCACCTCCAGCGCCGTTTTAATGCTTCCTTCTCGGCTCCCTTATCCATCAGTGCATACAAAGCTTTCCGCAACACCAAGTCTCGATCGTGGAAACCCCACATCCCTATGGCAAGAAAACGTAATGGTTAAGATACCTTTTGTATTGCTTCCCTGGTGGCTCAGTTGGTAAAGAGTCTGCCTGCAATGTGGGAGACCTGGGTTCAATCCCTGAGTCAGGAAGATCCCCTGGAGAATGAAATGGCAACTCACTCCAGTATTCTTGCCTGGAGAATTCCATGCACAGAAGAGCCTGGTGGGCTACAGTCCATGTGGTCACAAAGAGTCAGACACGATTGAGTGACTAACACTTTCACTTTCAAGACACCTTACCTTGACTCAACTCCACTTAATTACGATACACAGATTCTGGCATGAAGGATATCAGGCCTGAAGCCCAGGTTCAAAGAAACTCCTGCTGTAACTCAGCAGAAAGGTAATCAGGAAAGAAAAGACATTCCTACTGTAGAGGCTCAGAAACTTTTGACAGCCTAAAAGCAGAGGATAGACCATAGCCTACAAACTCCTGACAAGAAGACTTTTTTAAGTCTTTATTGAACTCGTTACAACATTGCTTCTGTTTTGTTTGGTTTTTTGGCCATGATGCATGTAGGATCTTAGCTCCCCAACCAGGGATCAAACCTGCACCCCCTGCATTGGGAGGGGAAGTCTTTAACCACTGGGCAAACAGGGAAGAACCAGAAAGCCTTTACTCTTGATACCAAGTCTAACAAATTAAAATACAGAGTAGGAATTCGCTGGCAGTCCAGTGGGTAAGAACTCCATATTTTCACTGCCCCACACTCTCACTGCTGAGAGCCTGGGTTTAATTCCTTGATGGGGAACTAAAATCCTATAAGCCACATGGCTCAGACAATTTTTTTAAAGAGCTAAAAAATAAATAAAACACAGAGTAGCAGCAGACAAGATGGGTCTGACACATGGCAATCAGAATCAAAGCTTGAGGAATGGTTGGAAAATGGGGACATTTTTTAAAAAAACTAAGGAGAAAATGGCACTCCACTCCAGTACTCTTGGGGTCGCACAGAGTCGGACACGACTGAAGTGACTTAGCAGCAGCAAGGCAAATAATATACTGAATTTTAAATAGGTATATCAATTTAAAGTAAACAAGTCAATAATTACGTAATATGTTTGTATGGTGACAGACAGTAACTAGACTTAACACAGTGATTATTTTGAAATGTATAGAAATATTTGAATCACCAAGCTGTGTGCCAGGATATAACAGCATTATAGGTCAATTATACTTCAAAACCAAACTCACAGAAAAAGACATCAGATTTGTGGTTACCAAGGGCAGGGGGTAGGAGCAGGGAGAACTGGATGAAGGTAGTTAAAAGGTACAACATTCCATATATACAAGACTAAGACTACTGAGCTCTTAGGATGTAATGTACAACATGATACATACAATTAACACTGCTGTACATTATACATGAAAGTTAAGACAGTAAATCCTAAAAGTTATCATCATGAGGAAAAAATAATTCTTTTTCTATTTCTTTAATTTTGTATGAGATGATGGATGTTCACTAAATTTACTGTAATCATCTCATAATGTATGCAGGTCAAATCACTATACTGTATGTCTTAAAACTTATACAGTGCTGTATGTCAATTATATCAATACAACTGGAAGTGAAAAAAAAAAGAAATAAAAAGAAAAATACATTATTCCAGATTAGACATACACAATCTAGAGGGCTGGGATGGGGTGGCAGGTGGGAGGGAGGTTCAAGAGGAAGGAGACATACATATATACCTATGGCTGATTCATGTTGATGTATGGCAGAAACCAATACAATACTGTAAAGCAATTATCCTCTAAGTAAAAATGAAAACTAAAAGGTACATTAAATAAAGGTTCATTAAAAAATAATATTAAAATAAACAAGTCTCATATGGGCCTGATGAAAACATATCTTTTTTATATACCAAAAGAATGAATTTAAAGTAGAATTATATACATACACAAACAGTATACTACTTGCTTTCTGCTGTTTATCACTTTTAGGGGTCAATTCTCAGAGTGAGACTTGTGCTAAATCCCATGCTCTCCATACAATTTCTCAACAAGAGTGAACAACCAGGACAGGGCTCTCTTTTATCTTCTCCTACACCAGCACACACACATACATACATCTTGCTCTGAGCCATCACTTCTAAGATCAAGGTTGGTTGGCTCAAGTCCTTCACATGCGATTTAACTATTGCTTCCTTTCTGTGAGGGAATGAAGGGCCATTCTCATGACTCACCAAGAGAGGCTGCGTGCAAGAGGCAGTTTCCATCTCCAGTAGTTGCCAAAGGAAGGAGCCTTTGACAGGTGGGGTCCACACTCACCCACCAGTTCAAACGCCCTACAGAAACACGAGGAAAGGAAGATGAGCAGATTATCCATAAAGCTCTCTACTTTTTTACTTCTAATACAAGACTCCAAGCTTGCCTCTTCTAGAAAGCCTACCTAGAATCAAACCATCACTCTATTACTCCGTGTATCTTCTTCACTTACATCTGGTTCATTAAAATTTGGGGAGTATAATTGGTTAGATTAGAGGTTCTTAAGTGGGGCCAACTTTGTCCCCTGAGGGACATATGGTAACATCCTGAAATATGTTTGGTTGTCCCAAATGGTGAGGGGGATGTTACTGGCATCGAGTAAGTAGAGGCCAGGAAGGCTGCTAAACACAACACACAAGGCAGCTCATACAACAAAGAATAATCTGATCTTAGATGTCAATAGTGCTAAGACTGAACAACTCTGGGATGGATGATGAAGCCAAGGTCACAGACTGCAATAAAGATCAGCACAAATCGATCATCAGTAAAAAGAAAATCAACCCAACACATATATTCAAAGCGTCATGCAAGTATCATCTGCATATATGACAGTAAGCATGTCAGCATGCATGTGGTACGATTTTAAAGACATGAGCAATAAAATAAAATACTGAAAACACCTAAGAAAATGAGTCTCAGTTCTGTAGTCATCCTACAGTTGCCAACCTGTTACTTACATAAAGAAAATATTGTATGAATGATGCTTAACAATGTTCAATTACTGAAAAGTCTACTGAAAGAAAAACTGGCCTATAATCATACCAGACAAATGACTAACTACTTAAAAATTATAAATAGCTATGCATGGTTAGTATGGAAGGGTACAAAATGAAAAATAAGAGTTTCCTTTCCATGCCCCCAACTCCCATCCCCCAGACCTTCCATGGGAGTTAATACCCGACTAGGTTTCCCAGAAATCCTAGCTGCCTCATCCATTATACCAACTAATTTTAACAATAATTTAAGACAAACATAATTGTAAAGGTAAATAAATCTTTGGGGAAAGGTTTATATAAATAAATGTGACTTAGTTAATCACCACTGTGTATCATCTACAACACTGGTTCTTTCTGTTCGCAAGGTGCTCCAGAGCCAATTATAATTCACTTGTATTTTTATGTATTGATTTTTAGGTATTGATTCCTAGGCCTTTCACATGTGTATCTGGTTTCCCTTCCATCAAACAGGAAATTTCCAGAGCCAAGTGTCCTGTTTGTGTCCTTTCTTTAACTTGAAGACGCGCCTAGCTAAGTACACATCTCTGACTGACCACTGAGTTTGACTGCCATCAATCAGATCACAAGCTTAGACTGGAAGCTGCTGGTCAAGCCCAGCCCCTCGGCAGAGGGGTGGAGGAGCACCGGGAAGGAAGCGCTCACTGACCTGCCTGCTCCAAGGCAACCAGCATGGACTGCTCGATGAGGTCTCTCTCTATGAAGCTGCGAAAGTCTTCATTGTACACAGTGAGATCTGGAAGCTGGAAGGCACAGATGGGCATTTCCAGGGGGTGCTCACTGCTCCCCCCACCCCCACCATTGGAGGAGACATGGGACCGGGCCAGGGAAACAATGCTGGAGCTGGCGTGGGAGATGCCCCTAGACAGGCGTTTTTCTGCAATGAGAAATGGAGTCACCTTAGAACATACAAAACCCACTCAAGAACTTTCCACTCATGTGGTGATGGTTACCTCTTGACAAGGTTTCCACTCAGGGAAAAACTGTCAGTCTGACTGGCTACCAAATTTCACGACCCTCTTTCTCACGCCAAATATAATTGTGAAATATACAAAGTGGCATTTTCTCAGGCATTCACATTAGCACCAAATATACAGTCCTCTTTCTACCCTTTTTGGAATTTGCCTGAACTTCTTCTTCCCATGACACTGTCTTCTTCCACTTCCATTTCACAACATAATAGGGACCTATTCATTTGGCAACTTGGTCATTGTTTGGTGAGAGGAAGAGGGAATAAGGGAAACAGAATTCCATTTGGCTACCAACAGACTGAGTCAAATAATCTTGCTGATAAATCTCGGAGAATGTAGAAAAAGGATTTCCATTATATAAAACTAATGACATATGTATACTTATAGCTGATTCACATTGTACAGCAAAACCCAACACAACATTGTAAAGCAATTATCCTCCAACTAAAAATAAATGAAAAAATTTTTCAAATAAACAAATAAAATTTATTTTTAAAATTAAATAATTTTTTTAAAAAAGAAAATTAATGAAAAATCTTACACATTCAGGAACTTTCTTATCTACCATCAATAACATTTATTTACACTATTTACTACAACTTTTCTTGATATATTCATCAGGAATTTATGGTATAGTCAATTCTTACTTAACAGAGGAAGGCAGTAATATAAACAGTGCCCCCCCAAATTATTTAACTTGTTTTGAATACATGGCACTTATAATTCTCCAGCAGATATTTCATTGTGATCGTAACTTGCTCAGAAGAGTATTACAATTCATTTGCATGGCCTAAGTTATATAAAGACTATCAAAAGACCTAAAAATCATATTGAGTAGCAGATTCTAATCCAATATTTACCAGGGATGTTGCACAAAATAAGTGAAGAGTCAGTCTAATGCTATTCTATAGTGATGTTGTTTTTTAAGCTCTTTTTTAAGGTGTTTAAAAAGTAGCACATGCCCATGTAAAAAATAAAAAATACTACCAAAAGGTTTAAAGTGTTAAAAAGAAATCTCCCTGTCATTCAAAATTCCTGATCCCTTCCCTAAAGGGGACTTTCTGTATCCTTATACAATTTTTTTATGCACATAGAATTGCACATAGCTTTTATAATAATTTTTAAAACATAAACAGTTCTGCATCTTACCTTTCTCAATAGAGTGAAGAGATTTTTCTAAACAAGTTCCATCACGTTCTACTTAATTCTTTCTAATGGCTGCAAAGTATTCCACGATATGGATGATTACCATTTATTTAACCACTCCTTTACTAATGGGTATTAAAAGTTGTTTTCAAGCTTTAACTTTCAAGCTTTACACTACATGTCTTTGTGTCTACTTATGAATTATGTATGCATTTATTTAAAAGGATATACACACATACACATGATAAAATCTTCCTAGAAACAAAATTGCTGAGACAGTATATATGCATTTTAAAAATCTGACAGATAGTAATAAATATTAACAAAATGCCCTCCCCAAAAGGGTAGGTGATAGTGATCCTTTGAATTCTTTCTGTGTATTTTATCTTGACAATGAGATTGTTACCCTTCTTCTCTCTCTCATAGTATCTGAAGAAGGCTTTTAATCTGGACAGTACTCCAGATACAAACAATGAGTGGTTCCAGCAGCTGGAGGACTGAGTTCACCTCTGATCATCTGACTGGGGAGGTGGGAGAAGAAAGGAATCATTTCCAAAGGATCACGAAATTCTCTGGTTAGCAGCTGTCTCCCTTCCTTTTTATTCCATATACAGAAACAGCCCTCAGTACCCCAATACCTTGAACGATGTCATCCTGCCGCTGTAGGATGGGCCGGGGAGGACGAGTAGACTCTCGATCAGAAAACCCTTTCTCGGGGGTCCTGGAGCCACCACTCCCTTCACTAAAGGGTGGGGGCAGGTTCCCAGCATGGACCTGACGTAGCTGCTCGAAATCACTGAGGGCGGCACTCACATCCCAATTCTTTCCTGTCAGGATACAAAACAAAAAGTGAATTGGGTGCTGAGAGTACAGGAAAATTGAGGAAAGACACAGAACCATCATTCTAAGCATCTTACCAAAACTAGCAAGTATATATTCATGTACACTCCAGTCCTCCTTTTCCTTCCCCTACTCTAATTTCCTTCAACACACTTCAGTCTGGAATACCACAACTTCTTTATTTACTTGCTGTTTGTTTCCTAAGAAAGCTCCATGAGCACAGAACATTGATCCCTCTGAACTGAAAAGGCCCTTGGAGACCTAGTAATGTCATTTTACAGAAAAGGAAGTCTTAAGAAGTAGAGCTATTTGCCCAAAGTCACAGCTAGTTTGCACCAGGGCCTCAGCAGGACACAAGCCCAAGTCTCCTAGTTCTGCGATCCAGAGAGTTCTGAGTCTAGATGTGCTCTGGGGTGTCCTAAGTCACCTGAAGTTGTACACAAAGTTATAGGTATGTGCATTTTTCTAAAGAAAGAGCTGATAGCTGCCATCAGGCTATCCAAGGGAATTGTTAATTCCCCTCAAACTTAAGAATCATTACTCTTTTTCCATTGAAAGTTAACTCTGGTTGTAAAGAACAAATTATAGAGGGGAGGGACTGTCAGTAGACTAAGATGATAGGTCTGTTACCACAGACTTTAAATTGCTTTCTCCAGTTAAACTAGCCAATAAACAACATGTTGCATAACTGTTCACACTTCTTTCTGCTCTATTTCATTCGTCACCACCTTAATTCAATTCCTGTATCACCTAGTACCCACCTCCAATCTATTCTGAAGGATCCCATGAGATTAATCTTTCTATAGAACAATTCTGATCGTTTTAGTTCCATAATCAAATTTTTTTTAGTGGCATACACCACTGCCTATGGAATAAAGCTTAGGCTCTTTTGTTTGACATTCAAGGCTTTCTATGACCTGGCCTACTTCTCTAATCTTTCCTCTGTGCTTGAAGTTCCCTGGCTATGAAAGTGGAGATGATTCCACATAGAGCTGTTATGAAGATTAAATTAATTGAAAGCACTTAAAACAATGCTTGGCACACAGAAAGCATTATACTGGTATTTACTGCCATTGCTGTTATGCTTCTTGTTGTAATTATAATTCTCCAGTTAAGCCGTATTAATCACCCATGCTGGATGAATTTACTTCTGAACCATCAGATTCACCATTTGCTCCAACTCCTTTTACTCACTCCGCATCAGTCATACTGGCCTCTTTCCTGGTCCCAGAAACTTGCTAAGACTGCTCCCACTTACAGCCTTTCACCAACTATTCCCACTGTCTAGAAGGCTCTATCTCCATTATATCTACACAGTCAATTCCTTCAGGTATTTGCTCAAATGTCACACTCTTAATAAATTAATAAGGCCTACCCTGACTACCCAATTAAAAATCACAACCTGCCTCACCATTCCCAACCATTTTTCATAGCACCTAACACTTTATAATATAGTACTTTATAATTTACTTGGTTATCATGTTTACTGACTCTTATTCTAGAATGTAAAGGCAGAGATTTTTGTTTGTTTTGTTTAAGCATCTAGAACTTGGCACATAATAGGTACTCAATAAATATCTGTTGAAGAATGGAGGACTTTTGTCCTGCACCAATGAATGAATAAATGATCTGTCTTGAGCACCGGATCATTATTTCCAACTGCCTGCTAAACTGCTTAAAATCAAGTCCTCCCAACAGTCAATATGACTAAAACTGAATGTCCATCATCTTCCCTCCTAAAGCTTACTTCTTCTCCTTCTTCTATATCCCCTGAATCAGGAATGGCATCTCAATCCCTCCAGGCCAGAAACTATAGTCATTTTAGCTCTTCACCATTCCTCAGACCCTACTTTTCCTCTTCCCTCACTATTCAATTCTCAGGGTTGTCTGTACCCCTAAAATCTCTCTCAAATCTATTCTTTCTTGTCCATTTTTATCATCTCTGCCCCAATTCAAGTCCTCATTTGCCACCCAGTCTTTGGTCTCCTGGGAGGTGGCTCTCTGGTCTCTTTACTGCTAGTCCCTACCCCCTATAAATTGTTCTTTACACTATAACCAGAGTTAACTTTCAAAGGAAAACGTGAGAGACAAGAAGAGACAGAAAATGAGGATCAGGTCCTTTGGTTCCCTTTCTAAATTACATCTTAAACCCACCCACTTCTCACTTTGTTGTAGTCCAAGTCACCATCACCACTCACCTGAACTATGACAATATTCTTAACTGACTTTACCACTTCATTTCTGGCCACCTTCCAGTCAGCTCCATTATCTTTAATCAGTATCCTGTACAAAAACTTAAATCCAGTCATTTCACTCCCCTGATTAAAATTCTTCACCAGCTTCCCACTGAACATACACGGAAATGCACAACCCTTACCACAGCCTACAAAGGCTCTCTGTATTCTGCTTCCCACTTATCTCACCAGCTACCTACCACTTTCCTGTACTACTCTTCCTAGCTCAATCACTATCAGTGCCAAACTCTCTCACTTTAGGGTCCCTGTATAAGCTACTTTGTCTTGCTATTCCTATGCACCCTTTTGAGTTCAGTTCACATGTCACTTCTTCGGAAAAAGCCTTTCTGCACTCTATATCTAAATTAGGTTTCTCTCTTAAACTTCCACAGCACCCTCAACTTTTCTTTCAACCCTCAACTTTTCTTTCATAGCATGAATGTGTGTGTACATGGATGTATTTGCAACAGAAAGAGAGACAGCATGCAAACACTAACTTGTAACATACTTAAGAGCCCAACTCTGAAACCAGATCACACAGGTTCAAACTCTCCTTCACTTCTTGGACCTCAGGTTTTTTAAAACTGAAATACTGGAAAAATAAAACCTATTTTGCAGAATGGTTGTGAGAATAAAATATTTCAAGTAGCTCACACATCCTAAACACATAGAAGTGTTCAACACATACTACAAGTGGAAGAGAAGGCATATGAGTTGAATCTAGAAGTATGACAATTTCAGGAGAATAATGAATGAAGGGACACTGCAGACTTACGAGACAATTTACTATGATCAGGAAAAGGTGACAAGTCAGACCTGGCTGGAGCACAGGCACTGTGGCAAACAGTAGTAGGAGACGAAACTGCAAATGTAAATTAAGGGCAAAGCCATTTAAACCCTGATCTTCCATTTCCAAATCAACACTAGTCTCACAGGTAGCTAAGTATATGTCAAACTGCCACACCTTACTAAGGACTGACAATCTAAAAAATTACCTGTGTATACTAAGAACTGGCCCATCCCCCAAAATGTTTACCTAACTGTGTCATTATGTATTTTCATCATCAAAAAGCATCTGTTAACTATGACTCCAAACAAAGAATCCTGCTGATATGATGCCAAGCCTAAATGATCTTAAAATTTAGAATATTCACACTTCCGTGTATATACAGATATAAGTAAACAAAAGCAGCAAAACGAAAACATTAAATTAATCCACTCTATACAGAATGATCCATATAAGTTAGGAAAGGAAAGAAAAAAACAAATATGGATGATCCCAAATATGAAAATCCAAGTCATTTATATATAAAAAGGAAGTCTTACAGACCTAAAATTATGCTTTTAGTGGACTAATCTCAAATTTCACTTGTATTACCTAAGCATAAATTGACAGTGGTGAAAAGCTACCCAAAAATTCAAGGTGAAAAAGGAATTTTGCATTTTAAAATTATGGGGGATCACACACAAAATAGATTATTAGAAGTAACTTAAATGTAAGACCTACCATACACAAAGTATCTTTCTGATCACCTTACATTCCAAATTATCCTAACAATAAATATCACGTTTTACTTTCCCTCTTCTCATTCTCCCCCAAAGACTCCTTACCTTCCAGAAGATCTCGAGCCAATCCTGGTTCTGCTCCTGTGGAACGGACAAAATCCGACAGGACAGCATCCATGTCCAGGGTCATGTGATCATTCAGTACTTTCAGGCAGCTGATGTAGGGAGGACATAGATCAAAAGTCAAGCCTCCACCTGAGGAGGAAATAAACACAGAAGGCCTAACTCACAGTGGAATGGGATGATCACAGCCCAGTATCAGCAGCTTCCTAACCAAATGGGGAAACTATTCTAGATCATTCATTTCAACTGAATTTACTATAAAGAGTAATTTCCTAATTCCTTATTAACATTAATTGTTTTCCCTTTTATTACGTAAGTTTCAGGTGCCCAGCAATATAGTTCAACATCTATAAACACTACAGTGATCACCATCACAAGCCTAGTTATCATCCATTCATTACATACAGTTCACTATTTCCCCTATATAATGCTCCTCCTCTGCCATTCTAGAGTATTCCATTTCTATTCCTCAGTTTGCTTGTGCAAACTAATGGAAGGCAGCAGCAGACTCACATCCTGAAGAATTTCCCACCTGCATTATCCCCTAACATAGCACCTGGTTTATTTCTTTCCAGGCACTCAATATACTTTGAAATTATTTTAATTAGTTGCTGTCTAGCCTCCTCCTCCAATACACAAGTTTCTTGAAAGTACAGAGCTCGTGTGTCTTATTCACTAACATATCCTCAGCATGTACCCCTTGGCGTAGTCCTTGGCACCCAGCCCTCAGTAAATATTTGCTGAATCAATGAATACTACACACTGAATAACTTTCGAGTTGACTAGTATTCTCATGCTAGCTGAGGAAATGGGAAGAGCAAATGGATATCTGAAACTACTCAAAATAAAGCACTCTGCAATAATGCAAAGCAGGGTAGAGATGCCAAGAGTTCCTAACAAAGGTCAATCTTTGTCCACTAACTTCATGAACCCAGGAAACATGCTTATCTCCAATCAAGACAAATGACTGCCGAGTAAGTTCACCTGAAAAAGGTCTCTTTTTCAGACTTGACTTTGGCAGGAACTATGTCCCTGACCCGTCAGCCTGGCACCAATCCACATTCCTCTGAAATTAGCAGTCCCAGCTGAGAAAGCAATAACCAAGAGAAGAACAACTTCTCACCAAAATTTGCCGCTTCAGACAGGTTTACAGTTCTCTGCAGAAGAGGGCTTGTTCATAAAGCCACCAGGCACATACCTGCCCCACCACACCCACCAATCCCCTGCTCTGGGGGAATGCCAAAAGTGGAGTTCCCAAGGGTAGCGGGGTGGCTCAGGTGACTGTCTCTCCAGAAACATCTCCTTCTAAACAACCTAAACGCTAAGGATGATTCTCAGGTACTTTCTCATCACACCTCCCCAGACCCCAAGACACAGCTTACTTATTGGTGTGATCAGATCCTAATTCTCTACATTCCATAGAAATAGTAAGGCAAAGAAACAGCAGCGATCTGTAGGTCATAAAACCAGTAGTCCACTAACTTAATAACTTCATGTAGGATTTTTTTTTTTTTGAGAGGGAAAGACATGACAAAATAGAAAGTATTCTTTCTGGTTCTGTTCCAAGAGGCCAAGAAGTCCAGGAGTAGAAAGAAATGTTTAATTCATATCTGTAGCCCCAACATCTAGCTCAGAATCTACAATATTGTAGACAGTCAACAAATGCCTGATGAATAAATGATTAAATGACTAACTGAACCTCTGCATCAGCCACCACCAAACCAATCAATTCAAGGTTTAAAATTCAGATCAGAAAGTCAAGGGTACTTTATCTTTCACATCATCCCTCTATTTCTAATGGTCTGTCCCAGTCTCAATCCATCTCTCAAAGTTTGACAAACTCTCCTTTCTAAACAGACGTTAACATACTGTCATTATTTCTACTACCCTCGTATCATATGACTTTTACTTACACCTATATATATTAGGTAGGTGACTCTGGTCAAATTACTTACAGGTTCTCAGTTGCCTCTTGTATATCCTAGACTTGGATTTGATGACTTCTAAGATCATTTCCAGGTTTAAAAAACTAACTTCAGTTCCCTAAAGCTTCATAAATTATGATCCTTACATTCTCTTTTGCTCTGCTTACTATCAATGTCTAATTTACTTCCATTTCAATATCACAATTGTCAGAAAAGTCTACCAATACATAAAGAACTTTTGGCCGTGAAAAGAAGCGAAGCGAAAAGCAAAGGAGAAAAGGAAAGATACACCCATTTGAATGTAGACTTCCAAATAACAAGGAGAGATAAGAAAGCCTTCTTCAGTGATCAGTCCAAAGAAATAGAGGGAAACAATAGAATGGGAAAGACTAGAGATCTCTTCAAGAAAATCAGAGATACCAAGGGAACATTTCATGCAAAGATGGGCTCGATAAAGGACAGAAATGGTATGGACCTAACAGAAGCAGAAGATATTAAGAAGAGGTGGCAAGAATACACAGAAGAACTATACAAAAAGAGCTTCACAACCCAGATAATCACAATGGTGTGATCACTCACCTAAAGCCAGACATGCTGGAATGTGAAGTCAAGTGGGCCTTAGGAAGCATCACTATGAACAAAGCTAGTGGAGGTGATGGAATTCCAGTTGAGCTATTTCAAATCCTAAAAGATGATGCTGTGAAAGTGCTGCACTCAATATGCCAGCACATTTGGAAAACTCAGCAGTGACCACAGGACTGGAAAAGGTCAGTTTTCATTCCAATCCCAAAGAAAGGTAATGCCAAAGAATGCTCAAACTACCACACAATTGCACTCATCTCACACGCTAGTAAAGTAATGCTCAAAACTCTCCAAGCCAGGCTTCAACAATACATGAACCGTGAACTTCCAGATGTTCAAGCTGGTTTTAGAAAAGGCAGAGGAACCAGAGATCAAATTGCCAACATCTGCTGGATCATCAAAAAAGCAAGAGAGTTCCAGAAAAATATCTATTTCTACTTTACTGATTATGCCAAAGCCTTTGACTCTGTGGATTACAATAAACTGTGGAAAATTCTGAAAGAGATGGGAATACCAGACCACCTGACCTGCCTCTTGAGAAACCTGAATGCAGGTCAGGAAGCAACAGTTAGAACTGGACATGGAACACTAGACTGGTTCCAAATAGGTCAAGGCTGTATATTGTCACCCTGCTTATTTAACTTATATGCAGGGTACATCACGAGAAACGCTGGGCTGGACGAAGCACAAGCTGGAATCAAAGTTGCCGGGAGAAATATCAATCACCTCAGATATGCAGATGACACCACCCTTGTGGCAGAAAATGAAGAAGAACTAAAGAGCCTCTTGATGAAAGTGAAAGAGAGTAAAAAAATTGGCTTAAAGCTCAACATTCAGAAAACTAAGGTCATGGCATCCGGTCCCATCACTTCATGGCAAGTACATGGGGAAACAATGGAAACAGTGAGAAACTTTATTATGGGGGGCTCCAAAATCACTGTAGATGGTGATTACAGCCATGAAATTAATAAACGCTTACTACTTGGAAGAAAAGTTATGACCAACCTAGACAGCATATTAAAAAGCAGAGACATTACTTTGCCAACAAAGATCCATCTAGTCAAGGCTATGGTTTTTCCAGTAGTCATGTATGGATGTGAGAGATGGACTATAAAGAAAGCTGAGTGCAGAAGAATTGATGCTTTTGAACTGTGGTATTGGGGAAGACTCTTCAGAGTCCCTTGGACTGCAAGGAGATCCAACCAGTCCATCATAAAGGAAATCAGTCCTGGGTGTTCACTGGAAGGAATGATGTAAAGCTGAAACTCCAATACTTTGGCCACCTGATGCGAAGAGCTGACTCATTTGAAAAGACCCTGATGCTGGGAAAGATTGAAGAGAGGAGGAGAAGGGGACGACAGAGGATGAGATGGTTGGATGGCATCACTGACTCAATGGACATGAGTTTGGGTAAACTCCGGGAGGTGGTGACGGACAGGGAGGCCTGGGGTGCTGCAGTCCATGGGGTCACAAAGAGTCAGATTATGACTGAGTGACTGAACTGAACTGAACCTCAAATTCAAAATGCTAAGTTATTAAATAAATTAGTTCCTTAGATAAAATGCTTAAGAACTGAATTACTTCAAAATTCACAGGTGAATGAGTGGTTTCCCCCTCTTCTAATACAGACAAGATTCTTTCCTCAAGCCCATTTTAGGCACCATCAGGTCACAGGAGATGGTAGCAGTCCAAATAACTTAAAACACATAAATAATCCAAAACCAAGAGCATACCTGCAAAATGAATTTCAACTTTATCTCTTAAAAAATAGAAGTAAAGGAACTAGGTAAAGGCACTTTAATAACTTTCTGAAACAATGTGGGAAATACACAACAGGCACACAAATGGTGGTGGTGGTTTAGTCACTAAGTCGTGTTCGACTCTCGCAATCCTATGGACAGCAGCCTGCCAGGCTTCTCTGCTCATAGGATTCTCCAGGCCAGAATACCGGAGTGAGATGCTATTTCCTTAACAATCAACAAAAAGGTGCTCAGCAGAAGAGTGAAGCTGATTAAGCCACAGGTTCATAGGCCATTTCCAAGCCAGCCAGCAGCTTCTGAGTGAGAGCAGCCAATGAAAACCATCAACATCATGGCATCTTAGACCTCACATGCCAACACAGTAGGTCATTCTTTTCCAAACACAGTTTTTAAAAATAATTTCAAGGTCCAACATTATCTAGAATGACTTGCTCAAAGATTCAAAGCACTAAACCAAACTTTTTGGTGGCACATTCTTACATTTGATGTCTCCAAGGTGCATGCCATGGACTCCACCCTCACCCTACCCAACAGGTGAGGACTGCAGCCTTTTTTTCCCCACTACCAACACCTGGCTTGAGCTTCTCCAATTCCAAATGGGACTATCCAAATGGGACTTCTCAAATTCCAAATGGGACTAGGTAATGATGAAGACCCACAGTCCTTGGCTCTTGGAAGGAGAGTCTTGGAAGACTCACAGGAAGGAAAAAAAGAAAACACTGGCTTTCAAACTTTCAAATGAAACAGAAGAGGCAATCAAATATTTGTTGACTGAATGGTGTTTCGACAAATCTAAATCGGAGTCAAATCCTCCAGTCTTCCAATCAGAGAGACTTTGTGTGCTCGTGAGTGGTCAGTCACTCAGTCATGTCCAACTCTTTATGACCCCATGGTCTGTAGCCCGCCAGGTTCCTCTGTCCATGGAACTTTTCTGGCAAGACTACTGGAGCAGGTTGCCATCTCCTACTCCAGGGAATCTTCCTGACCCAAAGATCGAACCTGCACCTCTTGCATCTCCTGCATTGGCAGGCAGATTCTTTACCACTGTGCCACCTGCGAAGCCAATTCTTGGATGAATCTCCCATAATTTTAAAATCACTGATCTGGACTGGTAAGCAACTCTTCTAACTTTTCAAGTTAGTGGAGAAATCACTAACATTTACTACAAGTTACAGGAAGTTTTTAAGTTGAAACATGAAGTTGAACTTCTTCAGCAAAAAGGGACTGAAGCAATAATTTAATCCAATATCAGCCTCCATGCAAGAATCCTTCTACTGCATCTCGGACAGATAAATCATCCAGTCTCCACAAGAATACAAGTTCTGATGAAAACTCATTTCTTTGCTACAGTGTCCATTTTATTGTTGGACAGCTCTAATTGTTAGAAAATGCTTTTCTTAACTAAATCACCAGCCCTCCTCTTTAGCATAATGGTACTTGATCTCTTCTCCAGAACAGTAAAATCTATTTCCAGGAATGATGGAATTTTCATGGAAAATGATTATATAAAGCATTTCTTTCCATAAAAATTTGTGGTAGGTCAACACTGCAATGTTATCATGAGCCAACCAGTGGCCTCTTTTTTTTCTTTTACAAAGTTCTTCCTTATATCAGTACTTGCCATTACCTGTATTCATGCATAAATGTTTATGCTGACCCTATATTACAAACTCAACAAGTAGAATAAATGAAGACACGTACCTTGTTCAAAGTTCACTTCTGCTACTATCTTTGCTTCTTATCCCTACTTCCACTTCCATGCTCTCCTGAAGTGAGGATAGTAATCAACAAAATAAGTCAGGGCTTCCCTCGTGGTCTAGTGGTTAAGAATTTGCCTGTCAGTGCAGAGGACATGGGTTTAATCCCTGATCTGGGAAGATCCCACATGCTCTGGAGCAACTAGGCTTGTGTGTCACAACTACTGAGCCCAAACTCTAGAGTCCGCAAGCCGCAACTACTGAAGCCTGTGCTTTGCAACCAGAGAAGTCACCACAATGAGACGCTCGCGCAACAAAACCGGACAGTAGCCCCAACTTGACACAACTAGAAGAGAGAAGCCTGCATGTAGCTAAAAATAAATAATTTAAAAAGAATAACAAGTTAACATTAAGCACTTTCAAAAACACTTCTTATTCATTAACAACGAAACTCCTGCAGCAGGCTTATTATTCCCAGTTTACACAGAAAGGAATAAGGCTTGAAAAGTCAGGTGGGTTACCCAAAATCTCGACCCAGACATTTTGAACACATGCTCTCTCTACTGTACCATACTGCTTCCAAGTGTGACTGCTAAGTCACTTCAGTCGTGTCTGACTGTGACCCTACAGGCTCTAGCCCACCAAGCTCTTCTCTCCATGGCATTTTCCAGGCAAGAACACTGGAGTGGGTTACCATTTCCTCCTCCAGGGGATCTTCCTGACCCAGGGATCAAACCCCTGTCTCTTGTGTCTCATTGGCAAGTAGATTCTTTACCACTAGTGCCACCTCTAGGGACAGTCATTACTGGTTCCCAGAACTGCACTGATTTTCAGCCATTTAATTCTTTCAGCACAGGAAAGGGCTGTGCCCATCTCTCATGTTTATTAATGACTCATGACTCTGCCTTATATTTTCCTCAGTTCAAGTCCTATCACCTTCCTGAACAATTTCAACACCCACCTGCACAATCTATCCAACATTTCTGTCTAAAGTTTCATAAACTCACCCAATGCCAAGACCTTCATCTACCTCAGCAACTCAGCCCCACCATGCCCTGAAACTGCTCTACCTCTAAGTCTTCAACTCCCAACATCTTACTCGGGCTACAACCCCATCTCTCTCCAGCTGTTTTTACTACTAAACTTGCTATCTCACCTCAGGACATCTTTGCCTCAAGACTAAGCCATCCAATTCTTTAACCATCTTATTCATTAATTCAACAAAAATTAATGGAGTACCTACTCTGGGCTAGGCACTATGGTCAGGATTAGGAACATAACCATGAACTAGACATAATCTCTATCTTCACAAAGCTTCTAGTATAGAGGAAAAAACACAAAATTTCACAAACAACTGTAATTATAATAGGAGAAAACACTGGGGGAGAGGCATTATAGCATATGGGGAATCAAGAAAAGCTTTCCCAAGGAAGTGATATTATATCTAAGAACAGAAAAATAAGTAGGAACTGGAGACAAATTGGGAAAGAAAGAATGCTCTGAGCAGAGGAAACATATCAATGTTCTGTGGCAAGGAGGTACAGAGAGGTGAAAATGGTGAAAAATGAGGACCAAGGGGCGGCCCAGTGAACCCTACTGAAGACTGAGATCTTATGAATATCCTAAAAGTAAGGAGAAGCCTTTGAAGAGTTATAGGCAGGAACAGGACAGAATCAGATTTAAAATATTAAAAGATCACTCCAGTTGCAGTGGGAAGAATACTTTACAAGGAGCACAAGTGGATTTAGGGAGAACTGTTTAGAAAACTATGGTAAAATGAGATGACAGTGAGCTAGACTAGGATGAGAGCAGAGAAGATGTGAAAAATGGTTAGATTCCACTTTGTCCTTTCTTGCCTATCTAAACATATACATAATGAGTGATCACTTTATTCTCCTGTAAAAAACCTAGTTCCCTTATCCTTTCATCTGCCCAATCTGGACAGATCTCACATTCAGCTTCTCTACTACTAAACAAGGCTATTGTACAAGACAAGATTCCACAATAATACAGAGTAATACGACTACACATATATCATGTTCTGTCTCATTCCTTTCAGTGAGACACTGCTTTCTTTTGCTTGACTTTAGTACCTAACCAGTCTTCTCGACTACTATCCTATCCCTTCACCATTCTCCCTGAGCCTCCCACGAAATCCTTATCACCTCCCTTATTCCCAGTAGATGACCTTTCCTCCGACTTCACAGAAAAAATTATGAAACAAAGCAAGGGGTGTTCCTTCAGATTTTCCTCCTGCTTTATCTGCTGGCTGTTATTCTCGTCTTCCCTGCAAAAGTCTTTGAATTAGACTACACTCACTGATGGTACTTTCTCACCTGATAGTCAGTCCTCGACCAACTAAAACTGGCTTCAATAGAAAGACAAGGACACCACTGTCTTATACAGAAGACCATCACCATCCTCCTTACTGCTTATCTAAAGTGTCTCTTTGTGGCATTTGAGACACACGGACCACTCTTCCTGCCTCTCTCGCTCTGTGCCTTGGTCACCTTCGTGAATTTTTCTTTCTGTGCCTTACAAAAGGTTAGTTCACCCACAGTTCTAACCTCAAGGCTTCCACTTTCTCATTTTATATCATCCCCTTGAAGAACTTCATTCATGCCCCTGAGCACCCAAATGTCGATGACTTAAAAGGCATCTGCTGTCCCCAACTCTTTCCAACTCAACCAGGAATCCCACAGGCACTTCAGACTCAGCACTATCCCTCCACCTGTTCAAACTATTTTTCTTCCAGAATTGCCTTTTCTAGCAAGTAGCACCATCATCCCTGCTATCACTTAAGTCACAAGCCTGGGAGCCACCCTGGATTTCTCTCTTGCCTTATCCTCACAAATCGTTCTTTACTAAAGTTTAGGAATTTTAAAGAATTCTCAGATCCATCCAACATCTTCTACAGACTACATCTCTTTTATCTTCTCTCAGGTGTTCAAAACCTGAACCACAGGAAATAGCTTCCTAATTTCTCCCTCTTCCTTTCTCCAGCCATTTTTCACAGTGGTTGCTTGTAGAGGCTGATCAATCTAAAATGCAAATATGATAGTATTATATCCCACTGCTCAATGGATCCTCAGTGACTAAAGCTTAATATCCAAATTCCTACTCAAGACAAACAAGGCCCTTCATGATCCAGCTTTACCTAATCCTCCAGCCTTATCTACAACCCACCTTTCCCCTCCTTGTACTTGATAGTTCCGCAGGTATACTACATGCTTCAAATTTCAGTTCCTTTGTGAACGTTGTTCCTTCTGGCTCCTGGTCTAGCAGGTGAATTCTTATTTCTCCTTTAAGGCTACCGTAAGTACTACCTCATCTGCAAAACCTTCCCTGGCTTCCCAAGTTAAAGTGCCCACTTCCTCCTTGGTGTTTCATCTTGTACTCTCCCTCTAGCACATTATACTGCACGGTACTTGTGTTTATTTACATGTCTGTCCCCCCACTAAACCATGAGCAATCTGAGGGCAGGAATCTTGTCTTGTTCATCCTGTATTCCTAGCATCCAAGCACCTGGTAAGTATTTAGTTTTCATTCAGATAAACTGAATTCTATTTGTACGGTATCCCACTACACACAGCCCACCTCCCCCCACCCAGTATTGACAATAACCAGATAATCAGCGTTATAAACAGGCATCTCAAAGTGTTCACCATGTTGTAAATAGTGGGCATCTCAAACACATTTGCTTAAGATTGTTATATGATCTTATTCGCAACAGTTTTCTCTCCCTGAACGTTCTTTCAGTTCAGTTTAGTTCAGTCACTCAGTTGTGTCCGACTCTTTACGACCCCATGAACTGCAGCACGCCAGGCCTCCCTGTCCATCACCAACTCCCAGAGTTCACTCAAACTCATGTCCATCCAGTCGGTGATGCCATCCAGCCATCTCATCCTCTGTCGTCCCCTTCTCCTCCTGCCCCCTATCCCTCCCAGCATCAGAGTCTTTTCCAGTGAGTCAACTCTTCGCATGAGGTGACCAAAGTACTGGAGTTTCAGCTTTAGCATCAGTCATTCCAATGAACACCCAGGACCGATCTCCTTTATGATGGACTGGTTGGATCTCCTTGCAGTCCAAGGGACTCTCAAGAGTCTTCTCCAACACCACAGTTCAAAAGCATCAATTCTTCGGCGTTCAGCTTTCTTCAAAGTCCAACTTTCACATCCATACATGACCACTGAGAAAACCACAGCCTTGACTAGACGGACCTTTGTTGCCAAGTTGTTTAGCTCAGACTAATACTAAAATCAGTCTTCATGATGAGTGCCCAACTGTTTATTAACAGAGAAAAGTGACTCAAAATTAAATACTAACTGATATTTAACATAGCTATAGATAATACACAGCTGTAGATAATAGTTATGTTAAAATGCGAAAAAAATAAATAAAATGCGTGCAAAACTACTGACCCTACATTCTCTCATCTAAAATATCCCCCAAAGTGTCCACATTCTCACACTATACCCACTCTCCCGGTCCACTGATGCATTACAGCTGTGTCTGAGTACCCTCCAACTCCTCCCCAAACTCACTGGAAAACCACAACATTCAAAACCATCAAGAATTTTCAAAGGTCAGTGACTCCTCCATGTCTGTGATGTCAGTTCCAAGGAATCCAGACAAGGAGAAAGAGAAAGGACAGAAACCCTTAGAATATCACACAATTGTTGACTAGGTGGGTGGGAGAGATGAGAGACTATCTTGGCAGATTGTTTTTAGTTAATATGTGCCCTTCCAAGTGAAAAAGAAAAAACAAAATATTACTTTCTTAGAAAAAAAAGAAAGATTTGACTAAATTCCATACTAAAAAGACCTATGTACCACGAAATGTTATAGTGTTAGTCACACAGTCAAGTCTGTTTGCAACTCCATGGACTATAAATCACCAGGCTTCTCTGTCCATGGGATTCTCCAGGTAAGAATACTGGAGCGGGTAGTCCCTTCCTTCTCCAGGGGATCTTCCCGACCCAGGGACCAAACCTGCATCCCTTATGCTTCCTGCACTAGCAGGCGGTTCTTTGCCCTCTGAGCCACTAGGGAAGCCTGATGTATCACTAAATGTTATAATCCACCTTAAAAAGTGGTAGGACCAGGATTTTTATCAGTCCAGCCAATTCGACTCCCAAGTACTAAACTCCACTTAGTCCAGGGAGGAAGACTGAGGAAACATGGGCAGTCTGCCATGTGCAAGTCCACCCTCACTGCCTCAACTCCTTTCACCTCCACCTGGAGAGACAGAATAGGCTCTGGATTCAGACAGATCTAGGCTCGAATCCCTTATCTACTACTAACAGCTGCGCAATCATGGGTAAGCAATATTACTGTTTAGCGCCTCTGTTCCTTCATGTATAAACTGGGGCAATTATCTACACTTCAGACTTCCGGTTAGGATTAAATAATGTAAGATATAAAAAGCTTTTAGGACAGTGCCTAGTGTTCAGTAAGTCCTCAAAACATGTCAGTTGCCTTCTTTGCACCTAACCCCCTCCCACAAGCTCTGCCTCACTCCGCTGGTGTCCAACACAGCCTTTGTCTCTCCTTTAGAAGCTCCCTCTACCCCTGCAAACAAACCCTCCAGTGCTACAACCATTTCTTAGCACAGTCTTAACACATACACACAGTACCTGTTCTATCACTCCCATTCCAGTGTCTTTCAAGGCCTCAAGAAAATGTCATAAAGAGATTCCCTTAGTTGTATCTTCTCCCAGATAGTCCCTCAAAAAAAAGAGCAAAAACAAAAAAGTCTGTCCTTTCCTAGAGGTACATACCTAGCTCACTGTGTGTGTGCTCAGCCTCTCAATGGCGTTCGACTCTTTCGAACCCCATGGACTGTAGGTTGCCAGGCTCCTCTGTCCATGGAATTTTCCAGGCAAGAATTCTAGAGTGGGTTGCCATTTCCTCCTCCAGAGGATCTTCCCAACCTAAGGATCGAACCCGTGTCTATTGCGTCTCCTGCATTGGCAGGAGAATTAAATAGTTCATTTATCCCCACATCTCCAGGAACAGCAATTTCCCACATATTGACCAAAATTCTCATGCCTTAATCTACCAACCCTACCTCCCCACCCTTAACCCTTACTACCCTACTCATTCCAGATGTCTATTTTCTCCCCCAAAAACAAACTTAAGAGGAAAAAACTGAATCCGATCATATAATTTACCACTCCCCAAACAATTCATCAGTATACTATAGGCTACTGTGGAAACACACCAGTAAAGATTCAAGAATTGGACCTCTAGCTTTATCATTACCACTGGTATGTGTCAGAACAAGATTTAACTATTTTTTTTTCCCTAAAGTTTCTAGTTTTGTTTTTTTTTTTTAAATCAGGCTACAAACAGAAAAATGAATTCCTAAAGGACAAATCCCATCAACAGCCAAATGCTAATATACAAATGAGGGAGAAGCTCACACAGAACTCCTTATGAACTGGCATTTGTCTATTCAGTGCTACTGATAAAAGGCTCCCTGGGTTATAGTTATTTGGGAAATTTAACAATTTGGAAGGCTTGTACAATGGAAGTGACCTTTGGAAAAATAAGGTCAGAGAGAGTCACAAAGAAAGTCTATTATTACATTATTGGCACAACAAGAGTAACTTGAATAGAAACAGAAACCACGTTAGTGTTTACTTTTTTAGATCCAGACCAGTATGCCTATTTGCCCACACAATGGTTTTTTTTTTTTCCCCGTTTCAGCTAGGGTCAAGGGTAGTCCAGGTTCAACTCCCAATAAGTTCAACTTTTAGAAGAATAACCTGTAAAACAAACAAACAAAGTTCTACGAGCCCTTAAAAATATTCTGATTACTGAACTTTTGACATGAGAGAAAAATAAATATTACGAAACCACACAGGCTAGTTTAATAACAAAACACACCGTCTCTCTAGAATCAACCCTCAAATATTCAGTAGTTGACAACCTTCTCTCCCTTTATTGATTTCTAACTAATGGCCATTTCACTGTCAAGTACAGAACTTCCATTTAAGGGAAGAAACAGCAGAAGGAAAAAAAAATTACAATGACTATCCCATGTGTGATTAGTTACCCACAGGAAATTAATTCACTTTGTATATTTCTTCTGATAAATTAACTTCCTTCACCATATGATTACTAATTTTTATAAAAGCCTCAAACAACTGGAAAAAGAAATTTGTCTATTTTAAATTATATAATTCAGTTCCAAGAAAGATACTTTTATCACTATTTTTTTTTTAAATTCTTCAAATGCAGGTCTACAGTACCACCTTTCCTGGCTATATCTAAACTTCATTTGAATTCCCATAGGTACAGTGTGTGAAACGCTCACTAGCACTTGCTGATACCATATACCGCCTTGTCATATTAGTTGGCCTTCCTGACACTTATATCACCAATCTGACTATCAGTCATTCACTCAAAATTTATCAAGCTGGGTCCACCATAGCCTGAGGATACAAAGGGTGAAGCCACAGTCCTACCTTCAAGGGACTCCAGTCTGCTGTGAGAAATCTAAACATGTTTCTAGTGCCCAGTGGGCTAAGAAGTATAAGAAGCAACTAGTTTACCTGGATGGGTTAGGGAAGTTTCTCAAACTGAAGCTTTAGGATGGGTAAGAGCTCATGAGACTGAAAGACAAGATGCATTCTAGGTAGGACTAAGATCCTTGAGGTTGGCACCTTTATTTTGTACTTTAAAAAATTCTGAACAGGCCTAATAAACTGCCTGGCACATAGCAGATGCCTAACAAATATTTGTGGTTCTAAATTATTCATGCTAGTACATGTGTGTGGATAATCGAGAGCTAATCTATACCTTAAAAAATACCTAAAATAGTCTTCTGAATTATTAAATGTCATCATTCAACAGATAGATATGTATCATCAAGGTCTATAGGAATAAATGTATTTGTACAGCTGTCTGTTCACTAAGAATAGCTTCTCTTTTGCTGTAATTTGCTTTAAAAGCACTTTCACAAATATGGCCTCACTTAATAAAAATTTTAAAAATTAAATACCCATTGAGACTTCTATCCCCTATTTTCTGATGGAAAACACACACACAGCTTACAAAGCTTAAGTGATACCCAGATAGCAAGGAGCTTGGACCTACATATTCTGAATTTGAATACAACACAGGGTTCATATCAGTTCTCCAGAGATTTATGGCATAGTCAAATTAGTCTAGCCATGCAAAGTCCACAGGTTGGAGAGCTCTTGAATATTTCGCTGTTAACTACTATCTACATTCACCCACACTGTCCACTAGCCACCACAACCCTCTCCACCCCCGACCAAGCCTGCCAACACATACATATTCCTATTTCCAGGTTACAGGTAAGAAGCAGAAACTCCAACCCAGGGTATCTTGAGCATTATTTGGGTCCCTTTCATTTGTATTCAAGTGTGTGCTAAGTCACTTCAGCTGTGTTCGATTCTTTGTGACCCCATGGACTGTAGCCTGCCAGGCTCCTCTGTCCATGGGATTTTCCAGGGACAAATACTGGAGTGGGTTGCTATTTCCTTCTCCAGGGGATCTTCCCAACCCAGGAATCAAACCCGCAGCTCTTATGTCTCCTGCATTGGCAGGTAGGTTCTTGACCACTAGTGCCTCCTAGGTTGTACCTTTTGTGGTAATAATTGCTCTTTTAAAAGCAAGCAAGCCTCTTATACTTATGCATATAAAATCAATTATGAGCATATAACACAATCTGACAAGTCTAGTCGACCTGGGAATATAGGTTATACACTTCTATGATTTACATAATCAACATTTCACATTCAGCTCTTATGTGGAACAGGCTGGTGGTAAGGGAGCAAAAGTCAGTCTATTTTCTTTATTTGGCCCTTTAGAATTATGGACTTTAGAACCAGCATATCCGAGATCATTTCACTCCATACCCTCAAGTGACAGATGAGAACACTGAGAACCAGGTGAGTGAGATTTAGTGACTTGCCCAAAGCTAACCAGTGAGAAAACAGTGTGTAGAACCTAAGTTGATTAACTCCCATTCCAGAAATCTTCACTTGACTTCACATATACTGATAATTTTCAATTCTCCATGTAATCCACTTTGTGGATTTATCTATGAAAATTTCATCTTCTCCTGCCACCCAGCTAAATCTCTTACTTATACAGATGTATATCAAAGAAAAAAATGTGTACCTGGGAAATTTAGTTACTTAAGCAAACCATATTTAAAAAAGGAAGTCATCCATCTATAAAGAAAATCACAAAGACACATTCATATTAAATCATTTTTGTTTTGCTCAACAACACTAAAAATATAAACTGGATTTGAGATACTGTATTCTTCTAGACTTATATCCCTTAAGTCTGAAGTTTTATAAAATTATGCATGACATACACAGAGATTTTTTTCTTTTCTATTGATAGTATGACACTATGCTTCTCGTACATTATTAAGATATCATAGCAATAATTAAACTTTGAATAGAATAAAACACAAAATCAAGAGAGAAAGCACAAACCTTTAACATATTACTTCTCTTTGTCCAAAAATGTAAAATGCCTGCAAATATCAAAGCAAAAACTTTCCTTGCATTCACAGTTATTTTTGAGAAAGCTACACTGCTTCGTCCTCTTAGAAAGGGCCATGATCAGCACAGTAGCACTGAGAGTCACACAGTTCTCCCCTAATGAAAACCTTAACCTCCTGACTCAGCCATTCAGTAAGCACTTATTAAGGACCCACGCAATGCCAGGCAGTCTGCTGAGTGAAGAGGACACAACATGCATCAACTGAAAGTGAAAGTTGCTCACTCGCGTCCAACTCTTTGTGACCCCATGGACTATATAGTCCATGGAATTCTCCAGGCCAGAATAATGGAGTGGGTACTCTTTCCCTTCTCAAGGAGATCTTCCCAACCCAGGGATCGAACCCAGGTCTCCCACATTGCAGGTGGATTCTTTATCAGCTGAGCCACAAGGGAAGCCCAGGAATACAGGAGTGGGTAGCCTATCCCTTCTCCAGTGGATCTTCCCAACCCAGGAATCGAACCAGGATCTCCTGCACTGCAGGCAGATTCTTTACCAACTGAGCTATGAGACAGTATCCCTGCTTTCTAGATGTTCATCTAATGGGCTGGTTCCACAGAAAACACCAGCTGGGTATCAGCTAAATTCCTTTATTGGACAAAGATTTACCAAGGGATAGGGACAAAAGACAGAGAAAGATGAAAAGGAAATTTTGAAAAGTAAGTAGTCTTTTCAAAATTTACTGAATAACTTATTTTGGATTATAAAAATCACATGTTCTTCTCCAAAAATAAGAGTCATCAGAAGTTGACTGCAAAGGCTTTTGATGATAACAGCTAACCAAATATTTTGGTCAATGACACTGGTTCCTCAGTCTTCCTATACTGGGAGGCCAGGCAGATACTACCCTGGACCGACCAACATAATTTTGTTATTTATTATAAGGTCCATAATGTAGGAATGTGGTTGATCTTACCAACAAACTGGGATGAACTGTTTCCTGTGTAGACAGATGCTTCCAGTAAAATGTACTATAAGCCTCTAACAGATAATAAATCCTGCTTAATTTTCTTGCCACTACAGAGGACAGCAAAGCAGTATAAGGCAACCCTTCACAATGACATAGCACCAGGCCAAATTTTCAGGGTGACAAGTCTCTGCTTTTCCTTCTCCCTGCCACAAGAAGTACAAAAGGTATCAATTAGTACACAAATCATGTGGCAAACATCCCATTGTCCTCTGAGTTTTTCTCCTCGAAATTAATCACGGAAACTAACCCCTGTAAGAATGAATCCTATTTATTACTAATTCATAATATTAGTACTGGCGGTGGTGGAGATAACAACCGCTAGCTTTGCAGTTCACAATACATTTTTCAAATATATTGTCTTATTTACTGAAAAAAATGAAGAGAGGATAAAAGGAAACATCATAGGCAACTATCTCAAATATTAAAAAAATTAAACCCAGTTTAACTGGAATTAAAAAGCAAGCATTTTTAATTCCACCAAAGAGTCAAGAAGTCATTTTTATCAAAAAAGCAAAGGGCTGACTCTCGCAAAGTAAAATCACAAATTCCCCATTAAACGCTAGGCCTAACTGATTCAATTTATAAATGTTAAGATCACAGTCTCAGTAAGAATCTGCTATTAAAAATCTGTCCCAAATGCTTTACCCACAGTTAAAGGCTCAACAAATATTCTTCAAAAGGAATACTTAATGATGAAGAAGCTGCTCTAGAAAGACAAACTGACAAACTCTGTATTCAAGTATCTTTTAAAGATTTAACTAACATTTATTGTGCACCAATCAAGTACCAAGCACTAGGCTAGACACACCCATATAAATCACCTCATTAACCTCATGAGCCATGCCCAGAAATTCCTGGAATCAAAATGCTAAATTGACTGGATCCCCAATACTAGTTTTAACACTTACAACCTTGATCCCACCTGATTAGTTCTTAGAATTCAGTTCCTACTAGAAATTCAGCACATCACTCTCACAGATTTAAGCATCTTTTAATGCTTTCTACTATGTAATGCCCATGAAAAAAAACCCTGTGCCTATTTTTAAGCTGCTAACTCCCGAACACTGCTCATTCCAAATATGGCACATAGTAATAATGGCCTTAATCTAACAAGTACTTTCTTGGATCACACTTGCTAAAGAATAAACCCCAAATGCCAACAAAACTGAATTTCAGCTGGGCAGAAGACACTGATTTTTAATAGTCTTCCCAACCTCGAGACTATTTTCTAGTCCTCTGAATACAGAAAGTCTTCTCTGTTTGAATAAGCTGTGGAAAGCAAGTCTGACCCAAGAGTCACACACTCATCAGAAAGAACCAATGGAAAAAGAAAAAAAAAAATCCAACTGGCATGACCACATTACAATGTTAACAACATATTACTCATCATTGTGCTACAAGAAAGAACTTGCAAATGGGCAATGAAGTCAAAGAAACAACTCTCCTAGTCCTCAAAGCACAAACACATCCAAATGCCAAAGCAGGTCAGGCTGTCCAGTTTATACCCAGGTATGAGTGGGTTCAGGCTGAGCGCCGAAGAATTGATGCGTTTGAACTGTGGTGTTGGAGAAGACTCTGAGAGTCCCTTGGACTGCAAGGAGATCCAACCAGTCCATTCTGAAGATCAGCCCTGGGATTTCTTTGGAAGGAATGATGCTAAAGCTGAAGCTCCAGTACTTTGGCCACCTCATGTGAAGAGTTGACTCACTGGAAAAGACTTTGATGCTGGGAGGGATCAGGGGCAGGAGAAGGGGACAACCGAGGATGAGATGGCTGGATGGCATCACTGACTCGATGGACGTGAGTTTGAGTGAACTCCGGGAGTTGGTGATGGACAGGGAGGCCTGGTGTGTTGCGATTCATGGGGTCACAGAGAGTCGGACACAACTGAGCGACTGAACTGAACTGAACTGATGAGTGGGTTCAGAGTGAGGAGAAGAGGGGGGAAGAGAGGAAAATAATTGTGCAGCTGTTCTTGCCAGCCCCAAGGCATATTTCTTTCTTGGACTCATCAAGAACCCTTTAAAAAAGAAATACTGGGGGAACTCACCTATTTTTACAACTTGATATGAGCAATTACAGAGAACATGTAGTATATGTAAATGGCAGCATATTATAAAAACTGTTGCAGACACTCCCTTTGGAATCCATCAGATCTATATTTAAATCCTAGCTCTGCCACCTTCTTGCTATGGCACTTTGCACAAGCTATTTAACTTATCTATGCCTTATCAGGAACCTTATCTGATATTCACTGTGATATCCCTCAGCACCTTAAACTGTGCCAACATATCCTGGTGAATTAATATTGATGTAGTAATAAACACTCTGGATGAATTATCTGCAAGCAGGTATAAGAATATCTAACCTATGGAGCTGTTATTAGTAATAAATGAGGTGATTATATAAAGCCCTTAGTATAACTCAGCCTAGGGTCTTCACTATTAAATAGTAAAGTTTGCTCCCCTTTATTCCCTAGCCAGGGCAAAAGTTATAAAAGAAGGGCTTCCTTTTTTTTTTTTTTTAAACAAAAAAAGGGCTCAGTAATCTGCCTGCCAATGTAGAATACAAGCCAGATCCCGATGCAGGAAAATCCCACGTGCTGTGGAGCAACCAAGCCCATGCAGCACAACTACTGAGCCTGTGCTCTAGAGCCTGGGAGCCACAGCTTCCAAAGCCTGCAGGCCCTAGAGCCCGTGCTCTGCAACAAGAGAAGCCACCGCAGTGAGAAGCCTGCGCCCCGCAGCTAGTAGACCCTGCTCTCTGCAACTTGAGGAAAGCAGCAACAAAGACCCAGTACAGCCTAAATAATAAATAATTAAAATGACATACCCAAAAAAAGTTATAAAAGAAGAGTCATGGCAAGGATTAAGATAGGATAAGAACTGTAGAAGCCAAACGTTGGAATACAGTGGCTAGTAAGGACTTAGCGTAAAATCTAGAAATATTTAATCTTGGCTAATGAAATTATATAACAGTGCCAGACCCTTATAGCAGATAAAGTAAAGTGTTAGCTGATCCAGAAAATGCTATTTTGAGTCTGCAGGTATCTGTTACCACATCTGATAAAAGTCTGGTAGAAGGGGAAAGAAAAGGAAAGGAAACAAAGGTGCAAGAAAGAGTCATACCTTAAATATACCTGACTACATATTTAAAAACAAAATATAGATGATTTTTCACAAGGCCATTTGATCCTCTAAAAACATACCATTAGCAAAAATACCATATTGATCCATACAATTTACAGCCCTTTTTAGGTAATAAGATCTGTGTAAGGAAACTGTTCGTAACTGCTGACAGAGTAAATAAGCCTGAAAGATTCAGGTCCAAAGCTCTCCTCCTCCCTTTACTCCAAAAAGACTAAGGTGGCCTCTGAGGTTACTTCAACTATAGTTTGTAAGCAAAGCAACCTACCTACAAGCAGGGGAAAGTACTATTTTATCTTCAAAAATTGGGGGTCAGAGAGTATATGCAATTAAGTCCAAAATCTAAAGGAAATTTTTTTCCTTGACTGTGAGGAAGTGAAACTCAGAAGATGGTTCTAAGAAACCCAGGTCATTGTAACACTGTGAGCCTGAGAGAACTATACACATTTAGAGCCTAAATACAAGGAAAACCTATGTAGAACTGAAACGGCTTGTGGTTAAACCTCATCATAATGTGGTCTTCAACTTCCCATTTCACTTCCAGGCTCTGTGTTTTAACCACTTGACCCACCTCCTCATAAGCTGTATATAATAGAAACAGCACTGGACAACAGTCAAAAGCATGGGCTCTACACCAAGTTCCACTACTTACGAGGCATGCAAACCAAGTCACTTAAACTCTGTACTCAGTATGATCTGAATGTTGGGCTAGACTCTGTGCTTTTTTCCACCAAGGCATTCCTTTGGAGAATAAATGTATTAGAAACCATGCAAACCCAGCTCCCCTATTGCTATAACCCAGATTAAAAACAGGTGCATTGTTATCTATCCCTTTCCTATAAAAGCAGTTACCAAATGCTGTTTAGTTTTCTTCACATCACTTGAATCTCTCCCCTTTCTCCATTCCCATCATCCCTGTAAAGACTCCTTTCCCAGAATTTTAACAGTCTTCTAACTGCTCTCTCTCCTTCCATTTCACACCACATGGCTGAAACAATTTTCTGAAAATACTAATTTACACATACAATTCCCTGCTCAAGGATTTTTCGTTGTAAAGATAAACTGAAATCCTCTACATGGAATTTAAGGTCCTCCCCAGTTCATCTAACTCTCCAACTTTATTAATCTCATTGCTCTCCTAAATGAAACACTGCGTCTACTTGTTCTGCCTCCTCAAGACAGGCTCAGCTCACTGTTCTTATTCCTTGAATGTTCCCCTCTCCACTTATTCAGTCTTCTCTCTTCTCCGAGGCCTAGATTATCCTAAGGGTACAAATGTTCCCTATCCACTCTCTCTAAACTTCTGTATAACTATATATCTCTATCCCTTTACCCTAAAAAGACTAATGCAGCCTTTGAGGCTACTTCACCTACAGTTTGTAACCAAAGCAATCTACCTACAAGCAGGGGGAAGGACTATTTTATCTTCAAAACTGGGGGTTGGAGAGTACATGTAATGTCATGGGTATTGACACTTAATACCCATGACTTTGTATTACTAGTTATCTTTTTATGCAAACATCCAGCCTTCATAACTAATTATTAAGTTCTTGAGGATTTTAATCTTTCATACCTGAGACCTAACTTTTCAGAGGGCAGATATCCAATAAAATGTTTGTTGGTGAGGGTAACTACCTTGAACAAGTCATTTAAATATTCTGGGCCTCATTTTCCTCACCCAGAAAATGATGACAATATGTGAATCCCTTTTCCATTCTAAAATACTATGTGAGATTACACATAATACTACACAGTCTGTTTTTCTTTTTTCTAAAAATGTGTGTCTCTGTGTGTGTATCCTATTTTAACCCAGAATATAAATTCCCAAGGAGCCAATTCTCCTAATACTTGTTTAGTTTATTTAGTAGGTAACATAACCTTGGCATCTCCTTAGAGCATCTTGTCCAAATTCCAGTACACAACACGTGTTCAGTAAAAAGGAATTTATCATCTCAGCCAGGAAGCAAACATCAAGGGAAGTCTGCACAGATGACTTTTTTCAATCTTAATTTCCATAATGAACTAGAATACTACAAAAAACTACAGAGATGTGTGACAGAAGAAACTTAACATTAAAATGAAAGGCAACCTTGTATCAAATAGCTAGGAATTTACTTTAGGCAGCCAAAGAAGTTAGGATGCAGCAAATCTTAAGCCTAACTCTCAAATTCTATTTTCAGAATTTTGAGGAGTCTGGGAAGTCTTTATCCCAGGTCAGTAAACAGGGACCAAGTATTCCTCATATTAGATAATCTTGCCCCTAGTACTAAGGGAAATTTTCAGAAAATGAAGAGTCTAAGCACTCAGCCAAGTGAGCTCCCAGTTCAATGATGAAAGCAAATACTCACAAAGGAACTCAAAAGAGCAGGAAAGTTTTTAAAAGAAATGAGAGCATACTATCTAAAATATTTTTGTTAGTATTATTATATATTCCCATTATCTTGCCTCAGTTCCTCACATGGGACTATCTTCATGTAAATATCAAGAGTGACTAGTTCTAAAGCCTCAGATGAATTCTTGTCCTTTGAAGTCAGTTATTAATGATTCAAATGGCGCTAGTAGACCACCTCATTTAAAATGACCTGACTTTTCAAAGAATGATTTTAAAACACAAAGATGATACTTTCAAAGCTGGTGTGGCCTCCTCGATACACCTTTGGTATAGTTAAGGTACAAGGTTTATAAAGAATTCTAAGCCAGGTTTGGAATGACAGGAGGAAACAGAACCTCTTTAAATCTGTACGCACATCCCTTTTCCCCCATTTCTAATTCTATATCATCTGTTACCTCCCGCTATCTACACTGCTTCTTTGCTCTTTACCCTGACATCCGCATTCCTCTTCCCTTTTAACCTAAGAACTGTTGGGGGAACCACAGGTAGGAATCTGGTGCCAGGAGTTAGGGCTCTTACACTCTTCCCTGCTAAGTCTCCAGATAAAGTCAATGGTGACAAGAAATTTTCTCTTCCCTGGTTTTCCCTACCACCCCAGATCTCCCTTATCAAGACTAGAGAAGAGACATAAGAGGGTGGCAGGAAATGATCGTGGGGGAGTCATTTACTCAAACGTTGTAAGTTCATTAAAATCAACTCAATCAATTACATGTATTACAGCTACTGACAGCAAGAATTTTCATCTCAGGCTCATTTTCCTGAGATGAGGTTGTATGCCCTAAAACCCTCACACACTCCCCCACAACCTTCCCCAATATACTAAATGTCTGCTGAGAAATAAGAACGTTTTATCAAAAATTGGAGCTAAAGATAACTACAAAAAGAAAATCTGTTGCAAAGTTCAGAAATGCATTTTAGAATTATAAATAGAGTTGGAATTATTCACTTCAAAACGGTCTGTGATAATGTTCTTCAGAACCCCAACAGGAAATCAGACCTGACCTATTAAGTTTAACCACAGTTTAAGCAATGTCCATTAAATACAAGCTTAAGCAATTACCATTTAACACAATAACCATTAAACATAACAACCTAAACATAAGTTTAAAGAATAACCATTGGTGATATATGACTTATTTTATCTATAAAATTGCAATTTCATTACAGTTCAACTTAACATTTAATTTCTTTCTGGCAGGGGAGGGAAGGGCTTTGGTGAGGCCTAAACAATGTTATGTTGGTCCTACACATTCCAGAATAAAAGCTTAAGAATATTTTGCTAAGATACAATCTGGTCTCATCGATAAAAATGGTGCTGTTAAAAGTATATTACATATACACACAAATGTGTACATTTATTAGGCCTTCTTTTTTAGAGGCCAAAGAATTCTTGTTTCTCAGCAGTATTTATTAAGTGAACAGATAGGCTGCTTTTTCTTGCCACCAATGTAAATCTCCAGCGAAGGTGTCAAGGCCTTGATGACAATAGCAGAATTTGATAGCTAGTGAAATGAGTCTGGCCACAGAAGTACACTGCCTCAAATGCCATCAGGATCAATTCCCAGGAGTTTCCTTATTGGGAAGATATCACCAGTCAATTCTCATTTCACTTCTCAGGAATGTTTGCTCTCATCTCCTACAGGAAGTCAGTCTTGAATGCACTCAACATTTATGTACATTTTTATATAATTTACAGCGCTGAATGTTTCTTTATAAGCTTTATTTTTCATAAAGGCCACACTATATTGCTCATAATTACCCAGCTCACCAACTCAGAGGACTGTTTTTATTGTTTTATTCATTAATTAACCATTTAGTCACTAATAGTGACTAAATGCCTAATATGTTTATGTTACTGTGGCAAGTGCCATGAGGGATACAAAGATAAAAGAAACTACTTATCTGCTTTCAAGGAGCTCACAATATAAAAGAGGCAAGCCAAGGGCATAAATAAACTAAAATACAAAAATACACAACTACGACCAGATCAGCATCAATAAAATGATAGGTGGCTTCAGAAACAGGGAAGATCACAGCTTGCAGGAGGAGGAAAAAATCAGGAAGGTTTTCATGGAAGATAGGGTTTAAACTGGGACTTTGATGGTAGGACTATTTCACAAGACAAGTGGGGAGGGCAGTGGAGGAAATAGGCTTAAAGATCAGGTGATTAAATGAACGAGATCTACATGTAAATAATTCTGAAAAACAGCACTGAGAGACAGGGTTGCAAAAAATACCTGCAGTATGATTCTGATTTTTACTTATGATTTCAAAATAAAACTATATGTTACTTGTGCCTACATTACACAGTTTTTTTAAAGTATAAAACATGCAATGATACATACCAATTTAGGCCAGTATTCATTTCTCAGGAAAGAAGAAGGGGATAAGGATGCAGAGTAGGACTTTGGCTATATCTAATACTTAACAGTTTTTATCTTAAAGACAGTGAGAAATCTAAAATAAACCTGCAAAATGTTAATATCCACTAAATCTGGGTTGTGGGCTCAAAGTTATGTTAGGGTTTTTTCCCCTGAACTTTCCAAAATATTTAAAATATCTTATTATTCAAAATGTTCAAATTAAGAAAGGGCCCAGAGACTGGAAGAATAGGGGACTCATTAACACAAAAGTAATCAGGAGCTGGTTTAGGTTCCCCTAAATTTCAAGAGAACACTTGACAAGCTCCATTTTAGACTGAAGAGGATCCTTCATATCCCTCACCCAGTGTGCACAAAAAGCACTGAGAGCAAAGTCGGGGACGGGGGGCAGTGGGCGGAGGCTGACAAATATGGACAAGAAAAAGTATTTATTGCCATCCTAGATCAGATAACTGAAGGGAGTGAGAACCACCTTCCCACGTAACTTAAATGCCTGCGTAACCAAGTCATCTCTCCTAAAACAAAGCCAAGGAAACTTCCAGTTACATAGGAATTCAGATAAAGACTCACTATGAGTAGCTATTCTGTACCTCCTCTCTCCAACCCTCCCCCAAACACTCACAAACAAAAACAAAATGTACCCTTGCCCACTTGAGAAAGAATTAAGAATTGGCAGCTCTGCTAAAGTGGACACTATCCAATCCAAGGCCTTTCTCTAGAGAAGATGTTGACAGAACCCAGAGCAAAGAGTAAGGAACTCATAAATCAGTTTTGATGAAGGCTTGTCAATGGAAGATATCCATCCTTCCACAGTCCCCACATGTTCCAGCTTTCCCCAGGGGAACCTAAGGACCTCTAAGATGTCCTCTATCCTATTCTGTTCTTCTCCAGCAAAAAAAGACTTAAAACACAAAATCCAAATTCTTACATTGCACTTTAAACCCAAACAATTTACCTTCACAAAAACCCAATGACATTAAAAACATGGGGAAGAGAGAGGTAGAATTCAAGAATAATGATACATCTTTTTTTTATATATATACTTTTTGCTGGTACCCAATTTATCATAACATTTCTTTTACCAAAGTTTCATTGATACAGCTTAAAACTAAGTTTAAAAGAAAAGTAGAAGGGAACTTAGCAGGAGAGATAAATACATCTGCACACACACAATAAAACAAATACCTTGACATCCCTCCACATCTGAATCACTTGAATCACTGAAGAATTCTAACATCCTAGTCACTCCACTCCAGGGTGTCCAACTGCCCCAGGCCAAAGCCCCAAATCCCCATGGCACTCTCAGGGCAGATATTCCTCAGTCAGACCCGGGAAAATACCACTGCTCACTCTCGACTAGAATAAAGGACGATGGAATGAAATGACAGAAGTCCTTCTGTCTTCAAGCACAATGCAGTGTGGCAGAATGGAACAAACACTGCAACGGGACTTGGGAGGGAATTAGAGAGGTGAACTAATATTTATTGATCACCCACTACATTACAGCCACGAATACTGAATTTCAGACTAAGCCATCACTTCACTACTTCTGTGATCCGGAGTAAATCTCAGGTATTCCATCTGAAAATCAGTGGGGGAGACTAAGAAAGGGGAACAGTCCCTCTTGTTCTCTGATTCTATTTCTACAAACATGATCACTCAACAAAAAATGTATTAGTAAGTTATTTCAAAAGTCTTTTGCTCTGTTCCTCTCCAATCTACTCTCTCTATACCACTGACAAAATAATCTTTCTAGAACATGAAACTATCACCCAATGTTTTAAAACCCTTAAATGGCTTATCATTTCATGCAGCACAAGATAAAACTGTCCATGATCAGCCTTACCTACTTCTCCAGCATCATCCCTGACCTCCAACCCTGTCCTCCAACCATAATATTAATCACTACTTAAAAGTTACCTGAAGAAGTCTGGCTGTTTCGTTCCTTTAAGCATTTATTCATGCTGTTTTCTCGGCCTCGAGTGTACTTCTCTCTCTAATCTGTAGGGTACATCCTTAACTCATCTTTCAAGACTCAGCTCAAATATCATCTCTTCTGGGAGGCCCTTTCCAACCTCTGAACGTCCAAGGCAGAACTGCCCCCTACATACCTTTCTCACAACATCAATCACACTTCACTTCATCTATATATTGACACATCTATCTCCCACTAGACCCATAAACTCCCGTAGGCAGAGACCTTGTCTGACTTATCTGTTTCCTCAGTGCCTAAGACAGTGCTTACAAGATAAGACACATTCAAAGGATTGATGGAGTAGGGAAGACAGGAATGGAAAAGACGAAAGGAGAAGGAAAAACTCGATTAAGATGGCCTGAATAGAGAATAGTAGTGCTTATCAGTACCACTATCTGTGGCCTTCTGCTCTTTCCCTAAACTCTAGTCTTCAGAGAGCTTATTCAATTTCTTGGCTACAACTATCACAGCAATGTTAATGAACTCCAAACCCATACTTTCAAGCATTATTTACCCCCACCTCTCCACCAGCTAAGGCTCATCTCTAACAACTGGACCAGCTTTCATTTGGACATTTCATTGCCACTTTTTAAGCCCAAAACGTTTCCAATTGAGCTCATCATATTTCCCTAAGAAATGAGGAAACCTCCCCAACTTCTTTACTCCAGTCAATGTCTCAGAAACCCAGGCTTAAAACACCAGAGTCACGTTTGATCGATCACTCTCCTTCATCTTCCACATCCAGTCCTCACTGATTTCAATTTTCCCTTCACAATCTTTTTTTCACTCTTTCCCCTCCACAACCCTAGCTCAGGTCTCATCACCTCATACACACCAGGTGCTCACCTCCCTTCCCTCCAAGCCAAATCTATTTCCTGTTATCATCATTTTATGATCCTATAAAAAATTCTCAGTGGTTAGCTGTTTTCCATCATTTAAAATCTAAACTTATACGCCTGACTTTTAAGACCCTCTATAAACACAGCTCCAAACCAACCTAACCATCTTTGTTTTATGACTATTCACTGCAACTCAGGTCATTCTCATTACCGCCCCAAGAACACCCCAAGTACATCCCTGTTTCCAAGTTTTTGCTTGATCTCTCCAAGCTCCAAAATGAAATGATTTTTTTGTTAATTGCTTTATCTTCATTTCCTGCACCTAATACAATTTTCTAAAGATCTGGAGTAAACTACAATTCCTCTGTGATATCACTCATAATTACCTGAGTATTCTCCTCAAATACTTATGGTTTGAGATCTGTATTATGCAATTGATAATATGCTTTCATATTTTAAAATTTTCTCTGGCATAAAGAGGCTCAGTAGGTATTCACCTCTTCCTATTCCCCTTACTCCCAACTGGACTGTAAATTCCTCAAGGGCAAAAAATTGTCATTTTTCCTGATTCTTCATACCACCTAATAGAACCAAATTCACAGCAAGTCACAAAAAATAATAGTTTAGTGGTCTCTCCTATGCAAAACTATTTCTTATAGTCTAAGCTATAAGACATAATTCTAAAAAACACAGTTACAAATAATCCTGAACTGCATAAATGAAAATGCCTGATTTTTCCACCTCTGAATTTTAGCTCAGAAATACAATCTCCTGACTTCAGTGGTAAATAATAATCCTGTGCCCATGACATCACAAGCACATAGTTTGGTAATGATTATGAGAAGGCTGGGGTAGGCAAGGATGAAGGAAAACAAGTCAAATGAAAGAACAAGGATGGAAGAACAGCTGTGTGATTTTTTTTGTTGGTTTACTTAAGCGTGGACACATCGTCTTCCTTTTTCTCTTTTTTTCTTAAATTGGCCATATTTTCAACAAGTTTACTTCAGGAGGAAAAATCTAATGGATTTTCAAAGGAGCTAATACCTGCAGAGCCTTTACAAAGCTCAAAACCTTTGAAAAGGCCAGCTTAATCTTCAACAAGGCAGTATGATGCAACAGGACTCCTCCAGATATTGTGAGTAAAGACTTATTCAGAATGCAACACAGGCATCTTCTACCAATCGCTCTTAGGAATAAAGCAGACAGCTGAGAGGCCACATTGGACCCACACAGATTTTGAAAAGAAATCGGTCTTCATTAACAGACTCAGTGTAGCCCAGTCTTAATTATCCTTATATGGACTGTTCATTTTATGGATTTCTGAGGCAAAATTTTGAATTCAAGACTGATGGTTCTTGTCTATCAGTATATTTTCCTATCAGGTAATTCAGGTTTAGAGATAGAAATGCAAATTCATTCCATCAGTATGATCCCCAAACACTAAAATAAGTATGATTTTTAAAACAAGAAATTTCTTAAGCTCTGAATTACCTAAACTAGTGCTCCCTACAATAGCAGAGATAACTGAAAGTCAAGCGCACTTAACACTGTCCTTAACATAAGCTTGAAGAGAATCCAATCATAGCTGCACGACTGCCTCACAGGCTGGTACAATGTGAGACAGTAACAAGCAGAGTTCAAAACAGTGAGTAAGGTGTGTGAATACAAAGACTTCTACAAGGAATCTTACGTCTCCTGGCTGATCTCTTTAGGCCTGGATATTCCAGAAAAGAAGGGGAGTCACAATGTATTGGTGCTTGACGCCTTGTCCCTGAGTTCCTGGACCAGAGGGCTCACTACTTCTCACTAAATCCATCCTTTGTTCAAGGACCTACAATGACTCTATTGACCCTTTCATCAACACCCAACAGAGTCTGGCCTGAGTCCCTTCCACCCTCTCGCCTGCTCTACCCATGACTTGAGCAACCCACATTTTCTCTAGTCATTCTTATTTATTCTCCCCACAAACACAACTCAGTCATTCATACCATAACTGCACACTGTACATTCTATACTTTCTGCCCAGAAGATCTATTTCCTTTTACTCCCAACACAAAATAACTATTTCACTTACGTGCTCACATATATTATATAAATAAAGATGGAGAAGTAAATTGTCCAAGCTCACAGTAGAACCATGATTTGAACCAAGATCCACCTAACTCCATACCCCACGCATCATTATGACTAATCCATAACCTCCCAAGTCCATTTCAAATTTTCCTGATTCAAATCTTCTCTAATTTACCTCATTTGCACTTTACTTAAAATTTTCTAGTCTTCACGTATCCCATTTGTAGCACGTTAAACGTGGTTTTGTTTACATGCTTTTTCCTAAATGTTAAATCTTATAACAATAGTCTGCCTTCTCATTTATATACTGCCTTCCCCAACATCACCCTTCTTCCAAGGGCAAGAACACCTGTTTATTACATCTTTCTTATCTCCCCAAAGCCTGTCACTGGAGCTTGGAGACTATCTTAACCATAGGAGTGTTCAATCATTACTCAGTAAGGATTTATTACTTAAAAAAAATCAACTTCCTTCTTCTATCATACTGAAAAATCAACTAATTTCAGGCACTCATGAAAAAACTGTTCTGCATCTATATTCTAGTTATACCATCTATATTCTAGTTACACTGATTTTAATTATCTCACTTATCAGGGGGCTGCTGAGTAGATTCCAGGCTGCCATTCCACAGCTCCTAAGCTTGCATAGGAAAGATACTACTGAAGTCACACTTCAAAGCATTGTTTCAGGATTTTTTCCCTGATGAGATGAGTGTCTGGGGTAAGGAGAAAAAGTGCTCCCTTATAATGTCCTCTTCCAGCATACTTAGCAGGCTTGAGACATTCAGGAGCTCTAAAACTTTAACAAGTGGCCCCGTAACAACCTGAAAACTTATTTTTAATACTGAGTTATTCCATCATAATTCACTTAGTAACATATACTGAAACTCAAAATTCCAAACAAAGCCTTCTGAGAACTGAAAATAGTGATGGGCTATTGGGTTGCCCTACACTTATTATAGGATTTTATTCACCATTTCAATCCCTACCCCTAACCCCAACCCTGGGAATAATACAGGTAGTTCAACTGGGGCAAGTTGCTAAATACAGATATAAGCTGAATGTGCCAGATATCATCACTAATAATGACACCAACTAACTCACAAATTAAAACAATTATTGATAGTCAACAGACTCTGGAACAGTGTGTGTAATTTTGAAAAATTAGATATTCCCTCCAAATTAAATCATTTTCAATAGGAGCCCCAAAGAAAAGAGATTAAGGGGAAAAAGTGTCAGGAAAATTTCCAAGTTTCTGGCAACATAACTACTTGATAAGTCCAACCAATAATTAGCATCCATTACTGGTCAGCCTGCCTTATACAAGTCAGTATACAAACCTTTCTTTGGCAAAGGTTTACTTTTTTTCACAAGGAAGTCTTTGACATTAAAGGAAAGGGATAAGCCAAAGTAGGCAACAACAACAACAAAAATGACAGTAGTTTGGAAACTATTTTCCTTCTTTCCTTCCTGCTTCAGCGCATACTGTCCAAAGCCGGTATCTGTTCAATTCTATTCATTCATGTTAATGGATGATTATCGGTAGAAAGCTGCTGATAATCCAAAATGGAAAAAATCGAAAAATAATCTATTTCAGTTTTGGAAAATCTTTTCAGTATGTTTAACTTCTCAATTACTCCTAGCATGACCTAATATGTGTATTCATTTGTAATCTCTAAGTACATAGTAACTGGCCACCAACTTAGGGAGGTGCTCCGAGGCATGCCGGGTAGCTAGTGGAAATTAGAACAGACTGGTACTCGGCTTCCCCGTGAACAACATCAATTTATTTTACAGTTCTGTCCAGCCTTCAAAATATCAATAGACTAGCACAGCAGGTTGGTTATTAACCTTTAAAAGAAAGGCTGGGAAAAACAATGAGGACAAAGAGTATAACTGTTTGCCCATAATGTATTCATTTGTAAATTATGCACAGCAAATGTTTAATTACAAGTCTGATTCTCCCTAGCCACCCAGCATAAGTCCCTACTGTCTTCTCCGTCAAGAATGCAACCTCATTTATTAGGAAGGAAATCTTCTCTCTTTTAAAGTTAAGTAGTATAGAAAATGTTTTTAAAAGATTTAAGACTAGGTACCCTTATGGACCCACCTTCCTACTACTTCTTCCCTCTGTCCTTTCTCACTTTAGAAATAGGTTGAAAGACAAAGGGTTCCAGCGTCCTCTAACATCTAAATATCCAGTACGATAAGTCAAAGACTAAACAATTACCCGTTTCTGATTTTATAGAAAGTATTTATACATATATGAACTACAAGTCAACTAGTTTTTGCCTTTGCATTCATGAAAACTCCCTGAAGAGTTGGGGAGAATCTCTTATATAAAATCTATTTTAGTTTAATTTTTATATTTATTGTGCCCAGAGAAGCCACCTAGGTTCCAGAGACTACCTAAACACAGAGGGAGAGAAGGGTGAGAAAAAGAGAGAGGAAGAGAGACAGAGAGGGGGGGAAAGAGACTCAGAGCGCTGGTCCTTGTGAGCTGACAAGCTAAAAATACGCCGGCCCAGTAAACAAATCCCATTCCATCCCGACCGGAGCCACACCGTTAACCTAGTAATTATGAGAAGAGGAGTGAGATCACGCAGCCCCCGGCTTACTCATCATCAGCTTCTAAAGTTTCCATCGGCTCATGGCAACTTTTTTTTTTCCCAAAGTTCATAAAGCCTGCCACAGAATCAATCTATCTCTCTATCACTCTCTTTCTCATATACACACTTCTTTTTCGCTCCCTTCCTCCATTACTGGACGCACCTCAGTTTAACTACCGATATGGCAGAACAGTTTGGTTTCTGCTCATTTTACTTTCGAGACTTTAAAATGAACTTTATCGTACTATGAGAGTAGTAGCCGGCACTCCTAGCCACCTTAAAATTCCACCATCCCTCCCCGAAAGTCTAGCTGACAAGGAGAACCGTCCAAACTGCCCAGCACCGTTGAGGAAGGGAGGCCACGAACGGGGAAGGGGGGCTGGGAAGGTGGGACGCAGGTGAAAGGGAGGAGTAACGGGAGAAAGGTTGGAACCAAGCAAGGAGCAGTCAGGGCGAGGAGGGGGTGCCGAAAGGAGACGGCTCCGCGTGAAATACAATCAGAAAGGAGAAGAGGGACAGTGGCGATCAGAGGGTCAGAGTTTGGGAGTCTGAAAAGGCGGGAGGGGCGGGAACAGACTGGGGAGGGTGACAATGCGGGGGCTCCGTTACCCTCGCGGCTCCTGGGGCAAGGCCCTAGGCCGGGGCGGAGCGCGGGGCCCGGCTGCCTCTCCTCATTCCTCGGCTGTGACCCAGGGGTCCGGCCGGCCCCTCCCCCGTCGACGATGGAGGCGGAGGCGTTGGCTGAGACTGAGACCGCGGCTGCTGCTCCGCACAGGATCAGGAGCTGGAGCCAGACAGGACTGATCTGGACTGGCTTCCCCAGTGGCTTTTTGCCTGCTCCACAATCGGTCGCCACTCGGACTCTGGGCTGCTGGTTCAGGATCGGTGGTTTTCGGCCGTCCGGCCGGAAACAAGCGCCAGTTTCCGGCCGGAGCTGGTTGGTGGTGACACCCAAGCGGCCCCCGAGCCTCCTCCCGCCAGCCCCGCCCGGCCCGGCCCGGCCCGGCCCCGCCCCGTAACAGCCCCGCCCTGAGCGCCGCTCCCCGGGCTGTGACCAGTTTGGCGCTTGCCCCGCTCCTGAACCCGTGTTTTCCTGGCGGGTGTTCCTAAAGTCCCTGGTCTGGAGAGTTCTTGAGCCGGAGCTAGATGGGTACTGGGTGGACTCTTGAGACTTTGAGGTGTAGTCAGTTGGACACAGCCCTTTGGGAAGAAGCAGAAAGAGGCGGGGTAGTTCTAGAAAGGTGAGAGGGATGAAAATTCTCAGAGAACCAGAAACTGAAATTCTAGTTACCCTACACGATCATTCTGGACTGACCGGAGGAAAAATAACAGCGCTTCTTCCAGATCAGTCTCCACCCATTTATGCACTCTCTCTCCTTCACTCCTGTAGTGAACATGCTTTTCTCTATAAACACTCAATATTTATTTACTTGCACAACAATTATACCCTCTTGACATATCTAGTTTAGATAGCGCAGTCAAAACAAGTTATGTTGTGCTTTTTTGGTAACTCCTTTTAACAACAACTATGCTATCGCATAGTTCAATTCACAAATATTGAGTCCCTACTGTGTACAAGGCATTGTGCTCATTGATATTGGGATCACAAAAACGTATAAGACATAATTCCAGGCATCAAAGGCCTTACACTTTAGTAAAACAGATAAAGTGAAAGTGTTAGTCGCTCAGTGATGTCCAGCTTTTTGCAATGCCATGGACTGTAGCTCACCAGGTCCCTCTGTCCATGGAACGCTTCAGGCAAGTGAGTAGCCATTCCCTCCTCCAGGGGAATCTTCTCCACCCAGGGATTGAACCGAGTTGCAGGCAGATTCTTTACCATCTGAGCCACCAGATAAGCCCATATTATATAAAGCAGAACTCACGTTAAGTGCTGTGTGAGGTAGGAGGACCTGTGGCTATGAGAACATAAGCCTTGCCTGGCACAGAGCAGACTTTCATATTTGTTGAGTGAATAAAATATTAGACAAACGTTGACTGTTTTAAATAAGAAGAGCTGTTTAATAACAACCTCTTTATGACAAACACAAAATAGGGCCACCCCCTGCTATAATCTGACCAAAGAAATGCTGAATTTTAATTCAGATTCCTAACATGCTGGCAACTGGTGCATTTTCAAAATGTGCCCATTTCAGTTCAGTTCAGTTCAGTCGCTCGGTCATGTCTGACTCTTTGAGACCCCATGAATTGCAGCACACCAGGCCTCCCTGTCCATCACCAACTCCCGGAGTTCACTCAAACTCACGTCCATCGAGTCAGTGATGCCATCCAGCCATCTCATCCTCTGTCGTCCCCTTTTCCTCCTGCCCCCAATCCCTCCCAGCATCAGTCTTTTCCAATGAGTCAACTCTTCCCATAAAGTGACCAAAGTACTGGAGTTTCAGCTTTAGCATCATTCCTTCCAAAGAACACCCAGGACTGATCTCCTTTAGAATGGACTTTAGGCCTATTTAAAAACAAACAGTCGACTTTTCTATCCCCTGACTACTTTCTGAAGTCCTCAGATTCTAAAGGGAAGGAGAGGAGCATAGACACTTGAGAATTATCCAACTCAAGACCATAAAATTGACATTTGAAACAGGAAACTTCCTAGACAGCTATATCTCCTGGTAATACCCTCTCCTGGTAATACCCTAGGTTTAGATTTGAAGATTTTGAGCCTGGGACCAAACTAAGGTCACAGCCACCCCCTTTGCCAGCTAGATCTGAAGTAGGAGGAAAGGTCCACAGATGAGGAGTCTCAAAAATCTAAAGCAGTCTTGTTTCACTAAGGCCCTCCCAGGACCAGGTTATCCCCATCTGTTAACTATGTCTTTCTGGTCTTGACTCCACTACCACAGACTTATTAGGACCAGGTATGAGGTTCAAAGTCACGCTCCACCCTCAGTACAAGGCCGAATTTTACTTTTGGCAGTGTCTATGAAAAGTTTCCAAACTTGAAAGCTGGGCCAAGTTGCTAGTCAAACTCATTTAAGTGACCACACTTTACAGCCTTGTCTGGAAGTTTAGGGGCCAGGAAGTGATGGAGTTGCAGTTGCTTTGTGCCTGTTTCTTGCTCTGACCATCCATCACTCATTGTTGTTTGTGCAGTTGCTCAATGGACTGCTTGTTTTGGGTTAGCCCAGGCTGTGTGGGTAGCAGTGTGGTCAGCTGGGCTGGAAGCCAGGCCACCTGGGTTCTGGTCCCAGCTCAGCCAACCCCTGATCCATTAAGTGACTCCCTATTCCTGTGTGTCAGTTTCTCTGCCTAGGATCAGGGGACCTCTTTTGTAGTGATGCGTGGTCACTCAGGCTGTCACTATGCTAAACTCTCTGAAACAGCTGTCCGGTGTCATTGTCAGCAGCCAGAACACAGGTGGTTATTTTTTCTGACAGTTCAAAGAATAGTAAGGAAAGAAAGTAAAAAAACAGCAGAAAAGGCCCTACCTGTGTACCCAGGGCCACACACCCTTATCTGTCATTCAGTACAAAGTTCTTCTCCTCCCTAAAGGCTTGTTTCTGTTTATTCATTTTAGTGATTCTAAGGGCTGCTCCAAGGAGTTCCCAAGCTTACCAAATAGCTCAGAGGTTAAAGTGTCTGCCCGCAATGTGGGAGATCTGGGTTCAATCCCTGGGTTGGGAAGATCCCCTGCAGAAGGCAACCCACTCCAGTATTCTTGCCTGGAGAATCCCATGGACAGAGGAGCCTGGTGGGCTACAGTCCATGGGGTCGCAAAGAGTCGGACATAACTGAGCGACTTCACTTCACTTCACTTCAAGGGCTGCTCCTAGGAGTTCCCAGACCTTTCACTTCACTTTATGCAGGAACAGGAAAAAAAGAGGTTTGCCTTTTCTGCAGAGGAACTAAAAGGAGAGATTATTTCAACACTTGGGGCCAATGGATAGACTAGAGGGAAATGTTCAGAGAAAGCTATTTTGCAGCTAACCAGGAAAAAAAAACAGCAATTGTTTGCATTTATATGGTTTTGTGGTAGAAAAGAAAACCAAACCAAAATAACTTCCTTTTCACTACTATCACTATAATTTAGCCAGTGGTTATGTGGAGTTTAAAAAACTATATATTGTTTGTGCCTGGGAACCTCAGAGGACTAACTCAGAATTCTTGGGATTGAGGACCATGAATCTATATTTTTTAAAAATATCCACGGTTCTTATAAAGTGAAACGTTTTCCTACCCTGCGGTGACTGTTGGTTTAGTCACTAAATCATGTCCAACTCTTGTGACCCCATGGACTATAGCCCACCAGGCTCCTCTGTCCATGGGATTTCCCAGGCAAGAATCCTGGAGTAGGTTGCCATTTCCTTCTCCAGGGGATCTTCTCAAACTAGGTGTCAAACCCATGTGTACCTGCACTGCAGGTTGTCTCCTGCATTGCAGGCAGATTCTTTACCACTGAGCCACCAAGGAAACAAATGACCAAGCAATTCCACTCCTAGATGTTTACCCAATAGAAATGAAAACATGTTCACAAAAAGCTTTTATGTAAATATTCATAATAGCATTATTCGTAATAGGTCCAAACTGGAAACATTTCAGATGCCTACCAATGGAAAAATGACAAATACACTAGTCAAAAAATGGAATACAGTCTTTAAAAATGAACCCCATTTAAACACAACCAAATGGATAAATCTCAAAATCATTTGTTGAGGAGAAAGAAGCCATTTATATGAAATTCAAGAACAGGCAAAAGTAACCTTGATGACAGAAATCAGAGCTATAGCTGCATATTGGTGGAGGTAGGGATTGAATAGAAAGGGGGCACAAGGGAAATTTTTGAGGTGATAGACATGTTCTGTATCTTGACAGTGATAGCTATTATACCTGTATGTCAAATTGTGTACTGAAGATCTGCACGTTTTTCATAGTGTGAACCTTACTTCAATTTAAAAAAATAGAAAAAAACCATGGGTTCCTTCATAACACTTAATTAAATTATAAATTTACATTTTTGTCATCCATTAGATTGTAAATGTTCACCATTTTTTACTTATAGTACCTGGCATACTGCTTTACCCATGGCAGTCATTCATTAGATATCTATTGAGTGAATAAATGGATGAAGAAATTGACAGCTGAGACCCATTGCTTTGGTAGCAAATATCAGACTCTATTTATACTAGAGTCACATCTAGACTTAGAATAACTACATATAGTTTTATATATATATATATATATATATATATATATATATATATATATATAAACGGTCTATTTCCAGGCCTTTTATCTGCTTGCATATCTTTGCTAGATTATGCTTCCTAAAATGTTTCATTGCTATTTTCCTTTCTTTTCAAAAGCTGTAGCAGCATGTTGGGCACTTAACCAGTATCCATTCCCCTTCTCTCTCTTTGCTTATAGAATCCTGATCACGTTTAGGCAGCCATCCTTTTCAGCGTGGCCATGGGCTTCAGGGATATTGGCTCCAGCGAAGGGTGGGGACTGAGTGGGAGGGAGATGAGTGAAACACTGATGGATCTAAACCAATCACGGGGTTCCATTGCCCTTGCCAGTGCCTGGCTTAGGAATATGATAAAATTCTCTCCAATGTGAGATCTGAGGAAGTCGACTAGACTTCCTTGCTCTTACAAAGAGACAAAGAGAAATAAGAAATGATTCTCTTCTGCTGCTGAGTGTGGCTGGATTTAGAACTGCTGTTCTGTTTGGAGGACAAGGTGACATACTAAGGGTGGCAGAGCAAAAAAATGCAAAGAATCTGGGTCTTGGGTGAACTGCTGAATTAGCCAACCCTCAGCCATCCTCCTTGAAATTCTTATTATGTAAGAATACATCCTCCTTATTGTTTAAGCCACATTGAACTTAGTTTTTCTATTGCTTGCAATGAAAAGCATCTCAGCTAATACAGCCATCAGCAACTCCTCGGTATCTATAAAATGAAGCCAGTCTGCCCGGTAAGATCCTATATAACGTGATCCCAGGCTAGTACTAACTCCAGAATGTGGCTTGTTAACTTCCATCTCTCCATTTGTGTTCTGCTTTCTTTACCACCAGTGGTAAATATTAACAACCAGCTCTCCAGGTGTAAAAGGCCCGGATTTATAGCATTTACCAATTTCCATGGTGTAAATATTCCTGCTCTGATTAATTTCATGCTGCTAATGTGATGTCACTGAACACAGACTTGGGGAGAGACATGCAACCAACTAGCCAACTAGCAAGCCTGTAAGAGCACTCTACAACGCTTCTACCCACCTTCCTCTCCTCTGTCTATAAGTTTTCTCACTGGAGTTCAAGGCTTAACCTGTATCATGCGCTTTTAAATATAAAATCTTAAACTATAAATATCTTCACCAGTCAACACCAGTCAACTGGAATCCAATAATTGCCTTGAACTGTTAGTCTTCATAACCGTTTGCTCATCTGTCAGCTATTTAGTCAATTAATTTAAGAACCTAGGAGTGGGCTTCCCTGGTGGTTCAGTGGTTAAGAATTTGCAATGCAAGGGACACCAGTTTGATCCCTGGTCCAGGAAGATCCCACATGCTGCAGAGCAGCTAAGCCCGTGCACCACAACTATTGAGTCAGCTCTCTAGAGCCCCATGAGCCAAAACTACTAAGCCTATGTGCCAAAACTACTGAAGCCCACATATCTAGAGCCTGTGCTCCACAAGAGAGGTCACAGCAATGAGAAGCCTGTGCACCACAACGAAGAATAGCCCCTGCTCACCGCAACTAGAGAAAGCCTAAGTGCAGCAGCGAAGATGCACCACAGCCCCAAAAAATAAATAAATAAACCTTAAAGATAAAAATAAGAAAGAACCTAGGAGTAACAAAACAGCAAGAGAGAAGAGTTCAGTGATACAATTCACTTTCCCACGTCTTCTAAAGGGCTCCTAAGGTTAGGCATTAAGGGAACTGTGCTGTGCTAAGTCACTCAGTCGTGTCTGACTCTTTGTGACTATATGGACTGTAGCCTGCCAGCCCCCTCTGTCCATGGGTATTCTCCAGGCAAGAATACTGGAGTGGTTGTCATGCCCTCCTCTGGGGGATCTTGCCGACCCAGGGATCGAACTCATGTCTCCCACAGTGCAGGCAGATTTTTTTATGGTCTGAGCCACCAAGGAAGCCCATTAAGGGAACTACTAAACAGAAAATCCTGCCTCCAGGCCCTAGGAGTGCTAAAGATCACTGGAAGGAATGTTGTAAATAGGACTTATCAGTTCTCCATTATTTCAAGTGCTGGTCCCCAGGAGAGCTATGTTAGGACATTAGCTACAGGGCTGTTGGCAAGATTTGGGCTTGTTCCTATTCTGCTCCTGACAAATCCCCTGAGGAGGAAAGAATGGGCATTTAAGGCTATCAGGGACCTAGCAACAGGTAGATAAAGAAAGAGAAGCCAGTTCCTGAAGCTTTGAAGATAGCTAGTGCTACTTTACCTGACTGGAATGCCATTCATGTCGGTCAGCTTCATCTCCACTTCACAGGTGACACACCCTCATATTTGGAGGAAAAGCAAATATTTCGACTGCTACCACTTTGGCCGACACAGTGAGGAGAGGTCAGGGAATGGAGTGACTAAGTCACTCTGTCCCCTGACTAGGTCAGCACTGGGAGGCAGGCCAAATTCAGGCTACTGGAAACTGATAGAGCATTCAGGGGACAGGAGATGCAAGACCGCACCAAACTCTTTTTTAATGTGACAAATGGCCCACATTGAGCTCTATGGGTACTGCACATTAGGAATGTTTTCTAAATTAGAAATACGTGCTTCTATCCTGCCTTGGAGAGCTACCATCCAGCTATAAGTGGTACAGTTGAGTGACTATATGTAATTGGCATCCAGTAGAATCTCTCTTATGATGTGCCCTCTGAGTGTTGCTTTCCAGGTTACTGAGCTAATCAGCATTAGGTTTGTTCCCATGTTGCTTGTGGTCTGTAGACAAGCCTGCCGATCATACCAACTCCTCATAGAGAAGTAAACAGATGATAGTTCTTTCAGCTGGGAAAAACAAAATCTGGATCTGAAAAAATATCACAAGATTGCCTTAGGTTACACTTCCCCTAGCATGTCAGGTAAACTTCCTAGTTTAAGAAGAGATCAAACCCTGAGGTGAGAAGAAATTAGAACAAGACCAAGAACTAGGGAGATCCATGGATGAGTAAATTACTCTAGGAACACCCAAGAGCAAACTGTGAGACCAGAGGGACCTTGACTATGAGAAAGCATTGACTATGGGAAAAGAAAGGAAAGAAAACTGAGGGGCTGATAATTGAGGCCTGCTTGAAGAGGGCTTCCCTGGTGGCTCAGTGGTAAAGAATCCACCTGCCAATGAAGGAGATGTGGGTTTGATTCCTGGGTCGGGAAGATCCCTTGTGAGAAGGAAATGACAACTCACTCTAGTATTTTTGCCTGGGAAATCCCATGGACAGAGGAGCCCGGTGAGTTACAGTCCATATGGTCACAAGAGTGGGACACGACTCAGTGACTGAACAACAAAGAAGGTTACAAATGCTAAACATGCAACCATGTTTAAAAGGGCCAGTTTCCCCTAAGCAGTGACCTTGGGCTCCTCCCCCGGGCGGGAGATCACACACAAGTGGCCTCTCTGCTCTTACAGGCCAATAAATGATACTGAATATAGCACGAGAATGCTTGCCTCCTTATTTAGATCCTCTACAGGAGCAGCAAAATGGGAATTAATACCACTCCATGAATTCTGTTGATATTTTTAGGCATCCACCGTGTGTAAGGAATGCAAAAACACAATCATAGCCCTTAAGGAGATTTCATGAGCAAGACCAGGCATTGGAAGTCCAAATCCTTTTCTGTTTAATGCATATCCTTCACCTAATCCAGAAAAAAGAAAAAGAAAAGAAAAAAAGGAAGGTGATATAGACTATAGAAGGACAATATGGCCTTTCATTACAGACATCCATTCCTAAAAGAAGCTGAAAGGGCCAGTTCTCACTGCCCATACAGTACATTCTGTCATTTATTACCTGCTTCCTACAAGACTTTCCTTTTGATCTTTAGTTTCCTCTTCCCCTCCTTCTCAGAGAGTAGTATTTATATGGCCCTTTTGTAGCAAACTCCTTCTAATGTCCAGAGCATGGTAGTTACTTCTTCTTCTTCTTCTTTTTTTTTTTTTTTTAAACATTTATCTATTTATTTATTTGGCTGCCCCAGGTCTTAGTGCAGTAGTTGAAATCTGGGATCTTCCATCTTCATTGCAGCACATGGGATCTACCTCCCTGACCAGATGTTGAACCCGGGCCCCCTGCATTGGGAGCGGGGAGTTTCAGCCACTGGACCACCAGGGAAGTCCCACAGTGGTGGGACTTAACACTGAGGCACAACCCAGTGAGTTGGTGTCATTCTGCCTATTCTGTGGGATAGCCCTAGCACTGATTTTTACTGTATATTTTTACTGTAGATTTACTGTAGAAATACACAGACTCTGTCACTAGAGTCCCTTCTTAAACCCAGGTGAGTTTTCTTTTAATATCTGAATCTATTGTCAATACCTCTACATCAAATCATTAAATCTAGTCCTTTCTCCCGGTTCCACTGCCATAATCCTAGCTCCTTACCTCCGACCTAAACTACTGTACAAAACCCCACTAGTCTCTTGTCTTTAATCTCTCTTCTCCTGTTATCCTTCATGCTCTGTCTAAACCTAAGTTCTAGTCACATCATTCCCCTGTTCAAAAGCCTTCAATTGTCCTCAAAGAAAATAATAATGATAATTATTATTATTATAGGTATATTATAATATAAAATTAAATATTATAACTATATGACATATATTATATTATTATCTTATACTTAGAGTAAGTTTTTTTGGTCATTGTGGTTGGCACTATACATCCCTGAAGGACTAAAAGAATTCAAAGAGCTTGTAGATTGCTTTGGGATAATTGTGTAAACTGAGAAAGAAAACATGTAATGTTACTTAAAACCAAGACTGACTACAACTGCTGCCTTTTAAAGGCAGTGATGTAATTCATATAGCAAAGAAAACCTTATTCACACTGCCTGTTTCCCTCACAGAATTATAAGAAGGGAGTGGCGGCCTTTGCCAGCCTCAGTTAGTCCCTCTGATTCTCAGGATGGGAACTGGAATAGATGATTCACAAATCAACACATTACTGAGTCCTTGTGTATATGCATGCTAAGTTGCTTCTGTCGGGTCTGACTCTTTGTGACACTATGGACTGTAGGCCACCAGGCTCCTCTGTTGGGGATCTTCCTGACCCAGGGATCAGATCTGAGTCTCTTGTGTCTCCTGCATTGCCAGACAGATTCTTTACCACTAGTGCCACCTGGGAAGCCCACTGAGTCCTTCACTATAACTCATCAAAGAAAATAAAATTATCTGAAGGGAGCCCCATGGAAGGGGGTCAAGAAAATAAGAAGCCTTTAAAGGAAGAGAAAGGACTAAGTAATATAAAACTTCTTTATTGCCTTCAGGAAAGCTTAACACATACACAAATACCCTGTGTGAGGAATATTTTTTCGGGAAAATGAAAGTGGTCATTGCACATCTTGGGACAGTGGGGTACAAAACAGCAACAGCAACTAGAGATGGTGAACTGATCCATCCATTGAACCAATCAGTACCCAGGAAAGCCATAAGACACCCCTTCCCCCACCCCACCCTCCCAACCCTGGGGAGGTTAATTCCAGGGGAGACTGAGGGCTCTTACTGTGCAGGAGAATGAGCTTAAGGCAGTTTCATCTGAATCTCCCTGGTACCTGTACGAAAGCACTGGATCCTTCACAGAAATGCGGGTTATGATTTACTGAGAAGTGTGTACTGCTCTTTACTCCTATTCTCTGTGGGGCTCAGTGTGGTGCTCAGCGCCCACCATGCGTGTGTGCTTAGTCCCTCAGCCATGTCCGACTCTTTGCAACCCCATGGACCGTAGCCCACCAGGCTCCTCTGTCCGTAGGATTTCCCAGTCAAAGATCCTGGAGTGGGTTGCCACATCCTTCTCCAGGGAATCTTCCCAACCCAAAGGTTGAAGCCCCGTCTTCTGTGTCTCCTGCATTGCAGGGGGATTCTTTACCTGCTGAGCCATCAGGGACGCTCACATGAGTACTGAAGAGATACCTATCTGATAATAGTGTTGACATTTCTGTTTCATTGTCCTTTCGTGTCAAATGGTTGCTCAAAGGCCTGGTCCATCATGCATTTTCTGCTCCTCCATCTGTGGTCACAAGAAGGGTTTCCTCCCTCCCATGTGAGTGCTGCTGTGGCCACTGCCCCGCTACCCAGGGGTGAAATATGCCACGGATCCTGAAAACGGTATTATTCTTAAGGCCTTCTCCTCAGTGAAAAGAAAACTCCATGCCTCTTCTCCAGACTTACTGCCACCCACACTCTTTCTTCCTGGAGAGGCCTCCAGGTAAATTTTGCTAATAAGAAAGGTCCCAGATAATTAGTAAAGGGAATTGGAATCACAGAGAAAAATAATGGAAGATACCATCCTTGTGTCCTACTTAGTAAAACAAGGATCTGAGCAGAACAATCGGTAGCCTCTGTGTGTTCGGAGGGAAGACAGTAGACAAAAGAAGCAAAAGACAGTAGTAGAATAAGAATTATAAAGGGGGTTCCCTGGTGACTCAGACCATAAAGAATCCACTTGCAATGCTGGAGACCTCGGTTTGATACCTAGGTCGGGAAGATCCCCTGGAGGAGGGCATGGCTACTCACTCCATGGTCATTCTTGCCTGGAGAATCCCTTGGACAGAGGCCTGATGGTTGGTGTGATTTGTCACCTGGAAACCATCCTTTAGAATTCTTGCATGTGTACTAAGTCATTTCAGTCGTGTCCAGCTCTTTGTGACCCTATGGACTGTAGCCCACCAGGCTCCTCTGTCCAAATTGGAACCTGGTCTTCCAAGTTATAATGAAAATATATTTGTGGAGTGTGGAGCATAAAACATATTTTATCTAAAAACTTGTTAGTATATGGGCCTCTATTGGTACTCTTGCCCCATGCCTACAAATGTTAAGGGTGACCCTATTTAAAATACAGTGCTAGGACTTCCTTGGTGGTCCAGTGGTAAAGAATCTGCCTGCTAATGCAGGGGACATGGGTTTGATCCCTGGTCTGAAAGATTCCAGATGCTGCAGGGAATCTAAGCCTGGGCACCGCAACTACTGAGCCTGCGTTCTGGAGCCCTCAAGCTGTGACTATTGAAACCATTTTCTGCAACAAGAGAAGCCACTGCAATGAGGAGCTTGTATACCGAAACTAGAGAGTAGCCCCTGCTTGCTGCAACTAGAGAAAGTCCAAGTACAGCAGGGAAGACCCAGTGCAGTGAAGATTAAAAATTAAGAAAAAAAATTTTACATAAACTGCTTGGGACTAAAGAACTGGGTATTTAAAAGAAAATATGCTTCCCTGCCGGAGAAGGCAATGGCAACCCACTCCAGTACTCTTGCCTGGAAAATCCCATGGACGGAGACGCCTGGTGGGCTGCAGTCCATGGGGTCACCAAGAGTCGGACACGACTGAGTGACTTCACTTTCACTTTTCACTTTCATGCACTGGAGAAGGAAATGGCAACCCACTCCAGTGTTCTTGCCTGGAGAATCCCAGGGATGGCGGAGCCTGGTAGGCTGCCGTCCATGGGGTCGCACAGAGTCGGACACGACTGAAGCGACTTAGCAGCCACAGCAGCAGCAGCATGCTTCTCTGCTATTGATTAAAAGCTTAGCTACAAACCTAGATTTTTATTTACAGCTACTGACTGATTTATCTGGAAATTTTCCTCTAAAGTGAAGTAGACCCCTATCAAATAATTGTCTGTATCTAAATATTACCCTTTCCCTAAACATGTTTGAGGTAACAAAATAATTATGGGCACTTGTTGATTTCTTAGTTTCCAAACAAGGGCTTGGATCCTGGCCTCTAGTCTGCCTCCTCTGGCCCTGCTGGGGTCTCTCCTGGGGAAGCCCCTCCCACTTCTTCTCATCGGCTTGGGCTTTGTCCCCCTCCTTCCACTTCCATCAGCCTCCTAATGAAACGAAAGTCACATATTTTTAAAGTAGCTAGATTAAAAGACTTTTTAGTCAATAGTAAATGAATACACTTTTATATTCCTTTTTCTTAAAATAAAAAATAATTAACAATTTTTTTAAGTGAGTCAGATTTTTTTCCCCTTTGGGTCATATACTTTTAGTAGGAAGCACTCTATTTTGCTGTATCTAATAATGTACTGTAAGTCTTTTGATGTCTGATTTTTTTTTCCAGTGGGGTTAAGGAGGAAGGCAGGCAGCCTTGGGCAAGGTCCCAGAGACTTGCAGGACTTGAATAAGGTATTTACTCACAGCAGCTGGGAGGGAATGAAGCCAGAGGGTGAGTGTAAAACTATACTAGGGAGGTCTGGCAGGGGTTAATTATTAATCTGGAGAAGCCAAACCTTGTCATCAAGTCCAAGGGGCCAATTGAGAGCCAAAAATAGAAGATGAAGTCAGAGACCAAAAACTCAGTAAACTTAAGTTCCATGATTAAGGCAGGTATAAGGTGAAAGAGTCCAGTATATAATGAAATAGACTGAGCCCTAGAGCTCCCTGTTGTGGAATGAGCAAACAAGGCCTAAGCCCAGGTCAGGTTTAGTGAAAAAGACATGAGAGCAGCAGCCCAAAGGAATCCAGGCTCTAGTAAATGAATACTTTTCAGATGATGAAATTACGTAGTAATTAGTCAACAATATGTATGAAGAATATATAAGATGTGTGAGAATATGCTTATGTAAGTCAGTAGCTTTCCTGAAGAGAGGCAGAAGGGAAGAAAAGGTGTGATCGTGGACATTTAAAGTTCACTAACATTGCAGGCACAGTGGCTACTCTCGACTTTCTCTTGCCACCAAATGCAACATGTAACCCAGGCATTTCAACAATTTCAACTGTTAAAAAACACAACAGCTTCTTATTCCAAAATGAAGAACAATCTAGCATATCAGTCTCTTTTTAAAAAAATTATTCTTCCTGCTTTGTTACCCAAGCCTCTGGAACTTGAAATGGAAGTAGTGATGAGTCAGGGTTAGTTCCAAAGTCTTCATCTGTAACAAATACCACAAAATCTCCTGCCTAATTCCAGAGCAGCTGATCTGGCTGAGGGAGCAACTCCAGCCCTTGGTCCCTGTCCACACGTGCTCATGTGACTAGAGCACGTACTTCATGTGGTTCTCAGACTCTGGTCTGACCTGGAAATTCATTGGAAATAGACCTGTGGGCATAGAGAGATTTCACAGGCCATATAATGACATCTTATCACCATATCTCTAAAACAGGCTCTGCAAATCACAAACAACACATGGGAGTCTATCCCCTGGGCAGGTCAGTGAGGGGATGCTCTCTATTTACCTTCAGTTTTATTAGGCCCTCCATTATCTCACTGGATTCATCTTATGTTCAATAGTAGCTATGTTTTTAAGACCCAAGAGAAAAAAAAAATCTCAAAGCACCCAATTACTATAAACTTTGAAGAATCTCTTTCCTAAAAGGCCAGAACATTATCCTCAGGATCAGCAGCCTCAGCTAAGGAATTTTCATTGTTGTTCAGTTGCTAAGTCGTGTCCAACTCTTTGTGACCCCATAGACTGCAGCACACCAGGCTTCCCTGTCCTTCACTGTCTATTGGACTTTGCTCAGATTCATGTCCATTAAGTTGGTGATGCCATTCAATCATCTCATCCTCTGCCTCCCCCTTCTCCTGCCTTCAGTCTTTTCCAGCATCAGGGTCTTTTCCTTCAGCTAAGGACTATTAGACTCCAATAAGATTTTATTGTTTGCCATTTTTGCGGCAAGAGGTTTATCACAACTAAATGATAGCTGGCAGTGGGAAACTAGACACCAGAAAAGACAAACAGATGCCTCTTACCTGGTGCATAGTCTAAAAGCAGAATCAGGAGGGACTATGACAGAAATACAGAAAGATGCAGTAAGCTGACCTAGTGACAGCCATACTTCCTGCTTATTCCTATAGATGTCAGTGACTGCTGATAGGATTTAACTTTTAGCCGAGAACTGCCTCCTTCATAGTTGGAACACATCAGTTACATCAGTTCTAGGGACATGAAAGGTAATAATTTCTCAATGGAGCACCACACTTAGCATAAAATTAACACACAATAAAATACTTTCCAAGCATGTATTTGCATAAGGCAATGGAATGAGTATTCCTTTCCACAAGGCAAATCTAGTCCCTGCTTAGGTTTTGTAACCCTTATGATCTATTTTAGATCACAAATTATATGTCCCTTCAAACAGAGCCATTTTCATTTTGTTGTCAAGGATGAGACCATACCAAACAATAATGTCTGAGGTAACAGTTTTTCTGCCAGGAGCTTGTCCCTGATTATTGCCTCTGCACACTGGGGAATAAAGGATCTCACAGGCTTATGACGGAACATTAGCTTAAATAGGAGGGGAACAATAAAGAGGATGAGGGATTTGAGTACAAGGTGATAAAGCCTAGGAACAGATGGCTTGATGAAGAAGACTAAAGAAGACTAAAGATATTGATTCCTATGCTGCTTTCCATGTTCTTCACAAAAACTAGAAAAATTATTTTTGATCTTTTAGGAGCTTAGCCTGAGAGACATTATATGACAAGAATTGTAAGGACATAAATATAGCTATTGAGAACAAATATCTCAATAAGTAGCAATAATTGCAGCTTTCATTTTGGACTGTATTACATGCCAGGCATTGAAAGCTAAAGGATTGATGATGCTTTTCTTACTGAATCCTCTCAGCAATTCTTCTTTTAATTCTGAGTCTTCAGTGAAGCTTTACAAGACACCACAACCTGATCTGAGTCGAGGTGTGGACAGTACACTATATGAGTGACCTCAAGAACTGACTAGAATCAGGGACTCAAATGTCTTCAGAACTATCTATAGCCTTTGTTACTAATGAAGAAAGTAGGGAAAACCACTAGACCATTCTGGTGTGACCTAAATCAAATCCCTTACCATTATACAGTGGAAGTGAAAATAGATTTAAGGGACTAGATCTGACAGTGTGCCTGATGAACTATAGACGGAGGTTCGTGACATTGTACAGGAGACAGGGATCAAGGCCATCCCCAAGAAAAACAAATGCAAAAAAGCAAAATGATTGTCTGAAGAGGCCTTACAAATAGCTGTGAAAAGAAGAGAAGAAAAAGCAAAGGAGAAAAGGAAAGATATACCCATTTGAATGCAGAGTTCCAAAGAATAGCAAGGAGAGATAAGAAAGCCTTCCTCAGTGATCAATGCAAAGAAATAGAGGAAAATAACAGAATGGGAAAGACTAGAGATCTCTTCAAAAAAATTTAGAGATACCAAGGTAACATTTCATGCAAGGATAGGCACAATAAAGGACAGAAATGGTATGGACCTAACAGAAGCAGAAGATATTAAGAAGAGGTGGCAAGAATACACAGAAGAACTGTACAAAAAAGATCTTCACGACCCAGATAATCACAATGGTGTGATGACTCACCTAGAGCCAGACATCCTGGAATGTGAAGTCAAGTGGGCCTTAGAAAGCATCACTACGAACAGAGCTAGTGGAGGTGATGGAATTCCAGTTGAGCTATTTCAGATCCTAAAAGATGATGCTGTGAAAGTGCTGCACTCAATATGCCAGCACATTTGGAAAACTCAGCAGTGACCACAAGACTGGAAAAGGTCAGTTTTCATTCCAATTCCAAAATAAGGCAATGCCAAAGACTGTTCAAACTACCACACAATTGCACTCATCTCACATGTTAGTAAAGCAATGCTTAAAATTCTCCAAGTCAGGCTTTGACAGTACATGAACCGTGAACTTCCAGATGTTCAAGCTGGTTTTAGAAAAGGCAGAGGAACCAGAGATCAAATTGCCAACATCTGCTGGATCATCGAAAAAGCAAGAGCTCCAGAAAAACATCTACTTCTGCCTTATTGACTACACCAAAATCTTTAACTGTGCAGATTACAACAAACTGTGGAAAATTCTGAAGGAGATGGGAATACCAGACCACCTGACCTGCCTCCTGAGAAATCTGTATGCAGGTCAGAAAGCAATAGTTAGAATCGGACATGAAACAACAGACTGGATCCAAATTGGAAAAGGAGGATGTCAAGGCTGTACATTGTCACCCGGCTTATTTAACTTCTGTGCAGAGTACGTCATGAGAAACACTGGGCTGAATGAAGCACAAGCTGGAATCAAGATTTCTGGGAGAAATATCAATAACCTCAGATATGCAGATGACACCAGTCTTATGGCAGAAAGTGAAGAGGAACTAAAAAGCCTCTTGATGAAAGTGAAAAAGAAGAGTGAAAAGTTTGGCTTAAAACTCAACATTCAGAAAACTAAGATCATGGCATGTGGTCCCATCACTTCATGGCAAATAGATGAGAAAACAGTGGAAATAGTGGCTGATTTTATTTTTTTGGTCTCCAAAATCACTGCAGATGGTGACTACAACCATGAAATTAAAAGATGCTTACTCCTTGGAAGGAAAGTTATGACCAACCTAGATAACATATTAAAAAGCAGAGACATTACTTTGCCAACAAATGTCCATCTAGTCAAAGCTATGGTTTTTCCAGTAGTCATGTATGGATGTGAGAGTTGGACTATAAAGAAAGCTGAGCACAGAAGAATTGATGCTTTTGAACTGTGGTGCTAGAGAAGATTCTTGAGAGCCCCTTGGACTGCAAGGAGATCCAACCAGTCTGTCCTAAAGGAGATCAGTACTGAGTGTTCATTGGAAGGACTGATGTTGAAGCTTAAACTCCAATATTTTGGCCCCTTGATGGGAGAGCTGACTTATTTGAAAAGACCCTGATGCTGGGAAAGATTGAAGCCAGGAGGAGAAGGGGATAACAGAGGATGAGATGTTTGGATGGCATTGCTGACTCAATGGACATGAGCTTGGGTAAACCCTGGGAGTTGGTGATGAACAGGGAGGCCTGGCGTGCTGCAGTCCATGAAGTTGCAAAGAGTCGGACACAACTGAGCGACTGAACTGAAGTGAACTGAAAGTTCTTTCTACATTTGAACTTTGTTCTATCCCAGCACAGACTGACTTCTTTCACTCAGGAGGGAATAACAACTCCAAAGCCTTGAGTCTCACAGTGCTCACCACCAGCGATGGTGGAGACCAGCTTTCTCTGTCCAAGTTAAAAAAATCTGGACTAATAGTTTTTATTGAAGCATGCAGAGGGTCTGGTGCCCATCATCAGATCAATGAATTATGTCTACTGTTGTGGATGGTGAAATATGTTTGGGTCACATGTCCAGCCTAGACCAGAGTGTGGCCAGTGACATGGAGTCATATAAGAATATGGAAGGGGACTTCCCTGGTGGTCCAGTGGTTAGGACTCTGAGCTTCCACTGCAAGGGGTGAGGGCTCCATCTCTGATCAGAAACAGGGATCCTGCAGCACGCCACTCAGCCCAGCCCAAAAAAGAAGAAAGAAAGAACATAGAAGCCTCCTTAAGAATTACATGACTAGTAGGGGAAAACGGACAGAACAATGTTTGACATTAATCACGCGAGATCTTTTTTGGTTCCACTCCCAAATGTAACGAAAAATTAAAAAGATAAACTGGATCTAATTAAACTTAAAAGCTTTTGCATAGCAAAGGAAACCAGAAACAAAACAAAATGACAACCCTCAGAATGGGAGAAGATATTTGCAAACAAAGCAACTGACAAGGGATTAATTTCCAAAATATACAAACAGCTCCCGCAACTAAATATCAGAAAACAAATAACTCAGTCAAAAAATGCAGGAGATGTAAATAGACATTTTCCAAAGAAGACATACAGAAATGGCCCAAAAAACACATGAAAAGATGCTCAACATCACTCGTTATTAGAGAAATGCAAATCAAAACTACAGCGAAGTATCACCTAAAACAAGTCAGTATGGCCTTCATCAAAAAATCTACAACAATAAATCCTGGAGAGGGCATGGAGAAAAGGGAACCCTCCTACATTGTTGGTGGGAAGTTTTCTGCCAGTATAGAAAACAGTATGGAGGTTCCTTTAAAAAACTAAAAATAGAACTACTATATGGCCCAGCAATCCCACTCCTAGGCATATATCCAGAGAAAACCATAATTTGAAAAGGTGTATTCACCCTGATGTTCATTCAGTTCACTCACTTCAGTCACTCAGTCATGTCGGACTCTTTGTGACCCCATCGACTGCAGCATGCCAAGCTTCCCTGTCCATCTCCAACTCCAGGAGCTTACTCAAACTTACGTCCATTGAGTTGGTGATGCCATCCAACCATCTCATCTGTTGTCCCCTTCTCCTCCCACCTTCGAACTTTCCCAGCCAGAGTCTTTTCCAGTGAGTCAGTTCTTCACATCAGGTGGCCAAAAAATTGGAGTTTTAGCTTCAGCATCAGTTCTTCCAAAGAATAGTCAGGGCTGATTTCCTTTAGGATGGACTGGTTGGCTCTCCTTGCAGTCCAAGGGGCTCTCAAGAATCTTCTCCAACACCACAGTTCAAAAGCATCAATTCTTCTGTGCTCAGCTTTCTTTTCAACTCTCACATTCACACATGACTACCAGAAAAATCATAGCTTTGACTAGATGGACATTTGTTGGCAAAGTAATGTCTCTGCTTTTTAATATGCTATCTAGATTAGTCATAGCTTCTCTTCCAAGGAGCAAGCATCTTTTAATTTCATGGCTACAGTCACCATCTGCAGTGATTTTGGAGACCAAAAAAATAAAATCAGCCACTATTTCCACTGTTTTCTCATCTATTTGCCATGAAGTGATGGGACCACATGCCATGATCTTAGTTTTCTGAATGTTGAGTTTTAAGCCAAACTTTTCACTCTTCTTTTTCACTTTCATCAAGAGGCTTTTTAGTTCCTCTTCACTTTCTGCCATAAGACTGGTGTCATCTGCATATCTGAGGTTATTGATATTTCTCCCAGAAATCTTGATTCCAGCTTGTGCTTCATTCAGCCCAGTGTTTCTCATGACGTACTCTGCACAGAAGTTAAATAAGCCGGGTGACAATGTACAGCCTTGACATCCTCCTTTTCCAATTTGGATCCAGTCTGTTGTTTCATGTCCGATTCTAACTATTGCTTTCTGACCTGCATACAGATTTCTCAGGAGGCAGGTCAGGTGGTCTGGTATTCCCATCTCCTTCAGAATTTTCCACAGTTTGTTGTAATCTGCACAGTTAAAGATTTTGGTGTAGTCAATAAGGCAGAAGTAGATGTTTTTCTGGAGCTCTTGCTTTTTCGATGATCCAGCAGATGTTGGCAATTTGATCTCTGGTTCCTCTGCCTTTTCTAAAACCAGCTTGAACATCTGGAAGTTCACGGTTCATGTACTGTCAAAGCCTGACTTGGAGAATTTTAAGCATTGCTTTACTAACATGTGAGATGAGTGCAATTGTGTGGTAGTTTGAACAGTCTTTGGCATTGCCTTATTTTGGAATTGGAATGAAAACTGACCTTTTCCAGTCTTGTGGTCACTGCTGAGTTTTCCAAATGTGCTGGCATATTGAGTGCAGCACTTTCACAGCATCATCTTTTAGGATCTGAAATAGCTCAACTGGAATTCCATCACCTCCACTAGCTCTGTTCGTAGTGATGCTTTCTAAGGCCCACTTGACTTCACATTCCAGGATGTCTGGCTCTAGGTGAGTCATCACACCATTGTGATTATCTGGGTCGTGAAGATCTTTTTTGTACAGTTCTTCTGTGTATTCTTGCCACCTCTTCTTAATATCTTCTGCTTCTGTTAGGTCCATACCATTTCTGTCCTTTATTGTGCCCATCTTTGCATGAAATGTTACCTTGGTATCTCTAAATTTTTTTGAAGAGATCTCTAGTCTTTCCCATTCTGTTATTTTCCTCTATTTCTTTGCATTGATCACTGAGGAAGGCTTTCTTATCTCTCCTTGCTATTCTTTGGAACTCTGCATTCAAATGGGTATATCTTTCCTTTTCTCCTTTGCCTTTAGCTTCTCTTCTTTTCACAGCTATTCTTAAGGCCTCTTCAGACAACCAGTTTGTTTTTTTGCATTTGTTTTTCTTGGGGATGGTCTTGATCCCTGCCTCCTTTATGATGTCATATGAACCTCCATCCATAGTTCTTCAGGCACTCTGTCTATCAGATCTAATCCCTTAAATCTATTTTTCACTTCCACTGTATAATCATAAGGGATTTGCTTTAGGTCATATTTGAATGGTCCAGTGATTTTCCTCACTTTCTTCAATTTAAGTCTGAATTTGGCAATAAGGAGTTCATGATCTGTGCCACAGTCAGCTCTCAGTCTTGTTTTTGATGACTGTATAGTGCTTCTCCATCTTTGGCTGCAAAGAATATAATCAATCTGATTTCAGTATTGACCATTTATTGACCATACATTGACGTCCGTGTATAGAATCTTCTCTTGTGTTGTTGGAAGAGGGTGTTTGCTATAACCAGTGCATTCTCTTGGCAAAGTGCTGTAAACCTTTGCCCTGCTTCATTTTGTACTCCAGGTCAAATTTGCCTATTACTCACGGAATCTCTTGACTTCCTACTTTTGCATTCCAGTCCCATGTAGTGAAAAGGACATCTTTTTTGCCTGTTAGTTCTAGGTCTTGTGTGCAGCAGGACCCAGGAGAAAGGAGCAGTGACCCCACAGGAGACTGTTCCAGACTTGCCCATGAGTGTCCAGGAATCTCTGCTGGAGGCATGGGTCAGCAGTGGCTGCTGCAGGGTCGGAGGCACTGAGTGTGGCAGTGCATGCATGGGACCTTTTGAAGGAGGTCTCCATTATCATTACCTCCTTCATAGTTTGGCCTCAGGTCAAACAACAGAGAGGGAACACAGTCCCACCAATCAACAGAAAATTGGATTAAAGATTGACAGAGCATGACCCCGCCCATCAGAACAAGACCCAGTTTCCCCCTCAGTCTCTCCCATCAGGAAGCTTCCATAAGCCTCTTATCCTTATCCATCAGAGGGCAGACAGAATGAAAACCACAATCACAGAAAGCTAGTTAAAGTGATCACATGGACCACAGCCTTGTCTAACTCAATGAAAAAACTATAAGCCATGCTGTGTAGGGCCACCCAAGATAGGTCATGGTAGAGAGTGGTCCATTGGAGAAGGGAATGGCAAACCACTTCAGTATTCTTGCCTTGAGAACCCAATGAACAATATGATGTTCATTACAGCACTATTTACAATAGGCAGGACATAGAAGCAACCTAAATATCTATTGACAGAGGAATGGATAAAGGAGTGGTACATATATTCAATGGTATATTGCTGGTGGTTTAGTCTCTAAGTCATGTCCGACTCTTGCGACCCCATGCACTGTAGCCCACCAGGCTCCTCTGTCCATGGGATTCTCCAGGCAAGAATACTGGAGTGGGTTGCCATTTCCTTTTCCAGGGGATCTTCTCAACCCAGCAATTGAACCCAGCTCTCCTGCATTGCAGGCAGATTCTTTACCAACTGAGCTACAAGGGAAGCTTTTCAGTGGTATATTCAGTTCAGTTCAGTTCAGTCACTCAGTCATGTCCAACTCTTTGTGACCCCATGAATTGCAGCACGCCAGGCCTCCCTGTCCATCACCAACTCCCGGAGTTCACTCAGACTCACGTCCATCGAGTCCATGATGCCATCCAGCCATCTCATCCTCTGTTGTCCCCTCTTCCTCTTGCCCCCAATCCCTCCCAGCATCAGAGTCTTTTCCAGTGAGCCAACTCTTTGCATGAGGTGGCCAAAGTACTGGAGTTTCAGCTTTAGCATCATTCCTTTCAAAGAACACCCAGGGCTGATCTCCTTTAGAATGGACTGGTTGGATCTCCTTGCAGTCCAAGGGACTCTCAAGAGTCTTCTCCAACACCACAGTTCAAAAGCATCAATTCTTTGGCACTTAGCTTTCTTCACAGTCCAACTCTCACATCCATACATGACCACTGGAAAAATCATAGCCTTGATTAGATAAACCTTTGTTGGCAAAGTAATGTCTCTGCTTTTGAATATGTTATCTAGGTTGGTCATAACTTTCCTTCCAAGGAGTAAGCAACTTTTAATTTCATGGCTGCAGTCACCTTCTGCAGTGATTTTGGAGACCAAAAAAATAAAGTCTGACACTGTTTCCACTGTTTCCCCATTTATTTCCCATGAAGTGATGGGACCAGATGCCGTGATCTTAGTTTTCTGAATGTTGAGTTTTAAGCCAAGTTTTTCACTCTCCTCTTTCACTTTCATCAAGAGGCTTTTTAGTTCCTCTTCACTTTCTGCCATAAGGGTGGTGTCATCTGCATATCTGAGGTTATTGACATTTCTCCCAGCAATCTTGATTCCAGCTACTCAGCCATAAAAAGAAATGATATAGTGCTATTTGCAGAGACGTGGCTGGACCTAGAGACTATCATATGGAGTGAAGTAAGTCAGAAAGAGAAAAACAAACATCATATAATGTTGGTGATATGTGGAATCTAGAAAAATGAAACAGATGAACTTACTGGCAAAGCAGAAATAAAGTCACAGATATAGAGAACAAACTTATGGTTATCAAGGCAGTAAAAAGGAGTGGGATGAATTGGGAGATTAGAATTGACATATATACACCACTATGTATAAAATGACTTCCCTGGTGGCTCAGATGGAAAAGCCTCTGTCTACAGTGCGGGACACCCAGGTTCAAGCCCTGGGTTGGGAAGATCCCCTGGAGAAGGAAATGGCAATCCACTCCAGTACTATTGCCTAGAAAATCGCATGGACAGAGGAGCCTGGCAAGCTGCAGTCTATGGGGTCGCAAAGAGTCGGACACGACTGAGTGACTTCACTTCACTTCATGTATAAAATAAGTAACTAATGAGAACCTACTGTTTAGCATAGGAAACTCTACTTGATCTGTGGTGACCTAAATGGGAAATCTAAAAAAGAGTGGATATATACATGTATTTATAACTGATTCACTTTACTGTACAGCAGAAACTAAGACAATATTGTAAAGCAACTAAACTCCAATAAAAATTACCAAAAAATTAATTCTCTGTCAAAGGGACTTGGTATAGTACCACACTCTTCATTAAATTTGTGATATTCAATACAGTCAAACTAGAGGTACTGACAAATGTGATGCCAGGTAAATTATTGATTTTAAGTCTGATTTTTACTATATTATAGTATTTATGTTATAGTTTCAAAGATCATTTTCATTTTCTAGGTGCTATTTGTTAATATGATTAAAATAAATTCTTATGTGGTCAAAAAACATTACATGATTAGAAAAGATGTGGTCAGAGTTTGTGTTCATATTTGGAACCAAACAATATAGGGGAAGCAGAGTGGGGAGAGTTCTATACGGCTGTGAGGGGATCTAGAGAATTCTGGAGCAATGTGACCTTGAGTGAAAGCTCTCCTCTGTTCCTCAGAGAAAGAAAGAAAGATCGCGCTAAGTTGTGTCCGACTCTTGCAATCCCATGAACTGTAGCCTGGCAGGCTTCTCCGTCCCTGCAATTCTCCAAACAAGAATACTGGAGTGGGTTGCCATTTCCTTCCCCAAAGGGAGGAGGGAAAAAATGAAGAAGCACATGATCCCTACGTTTGGAACATTTCTTAGGCACTGCACATAACTAGGGGCTTCCCAGGTGGTGCTAGTGATAAAGAACACGTCAGCTGATTCAGGAGGACACAAGAGACGCAGATTTGACCCCTGAGCTGGGAAGGTCACCTGGAGGAGGACAAGGCAACCTGCTCCACCGTTCTTGCCTAGAGAATCCCATGGACAGAGGAGCTACAGTCCATAGGGTCGCAAACGACTTAGCAGGCATGCATGCACAGCATTTCTGCTTACATTATTGGCCAGACCTTGGTCACGTGACAACCCCCAGCTGCAAAGAAAGCTCATAAATGTAAATGTATTATTTATTCTAGGTAACCATTTGCCAACTTAAAATGAGAAGCTCTTTTACTAAGGAAGAAGATCAGAAGGAATAGTAAAAGAAAACTAGCAAAGTATGTCATAGACCATGCAATGAATATTTACTATTTTGTCTGAATATAGCAGTACTTATCTTCTTTGAGAAACCTTTTCTTTCCAACTGCAACCAAGTGATTCTGGAAGGATTTGCCAATAATAGTATTCCACTTCACTGGCCACAGAAATGAGCTCCTGATCCAAGTTGTCTCAAACATAACATCACATACTCCTTGACCTCAGTGATTAACACAAAGTTGACACAACCCAAATTCCCTCCCTAGAATTTTTTGGTTGGGTTTTTCATAGGTTATGAGGTCATAAGGATACGGCCCAGGGCTACTTAAGGCAATGTTTGAAATATGGTGACAGCAACTTAAAAGATTAAAGCCAATCCAGAGAAAGAAGTAGGGGTAAAACACTGAAGAGAAAGAAACAAGGAGATTCTAGATGCTATCCAAGCACTTGGAGCCAGTCAGCTATGAGAGCAACTCAACTCCTGCCCTTTCTTCATTTTGACAATATGAGCCAACATATCCTCCTTTCTTGCTCAACTTCATTCCATTTGCTGCTGCTGCTGCTGCTAAGCCGCTTCAGTCATGTCTGACTCTGTGCGACCGCCCCCTCCATAGACGGCAGCCCACCAGGCTTCCCATTCCATTTGGGTTTCTTTAAATTTTAGTCAAAAGTATATTTATGTTCAAATTTTATTTACATTTAAAATATTTTATGCCTAGACAAAGCTATAGTGTATGCATATACAACATGTGCCATTAATGATGTGATGTGCTCCTGCTAAAATAATCTTTTAACTTTCAGGCTTCAGATAATGTAAATCAAATATATTGTGTTGTATCATAAATCAAATGTATTGTACTGTACTGAGTGCCTTCTATATGTGATAGGCACCCTGTTAGGTTGGTTCTGGGAATATAATAGTATGTCATAATTCTTATGCTCTGTAGGGGAGGCAGAGGAAATAAATCATTGTGATAGCATGTGATAGTATAGAGACATGTAAAAGGTAGGCAGTGGTACAAAGCAAGGAGTGACCAGCTGGACATTTCCAACTTCATCAAACAAGATTCTTTGTAATTGGCTACTCTACTAGTATCCTCCAGTGCTGAACGAATAAGTGCTTAGAAAAAGTGCATTTTCTTAAAATTTCAAATTAGAAGTATTTATTTTCCTTATCTCTTTCCAGTGGGCTTCCCTTGTGGCTCAGCTGATGAAGAATCCATCTGCAGTGTGGGAGACCTGAGTTCAATCCCTGGGTTGGGAAGATCCCCTGGAGAAGGGAAAGGATCCCCATCCCAGTATTCTGGCCTGGAGAATTCCAAGGACTATATAATCCATGGGGTCACAAAGAGTCAGACATGACTGAGTGACTTTTACTTGCACTATGAAATATATAAATTCTATTCTATCATGAGAGATTTCAGTAGCAAAGAAACTTCTTCAACTAATTTGGTGAATTCAAATTATTAAGATGATTAATTAGCCAAGACGAGGAGAATTTCTCAAACATTTTTAATACAGGGGAAAATACTAGAAAAAAAATCTTTCTGAAGCAGCCAAAATAATCTGTAAATATCCAAATAATTAAACGATAAATTTAACTTGAATTCCTTAGATAAAAAAATTAAGTTTTTAGATAATAGGTAATATTCAATGACACTCATGTTTTCATTAGATGTCTGTACATAACCATTCTGCTCAAAGAGTTATTTGCTTAAATCAAACAGGTTTGGCAAGACTCTAGGATTCAGTTGTCAAATGTGTCCATGATTCAACAGACACTGTGAAACTAAGCACAAGGAGCCAAGCAGGTGGTAGCAAGTTCTAAAGAGCCCAGCTTGCACTATAGTAACCACCAGAGTAAATCCTAACAAGATCATTTGGCCTAATGTAAAGTTTTGTGATTCCCAGGAGGACCTGGGTGAAGCCACATTAGGGGAAAGAGCCATTGAATATAGTGTTTACTGCACATTTAAAATTATTATGTTATATAGATTTAGTTTATTTGATTAGATTTTTATATTAAATACCTTTATTTCTGGTGTGAAAGGAATTTTATTTCCTATTTAATTTTTGAAGTGGTTGCTACTTGTTTAGAGAAACATTTATTATTTTTGCATGTTTGATCTTGTCAGCCAGCTCTGATTGGTTTCAGTAGTTTGCCTATTTAAGTACTGCTCAGCCATAAAAAGGAATGAAATAATGCCATTTGCAGCAACATGGATAGACCTAGAGATTATCATAGTAAGTGAAGGAAGTCAGAAAGAGAAAGATTAATATCACATGATACCACTTACATGTGGAATCTAAAATAAGACACAAAAAACTTATCTATGAAATAGAAACAGACTCACAAAGAAAACAGACTTGCGGCTGCCAAGGGGGAGGAAGAGGTGGGAGAGATAAATTGGGAATTTGGAATTAACAAACTAATAAACAACAAAATCCTACTGTATAACACCGGGAACTGTATGCAATATCCTGTGATAAACTATATGGAAAAGAACATGAAAAAGAATGTGTGTATGTATATATATGTATAACTGAATAACTTGCTATATAGCAGCAAACACAACATTGTAAATCCACTATACTTCAAGAAGAGAAGGGGGCAACAGAGAGTGAGATGGTTGGATGGCATCACTGACAACAGACGTGAGTTTGAGGAAACTCAGGAAGATGGTGATGGGCAGAGAAGCCTGGCGTGCTGCAGTTCATGGGGTTGCAAAGAGTAGGCTATGACTTAGTGAGTAAACAACAACAACACTTGAATAAAATAAATTTTTAGAGGAGTTTGCCCATTTACTTTCTTGTCTATGTGGATCATCATGTCACCTTCAAATACAAACAATTTTTTCCAGGTTATATCCCTCATATTACTCTCACATTATCGTATTTGTCTTCCAATGAGTGTTGAACAGTAGCAATGATTTCCCTTGTCCGGAAATTCTTCTGAAGTTGCGCTATTAAGTACAATGTCTCTGCATGTACTAAGAACTCTTTATCAAGTTAAGAATTTTTCTCTCTATTCCACAGACTTCCGAACATAGTGGGGACAGGAGAGGGTGGGACATATTGCGAGTAGCATTGAAATGTATATGTTGCTGCTGCTGCTGCTGCTAAGTCGCTTCAGTCGTGTCTGACTGTGCAACCCCATAGATGGCAGCCCACCATATGTAAAATAGACAGCTAATGGTAAGTTGCTGTATAACACTGGGAACACCTAGAGAAGTGGGATGGGGTGGGAAGTGGGAGGGAGATTCAAAAGGGAAGGGACATATGTATACCTATGGCTGATTCATGTTGATGTATGGCAGAAACCAACACAATATTGTAAAGCAATAAAATAAATAAGCATTAAAATAAATAAGCTTTTTAAAAAAGAATTTTGCTCTCGCCTCCTATTTTGCTAAGAATTTTTATTATTTATTTAGGAATGGCTGTTTTATCAAATCTTTTTTATCCATCTATTGAATAGATAGATATCCATATTTAGCACATTAATCTAGTGAATTATATTTATAGATGTCCTAATATTGAATTATTCTATATACTTGGAATAAATCCTATTTGGTCATGATGGATTATTCTTTTAATACACTATTGGCTTTATTTGCTAATATTTAAGATTTTGTACTGTGTTAATAAGTAAAAATGATCTATACTATTCTTTTCTGGTGGTAATTTATATGTTTTTGATATCCTGACTTTGCCAGGTTATAATGTGAGCTAGAGCATTTTCTTTCATTTTTCTGTGCCTTTATATTAGGCTGTAACAATTATTTTTCTGTCTTCCACATGGAAATGTAAGATCAGCGAGAGCAGGAACTGTCTTTTTTCTGATCATTTACAATCTTCTCAGTACCAAGAACAGTGCTTAACAGCTCACAGAGGCTCAAAAAGATTTTGAAAAATGAAGGTCTCCCTGCAGATCTAATGTATAGCATGATGACTATGGTTAACAATACTGTATTGTACGCTTAAAAGTTGCTAAGAGGGAACACCTTTAGTGTTCTCACCACACAAATGGTAATTAAGTGAGGTGACGGAGGTGTTAACTAGCTTCATTGTGGTAAATATTTTGCAACATAAAAGTGTATCAAGTCATCACCTTGTACTCCTTAAATTTACATGAATATATATCAATTATATCTCAATACAGCTATAAAAATATGATAAAGCTCTCCCCACTTTGACCTCTCAAGGTACATAGTGTCTTAACTATAATGACCATTTTCTAGTACTGTATGCCTTAATCTCCCTTACCAAGTTATAGATTTCTTATATACTCCTTTTGTTTATTTATTTATTATTTTTATATTATTTTGATTGCACTGGGTTTGTTGCTATGTGCGGGCTTTCCCTAGTTGTGGTGAGTGGGGGCTACTCTTCCTTGCGGTACTCGGGCTTCTTATCGCAGTGGCTTCTCTTGTTAGGGAGCACAGGCCCTAGGTGTCCAGGGCTCAGCAGTTGCAGCATGTAGGCTCAGTAGCTGGGACTCTTGGGCCCTAGAGCATAGTAGTTGGGGTGAGCCGGCTTAGATGCGCTGAAGCATGTGGAATCTTCCTGGACCACAGATAGAACCAGTGTCCCCTGAATTGGCAGGCAGAATCTTATCCACTGTGCCACCAGGGAAGTCCTCTTTGTATGCTTTTTGTGCCTAGCAAGAAAGGATCTAATGACTTCCTGTTAAATACATCAATGAAAATTTCAAGTGATATGGAAGAGCACTATAACATCTCTTGTTTTTCCTTTCGCCCTGTGGCAGGGAGTGTGGGGATCTCAGTTTCCTGTCCCAAGATCAACCCCATGCCCCCTGCAGTGGAGCTCCGAGTCTCAACCACTGGACCATGAGAGAATTCCCCATGTAACATCATGTTTTAGATGAGGCCACAGAGGCAGGCCCAAACAAAATTTTTCTCCAGCAATAGCCACCCGCATTGCACTCCTTATTAACCTAATCTTACTCTTTCTTGCTCAATGCTCTTCTGCTGCCCTGTAGAACCTGTTATTGACATGCTTTTCCTTTCACCTCCATAAAATTTACCTGTCCTATTTTTTATTTCCTCAGGGCCTAAGGTTTCAGCCAGCAAATCAAACAGACTAATTTTCATTAATAGAGAGCAGTAATTGGAAAAGCCAGAAGGAGCACACACATAGGCAGTAAAGGTGTACTTTCAATAAAATATTGTGCTTTTTCTGATTATAAAATACATATTTATTATGAAAGAAATTTTAACTACCAAAAATAAAAAATAAAAACCACACAAAAACCTCAGAGAAGTGATAACTGTTTTGTGTTAATACAGCATAGCAGTAAAGAGCCCAAATTCTGTTGCTTCAGCTTGAATCCCACCTCTACTACTTTCTAACTGTGTGATCTTGAGCTTAATCTCTCTGTGCCTCAGCGTTATCATCTGTAAAACAGGAGTAGTGATAAGACCTATTTTTGCTCTGAAGATTAAATGAGTTAAACATGCACAAGGTACTCAAAACAATCACTGGCACATTGTAAGGTCTATGTAACTGTTGGCTATTGTTGTTCTGGCAAATATTCTTCCAGATAGATGAGCCCAACCACCAGACAGGAAAGCAATATGTCTATAAAAACACATGCTTTTAAAAGAAATTGGAATCATCCATATCTACACTACTTTTCTTATTTGCTTTTGACACCTAAAATTATACCATGCATTGAAATAATGCAGCAACATGCATGGACCTAGAGATGATCATACTAAATGAAGTAAGTCAAAAAGACAAATATCATATGATACCACTTTGAGTGGAATCTAAAATATGACACAAATGAACTTCTCTAGGAAACAGAAACACACTTACAGACATAAAGAGGCTTGTGGTTGCCAAAGGGGAGGCAGGGTATGCATGGGATTGAGAGTTTGAGACTAGCAGATGCAAACTATTACATCAAGATGGGACCAACAACAAGGTCCTACTGTACAACACAGGGAACTATATTCAATATCCTGTGATAAACCGTAATGGTAAAGAATATGAAAAAAGTATATATATATCCACACATATACATACATGTATAACTGAATCACTTTGCTGTATAGCAGATGTTAACACAGCATTGTAAATCAATGATACTTGAATATAACAAAAGGCTTTTTAAACTATATCATGAATATTTTCCCACATTTTAATATTCTTCAACTATAGGTGTCTCAAGCTGGTATATGTATGGGCAGAATTCAGACTTCATCATCTTCTTTTTTTTTTTTTACCAAATAGTGTTGTTTTATTATTTGAATTTTAATGCCATAGTGTAGTATACAAAACCTCCAGTTTATCACAGTCCTCACCACTTGCTAGTATTCTACTCAGAAGCTTCACACATTTAGTTTACTGGCTAAGCTTTTTGTACCCAACATGATTTTTAGTAGTTGAATATTCTTTCATTCTATAACTAGGCCATATTGTACTTAAGCAGTTTCTATTGTTAAGCTTTTAATTTGTTTCTAACTCACTATTGTATTAAAAAGTAATGCTGTGACAAACATCCATAAACACAAATCTTTTTATAGATCCCTATATCTTATCCTTAGAAAAATTTCCTAAAAAATAGAAATGCTGGGTTAAAGATTGAATATTTTCAAGATCTTTAATATATATTGCTGAATTGCCTGACCAAAAAATTGTACCAGTTTATATTTCCACTGGCTCATTTCCTTGAACAGCTGCTGACACTGCCCAGAAAAGGTCTACTAAACAAAAATAAGCATCTTTTAAATATGGCCTTTTGAGGACACAATATTCTTCCCTCCAGCTGTCCAACCTCATTCTTTTCCTTGCTTTTCAGACAACTAACTGAAATGGTCAAGAGAAGACAAGAATCTTATCTATGTCCTTAAATGATACCAACATGACCCAACTGTCTCTATGCCTCAAAGAACTTGCTAGTACGTGGGACTAAGATACAGGATATCTTCAGTCTCTCCTAACTTCTATCATTAAGGTATGAAATTACCATCAGTGTAATTATTATTATAATTGTTAATAACAGCAGCTATCATCTACTGCATACTTTATTATGTTAAGTGCTGTAATAAGCTCTTTACTTTCAGTAATCCTCATGGTAGCCCAAGAGATAAGTATTATTCTAAGTATTACCACACATAAAACTGAGGGTCACGCAGGTTAAAGAAACACAGTTCAAGTTACAGGATCGTGATCAGCAAAGCCAGAATTGAAGCCTGGACTAGTCTAACTCCAAAACCACTAAAATGTCTCTAAGAATATTGTTATCAAAAATAAATCTAATTAAATACTTTTAATTTCTCAAAAGAATTTCATCATATAGTTTGGTGCTGATGATAATAAGTTTGTGGAACATAATGAAGAGGCCTTGTGATCAGTTCACAGATTAGGTAACTGAGGCTATCTGTTGCAGGAAACAAGAAACACATCTTACATGGGCGTTGCTCTCCAATAAGGTCATAATCGGGGCTTCCCAGGTGGCGCTAGTGGTAAAGAATCTGCCTGCCAATGCAGGAGACATAAGAGACACGGGTTAGATCCCTGGGTCAGAAGATCCCCTGGAGGAGGGCACGGCAATCCACTCCAGTATTCTTGCCTAAAGAATCCCATGGACAGAGGAGCCTGGTGGGCTACAGTCCACAGGGTCACACACTGGACACGACTAAAATGACTTAGCACACATACAAGGTCATAACCAGCCCCATACTTGCACTGAAACTTTAAAATTACTCACATCAGCACTTTGAGTTAGATGTAGATGACAGCCCTATAGATCTCACACACAATTAGGCTTCTCCTAGCTGCAGCAGGAATGCCAATTACAGAATTATGACAGGAGTTTCAAACCATCCTCATTCAGCAAGTTTGTTCTTTTTCTGTTCTCCAGCTGACAGAGCTACTTTTAAAAAAGAAATCATTTCTGCAAACATTTGAAGCAGCTCAGCCCTCTGGCGTTCAGCATAATAAGACTCGGTCAGAACAATCTGGAAATCTATTTTCCAGTGCTTGTATAAAAGTTCCTAGGTTCTTTTACTATAAATTTGGGGGTTGTTATGGCATTAGATTAGGCCAAAAATATAAACATAGATGCAGGCTTTGACTTATCCAAAATAGCATAATTTTGAATACCACAGTTCTATTACTTTATATTACTTAGGGGGCCTTTAAAAAATGTCAATATGATCTAAAATACTAACAAGGCTCATTGCATTTTTAATTTTAGCAATTTTCTTCATAAGATCAACACACAATAAAATGGTTATACTAAACCTCTGTTTCAGTGTTCACAATCTTTTTGGTCCCAGGAAACTTTCACGCTAAAAAATTATTAAGGACTTCAAAGAGCTTTTTTTTTTGTTATGTGAGTTATAGCTATTGATACTTACCATATTAAAAATTAAATCTGAGTTTCTTTTTTTTTTTTTTGGCTGCACAATGTCTTAGTTGCAGCATATGAACTCTTAGTTGAGACCCAGGCCCTTGCATCGGGAGCATGGAGTCTTAGCAACTACATCACCTAGGGAAGTTCCAAAACTGAGATATTTTCAAACTGTTTATTACCCATTATATGCTAAATATACAACAAGTTTTAAGAAAAAATAACTGTATTTTTCAAAATAAGAAATTAGTAAGAAGATGGCATTGTTTTGTTGTTGTTCAGTTGCTAAGGCATTGCTTAACATGTTTGCAAATCTCTTTAATATATGGCTTAATAGAAGACAACTGGATTCTTTCTCATATCTGCTTCTCCATTCAATTTTTTGGGATATGTTATTTTAAAAGATTGAAATAGTTCAAGAAAATCCAGCTCCACACAGATGCATAATTATAAAAAAGAGGAATATTTCAAAGCCTTCTTCAAATAATTGTGGATATTTTTCTTTGATACTATACCCAAACTCACCAAGTAGCAGTTTCTAAAAGGTTAGTTGCAAAATATGGAGTCTGAGAGCATATCAATGAATTTTTCATATTTTGTTACATTAAAATCTATTACTTTATCTTGAACTTATTTTGTACTGGTCATTTGAAAAATATTGAGCCACTGTATTATGCAGGCTTTCTGAATGTTAACACACTTCATTGTTTAATATCAATATATTACATTTACGAATACAACCTCATTAGAATATCTTTAAGTGTGGGAAGTTGTCAAGTTCACAAAGGCAGATATAATTCTCCCAAAATTCCTATATTTGTTTGAAAGCTCAGATTTGATCAATGGCAACAAACTTGGTCAATTGTTTTCCTTGAAGTGTTAGACTCACTTTGCTCATTTTTGAGAAAACTCCTGCCATTTACCTATGTCTCAATATCCACAGATTGTCATACTTTCAAGTAAAATGGTGTTCCACGACCAAAAAAATGGCTAGTTCAACTCACAATTCAAACAATTCCACAAATGCTTTTCCACAAAACAACCTTCATACCTTGGAATACAGCAGGAGTGCTTATGTGTGCCAACTTCATCACCCAGAATATCAACAACAAATGTACTCAGGAGTCAACATTTAATAAAATTAATTTTCCTGCTTTATCAGTAGTCTTTAGTAAAACTAGCATTTCCTTCTTTCCCTTTCTTTCTTTCTCTCTCCTTTCTTTCCTCCTTCCTCTCTCTCTCCCTCCCTTCCTTCTTTCTCTTTCCTTTTTCTTCTTTCTCACCCTCCCTTCCTTGCTCTTCCTCGCCTCTCCTCTCCTTTCCCCTCCTTATTTCTGCAATTGACTGGTAGTGAAAAATACAGTCACTACCAATAGTATATTAATAGTTTGGTGTCACTGTTCAATTTGTGCTAAGGTGTCAAGATACATTTAACAGGAGGCTTCCTGTGTGCTGTTTCGGATCTGTCAGGAATTCTCTACTCCTTATTAATTCCTGAATACTCAGGAATTAGGAGGAGAGGCAAGCCTCTCCAGGGGGCTGAAGAATCCAGGCATTTCCTTCATTAGTTTTTCTATACAGTGATAAGTATCCTCTTCCTCCTTGTGAACCTTACGGTAAAAGTGATTGTTTACAAATCTCTCTCTTTAATATGGATTGCCTATGTTTTCTAAGTCTGGAATTTTAATCTTTATCTTTGCTAAGAATAACAACTTTGTACGACAATATATATACACACACCATGTTAATTAAAACACCTTTGCTCCATCAGAGCTTTGGTCCCCATGTCTTTCTTTCTCTCTCTCTCTCTCCCTCTCTTTTTCAGGCGATCCCTTGGAGCAGAGAGGCTCTCTGAGTTCACTTTCCTGCCCAGGCTTCTGAGACCCTCTCAAGAAAGCGCTCTGCGTCTTCACTCCATCGAGAGGGCGCCTGAGGCCTCCGTGAACAGAGCAAGTCCCGTGTCAGGGGCTTTATTGGCTTTCTGCGTAAACCAAGGACTATCAGCCTCTTTCTCTCTCCTTAACTTTCATATCAGTCGACTCCGGACCACCAGGTTCCGGTCCATTAAAGGACCGCAACACTAAGGGACTAGCATTTTATTCACAATTGCTTTTGCACTATCAGTATAACATTAACAGAAGGGGGAAAGGTAAATCATGTCTAAAACTTTTTTGAAAATAGTTTAACCTTGCAACTCCTATAGGTACCAATATACTACACTACTATGCTGTGCTGTGCTTAGTCATTCAGTAGTGTTCAACTCTGCAACTCCATGACTGGAGCCCACCAGGCTCCTCTGTCCATAGGGTTCTCCAGGCAAGAATTCTGGAGAGGGATCAAACCCAGGTCTCCTGTATTGCAGGTGAATTCTTTATCATCTGAGCCACCAGGGAAGCCCAAGAATACTGGAGTGGGTAGCCTATCCCTTCTCCAGGTGATCTTCCTGATCCAGGAATTGAACCAGGCTCTCCTACATAGCAGGCAGATTCTTTACCAGCTGAGCTACGAGGGAAGCCCATTACACTACTACAGTAGTCACCAAGTATGTGTGTGTGCTAAGTCGCTTCTGTCGTGTCTGACTCTTAGCGATCCTATGGACTGTAGACCACCAGGCTCCTCTGTCCATGGAATTCTCCAGGCAAGGATACTGGAGTGGGTTGCCATGCCCTCCTCCAGAGTCACCAACTATAATTGTTAGCAATGCTCTTGCTAACTTAAGCTCTGCTGATTAGCAATCTTAATTCCTTCTGCAACATTAATGTCCCTTTGCCATCTAACATGGCCTATTCACAGGTTCCAAGGATCCTAACCCTAATGAGGATGTCTTTTGGAGGGGGGCATCATTCAGCTTACTATAGTGAGCTCCATGCTTGAGTCACCACCTCGCAGAGAGGCATACCATAGCGTAATACCACTATTAAAAGACATTCATGTATCTTGTAATTCCCCACTGTTTGCTCTTTGTGACTCCCCAGAATGGTTCATAATAAAAAAAATTTTAATGAAAAAGACCTGGGAGGAATGATGAATTGGGTTAACAATCTTCCAATCCAGAGCTAGGCTTGGAAGAGATTGAGCCCAGTGATGTTGAATCAGGAAAGGAAAAGGCAGCCTGAGTCCCCGAGGCCAGAGCCTCAGCGAGGAACACAGGGTACAGGCGGCATGAGTGCCCTTACAGTGATATTTAGAAAAGCCATATCCTCATACATAGAACTGCCAACTGTCTGGGTTCCCGTTTCTAGCAAAGAGAGAAGCAATATGTCAACCATATCACTAGAACTGGGGTTACCATATATGTGTGATTCTACTATATCCCTTAGGGTTAAGTCTTTTTTATGGTTGCAGTAGTAGCAGGTGCTCAATTAATATTACCACTGAGTACCAAGGACAGTGCTAAGTAGGGGTTTAATTCTCATCTTCATAAAAAACTTGCAGAGTAGCTAATTATATGCCATTGGATAGATGGCGACACAGGTCCAGGGAGCCAAGCCACACAACTGGTGAGGGGTTAAGCTGAAATTAAGACCCTGTTTGCTTTGAATTCAAAGTCAGTGTCTTTCCGTGACATCACATTGCCTCTCTCATGAACTATCTTTGCCTGCTACTTGCTCACACACTGTTCTCTTGTGAGAATTTACTGTGTTATTATGTTCTTCATCATAACTTTTATGACTGTTTATTATCCCAAGGCAGTCATCATTATGTAATCAATCATTTTTCCATTGTTGAAATTTTTATGATCATAGATAAAGCTATGGTGAATTTAAGAAAAATTGTTTTAATGGAATGATCCACAAGGAAATGAATCCAGAAAGAAATGTTATGAAATTAAGATATACTTTAAGGTGACTTTCATATTGATTAAAATAGTTCTCATATCTTATTTAACAAAAAAACAATGTAACATCAAGAGCCATAAAATTGAATTATTTGAGCTCATGTATGTATCTTTAAATTCATTCCTAAAATTGAATTATTCATCATGTAGATTTATACTAAAGCAACAAAAATGCTCTAATGTTCAGGTCTTTAAAAAATAATGGTAAACTGCTCTTCCACTGCTCTTTTTCATCCTGAAGACACAAAATACAATAGTTAACTTTTAAATTAGGTATTTTCTTTATTTACAGGTATTTTCAAGCATATATGAGAAAATAAGAGCTAACAAAAAACAGATCAGCACACAGTGCCAATTGGCACACAATGGTAACATTAATTAAGCACCTACTACTATCGCAATATTGTCTAATCAACTCAACATTTTATCTAATGAAAGTGATATTAAAAGATCAATTCCTAAGAATATGTGCTAGAATGTGTGTGTGTTAGTCGTTCAGTTGTGTCCAACTCTTTGCAACTCCATGGACTGTAGCTGGCCAGGTTCCTCTGTCCATGGAATTCTCCAGGAAAGAATACTGGAGTGGGTTGCCATTTCCTTCTGCAGGGGATTTTCCTGAACCAGGGTTTCCTGCATTGCAGGCAGAAGCTTTACCATCTGAGCTACTAGGGAAGCCTGTCTTGGTAGAAAAGCTCTCAAAATTTTCAATCAGTAGTACAAAATACTGCTCCTGCTGCTGCTAAGTCACTGCAGCCGTGTCCGACTCTGTGCAACCCCATAGACGGCAGCCCACCAGGCTCCCCCGTCCCTGGGATTTTTCAGGCAAGAACACTGGAGTGGGTTGCCATGCCCTTCTCCAGTGCATGAAAGTGAAAAGTGAAAGTGAAGTCGTGTCTGACTCTTCGTGACGCCATGGACTGCAGCCTTCCAGGCTTCTCCGCCCATGGGATTTTCCAGGCAAGAGTACTGGAGTGGGGTGCCATTGCCTTCTCCCACTCCCCTTTTAAAACAAAGGCTTCTTATCTTATTGCTCATTTTTTAATCTGGAGAAAAAGATTGTTTATAGATGGTGGATTCAACAAGTATTTATCTTGTGTAAACCCCCTAAAAAGGCAATAAAAACATATGCCTTCCAGAACAAATAGAATGAAGGCAAAGATAACAGCAACAAAATCTTGGAGAGCTGGATAATAAGTATCTATTTTAACAGACTTAATCTTATTTCACAAACTTCAGACCTTTTTCTAGTTAAAAAATTACAGGACTGTTTGTTAATTATAAAAACTCAGTACTCTGGGTATAATCTGGACGGTATAGAAAGGTTTTTTAAATATAATTTTCTAAACTTATTCATTTTGACTGTGCTGGGTCTTCATTGCTGTTCAGGCCTTTCTCTAGTTGAGATGAACAGGGTCTACTCTCCAGTTGCCTTGTCATTGCTTCCCTTCTTGTCGAGCATGAGCTCCAGGACACGCCAGCCTCCAGAGTTGCAGCTCAAGAGTTCTAGCGCGCTGCCTCAGTGATTGTGGCACAGGGGCTTAGTTGCTCCCCAGCACATGGAGTCTTCCCAGATCAGGGGTGGAAGCTGTGTCTCCTGCCTTCACAAGCAGATTCTTTACCACTGAGCCACCAGGGAAACTCAAACAGCATGTAGCTCCTCTTCTAATCTCATAAAAGAATATGGTTTAAAACTAGTGCATTTAATGCACTTATACTGATTATCATGAATACTGCTATATCTAGGTTATTTTCCACTACCTTATTTTTTTGCTCTTTAGACTTCTTTTCCATGTCTTTTCTTCCTCACTTCCTGCTCTCTATTGGATTAGCTGGGCTTTTTTTTTTTCCTTCTTCCTCTCGGTTTTTAGTTTCTAAGTTATACATTCATTTTCCATTTTTAAATTGTTATTCTTAATTATTTCATTATGCATAAATAGGGAAGATTATTTTTTAGTATGCATTTATTATGCATACTTAATTTACAAAGTTAACATTATGGTGCTTTATGGTTTTCAATTTTACATTTTGCTTAGAAAGCCTATTATTAAAGAATAAAAATGTTCTTTATTTTCTTGTAGTAATTTTATAATTTTTATTTATATATTCTGATTGTTAATTCATCTACAGTTCTTTCCGTGTAGAGCTCCAGGGAGGGAATCTACCTTTATTTGTTTTCCAAATGGATAGCTAGTAGTCTCAACCCTTCTTACACTTTTCATCTTTTCCGTATTAACTTAAAATATGATCTTTATCACAAAGTACATTTCCATTTAAATGTGGGTCTATTTCTGTGTGTTTTACTCTATTCCAATATACTTATCTCTTCAGGTATATTATCAAACTATCTTAACTACTCTTAATGGTCTAATATTTAATAGGGCTTCCACTACCCATGACTCTGTAAAAGGAAAAAAAATAAATTTCTCAATTGTCTATTCTTCTCCATATTCTCTCCTCATGTGTCAAGTCCTTATTGTCTGAAAAATTCCCATTGGGGTTTTGATTGAGGTTATGCTGAACTGAGAGATTAATAGGAGATATACAGTGACAGACTTTATTTTGGGGGGCTCCAAAGTCAATGCAGATGGTTACTGCAGCCATGAAATTAAAAGATGCTTGCTCCTTGGAAGAAAAGCTATGACCAACCTAGACAGCATATTAAAAAGCAGAGACATTACTTTGCCAACAAAGTTCCATCTAGTCAAAGCCATGGTTTTTCCAGTAGTTGTGTATGGATGTGAGAGTTGGACTATAAAGAAAGCTGAGTGCCGAAGAATTGATGCTTTTGAACTGTGGTGTTGGAGAAGATTCTTGACAGTCTCTTGGACAGCAAGGAGATCCAACCAGTCCATCCTAAAAGAAATCAACCCTGAATATTCATTGGAAGGACTAACGCTGAAGCTAAAACTCCCATACTTTGGCCACCTGATTCGAAGAACTGACTCATTTAAAAAGACCCTGATGCTGGGAAAGATTGAATGCCGGAGAAGGGGACAGCAGAAGATGAGATGGTTGGATGGCATCACTGACTCAATGGACATGAGTATGAGTAAACTTTGGGAGTTGGTGATGGACAGGGAGGCCTGGCATGCTGCAGTCCATGGGGTCGCAAAATGTCCAACACGACTGAGTGACTGAACTGAAGCTGAAACTGATTGACATCATTATAATATTTACTTCCCCACCCAAGATTTTATTCTTTCTTTACTTATTCAAAATGTTTTGAGTTGTCTCTCCAGAAATATTTATAATTTTTTTCCATATAAGCCATGTATTTCATATTGGGTTTATATTCTTACTATTTTTATAAATGAGATTTTCTTCCATTATAATTTTTCATTAGTTACTATTGGCATACAGGTAGATGTTGATTTTGTTTCTCTTTTACTGAGCCATTTTTATTGCACTCTCTTATTAGTTCTAGTTAATGTTTCATTGGTTGTCTCAAGATTATCTAAATAGGCAACCATTTTGCCTGCATGTGATTCTTGTCTCCTCCTTTCCAGTACTTAGCTCTCTTCTTCTATTGATACATTGGCTAAGACATCTAGAACACTGTTGAATAGCAGCAGTTATAACAGATAGTATTATTCTTTTATTCATGAAAAACTTTCTAATGTTTCATAAGGTGTGATGTTCAATTAAGTTTTTTAATAGATGGCCTTCATCAAATTAATTCAATTTCCTTTTCTTACCTTACAATAACTTTTACCAGAAATGAGAGTTGGTTTAATAAATGTGTTTCAGCATCTTACAAGATTACCTTTTTATTAATATTATTTAGTCTTTCAGTATAGGAACATATTCCCTAATATCAACCACACTTGTGTTACTGGAATTAACCCTATTGGCTAACTCAATTCATTTAATGCAACAAAAATTTATGTATCTATTATATATCAAGCACTTTTCTGGGCACTTGGCATGTATTAAAGAACTGACAATGATTCCTCAGGAAACTAAGATATCTATGACCTAGATGTTTATGATCTATTGCTGAATGTAAATTGTTAATATTTGATTAAGTATTTAATATTTATAAGTGAGGTTGATGTTAATTTTTCTTTTCTGTGCTATACTTTTTGCTTTCCTTGTCAAAGTTAGATTATAGAAATATATTGCAAGTATTTCACTATTTGCCATGCCATAGAATTGCATACTTAACAAATGAATTTATCTCTTCCTTAAAGGTTTTCTATAACCATACAATCACCTAGACCTGGGGTCTTCCTCTTAAAAAATTATTCTTATTGTGATGAAAAACATGAAATTTACTGTTTTAACCATCTTTAAGTGTACATTTCAATAGTGGTAAGTATATTCACATTATTGTGCTCTTTTCCTTTTAAAATATATTTACTACCTTTTCAGTTGCTTCTGTGGTTATTGGGCTATTAAGTTCTCTATCTCTTATCAAGTCATTTTATCATTTATGGTCTCTTATCAAGTGACCTTAAATCATCTCTGCTGCTCCTGCTACTGCTGCTGCTGCTGCTGCTAAGTCGCTTCAGTCGTGTCCGACTCTATGCGGCCCCAGGGACGGCAGCCCACCAGGCTCCCCCGTCCCTGGGATTCTCCAGGGAAGAACACTGGAGTGGGTTGCCATTTCCTTCTCCAATGCATGAAAGTGAAAAGTGAAAGTGAAGTCATTCAGTCGTGTCCAACTCTTCATGACCCCATGGACTGCAGCCTAGTAGGCTTCTCCGTCCATGGGATTTTCCAGGCAAGAGTACTGGAGTGGGATGCCATTGCCTTCTCTGAAATCATCTCTGAAATGCATCTAAACATTAGTAATGAAGCATGCTATAAATCAGATTACTTGGCTCCCAATTCACTATTCTTTTCATTCTATCATGGTATTCTCTAAACTTGAGAGTTCCTCTGACCAGGAATTCTATAGTACCTGAGTTTAACTTACTACATCACCAGGAAATAAAAGTGTTATTTCTCAACATTATGCCTAAATTAAGTTGTGGTGAGTGTGGATATTTCAATGATAACTGGAAATTAAAGGAAAAAACCAATTTCACTGTTACTTGCATATTTCCTGTCATGAATGGAAGGAACTGTCATTTGCAGTACAGTGTTCTGGTATAAACATAGATTCTGGTGTTCACATCTCCAGGTTCAAATCCCAGTTTTGTCACTTTCTAGCAGAAATCTTCTTAATCTCTCTAAGCTTCAATTTTCTGATTTTCCAAAAGAGGGTAACAAAATACCCTGGTGATCTAGTAGCTAGGACTCTGGGCTGTCACTGCCACGGGTATAGTTCAGTCCCCTGTTGGGGAATTAAGATTCTGCAAGCTCTGTGGCCGAACAAAAGATATGCTGTATTCAATTCTTGAAAAGTATTCAGCACGTGGCCTAAAATACACATGTGTATATTGACACATCTACTGTTAATTGCCCTGGAGGAAATGGCAACCCACTCCTGTATTCCTACCTGGAGAATCACATGGACAGCGTAGCCTGCCGGCCACAGTCCATGGGGTTGCACAGAGTGGGACACGACCAAGCAACTTAACACAGATGCATGTACTGTCAATTGCAATCAGATATGAGTAGAAATTATAATCGGATTCTTACCCTTCAAATTTTAGACTTTATACTAAAATAACTTTCCAAATTGAATGCCTGTTTATTTAAACTTTATAGTTATTAGTTTTGCTAGTTCTCCCCGAATGGCACCCCACTCCAGTACTCTTGCCTGGAAAATCCCATGAACGGAGAAGCCTGCTGGGCGGCAGTCCATGGGGTCGATAAGAGTTGGACACGACTGAGCGACTTCACTTTCACTTTTCACTTTCATGCGTTGGAGAAGGAAATGGCACCCCACTCCAGTACTCTTGCCTGGAGAATCCCAGGGATGGGGGAGCCTGGTGAGCTGCCGTCTATGGGGTCACACAGAGTCGGACACGACTGAAGCGACTTAGCAGCAGCAGCAGCAGCCCTCAAATGAAAAAAATTATAAAGCAGTAGATTCATGCAACAATTCAGTATGATTCAAAGCCAAAACAGATTAAACTCAACGTTAAAGCATGTCATGATCTATTCTGGCCAGAATGATGTTTTTCCTTCATTGGTGTAACCATTACTCAGAGAACCAGCACCCAAAGTTACAAAGATCCTCAGTTCAGTTCAGTCGCTCAGTCATGTCCGACTCTTTGCGACCCCATGAATTGAAGCACACCAGGCCTCCCTGTCCATCACCAACTCCTGGAGTTCACTCAGACTCATGTCCATCGAGTCAGTGATGCCATCCAACCATCTCATCCTCTGTCGTCCCCTTCTCCTCCTGCCCCCAATCCCTCCCAGCATCAAAGTCTTTTCCAATGAGTCAACTTTTCGCGTGAGATGGCTAAAGTACTGGAGTTTCAGCTTTAGCATCATTCCTTCCAAAGAAATCCCAGGGCTGATCTCCTTCAGAATGGACTGGGTGGATCTCCTTGCAGTCCAAGGGACTCTCAAGAGTCTTCTCCAACACCACAGTTCAAAACATCAATTCTTCAGTGCTCAGCCTTCTTCACAGTCCAACTCTCACATCCATACATGACCACAGGAAAAACCACAGCCTTGACTAGACAGACCTTTGTTGGCAAAGTAATGTCTCTCCTTTTGAATATGTTATCTAGGTTGGTCATAACTTTTCTTCCAAGGAGTAAGCATCTTTTAATTTTATGGCTGCAGTCACCATCTGCAGTGATTTTGGAGACCATAAAAATAAAGTCTGACACTGTTTCCACTGTTTCCCCACCTATTTCCCATGAAGTGATGGGACCAGATGCCATGGTCTTCGTTTTCTGAATATTGAGCTTTAAGCCAAGTTTTTCACTCTTCTTTTTCACTTTCATCAAGAGACTTTTTAGTTCCTCTTCACTTTCTGCCATAAGAGTGGTGTCATCTGCATATCTGAGGTTATTGGTATTTCTCCCGGCAGTCTTGATTCCAGCTTGTGTTTCTTCCAGTCCTGCATTTCTCATGATGTACTCTGCATATAAGTTAAATAAGCAGGGTGACAATATACAGCCTTGACGGACTCCTTTTCCTATTTGGAACCAGTCTGTTGTTCCATGTCCAGTTCTAACTGTTGCTTCCTGACTTGCATAGAGATTTCTTAAGAGGCAGGTCAGGTGGAATGGTGTTCCTATCTCTTTCAGCATTTTCCACAGTTTATTGTGATCCACACAGTCAAAGGCTTTGGCATAGTTAATAAAGCAGAAATAGATGTTTTTCTGGAACTCTCTTGCTTTTTCCATGATCCAGCGGATGTTGGCAAATTGATCTCTGGTTCCTCTGCCTTTTCTAAAACCAGCTTGAACATCAGGGAATTTACGGTTCACATATTGCTGAAGCCTAGCTTGGAGAATTTTGAGCACTACTTTACTAGCATGTGAGATGAGTGCAATTGTGTGGTAGTTTGAGCATTCTTTGGCATTGCCTTTCTTTGGGATTGGAATGAAAACTGACCTTTTCCAGTCCTGTGGCCACTGCTGAGTTTTCCACATTTGCTGGCATCTTGAGTGCAGCACTTTCACAGCATCATCTTTCATGATTTGAAATAGCCCAGCTGGAATTCCATCACCTCTACTAGCTTTGTTTATAGTGATGCTTTCTAAGGCCCACTTGACTTCACATTCCAGGATGTCTGGCTCTAGATGAGTGATCACACCATTGTGATTATCCGGGTCATGAAGATCTTTTTTGTATAGTTCTTCTGTGTATTCTTGCCACCTCTTCTTAATATCTTCTGCTTCTGTTAGGTCCATACCATTTCTGTCCCTTATCAAGCCCATCTTTGCATGAAATGTTCCCTTGGTATCTCTAATTTTCTTGATAGATCTCTAGTCTTTCCCATTCTGTTGTTTGCCTCTATTTCTTTGCACTGATTGCTGAGGAAGGCTTTCTTATCTCTTCTTGCTATTCTTTGGAACTCTGCATTCAGATGCTTATATCTTTCCTTTTCTCCTTTGCTCTTCGCTTCTCTTCTTTTCACAGCTATTTGTAAGACCTCCTCCAACAGCCATTTTGCTTTTTTGCATTTCTTTTCCATGGGGATGATTTGATTCCAGTCTCCTGTACAATGTCATGAACCTCTGTCCATAATTCATCAGGTACTCTATCTATCAGATCTAGTCCCTTAAATCTATTTCTCACTTCCATTGTATAATCGTAAGGGATTTGATTTAGGTCATACCTGAATGGTCCAGTGGTTTTCCCTACTTTCAATTTAAGTCTGAGTTTGGCAATAAGGAGTTCATGATCTGAGCCACAGTCAGCTCCTGGTCTTGTTTTTGTTGACTGTATAGAGCTTCTCCATCTTTGGCTGCAAAGAATATAATCTGTCTGATTTCGGTGTTGACCATCTGGTGATGTCCATGTGTAGAGTCTTCTCTTGTGTTGTTGGAAGAGGGTGTTTGCTATGACCAGTGCATTTTCTTGGCAAAACTCTATTAGCATTATCTATACCTTCTTAGTGGTCCAAGGGCGCCCTCTGGCAGGGAGCTGAAAAAATTCAACGTACACTAAATGAAATACTTTTTTTAAAGCTGATGCTTTTCAAGTAAATTCTTAACAATTTATGAAATTAATCTTCTCTTTAATAACTGCTAGCATATTGTCAGAAAAGACAAATGTCGCTTTACAAGGGCACCAAAATGTTCAGGTCTTACATTTCTCTAATTTACTGGGAATTGGAAAGAAAATCCAGGCCCCTTTCCCCAGAATTTACTTTACATACTTCAGTGAAATTGTTGGCATGGATCACCTAGATAAGTATATTGATCTCTTTGTTTGTTCTGTCTGCATAAAAGTCTATACTTTATTTAACATGCCACTGTAGCAGTTTGCCCAGTAATGTGTATCACCAACATTAAATATTTATTGGGTATCTCTGTGTACAGGACACCGCACTAGGTGAAGAGGATGGGGAAAACAGTTCTCTATCCTCAAAGAAACGGCAATATACTTTTTTAAAAAGGATGTGAAAAAAGAAATACAGATAAGATGTGCATAGAAAAAGATAAGCTTCTCTCAATTTGCTTTCTGTGTTACCTTGGGAAAGTTATTCAACTTCTGTGAACTTCAGTTTATCTGTAATATGGAGATAAAAGTCACCCCAAAGGAAAGTTGCACAAGTTAACTGAAATATGTTCAAAGGACTCAGCATATAGTAAATGCTCGGTAAAAGGTGGTTGTTTTTATTTATTAGTATTAAGAGAAATCTTAAATAATAGCATACTACATTAAATTTCACTTGCTTCAAATGGAAAGATATGTAAACGAAATATTTTCTATTTTATTTGTTTCAACATTACTCTGGTAATGAAAAGTGATTCTGACGAGTTGCTTATTAAATCAGTAATTAGCCATTTCTAAAGGAATTATTTCAGTATAAAAATGTAATTAAGACTACTTTACCACTTATGAAGTTTAGGATTCACAGGAACACGCATTTTCTGGTACTTACTTCATATGCTTTGCCTATTCTCTTGAAATATTTAAAATTTAAAAATAACTTCATTGCATTTTATGGTCATCTACAGAAAGCTGAGCGCTGAAGAATTGATGCTTTTGAACTGTGGCGTTGGAGAAGATTCTTGACAGTCCCTTGGACTGCAAGGAGATCCAACCAGTCCATCCTAAAGGAGATCAGTCCTGGGTGTTGAAGCTGAAACTCCAATACTTTGGCCACCTGATGTGAAGAGCTGACTCATTGGAAAAGACCCTGATGCTGGGAAAGATTGAAGGCAGGAGGAGAAGGGGACAACAGAGGTTGAGGTGGTTGGATGGCATCACTGACTCAATGGACATGAGTTTGGGTAAACTCCGGGAGTTGGTGATGGACAGGGAGGCCTGGCGTGCTGCGGTTCACGGGGTTGCAAAGAATTGGACACAACTGAGCAACAGAACTGAACTGAGCATTTCTAACAAAAGAAGCCCACGAACAGAATCATGGTCATCAAAAGAATCTTAGCAATTTCTAGTGTAATCTTTTTCTTTTTAGAAATAAGAATTTAGAAAGCATCTCCTTAACATTACAAAGCACTTAAAATTTATTTTGTGAATTTTAATAATTTCTCAGGGAGGGCAAGCATGTAACAATTTTTTTTTTTTTAATTCAGTTTGTACCTGGGGAAACAAACAGTAAAACTAAGCACAGTATAGGATTTCCCTGGTGGAAAGAATCTGGCTTCCAATGGAGGGGACACAGGTTTGATCCTCGGTCTGGGAAAATCCCACATACCAGGGCAACTAAGCCAACTACTGAGTCAGCACTCCAGAGCCCTGGAGCTGCAACTACTGAGCCTGTGTGATATAACTACCGAAGCCCCTGTGCCTTGAGCCTGTGCTCCACAGAGAAGCCACCACAGTGTGAAGCCCATGCATGGCAAAGAAGAGTTGACCCCACTTGCTGCAACTAGAGAAAGCTGCTTGCAACCATAAATAAATGAATGTTTTTTTCAAAAAACTAAGCACAATATAAAACATCCACTAAGAAAAAATAGTTAAAGCTGAGCTAAAGACTACATGTATCATCTCACTTAATTATCACAATAACCTGAAACAGGTGTTATTTTCCCCATTTAACAAATGGGGAAACTGAGTCACTAATCACTTATGTAACTTACCACTGTCCTGCAACTAGTCAACAGCAGACTCAAATCCAGGCTGTCTGATTCTAGAACCAGTGCTCTGAAAGTCTATATATATCTATTACTGAAAAGTGACAATTCTATAAATACCCATGAATCTGACATAAATAAATGATTGTATAAATAAATAAGGGAAACGGATGGCTTTTTTACAGAAGAATTCCAAATAATAACTGTAGAAGGAATGAGGAAAATAACTACCATTAGGTAAACACCAACTTTTGCAAGGAAGAACCATCAACAGATTCCAGTTAAAATTAACAAGTAAATGATGAGAATAGGATATTTGCAACTAATCGAGGCATCTCTCCATATGGTATTTATTAAATAGAAGGAGAAAAGTAGTAAATTTACAGTGGGGAAACCCAGCAGACACCACCTAAACAAAGTGATCAAAGTTAACATCACTGCCAGAAGGCTAGAATCACTGTAATTACTGAATGTGCAGAGAGACCTTCCACGAAAAAAATTTTTACTTAATGATTTAAAGCTCTTCAATACTTTTGCTACCATAAAGTTTGGTACTAAACTACCAACTGTGACAAAAACTTAACAAATTCTGCTTGATTTGAGACTAAGGTAGGCACTAAGTCTCTAAAATCACTTGAAGCATTTTTACTGTTCTGTCTTCATGAAAACTGTACCCTTTAAAGAAATTTATGATGGAACAGCCCAAATATTCCCATTAATATTTCTATTATTTTAGATTACAGTTATTATGGAAATTATATTTGGAAGCTATAGTTTATAACTTCTGAAATCCATCCTATTTTTAAATATTATTAACAAAGGAAACTGAAATATGCCATATGCAAAAAATAAAAGGTATATGTATCTTTTGATTTCAAATAATTAAAGCTGATATTTATTGTCTTTACTATGTACCACGCAGTTTTTTTCCTGCACGTTATTTCATTTAAATCTCACAATTTTCTAAGGCTGATTATATTACCACCACTTATCAGATGTGTAAACGGTTACAAAGCTTAAAAATATTGTATAAGGATGGGTTGTCTGACACAAGCAATACTGTCATTCTTTTTTAAAATGTTTTTTTCAATTGCTAACAAGAAAATCTAATTGAGTTTCATTGACTTTTATCTTTACTTTCTTCCTATGCAGATGTATGTTAACACACAGCAACAAAAATGGTAAATAATTACCAAGATAACTAAGAGTTGGTCATATTGTTATTATAATTATACTGAACTTATTTACATATCCTTTGTTTTATATCAAACTTTGAGCTCTTATGGAGGAAAATCATGATTTTGATTAAATATAAAGTGGGCAGTTAAACTTCAAATAGTACACACTTTGTAAGAAGCTGAAGCACATGTCATTACTCAGGTAATCATTCTTATTTCATTTACACACATATTTACAAGTCTAAACAAAATGTACACATATAAACACCATATTTAAGTTTCTAAAAGTTTATTTAATTGTAGAATAATTACTTTACAGTATTGTGATGTTTTTTGTCATACATCAATATGAATTGACCACAGGTATACATGTCCCCTCCATCCTGAAGACCCCTCCCACTCTCCTCCCCACCCTACCCCTCCAGGTGTCACAGAGCACTGGCTTTGGGTGTCCTGCGTCATACATCAAACTCCGACTGGCTATTTTACATATGGTAATATATATGTTTCAATGCCGTTCTCTCAAATCATCCCACCTTCTTCTTCTCCCACTGAGTCCAAAAGTCTGTTCTTTACATCTGTAAACACCATATTTTTTAATGTTCTGTTTTTCACTGTTAAAGCACTGATTCCTTGAATCTAGTAAAAAAAAATTTCAAATAACTGCATCAGAAAGTTTATAATTAATATAATCATTTATATTTGAAGATTGTTGTATTTTTTTTCAAATTTGAAGTTTTTATCATTAAAAACTTGTCTTATAATGGTTTATTAACACCCTCAATTGTTAAAATAGAAGCAATGTACTTCATGGGCTTCTCAGGTGGCGCTAGTGGTAAAGAACCCGCCTGCCAATGCATGAGATACGAGAGACACTCAATCTCTGGGTGGGGAAGGTCCCCTGGAGAAGGGCACGGCAACCCACTCCAGTATTCTTGCCTGGGAAATCCCACGGACAGAAGAGTCTGGTGGGGTACAGTCCTTAGGGTTGCTAAGAATCAGAGAGGACTGAAACGAGTTAATTCACACCCAAGGTACTTCATATTAGCTTCTGGATTTGCCATGTCTTGCCTACAACAAAACAAGTCACTGGGTTTATGCTGGAGACTTGATCTTTGTTTCTTTCAGTCCTATTTTTAGAGGGATGGGAATACAAAAGTTCTTAATCTGGAGACAGTTAAAATGGCTCTTTTAGTTTTCTTCAAAAAGGAAATAGGTTGCCAAACTTCAGGATCATCACAACATCCATTAAATATATATCTTGTATAAAATGTTTACATTCTATTAAATACTGTATCTTAGCCACATATAAAATAACATTGCCACTGACATCAGTGGAATTTCATGGGCAATGGAATGAGTCAGTAAGTCTTGTCAAAATAGGCATATTCCTCCCCCTCTAAAATGTTATAATTGTCTAAATATAAATACTTAAACGGATACAGTGTGCATGTATTACTTACAGGTTGACAATTAAAGGACACTTACTCCTTGGAAGAAAAGTTATGACCAACCTATATAGCATATTGAAAAGCAGAGACATTACTTTGCCAACAAAGGTCCATCTAGTCAAGGCTATGGTTTTTCCAGTGGTCATGTATGGACGTAAGAGTTGGATTGCGAAGAAAGCTGAGCGCCAAAGAATTGATGCTTTTGAACTGTGGTGTTGGAGAAGACTCTTGAGAGTCCCTTGGACTGCAAGGAGATCCAACCAGTCCATTCTAAAGATCAGCCCTGGGTGTTCTTTGGAAGGAATGATGCTAAAGCCGAAACTCCAGTACTTTGGCCACCTCATGCGAAGAGTTGACTCACTGGAAAAGACTTTGATGCTGGGAGGGATTGGGGGCAGGAGGAGAAGGGGACGACTGAGGATGAGATGGCTGGATGGCATCACTGACGCAATGGACGTGAGTCTGAGTGAACACCGGGAGTTGGTGATGGACAGGGAGGCCTGGCGTCCTGCGATTCGTGGGGTCGCAAAGAGTCGGACACGCCTGAGCGACTGAACTGAACTGACAATTGTCTAAAAAAAGCACAGAGTTCATAGACAAGACTCTCTCCCTGTTTCTTCTGAAAAATGAATAAACTGGAAAACAATCTTATACCACATTGAAATTCAAATTATAGGTTACTATTGTTCAATTGCTAAGTAGTGTCCGACTCTTTGTGATCTGGTGGACTGTAGTCTGCTAGGCTCCTCTGTCCATGGGATTTTCCAGGCAAAAATACTGGCATGGGTTGCCATTTCCTCCTCCAGGGGATCTTCCTGGACCAAGGATTGAACCTGCAGCTCCAGCACCGGCATGTGGATTCTTTACCAATGAGCCACCAAGGAAGCCCAAATTATTGATAAGAAAAAACAAAAACCAATGACAGGAGAGAATTTTCAACTATTGGTAACTTACAAGATCTGCAGTTACTTCTTCAGTTACAAGTTTGCTGTTTTCTATATTTTAAATTGTATTATACTTTAAGTAAAATATTTATTGTATTTAAAAATTCAAATAACATTTTAAAAAACAGAATTTTTAGATATTAAGATTCTTCTCATTTGTATCCATTTCAAGATTCGTATTTTCACTTTAATATAACTTTTCTTGCAAAATGTACCTCAAAAATAGAAAAGAATGCCAAAAGGGAAGTTTTATTTATGTGGTAGAAAAACTGAAAAGGAAAGAAACTTCAGAGGTGACAAAAACCTATGGTATTTCAAGCGGTTTCTGATCTCCTGTAAAGGATTTGAAAATTGTACACAAAGCTTAATAAAATAAACTTAACAGCCAGATTCATGTTAGCGTGCTCCGGGTGTAGTTTTAACTCTACACTTCACACAATAGAATGAAAGAAAAATGATTTGGTGATGTTGAATGTATTGATTAAACTGTGAGCCCAATAAACGCTGGTTACTTTTTTGGTAGAAATATTTACAACCAATTACAGTCACTGATTTCTTGCAGTTGTTTCTTGTTATGTTCCTGATTTTACAATTCCCCAACGCAAAGGTGCAGAAAACTATCTACCCTCCTTTTTGAAAAACGGCATGATGGAGAGAAGACGCGTAGGGTATAAATACAAAGGCAGACATTTGGAAGCTGATGGCTTTAAGATTCATTCTGTTTAGTTTTTGTCATTTCTTAAATAAAATTTTTTGAGTTTTTCCTTAAAATCCCAGCGCTTCTCTGCATTAGCCCAACCAAGTATAAGATCCCTACCCATTTTTGACCCTGTTCACTGCTCCTGCCCGCAGTTTCAGTATCACAGGTCCCCGGTATCCCGGGCGAGTTGAAGTCCACGGAATCTAAAAACCCAGGGCCCCCAAAACTGGGAGGTTCCTGGCTCCGTTGGACCCACAGCCTGCGAGATCCAGCGGCAGACCACAGCTCCAGGCTCTCCTACGGGATCTGAGACCTCTCCCAGAATATCCTATTCCTTTGTTCGTTTGTTCAACAAACGTGTTCAACTTCCGATGCCCCTCAGTCTTCGGAAAACCATTTCGGGCCTCACTTTGCAGGGCAGTGTCCTCGCCTTGTTAATGACCCAAAGAAGCCGAGGAAGACGAATCTAGGGCACTGTTTAGCAGATATTACCAAACGCTGTCCCTCCAAGTGCCGTGAATCTGCGGGGAACATAAGGCCTCCTCCCTTCCCTTCATCCTTCACTACCACCCAAGAAAGCGTTAATGGCAAAGAGCGACCACGTCGAAGCTCTGCCGTGCGTGCATCCGAGCCAGCCGTATACCAAGTTCCTCCACACCGCGAGGCGCCACCTTCTCCCCAAGCCGGCAGGAGGGGTGGCAAGCCTCGGCCAGGCCTCGAGGCTAAGGGCGGGGAGGGGTCTGAGCATCGAGGCTGGAGGTGGATCAGAATCACGTCCGGGATTGGCGGGGTGTCTCTGCTGAATTCGTCCATCCAGTCGGGAGGCTGGGTTCCCCAGACCGCGTAGCGGAACTACAACTCCCGAGACCACTGCTGCCCGGACTTCCGGAAGCCAGAGCTGGCCGGGGAGGAAGTTGCTGAGACCCGGCCAAAAGAACGGGGGTTGATTTAGAAAGAAAAACAGAGGGTGGGAAGAGCTATAGGGCTAACCTGTCAGTTCGCCACCATGAACGTGGTTTTTGCTGTAAAGCAATACATTTCCAAAATGATAGAGGACAGCGGACCTGGCATGAAAGTACTTCTCATGGATAAAGAGACGGTGAGTTTGCTTTTGCTCAGTGTTTGGGGGGGGAACCCTCCTCCCTTGCAATAGCTGGTCCCATTCCAGTGTAGGGTTTAGCATTTAATTAAAGATTTGTAAGTTTAGCATGGAACTGAAAGGCTTTATAAAGCTTGCCTAGATGGTTTTCACTCTGAATGATTCTAACCACTGCCAGAGAGTCTTCTTGTACCCAAAACGATTGAAATCAGAAATCTTTTTCTAAATGCCTGTGCCAAGAAATGATATATAAGACAGACCACTGGGAAAACTTTGGGATTGCCCTGTTGTTTCCACTCAGCGTTGTGTTTTTAAAGTAAAGCTATTAAAGCTCACACTGAGATGACAGGTTATTATTTATCGGTCACAAAATAAAAAAAAAAACTCTTTGGTGGTGTGAAAATTTTTATTTGTCAATTTATGGTTTGTCCATGTTCAGAGAGAGCATTTCATTTTGGTACATTACTTACTATTTTAGATGCTCAGTAAATGTTATTACATATGCTAGTATTTAAGTTATCCCAGTAAGTAGTATTAATGAAAAAAATTTTTTTTAAGTCTTAGGTATTGCTGCTTGTTTTTATTATTCTGGACTCGCATAAAATTAGTTAATTTTTTTCTTTACAGACTGGCATAGTGAGTATGGTATACACACAATCGGAAATTCTCCAGAAGGAAGTGTACCTTTTTGAACGCATTGATTCTCAAAATCGAGAGATCATGAAACACCTGAAAGCGATTTGTTTTCTTCGCCCTACCAAGGTACTACATAAACAGCTGCCATCTGCTTAGGCAAATGCAGCACACTATGATCCGGAAGTGTTATGAAGACAAAATAAATTTGTTATCATTGTTTGTGGCATCATAATTATACTGGCTTCTGTTATAACCATGACTTTCCTCCTTTCCATATCTCAGTCACTTCTCACAGCTAGATTTCCAAGATGTTTTGTAGGTTCTCAGCTACTTGCAATGCTGCTAACTGCCCTGAGACCCACATCTCCTTAACTGAATGAAACTCCACACCTATCACACTGAACACCATTACCATTTAATCTTACATACTTATGTCAGTGTTTTGAGTCTTTATCATTTTATTCATGTCTATGTTCAGGAATCTTTAATGGCTTAATTTTACTTCCCTGACATATTTAGTAGCCCTCAGAGCCCTCTAGCTGGCCTGGTCTGCCCTTAGGTATTCATTCTCGATGTCCTGTCTCTGCTCCTCCACTGCAGCCAAATAGGCCTTTGTATGATCCTTCTACATGCTCACTCCTGCCCTCTGTTTGTTCTTTTCTCCTAATTAAAGGTTCTTAAGCCTTCTGTCGGAGAAGGCAATGGCACCCCACTCCAGTACTCTTGCCTGAAAAATCCCATGGACGGAGAAGCCTGGTAGGCTTGCAGACCATGGGGTCGCTAAGAGTCAGAAACGACTGAGCGACTTCACTTTCACTTTTCACTTTCATGCATTGGGAAAGGAAATGGCAACCCACTCCAGTGTTCTTGCCTGGAGAATCCCAGGGACGGCGGAGCCTGGTGGGCTGCCGTCTATGGGGTTGCACAGAGTCAGACACGACTGAAGCCACTTAGCAGCAGCAGCAGCAAGCAGCCTTCTGTCAGTTTTTGTCCATTATCTTCTAAATCTAACTTGAATCCTCCTTTAAAAATCCTTTACTACTTCTGTCTTATTTTGTATATTCTCTTGTTTTATATTTATGTTCTTAACTCCAGTGCTTGTATATTATGTACTTTCCAAGATGCAAATCTGACTATGTCACCACGCTTGAAATCCTTGAATGATTTCTCATTGCTTTTATGATAAAGACACAACTCCTGAAGTGTGGCCTGCAAGGCCCTATATGGTCTGCCGCTGCTAAGTCACTTCAGTCGTGTCCGACTCTGTGCGACCCCATAGACGACAGGCCACCAGGCTTCCCCATCCCTGGGATTCTCCAGGCAAGAACACTGGAGTGGGTCCTGTATGGTCTAGTTCCTACTATTTCTATAGCCTCATTTCAGACCATTCCCCGTTTGGTCTTAGCCACACTATTCTTTCAGTCCACTATATTCCGTCACGCCGCAGACCTTTGCACAGGTTTTTCTGCTTTCCTGGACCATCTTCACTCCCTCAAGCAAATCTTTCCTGGCCTTGCTGACCAAGTCAAACCCCCCTCTTATAAATACTTATAGCACCATCTTCTTCAGCCTACCACTTGTCATGGTTGAAGTCTCATATGGTTTGTATGATTAATTAATATTTTCATGTACCAGCAGTAAGTTCCAGGAGAGCAGAGATGATATCCATATTTTCACACTACTATGTCCCCAATGTCTACCACATAGCAGATACTTAATAAGTAGTTCTGAATTAATTAATATATCAAGTAATTGTTTTGTTACAGTAGTTTCCGATTGTTTCTTATTAGTCATGAAATTTTGGTTCTGAGAGGGGTCTTAAAGATAATTTAGTCCATCATTGCCTAACTTTTTTTTATTAGAGAAGCTCTTTCATAGCCTTATGTATATGTTCTCTCAAGTTGAAAATGTGTTCTTAGAAACAATTTTTCCTTAAGATTACATTTAAAGTTAATTGTTAATATAGTTTAAAATTTAAATGACAATTTTTAAGGTCTTTTTTCCATTTAACAAGGAATATGTATTGCTTACATTACTTTTCATTCTGTAAGAAAATGTATGGTTTTTTAACATTCAAAAATGATATTTTATATCATGTATAGTTCAGAGATCAACTTTATACTGAAATTTAGCCATATGTTATAGTTTCAAAAGTAGATAAAACCTGCATTATGATCTTACATAATTGGAATTATGTTTTGACCATTTGAAAATCAGTTGTTTTTATTTCTAAATTTCATGTTTTATTTTTACATAATGCAGTTATACAAAAGGCCTTAGCCTACTGTTTATAAATACTTCAAAAATACTGCAGTTTTGCCACCTTTGGTCCCAATAAGTTAAAAGCCCAAGTGAATTTAATTAACTGTATTTTCTCTTGAATGTTGGTTTTTAAATGTGTCTAAAAAATTTTAGACAAATTTTGATGTTCTACAAAAAAATAAGAATTTTGATCAGATGAATACAAATTTACAGACAAACAGCTTGAGGCAAATTTGCATAATTATTATCTATTTTATGTTGTATTTCAACATCTATGTACTTTATGTTTTTTAATAACTAATTTGGCCAGAGCAGTGCAGCTATATCACATATGATTTGATCATTATATTTAATGTATCTCTTTTATCCCCAGTCCTCACCCCTCCCGATGTAGGCACACTTAATCTAGACCTCAGCTCAGTAGACTCTTAGTAAATACTTAAATAAATCAATGGATGATACATATTTACTACTTCATCACTTAAGCGTTTTTTCTCATTTTGTTTGCTTGTTCTTTTCTTTTCTAGGAGAATGTGGATTATCTGATTCAGGAGCTCCGAAGACCTAAATACAGTATATATTTTATTTGTAAGTATTTTTTCACCTGTTCAATCATGTAACTAAATCCTAGCTAACATGTTCTACTAGCTACTGCATATCATCAGTAAATTAATTGAATCCATCACTCTTAAGAGTCTAGTGGGTGTTTTGTCCTTCAAAGTATTACCAGTATTGGACCAGCATTCTGTTTCTGAGAGCTAAATGTGGTTTCCACTCATCATTGACTGCTTAGGTTAAAAAAAAAATTTAAGTTTTACCTTGCCTTTCAAATTTCTTTATAAGTCAAAAGTTATAAGTAGTTAACTTTGACATTCCCCTTCGCCAAAAAATGTATATATACTTATTCCTATTTTACACTGTTATGAACTGAGGCATAGAAGCCGATTTATTTATTTGGAGGGAGGATATAGTTGAGTTTGTTGGAAAAGCAGAGATTTAGTTTACATACCATTCTTCTCTTTGCAACTTTATGTAATACTTGAAAATAAAAGTCATCAGATATATATGTCCTATTTGCACAACTTTTGGGGAGGGGAAGAGAGGTGAAGGCCTGGAAATAAACTTGGTTTGTGGTTATCATACAATTTATATGGATTTTTTTTTTAATCTAATACATTTTGCTTTGGAAGTTACATCTTTCCTCCTCTAGATGTCATTATTGATCTTTATAACATTAATGTAGGTTACTTAAAAGCTTTGGAGTTTTTGGGTTTAGACTATAGCCTAAGACATACGTACTTTCTTCAGGATATATTATAATTTAATAATGGTACCAAAAATTAACATTTGTGATAAGACACTGTATTTTATAAAAACTGTCTCATATATTATTTTATTCAGCCTTTAAAACAACCTCAGGAGGTAGAAAGAGGCAATTTTATTCATTTCTATTATCCTGTGTTTGTTTTTGTCATTGTTTTCTTTTCGGTTAATAATCACAGGTTTTCATTTTCAATTAAACTTTTTCTTTTGAGATAATTGTAGATTCACATACAGTTGTAAGAAATAATACGTAGATCCCATATACTGTTTACCCAGTGTCCCCTAATGAAGCATCTTATATAACTGTAGTCCGGTATCACATCATACCATATTGACATTGATACAGTAAGGATGCAAAGCATTTCCATGTTGCTAGGATCCCTCATGTTGCATTTTGTCTACTTTCCTCCCATCCCAGCCTTCTCAGTAACCTCTGGCAGCCACCAACCTGTTTTCCATTTGTATAATTTTGTCATTTCAATAATGTTGTATAAATGGAATCGTGCAGTATATAACCCTCTGAAATTGGCTTTTTTTCATTCAGCATAATTCTTTAACAATTCATCCAGGTTGTTGTGTATCAATACTTGATTTAAAAAAAAATTTTTTTTCAATTTATTCCATGGTATGACTATACCATAATTTGTTTAACTGTTCACATAATAAAGGACATCTGAGTTGTTTCTAGTTTGGGCTAATACAAATAAAGTTGTTATAAATATTTATGTACAGGTTTTTGTGTGAACATAAGTCTTTATTTCTCTGTAATACATAATTCCCAGGGATCAATTGCTGGGTCATATGGTAGCTGCATGTTTAATGTTTTAAAAAACTACTAAATGTTTTCTGGAATGACTATGCCATTTTACATTTCCAATAGCAATATCCAGGCAATCTAATTTCTTTGTATCCTAACAAGCATTTAGTGTTGTCCCTGGTTTTCATTTTAGCCATTCTGATACATATTTAGTCATTCAGTAATTTTTTAGTCTGATTACAAGCTAGGTACTTAGGATAGGAAAATATAGAAACTTTTGTATTCACCCACTCACACACACATACATTTATAGAAAGAGATTGATTCTCCATGCTGCCAAATCTATGTGCACATTTAATAGAATCACTGTTTTGCTGAGTCTCTTAGCTAAAAAGTGAATAGATCATGAGATAAAAGACCCTTTTTTCTTCTGAAGAGTTATCTGATACATTGGCCAAGATTAATAATGAGTAATAAATCTAGTATTTAGTCTTCTGGTTCTCGAGATTGATTTAGGCTATGAATCTATGAAGTCAAAGAAAAAAATTATATATGTTAAAGTAGTTAGCACTAAGCCTAGGAAAAATAGACTGTTGAAAGGTCTTGGGTGGAGCAATTTCACAGTTTTATTTAGTTGAAATAAACTAAAATGAGTTTATATATAGTGATTTTATTCTTTATAGACTTTCAGCACAATTTATATCAGCACTAAACTGGCCTTCTGCTTATGTCATTTTTTAATAATTTTATTTTTGTATATTCTTATGTATAGTAAATATCTTGTATTAGTATCCCATCCTTTATTTTTAAAAAAACTTTATTGTGGAAGTTTTCAAATATATACAAAAGTAAACAAAATAGCCTAATAAATCCCAATGTACCCATCACCCAGTTTCTACAGTTACTGTACCATGACCAATCTTGTTTTAGCTGTACTGCTATCTACTCCCTTGTCAACATTATATTGAAGAAAATCTAACAGATTGTATGATTTCATCCATAAATATCTCCATGTGCAACTTTAAATGATAAGGACTCATTTTTTAAAAATACCATTAGTACATCCAGACAATGAAAAGTAATTCCTGTTTATGCAAGTATTCATTCAGCGCTCAAATTTCAAATTCTTTCATGCCTTTTTTTTCCTGCTCAGTTTGTTTGAATTAGGATCATAGTTAGGTCCACACATTGCTATTGGAAGATACACTGTTGAAATGTCTTTAATCTTCTATAGTTCCTCTCTCTCAATTCACCCCCACACAGTCTATTTATTGAAGAAACCACAAAACTACCTCCTTCTGTTATAGCCTGGATCTTGCTGATTACATCCACATGGAATAGTTTAACATGTTCTTTGCAATTTAAAGAACTATCCTTCAGTTCCTATAAACTGGTACTTGGATACACAGGTTTAATTAAATTCAGATTTGATTTCTTTTTGACAAGAATGTTTCATCAGCAGTGTTGTGTGCTTCCGTTGACTGTCTTACTGTGACACTAGCAAAGGTTAATGCTCAATATTTAGTTCCATCCATTGACTCATTAGGAGTTGGGAAAAAAATGGTATTTTAATTTAATCGTTATCATTCCTGCTTTGCCTTTTAGCTGGAAAATTGCTATAAAGAGTTTCCCCTCATCTATTAATACTATTTGGTTATCTGACGGTACAGTTAGGATATAAAAGGACAAATACTTATTTTTTTCTAAGTATTCAATCTTTTGAATATAATGATTTGGTTCCCTGGCATCTTCCAATGCCTATAATGATAGTTCCTTTTTTTTTAGTATTATGAATTTACAGATTTAAACATATTTGTGTTATTCATTCCAATGTGAAGGTGTTTGACTTATACCACAATGTAAAGTATAGTACCACATATACTAAACTTCACTTAGTCGGTTAGACTTTAACTGTCAAGCCCCTTTATGTCTAATTGTAACAAAAATTATCTCCTCTGAGTAAACCACAACTTACATGTCTGTTTCAGATTTCAGTAATGTGATAAGCAAGAGTGATGTGAAGTCATTAGCTGAAGCTGATGAACAGGAAGTTGTGGCTGAGGTTCAGGTAAATATATTGTTCCTCTAACACATCTCTTTTATTGGCCCTTTCTAAAGATTTGAGTCTATAAATAAGGAAAGTGCTATCTCTTAAGAAAGGAGGCTGTTGATTGGACACAATAAATGTGCATTGCATCACACTCTACTCATATATATATAGGAAGTTTGGAAGAGGTATCAAATTGAATGGGAATAGAATTAAAGAAGTCAGTGGGAATAAGGAGATTGGAATGGTACTGGATTGGTAGGGAGGGTTTCACAGTGTTGAAGTCAGAGGCAGTTATGTTTTATAAAGGTAGTCTTACGAGCTATGCTATAAGAATGTTCATCTGCACAGTTATAGTTTATGTTTGATTGGAAGAGAGTAGGAGGTAAAGGATGAATGAGGTTTGTTTAAGTTCTGTTGGTGATTATCTTGCTTTGGGAATAAGCAGATTGGTCATTAGGTTAAAACTTGGAAACTCTTCAATATTCTCCATGCTATGAAATACTTCGAATTAGAACATTTCATGTTACCTTTTCCTTCTTAAACCCTTTAGTGTTCTTGAACACATTTATCACAAATGTTTTAAACACATTTATCACCTCAGTGAAGAATATCATCCTCAGGGGAACAGATAAGCAAGTTTGGATTTTTAGAAAGATGTGCTAGGTGATAAATGAATGAAAAAGAAGACCTATGTTAAATCACATTCTCCCTCATGAGAATACACTGGACAGCAATGTTCTTACTCAGCTGAGTGTAACACTGTGTATCTTTAGCAGTGTTTTATTTTTACTAATTGAAAAGTCTCCTTAAATATGATATGTATACTTACACAACTTTTGTTTTTTGATTGGGTTTTTTTTAAGATTTATTTTTGCTTATATTCTATAATTGTCTTATTAATTCCCTCACATTGACTATTGTTACTTAATTGTTAATTGATCAATTTTTTTATTACCTGTATTTCCTCCAATTTGATTGTATCACATAGTATTATATCACATATGAATATTATTGCATGATACAGTTAGGAGTTTGTGGAATAACTGACTGATCTTGGTGCTTTGTTTGTAGGAATTTTATGGTGATTACATTGCTGTGAATCCACATTTGTTTTCCCTCAATATTTTGGGTTGCTGCCAGGTATGGAAAGAAGGAAGGTTTTTGTTTGTTTATTTATCAGATGGAAGTTAATTCAGTAAGTAATTGGACTTGTAAGAAAAAATTCAAATATGTTCTATGAATGTATGTTTTTAACAAAAAGGGTCGAAATTGGGATCCAGTCCAACTATCCAGAACAACTCAAGGACTGACAGCTCTCCTTTTATCTCTGAAGAAATGTCCAATGATTCGTTATCAGCTTTCATCAGAAGCAGCAAAGAGACTTGCAGAATGTGTTAAGGTATGGCATTCTGTATCCCCAGTTCCAAAACATCAAGACCATTCATGTCCTTATCATATTTCCAAAACTAGAGGAATATTTTATCTGAAACCAAGGAGATGATACGTTAGGTTTATTGGCAAAGAGGTAGGAATTATATTTTAAGACCTAAGGCAACAAATTAGAGCTAAGATTCTTAGGTTTAACTCAGGAAACATTTGCAAGCTAGTTAACTTCTTTTGATCCGGTTAAACCACTTGTAAAATAAGAGTTTCAAATCCTAACTCCTTAAACAGAATGCTACTAAAATTTTGTCAAGCTTTTGAATCCTTTTATGGAAGGCCTGTGAAAGTGCAAAAAAACTATTGTAAATGTGGTTTTTATGTATTAATTTTCTATTTATGTCATCTCTATCTGCTACCAATTGGTTGACCAAACGTCTTTCTCTCTTACCCACAGCAAGTGATAACTAAAGAATATGAACTGTTTGAATTCCGGCGGACTGAGGTCCCTCCACTGCTACTTATTTTAGATCGCTGTGATGATGCCATCACCCCATTGCTAAACCAGGTGCACAGCCCTTTGTTAGCACAATGGAAGGATGATTTCAAGTGGTATTCATCAAAATGCAGATGTGGCAATGAACATGGTCCATTTATTTGCCTCCTTATTTTCAGCTATTCTTGTTTTTGCCTTGTATTTCCTAGTATTCTGGTATCAGCGTTCTAGCCACAGTCATCTTCAACTCTTGCTTCTGCCTCATCCTTCCTGTCTCTTTCTGCCACCATTCCTAATTAAGGCAACTTCTAGGTTCTCTGGGGTTTCCATGGTGGCTTAGCAGCGAAAAATCTGCCTGCAGTGCAGGAGACACAGGAGACATGGGTTCAATCCCTGGGTTGGAAAGATCCCTAGAGGAGGGTATGGCAACCCACTCCAGTATTCTTGCCTGGAGACTCCCATGGACAAAGGAGCCAGGGTCACAAAGAGTCATACACGACTGAAGCAAGTGACCACACATACACGCTAGCTTCCGTAGAATCTACTTTTCCAGTGTCTATCTGTTCTTTCCCATTGATGTTGCCATTACCTTGGTGTAACTAACCTCTTACAGCAGTAGTCCCCAGCCTTTTTGCCACCAGGGACAGGTTTCATGGAAGACAGTTTCTCCACTGACGGGGCTCGGGGAGGGCAGCCAGAGGGGTGGTGTTCTGGCCTTGTATGGTGGTGTTCAGGTAATGCGATCTGTGGGGAGTAGCAGATGAAGCTTGGCTACGCTCGCTCACCCAAGGCTCACCTCCCGCTGTGCAGTCTGGTTCCTAACAGGCCAAGGACCACTACCAGTCTGCAGCCCAGGGGTTGGAGACCCCTGTGTTATAGGAATTCTGAAATAGTCATCTACTTGATTTCCCACTTTTAATTGCTTTCCACTATAATGTATCTCACAGATACCTTGTTATTAAATTACTTTTACTAAAGCTGACAACTCTTAACCTATTACTCCTGACTTAAAAATTTTACCTGTTTCCCATATGCCTGCTGGATTAAATACAGACTCCTGAACTTGACCACCATGATCCTTCATAATGTGGGCTCAACCTTATAGAAAACCTGAAGCTCACTACTGTGTAGATGTGAAGTCGCTCAGTCATGCCTGACTCTTTGTGACCCCCATGGACAGTAGCCTGCACCAAGCTCCTCCGTTCATGGGATTTTCCAGGCAAGAGTACTGGAGTGGGTTGCCATTGCCTTCTCCAGGGAATCTTCCTGACCCAAGGATCGAACCCAGGTCTCCCGCATTGTAGACAGATGCTTTACCGTCTGAGCCACCATATGCCTCATTATTCTCTGCCATCATTTTATTCATGTTGTGACCTCGATCTGAACTCTGGAATGTTTGGAATACATTCTCTTCCCATCTTCACCTCTTAAAATTCTTATTTTTTAAAACCACTTGAAACATCTCCTTGAAGCTTTTACTCTTGTCAGACATGATTTTTTTTTTCCTTCGAATTACTGTAGAACTTTTTCTCTCACATCTCATACTGCACTTTCTATGTTGTACCTTTGTTTTCACATTCTCCTAGGTTATACATCCCTTCAAGGCAGACTATGTCTTACTAATGGTTGTTCTGTGAATTCAAGCACAATGCCTTAACAGTTTGTAGATGCTTTATTAATAGTGACTTTAAATTTGTAGGAAAAGGCACAGTCTATATTTCAGTTCCATCTCAGCTTATACTAATGTTAATGCTAGGGGAAATCTGTGGCTGTGGAGTACAACTCCTCTATGATAAGACAGCCTTATATTCTTAAAATTCAAAGTAATATAACTTTACATATTTTATATACTCTTAGTAATAATTAAAAAAAATTGACAGTGTAAAAAAGTAGAAAGAAAAATAGTTGCCTTTAATTCTGTTTACCCAAAGAAAAGCAATCATTCACTCAACAAATTTCACTGAGGACCTGTTAGGTACCAGGTACTGTATTAAGTACAGGAGATAAAAGGTTAAAAGATACAGTCTCTGTTCTCAAAGAGTTCATGATCCAATGAAGAGAAAGTAAACAGATCGTTTTAATTATGAAGTATGTGCTAATGGCAAAAGCATGCACAGGATGCTGTGTATGGAAGCATAAAACATTTTGTTGTACTTATTTTAAATGCTATAATGAAACTTGTTTTTTCAAGGATTCACTTGGCAAATATTTTAGGAAATAAAGTGCCTTCTTTTATAAGTCTTAAGTTATAACAAATCTAGATTATTTACATATGTATACACTTACACATATATAAATATTTAGTTTTAGACTCTAGGTTTAGGGGGTAATTTGCTGGAAAATACTTAGTTTTCGCTAATGGGCCTATGACTACAAGTAACCTATTCTCCATAAAAGGTGAGAAGGCAAATTTTGGGGTTTCTCCTTTTCAGTTTTACCAAATAAGTTCACATTTTGTAAAACTGGAAACCAGTCCTTCTTCACAATGCCTATTAAGTAAAAATATAAAATAAAATGGATTCACAGGCAACTTCCTGAATATGCACGTTTTGATCAACTTACAGGGTTTTTTCTGATAATATTAGTGTTCCCAGGATAAATATAGCACTACTCAGATCTGCAAGAACACACTTCTCATGCTGCAGAAAAACCACAGAAGCATACAGGAAATGGTACAGCTTGTAACTGCAGTACCAATATAGCCCTATCTGTGAAGCCAAAAATATACTCTTAATTCACAGGCAAAAATTGGAGCTAATGATAGATCTAATTTGTTTTCTTTCTATCAGGAATATTAATCTGGCTGCCCTTCTTCCAAAAGTGTGAAATCTAAAAGTATTTTGACTTTTGGATGTTTAACCAATTAAAATGAGAATCTTAATGCTTAGTATAGCACAAAATATTAATAAAATTTGAGCTAAATAGAGAACTTCCATGTAAAAAAAAACTAGTTTACTAAGAATATTATCAGGTTTTGTTTTCCTGCCAATTAATATTTCCACATTTTGTCAGTTACCAATTTTTTTTTGTCATTATTCTTTATTTAGTGGACATACCAGGCCATGGTCCATGAACTACTGGGTATAAACAACAATCGGATTGATCTTTCCAGAGTGCCAGGAATCAGTAAAGATTTGAGAGAGGTGGTGCTATCTGCTGAAAATGATGAGTTCTATGCTAACGTAAGTGGTTTAAAGTTCCTTTTAATTGTTTCTATGTGAGGTTAATCCTGATTTGTTAGAATGGGAGCAGGTGTGGGATTTCTTGTGGGAGGATTCGAGAGGCATCCAGAAGATAAACTGCATCTCAAGGGAGGACAGAGACTTTTTTTCTAACCCTTTAACAATACTTTTTTCTTAGTAATCATGTACTTAGTTTTGTCCTTTAAAAATTAGAACCTAATTTATTTACTGCCCTCCTGTCCGTAGCTCTTTGTGAGATTAGTAGTGGTATTCATCACCAGTGTCCTGGCCAATATCCAGATTTGGTAATTACAGTGAAATTTTCTTGCCCTTCAATTCTAACTGTATTCATTGTTCTTTTTCACTCCTTTTAAATTGTCTGAAAGTCAGCCTAGTGGCTAGAACTGTGTGTGCAATTTCCTTTTTCACAGAATATGTACCTGAACTTTGCTGAGATCGGCAGCAACATAAAGAATCTCATGGAAGACTTTCAGAAGAGGAAACCAAAAGAACAGCAAAAACTAGAATCCATAGCAGACATGAAGGTAAATTGAACATGTACATGGATGACTAACATGCAAGACTTTGGAACTATTCATGTAAGCAACATTTCTGGAATATTCTGGGTCTGATTTCTGCCTTGATTCCTTTTGTTTGGTTCAAGATTATTTTCTGTTTCTCTTTAGGAAACAATATAGTGAAAACTTCATAGTAAGCCATGAACTTCTTTCCATTCTTCAGTCATATTTGAACTATTTAATGACTTAGTCTCCTGACATATACCAGTCCTTCTCTTCTTAAGCATAACAAAATGCTGTGTGATTGCAAGTTTTAGATGCCTTAGTCTAGGCAGAAGAATAATCCCTTCCTTTTTTTTCTCTTCTTCATACATGCCTGTCCTCAAGAAATAACAGAACCCCCAATTGATGTTTTCCTCATGGCAGGCCTTTGTTGAGAATTACCCACAGTTTAAGAAGATGTCTGGGACTGTGTCAAAGCATGTGACAGTGGTTGGAGAACTGTCTCGGTTGGTCAGTGAGCGGAATCTGCTGGAGGTTTCAGAGGTTGAACAAGAACTGGCCTGTCAAAACGACCATTCTAGTGCTCTCCAGGTATCTGTTCAGTCCAATTTGATGAGCACCTACTGTAGTAAGCCACTGTGGCAAGCAGAGCAGGCGATACGAAGGCAAGTAATCCTTCTTAACCAACATGGAATTTACAGTCTAACAAGGAATTGAGACAGGAACACAAATTAGTAACACAAGATAGACGGGCTTCTCTGGTGGCTCAGATGGTAAAGAGTCTGCCTGCACTCCAGGAGACCCAGGTTCTATCGCTGGGTGGGGAAGATATCCCTTGGAGAAGGAAATGGCAACCCACTCCACTATTCTTGCCTGGAAAATCTGTGGACAGAGGAATCTGGTGGGTTACAGTCCATGGGGTTCCAAAGAGTTGGACACGGCTGAGTGACTAACGCACACACAAGACAGATAGATAATAAGAGGCACAGGAGAGGAAAAAACGTGCAATCCCTAAGGGTTCAGGCAATTAACTGAGTGTTTAGGAGGGCAACCCAGTCAACTAGAAAGAACGCTAGACTAAAATCAGAAGATCTAAATTTTAGTGTTTGATTTGCCACTTTGGGACCTGGAGCTGTTGGCTTTATTTCTTAGCCATTTTCCTTATTTGTCAAATAGGTATAATAATATGTATCTCACAGGATTGTTAGGAAGATTTAAAGATACAATATCTTTTAAAATGCTGGCGTCACTGACTCGATAGACGTGAGTTTGAGCAAGTTTTGGGAGTTAGTGATGGACAAGGAAGCCTGGCGTGCTGCAGTCCATAGGGTCACAAAGAGTTGGACACGACTGAGCAACTGAACTGAAATTTATAATATTGAGCATCTGCTTTTTATTCCACAAACATGTGAATTCTTACTCCATGTACATAGTACAATGAGTATCTAGAGGAACAAAAATAAATAAAATACCATCTTTTTCTTCAAAGAGTTCACATATTAGTAAGGGAGGAAGAAATTTAAACCAGGAGTTATAACATATGCAAAAAGTGCTATACTAGAGGTATTACAAAGGAATTTGGAAATACAGAGGAAGGATGGCTATTTTCCTTAAGGATGTGGCTTCTTAGAGCTTCTTAGAGAAGATGATATTACTTTTCAAGAAAATAAATTCTCAGCAGAGAGAATGCAGACATGGAGATGTTAAGAAAAAAAAAAGCCAAGGGAAGAGAGACTAACTCAGTGTAGCTAGTGCTGGGTACAAGATGAGGCATGGTCTTAGATAAGCCAGAAGGACAGATTGAGGCCTGGTTATGGCCATTTAAAGGAGATTGGGCTTTAATCTTAAAATGATAGGAGCTATCAGAGGATTTTAGCAGAAAAGTAACATAATCAGACAATTAGGCAGCATTTCAAGTTAATATTTAAGTCAGAGTTGTGTTATTGACCATAGTAAGATTTGAGGTTATTAGGAACAGTTTCTTAGAGAAGGTGATATTTAGATGGACTGTAAATAATGAATAGAATCTGGAGGAGTATTTCAGCAAAGCAAAGATGCAGAAGTATGCAGAGAAATAATAAACAGCATGACCTGTTGAGAGTGGGTGTGGAAGAGAAATAGGAGATAAAATTGAATTGGTAAACAGGAGCTAGTTTATGAAGACGCTTGTCAGAGGAATTTGTATTTGCTGAGATAGGCAAAGAGATCCAGCATAGAGTTTTATGTAGAAGTTGATATGATGAAAGTAGTATTTTAGGAAATTTAATAAGTTTGCTTTGGAGGTGAAAAAATTAAAACCAGGGAGGCTAAAAAAACTCTTCATAGTAGTAAAAATGTACAGAAGGATAAATATGAAAGACAATATCAAAGGGAGAAAATAATTTAGAGACAGATTGGCTATAAGAAAAACAAGAGAGAACAAATCAGAGATAATTCCAAAGTTCCTGAGACGTGACAAAATGTGGTATCACCAACAGTAAGTAACTTGGGAATGAGAGTCCTTTGGGAAATGGCTGTTTGTAAGCCATTTATTATAAGAAGCACATTTCCTTACTAATAAGACCCTATATTCTAAATCCTGGTCTCTTCCTCTCCTGCAATTCTTCTTTGTAAAATAAAGCCAGCATGGTATAATGGAAGCAACACGGGGTTTGCAGCCAGACTGTCTTGGCTTATATCCTGTCTCTATGTATCAACATTTCTTTGGGAAAATTCCTTATTTTGCTCAGGCCTATCGTAAAGTTTGATAATGATTTCAAACTTTTAGGTTGTTATCAGAATTCAGTAAGATGTAAAATGCTTCCCATATGATAGGTGCTTTGTAAAGGTTAGTTGCTTTCCTCTTAGCATAATTTTTGGTTTGGTTTTGTTTTTGGCTACCTTGGGCTTCACTGGTAGCTCAGATGGTAAAGAATACACCTGCAGTGCGGGAGACCTCAGTTTGATCCCTTGGTCGGGAAAATCCCCTGGAGGTGGGCATGGCAACCCACTCCAGTATTCTTGCCTGGAGAATTCCATGGACAGAGGAGCCTGGCAGGCTGCAGTCCATGGGGTCACAAAGAGTCGGACACGACTGAGCAACTAAGCACAGCCACAGCCTTGGGTCACAGTTGTGGCACTCGGGGTCTTTCCTTGGTGTGGGGGCTCTCTAGTTGTGGCGCATGGGCTTAGTTGCTCCACAGTGTGTGGGATCTTAGTTCACCAGCCAGGGATCCAGCTGCCATCCCCTGCATTAGCAGGCAGATTCTTAACCATTGAACCACCAGGGAAGTCCTTAAGCATAGTTTTTTAAAGATATGATACAATTGAAAGAAATAAATTCACCCACCTGTGGTTGCTTTAGTTATATATACCAAAGTCTACTGTGATTTATAGTTGCTGATTTTTACTTTTTAAAAGTCTTTATCACGATTTCCTCTTGGTAAACATTATTTTTAAAATCATAAAGATGCTATTTGCTTTATATTTATGAAAAGTACTTCTGACAGCAGTTCTAATTTTATCTCTGTATTCTTAAATCTTCACAAGGAACTTTTAGGGTGACTATTATTTTTAGTTGTGTTAAATTCTGATTAGTTTTTAATCAATATTTGTTGAACTATAGTTGATTTACAATGTTGTGTTAATTTCTGCTGTATAGGAAAGTGATTTCGGTTTTATATATATATACTTTTTTATAGTCTTTTCCATTATGGTTTATCATAAGTTTTAATTCTTAAATAGATAATATAAGTATTCGATGAAAGAGATAAATAGTACAAACTGAATCTATTTAGTAGTTTCACTTGCATCCTTACTGTTATTCTGTGTATGTGCAAGCCTATTTGAGTGTGTATATTTCCTTCTCGTTCTTTTTTAAAATTCAAATGATACCATATCATACACATAGTTCTGCATTTTGCTTTTTCACTTACTTTTATGTCTCAGAGACTGTTCCAGACTAGAACCTAAACACTCATTCTATTAAATCACTAAATAGTATTCCTTTGTAAAGATACTTCATAATCTATTTCACTTCACCAACTTTCTTGAAACAACACTGCTAATAACAATTTAGAGTTGGTCTGTGGGCCTAATTGAAATATTCCTATGGAAAACTTTTTATTTTTCTCAATAAAATGAATTTTGTTCTCTTATGAAATAAAAACAGAATTGTGTCCTGTAACTAAATTTAAATTTCCTTATGTTTCTTTATCATTTTAGCTTTCCCTTTAAAACAATAGAACCAAACTTAATCACTGGCCAATTTTAGTATCTTTATTTGTATCTCACCATATGGAAAGCATTTAGAAATGGCTACTATAATTCCTTTGCCTGAAATCTTATTTTTTGTTCATTTTAAAAGAAAAATAGACACTTTAAAATATGAATTCCATTTGTGATCCACTTTGCCAGTTCAGCATACAGGGTTCCTCAACCAGGGATCAAACCCGTGCCCTTTGCATTGAGAGCCCGGGATCTCAACCACTGGACTGCCAAGAAATCCCTATATTTTTAAAAATTATCTTTTGAAGATTTTCTTGCCCATGGTATTAGGGTTTTACAGTGAGCAGTTGATTTCGACTCCACCACCATAAAGGATTTCTTTGGCAACATGATGTAAATAGTTAATAAAGAGAACTTTTGTTTAATAATGAGTAGATGCCAAGGGCTTGACCCCTAGATGGGATACAGCATTCCTTGGCTTGACCTCAGATGATAATAACGTCATGAAGCAATGAATTGATTTTTGAGTAGAGATGAGGTTTGCTTTATTGAATAATGACTGTATCATGGTGAGGAAAGAAAAGCTCACATATTGCTAAAAATTAACCTAAAAATTGCTGCCACTTCTAACCAGTTATCCAGTTTGATTCAGAAGAATTTCGCTAGAACCAAACTGCAGTGTACTGTCATTGAAACATATGCATAGCCTTGGAAAAGACTGATTAGTAAGGAAGATTTTTTTTCATACCATAAAGGAAAAATCTTCAGAAAATAAACAGTTCCCCTTCCCCCTCTGTGTGGTTGTGTTGTCATATCACAACTTTTCATTTGAAAGAAGAATCTAGTCTATTTTATAGTCTTCTTTCCTGACCTTGGGTTCAGTTCAGTTCAGTTTAGTCCTCAGTCGTGTCCGACTCTTCCCGACCCCATGAATTGCAGCACGCCAGGCCTCCCTGTCCATCACCAACTCCCAGAGTTCACCCAAACTCATGTCCATTGTGTCGGTGATACCATCCAGCCATCTCATCCTCTGTCGTCCCTTTCTCCTCCTGCCCCCAGTCCCTCCCAGCATCAGGGTCTTTTCCAATGAGTCAACTCTTCGCGTGAGGTGGTCAAAGTATTGGAGTTTCAGCTTCAGCATCAGTCCTTCCAATGAACACCCAAGACCGATCTCCTTTAGGATGGACTGGTTGGATCTCCTTGCAGTCCAAGGGACTCTCAAGAGTCTTCTCCAACACCACAGTTCAAAAGCATCAATTCTTCGGCACTTAGCCTTCTTCACAGTCCAACTCTCACATCCATCCGTGACCATTGGAAAAACAATAGCCTTGACTAGACGGACCTTTGTTAGCAAAGTAATGTCTCTGCTTTTGAATATGCTGGCTAGGTTGGTCATAACTTTCCTTCCAAGGAGTAAGCATCTTTTAATTTCATGGCTGCAATCACCATCTGCAGTGATTTTGGAGCCCCCCAAAACAAAGTCTGATACCATTTCCCCAACTATTTGCCATGAAGTGATGGGACCAGATGCCATGATCTTCGTTTTCTGAATGTTGAGCTTTAAGCCAACTTTTTCACTCTCCTCTTTCACTTTCATCAAGAGGCTTTTTAGTTCCTCTTCACTTTCTGCCATAATGGTGGTGTCATCTGTGTATCTGAGGTTATTGATATTTCTCCCGGCAATCTTGATTCCAGCTTATGTGTCTTCCAGTCCAGCGTTTCTCATGATGTACTCTGCATAGAAGTTAAATAAGCAGGATGCCAATATACAGCCTTGACGGACTCCTTTTCCTATTTGGAACCAGTCTGTTGTTCCATGTCCAGTTCTAACTGTTGCTTCCTGACTTGCATAGAGATTTCTCAAGAGGCAGGTCAGGTGGTCTGGTATTCCCATCTCTTTCAGAATTTTCCACAGTTTATTATAGTCTACACAGTCAAAGGCTTTGGCATAGTCAATAAAGCAGAAATAGATGTTTTTCTGGAACTCTCTTGCTTTTTCCATGATCCAGCGGATGTTGGCAATTTGATCTCTGGTTCCTCTGCCTTTTCTAAAACCAGCTTGAACATCTGGAAGTTCGTGGTTCATATATTGCTGAAGCCTGGCTTAGAGAATTTTGAGCATTACTTTGCTAGCGTGTGAGATGAGTGCAATTGTGTGGTAGTTTGAGCATTCTTTGGCATTGCCTTTCTTTGGGATTGAAATGAAAACTGACCTTTTCCAGTCCTGTGGCCACTGCTGAGTTTTCCAAATGTGCTGGCATATTGAGTGCAGCACTTTCACAGCATCATCTTTCAGGATTTGAAATAGCTCAACTGGAATTCCATCACCTCCACTAGCTTTGTTTGTAGTGATGCTTCCTAAGGCCCCCTTGACTTCACATTCCTGGATATCTGGCTCTAGGTGAGTGATCACACCATCATGATTATCTGGGTCATGAAGATCTTTTTTGTACAGTTCTTCTGTGTATTCTTGCCACCTCTTCTTAATATCTTCTGCTTCTGTTAGGTCCATACCATTTCTGTCCTCTATCGAGCCCATCTTTGCATGAAATGTTCCCTTGGTATCTCTAATTTTCTTGAAGAGATCTCTAGTCTCCCATTCTGTTGTTTTCCTCTATTTCTTTGACCTTGGGTAAAAGATCTCAAATCATGCCTTTAATAACACTTAGGACAATAAATATTTGTCAGAGAAATGAAGGTAAAGAGTTCTGTTTGAAGCAGTATAGAATAGAATAGTGACTGTAAGGGCTTGGATCTTTGATGTCTTGGGTTTGAAAATGATTCTTAGCCACTCCAGTCTTAAGACTTTTTGTCTGTAAAATGGAGCGAAATATCGGTACTTAGCTCAAAGATTTTTGTGAGGATCCAGTGAGCTAGTACATACAAAGCACTTAATATGGCACCTGGTGCTTACAACATTCAATGAATGTTAACTATCACTGTTTTCAGTATTATTATTTGATGGTGCATTCTCTTTTTTATGGCATCCAGGACATGTTTTTGAATTCACTCGTGATCTTGGAACTCTCTGATTTTAGAAAGGCTTTTTTGCTTCTCATTAGAATTGTAAGAAAATTGTTTGAGACACAAAAAATTGAGGTGACAATTTTACTTTGACCAACTAAGATTAAAAATGATCCTGTCTCTCTAAACCATCATTTAACTAATGTTTCAGAAACAGTGTTGACCAGCAGAAGACCTACAACAAAGCTAAGTTTGACTAGTCATTAAGTAAAAGAAACCTGATATATTTTCCAGTTAGTGGAACTGGAACTGGATCTCGCCTATTTTCTATCATTTTTTTCTAGATAAGCTCTTTATAGTCACATAACTGTTCTCTCAGACTGTTAGATTAGGCTCATTTTTAAAATCATATCAAAATGCTGAAGACTTCTGCCAGTTTCATCTTGCTTTTCTAATCTGTTGGCTTATAATGCTATTCATTGAGTGGTTTACTACAGTACTGTGATAGTTGATAACAGGGTACAGAGCTTGTTCTTTAGGTTAAATTAAAGCCAAAAAAAAGAAAAAAGAATTATCTTTGGTTGCAGACTTCAACTGTATTTTGTACAATAGTTTAAAATACAGGTTGTCATTGTCTTTTAGTCATTTAAGCCATGTCCAACTCTTTTGCGACCCCATGGACTGTAGCCCACCAGGCTCCTCTGTCCAAGGGATCTCTCAGGCAAGAATACTGGAGTCGGTTTCCCATTTCGTTCTCCATAAAATATAGGTATGTCAATACAAATGTTTTTTTCTTGTGCTGCTTTAGCATAGTTTTGGTAGAAGAAAATAGAAAAGGAGTTAGCCCAAGATAAGAGAAGAATCTCTAAATATCAGAATTGTTTTTTAGTTAATGTCTTTTTGAATGAATGTTAGCTCCATTTTGAAACTTGACCTTCACAGATAGTGTTTTTGCATTTCTTTTCCTTTTCCTACATTGCTGCTGCTGCTGCCAGGTCGCTTCAGTCATGTCCGATTCTGTGCAACCCCATAGACGGCAGCCCATGAGGCTCCCCCGTCCCTGGGATTCTCCAGGCAAGAACACTGGAGTGGGTTGCCATTTCCTTCTCCAGTGCATGAAAGTGAAAAGTGAAAGAGAAGTCGCTCAGTCGTGTCTGACTCTTAGCGACCCCATGGACTGCAGCCCACCAGGCTTCTCCGTCCATGGGATTTTCCAGGCAAGAGTACTGGAGTGGGGGTGCCATTGCCTTCTCCGTTCCTACATTGGGCCTACACTAATGTTAGAATCCAGTGAAAGATTTCTGAATCCCATCTTCTTAAGTGGACAGTAGTTTTCTGTTTCACTCTTTACTCAGCTGTTGTTATTATGTAACAGTATGCTTTTCTCTCTTGATTATCTCAAAAAGTCATTATATAATTCAGCCATATTTTCAACATATAAATACCTCCATGAAGCACATACCTCCTATGTAACTGAAGGCGCTCAGATTCTTTTTCTCCTTTTCCCTGGTTAAAACCCTGGAATCTCTGTATAATGTATGTCACTATCAGTCAAGTTGAGTCAAGTAGCCATGAGGGAAATAGTGCAAAATTAAGTCAAAGGATAACACGGCATCCAGGCAGACAAAAAGGCCCTGCTTCTTCAAGGACTTACATAACTGAGAACGAAGGAAGAATTCAGCTGGTACCTACATGTGTCTTTTCATAAGGAGCTAGGTGAGTTTAACTGGAACACTGACCTGAGCCATGGGTTGGGTCCTCAGGGCTCTAGAGACAGCAGAGTAGTCTTGGACCAGATCTGGGCTATCAGATCACAAGGCCGCTCATCGAGGAAAGGCTAAGAGTCAAGCCACAGACTCTAAACACCAGTACCACATTTTGAGGAATAAAAGTGGGTTTATTAATGAGAAACAGAGGCAGGAGTCAAGATTGAAGGGAAGGTAATTAGAAAGGGAGCAGATAGGAAGGGTATAAACTAATTGCTGCAAATAGTCTTTGTCACCATTCTGGTTTTTGTAGGTTTATAGTTACTTGAGTATCTCAGGTTTGCTTAGATGTGCAAAGACAGGTCAGGCTTCCCTGGTGGCTCAGTGGTAAAGAATCTGCCTGCCAATTCAGGAGGCATGGGTTCCATCCTTGGGTTGGGAAGATCCCCAGGAGAAGGAAATGGCAACCCACTCCAGTATTCTTTCCTGGGAAATCCCATGGACAGAGGACCTTGGAGGGCTGCAGTCCATGGGGTCACAAGAGTTGGACATGTCTTAGCGACTAAACAACAAAGACAGATCAGTCAGAAATTGAGTAGATTTAAGGTAAAAAGAGACTACAAGGGCAGAAAATGAAACATTGTGCTTATAAGAAAAGCAACCACAGAGATCTCAGATGGATGTTTTATGCCAAGTGACTGAGATACTTATGAAATGGTATATTTTTACTTGATAAGGAATTTGTATCCTGAAATTTCTCCATATTATAATAGAAATTAGTGAAATGTGTGAATAGGCTATTCTAAATAGCCTGTATTTAGTCACTGCTCTATGGAAAAGTTACCACAATAGGGAAAAGAAGTAAGGAAAGTTTGTGATTGCAGGGTTTAAATCTGTAGAAGAGAAATTTCTTCCTTTTTGATCCTATAAGGATGATGGTAGTGAGATGTTCAGCCAGAAAAGCAACAGTAAAAATCCTACTGAGAAAACTTTCTACTTGAAAGCTACCTAGGAGGCTCTGCATTTCATCATTGTCCCTCTTTTTAGTGTGAACAGTAGAGTTCTTAGACATTAGACATGGTTGTCATGAAGTACTAAAAAGATAATGTATTTAAAAGCATCTTGTAAGTTGCAGAGTACTATACAGATGTTAGTGGTTATGTCCTCGGAATCCAGTGCCCTCCGAAACTCTTAACTAGTCTTTCAGTTCATTTGTTTCTCTGATTTCCATATCCCTATTAATAGCATCTCTTTCAGCCTCTCAAACTAATTCCGAAGCTTAGTTTTTAAGGCCTTTTGTAGAAATGAAGTCTTTTATGGTTCCTCAGTAACTAGACGAACATCTCTTTACTTTGTGTTCCCTTTCCCCCATTGCACTGATTTTCAGTTTTTGGTTTTTTCATACATATGTTTCTGTTACAATACCACATATGTGTTCCTGAAAAGACTTCATATTCTGCAAAATGATGCACTAAAAATAAACAAGGGTTATGGGAAAATAGGGTTATAAGCAGATCACTTAAAATTTATGTAACCAAAAAGAAAAATCTATATAACTTTGTAATCAGAGCCCTAATAAAATAATAACAATCCTAATTAAAATGCTAGCACAGTTAAATTTCCACTGGCATTTGCACCTGGAGAAGGAAATGGCAACCCACTCCAGTTTTCTTGCCTGGAGAACTCCATGAACAGAGGAGCCTGGTGGGCTACAGTCCGTGGGGTGGCAAAGAGTTAGACACGATGGCGACTAACACTTGCACCTAGAAATGCACTCAGAGTATCCTTTGTGGTTTTACTCTGTAGCTCATGTCTTTTTCTTCAACAAATAAGGCCTCAAAAATATCTACTTCTCAGAGACTTGTGTCATCAAAATTAAAAGTACAATATGAGGATATCAGTCAGTTTGGGGTTATTGTTTTGTTTTTCTTTTTGACACAGATAAACATCTTTGCATTCTTTTCATTTTCATTTTCCCTTTCCCCATGTAGCTTAACATTGTGGAAAGTGCAGCAGTTCTTAAAGCTACAAAGCCAGTTACTTCTTAAAAAAACACTTCTGTTGAATTTTCATCTTTTTCCTTAACATCTTGGTGAGGGATGTTCTTTAAAGAGGAAACTTGTCCCTGATCTTTTCTAAATATTAACTTGCTGAAAAATTACATACAAACCAATATGCCTTCTGTGTTGTTCCCATGTTTACCAATCTCGTAGAGCTAAAGCACATTAAACAATGTGTTTTATAGCAGAATGAGCTATACTGTTTTATCCTCCTTTACCCCATTGTCTGTGAACTCACTGAGGACAGAAAGTGTCTCTAACTTATCTCTGTATCACCTCCAGTGTCTGACATAGTACCTTGTGCTTAAGAGAGTGATCAAAAGTATTTGTTGGCTCTAATTAATGTGTTCTACTGTGTAATAAATATAAATCTACACTGTAGGGAAGTCTCCTTATGGGAGAATTGATAAAACCTAAACATAATTTTTTCTACTTTTGTTTGCTGTCAGTACCTGCCCTCTTAAGACCGTAAGTGTTCAATTTACAGATTACATGCTGTCACATATTCATATCTCTGTGAACCATGTTGAGACATATTGTTACATATGATGCTTCTTGGAGATTAAACCCATTCTAGGTAAAATTTTGCCAATGTGTCTTCGTTTCACTGGTCAGTCACTAACACTGGAAGAAGGCAGTAGAGTTTTACAAGTCAACTGGTAATTTCTCTTGTGTGCTATATTGACTGAAGCAGTAGAACTAGTGGTGGGAATAATATGTATTCCTTATTTTGGCAAGGAAATTGTAATCTCTCCCACATAAGACCCTAGACTATCTCAGTCAAAGGAAAGAAAAGAGGAAATAACCATGGTCAAATTCATATTTGTCTTAAGCAGTTACAATGAGAATTTATGTCCTTGTTTAATTCTTATCTTGGGCAAAAGGCATCTGATTTTCTGTAGTTGAGACAGTTGCCTAGCCTATGACCTGTACGTTGCCTGAGTAGTGATCTTGCGTGCTCAGTCACTTCAGCCGTGTCCAACCCTTTGCGACCCCATGGACTGCAGCCCGACAGGCTCCTCTGTCCATGGGATTCTCCAGGCAAGAATACTAGAATGCCCTGCCCTTCTCCAGGGGATCTTCCCAACCCAGGGATCGAACCTGCATCTCCTCTGTCTCCTGCTTTGCAGGCAGATTCTTTACCCACTGAGCCACCTGGGAAGCCCAGTGATCTTAGTCATGCATATTTTTGTCAGATGTATCAGTACCATTCAGTAATTCTTAGAACCAAGATACTATACATCACCCAAGTGAAGGGAGGATAAATATCAATTCTCTGTTTTTTCAGAACGTAAAGAGGCTCCTGCAGAACCCCAGAGTGACAGAGTTTGATGCTGCCCGCCTGGTGATGCTTTATGCGCTCCATTACGAGCGACACAGCAGCAATAGCCTACCAGGATTAATGATGGACCTTAGGAATAAAGGTGTTTCTGAGAAGTATCGAAAGGTAACCAGATTTATATATGAATCCCGCCAAACAGGAACCAGCTCTGTTATTACAGCCTTTTAGTTCTGACAGATGATGAGTCATACTGTTTTTATGGGATTCCCTGGTAACTCAGTTGGTAAAGAATCCACCTGCAATGCAGGCAACCCCGGTTCGATTCCTGGGTCAGGAAGATCCACTGGAGAAGGGATAGGCTACCCACTTCTTGGGCTTCCCTTGTGGCTCAGCTGATAAAGAATCCACCTGCAATGCAGGAGGCTGGGTTCGATCCTAATTCTGTCCTCTCATGTCTTCATTTCCTTAATAAAGTTATTTTCTTCCTGTTTCCCAAGCAGTAAGAAATTGTTTCTCTCTCTCTTTTTTTCTTTTTTTTAAAACAAAGCTTGTATCTGCAGTAATTGAATATGGTGGTAAACGGGTCAGAGGAAGTGACCTCTTCAGCCCCAAAGATGCTGTGGCTATTACCAAGCAGTTCCTCAAAGGATTAAAGGTATATCGCTATGCTTTCCTAAATGAGAAACAGTTGAAGCCCCTGACCCTGAGAGTGAATGAAAGTGAGCTTCCAAGTAACTTCAGGATTGCCGCTGATTTAGTACTATGTCAGTTAAATGAGGGACTTCCCAGGTGGCGCAGTGGTGAGGAACCCGCCTGCCAATGCAGAAGACACAGGAGATACAGGTTTGATCCCTAGGTTGGGAAGATCCTGTGGAGGAGGGCATGGCAATCCACTCCAGTACTGTTGGCTGGAGAATTCCTTGGAAGAGGAGCCTGGCAGGTTACAGTCCATGGGGTTGCAAAGAGTCGGACACGACTGAAGCGACTTAGCATGCATGCATGCGGTTAAATGAAATTAAAGCAGACGGTCTCTTGAAAGCTTTTTCTTTAAATACTTCTTTTTTTTTAATACTTTCTGTATTGGAACAGCATCAGCATTGGCCCAAACAGCTAATAAGGGAATAGTAAGATATTTCCAGGAAATACCCAAGAATAAAAAGGCAGACAGTTCACTTAGTCATAACTATTTTACTCCATTTGTTTATAATTTAAGGTTTGTCAGGTAGTTTTTCTGTGACAGAAGTTAAAGATGAAGTAAGCGATTATAAATCTTTTAAAACTACCTATTTTGTTAATATGGTCAAAAGTTAGTTGTAATCTGCTAGCCTTTATGTTTCCTGAAATTTTTTCATTTTCCTGAGTGTTTCTAGTCTCTTGCTACATAATCCTTTTCTTTTTATTTACCTTTCATATAATATTTTCTCAAAAGAATGAATCAGTGAAGAGATGATAAGGAATTTAAGCAGTTGCATTTTTTTAATTCCTTTAGAATAGCTAGCCTTAAATTACAGAGTATTTTCATAAGATTGGAACATTTCTATTGATGAAAATAATTAACTAAAATTCTCCTAAAATTGCTGCTTGACTCTTATCCCATGAAATCTCTATTGCATGTCCTTTTCTGATATGAGTATCATTAACAGTTACATTGCATGTTTCAAAAAAAATGACATAAGAACCATTTCCCCCTGTCTTAGGGAGTAGAAAATGTATATACTCAGCATCAACCTTTCTTACATGAGACCCTGGACCATCTCATCAAAGGAAAGCTTAAAGAAAACCTGTATCCTTATCTAGGCCCCAGCACACTCAGAGACAGGTAAGAGGACAAAGATATTAATAATAAAAATCAGAAACACTAAGAAAATAGGAAATTTAGGGTACTGTAAGAGACTACAACTAAGATTCTGTCATTCTACTCTTCCTTTCCCAGTTGTTTCAATTCTCAGATTCTTCTGGTTTTACATGTGTCAAAGTGAGATTTAAATTTCTCTATCAAGCCTGAAGTACTATTTCTTTTGGAATACAGAAACAAATGTTTTGGAGCACTCCAAATACTTGTGTCCTGTCCTGAAGTATCAGACTAGTTCACTTATGCCATTTAAGGTTCAGTTCCATGGCATCTAGCATTTGGAGTTTCAAACATTAAAGCTGAAAATAGATTTGCTGCTCAACTGCCATCCAGAGCAGGTTGTTACTATTTTTGGCGAGGACTGGACTTTGCCAAATGTGGCCAATATACACACTGAGACCTAATTAACAAAGGCCTTTTGTCACACTGGAGGAAAGGATGGTTTTCTTTTTAGGTATTAACTGAAGGAAGCAATTAGTTGTCATTTTAATCTGGTGGTTTGTTAAGTTTTAATAAAAACAAAGCTTGTCCAGAATAAACTTACATAAGCCAACCTGAAATTTTAAATATACATAAATTCTACCTAGTTATAAATTCTATACAAAAAAAATTATGTATTTTTTATTGGGACCACATATTATAAAGAGCCTAATATATGTAGCTGAATCCTATTAGATTGATTGATTTGAGAATTGTTACTGTTGGTATAATTCTTCTATTATTTCAGCTAATTGTAATCTAAGGCCTTGGAAGAATAGTGTTTTATGAATGTAATAAATTTCCAAAAGGAGAAAAATGTTTTTCTCCTTTTAGAGGTATATAAATAACTCTTCTATGATAAAAATGTATTTTTTCACTTTTTTTCTTAAAAAAAAAAATCTCTATAGTCTGGTAACAGAACAGAAAAAAATTCTTTTTAAAAATCCAAGGTTGAAAAGCAGAACATCTGGGGTTAAATTCAGACAGTATACTCATTTGGAATCAAAATTTAGAAATGTCAGCAAAGTGGTAAAAAGGAAAGGCAGCCCAAAGCTATTCACCTGAGAGGCTTTTTGAAAAACAGTATAACTCTATTAAATAGCCTTCTGATTAACATGATAAAAGTAAAAATATTGCTTTTCTTATGAATTTCGTATAAGAATTATTGAACAAGAAATTGGCTAAAGGGACATAATAGATCACCAGAAGAGTGGATGATTAGTTCATGACAGTAAACCTTTCTAATCTGGGGAATTCGTTTCCAAATAAATTTCAAAATGATGCTCTTCTAGCAAAATGTACAATTTATCAGTTGTCAGCATCTGTTAAAGCATTTGTCACTATTACCTAAATATATATTAATAATTCAATTGCTTTGTCCTTTTTTATAACAAATATTTGAATGCTTTCTGTATGTCAAGAACTGCTTAAGATGCTGGGGAAGTAGAAGTGACAGGAAAGGCAAAGTACCTGCCTTAAATTACATGAAGGAGGCAGACAGTAAACTAGTAAACAAATAAAAAATATAATTTGAATGAGAAGTGCTATTCAGGAAATAAATAGGATAATAAGCTACAGAGTACTCTGTCAAGGTGGGGAGGGCTACTTCAGATGGAGAGAACCTCTCTAAAGAAGTGATATTGAAGATGAGTTTTGAATTACAAGAAAGAACCAATCACATAATGATGAGGAAGAAAAGCATCGTAAGCAGAGGATATATCAGAACAAAGTCCTTGAAGAAAGAAAACTTGGCAAGTTCATGGAACAGGAAAAAGTCCAGTGCAGTTGGAGCATAGCAAGTAAAGAGGGAATAAGTTGAGAAGATAAGTAAGGCTGGATCACATGGGGTCTTGTAGGCCCTGGTAAAGGTTTTTTTTGTTTTTTTGTTTTTATTTTAAGTGGCATAGAAAGCCACTAAAGAGCTTTAAACATTCAAATGACATAAACTGAATCATGTATTAAAAGATCAGCTTGGGGGGAGAATGGATTGTTGAAGGTAAAATTAGAAGCAGAAAGACTACTTAGGAGGTGGCTGCAGTAGTCCAGGTAAGAAATGAAGATGCTTTGGATAAGGAGCCTGGGAGCGAAGGTAGAATCAATAGACTTACTTAATGGGAGTAGAGTAATGGGACAAGGGTAAGAGAGAAGTCAAGAATAATTCTCAGGTTTTAGAAGAAAATCAAGAGTTTTATTGTTAAATTGCAGATGTCTGTTAGATAGTTGGAAATGTTCATTGCTAAATTGGAAGTTGTCAAGATTTTGGTGACTTAAAGCTATGCATTCATCTCACATGCTAGTAAAGTAATGCTCAAAATTCTCTAAGCCAGGCTTCAGCAATACATGAACCACGAACTTCCAGATGTTCAAGCTGGTTTTAGAAAAGGCAGAGGAACCAGAGATCAAATTGCCAACATCTGCTGGATCATGGAAAAAGCAAGAGAGTTCCAGAAAAACATCTATTTCTGCTTTATTGACTATACCAAAGTCTTTGACTGTGTGGATCACAATCAACTGTGGAAAATTCTGAAAGAGATGGGAATACCAGACCACCTGACCTGCCTCTTAAGAAGTCTGTATGCAGGTCAGGAAGCAACAGTTAGAACTGGACATGGAACAACAGACTGGTTCCAAATAGGAAAAGGAGTCCGTCAAGGCTGTATATTGTCACCCTGCTTATTTAACTTCTATGCAGAGTACATCATGAGAAACACTGGACTGGAAGAAGCACAAGCTGGAATCAAGATTGCCGGGAGAAATATCAGTAACCTCAGATATGCAGATGACACCACCATTATGGCAGAAAGTGAAGAGGAACTAAAAAGCCTCTTGATGAAAGTGAAAGAGGAGAGTGAAAAAGTTGGCTTAAAGCTCAACATTCAGAAAACGAAGATCATGGCATCTGGTCCCATCACTTCATGGGAAATAGATGGGGAAACAGTGGAAACAGTGTCAGACTTTATTTTTTTGGTCTCCAAAATCACTGCAGATGGTGACTGCAGCCATGAAATTAAAAGACACTTACTTTTTGGAAGAAACGTTATGACCAACCTAGATAGCATCTTGAAAAGCAGAGACATAACTTTGCCGACTAAGGTCCGTCTAGTCAAGGCTATGGTTTTTCCTGTGGTCATGTATGGGTGTGAGAGTTGGACTGTGAAGAAGGCTGAGTGCTGAAGAATTGATGCTTTTGAAGTGTGGTGTTGGAGAAGACTCTTGAGAGTCCCTTGGACTGCAAGGAGATCCACCCAGTCCATTCTGAAGGAGATCAACCCTGGGATTTCTTTGGAAGGAATGATGCTGAAGCTGAAACTCCAGTACTCTGGCCACCTGATGCGAAGAGTTGACTCACTGGAAAAGACTCTGATGCTGGGAGGGATTGGGGGCAGGAGGAGAAGGGGATGATCCAGGATGAGATGGCTGGATGGCATCACGGACTCGATGGACGTGAGTCTGAGTGAACTCCGGGAGTTGATGATGGACAGGGAGGCCTTGCGTGCTGCGATTCATGGGGTCGCAAAGAGTCGGACACGACTGAGCGACTGAACTGAACTGAAAGCTATGTCACCTTTGAAAGTGATTAGATCACTCAGGGAGAAAGCATAGAAGGGGGAAGAAAGCATCCAGGACTAAGCACTGAATAGAGGATATGGAGTCAGCAATGGAGACTGAAGAAGAGACAGACAGAGAGGAGGAAAACCAGAAAAGCTTGATGTCATAAAGATCAAGGAGTGAGTGGTTACCTAAAGACTAGTCTTCTGAGACATAAAAAGTTGAGGACAGTGAAGAATCCATCAGATTTGGCAATATGAAGGTCTTTGATGACTTTATTCCCCAGTTTCAGTATTCTTGCCTAGAGAATCCCATGGACGGAGGAGCCTGGTATGCTACAGTCCATGGGGTTGCAAAGAGTCGGACACGACTGAGCAACTTCACCTTCACCTCAGTGAGTTTGGAAGCCAAATTAGAGACGGTTACAAGAAATAAGATAGAGATGACAGATATATGTATGTAACACTTTTTAAGAAGTTTTACATGAAGGGGGTCAGAAATTGGGATCATAGTCAGAAGAGACTGTGGGCTTGGGGAAAAGAGAAATTCTAGAGCATACTTATAATCTGATGAGAATTATCCCAAAGAAAGAGAAATAGGTAATGCAGAAGAGAAAGGGGAAGAGTTGCAGAAGTGAAGTCTGAGGGAGCTAGAACAAGCAGGGGAGATTTTGATGGGAGCAGAGGTGCTTCTTTCACTGTAGTCGCTTTGATGGTGAGAACATGGAAACCATCTTGTCTGATTACTTCTATTTTTTCAGTAAAATATGACATCAAGCTATTAGGTGAGGTACAGGATAAAAAGAAAAAGCATTGTGAAATTGTTATTTTTAGGCTTGGAATCAAATTTACTAGGGAAATGTAAGTAAAACTTCTAAGCAGGGTTGAGTGCCCATTGGAGTTTTGTGTTGTTAGTTTAAAATACAGCCCATGAGCCTAGTTGTATGGTTTTATATAGCAGCTTTTAGCTGCAATAGAGTAAATGAAGAGAAGGCTGATAGCTGGGTTCAGCCAGGATTTGGGGAAATGAAAAAAAGGAAGATATTGGATAGTGAAAAAAGTATTGTTGAGTGAATTGGAGGTATTGATGAGGTCAAGGAATTATTTCTTAGTAGAGATATTAGCATAAGTGAGTTGAAAGTTGAGGGACTGGTTGTTAGAGAAAGAAGTCTTGAATTCAAGATCCCTTCTCCAGGGGATCTTCCCAATCCAGGGATCGAACCCAGGTCTCCCACATTGCAGGCTGATTCTTTACCAGCTGAGCCATCAAGGAAGCCCTTTTGTATTGCAGATACTTGTAATGAAAAAGTTGATGTTACAATCATGGGTGTTGGTGGCTGTGAGGGATGGAAGAACAAATCAGTATGGGTGAGGAGACTGGGATGTGAGATGATGTTAAAGTCACTCAAAGTCTTGGAAGGAGCAAGAATGAAAAGGAGGACAGTTAAAGTCTTCAGGGAATAAAAGAGTGACCAGTAAAGGAGGTCAGGAGAAAACAGTGCAATTATGTCATGAGCTTCTGAGACAATGAAAATTGTGAAGAAGGCAGAAAACTGGTTAGAAGAAGAAGAAAACTGGTTAGAATTGTGAAGAAGGCAGAAGCTGTGGTAGGAGGCACACAAGATACCTCTACCACCTCCTGGCCCTGTTTTTAACAGAAAGAAGACTGCAGAGGACTTGAAAAGACCTACTAAACAATATACTTTTTAAAATTTGTCGTATAGATATACTCGCACAAGTACACAAAGACATGTACACAAGGATATTTACCAAAACATCATTTGTAATGGTGAGGGAAAAAAAAAAACACCCAGAAACAAGATAAATATTTTTCAATGGAGAACTGGCTACCTCGATTATAGTACATTACTGTGCATTCTTCTTAAGAAATGGCATAACTCTTCATGGCGTGATACCAGAAACTTTCTAAGATATATTAGATAGAAAATCAAGATGCTATAATACCCCTTTTGTGTAAGACTGTATATTAGCATAAATGTGATTGTGTACATAGGTGTATATAAATAAAGTCTGTGCTTGACTGTACATATTTTTATATATTTATGCGGGCTTCCCTTGTGGCTCAGCTGATAAAAAAATCTGCCTGCAATGTGGGAGACCTGGGTTCAATCCCTGGGTTGGGAAGATCCCCTGGAGAACAGAAACGCTACCCACTCCAGTATTCTGGCCTGGAGAATTCCATGGACTATAGTCCATGGAGTCGCAAAGAGTCGTACACGACTGAGTGACTTTCACTCACTCACTCACATATATATATGTGTATATACATGTATGATTATGTATACAGTAGATATATCTGGGAGAATAAATAAGTTTTTAATAATGGTTACCTCTGGATATTAAGACAGTAGTTGTATACACATCTGTCTTTCCCACTAGGTATTAAGTACTTAATCTTGCGGTAAGAACTATGTTTTATTAATATTTGGGTTTTTCACAATATTTAACACAGTGCTTTACATATAGATGTTCAGTAGATTTGTCAGATTTCTTACGTAGCCACCTGTAGTGGTTGACATGACAAGACTTACAGTTGGGAAATTTAAACTAAAGAATAAATTTGACTGATACTACCAGAAAATTTCAATGTTTGCAATTTGCCTGCACAGTATTTTGACTCTGTATTCACTTAGCCCCACCCTAAGCTCTAGTCACTGTCTTCACCTTAGATCATCACATTTAAAAGAGTCATTGATTATAGTCATCTTTATGGTTAACTTAAGTCTCATCATGATAGAACTTATTGGTTTTGTTGTTACTGTAATAGTAGAAGATATCAAAAGAGATCTGGCAAGAACACAACTTTGCAAAACCAGGAACAATTATAGAACTGTTTTAGCCCTTAGCTAAGTTAGTGGTTAACCTGTTTGGCAGTATAGCTATATCCACAAGTTAGGTTTGATCTTTCTCCACAGATGGTACTTTCACATATCTCATTGAGGCTAAATTTTTTTTTTTCTTGCTCCAGAATTGCTTTTTATCCCTGATAAAAACAAGCAACTGAAACATGTGATGAGAAAATGAAGCTATCTGGTCATGCATTCCAAATTTAGTAGAATTCAAAAAGGAATTACTCGTTCACATTTGTACCAACTGAGTAGAATCTTGCTTTTGTTTCTATGGAAGCAGCAGTCCTTTCTCATTGGCCTTTTCTCCTACAATCAATGCTCATATGATCTTTAACCATCTGTAAGTACTAATTCAAAAATTTGAATTTTAGCCATAACAGCCCACAAAATAGGTAAAATATTGCTTCTTAAAAGTTTTAAGTTTTTCTACTTAATGATTAAAGTAATGATTTTTAGAAATACTGTATGTAAAAATGTTTTTATCTTCTAATAAAATTTGTTGTCATTTAGTCCAACTTTTTTGCATGCCCGTGGACTATAGCCTGCCAGGCTCCTCTGTCCTGGGATTTCCCAGGCAAGAATACTGGAGCGGGTTGCTTCTCCAGGGGAACTTCCCAACCCAGGGATCACACCCACATCTCCTGCTTGGGAGGCAGATTCTTTACCACTGAGCTACCTGGGAATAGGATATGAATTGGTTGGGTTCTCAAGTTGTCCCTGTATATCTATATACAGCGTGAACAGACTAATGTTTTCTAATGTTCACTATTCTGCATTAATTATCTGCTTTCGGTTGCTATCGTGAATTACAGAGCATAGGAAGATGTGTACAAAGAATTGAACTTGTGTATTCCCTTTAACCATTATATAAAACTGTTCTACTATTGGGCCTTATCGGAACATCTACTTTTAAAATTCACCAGAGAAAGGAATTAAAAGATGTCAGAGACTTTTTATTTTTTTATTTTTTTCCACCGATGTTCCTCCTTAAGCCAGCCTAAGTAGGAAACACAGGAAAACATTTATTAATGTTTTCATAACTAAATGTGACATAATCATCTTTGTTAGGTACACAACTGAGTCAAGCTCTAGGAGCCTATCCCTGTTTAAGTATCCTTACATAGATACAACCTAAACTCACAGTTACCACCCATGACATTTTCTTCCCTCTCCAGCAATACAAAAATACTCTGGCACCCTGAAATTATTAGACTAAAAGATAGTATTCTCTGGCTGTGTTAGAAACCCACTTGAATTTATTCCTTCCCAGTTCTTGCCTTTCTTTTCCATAAGAAAGAGATGTACGTTAGAAGCAGGTGATCGGCAGAGGGCAGCTATGGAAAAGCAACATCATGTTCCAGGATGAGCCTTGTTACTCTGCTCAGCTGCTTGTTAAACTGACTTATCAGACCAGGGGACTTTCCAGGTGGCTCATATGGTAAAGAATCTGTCTGCCAGTGCAGGTTACACAGGAGACTCAGGGTTGATCCCTGGGGCAAGAAGATCCCCTGGAGGAGAAAATAGAAGCCACTCCAATATTCTCTCTTGCCTGGAAAATCCCATGAACAGAGGAGGCTGGTGGGCTACAGTCCACAGTGTCACAAAGAGCTGGACATGACTAGGCATGCATGCACACATATCAGACCAGGACCTCAAAACAAAAGTGTTCCTGTCTAGTTCCTCTCAGCAGTCATGTGTACCCCTCTAAGAGAGAAACCTACTTCCCTTATTCTTAATGAAGTAATCTGTGTAATTCATGAGTATTTATTGAAAATAAGCTGCAAGATGGGTCTCAGTCTGGATTCATCCCTTAATGTAAAGAGCAATGCTTATGAAATGTTACTGTAAAAAATACTCATTTTTCTGGCAAAAAATCATTTCAGTTTTGAGGATTTTATTATTTCTGAATAGTGTAACTGCCTGTATTTTTTCTCCTCTTGTTTTCTAAATATGTAGGCTAGCCCTAGATAGTTAGACCTATTGGTAGACCTACATAGAACAAACTATTGATAAAGTGTCTTCTTGTCTTCTTAGTGGCACATTCTTAGAACATTTGATTTTTTTTCCCCACAGAACTCACCCTTTAATGAATCTTAAACCAGTTGAGACTACACTTGAGAAGCTATTATTATCTCAGAATCACTGGTACCTCTAGAATCAATATATTGGGAAGAATTGAAAATATATATCCTTAGAAATTTAGTGATTATTCATTATTCACTTTTACTATGGTAAAAGTTACAGGGACTCATATCAGTTTTTAAAGTTACAACCAATTGTAGTTTATATGATCCCTTTCTCATGAAATAAACCCCTAAAGATCCTGACAAGAGCGGAACTTGAGTCTTAGATGTTTGTAGAAATCTTAGAAATATTAGTATTTCTAAGAGAAATACTTCTGTAGAAATATTAGTAAGAGTTGAAACAACACATATCAGATGTAAGAAAAGACAAGGACCTGTATTTTGCCTGAATATTCAGCCTCCGAATAATTGAGAGATCATCATACTTTGCAGAAAAATATACTATCATCGTTATATAACACTTCTTAAGCAAATGACCTTTTCTGCAAGAAAAAAATGACCAATAACTAGAAGCAAAGACGTGAAAAAACCTTGGTAGTGTAGAAAATGTTAATCATTTGTAGACAGTGATGATGCTTTCCTATAAGTTTATAAAGGATTTTATAAATTTATAGGAAGTTTATAAAATAATCTGGTGTGTAGTCTGAAGCACCAGATTGCTGTTGGATTAGTAACAGCCTTAAGGCTCATATCTACTTCTCTGTACTACTAGAGGAGACCATACAAATTATATATTAGGGCCACTACAGATTCATTGTTTCTCACCTCACTTGGGCCTTCAGGGGTACTCAATCAGACTTCTGTATCCTTAGATACATAAAGAGAGAGGAGAACCTTCTCTCTTTGTCTTATTCACCATATCAGTTTAGAATGTTTGCCATAATTTCCAAGTCACCTAACCCACACCAGTGTCTCTGCTTCACAGTGAAAAAAATTGCACGTGTCAGACATTAGCTCCCTCAGTGCTGCTGCTGCTAAGTCGCTTCAGTCATGTCCGACTCTGTGCGACCCCATAGATGGCAGCCCACCAGGCTCCCCCGTCCCTGAGATTCTCCAGGCAAGGACACTGGAGTGGGTTGCCATTTCCTTCTCCAGTGCATGGAAGTGAAAAGTGAAAGTGAAGTCGTTCAGTCGTATCTGACTGCTCGCGACCCCCTGGACTGCAGCCTACCAGGCTTCTCCGTCCATGGGATTTTCCAGGCAAGAGTACTGGAGTGGGTTGCTGTTGCCTTCTCTGCCCTCAGTGTCTAGCCCCATGTTTATAGGATTGGTTAGATGTGTCTACCTTTATCTCCTTCCTTCATTCTAAAGGAAATACATCCTCTTCCTTATTTAGAACTAACCTCTTTGCTATCACTAGTTTTAGACTCCTACCATCACTTCTGAAGCCTTTCTCTGCACTGTCTCTCCTTGCTCTTTCTCTCCCTCTCCCTCCTTCCTCTGTATTTTCAGCTCGTCTTCCCCTCATTACTTTCCTGCAGGCTCCACACTTACTCAGGTTTCTCCTGTTAAGTAATAAGTTTGAAGCCCTTGAGTCAGGGTTCTCTTCTAACCTATCTTCCCTTCACAGTCAAGCTTCTTGGATAATTTTACTGCCTTCACTCCTCACTTCTTCAATCCATATACCCTGGCTTCTTGCTTCACTCTAATACACTGGAACATTTCTTGAACAGTTGCATTGCAAGAATATACACAGTGGTCTCTTTCAATCCTCACTTAACCACTCTGTGCTTCTTGAAGCTCAACTCTTGGCCTCTCCCTCTCCCTCTCCTCCTGCGTTTCTGACAGTCTTCTTCTCAGCTGCCTTTGCTAGCTACTCTTCTTGCTTTTCCTGTAAATCTTAAAGAATCCACTCCCAACTCTGTCTTTTGGTTCTCTTATCATTCTTCTTCATCTCCCTAGGTAGAATCCATCTATTCCCATGGCTTCAGTTGCTGCTTGTATTCAGGGAAATCACCAGGTCTCAATGTCCAGATGTCTGGGGGACAACTCCACTGGGATGTTCCACAGGTATCCAAAAGACGGCATCTTTTTGTCTTCCTTTAAGTCAGTCAGTCTTGCTTTCTTTGTTCTCAAACTTAAACTACTATAGCTAGTCACCAAAGCCAGATTCTTACAGTTATCATGGATTCTTCTTTTATCCTCATCCCTCACATTTAATCATTGACCAAATACTGAAGAGTCTACCTGTTTTTGTATCTTCTATATCCAGTCCTTCCCCTCCACTTCTGGTATTTCTTAGTTCCAACTTTTATCATATCTTCCCACAAGTCTTAAGAGTAGCCTTTTGTTCCCCCAATTTTCCCACCAGCAGCCCCCAATTCGTTCTCACATAGCTGCCAAAATTATCATTCAAAAAGGCAAATCTGATCATGGTAACCTGTTAGAGCCCTTTGGTGATACCCCATGACCTATGAGATTCGAGATTCTCCCTCTCTCCCTCTCACTAGGTTGTTGTTGTTCAGTGCCTAAGTCGTGTCCGACTCTTTGCGACCCCATGGACTGCAGCAAGGCAGGCTCCAGTGACTTTCCAGGCTCCTCTCACTATATCTCTAACTTATATGCTTCACACCAGCCATAAGGGAGAAATTAGGATGACTCTGAAGTTTTTGTCCTAAGCAAGTGAAAAGATAGATTGGCCATCAGCTAAGATGGGGAGAGCTATATGTGGAACAAGCTTGGAGGAGAAGATTAGGGATTTGAACATGCTGAATTCAGATATAAAATAAACAGCCAAGTAGAAATGTCAAATAGGTACTTAAATCTAATGTTTTGGAGAGAGGTCTGGGCTAGAGATAGAGATTTGGGAGTCATCAGCAGATAAATGTATTTTAAATCACAGAACTGAGTGCAATCACCTAGGGAAGTGCAGTTCAATAGAACTTTCTACAGTGATGGAAATGTACTATATATCCATGCTATCTAATAAGATAGGCTCCTGCTGCTGCTGCTAAGTCACTTCAGTCATGTCCGACTCTGTGCGACCCCATAGACCGCAGCCCACCAGGCTCCCCCATCCCTGGGATTCTCCTGGCAAGAACACTGGAGTGGGTTACCATTTCCTTCTCCAATGCGTGAAAGTGAATTCGCTCAGTCGTATCCTACTCTTAGTGACCCCATGGACTGCAGCCTACCAGGCTCCTCCATCCATGGGATTTTCCAGGCAAGAGTACTAGAGTGGGGTGCCGTTGCCTTCTCCGATAAGATAGGCTACTAGCTACATATGACTGTTGAGCACTAAAATAAGGCCAGTTACACTAAAGAACTGCATTTTTACTTTTATTTTAATTCATTTAAATTTAAATAGCCATATGTGGCTAGTGGCTACTATTAGCCAGATCCAGGGAGTAAGTGTAGATCAAGAAGAAAGAGGACCAGTGACTGGGTTCTGGACATTCCGCCATTAAGAGGTCAAGGAGATGAGATGAGACCATCATGAGACACTGAAAAATGTAAACCAATGAAGTAGGAAGAAAACCAAAACAATATGATGTCCTGGAAACCAAGTAAAGAAAGTATTTTGAGGAAGACCAAGTGATCGACTTATTTTAAAAGGACCAGAAGCCTCGATAATACACAGTACTCACAGGATATGGAAAGTAGGCACTTTTCTGAATTGCTGGTAGAATGACATCAGTGGAGCACCTTGGAGATAACTACCAAAATGTAAAATGCACAATATGTCCACACAGCTATATATAAAAGGCAGTTTATAAACTGTATATATAATATACATTAAATACATACATATATATGCATTTATCTTATAATAAAAATATGTAAATTTGTGAATAGATGTATATACACAAATTTATACACATAGTATCTCTGAAAGGATATACATAAGAGATGAGTAAGTGTTTGCCTCTAGAAAGAAACTGGGGTACAAAAAGACTGAGGTGAGAAGAAAGCATTTTTTTTCTTTTTTCTTTTTTTTACCATATACCCTTTTTTATGTTATACCATATGCAAACATTTATCTAGTCAAGTCCAGATATTTTATTTTATTTTATTTTGGCCATGCCACACAGCTTGTGGGGTCTTAGTTCCCCTACCCAAAATAAATCAGGGCCATCTGCAGTAGAAGCACAAGAGTTCTGGCCACCAGACCACCAGGGAATTCACCAAAACAATATTTTTTAAAATTAAGAAAATGATTGTAGAATATATAGCACTATGTAACACTTAAAGCATTGTGGTGCTAAGTACATTTTTTCCAGTGGGTAGATTTGAATGAAGCTTATTTTTGGCTTAAAAATTAATATTTCAAAGGCATAATTTTAAGTCCCAAGTTCACATAGAAATGTCATAATTGACTCTGCTGAATCAATTGCAAAATAACTATCCCTTCATCATTGGGAGTCTTCATTGGGTATCTCTGAAGCTCAGAGATTATCTGAATATATTTTAATTTTTTTTTCTTTATTTTACTTTTGGCTGTGCTGACTCTTCCTTGCTGCCTAGGCTCTTTCTCTGCTTGCAGTGAGCAGCAGCTGTTCTCTAGTTGCAATGCTTAGGCTTCTCCCTGCAGTGGCTTCTCTTATTCCAGAGCACAGGCTCTAGGTGCACAGGCTTCAGTAATCGCAGCATGTGGGCTCAGTAGTTGTGGCTCCTGGGCTCTAGAGCACAAGCTCAGTAGTGGTGGTGCACAGACTTAGTTGCTCCGCGACATGTGGGTCCTCCCTGGACCAGGGATCGAACCTGTGTCCACTGCATTGGCAGGCAGATTCCTATCCACTGCACCACTAGTCTCCAAATATCTTTTTGGTTTGTTTTGTTTTTTAATTGAAGTATAGTTGATTTACCATGTTGTGTTAATGACTGCTGTATAGCAAGTGATTCCGTTATACACATATATACTTTCATTTTTATATGCTTTTCCACTATGGTTTATCACAGGATACCGAATGTACTTCCTTGTGCTATACAGTAGGACTTTGTTTATCCATTCTATATGTAATACATCTACTAACCCCAAATTCCCAGTCCATCCCTCCTGCATTTCCCTTTCCCCTTGGCAACTACAAGTCTGTTCTCTATTACTGTGAGTCTGTTTCTATTTCATAAATAAGTTCATTTGTGTCATATTTTCTAACTTATTTCACTTAGAATGATAATCTCTAGGTCTATCTATGTTGCTGCAAATGGCTTGATTTCATTCATTTTTGTGGTTGAGTAGCATTCCATTGTATTTATGTATCACATCTTCTTTATCCATTCATCTGTCAGTGAATATTTAGATTGTTCCCATGTTTTGGCTATTGTGAATAGTGCTGCTATGAACATAGGGGTGCATGAATATTTTTGAGTTATAGTTTTGTCTGGATATATGCCCAGGAGTGGGGTTGTATCATATGGCAATGCTATTTTTAGTTTTTTTGAGGAACCTCCCTACTGTTTTCCATAGTGGCTGCACCCGAACATTTTTAAATAGCCACAGTTTCTGATTCTGTTTTCATGAAGTCCCACAAGAACAAATAGTCTCTTGGTTAGTGATTCCTTTAAGATGTTTTAGAATAAGACAGAGAGACAAACAGAAAAGCCAGTGTAGGGTTGTTGGGGCTTTGGGGAGCTTTTTTTTTTCATAATTTATATATAAGCATGCACATCCTTTGACTAAAGATGTTTCTACTTAATTTTGTGCTGTAACCTCCAAAATAGATGCTTCTACTTGATGTAATTTTAAGTAATGTCCAGTAAGTGATTTAACAAAGTTACTTGCCTACTAAGATTAAGTAATTTTATCTTCTCTTGATGACATGAGAAAAGAGCAAACTTTGACAATTTTGAAAATAATGTGATCTCCCTCTTGTTAATATCTACAGAAGGGCCTAATAGGAGAACTACTCACTCTTGTTATGAAGCCGTTTTGATAACGATTGAAACAGTGAAACAGCACAGTATGACCTAAATGAGGCTAGTGACTGAGATGATGTTTCAGAATGTCCAATATCCAAACTACACCCATGAGTTCTTTGTTTCCATGGTTTCTTTTTCTTGGTTTGTCAAAGGATTGAGGAACAAAGATTTTAAGAGAGGTGGGATTCTAGAATTAATTTATATGTCCCATTCTTTTTTTGCACTCAAAATACTAAATGTTTCTAGCTCCTGTGTTATGGGGACATCCAAATATACTTTCAAAATACTTTGAGGTCCTTGGACAGAAGCCATTGTAATGACACTGTACTAAGTATTTGACAAAGGGCTTATATATGAACGGAGATGTGTAAGCATAAATTACTGTTATATTGATATATCACAGTGAAGTACTCTTCAGCCTCTTGAATATAAAAGAATATTTCTACATTTGGTTCTAGCAAACACTATTGTGCTATTCTGAAATCCACAGCACAGAAATTATAAGACATCCGCTCATAAACAGAAAGCAAATCACTATTCAGCATTTCCTGCTCTGTTTCCTGCCAATTTGAGATAATTAAAACTTTTTTTAAACCTTTTATTCTATTCTGCTTTAATTCTGCTTCCTTTACCAAAAAAGAAAGATTCAGAAGTTAAAACTGTGTATATAATAGTACAGCAAATCTTTGCCTTTTTTTCCCCCTTATCCTATAAAACTAACTTTCTTCATTATTGCAGACCTCAGGATATCGTTGTGTTTATCATTGGAGGAGCCACCTACGAAGAGGCTCTAACAGTTTATAACCTGAACCGTACCACTCCTGGAGTGAGGATTGTCCTAGGAGGAACCACTGTGCACAACACGAAAAGGTAAGGGAGAACATTCAGTCCTGTCATTCTTTCCCCTTTCCCAGAGAGGAAGACTTAAATTCCCTTTATGTAGGAAAAGTAATGTCAGTGCTGACCAAATTAAATACAAAAATGAGTAAGATAAAGATAGAACACAAAAAATAAGAAAATAAGTGCCTGGAGAGAGAGGGAAAGGAGCCATGGATTCTGAGTGGCTAAGAGAAACTAGTTTCATGGAGATGATAGTGTGTAAACTGAGCCTTGGATTTTAAAAAATGGACATAAGGCGGGAGAGCACATTCTGGGCAGATTTAACCACATGAACAAGTAACGGAAAGCTATAGACGACATACATAGAAAAAGAACAGCAAGTAGTCAACTAGCTGGAATGCCATGATTGTGGAAGGCCTTGAATTCCATGCTGAAGAATTTTTTTCTGGTTTCTTATGTAGAAAATGAGGAATCATTGAAAGTTTTCAAGCAGTACAATTACAAGAAGGTCACAGTATTTTAGGAAGATTAATTTGGAAGCTAAAGATAGGAAGGACAAAGGATGAGGAGGAAACTAGAGACCCATGGCATGAGAGTTAAATTTAATGATTGGGAGCCCTCAGAGATCCATGCTGAGCCATGCATACATAGATATACAGGAAGGCATTAGAGGTGTTTGTGTACTTTTTTGCTTTGTATTATTTGCCTCATTGCACTTTCTGTTTTATAACCTGCATTTTGTAGTCTACGGTAAAAACTTATAGTTCTAAATATATAATCATTCCTTAAACAAATATTAATGGAAAGATAAGATAGACTGGATTCGAATCTTTCCCTCTTACCATTTTTGTGAATTTATGCAAATTAGTTAATCTCTGTCGATTTCCAGAGCTCACTGGCCATATATGTATTTCTTTTCATGAATTTCCAATTCATGTTCTTTGTCACTTACATAAAGGATAGTGACCATTTTTCAGTTACATATTTTGCAAAACATATTTTCCTCTATTTGGTATTTTTGTTTTGTAGTATAAAACGTTTCTTTTTTTTAACTTTTATGTAGTCAGAGTTACCAATGATTTTTGCCTTTGATGTCATGCTTAGAAAGTTCTTTCCCAGTCAAGATTATATAAATACTAACCTCTATTTTTTCCCATGACTTTTAGGGCTTGTATTTAAAGTTATAAATATATAATCTATCAAAGTTTTATTTTGGTGTAAACTGTGTAGTAGAGCTTACTTTTATAAAATTTGCAGAAATATTATATGTGCATACAAATGTAATTACATACAGAAAAGTATACAAATGATAAGCAGACAACTCAATGAAATAAAACAAAGTGAGTACATCCATGTAACCACCACATAGATCAAATAATAGAATGTCATCAGCACCTCTATAATTGTGTCTCATCTGGAGGCAATATTTTCTTCTCTGGCCCTTTTTAAGATTATCTTTTTGTCTTTGATGTTCTTGTTTCAGTATTATATATCTAAATGTGAATTTATTTTTATTTATTTTAGTTGGTATGAAAGTATATGTTTGGCATTTCATAATTTCTGGAAATTTTCCAGTCATTATTTCTTTAAATATTGTATTTTTTCTACTTCCTCTATTTCCTCCTTGTGGAATTCCTGTTAGCTATATGTTAGGCATTTATCTATTTTTTCGTGTCTCTTAACCTGTTATTTATATTATCTACCTGTTATCTCTCTGTGCTGTCTTCTGTGTAATTTTTTTCATATTAATACTTCAGTTTAGTAATTCTCTCTTCAGCCATGCCTAATCTGTATTTAAGCCTATAAATTCTATTTGCTTCTTTTTCCAATTTGCCTGATTTTTTATTAATTTCTTCTTTTCTCATGTTTTCAAATCCTTTTCAAATTTTTCTTTAACCACATTAATTCTATTATCTGAAGTCCTTGGAGATCTAACTCTGCCATTGTGCCTGCCCATATTGACTCATGATGACTCATATCTGCATGTGTTTTGTAACTTTGGGTTATGAGTTATCTTAGAGAAGACTCATGGGACTCATGAGGGGCCTAAGTTGAAGATATATCCCTTCTGCATAGTTTGTCTTTCATTTAGGCCCGGGTACCCAAAGAGTATTATCAGTTGAGAACTTTGTCAGTGTTAACTTCTGTCCTGAAGAGTTCCTGAACCATGCAGAACCTATACCTGTTTAAGTTTCCTTGTGATCTTCCTGTGCAGACTTTTGTTTTTCTATTCCTTCTTTTCAGTGAGGGCCTCTCAATTACTCAAGAGTCTTAATTCTAATTCCCTTTCTTACTGAGTCCTAAACCCTGGATCCTGATCCTTTGTGGCTGTTAAAATACAGTGTCCTTGTTTATAAACATTGCCATATACTTATCAGGTAGTCACAAGCATTGGTTTATATTTGCCAACCTAAGTTTTGGTTCCCTTTTTGTGATAACTTAAGAGTTTCCCTTAATTTCTTAAGAGGTTTAGCTATTCAATTAAAAGTATGTTTGTCATTTTTTTATCCAGCATTTCTATATGCTTTATTTAATTCCACCTTATCTAGTTGGCCTTCATTTCAGAAATGGAAGTATAAGTGTGGTTGTGATCTTGGAAAAGTTTAAATTGGTAGTAACGTTACATGAAGTTTACTCTAATTTGAAAACTATTAGGTGATATTTGGAAGCTTAGCAGTGCATTCTAAAATGTCACACTGAGTATTTTGTACCTAATTCAGTAGTCTGTGGGGTACCATTGAATATTTTTGAGCACTGAGTGACACAAAATATCACGACTATTTTATTCAGTTTTCTCCCATTGTTCCTACTGGTGGCGGTGACCCCATGGACTGTAGCCCACCAGACTCCTTTATCCATAGAATTTCCCAGGCAAGAATACTGGAGTGGGTTGCCATTTCCTCCTCCAGGGGATCTTCCTGACCCAGGGATCAAACCTTGATCTCCTGCTTGACGGGTGAATTCTGCACCACTGAACCACCTGGGAAGCCTGTTGTTCCTGCTACTGCTAATAAAAATAATAATCGTAGTAGATATTTATTGAACGTCTACTATGTGTTAGGCGCTTTACTAAGTACTTTACATATATTAAGTCATTTAATCCTCAATAAGGTATATACTATTATTTTCAGCACTCTGCATACGGAAACTGAGGCAGAAAGATTAAATAACTTGCCCAAGTCAACATGGTTACAAAGAGAGCCAGTTCTCAGAGCCAGAGTCCATGCTTTTGATCATTCTTCATTTCCTTCATAAATATTACTCGAAAGCCTGACAGTATATTATTTTCTAAATAATATTTAATAATTTGGGGTTTAAAATGTTTTATTACTAGATAGACATATAGGATTTTATTTTCTTAATCTAAATGAGTTCCCTCATGTTTGTATATATAATTATCTGCTTTTAAATAGGCTTTACTATCAGAATCTAAAAAGGCTAATTGACTCTTAAGTGATCTTGCTGCTGCTGCTGCTGCTAAGTCACTTCAGTCGTGTCCGACTCTGTGCGACCCCACAGACGGCAGCCCACCAGGCTCCCCTGTCCCTGGGATTCTCCAGGCAAGAACACTGGAGTGGGTTGCCATTTCCTTCTCCAATGCATGAAAGTGAAAAGCGAAAGTGAAGTCACTCAGTCGTGTTCAACTTCTCGCGACCCCATTCTGAGAGTTAATATTTCCCATTGAGTGTTTGAAGCCTCATGACCCATACCTAGGAACTATAACATCTTCTCTTTAACTTGAAATATTAGACCTTTAAAACTAATTACCTGTATCTCAATTTAAAAAGGGGGCTTCCCTAATAGCTCAGTTGGTAAAGAATCTGCCTGCAATGTGGGAGACCTGGGTTCGATCCCTGGGTTGGGAAGATCCCCTAGAGAAGGAAAAGGCTACCCACTCCCTGGCCTAGAGAATTCCGTGGACAGTCCATGTGGTCGTGAAGAGTCAGACACGGCTGAGCGGCTTTCACTTTCAATTTAAAAAATACTTTGGATTTAGAGGAAAAGATAGATTAGCAAAGATTTTTACACATTTTTTAAATATTACATATAAACAGAAATGCATATATTTTCAGGTATGTTTGGCTAATTAATTGTACTGTGAATAAAACTATATTTTATTAAAAATGGGAGGGAGACCCTAAATATCTAGGTTTTTCCTTAAATTACTGTCCCAGGTCCTGAGAAAATAATGTTTAATGTAAAAGTAAGAGAGTAAGGAAGAAAAATAAAAGAAAGTAAAGCAGCTTTGTGGAAGCGATAGACTAGATTCTTCCAACTAGCCAGCTCAATATTTCTCTGTCTGACCTAATAATATCTTAAGCAGTATACCAAATTACATTTGAGCAGATATCCTTAGCAATAGAAGGTTCAATAAAATCTTGGACAGGATTGTTCACTGGCCCCTGATCAATGAAACTTTTAGAAAGAGGGAGTTGCTGTGGTAATTACCAACCTGGAAAAAAATTAATATTTGCAATACATAAATGTTCCAAAAACTGGTTTTTATAATTTACTTTCATAAATACATAGCCTCTAGCAATAAGTAACTAGTGAAATTTTTCACTATCAGTAAGGAGATAGTGAAATTTGTATTTCAGAGACCAGTTATTGTAAAGGCTTAAGTAATTGAAAGCAACAGTTTCAGCTTTTAGAGGAAAGGCTCATTTTTCATGATGATTGTGGACTACCTTGGGTATTACTAGACTATTAAGTAATTAAGAGTTCACAACTCTTAATACATATTGAAATCCCAGACTCTCAGTAAATGGGACGGTTAATATTTTTTAAAACTCAGCTTTATACCTCAATACAGTAGGGCTGTGAGGAGCAATAATATATAGGGGGAGAGAGTTTGAATGATTTGTTTCCGTGAATTGTTAGGGTTTAATTTTTGTGGGCGTCTGTACAATTTCCTATGTAATACATGGATTATTTCTTAAGAAAAAGTCCAAAGGAATAGCTGATAAAGACACAGCTCTCCCTCACAGAAGTATTATTTTGAGAGATTATGGCGACCAGGAAACAGTATACTTTTAGATGTGTCAGGATGAGCGCCCTCATTTTATACTTAGAATTATGTAAAATATGGTATGCCCCGCAAAGATCTGGATTGGTAGGCATTGCAATAAACAGAAATCATACCTCGAGAATTCCCTGGCAGTGTGGGGGTTAGGACTCACTGCTTTCACTGCCGTGGCCCAGGTTCAAGCCTTGGTTGGGGAACTTAAGATCCTGCAAGCCTCGAGAGGTGTGACTGGAAAAAAAAAGAAAAATCATATCTTGTAGCTTGGAGTGTTATAGGCTGATATAGAATCTGTTATCCTTCCTGAGTGGGAAATGCCTGTTGCAGGGTATTTCTGGGATACAGGTCACTTGATTTTCCTGGTGTATTAAGTAAAATCTGATTTATTTTACAGTCAGCTCCCAGCACTACCACCTACTAGTTTATGATTTGGAGCAAGATATTAATGTAATAGGTAGATGGGTCAAAAGTGGTCTCTTGCAACCTGGAAAATCATCTGTACCTCTCATGTAGCAACTTTAATAGTCTTTTTCCTGGGATACCTTCTATTTCTAAAATACATTGACATTACCTTTACTTTTGTTTTGAAACAAAATCTTAATGTTAAGCAAAAATAAAAGGCAATTTTTCTTTCCCTCTCTGAAGTACTTCCAGAACTCAGTGTAACTTTGGTGAAAGAATAGGGACCATGTATAAGTAAGCCAAGTTTTAAGTCAGAAGTTACCTGAAGATATATGTCCCTTAGACTTTACAAGAAAATATATATTAGTTGAATCTGAAATTCAACTTCCTTTTCAGGGTTCTGCTTTAAGCTGCTCTCTCTTAAGTAGTAATACCTTAATTCTTTAAAGCAGTTCTTTTATGACATTTTTTCAAACACTGGTCACAATGAAGCAGAGTTCTACAGGCCTTTTGTAGTTATATGACTTATTTCTGTAGGACCTGTTCTGATTAGGTGTAATTGTAATTATCTTTGTTTAGATTTAAACACTATTTAAAATAGATGGTGTGTGTTTGCTGCTAAAACACCAAGGAACTTTGCAGAAGCGAATTATCTCCTTAGCAACATTCTTAATAAAACTGCCTTCCAAATGAAGAGAGGTAGTCGATACTTTCTTCTCTCTATAGCCATATGAAGTTTAATATGAATTTTGTATTGCTTTCCCTTCTCCTCGATACATAATGAAATACAAAGAAGTAAAAGATAGTAACCAATCACAGGGACTTCTTTAAGGGCATAATTTTAATGCCTTTTTGAAAGCAGAGAACCTGCCCTGAAAAAGGATCCAGGTAAATGGATTCAACAGTACCCTGAACACTGCAAGTGCCTGCCCTAAGCAGTAAATCTTTTCTGCCTCTGGGGCCCATGCAGGTTTGCAGTGTGTAGACTCTCATCTCCTGCCTCAGGGTGTGCCCTTCCTATGGAAGTTCTTCCCCCCTGCCTTACTCCCTTCCTCTTCATTTATCTCATTAGTCATACTTGCCTAATAGAACCTCAGTTTGAGGGGGAATAATTCAAATTTCAACTTCCGGCATTATATATGACATGAGTTGTACTATATCACCACAGATATTTCCACCAAAGTCTGCATGAAACAGTGAGAAGTCATTTTGGCCTAGTTATAAGTTCTAGAATAAACATTTATTGAACAAATGAGGACAGCTATATTTACTGAATATTGGAATGCCTCTGTGAAGAAAAGCAACGATCCTAATCCTTATGAAGCTTTCATTTTAATGCAGAGACAGAAATAAATAATAACTTAATAAATAAGTATTCTTTATAATAAATTAGAAGATGATAAATTCTGTGGGGGAAAAAAGTAGAGCAAAGTGAAGGGAGATCTGTAGTGTGTGGAGGCAGTAGGGACAAGCCACACTACTCAGTGTATCAGGAAAGACCTCATGAAGAAGAGGTCTGAGCAGAGACTTGGAGGAAGTGAGGGAATGAGCCAAACAAATGTGGAGGAGAGCATCTCAGGACAGCAGGGCTGTGGTCCTAAGGCAGGATCTTGCAGTGTATTCAAGGAGACTGGGGTCTGGCGTGCAGTCAGAGAGGTATTGGGGGCCAGATCATGGAGGGCCTTGGAGAATATTTTGAGGGCTGGTTTTTACTGTGAGTCAGAGAACATTGTAGGACATTGGGGTTTCATTTTCTAACAGGTTTATGGAGATAAAATTCATATACTGTACAGTTCACCCCCTTTAAAGTATACAATTCAGTGGTTTTTGGTGTATTCAGAGACATGTGCAGATACCACCACAGTCAATTTTAGAACATTTTCATCACCTCAAAAAGAATCGTCCAGCCTTAAGCAAACACTAAGCTACTTTCTGTCTCTTTCGATTTCCCTGTTGTGGACATTTTATCTAAACGGAAGCATATAACATATAATTGTTTGTGAGTGGCTTCTTTTATTTAGTATAATGTTTTCAAGGTTCATCTATATTATAGCTGTCTTTACTTTTGACAGATGAATAGTATTTCATTGTATACCTCGCTGACAGAATGTGGTCCACTGGAGAAGGGAATGGCAAACCCCTTCAGTATTCTTGCCTTGAGAACAGTATGAAAAGGCAAAATGATAGGATACTGAAAGAGGAACTCCCCAGGTCGGTAAGTGCCCAGTATGATACTGGAGATCAGTGGAGAAATAACTCCAGAAAGAAAGAAGGGATGGAGCCAAAGCAAAAACAATACCCAGTTGTGGATGTGATTGGTGATAGAAGCAAGGTCCGATGCTGTAAAGAGCAATATTGCATAGGAACCTGGAATGTCAGGTCCATGAATCAAGGCAAATTGGAAGTGGTCAAACAGGGGATGGCAAGAGTGAACGTCAACATTCTAGGAATCTGCAAACTAGAATGGACTGGAATGGGTGAATTTAACTCAGATGACCATTATATCTACTACTGCAGGCAGGAATCCCTTAGAAGAAATGGAGTAGCCATCATGGTCAACAAAAAAGTCTGAAATCCAGTACTTGGATGCAATCTCAAAAACGACAGAATGATCTCTGTTCGTTTCCAAGGCAAACCATTCAGTATCACAGTAATCCAAGTCTATGCCCCAACCAGTAACGCTGAAGAAGCTGAAGTTGAATGGTTCTGTGAAGACCTACAAGACCTTTTAGAACTAACACCCAAAAAAGATATCCTTTTCATTATAGGGGACTGGAATGCAAAAGTAGGAAGTCAAGAAACACCTGGAGTAACAGGCAAATTTGGCCTTGGAATACAGAATGAAGCTGGGCAAAGACTAATAGAGTTTTGCCAAAAAAATAGACTGGTCATAACAAACACCCTCTTCCAACAACACAAGAGAAGACTCTACACATGGACATCACCAGATGGTCAACACCGAAATCAGATTGATTATATTCTTTGCAGCCAAAGATGGAGAAGCTCTATACAGTCAACAAAAACAAGACCAGGAGCTGACTGTGGCTCAGATCATGAACTCCTTATTGCCAAATTCAGACTTAAATTGAAGAAAGTAGGGAAAACCACTGGACCATTCAGGTATGACCTAAATCAAATTCCTTATGATTATACAGTGGAAGTGAGAAATAGATTTAAGGGACTAGATCTGATAGATAGAGTGCCTGATGAATTTTGGACAGAGGTTCGTGACATTGTACAGGAGACAGGGATCAAGACCATCCCCATGGAAAAGAAATGCAAAAAAGCAAAATGGCTCTCTGAGGAGGCATTACAAATAGCTGTGAAAAGAAGAGAAGCAAAAAGCACAGGAGAAAAGGAAAGATATAAGCATCTGAATGCAGAGTTCCAAAGAATAGCAAGGAGAGATAAGAAAGCCTTCCTCAGCGATCAATGCAAAGAAAGAGGAAAACAACAGAATGGGAAAGACTAGAGATCTCTTCAAGAAAATTAGAGATACCAAGGGAACATTTCATGCAAAGATGGGCTTGATAAGGGACAGAAATGGTATGGACCTAACAGAAGCAGAAGATATTAAGAAGAGGTGGCAAGAATACACAGAAGAACTATACAAAAAAGATCTTCACGACCAAGATAATCACGATGGTGTGATCACTCACCTAGAGCCAGACATTCTGGAATGCGAAGTCAAGTGGGCCTTAGGAAGCATCACTACGAACAAAGCTAGTGGAGGTGATGGAATTCCAGTTGAGCTATTTCAAATCCTGAAAGATGATGCTGTGAAAGTGCTGCACTCAAGATGCCAGCAAATGTGGAAAACTCAGCAGTGGCCACAGGACTGGAAAAGGTCAGTTTTCATTCCAATCCCAAAGAAAGGCAATGCCAAAGAATGCTCAAACTACCACACAATTGCACTCATCTCACATGCTAGCAAAGTAATGCTCAAAATTCTCCAAGCCAGGCTTCAGCAATATGTGAACCGTGAACTTCCAGATGTTCAAGCTGGTTTTAGAAGAGGCAAAGGAACCAGAGATCAATTTGCCAACATCCACTGGATCATGGAAAAAGCAAGAGAGTTCCAGAAAAACATCTATTTCTGCTTTATTGGCTATGCCAAAGCCTTTGACTGTGTGGATCACAATCAACTGTGGAAAATTCTGAAAGAGATGGGAATACCAGACCACCTGACCTGCCTCTTAAGAAATCTGTATGCAGGTCAGGAAGCAACAGTTAGAACTGGACATGGAACAACAGACTGGTTCCAAATAGGAGAAGGAGTACATCAAGGCTGTATATTGTCACCCTGCTTATTTAACTTAAATGCAGAGTACATCATGAGAAATACTGGACTAGAAGAAGCACAAGCTGGAATCAAGATTGCCGGGAGAAATATCAATAACCTCAGATATGCAGATGACACCACCCTTACGGCAAAAAGTGAAGAGGGACTAAAAAGTCTCTTGATGAAAGTAAAAGAGGAGAGTGAAAAAGTTGGCTTAAAGCTCAACATTCAGAAAACGAAGATCATGGCATCTGGTCCCATCACTTCATGGGAAATAGATGGGGAAACAGTGGAAACAGTGTCAGACTTTATTTTGGGGGGCTCCAAATCACTGCTGATGGTGACTGCAGCCATGAAATTAAAAGACGCTTACTCCTTGTAAGAAAAGTTATGACCAACCTAGATAGCATATTCAAAAGCAGAGACATTACTTTGCCAACAAAGGTCCGTCTAGTCAAGGCTGTGGTTTTTCCAGTGGTCATGTATGGATGTGAGAGTTGGACTGTCAAGAAGGCTGAGTGCCAAAGAATTGATGCTTTTGAACTGTGGTATTGGAGAAGACTCTTGAGAGTCCCTTGGACTGCAAGGAGATCCAACCAGTCCATTCTGAAGGAGATCAACCCTGGGATTTCTTTGGAAGGAATGATGCTAAAGCTGAAACTCCAAATCTTTGGCACCCTCATGCGAAGAGTTGACTCATTGGAAAAGACTCTGATGCTGGGAGGGATTGGGGGCAGGAGGAGAAGGGGACGACAGAGGATGAGATGGCTGGATGGCATCACGGACTCGATGGATGTGAGTCTGAGTGAACTCCAGGAGTTGGTGATGGACAGGGAGGCCTGGCATGCTGCGATTCATGGGGTCACAAAGAGTCGGACACGACTGAGCGACTGAACTGAACTGAACTGAACAGTTCACCCCCTTTAAAGTATACAATTCAGTGGTTTTTGGTGTATTCAGAGACATGTGCATATACCACCACAGTCAATTTTAGAACATTTTCATCACCTCAAAAAGAATCGTCCAGCCTTAAGCAAACACTAAGCTATTTTCTGTCTCTTTCGATTTCCCTGTTGTGGACATTTCATCTAAATGGAAGCATATAACATATAATTGTTTGTGAGTGGCTTCTTTTACTTAGTATACTGTTTTCAAGGTTCATCTATGTTATAGCTGTCTTTATTTTTGACAGATGAATAGTATTTCATTGTGTGAAATGAAATACCATATTTTGTTTACCTGTTTGTCAGTGGTGGACATTTGAATTGATTCTACCTTTTGGCTGTTATGAGTAAGGCTGCTTATAAACATTTCTGTACAAGTTTTTGTGTGTATTGTAAAGTTTTGAGCAGAATCATGACATCTGACTTATATTTTAGCAGAATCACCGTGGTGATCAAAGCTAAAATGAATTAAGACAAGTATTATTTATCTTAAAATGTTCAGAATGAACAAGGGTTATTATAAAAAGGCAAGTTTCCTAGACATGTATAAATGAACTATGCATGCTAAGTGTGCGTGTGTGTGTGTGTGTGTGTGTATGTATGTGTGCATGCACTCTCAGTCATGTCCAACTCTTTGTGACTCTATGGACTGTAGCCTGCCAGGCTGCTCTGTCTATGGAATTTTCCAGACAAGAATACTGAAGTGGGTTGCCATTTCCTACTCCAGGGGATATTCCTGAGCCAGGGATTGAACCCGCATCTCTTATGTCTCCTGGACGCGTTACCACTAGTGCCACCTGGGAAGTAAACTAAATGAACCATATAAATGAACTATGTGAAAGGGAAGGTGTCACTGCAACTCCGTGGACTATAGCTCGCCAGGCTCCTCAGTCCATGGAATTTTTAGGCAAAAATACTAGGCAAGTGGATAGCCATTCCCTTCTCCAGGGGATTTTCCTGACCCAAGGATCAAACCTGTGCGTCTGCTGCACTGCAGGCAGATTCTTTACTGTTCTTAGCCACCAGGGAAGCCTGTACATGAACTATACCCATTATGTATTCACCTACAATAGACTGGGGGCTTCCCTGGTGGCTCAGTAAAGAATCCGCCTGCAATGCAGGAGTCCACCTGCAATGTAGGAGACCCGGGTTCAGTCCCTGGGTCAGGAAGATCCCCTGGAGAAAGAAATAGCAAGCTACTCAAATATTCTTGCCTGGGAAGTCCCATGGACAGAGGAGCCTGGAGAGTTAGTCCATGGGGTCACAAAGAATCAGACACAACTAAGCAACTAAACCACCACCACAATAGGCTGTCATTATTCTAGTTGTGTTTCCAAAGCATGTGATCCTACCTTGCAAATAAATAAGCATCTTGATTTGGGTTTTGAGCTGGCTTGCCTGATGACTTCACAAGTCAATCAGTGTTAAGGAGTTCTGGATCCTTGCTGGAAGCAGTTGTCACGCTAGGTTAGCTGTGTGAGCCGAGAGTTCAAGAACCAGATCAGAACGGATAGAATTATTCTCCCAATAGATGAAATCCCTCTGTCTTCTCAGAGTACAGGGTCGAAGTGAAGGAGAAAAGGGAGGTGAGGTGACAGTATTAGTCAGTAGTGCTGTCAGCATTACCCGAGCCCCTGAACTGTGTGTGAAGAGAGCGCTTCAGTCTTCCGCGTTGCTGTCCGTCGGTTCAGTACTTTCTTTAGACTTTTGACAAGGGGGAAATGTAACGCCAGATCGACCATCCTCTTACTGCCAGATTCCCTTTCAAACCAATAATAATGATTACACATAGTAGGTTCTTTATAACTCTACTGGATCCAATTAAACCCTCATTAACTATAAGCCTGCACAATAATTGTTTCATTTTTCAGTTAATTTTCTTTCTAACTAGCAAAGACAGATGTAGAAAAATCGGCTTCCCCCGCCCCAAGTAATTCATGCTCATTGTAATACAAAAATTAAGTATAAAAGTCAAAAGTCATTCATACTATTACACTACTCAGAGCTAACCACTGTTAACATTTTGGTATATTTTCTCCTAATGTATTTGTATATATCTTATTTTTGGTTGAGCTGGGTCTTCATTGCTGTGCGCAGGCTACCTGTAGTTGTGAAGAGCGGGGGCTACCCTTCGTTATGTTGCTTGGGCTTCTCGTCTGTGGCTTCTCTTGTTGCGGTGCACGGCTTCTAGCATGCGGGCTTCAGAAGCTGTGGCCCGTGGACTCAGTAGTTGTAACTTGCGGGCCCTACTAGCTCAGTAGTTCTGGCACGTGGACTTAGTTGCCCGCGACATGTGGGATCCTCTTGGGCCAGGGATTGAACCCAAGTCCCCTGCATTGGCAGGTGGATTCCTAACCTCTAGACCACCAGGGAAGCCCCTCCTGATGTTTTTTCCTTTACTTGAAAGTTTTTGAGTTTTAGAATCACATTACATTCATTGTCTTTAAAGTTTTGACTTGTTTTGCTTATTTTTAAGTGTACTTTTACTTATGCCATATTATTTAAATTATTTTAAATGATCCAAATAGCTCTACAGTTTCGATTTTAAGGGTGTATCTCTGTTTAACTATTGCTATTCAACATTCAGATTGTTTATAGTTTTTTGCTTGATATAAATATTGCAGTAAGCATCATGTATATCAATAAATCCTTGTCCTACCTCTGAATATTTTCTCAAGATAAATGTACAGTGAGGCAGTCTCAAATATTGCTAGTAGAAATGTAAATCCATAACTTTTCTGGAAAGCAGCATGAGGCTTCCCTGGTGGCTCACTTGGTAAAGAATCCACTTGCACTGCAGGAAACGCAGCTTCGATCCTTGGGGCGGGAAGATCCCCTGGAATAGGAAATGGCAACCCACGCCAGTATTTTTGCCTGGGAAATCCCATGGACAGAGGAGCCTGGTGGGCTTCAGTCCATGGGATCACAAAAGAGATGGACAGGACTGAGCAACTAAACAACAACAACATTCAAAGGCATGGGGTTGACTTCATGGTTCTTGTTCTTGAGGTTTTTTTCGCTTCTTGATTTTTGTTTGTTTCTTGATTTTTAAGAAGCCCTGACTCAGGTGTTAGAAATGTTCTATATCTTGATGGAAGAAATGGTTACATGACTAGATATATTTTTCAGAATCATCAAATGACATCCTTAAAATTGGTACATTTATTGCCTATGAATTATATCTCAATTAAAAATTAAAATTTTGAAAAACAGCACTGCAGTACCAAACTGACACTTTTTCCTTGATATAGTCAGAAGGATAAAAAGATTGGTAAAGAATCCACTTGCCCTGCAAGAAATACAGCTTCGATCCTTGGGGCGGGAAGATCCCCTGGAGTAGGAAATGGCAACCCACGCCAGTATTTTTGCCTGGGAAATCCCATGGAGGGAGGAGCCTGGTGGGCTGCAGTTCATGGCTGCAGAAGTAATTTTCTCATTATGTATTTCAGTGCTATTTAGTGGCATGCCCGGGAACCGCCAGATATAAGCTGGTGTTATAAGCACATGATGTGAGAAACACTGACCTATAGCAACTCCTAAGAGGCAATTAGATAACATTAAGAAGTTAAAATTTATTTAACATATACTATGTGTTAGACACTGTACTTTATACCTGTGCTGTCCAAAAAGGTAACCAGTAGCCTCTGTAACTATTGAGTACTCTTGAGTACTCGAAATGTGGCTAGTCTAGTTTGAGGTGTGCTATAAGTATAAAATACATAATAAATTTCCAACTTAATACACAAAAAGTGTAAAATATCTCAATTTTTAAAGTTGATAATGTCTTAGTTATATGGATTAAATAAAATATACAATTAAAATTTATTTTACCTGTTTATCTTTCTAATGTGCTTACTAGAACATTTAAAATTACATAGTAACTCACTTTTGTGACTTGCTTTTCATTTCTGTGGGATAGTAGTGTTTTATTCATTAAATTTTTGTCTAATTCTCATAACAACCCAGTGAGGTAGGTATTTGTATTATCATCAACCTATTTTTCATATGAGACTTAGAGTAGATAAGTACTTTTTCCAAAGTCATACAGCTAGTAAGTGGCAAAGCTGGAATTGAACTCAGTTTGTTTCCAGTCTGAGCACACAGTTGAAATAATATTTTAGGAAGTTTTATCTAGCTATGATTTTTTAAATCCCTTGCTTATAAATGTTACTTATAAGATAGCCAAAATGTGTGTTTTTACCAAATGGAAATTGTGTGATGCTTTCTGCTTACTAAAAAAATACTGTAAACCAAAGCAGGGAAAAAAACAGTACAAAAGTAAGGAATCGTTTAGTTTTGTTGCATAGTTTTTGCCATCCAATGATAATTAAGAATGCGATTTAAGACAGTGTTGCTCTTTGGGTAAAAATGACTAATTTGATTAACTAGTGGCAGCTGTTAGTTTTATTGCTACCTGAGATGATGCCTGAATGTTGGTAATAATAGAATTCTGATTCATTAGTTTTTTTAGAGAGAGAAAGTACAGTTTAGGGCTTAGAAAACAGTTTACAGTTTGAATTTCTGTAAATAAATGGGAAGCTGGGAGGATGTCAATTCATATTATAAACAGGTTCTTTATAGATTTCTACTTAAACAAGTAACACTAGAAACTTGGACCTTCTCCTGTAACCATGAGTTGGTTTGCTCTCTGAATTATTTACTGAAAAATCAGGATCCTGTGACAGAATTTGCATTTCAAAGAAAGAGGAATCCGGAGGACACTTCTTCACTTGTAGGTATTTCAGAATCAGTTTTGAAACTGTTGGAACTATCACCATCTTGGTAGGGATTTGGGGGAGAGTTTAACTTTCCTCTTGTAACAAAATGTTAAGACACCATTGCCAAGAGCTATGATGGAGCATATCGCCTATCGCTGACAAGTGTTTATTGAGCACTATTATGTGTAAGGTTCTATGCAAGGTGTTAGAAAGATGAAGATATTTTCTATATCATTAAAGATCTCAATGTCTAATGGAAAAATAGGCATATAAATGAATAACTCAAATACAATGCTTTTTAAAAAAACTAAATCAACCCAAGATTCAAATCTGAGTGTGTCCCCTGATTCCAGTTTATTTGTACATTGAAACATATTTTTTAACTAAAAATCACGTTTTGTTACAAAATCAGTATATAATCCTTATAGGAAAAAAAATTTATTGCAGCTAAGCAAAAAGAAGATAATAAAAATATTCATACTACCACCATCTCAGCATTAGAAATGTCAATGTCTTGATGATTTTGATTTTTTTCTGTGAATATGCCACCAGGGAAGTCCTGAATATATACATATATATGTTTAAATAAAGTGGAATATACTATGCATGTACTTTCAATGAAAATACTTATATGTCATTTTTAATGACTGAATGGTATTATGTTGTGTGATTGTACTGCAATTTATTTAACCAATTGTCAGTTTTTTGTCCATTCAACAATGACTTACTGAGCACTTATGTATTCCAGAAGCTATCTTGAAACTAGATACATGGTGATGAACAAAACAAATATTCTTTGATAGTCATTGTTTATCATTTTTTACTTTTATAAGCAGTACTGTAACAAACATAATTTTATATACATCTTTACACACTTGTCCATGTATTCTCTTAGGATAATAGTAATGCCAATCTGCTGACTTCATTTATTATCTCATTTAATTGTTCATGATCCAGAAGGTAGTATTGTTGTGGTCCCAATTTGCAAGTGAAAGAACTGGAACATTAAGAGAAAAATTAAGTAGTTTGCCTTAGGTCATAGAGCAAGGAAGTGCAAAGCTAGAATTCAGATTCAGATTTCTGTCGTCCTAGAGTCCATGCACTGCTAGCAATGTTGAGATGAAACTACTGCATCAGAGAGTATTAACTTTTTTAATATGCTTAAATACTAATTTGCCATCCAGAAAAGTTTTGTTTATACCTTCACATCATACCCTTCCAACCCCAAAGTTAACTGCTCCTGATTTTTAAAAATAGCAAATAAAAAAAATAATTTGTACAGAGAAAGTTGGTTAAAAAACATTTTATTTCAACTCAAATGCAGAGAAAAAAGAAGCAGCAGATAGTGTGAAGTAAGAGACCAATAAATGAGACAGAAATAAGAGGCAAAGGCAGAGGCAGATGCTGTGTGGTTTCAAAGCAGCCCCCACTTGCTCTCCACAGTGCCCTTAAGAGGCCCTGATCTTACACTGGTTTAATGATAGACCTCCACCCCAACCCCTATGTCACTGAGGATACTTTTTTTCTTTTGCTTGAGCTAGTTTGAGTGGGTTTCTGTTTCTTGCAACCAAAAGTTTGCCATTAAGGAAAAGGGATATTCTCTTTTGCAAGTTTATAGGATATGCCTTTTTGTGTAGTATGTAAGCCCCTATCCACTGTTTGCATATTTGTTTCAGGATTTGTTGGGTAGACAGTAAAAAACTTTAAATGAAAGGAAAAACTCAAAAATGCTAACTCTGTGTAGTGAGACATGAGCGACTCATTTACTTCTTTATTTCTTACGTTATTTGCATTTTAATGTTTTTTAATGATGAGAAAATTTTTAAGATATTCCACAGAGTTTTAAAAGTCAGTTTGGTACCATTTGCAATTATTAAGTAGTAAAGTATATAGTTGAGTACCCTCTACATAGCCCTGCAAAACTGTATTTAACTTCCCCAGTTGAATGATGCATCTTTCAGGACATAAGTTCTTTCATTAGGATTATCATTAGAACTCCTCGGCTTGAATGAAACCTGTTATTTATAAATCACCTTTCGATATGCTTTGGTCTTTTAAGAGGCAGTGTAGCACAGCAATTAAGAGCAACAGCTCTAGGGACTTCCCTGGTGGTCCAGTGGCTAAGACTTTGAGCTCCCAGCGCAGGGAAACTGGGTTCAATCTCTGATTGAGGCACTATATCCCACATGCCACAACTAAGACCGGGCAAAGCCAAATAAATAGTTTTGTTTTTTTTGAAAGAACCAAGGGCTGTAGGGCCAGACTACCTCTTTTAGGGGGGCGCTGTATCAGGTCTTAGCTGCAGCATGTGGGATCTAGTTCCCTGACCAGGGATTGAACCCAGGCCGCCTACATTGGGAGCTCAGAGTCTTAGCCACTGGACCATCAGGGAAGTCCCCAGACTACCTTTTATAAATCCTAGTTTTGCCATGTGTCCACTTGTATGACCTTAGGCAAATTAACTTTTTTGTACCTCCATTTTCTCAACTGTAAAGTGGAGGTAATAATAGCTCCTTATATCATTGTTATAATGTTTGGATGATATAATATATATAAAATATTAGAGGAAAATCTGGCATAGGAGAAGCACTTAATATGTGTTGCTTGCTGCTGCTGCTGTTATTGCCATTACATTTGGGGAAAATCAAGTAAAAAAAGACTGTATACTCATCATCAACACCTCTTTTGTCACCCATACTTCCAAATCACTTGGTTTGAAAACTCTTACTGTAACATAATTCAAGAGCAGAATTATATTATTATGCCCAGCAATACTGGGGTTATGGTAAAATTTACTATGAAGATAGCCAAATGCCAGGTGACTTTTGTGGTCTGTGCAGGAAAAACTTTACTAGCTTGATTTCCATTTGTGCTCACACAAATTTCCCCTTTGAAACCTCCAGACTCGGTACCGCTATAATTAATAGACTTTCACAGAGTCTTTAACATCCATGCTTGCTACAGAGAGGTTGTTTGGAGCTCTGTTTCTTGTTGGTTTGGGGGAGTGGGGGGTTTTTGTTTGTTTTGGTATGGTGGTCACCATTCTATTTCTGTAGTTGTTGCTCTGACAAATTGATGTGGTCTTGAATGTTCCCAATAGTGAGAAAGTACATCTATCACTCTCTTTCTTCTCAGATGATAATCTCCTTTCATACCTTTATGAAAGTGATGTTACAGGCAGTTCAGTCTTTGAGGCGTCCATCTTTTGTCCTATGGACCATGAGGATAATCCTTTCTCCTCACATGAATGACACATGCAGGGTGTTGGATACATGCAGAATCCCATTGGTTGCTTTTTTTCCCTATTTCTTCACAGGAGGGAGAGGAAGTAAGACCAAGGGCTCCTGTTTACTTGTTTTGCTTTGCTTTGCTTATTTTTTCCTAAATCAGGTGTCCTGGTACTAAGGTGGGAACTGGGAAGGAGTAGTCTACAACAGGTGGTTACACTGTTTGTAAGAAAGTATCATGGGGTAAAGTAACCTCATTGGAGTTGGTTATAATCAAGGAAATATTTTATATCTTAATTCAGTGTTTCCCAAGGTTTGTTCTATAGAAGACTTGTTTGGGAGATATTGATAGATATTTTTAAAAGTTTCTTGGACAACTAAATCACTGTATCCTCCTGGAAAGTAGAGAGATTCACATTAGTGTGTTAAAGATTGTGAGAAACGTCAGAGTATAGAAACCATTTAGATATAGAAGTTTTTATCTTAAAAAATTACATCTTGCTGCTGCTGCTGCTGCTGCTAAGCCACTTCATTCGTGTCCGACTCTGTGCAACCCCATAGACGGCAGCCCACCAGGCTCCACCATCCCTGGGATTCTCCAGGCAAGAACACTGGAGTGAGTTGCCATTTCCTTCTCCAATGCATGAAAGTGAAAAGTGAAAGTGAAGTCACTCAGTCATGTTAGCGACCCCATAGACTGCAGCCTACCAGGTTCCTCTGTCCATGGGATTTGCCAGGCAAGAGTACTGGAGTGGGGTGCCACTGCCTTCTTCATAATTACATCTTAACATAGTAGTTTTGGGTTTCCCTCATAGCTCAGCAGTAAAGAATCCACTGGCAATGCAGGAGACACATTTTCAATCCCTGGATCAGGAAGACCCCCTGGAGAAGGAAATGGTAACCCACTCCAGTATTCTTGCTTGAGAAATCCCATGGACAGAGGAGCCTGGTAGGTCACAGTCCATGGGGTCCCAAAAGTGTTCAGCAACTAAACAAGAATATATGTAAATAAAAGTTAGAAAATATAATGAATACTCTTGGATCCTTCACCAAAGGACTGGGAAATTGCCAATAACATGGATCTGTCTGTATGTTGTGCTCCAGTTATATCCCTTATCTCCCTACAACAAGTAAACAGTATCCTAAATTTTGTGTTTAATTCTGTTGCTTTGATGGGGAGAGTTGTATTTTTATCACTAATCCATGTATTTCTAAATATAGAATAAGCAAGCATTGTTTAGTCTTGCTTATTTTTTAGCTTAATAAAGAAAATTGTATCATACTTTTTCACTGACCGTATGTCTAAGATTCATTCATTTTTCAGTACTGTGTACCATTCTACTGTGTAAATATACCACAGCTTGCTTCTCCATTCATCTGTCCATAGACATTTGAGTTATTGGGTTTTTGTTTTGCTTACTGTTGCAGAGTCGGACACAACTGAAGCTACTTAGCAGCAGCAGCAGCAGCTATTACTGTTGGTTTAGTCACAGAACAGCAAGAAAAAAATATGAGCCAAGGGTATTGACAGATTGTTATGATTATACTATTTGGGAGGAAGATATTTATTGAGTAACTGCTTTATATAAGGTACTTCTGGGCTTCGCTCAGAGGTTAAAGTGTCTGCCTGGAATGTTGGAGACCCGGGTTCAATCCCTGGGTAGGGAAGATCCCGTGGAGAAGGAAATGGCAACCCACTCCAGTACTCTTGCCTGGAGAATCCCATGGAGGGAGGAGCCTGGTAGGCTTCAGTCTATGGGGTCGCAAAGAGTCGACACAACTGAGCGACTTCACTTTCACTTTCACTTTTCCAAGACAGGGCCTAAAATACAAAGAAAATAAGATCCCTGTCTTTAATGATCTTATGGTTCAGGTGGAGAACTCAAACAAATCTGTATTTCTCAAATTAGGATATGATTAGTACCAGAGTCACACCAAGGCACAGAATAAGCATGACACATCTTTTGGGATGTCTGTTTTCTTTAGACGTCTGGGGGACTTCTAATTCCAGGAGTAGAATGAAATAATTTAACTGGTCAACTCCTATGCGAAAAATAAAAATATGTTTATGTTGAAATTTAAAAGGCCCTTTTATGAAAAATAACACAATTGTTATGTGTTTTTAAAGCAAAATATCAGCCCTCAAAGAAAGATGTAAGCCAGTAAACCAATTTGGACTATACCCTCAATACTAATAAACTGATTCTCTTCTGTTGTTTAGGGGTTCTTAGGTACAGAAGTTTGAGAAGTGTTAATGTATGTAAGTTAAATAAAATGTGTCCAAAAAAGAAATAATTAATTCTGGCAGCGTAATCAGGAAATGCTTCACCATGGAGATAGCATTTGAACTAGGCCTTGAAGAGTAAGTTGGATTTCCATCGGAAGAAAGAGCATTCAGGACTGAGAAAACAGCATAACTGAGGACAGTAGGTGGTGGGGAAAGGCACATTGCATTTGAGAAATAATGAGTTCTAAATGGGTAAAGTATACACCCAGTGAAGAGCAGTATGATCTCTCTGTATGAGATTCTTAATATTTTCAGACATAGATATCAAAGCCACCTTGTTCCCTTACTACTGATAAAATTGCTGCTGGATGTTTAGGAACAGTTTAGCACAATAGGTGACATTTAAGCTGAGGTCTTAACTTCTTTTAAAAAATATAAATCTGATCCATGTATTCATTCAGCAAATACCTAATTCAGTGTCTGCTTTATATTGAGGATACACAGATCAAGAAGCTCTTATTCGAGGTGGTAAAAGTCTTTAGACGAGAACCCCCACAGCTCCCACACTGCCGCTGTCCTCCGCCCTCCTTCCCATCACAGTGGTGAGTGCTGCTGGCTGAGCCCAGCCCTCCCACTTGGGCACCAGATTCCATTCCCTCACTTCCTCTAGGGCTTCGCTCCAGACCTGCTTCTCTCTCAATCCTGAATGGGTATTTCACACCCTATTGGATCATTCATAGAAGCACAAAAACATGCTAGGTTTTTTCCCCATCTTTAAAAACTCGGTTAACCTCTTGTCTCCTCCCGGCTTCTATGCTATTTCTCTGTTCTCTTTTATAGCAAAATTCTTCAAGAGTTGTATTTTCTCACGACCTCTGATTCCTCTCCTTATACATTCTCTTAAACGTGTATCTTCTTTTAAATCTTACCTCTTCTCTTAAGCCACTCCATTTAGCTTTTCATGCCTGTCATTCCCCGAAATCACTTTTGTTATGGTTCCAGGGATTTCCATGTGGCTAAACTCAGAATCAACTTTTAGTACTCATTTTACTTGACATTTCAGTAGCATTTGACACTGTTGACCAGTTCCTTCACTTTGAAAGACTTTTACCACTTAGCTTCCAGAAACTACACTCTGCAGTCCTCTTACCTCACTCGCCATTCCTTCTCTGTCTCTTTTGTTCATTTTTCCTGTTTTTGAAGTCCCTGAAACTCTATTCTTGGACTCCCTCTCTTCTTGTGTACATCTCACTCCTTGCTAGTCTTACGGCTTTAAATTATATCCTCTAATAACTCCCAGATTTACATCTCTAGTCTGAGTTTCTCCAACCTCAGCACTGTTGGTATTTGAGGACAGATAATTCTTTGTTGGGGGGAACTGTCCTGTACATTATAGGATGTTCAGCAACATCCCTGGCCTTACACACCAGAGGCCAGTGGCACTCCCACAGTTATGGCCACCAAAAATGTTTCCAGACATTGCCAGATGTACTCTGAACATAAACTAAAACACCTCTCCGTTGAGAATCACTATTTTAAAAAATATTTATTTATTTGGTTGTACTGGGTCTTAGTTACAGCAAGAGGGCTCCTTAGCTGCCACATGTGGGATCTAGATCCCTGACCAGGGATTGAACCTGGGCCCCCTGCATTGGGAGCCCAGAGTCCTAGCCACTGAACCACCAGGGAAGTCCTGAGAATCACTATTTTTAATCTGAGCTTCTCTCCCAAACTCCAGATGTATATATCCAACTGTCTACTTGATACTTCTACTTGAATGTCTAATAAACATCCATATTTAACAGTAATCAAACAAGGTTTCCAATATTTCTCCTTAAATATAATCTTCCCTCAGACTTATCCATTCTCCTAGTTGCTTAGGCCAAAAACCTTGTCTTCCTGGCTCCCTTGTTTCTCTCACCTACATGCTGATCTATCAGTAAATCTTGTGATCCTCCCCTCAAAGCATGTCCAGAACCTGATACCCTCTCATCACAACTGCCTAATTTGTACCACCACCACTTCCCTGACCTTTAACCCCGTGTAGTCTGTTCTCAGTACAGCAGTAGAGCGAATCTATGAAGGTACATAATGTCACATCTCTGCACTAAACCCTCCAGTTGTTTCCCATCTTACTCAAAGTACAAATCACAGTCCTTATTACCAGGCCTCACGTGAGCTCATCTTCACTCTCCCCTCCATCCCCTTCCCTTAATCTCTCTAATCGCATCTCTTACTACCCAATACCTTATTCACCTCACTCCAGCTACACCTGCCTCCTTTCTGTTCCCTGAACATACCAGGCCTTGGAAGCCCGCAGATATGTCTTCCATTGCCTTACTCAAGTCTTGGCTCCAATGTCAGTTTCTCAGTGAGGTCTTCCTTGACCACTGGATTTAAAATCTCACAACACCATCATTATCTCCAACTCTCCTTCAAACCTGCTTTGTTTTTCTCCATAGCATTCTCTTCATCTAACATATTACAGAAAGGCAGTGTAGCATCATGGTTAAGAGAACAAACTCTTGTTCTCTTGAATAAGAGAACAAGATTATCTGGGTTTGCATCCCAATTTGGTCGTGTTCAAGATATAAGACTTGATTCCTATGCCTTAATTTCATTGTGAAGTAGGATGGTTTCTATCTCATTAGAATTGTACTTCACATGTAGTAAGTGATTTTTTTTACTGTTATTATTATTACTTTTTACTTATCAATTTTGCTTATCTTTCTTCCTTCCCCAGTGGAATATGTATGCCATGAGTGCAGAATTTTTTCACTTCACTTATTGCTATATTCACAGCTTTTAAAATGGTGCCTGGCACATAGGCACTTAATAAATATTTGTTGATCATATTGTTATCTCTGGAAAGACTGGGGAAAAGAAGAGTCAGAAAAGACGAGCTTTATGTATACTGTTTAACACTTTTACAGAAAGAATATATTCATGTATTACTTGTACCCCAAAAAACTCATAGGCTTACATGGAAAACAGGTACGAAAACAAATAAATTCCTAGAGGCACTGTACTGTGAGAGCAAGTTGGGTTTTAAAAGATGCATTGTTCCACTAGATAAAATGCAATAGGGATGGGACAGCTTTCTAGACAGAGGGAATAGTGTATGCAAAAGCAAAGAAACATGAAACATAGTAGTAGCTCTAACAACTGTAATCAGTATTTTGAGCTATTGAAAGTTCCATCTTGTCCTTTTCTCTCCCCCATTCCGATAATCCAGCTAAGTATTTGGCTATAATTAGAAGCTTATTACTCCATTAAGGCAAATATCTTGGATTTTTTTCTCATTATTTTTCAGAATGTCTTTTTCTATTTTCTTGCTCCTTAGAAATTCCATTCATTTTTTTCCATTATACCACTCTTCAGATCTGATTCTAAATTCCTTTAATGTTTTTGTTGTAAGAAACTCATGTGTAATTTCCTTCTGTGGAGTATAGTTGTTTTTTTTTTTTTAAGGAATAGATAGATATTGTTATAATATATAGCTTTATTTAGGAACACGGTTTTTCTTTTCAATTATTTTAGTAATTAAAATTTAAAATTCTGTGTTAGTCTCTAGTCCCTTACCAAAGACTTTAAAGTAAAGAAACTTGTTTTTCAATGTGTGCTGCAAGATTTTTTGAGTTTGACTTTTAAAAGTTAGGGCTTTTTTCTGCCCACCGTCCTTCTATCCATAGAGCCCAAAATGACAGCAAACCAAGACAACCGATAGTGCTAATCCACTGGCTTAGCTCCTGGTACCATCTCTGTTTATACCATCTCTCAGGTTACTTTGTGATTGTGTATCCCTCTGACTGAGAGTCCCTTAAAGTTTAGAAGTCATAACAAGTGTTCATATATACACTTCATTCAATGCCTCCCATATAACGATGCTCAGTAAATACTGTTACATTTAATTGAATTGAGCTGAATTGACTGGATTACAGTACCACAGGAGAAGGGGATTTTTGAGTTTGCTTTTTAAGTAAGATGGATTTAAAACAAATCTGGGAAGAAAAATCATTCTGTTTTGTTGTTTTTAAACAGTCTAAATTTGGGGTACAGATACCAATATGTTCATCACCCATAATTTTTAAAGCATTCTGAAGTGACTCATCGAAGTCCCCAAATAGATACTTTTTAAAAAGCCACAATAGCCCTGGGGAACAAAATTAGGCCTAGCAGATATAAAGAGTGTTTTCTGTTTGCAGGCAAGAATGTGGGGTCTTGTTGATCCACAGAGCAGGATCTTTAAGTACAATTTCAGGAAGGTTTCTCCTTTCCTTTGCACATGTAGCACAGTCTCAAGTGAAGCAAAGATCACCTCATAGGTTTTGATAGGGTTTCCCAGCATATTTGTTTCATTCTTACCAAAAGTCACTAATCAAAGACTTCTTGTGTTATCTTTAAAAAAAAAAAAAAAATGCTGCCTCATTTCCTGACACTTATTTTCTGACCTCGAAGTGTCTACTGGCCAACTGGCCAAAGAGCCAGGCTAGACAGAGGTGCCATTATTAACAGAGGTGTTCAGTGGATGAATAGATGAGTTTAGCTTCTACTCCTTTCCCTCTATTTCACCATTTTCTTCTTTTGCAAAGGAGTTTGGAATTTAAATTCTCTAAGCCCAGAATCTTCCAGGTCTAAAACTGCACAACTGTGGTAATAATAAGTTACCTGATCATTTCACCAACCCTCTGCCTGCTACTAGACCTGTATCCTGAGAATGAGTCCAGCATACTTCTAAGTACTGCCTCCCAAACTCCTGTATTACAGAGAAGGCTTCCTTGCCAATGGGTGGCTATTTTAATTACTTCATTTATTCAGTATTCCTTTATTGGGCTCCTACTAAGTGTCAGCCTCTGTGCTAAACCCTGAAGATCTAAGATGAATAAATCTTAGTCCCACCCTAAGTAACTCACAGTCTGTTCTGGCATCAGTACTGTATGAAGTACCTAATTAATAATAATATGGTACTAAAACAGCTCTAGGACAGAGTGATAATGATGGAGGTGACTAGTTCAGCATGGAGGAGAGTTAGGGAAGGCTTCACAGAAAAGGTGGCCTTTAATCCTCAGCCTTAATGATACAAGGGATTTCATCAGACAAAGGAGGGTAGTCAATCATTTAAGACTTAGGACATAATAAGAGCAAAAGCGTAAAGGTGTGAAAGCTTAGGACACATTTAGGGAACAATGAATGGTTGGGCACAAAAGGCACGTAGGCTGCATAGCTGGTGAGAGATGGAACCAGACAAGTGAGAGTATTGTGTGGATTTGAGAGCTGGATTTGAATCCCAGCTAAGCCATTTACTAGCTGTTGTAACCTTCTCAAGTCACTTAATCTCTCACTTTTTAAATGAGGATAATAGCATAAATACATATACTCTGTTTATATGTATACACATACATAGCTTAAACCAATTCTCAGAATAAAATAAATACAACTATTAGTTATTATTAGGCGGCATTATAAAGAGCCTTGAATTTTAATCTGTATATGATTCTATAAACAAAAGAAAGTTTTTAAAGCAGAAGAAGAGAAAGTATACAATAGGATATAACTTGTATTTAGAAAAACTGGTGCCACTTTGGATAGCAGATTGGATAAAGAATAGATGAGAGGCACAATAAAAGTTCTGTGGCAGTTTTAAGAGTATAAGTAAGAGGTACTGATGTAATATGATTCTGAGATTGTACAGCCTTGTCCTTAAAAATTCTGGATTCCAGACTAGAAATTTCAAACTTGAAAAATCCTGCAAGTTTAAAACTAAAAACACAGTGAGAACTCTGGGGAAGTGCAAAAAGGCGCTCTCCCAGTCCAGATGTTTTCTTGCTCAACTGCGGCCTCTATTCTGCACCCAGATATCAGACCAGTGCTTCTTGTGTTCTACTCATGATATCCTTTCATCTACGTAGATATTATAAGCAAGATACTCTGTTTGGGAGATGCCTTTTTTTTTTTTTTTTTTTTCTTTTTCCCCTTTGAGTAACTCAAGTCTACTGCTCAGTTTCCTAGAGGAAGTTCTGGCTTCTGGACTGCACAGCCGAAGCAAGGAAAGCTCTCAGGTTACATCAAGGTCAGCAAGCAGAAGATGAAATGGTGATGGAGAGGTGAGCCGAATGGTGCAACTTCCCTCTTGCGTCGCTGCAGGCTTTCTCCACTGACCAGAGGGGTGTTGGAGAAGAGCCTTGGGTTTTGTGCTTGTTGTTATAACCCACATCCAGGTAGCCTGCTGATTCCTGAACTGTTGACACAGACACCAAGACTCCCGGTGATGAGTTGAGAATAAGTCTGAGCCCATTCCAATCCACTTTTCTCATGGTTTCTTTATCAAATAAATAAGTGTATTCCTTAATTAGCAGATTGGGATCAACTTATATACACTACTATGTATAAAATAGATAACTAATGAGGACCTACTGTATACAGCTATAGCACGGGGAGCTCTCCTCCATTCTCTGTGGTGACCTAAATGGGAAAGAAACTAAAAACGAAGGGATATATGTATACATATAGCTGATTGACTGCTGTACAGCAGAAACTAACACAACATTGTAAAGTGACTATACTTCAATAAAAATTAATTTTTTTTAAATAGCTCATGAACTCATACTTAATTTAGGCAAACTGAATAGTAAGAACAAAAGTATGTATGTACAGATGTTTACAGTGTTTGGAATTGATTAACAAAGTTAAACCATTTGTATCAGTTCAAAAAAAATGTATTCCTTGTATTTGATAGCACAATCACTTCAGTTTCTGATTAATTTTGTTGGGCTCTTATTTGAGTAAAGGATTAGAGCTTAAAGGAGTTTTAAAAAGTAAAAATTAGATGCATACACTACAGACTCTTCTCTTGACCCCTTTTATTTTTCATTAACGTCACATTTCTGCACAAATCATTTCTGAAAACTCATATTTCTATAAGAACCATCCAAAAACTGTTTGTCCCTAAATTGCAGTTTTCTGTGGTACTGAGAAACCATGTATGAAGACAATAAAAATCCATTTTATGAAAAGATACAAGTGATTTGTTTTTGTTTCTTTGGGGTTAATAACTATTTATGGGAATTTATGAGATGAGGCATGAGCTGGCTGTACACCAAACAGAGAGAAGGCAAGACCTGTACCCAAAGGATAGGTAAAGTACATCAAGGCAAATAATATATTCTGGTGTCAATTTCACTTCTCTTGAAAGCAGTGGAAAATGGTAATGTCATTAATACCAGGAAATTATGGTGTGCTCAAATCCTACCACAGTCCTTTCCTGGTGCTTGGCACAAAATTTTTAAACCTTCCTTTTATGTTGATAAACTGTCTGTAGCATCAGATAGCCTAGGCTCAAATCTGTGTCACAGTTATGTGACTTGGGAATGTTATTAAGTCTCTTAGTGGCTCAGTTTCCTCATCTATTAATACAAAAAGAAAGTAATTAAATTCCTCCTTATAGGATTGTAAGGACTAAATAAGATGAGAGAATACATATAAGCACTTAGAACAATGTCTGATACATAGTAAACCACCCAGTGTAATTTGACTTATAGTATAAATAATATGGATTCTGTCTCTAAGTAGGGGATACCGAATCACTACACAAAATGACTGAATTTCTGTCATCCTCCCACTACATTAATCAGCAGTTTAAGAAGTAGGAGGGAAGAGCTTAAGGGTCATGGGACCCATCTCCCCCTTCCTCTCCTCTCAGCTCTCGGCCATTGTTTCACCATACACTCTTGAGAAGCCCCTAAGGCTTTTGTCCATATTACAGCTAAGGGCTAAGATCTAATAGGTTCTGTTCTCTTTTATTTTTAAATAATAAAGAAAAGTAAGGCAGCCTTACTTTTAAGGCTAGGGGAGACAAGTTTTAAATGCAGCATTTCACAAGTTACATAGTTTTTTCAAATAGAAACCTTTTTCCAAACAGGATTACCTGTGCTTGCCTTTCTCTTGGCAAGATAACTCTGGAATAAGAACACTTTTCTAATATCGTTCTCTTCATTATTCACCTGCTTCCATAGTGCCTGCTCAGCTAGCAACATAAAGAAGTCTAGGGACACATGTGCACCCATGGCTGATTCATGTCGATGTATGGCAAAAACCACCACAATATTGTAAAGTAATTACCCTCCAATTAAAATAAGTAATAAAAAAAAAATTCTAAGGACTTCCCTGGCAGTCCAGTCAGTGGTTAAGCCTCTGTGCTTCCACTCCAGGGGGCCCTGGTCAGGGAACTAAGATCCCACACACGTGCCTCAAAGTACAGCCAAAAAAAGGGGAAAATTTTAAAGTCTTAAGAAATGAGCCCTACCTTCAGGGTGTTTTATAAACCAGAAGATGGCATTTCTTCATTTATTAAGGATCAGAGATTCATATTTTTATTTAAGATTTATAGAGCTGATAATATTATTACTGGCCCTTTCTTTTTGTCTCGTTGAAAACATCATTAAAAAAAATCTTTTGGCCACATCACATGGCATGTGGGATCTTAGTTCTGGGACCAGGAATCAAACCCATGCTTGCTGCATTGGAAGCTTGGAGACTTAACCACTGGACTGCTGGAGAAATCTCTAAAAACATTTTAATTAAGGTCTCATATGCTTTTAATGACCTCCCTTCTAGGAGATTGAAATGCCCTAGTCAAAACTTCTAAGTCCCATTCACTCTACAAAAGCCAAGATGCTTGTATTTAGCTAAACAACTGGCTAACAGTTTCTGGCCTGTGAATGTGCAGGCAGCAATTCACAATCCTTACCTCTAATGGCTCCCTTCTTCCTCTTTTAAGTGAAGTTACTTATAAAGTAGCCACTTTAAGAACAGAGCTACTTACAGTTGTGTCTCACACCATGGCAATGCAGTTAGGGAAGTAACCCACCACCATAAGTACCCCCAGTATCTTATCTCCACCAAAGAAGGAAATTGGGGTATTTTGAGTTATTTTTGTGGTTTGTGTGTATGGTAGTGTCAAGCTCACTGAAGAGACTGTGCTATGAAAATGAGAAAAAGAACCCATAAGTTCCTACTCTGAGATGTCTTACTTAAAGATTGGTCTTTGGAAACAGTCGCAATTCATAGATCCCAATTCAGGTGCCACGACGCGGTTCGCCTGGTGGAGAGAAGTAAAGCCTAAAGAACAGGCCAGGGGAGGAGCATGGCTTATGGAAAGGGATGAGTAACCGGACAAAAGCAGACAAGCGAAGGAGGGCAGGGCAGGACGATAACACGAGGGAGTGTAGCCATACAGGTTAATGAAGAAAGAAAAGCCAGAAATTTATGTAACAGCTTCAGGAGCAAATAGACAGGGAAGGTTCTCCAGCCCACAAGCATCTGTTCTGGAATCTGAAAATTACTTTGGAGAGTTTGGATATTTTAGCAGTCCCCCTGCCTGATGTTCCACAAAGCTCCAGCTCCTTGCCGATACAGCACAGCAGACTCTAGTAACTTGCATGCAGGATGTACTCAAGTATTTGCTGACTAAATGAAGATGAGGCAAGTCCTGAATTAATTTTTTTTCCCCATAAACAAGAACCTATTTAAAAGTCCAAACCACTCCTATCTCACTGGGCCAGCAAGCTTTCAAAACATCAAGCAGGGTAGTTTTCTCAGGAGTATACTGGGACATTTCGTTTCCTCGCTTATGAAGATACCTTGGGTTTTCGCCTTCTTTTTTAAATCACTTTTAAATAGCTGTTGTTGTTCAGTCAGTAAGTTCTGTCTGACTCTTACAACCCCATGGACTGCAGCACTCCAGGCTCCTCTATCCTTCACTGTCTCCCGGGCTTTGCCCAAATTCATGTCCATTGAGTTGGTGATGCTATCTAACCATCTTATACTCTGTCACCCCCTGTTCCTCTTGCCCTCAATCTTTCCTAGCATGAGGGTCTTTTCCAATGAGCTGGCTCTTTGCATCAGATGGCCAAAATATTGGAGCTTCACCATCGGTCCTTCCGATGAATACTCATGGTTGACTTCCCGTAGGATTGACTGGTTTGATCTCCTTGCCATCCAAGGGACTCTCTTCTGTATGGTGCACTTCAGCACCTCAGCCTTCTTTATGGTCCAATTCTCAGATGTGTACATGACCGCTGGAAAAACCATAGTTTTGACTATACAGACCTTTGTTGGCAAAGTGATGTCTCTGCTTTTTAATATGCTGCCTAGGTTTGTCATAGCTTTCCTCCCAAGAAGCGTCTTTTAATTTCATGGCTGCAGTCAACTTTCCACAGTGATTTTGGAGCCCCCCAAAATAAAATGTCATTGCTTCCACTTTTCCCCCTTCTATTTGTCACGGAGGGTGGAAAACAGAGATGGTGAGAAGGGGACTGTGTATGTGTTAGGCTTTGTGGAGTCAGAAAACCTGGATTCTAACCTAGTTAGCCAGTAACTTGCTGTGTTAACGGGCAAGTCGGTTGACATGCCATGCCGTTTCCTCACTTTCCAAGTGGGAATAATATTTATTCCTCATTTCCAAGTGGGAATAATATTTATACCTCACAAGGTGGCACTAAAGATTTAAAGAAACTATATATGAGAGCATTTTGAAAGGATACATTTATATATCAGTCTAAAATAGAGGAATAAATTAGTATGTAAATGAGAAGAGGTTAAGAGGAATCTTGTTGGATTAGGGAGAAAGGAGAAGCTGGAAAAAAAAGAGAAGACCCCTCCTTCATTTTACAGATACCAGAAAAAGCCAAGACCACTTCACTCCTCAATTTGGCCAACATTTTTTTTTTTTTTTAATCTTGAGACATCTCTGAAAAAGAGGTTCTCCTCTGCTCCTCTGTGCCAGGGATTTTTATTCATTTGGAAGTTTCTGTGTGCCTGCCATATGCCAGGCAGTGTGTTCGTGAGCTCATTATTATTTAGTAATTAGCCCTAGAGGGCAATACTGTATTTTGAAAGGACTTTCATGGGTCATCTCATGTTTTCCCCTGTCTTTCTTGTTGGTGGAACTGGCAGTCAGTTCCTACAGAGGAACTGAGGCCCAAAGAAATTCAGCGACTCGACCAAAGGCCACAGAGCAGTGATGAAACCAGTACCCAAACTAGGTTCCCTCTCTCCTCTTCCCATTAAATGTGTACTGAGGGGAAAAAGGAAGTCACCAAGATGTTGGTGTGTGGGCTCCGAGGCAGATTTGGCTTAGGAGTGATCAGCAGTTTCCTCCAGCCAGGGCCTCCTCTGGGCACTGTGGTAGACAGGGTGGAATTTTTACATGTCAGTGCATTAGGGAGAGACACCAGATAGGATGTTTAAGCCTTCGGTTCCGTTCAGTCAGTCGCTCAGTCGTGTCCGACTCTGCGACCCCATGAATCGCAGCACGCCAAGGCCTCCCTGTCCATCACCAACTCCTGGAGTTCACTCAGATTCACGACCTGGTGCTTATATTTAAAGCCACTAGGTCTAACAGATCAGAGCTTTGATGACAAGAATTCTATTCCTTCCAGCACTTAAAATGTGTCTGCAAATTCTGTACTCACTTTTCTCTCTATGCAACGGAGGTCATAATATCTACCTCATACATAAGGTTATTCTCCCGAGGCTCAAATAAGGCCTAATAATTTGTAAACTGGAAGAAATGTGTATTAAGTTCTCTTCCGCGGGGAGCCCCTACACATCGGTACCCTCCGAAGCATTAAACTTTTCCCCAACAGTTGACCTGCCCAGACCACTACTCCACCACCTAGGGCGTGTGAATTCCGGATGCCAGTCCTGGGTAACACGCCCTCCCAGCTCACGCTCTTGTTTTTGTTTGGGGTTTGGGAGGGAGACGATCTCAATCTAGGTTATCGCCGGTCTTTATGAACCTGCCTGTGTCTCCATCACCCGCCGCATCGGCCCCTGCCGGCTCTCTCGGCAGGTCGGCCCGGGCGGTCGTCTCAGGCTCCACCTCTCGCTCCGGCCGTCAGTGCGAGTCTGGGTGCCCCCGCCGCCCCAGACGCCGTTCCCCGGCGGGGTGTAGGTCTGTCGTCTTCACCCTCAGTGAGTCAGAAACAAAGGAGGGTGTGGGGGGAGCGCACTCTCTCCGGCTCGGCGATTCGCCCTTTATTCTGAACTCGCAACGTCAGCGGGCGGGTGGATGGAGCTGCGGGGCGCGGGCTGGGCCGCCCACATCGCGCCGGGCCGGGGGAGCGGCCGGGCCGGGCCGGGCCGGGCTGGCGGGCGGCGGGGGCGCGCTCGGGGGACCGGGCCGCGTGGGCGCCGGGATGGAGGGCGCCGAGGGGCGGGGAGCAGGCGTGCGTGTGTGTGCGAGCGCGAGGGAGGCCGGCCTTTAGTGTAACCGGAGCTACAAAGAAGGGGAGAGTCCGGGAGAGGGAGGGAGGAGCGGCGGCGGCGCCGGGGGCCTCTGCGCACCCTCCCCGTGGGCAGGAGCCCCCTCGAAGCGGCCTCGGCCCCCGACGCGGGGCCGCCCCTCGGCGCCCGCCCGGCAGCCCGGAATGATGAAGAAGAACAATTCCACCAAGAGGGTGAGTACGTCCGCCCGCCCCGTGGCCGCCGCTGACTTTGTGCCCCGAGGACCCCGGCCCCGTCGGAGCCGCGGGCGGCCGGCTTGGGGGCCGGGGACACGCCGCGCCAGCCCTCTCCTTCCAGCCCGGCCCGGTCGCCGGTCCCCTTAGCTTCGGCCTCGGTGCGCCGGGCCCGCGACGAGGTACCACGGGGGCTTTTGTTTGTTTACTTGGGCCGGGGGCTAACTTGGCTGAGTTTCTGCCCGGACCCCCGGCCTCGCCTTCCCCGGGCGGCGGGCGGCCGCTGGCACCAAGCTCTGCAGCGGCGAGAAGACAATGAGAAATAAAATGCCGTAAACCCCGGCGCGGCGTGGAGGGGAGCTGGGGGAGGGGGCGAGGGGCCCGGCGGAGCCCCGAAGGCCACCCCTCGTCTCCAGCCCGGCCCTCACCCCTGGCACGGGCAATTCCAGTTGTTTATTTGGAAGAAGGGGGAGGGGAGCGATAGGGATGCGAGTTCCTTGGAGTGAAAGGGTTTGAAGAAGTGGGGAGCAAACGCGGGGCTCCCCGACTCCAGCTGTGGCGGGGCGAACGCGGGGAGGGGACCGGGGACTCGGGAGGGCGCGGGGGAACGGAACGCGAGGAGGAAAAAGCTGCAGCCACCTAACCGTGCGATTCTCATCTGGCTCGCGGGGGCAGGGGCCTCAGGATGCAAACCATCAGTGTGCACCGCCTGAGAAGGTCGGCTGGGTCCGGAAATTCTGCGGGAAAGGGATTTTCAGGGAGATTTGGAAAAACCGCTACGTGGTGCTGAAAGGGGACCAGCTCTACATCTCTGAAAAGGAGGTAGGTGCCCTTGCCGCGAACTACCCCGTTTTCTCATAGTCCTGACCTGGTCTTTCCGAAGGGGTCTTATATGTACTTCTCGTCTCCCCCTTACCTCACTCCTGATTTTGTTCCGAAAGCGAGTTGAGCAGTCCGGTTGGTCTCTACCCCCATCTTATCTGCAGAGAAAGGTCTCCCTTCAGTGAGAAGACCCGAATTAGAATTAGAAGTTGCATCTTACTTAAAGATTTTCCTTTGAAAATACCTTTCTGATAAGCATGATAACTCCCTCCCAAGATGTCCCCAAAACTCTTAAGTGTCCCCTACTCTCCCCTATCCTGGCCTCGAGCTGACTGTAGGATTCTTTTTTCTTTGCTGTTGCTGCTGAAACACCCTGTTCAGCTTATTCTTCCCTCCTTCCTGCCCCCCAGCCCAGCTAGCCTCCCCTTTCCTGTCTCTCACAGAGACATATGCAAGTCATATCAGCAGTACAGCTGCTCCAAATCACAGAAGACACACAATCCAGAGGCAGTCTCACATGACCTCAGGTAGAGTATTTGTAAGTGGCAGTTATTTCTCTTGAAGCCAGTGTCCTTAATTAACATGTTCTCTGTTCCCCACCCCCACTCCACTTAAAAACAAAGAAGCAAGGAACTCATTCTCCATTTCTACCTACCCAACACCCCCCGCCAATTATATCAGAAGGGAGAGTGGAGTTTTGAACCCCTGCATGTCTCTGTGTCTTTGGGTCTATAGTTACAATGAAAATAGTCCATGTTGGGTCAGAACCTGAGCCCACATATTGAATCCAAACTCTTCTCTGTTTTATCCCTAATTCTTGGGCTCAATAACACATAGGAATGTGGAGAAACTAAAATTGCCCCTCCATGGGTTAGAAGTCATTCCAGTACCTATCTCTGTGACTATGTCAGCATTGCCTAGGAGACTGTCCTGAGTTCCCCTGGTAGGATGGCCCTCCCCTGCCTGGTGAGCGTGAGTTCCCTCACCAGGGGCTAATTGGGAAGTCCTCCCTGAGTTCTAACCTCTTCTGCTTTCTGCTTAGACTATATTTAGGTAAATAAATCCTTTTATGGTATTGAAACAAGACACACAGGCAGTCCTGGAGAAAGTATTCATCTTGAACAGAACATCTACCGAAGCAGCTAAGAAAGAACTAAGCTATGCCAGGGCCAAAGAGATCCCTCTTAAGGGTATTTAAACCTTGCTGTTTACACTAAGCTGAGAACTTGGTGTTGGAATGAGGTGAGAAAACACTTTGACAGGAGAATTTATCTTTAAGGGTCACCTCTACCCAACCCTAAATCCTACCCAAGGTTTTTTTTTTTTCCCCCACAATTTGCTGACTTTCTAGGTTTGTGGTTTTTTGTTTTTTTTTTTCTTTTTTAAAGCAAGTGTCCAAGTGTATCTCCTGTCTTCCCTGAACTTCATAATGGCAGGAAACTCTAGTGCGCAATCGGCAAGAACTTCCCACACGTCAGTGGGGAAAACATGAGATCAGGGAAAGGGTAGAAGGAACAAGACATTTTTTTTTTCTTATTTATACCAATCTAAAAAACAGTCTGGGGATGAAAGAGTGTGATGGACCCTTGTTTGTGGAGGAAGGGGTACTGAGATAGGGGAAAGAATGGAATGACCTCAGCCTAGGATGTCTGGTGTCCTGTGAGTCAGGAACATCTGACCAGTCATGGGGCCAACTGCCCACTGCAGAGGAAGGCATAGGAAGAGGGAACAAGCCTATTGGTATTACTCTTCTTTGGAGCCAGTTTCCATGCTTCAAAGGCCTAGGCTAAAGGTGAAACTGATCAAGGATGTAGGCTGGATTCTGTCCCCTTCCTGAAAGCTCCAGAGCCGATAGAATTAAAGAGTTTTTTAAAATGTACTATGATATCTGTAATTTACATGTTAATGCAAGGAAATCCCTAACCCTCTTAGAATTTGCACCAGTCTTTTTCCTGCAACTGCCTCAACCAAAGAAATCCTTCTGTATTTGTTGTTAATAACTGTTCTCCTCATTCTCAGTCAAAGGGCACCTTTTGACCATGGGGCTGATGTATAGGAACAGAAACTAGACCTTCGGGAGACTTCATGGTAGAGGAAATTGAGTTCAGGGCATCTTTTTTGGCAAGCATGGGAAAAATTCCTTTCTGTGGCCTAAGGACAAAGAATCAGGGGAAAGGAAGGGTTGACCTTGGTGGGTGGTAATTATAAATGAGACTGTATGAATTAGATGGGGGGGGGGAATACAGTGGGGAACTAGGGTCCTGGAGCTGTCCATTTTCCCTGGGCACTGTCTCACTGCTTGTCTTACCCCGTCTCCTACCCCTGCCCTATGCAGGGCTGACCTCTGTCAGTGTCTCCTGCTCCCCAGAGCTGCTTATCAGTCATGTCCAAGCCAGAATACCTCCCTTCCCTTCCCTCCCTTCCCTTCCCTTCTCTTCCCTTCCCCTCCCCTGCCCTCCCCTAAGGAAAACAGAAACAAGTAACTCTCTTCCCCTGGCTACATACACACACCCAGCACTTTCCTCTCCAAGATTTCTGGCCTCTGCTGATAGTCTCAGCTCTGAGGAAGGAGGGGGAGAGGAGTGATGCACCACCCTGCATCCATGCTCCCATGTTTCTGGGAATTGTTATGGGACACCCCTTGCCAGCATCTTGTTCACTTCCACCCACAATCCTTCAAGGCCCCTGTCACTTCCTAGCCCAAAGCCAGGATAGGGGAGAGGCCTGGAGGAGCCACAACGTATTGAAACAAACAAAGGTGGGTGTATGAGCGGCCATTCACCTGAATGGGCCTGTGTCCCCTGGGTCCAGTGGCAAGTCAAAAGTATGGGCAGATACAAAAGCAGAGATGGGTTGGGGGATGGAAGAGAGAACCAGGCAGATAGATGAAGTCACCTCCACGCTCACACAATTCCTATGTCAGAACTTGTGAAGTGGGGACTCTTTTGTGAAATAATTCCAGTCGGGGAGGGTAGATATCATCCAAGGAACATATGACGCTACTTGTGTCTGTTTAGTTTTAACAAGTGCTGGTGGTTGTCGTCTCTCATCCCAAGAAGACATGAACAGGCTCATTCCCCAGGGGCTTCTAATCTCAAGTGCAAGTAGCAGAGTGTGAAAGGGTTTTCTAATCACAGACTCCGTCTGGACCAGTAACAAAGTCTTCTCTCCTCTTGTAAGCCACATCACAACTTCAGAGGGCCAGAGCCATGGGAACCCCTCAGGGGAGAAGAGAAAAATCCCCGAGGGGTTTAAAACGGACCTGGGCAGAAATTTAGTGGAATTTGCTTTGTGGCGCTCACTTTGTGGGGTCAGAGGATATAGACGGAGTTGTGGTCTTTCGTTAGACATTCAGCAAGAGAGTTAAGAGCCAAATGATGGATAAAGCTGCTAAGGGTGGAGCCGGTTGCAGGATACATTCTACAAGCAGGAAGGGCTCAGTTTAGACACAAGGAAGAACTTCCTGACTAAAAGGGCTCAAACTGGAATCATGGGAAGAGGTAGCAGAACACTCTTTTCAAGTAGTCCTCCAGGGAGAGTATAAACGTGTCTTTGCCTAGAGCACAGTGGAGTGACTCTAGCGGCTTCTCAAGCCTGCAGGAGCTACATTGGGTTGTCATGGTACCTTGGAAGGAATAAGGTGGGGTAGGAACTACAGGTGTATTTTTCACCCTATTTGAACAAACCGAACACAGGGGTGGCTGTCCCTGTGGTGCTAAAGCTCCTGAAATGAAGGAGATAGATGAGTCTCATCATAATAGAATATATTTAAGGAAGGAGCTAAATGAGGGTAAGAAAGCATCAACATACACGTAAGAAAGGGGAGGCTGGAGGTGGCCCTCCCTCTCTAGAAATCCCCTGATGTTGGCTCTGCCTGTATCTTCTCGGGACAATCAAGGGCCGTCCAGGTCTGCTTGCTTCAGAATGGTAGGATTAAAGTGTGAGCCCTGTCACCGTGTCCTTTGAAGGGCGAAGTAGGAGTCATAATGAAGAGACCTACTGGGGTTCTGGAAACAGAAGCTTGGCTGAGGGGAGTTGCAAGAGGAGTTTAAATGGAAACCCGTGCAAGGAATCAGGACTTGGCCTCTACGAGCCTGGGGTAGGACAGCCTTTTCCTATCCTGTCATCCCTCCCTTCTCAGGCTTCTTCTGGTTCTCGGACGGGTCTAAACTAACAGTTTGGGAGAAGGGACTAAGTAATTTTAATTCTCATCACCTCACCTCCAATCCTCCCCTAGGTAAAAGATGAGAAAAACATTCAAGAGGTGTTTGACTTGAGTGACTATGAGAAGTGTGAAGAGCTCCGGAAATCCAAGAGCAGGAGCAAGAAGAATCATAGCAAGTTCACTCTTGCCCACTCCAAACAGCCCGGGAACACGGTACGCTCCTCCTGCCACCTTGGCCCTGGAACGTGGACCAGGGCAGGGGTGTGGAGGCCAGAGGAGAACACCTTCCCCTTTGGGATCTCTCTCAGCTCTCTGACTCAGAGGCCCTGAATTACTGCTCTCCTACCAGCTTTTATTATTTAATCTGAGAATATGGTGGCCATTTCCTTCCTTCCTGGCAAGCCAGCCTTTAAACTGTCCAGCCACAAAAATCATCTCTGTCTCTCTCAGTCTCTGCCAAATACACACACACACACACCCCTCTTGGGAAGCAGCCACTTTACACACACACACATGCACACACACACACACCCCTCTTGGGAAGCAGCCACTTTACACACACACACGCACACACACACAGACACACACACCCCGTCTTGAGAAGCGGCCACTTTTCCCTGTTCCGTGGTAGGTGGTTGAAATTATGAACCATTCCTGTCACATTCTATTTCTTCAAACATTTAAAGACCCTTATATCAGTACCTGTCCTTCACCAAGCCTCTTCTAATTATCTCAGGTGCTGTATTAATATCCAGTACCCTTCTGAGCTCCTCCTCGGTCATTTCTAAAACAGCCTCCAAGCAAGGGCATTTTGCAGGAATAGAGGATGATTTCCTTAAGTCACAGGTGACACCAGAAGTAGAATCTCTCTCCTTCCAAAAGCTGAGTCTAAGAGAATGAAGTTTAACTTCTCATTTCTTCACTGTCAAGGTGAGGCCAACTCTATAAAAACCCTGACTGAACGCGAATCTTCTCACAGGCACCTAACCTGATCTTCCTGGCAGTGAGTCCAGAAGAGAAGGAATCGTGGATCAATGCCCTCAACTCCGCCATCACCCGAGCCAAGAACCGCGTCTTGGATGAGGTTAGGGGGGCTAATTGTGGGGAGGCGGACACTGAGGCACGGGGAGCTGGGTGGCTCATTAAAGAGGGAAGAGGATGGTGCGGGCCCCCTTCACTAGCTCCCCACAGCTCTGCTGCTTTATCTCCCTTTGGAAAGCCCTGTTCTCCTCCTAGCTTCTAAGTCTTCTCTGCCGGCTCCTGTTTCCCCGCTTTCTGATACATGAACAAGCCCAAGAAGCCGCTTCATGTCCCATAAATCCTTGCCCTTGGATTTGCTCAGGAGCAGTTTCTGAGCTGGGGGTTCAGGCCGCAGGGGAGGCTGGTCTGGAACTAGCGTCTCTGAACAGCACCCGCGACTCACAGTGCGTCTCTTCAGGTCACCGTCGAGGAGGACAGCTATCTCGCCCACCCTACTCGAGACAGGGCAAAAATCCAACACTCCCGCCGCCCTCCAACTCGGGGACACCTAATGGCTGTGGTATGTAAGACTATAAGAAAGTAAAAATTGCTGAAGGGCTAACTCCCTGTCAGTTCATCTCAGATGGGACTGTATCTTAGCCCACCAGAGGCATTTGTGTACCAAGGTCAAAAGCTAGGAAAGTCCCTTCACCCTGTTCCCTTTCTCGATTCCTCCAAACCAAAAATATTTAGTATCTACTGTGAATTTGAAAGATGTGCCCTCAATAGGGGCTTCCAGTTGGTCCTAGTGGTAAGGAACCTGCCTACCAATGCAGGAGATGTGGGTTCAATCCCTGGGACTGGAAGATACCCTGGAGGAGGGCATGGCAACCCACTCCAGTATTCTTGCCTGGAGAATCCCATGGACAGAGGAGCCTGAAGGGCTACAGTCCATGGATTCACAAAGAGTCAGACATGACTGAAGCGACTTAGCACACATGGATGCTTTAATAGATTTAGCTTCCTTTGAGGAAAATGAGATACACTCACAGGAATGTGAGAAATAGAAGAGATGAATACTACGAGGCAATGTAAGCTGATGTCTGGTGGCTAGCTATCCTGATAGGTAAGAGTATTACGTATTGCAGGCATTTAGAGGAACAAGGATTTTCTTTCACTTGTCCGAGCTCAGAGTCTCTAGGGAATGAGGCACTCAGGTATAGTAGAAAGAGTGAGGGCTTTGCAATCAGACAAAGCTGGGTTGGAATCAGCTTTGCTGAAGCTGCCCACCTCCAGCTGTAAAGTGGGGCCATAATCGTGCCCGGGTGAAGGGCCACTGTGAGAAATGATTGAATTGAAATAACATATGTATCAATACATGTGAGGTGTTGAATAATTTAAGTATTTTTTTAATCTTTTAAAAAATTACAGTATTTTACCCTGCAAAAAATTACAGTATTCTGGAACTAGAACAAGTTTTATTTAAAGGCAAGGTGTTCTGAGGTCCAAATAGCAGAGGGGTTTGAAGTGTGTGGCTCAGAGGATACAAAAGAAAAGTGGCCCTGCCATGCCAGGCATCCTGTGTGTGTCAGACCCAGTTGATGCTGCGAGTCCACAACACGGAAGGAGAAGACGCTGTTCGGGAAGCTCGTGGTCAAGTGGAAAATATGGGCAACAAGAGAAATTACTTTAAATCACAGAAAAATGAAAGAATTAAGTTTAAATCACCATCAAAAGCTTCTCATTCAGGGAAGGCACGTTGAGGAGTAAAATGACCACAGCTTGCTTCTCTTTCAGGCAGTCAGTCCTGAAATGCTCATGGATGACAATCTACCCCCTTCCTTCCCATCCTCTCCCTCCCCAGGCTTCAACCTCTACCTCAGATGGGATGCTGACCTTGGACCTGATCCAGGAGGAAGACCCTTCCCCTGAGGAGCCAACCTCCTGTGCTGAGAGCTTCCGGGTCGACCTGGATAAGTCTGTGGCCCAGCTAGCAGGCAGCCGGCGGAGAGCAGACTCAGACCGTATCCAGCCCTCCTCGGACCGGGCAAGCGTCCTTCCCCGACTTTGGGAAAAGCCAGACAAGGGGGCCACCTACACCCCACAGGCACCCAAGAAGTTGACCGCCACAGAAAAAAGCCGTTGTGCCTCCCTGGAGGAGATCTTGTCTCAGCGGGACGCTGCGCCAGCCCACACCCTCCAACGACGGGCTGAGGACGCCCCAACCCCCATCCCACACCCCCCGGGGCAGCTGTCCCGAATCCAGGACCTGGTAGCCAGGAAACTGGAGAAGACTCAGGAGCTGCTGGCAGAGGTTCAGGGACTGGGAGACGGGAAGCGAAAGGCCAAGGAGCCCCCTCGGTCTCCTCCCGATTCTGAGTCAGAGCAGCTGTTGCTGGAGACAGAGCGGCTGCTGGGAGAGGCATCGTCGAATTGGAGCCAGGCGAAGAGGGTGCTGCAGGAGGTCAGGGAGCTGAGGGACCTGTACAGACAGATGGACCTGCAGACCCCCGACTCTCACCTCAGACAGAGCACCCAGCACAGTCAGTACCGGAAGAGCCTGATGTGAAGGCCGGTGCCAGAGTCTGGAACTCATGGGGGTGGACAGATTCTTATCTCCAAGTGTTGCAGGATAAAAGCTTTTTTATTTACCTCAGTCAAAAAAGAAAACAAAAACACAATCAAACTCGTTGCTCTTGCTGCTGCCTGACCCTCCTACCGCCCTTATTTCCCAACCTCCTTTCCTTCCTTCCCCGCCGTCTGTCTCTGAGCCCTAAACTGCTTCAGGTGTGAGGAGCAGGTGACCCCTACAGCAATATTAAGAAGCTTTCACCTGGATGAAGAGAGGGTCATGAAGGCTCAGTTTGACCGTTTGACCCACACACACCCTCTGAGGTGTGAGGAATAACCTGCTGCTCCCAACCATGTGTTTGGGCTCCTAAATTTAGAGGGGGAGAGGAGGGGGCCTCTCTTATGTCCCATTCCAAGTTTTCAATCTGAGGGTGAAATTTCAGCTGCTCAACTCTAGAGATGAGGGAGCCATGCCACCTGTCCACGCACACAGAAGTGAAGTTTATCCCAGCCCCAAGGAAGATGTGTGCAATTAAAATCCTCCCTGACCCTGGCCCTCACCAGGCACTGGCTTCTCATGCCTATCAGCCTCTGATTGAGATCAAGCTGCCCAGCTTTCTTAATATGAGATGTTTCTTCCCTTCATCTCTCACACCCTTCTCAATTCAGAGATACAACCCTGGACGGAGGGGACGGGTTTGGATTTGGCTAGGGGCGCCTAGCACAGGAGAAGCAGGGACAGTCAACCCGACAGAAAACCAGACTAAAAAAGAAACTGACTTGTGATGCATAGGATGGAGGGGAAAACCAAATATGTGCCCGGGTTCCTCTTTCGGCCAAGCTCGGGTTTCCTGTAGCCTCTCCCTCTCCTTCCTCAAACCTCACTTCCAATACTAATCAAGCCCCAGCTTTAGAAAAACATCTTTTTCACTCACACCACCATCCTCCCAACCACCTGTGGAATTGCCAGGCTCCCCTGCATCCTTGGCTGTGGGGAGCCTTTTTGGTTGCTTCTTTCCTCTGAAGTTTCTAAGATCAAGTTAATAACAGTGATAGTGTCAAGAGATGAGTCATAAAGGCAAGATATGAATGATTTTTGGAAAGAAGGGACAGATAGCCCCCTGAATCAAACGAAGGGTTAAAAAAAAACTTTGAAGTACAGTTGACACTTGAAAAATACAAGGGTTAATCCACCTTTAACTTAAACAGCCATACCCGTGGTTCCTCTGCATCTGAGGATTCAAGCAACTACAGGCTGTGCCGTAGTATTTGAAAAATAGCTGCATGTAAGTGGACCTGTGCAGTTCAAACTTCGGTTGGTTGAGGTTCAACTGCAGACTGCTTGTTAGCTTCTTTATCCTCTTCCCTAGATTTCCTCTAACTTCCAGGAGCCAAAACCTGGAGCTCCCCTAAGGGTGAGAGAGAGGAAGGGGAGAAAATGGGAACAAACTAGACATTTTGGCCACAACTGCCCTCATGTGACACTCAGGAGGATGGGTAGGAGGGAAACAAAATCCTTTGGGCAAGACCCTCAATTGCCGTTCTTGTGCTCTGACTACTTCATAACCCAACGTAAGCAAGATGGTGGAATCTAAGTTGGACATCTGTAGGAAAGAGAGATTCTCACACACTTTTGGTCCCCACCACTCGCAGTCATGAAGATTTTTCCTAGATCTGTCCTGTCGTTACATAATTACATGTATCTTTGGAGAGAAGGGGAGGAACCTGGGTCTCCAGACTTCGGTCCTCCAAACAAGCTTCACTCACCTAAACTCCAAGAATGGTCAGCAGAGATACCTGTTGTCACAAATAGTCTAGGTTAAAATGGTATTTACTTCCTTTATATAAGTCCGCATCTTCCTATAAATTTATTTTACCAGCATTTTCCTTTTTTTTATCTTTGTTGTTCCCACATAATGAAGAAAAAGACAAAAGCAAGAATGACATATATCCCAACATGCCAATTATCTGTTGTCTCCCAGGGGAGCTTGAGGATGGAGGGAGACACTGGAGAGGAGGAGGAGGATGAGGAGGAGCATAAAAGACCGGGACCCTAGGAAACAGAACTGGCCGTGGGACTCCTGGGCTCTTCAGGCACCAAAACCAGGCCACAAGGTGGTAGTGAAATGAGGCCAGCTTTGGAACCAGACAGATCTGGGTTCAGATTCTGACTCTTTAGTTATGAGGCCCTGGGCAAGGCACAAGCTTTCCAAGTGTCAGTTTTCTCATCTGCAAAATGGAAGCGTAAAGACGTATGGCAAATGGCAGCTGATTGGTAAATAGCAGCTGTGGCCGCTGCTGCTATGATTAGTTTGACTCGGTGGCTTGTTAACCGTCGCTCGGCTGGTGGGAGTACAGTCTGCATGAGGCTTAGAGGATGAGCTTGCTGTCACTGCATCCTGGTACACAAGCTGATCCAGTTTGTGGACTGTGCCCATAAGCCTTTCTTCAAGGAGAGAATGCCAGGTACTGTGCTAAAGGCTACACATAGAAAGGTGGGGTGAGGAGAGCTTGAGCTCCTGTCTTCAAAAATTTCAGAGCTTAGTACAAAGCCAGGCTTCCCACTAGAAAATCATCTTAGAGTGTACCCTGTTGGTGGGCTGCTCCCGTGAAGTCAGTTAACAAAGCATGAGCAGGAGTGCCGCGGCTGAAGGATAACAATGCTGGAACTCTAGCTTTCCCCTCCTCCCAGACCCCTCTTCCCTCACTCCATCACTCCAGTTTCTTTACCTGCAGTATTTCCCTTAGTTCTTCCCAGTCACGTGTTTTGGGGTAAATGGGTGGATTGAGTAGGGGATGTGGGGCAACCTGCTTACAACAGTTGCTGACATTTTTCAGGATGTGTGTTTTTCTTCCTCCTTCCCTCTCTTCCAACATCTTTGTTATATTCTTTTCTTCCACAAATGAACTGGAAAAGGGAGAATCTTTTGGGAGGCCCCAGGCGAGGAGATGAGGAGATTCAGGACAGAGTTGAAATGGGGTGAGGGACAGAGGCAGGTAAAGAACTAAATGTCGTTTCCTATTTCAGTGACATTTTCCTCAACTTTTCCTGTTCTTCTCCCATTAAATTGTTAAGTAGAGGTTTGGGGAACAGAACTACAGTCCTGATCTGTAGTCCTGATCCATTAGGAAAAATATCTGAGGTGTTGACCTGGAAAGCTGATGAATTAATTTGCATGCTGTTTCCACACAGAGCTGTAGGTTGTTTAGGGCGAAAAGAAAAGCGGGGGATAACAGCAATTTCTCTACTCCGGCTCCAGCCTTCACAAGCCATGCCATGCTGACCCTAGGGAAATAGCTACCCACTGCCAGCCCCTCTGCAACAGTAAACTGTACCTCATTCCCCACAAAACAACAGTCCCAGGGAATTTCTCCCCTCTTTAAACCTGATGGGTAAGGGGACCCAGCCCATTTTGCAACCCTTGAAGAAGCTCGGCTACAGCCCCCTTCCCTTCACACTCCCTCCCCTTGCTGGGTTTGTTCCTTTTTCTGCTTTCTTCCTACCTCCCAGTCTCCCAACAACAGCAGCCAATCCCCAGCCTGCTCTAGAGCCACACCATATATGGAGAGATTGGAAAGAAACCCGAGTAAATGCGGGAGGGAACACCACACACACACACACACAGACACACACACACAGGCGTGCACCCCCCAAGAGCTTGAGCGCCTCTCTGCACGCGACCCTGTGTCTGTGTGTATGACACAAGTCCCACCATTCCCTGCCCCAGCTCATCCCACCCACGAAACAAGGAACCTGTTTGCTATTCCCCGCCTTTATTCGTGCCCCCTGAGATCATCAATCCAACCAGTTGCCTGTGACCCAGATTCTCTGCACTAATTACAATCCTAACGAGATCTAACAAACACCCAACTTAGCGCAGCTGAGACCCTCGAGGTCAATTAGTACAGCCCAGCTCACAGCTCAGGAAATGAGAGATGGAGCCAGAAACTCTTGTACGTGACTCACCCCAACCCCAACCCCAGCCTGAGCTTTCTTGAAAGCAGGCTTGGGGAGAATGCAAAAATTAGCAAAACCAGTTTAAAAATAAGTTCTTGGAGAGTTAACGAGTGTGGAGAGAACTACGTGAAGGTTGGGGAGCAATTGGAGAATACAGATTCCCGGTTTCTCCTAAGTTATCAGGATGGAGAGGTTGATATAGCTGCAAAAACGAGGGACATAAGGGAGTTTTCATTTTCATAAAGACAATATGGAGAACAGTAACTCAGAGAAGAGCAGGCAACAGAGAACCCTTGATCTGCAAAACAGCCTCCAACTCATTCCCTCCTCCTCTTTGCTTTCTCCTTTGGACAAGCTGGATTTATCTCCCCTGTCTTTCCTGCTGGTTTGGAATAGCTCTGAAGTCACCTCTTTCTTTCAAAAATACTAGATTCAATCTCATTCTTGCTAGTAAAATCATGACAACAAACAGCCCCTTCTTCCAAGAAACACGGAAAAATCTAAAATAAGGGTAATCAGTTTTGGTAGAACAAAGTGATGTCAGATATCTTGGTGAAGTGAAAGTCACTCAGTTGTGTCCAACTCTGTGCAACCTCATGGACTATACAGTCCATGGAATTCTCCAGGCCAGAATACTGGAGTGGGTAGCCTTTCTCTTCTCCAAGGGATCTTCCCAACCCAGGGATCAAACCCAGGTCTCCCACACTGCAGGCGGATTCTTTACCAGCTGAGCCACAAGGGAAGATATCTTGGGATGATGTCTAAACTACTATCTTCTGGATGAAGAATGAGAGGAAGTGGTCAGAGGTGGCAACAATAGAAATATGGTTGCTTTTGCAAATTGCTCCTGCTGCCGCTGCTAAGTCGCTTCAGTCGTGTCCGACTGTGCAACCCCATAGACGGCAGCCCACCAGGCTCCCCCGTCCCTGGGATTCTCCAGGCAAGAACACTGCACTGGGTTGCCATTTCCTTCTCCAATGCATGAAAGTGAAAATTGAAAGTGAAGTCGCTCAGTCGTGTCTGACTCCTAGCGACCCCATGGACTGCAGCCCACAAGGCTTCTCCGTCCACTACCTGGCAGCAAATGCAGAACAGCGAAAAAAGGATTGAGCAGAGCATCACGGATGGCTTGTTCCCCATTTTCCTGGGTTCCTTTCTTTAGGTGACAAGGCAGTGGAATGATTTCCTGTCCTACATCTTCTGCTTGCAAGCAAGTCATCCTAACCTCATCCCTAATGCCTAGGCTCTGGCAGGAAGAAGGAGAGGGCTAGTGGAATACTCTGCACCCGAGTGGGGACCTGGACTTGGAGCCACCACGAGAGCAGAATGTTCCTCTTCCCCTAGGCTTCTCCCAGCCTTGTGCACAGGGCTGCTGTCTGCTAGCACTCCGCCTTAGCAACCAGGAACTTGCAGGGCAGGACGATGCACATAAGCATCAAAGCTATGTGCCGATTCCCAATTTCTTTCCTGGCCTAACCCCCGACTCTGGGATCAAGGCACTTACAGCTAAGTACTTTTTTGGCTCCTTTACTTGGGTGTCTAACAGGCATTGTTTTTTATAATTTATTTATTTTTTTTTTTTTTTGGTTGCACTGTTGCTGTGTGTGGCCTTTCTCTAGTTATGGCAAGTGGGGGCTGCTCTTCATTGTGTCTTGAGGTCTTCTCGTTGCAGAGCACAAGCTCTAGGTGCACGGGCTTCAGTAGTTGTGGCTCACGGGTTTAGTTACTCCAAGGCATGTGGACTTTTCCCAGACCAGGGATGGAACCTGTGTCCCCCGCACTGGCAGGCAGATTCTTATCCACTGCATCACCAGGGAAGTCCCGTCTTTTTTTTTTTTTTTTCCTTCTTGTGATGAGAACTCATAGGATCTATTAACAAATTTTAATACAGTTTTTAAAGGTCACTTTCCATTTACAGTTATAACAAAATATTGTCTATATTCCCTGTGTTGTACAATACATCCTTGAGCCTACCTTACTCTCAATAGTTTGTCTCTCCCACCCTCCCACTCTGATATCACCCCCAGCTAGTAACTACTGCTTTGTTCTCCGTATCTGTGAGTCTGCTGGGTTTTTTGTTGTCATATTCCCTAGTTTGTTATATTTTTTAGATTCCACATATAAGTGATATCATACAGTATTTGTCTTTCTCTCTCTGACTAATCTCACTTAGCATAATTTCTTCCAAGTCTATCCATGTTGATGCAAATGGGAAAAATCTCGTTCTTTTTTATGGCTGAGTAGTAGTCTATTTTAATAGGCACCTTAAGTGTGGTAGATCCTTGAATAGTAACCCTCAATGAATCAACCTCCCTCCATGCTCTTGCACTGTGAGTTTACTGCTTCCCCTACTCAAGAGGCATTGCTGTTTCTCCAAGTGCTATTTGAAGCTGGCTTTGCCTTGTGACTTGCTTTGGCCAGAGGAACATGCCATTGTATAAGTTCCAGAGTTTAGGCCCTAAGAGCTCTTACGGTTTCCTCTCTGGCCCTCCTAAAGTTTAGCTGCACATAGGAAACCTGGCTGAGCATCTCTGGGATATGAGGCCACGTGGGGGAAGAGGCAGTGAAACCACACAGAACCATCCCAGGATTCAAGCCTCTGGGCAAACACAAGCTAACACCATTCGAGACCAAAGACCAACCATCCAGTCAGCCCACAGAACCGTGAGAAATTAATAAGCCATTGTCTAAACTCACTAAATCTGGGGTGGTTTGTTATTTAGCAACAGAAACTGAAACTTTGAAATGGGAAACTGCCATAATTAAAACCTAAAACACAGGACATTGGCATTGGGATAAGACAGCCAACAGAGGCTAGAAGGGCAGCCAGGAGACTATTAGTAGAGGCTGGATGAACAGGGAGGAAATTACTATTGGACGCTGGAGAAAAGGTTACCTTGTGTTAAACAGTGGTGGAATAATTTATGAAACTGTCACCTATGGTATTAGGAAGATAGAAAACATAGCGAATGTACTAATAAGCTTTTCTTAGCTGTAAATGATAAGGTATTGCAAGGGAAGGGAACTAAAGAAGGAACCATTTGGTTTGCAACCAAAATTTAAAGGAAAAATTAAAGAGAGGCAGGACCAGTCTCCAGCCAGAAAAACTTTCACCGCTGGTAACTTAGGAGAATGATTTGGTGGAGGAGACCTCCTAGCCAGTGAAATGATTCAGGTATTTGAAAAGGATAGGGAAATGACTCATACAAGGACAAGAAAACTGGCTGATAGTTACTCAACTGCTTTGGCATCTTACAGGGAGATAAGGAAAAGCAGTTCCCAACCAACTGAAATGAAGTGTGAAAGCCTGAGGCTTCTCTGGTTCTTCTCTCCTGCCATTAAGAGAGTAATAAAGAATGAAGGCTCAACCCAGAAACTAGCAGACAAGCAGAACTTCAAAGACAAATTTCCAGCTGAGGCAGGTAACTAGAACCTTCAGACAAGGTAGATCTACTGAGCCAAGTTCAGGGCCGCAGTTGAGAAAACCTGCACGGGAACCCTGACACACAGAGTGGGGCATCTGGTACCCTCGGATGGTAGACCTCCCAGAACCTTTGGGTTACCCATACAAAGGTGGCCTACCCCTTAAGAGTTAGCACCACCTGTCCCCAGGAAAGGCCCCTCCCTAAAAGGTGGCAGGGACCAGGATCTGCTCCATCACCTTTTGCCAGGATGACAACTAGGGCTAAGTTACAACACAATTCATTTAAGAACATGCTGGACCTCATAAAGGTGAAAAGGAACTAATACCCAGCATGTAATAGCAGGAGCAGGAGAAGATGCCATGGATTAGATTTTGAGTGTGCTCGATCAAGGGTGCGTGCATACTAAGATGCTTCAGGCATATCCAGCTCTTTGCGACCCCATGGACTGTAGCTCACCGGGCTCCTCTGTCCATGGGATTCCCCAGGCAAGAATACTGGAGTGGGCTGCCATGCCCTCTTCCCCACCCAGATATCAAATCTGTTACATCTCCTACATCTCCTGCACTGGCAGACAGGTTCTTTACCACTAGCACCAGCTGGGGAGCCCTTGATCAAGGGTACCAGAATATAAAACAATAAGTTTATTAATTTAGGGGCATGCTCTTGGGATACAGGGTTTACGTTCTAGAAAGCACCCCAGAGATGGTTCCAATGTGTTATTAGAGTGTTCCTAGAAGCCTGGAAAAAGTAATATCCCACATTGAGCGAAGTTACATCGGACAGTGGAGAAAAGGATTAAAAAGCTTAGGAAGTGGACGTACTACAATGGATCTATTATTTGAGGCCTGAAGACTTCATGGACAGTCCAGAAGACACACCATTCACCACAGTCATTAGAGGAGCATCAGCATCACTAAGTTCAGTGGTGGCCCATCTCTGCACACCGGGATGAAGGAAGGAGAGGCAACCACAGAGTTGGGATTATTGACAGCAATGGACATAATCAAACCTCCCTCCCCGACACCACCAATGGAGGCCAGGTGGCAACAGTAGAAGCCTGGGGGTCACAATTATCTTAATGAACAGGAAGATTGAAGGGCCAATCAAAGGGGCTTGACCCACAGATATTTGAGTTGGTCAATAAAATACAATATCCTTAGTGATAAAACAGATGGGCATTGTTTAATACATAAAAAGAATGCAAGACTAGATGAACAGGGGGCTGAGCACTGTTGCCCTAATTAAAAAAACATTCATGATCCCTCGATGTGGAGAGATTGGAACCCTTGTGCACTGTTGGTGGGAGTGTAAAATGGTGCAGCCACTATTTGAAAATAATACAGCAGTTCCTCAAAAAAAATAGAATTACCATATGATCCAACAATCCCACTCCTGGTATATATCCAAAAGAATGGAAGTAGGATCTTGACGAGACATTTGCACACCCATGTTCATTGCAGCATTATTAAAGTGGGCCTGATGTAGAAGTAACTCAAGTTATTCACCAACGGATGAATGGTAAACAAATTTTGGTATATATGTACAATGGAATATTATTCAGCCTTAAAAAAGGTAGTAAATCCTGTCATATACTACTATATGGATGAACCTTTAGGACTGCTAAGAAATTCAGTCACAAAAGACAAGTACTCCCACTTCATATGAAGTATCTAAAGTAGTCAAATTTATTTAAACAGAAGGTAGAATGGTGGTTTCCAGGGGCTGTGGGGAGGGGGAAATGTGTTGCTTTTTAATGGACGCAGTTTCAAAATTGTAAAATGAACAGTTTGGGGAGCTGGGTTTCATAATATTGTGAATATGCTTAACACTACTCAACTGTACAGTTAAAAATGGTTAAGATAATCAATTTTATGTGTTTGTTTTTTTTTACCATAGCTAAATATATTTTTTTAAACACTTTTTTAAAAAGTCATAATCCCTTGCCCAGTTCAAAGACCTGAAACTGTTTTCAGACCTGAAATCTGCTGAATGAAAAAGTGTCCAAGTCTCCAGGAGAAAGAACCCTGCAATGTCACAGAAAGTATATGCTATACTATTCCACCAGTCTTTCTCCCAGAGAGACGCACAGCCATTTTACTTGGGTGATTGTAAACTAGGTGATGGTGGGGGGTGGGGGTGGATATCCAACAGGACCAGGGTCTGAAATGATACTGATATTGAGAGACCAAAAATGTCATTATGAGCACCCCCCAAATCAGAGTGCTGGGACATGGGCCAGGTCAAAATGGAGCCCTGGTTGGTGTCATCTTCAAACGGGCCTACTGGGCCCGTGGCTCCACCTGGTGGTCATTGCCCCAGTCCCTGAGTGTGTAGCTGAGATTGATATATATTTGGTTTTTGGAGAGGCCCCCACATTAGGTCGTTGGTTTATGTGATAAGAGCCTTCACAGTGGAAAAGGGCAAATGGAAACCTCTGAAACTGTGTGCCTCTCCCCAGACAAGATGGTAAATTAAAAAAAAAACCATATCCCATTTTAGAGGGAAGATAGAGATCACTATCACTCTTCAGGATCTCAAGGATGCAAGGATAGTGGTCTCTACCATACCTCTGGTTAATTCATCAGTCTGGGCCCTGCAGAAAACAGATGGATCCTGGAGAATGACTATAGACGGCTGCCAGTTCAATGCAAGCCCTGATGGCAGCCACCATGCCGGACATGGTCTCATTGCCAGAGTATGTATATATAACTTCAAGTACCTGACATGTGGCCACTGATTTAGCAAATGCATTCCTCTTTATCCCAATCAGGAAGGAGGATCAGAAACAGCATTCATATGAACTGGACAACATTCATTTTGTTTTCCCCCCCAGGCCATGGTTATTCTCCAAATCTATGTCATGCTATAGTCAGTAAAGATCTAGACTGTCTGGACATCCCACTGAATATCACATTGATCCTTTATATCAATGATATTATGCTGATTGGGGAGAATGAGCAAAAGATGACTAGCACCTTAAAGCCATGGCAAGACAGAAGCACTCAAGAGGGTGGGATATAAACTCCATGAAGGTTCAGGGCCTTGCCCTTTCATTAAAGTCATTTGGGGTCCAGCAGCCTACTATGCTAGGACATCCATCTGAAGAAGACAAGTTGCTGCCTCTTGCATCCACAAAGATGGAAACACAATCTCTAGTGGACCTCTTTGTTCTCAAGACAATACGTTCCACCCCTAGGAATACTGCTTTAGCAGATATACTGGGGGACATACAGGGTTGCAGCTTTTTTTTTTTTTTTTTTTTTAGAAGAGCTTACACTTTTATTTATCCTAAACCTGATTCCTGTCTAACTTCAGAAAGTAACTTCACTCATTGACCCAAGTAATGTTTTCTGAGTACTTACTTTGTGCCAGGCACTTTCTAGAAGCTTAAAATACATAAGTATTCAAGACATAGCTCTGAGCCTCCCTGGAGTTTGTAGTCTAGCAAGTAGAAGTATTTCCATGGCCACCTCCTTGGCGCAAACCACCATGTCTCAGCTGGACAACCACAGGAACCTCTGCTTATCTCCCTGCTTCCACTCTGACTCCCTTTCCTTCAGGCTCCACACAGCAGCCAGAGTGACATTTTAAAAATATAAGTTATATCATACATGTCATTCCCCAAGGCTGCAGCTTTGAGAGAGGCCTGAGGCAGGAATATTGACCCTGATCAGCAAAAAGAGGTAGACCTGGTACTATGCGGGGCAGGGATACACACAGAACACCGGTGCCCACTTGGGCACCTCTTGGCACTCTGTGGCCTAACTGTGACGGGAATGGCAAGCACAGCCCAGCCTGTGAAGCATAAGGGTATCAGGGCTCAGATCACCTCAAGAATAAGGGTGTGAGGGGACTTCCCTGGATGCCTACAACTCTGTGCTCCCAACGCAGTGGCCTGGGTTCAGTCCCTGGTCAGGGAACTGGATCACACATGCCATGATTAAGAGTACACATGTGTGTGCTTGTGTACGCTAGTCACTTCAGTTGTGTCCATCCCTTTGTGACCCTGTGGACTATAGCCCACCAGGCTCCTCTGTCCTGGAAGTCTCCAGGCAAGCATACTGGAGTGGGTTGCCATGCCCTCCTCCAGGGGATCTTCCAGACCCAGGGATCAAACCTGCCTCTCCTACATCTGCTGCAATGGCAGGCAGGTTCTTTACCAATAGAGCCACCTGGGAAGCCCAAGAGTTCACATACCACAACTAAAGATCCCACATGCCTCGACGAAGATCAAAGATTCCCCATGCCACAACTAAGAGGCCGGGCACAGCCAAAGAAATAAATATTTTTTTAAAAAGAATAAGGGTGTGGGTTACACCATCAGGTAAGCCATCAGTGGTAACAGTGGACTCATCTCCAGCAGAGAGAGAGAGTGGAATTTAGATAACAGAGCAGGCAGACAGTAAGTTACCAGTTGTCACCCCAAGACCAACCGCGGTAGTAGCCGGAGGTTGTCGCACAGACCTCCCTTTTCACAGTCCCTTAGGACCTGGTGAGCTACCCCAGCTTCTACTCTTCCCCACTCAGCAGCTGGATTCTTAAAGCAATTCATGTTACTTGCCTACTTAAAATCATCCAAGTTTCACATCGATCCCAAAATAAAAATCCAGACTTCTTCCCCTTTGTCTGACCAGGCATACCTCCCACCTATGTTATCCAGAAGCAGCCACACAGATCTCCTTTGTGTTTTTCAAATCCACCAGCCTCTTTCCTGCCTCAAGACCTTGGCCTTTCCCATTCCTTCAGCCTAAAAAGCACTCTAGTTCTCTTCTTTAGAATCTTTTTTTCAAATGTCACCTCTCCTGAGAAATCTTTGTTGGCCATTCCATCTGAAGAAGCACCCCTTCCAATGGAACTGCCCCCATCATATCCCTCAAACAGAGCAACAATTAGCACAGCCTCATTACTTGCCTTGTTTACTGTGTTATTCTCTCTCTCCCTGAGTAGAACATAACCCCCATAGGGACAGGGTCTTGACTTGTTCACTGTTATCTCCCTAACACTCTGAACGCAATGTGAAAGCAAAAATTGTTCGTGTAATGAATGACTGAATAAAATGGTACCTAACCTACTCACACCTCTGCCAAATTCATCCCCACCATTTAGTTTCATTGTAATAATATTAATATTAATATATTTTGACGGCTCATTACAGTTTTTAAATAGTATATTCTTGTTTGCTATTTATAGCTTGTACATACATTGTTCATTTATTTTGATCTTAAGAAGTAATCCTGTGAGGAAAGTAGGACAGAAATGACCCCAAATGAAGGATTAAAAAAAAATTGAAGATGAGGGACTTCCTCGGTGGTCCAGGGGTTAAGGCTCAGCCTTCCAATGCAGGGGGCATGGGTTTAATCCCTGGTTGGGGAACTAAGGTCCCACATGCCATGGGCACAGCCAAAAATTTAAAAACATAATAAAGTTTAAAAATAAATGTTTGAAAAATTTGAAGCTGAGAGAAGCAACCAACTGCCAAAATCTAAATCTAAAATCGGGTTTGGGGGAATGCAATGATGTCCGACACCAACTAGGTGTTAGGCCACCGAACTTCACAGGTTATGGCGCAGTCCTCTACAAGGCTGCCCTCACTTCAGACGCTAGGCTCCAAAGCAGGGGTCCTGCTACTCCATCAAGTTTGAGAGTTTGCTTGAACTACTCAAAGGACTCAGGAACGCACTGTACACACTATTAAAGTATTATCACTACACAAGTACACAAATCTGAAGCAGCTGAGGGAAGAGACAGATGGGGTGAAATTTAGAGAGCTCCAAACATGAAGTTTCTGGTCGTCTCCCGTGGAGTCCTGGATGGCATCACCTCCCGGATCCAATGCGTGCCAGTTCTCAGAAGCGTTGCCAAGCAGAGATGCTCACCCAAGTCTCCGGTGTCCAGAGTTTTTACTGAGGCTCAGTCACACACTGCCCACATCTCTGACCTGTAGTCTACTTACTGCTCCTCTGGAAGCCAGAACTGATATGGATGGCATGTTTCGAAGCCCCCATCATAAATCACATTGTTAGACTGGCCAGTAGCCAAACCCCCCAGGCAGACAAAGACACTCCTGTCAGGCAGGACATCTGAGGGGCCTAGACATTACCTCCCAGTAGCTGAGGGCAAAGGCCAGACATCTCTTTGGGTAAAGATAATTCTTCATTATACAGGGGAGTTTTACTCTTCCTTTTCTAAAAAAAATCCTGAGTCTAGTGCTCAAACATACTGTTCTGTTTAATCTTGAATCTCTGAGTCTGACCTATTCTTCCTCTTTTAGAGTCTGCTTTAGGTCATATGTTGCCCTGGAGAGTGAGAAGGATGAGCAGACCAACAACCAATCATGGCCCCAAGAAAGCAAGAGGACAGAATTAAGCTAAGTCTTTATTATCAAACAAGACAATATTTCCTGTTTACAAAGGAAATTATTACAAATTCTCTTTTTTTTTTTTACATGATGTTGTTGAAATAAGATCTAGCAAATGTATCCATTAGTAAAAAAAAGACTAAAACAATGCTGGGCAGTGACATCAAAGTAACATAATACTGTAATCCGTTGACATTTTCTGATGATATAGTACAAACAGCAGCCTGTAATTTCCTACAGATTAACATGCCAAGCATATTACTTATTAGAATGTAAAACTGAGATGACTTTCACTGCTGTTGGGGAGGGGGAGCGGTCACACACATGGGTTCGTGTATGTATGTCTTCTTTATCCCACTCTTCACAAAAGTCAGTAGTGATCATCAGTTTTTGAGGAAAAGTTGTCATCATGCTGTCATTAAAAACCATTTACTAGATTTCCAAACTGATGAGTATATTTTGTCTTTGATGGTAACCATTTGCTTATTTACCTTTCTTCCAACTAGATGGTGAGCAGTTTACAAAGGTACTCAATAAATATTTTTTAATGAATGTGTGCACAAGCTTATCTAGTTTGAATTTTTAAATAAAAGAATTACATAGACCAATAAAAATCCTAAGAAACAGTAATGAAAGTATAAAAAGGCATTGAAATTGCTGGCCAGAAAGCCAGGTTCCCATCCTGACCCCTCTTTATTGATAGTTTGACCTTGGGCAGGTCTCAATTCCTAAATCTATTTCCTCATCTGCAAAATAGAATTACTCACATTTGCTCTACCTACTTCATGGGGTTATTGTAAGAATCAAATGCATCCATGGATTTTAAGGCATTTTGCAAACTGTAAAGTATTTTACTAATACTACTCTTTTTCAATGATAAATTATCTTTAAAGTGGCATGTATTTTACTAGGATATAAAACATGACTGGGGAGAAAGACTCAAGAATTCCAAGCTAGGCACTTCTCTGGTGGTCCAGTGGCTAAGACTTTGTTCTCCCAATGTAGGGGGCCTGGGTTCAAGCCTTGGTCAGGGAACTAGAGCCTACATGCTACAACTAGTGAAAGTGAAGTCACTCAGTCATGTCTGACTCTTAGCGACCCCATGGACCACAGCCTACCAGACTCCTCCATCCATGGGATTTTCCATGCAAGAGTACTGGAGTGGGATGCCATCGCCTTCTCCATGCTACAACTAAGACCCAAAGAATCCCAAGCCTAGGCAGATTGAAGCAGTGTTGTAGTCGTCTAGAGGGACCTCTTGCTGCTCTCTACTCTTTATTACCTGTGTCTTTTCTGAGTCTCAGTTTCTTTATATCAATCTCTCAGAATCTCAGTTATGCCATCTGTTGCATGGGAATAAAGTATGCCCTATTTATCCCAGATGGTTTGCTGGGAGCCTCAGATTAGATAATTGTTACTAAGGTATCTGTGCCAGCCACAAAGTGCTATACAAATCTGGTTATATTTTCCTAAAGGTGATGACCTTTCAGGAAAAGATTCAATAAATCACGAAAGCTGAGGGTCTAGGAGGCTTACATTGGCAGGCACATCCCAGGAATGAATAGAATATGCTTCACTGTCTTGGGTTGGATTACATATTACTTCAGAAACTCCATTCTGGCCAGGCCTTGGAAAAAAGTAAAAATGAAACATAGGCCCTTTCATATCCATTGGTTTATTCAGACTTACCAACACTGTGCCAACCAGAAATTGTTCTACCCAGTTTGCTGATGGGGAGAATTGAAGTTTTAAGATGTTGAGACTTTCCCAAGATCATACAACTGGTAAATGGTTGCATCTGAAACTAACTCTTCCAACATCAGTGGGAGAGGACAAAGTGCTTAAACCAAAGGGAGGAACTCGTGGGAGGCAGCCTTACAAAACAGCCCGTTTCTCATTCCTCCCAAGCTATCAAACCTACTTTCTGTCTTTTACAAATACTGCCTGTTTCTCACTATGGCGAGGGAGCCCAGGTAAACAACTGTGACAGCAGGTAGGTTTAGGGTACAATACCATGACTGACAGCCATGGATGGATAAGAGGGCATTTCTACTGGCGAGGAGCATGGTCAGAGTTCACAGCTGTGGCAGCCTCCTCCCCAGAAGATCTTTACTTGGTGAAGAAGTGACTATGCCAGCTTCAATCTATCCCTGTTAGAAACGCCCAGTTCTTAGGTCTCAGAGACTCAAAGGTGCATAAACATTCACTACTCTCCCACCTCCACCCTCATAACTATACTCACCCTAAGGCTTAGGCAAGGCAAGAGTAGTTCCGTAGTCACAAAAATGCCAGGGGGTCCGGTTTATATAGAAACCATTTTTTCACAACCTAAAATTCCTTCTTTATTAATTCATGCCTCTTCTCTTATATGTACAAATCTAAATCAAATAACAAAAATTGTAAACAGCCCCAGTGTCCATCATTTTGGAGATGTTTCAAAAAATTATGATAACACATTTCATTCAAGGGACAATCACTAAAAAGAATGAAGCAGATGTGGCAAAACTGCCACAATATAATGTAAGTGAATTAGTAAAGGGAAGAGCAGGATGTATTGTGTGTTCCTACTTTTATAAAAAGAAAAATATTAAATAGTCTCATAAAAAGGAAAACTTAAAAATACTAAAAATTTAAGCTTACAGTAGTACAAAAAACTTCTAGAAGGATACACAAAGCGCTAGTAACAGTACCTGACTCTTTTCATTGCACATCTTTAGTACTGTTTGAATTTTGCTGTGGCATGTGTTACTCTTTCAATTAAAAAACAACTTTAAAATCTTTTTCTCTCAAAAGCTCTCTTTGTCATCCTACTTTTCCACTATCTCCTTGATCACCTCCCTCCCTCCTCCTGCCTCTGCCTGAGATTAACTACTAGGAATTGATGGTGCTTTGCCTGTGGAGACAAAAATGTAGAGAGGGAAGTTGGGGTTTGTTTGCTTTTTAAAAAACAAGTATTTTAAAGGACTAGCAGCACCTGGTTATTCAGAATATTTAGTTAAATTGAAAGCTATTGGAAGGCACATCACAGTCACACCCACTTACAAGCCATATCTTGAATTACAGAATTGTTTGAAGGTCAATTTTTAGCTGTTTGCCTTAAATGCCAAAATTGTTATTCACAGTTCTGCCCCTGCAGGTTCAGGCCATCAGCTCTTCTCTTCAACTAATGCAACATTCTTCTTATCAGTTTCACTGATTCTGTTTCACTGTTTCTACAGTTTCTCATTCTCCCTCTTCCATAATCCAACAGCAATCAGAGTGATCTAAAATGTAAATCTCATAGCCATATCCCCATTGCCCTTGAGTTAAAGTCTGCTTTCTTTAACATGGTTTATAAGGCTCTCTAGATCTGGATTCTGCAGACTCTCCCCACTGCCTTTACTAAATGCCTTCAGGGCCCAGCACCCCCTCACCCCACACTCCAGCCGTATTGCCCATGCACTACACTTTCTGTTCCCTGAACCAGCAGTGCTCTCTCTGGCCTCAAACTCTCATATCTGTTATTTGCTCTTTGGGGAGCGCCCTCCCCCCCCCCCCACACACACACACAACGCGACTGCAGAGCAGTGAGCAAAATATACGTGCTGCCACAGGCTTTCGTCTCTAAAGAATACCCTTCTGTTGGAACAAGTATCCTTTCAATTAAAAGGAATAAATCCCCTCTGGTTTAAGTAGCAGATGGTTAAGATTGTTACTTTTGCTTTTAGCAATGCTCTTAAATGGGAAAGAAAACCTAAAGGCATAGCCATAGAATGAGAAGAGATCAAATATTAAGGTCAATAACTAATTCCTAGCAACTGAGCAGAAGTTCCTGGGGAGTAACTCAAGTTCTTTACATCAAGATCTCCACAAGGGCCACTCCTGTCATAGACTCAAAGTTCTAGCAATCTAGGCTCATCCTCCCAGGTTTGATGGCCAGGCTTCCTCAGAAATCTGTGAATTACCTGGATTCCACCTCACCCCCAACCCTCAGCCTCCCAACCTTCACCCAGTCTTCATTCTGATGTTCACCAAGGAGCTTCCTGTATGTACATGCTCCAACAGACAACACATTTAAAAGCTTGTACTTGCACTGAAGAATATAAATTTCTCTATGTATGTCCCCCAACAACACAGAAGCAGAGACCAGATTTTTCTGGTTCTTTCGTGTTCACATCATACTCATTCCTCCAAACCTTCCAGATAAACCAGGTCACGATGAACTTTCCCCATGTGCAATGGCAACTGATTATTCAGTTTATACTTAATTATATCTTGTCTTGAGTTGTTCTCTAACAATAAGGGGCACTTTCAAAAGCAGTTGAATGGAAAAATACCAAACTGGGAGTAAAAAGATGTAGCTTCCAGTCAAAAATCTGCCACTAGCTCAGTATAATCTCTAGCAAGTCACTGGGCCTCAGTGCTCCCCGCAGAATAAGGGTGAATCGCTGATCTTCCAGAGTCGATGGGGTCAGTGACACTGAGCTCCTCAAAGTTCAGGAGCACAGGCCACATCCTTTCTCAAGGCTAGACACATAATAGGAGCTCTATTAATACTTGAATGAAAACCATTGATAAATAGATTGACTGGCCCCAGCCCTTCTACAGCAAACTAGCATGCCGCAGATGGTTGTGTCTTCCCCAAAGCACTCTCTCAAAGCCTACAAGTGAGTCTACAACTTCACTGATATACAGTTAATGACTGAATACCTTTTTCTACTGGAAAGTTATTCCTTAGGATAAAATTAAATCTCTCCAGATCAACCATCAAGAAAACAGAATCATCAGCCTCAAAGTTGTCTTATTTCCCCCACCCAAGGACTCCTTTTTGCTCCAGCTCTTAGATTCTAGTTCAGGGAGCAAACACTAATGCTGGATCACTAATTTGTTAGGGACAACCATTTGGCCCTACTGCCCAGACCCCCAGTGTTCCCACTAAGCAAGCCAAGAGATTATGTGAATCATTGACTGACACTCAAAGGCAAAAGATAAACAAAAACAAACTCCTTTTCAGGAATTATAGTTAGAAAACCAAGTATAGTGGCAAACAAAAAAAAAAGCCTACTTTTTAAGCTTTGGGAGATGTTGGGGGTGTAGAGATCTTGAGAGCTGGTTTCCGAAGGGCATTGCATACCAGACAATGTACTACAAGAGCCTCCCGGCTGTTGTGTCAATGAAGCCTTTCAGGCCTTGCACACTACTTCACTTGTTCCCTTAAAGTAGCGCTTTCTGGAAGCTAAACTCTCAGCTGGCGAGAACAGTGAACCCTGTGCCATTTGTCTATCAACTTCTTTAAAAAGAAAAACCTCCTGTACAGCTGTCTTGTTTTGCATTTTCTATTCTGTACTTCAGTACACGTAATGACAAACAGAGGAGGCAAGGGGCTCTTTTAAAACTGTGAAGAAAGAAGAAATGAAAAAGTGCCCAGAAGTCTCTACTTCAGCTATTGGGAAAAGTTTGAAGCCCATAAAAACCAGCACTAATTTTAAAAAAAAGGTCGTCAGTGCTGGGAATTAACAATAAGGCTTCAGGTTTGAGGATACAAAAGAAAAGGTACACAGCCCATCCATCCTTTCTAAATCAAACAATATAGCTTTCCAAAATTTGAAGGTTAAAAATCTTTTCACAAGTAAATTTTATCTCAAAAGATAAACTTTAAAAAAATATAAAAAACTCAAAAAAATATTTTCACATACAGTCTACTCTATCAGCTTTACTATAGGAAAATAGTGCAGATAATTCAAAGTAGTAAATATTGCCCAAAACATTTTTTTCAAAAAACAGTTTTTACCACACTTTCGTATACCTTATATACATTTTACAGAAAATGTATCATTGTAATTTTATTTTTCTTAAAGTAATTGCTTAGTATAAAGAGTTTACGCCACTTGAGCCCACATCCATTGGCAACATGAGAAACCAGTTCAAAAGAGTACCAAAAAAAAAAAAAGGAAATTAAATGTTTTCCCCAAATAATATTTTTTAAAACCAAGTAACCCTGCTGCTGCTGCTAAGTCACTTCAGTCGTGTCCGACTCTGTGCGAGCCCATAGACGGCAGCCCACCAGGCTCCCTTGTCCCTGGGATTCTCCAGGCAAGAACACTGGAATGGGTTACCATTTCCTTCTCCAATGCATGAAAGTGAAAAGCGAAAGGGAAGTTGCTCAGTTGTGTCCGACTCTTCGCGACCCCATGGACTGCAGCCTACCAGGCTCCTCTGCCCATCTGATTCTCCAGGCAAGAATACTGGAGTGGGATGCCATTGCTTCCTCCTACACGTTGAAAATTGGTCTTTCAGTTCAGATCAGTCACTCAGTCGTGTCCTACTCTTTTTGACCCCATGAATCACAGCACACCAGGCCTCCCTGTCCATCACCAACTCCCAGAGTTCACTGAAACTCACGTCCATTCAGTCGGTGATGCCATCCAGCCATCTTATCCTCCATCGTCCCCTTTTCCTCCTGCCCCAAATCCCTCCCAGCATCAGAGTGTTTGTGTTTAAAGGAATATAATTTTAAAAGAACTATCAACACTATTCATTAAGAAAAAAACTAATATTAATGTCTTAACACATCAAGAACTCAAAACTGAAAAAACCTGAGAAAATTATAAAGTAAATAATAATATAAATAAATAAGAAATAACCATAAATATGAGGAATTGCTCAAACTTAATAGTAATCATCAAAGACTTGATATTAAAACAATAATATAACATTTTTTGTCTCCCAACTTAGCAAATAAAAAACAAATGAGACTATTTTGTGCTGTTGATTGCTGTGAAATGGATCTCACATTGATGGGGACAACTCTTCTGGTAAGCAATGTGTCAAAATATCAGGAACCTTAAAAATGGTATACTCTTTAGCTTGGCAGCTCCACTTCCAGGAGTTGGACCTAAGAAAAAGAATCCTGAATAGGAAAAAAGTTTGTTTACAAACATGGTATGCCTTCCCTTGTGGCTCAGCTGGTAAAGAATCCACCCATAATGCTGGAAACTTGGGTTCAGTCCCTGGGTTGGGAAGTTCCCCTGCAGAAGGGAAAGGCTACCCACTCCAGTATTCTGGCCTAGAGAACTCAGTCCATGGGGTCACAAAGAGTCAGACACAACTGAGTGACTTTCACTTTCACTTTCACAAAGATGGTCACTGAAGCATCAGATGTGGAAAATTTGAATGAATGTCTAACCATGGGGCCTGGCTGACTGAATAAATGATGATACATCTCACTATTGTCTAGTAGGTATTTTAAATTATATATATGGACATTTTTTAATGCTTATAACTTTAAGGAAAAACAAATAAACAATTCTACTTCATAATCACAAGTATTTTTAATGTTTTTAAAAGCCTGGAAGGAAATATACAAAAATAGTTGTCTTTAGAATTATGGATTAATGTTTTCTTTTTTTTCATATTTTCCAAATTTTAAAAGGGTAGTTTTCCTAATGGAACAAAACAGATTAAGCTTAACTTTAAAACTTAATGTTTCTAACATGTGCAAATAATGCCAGTTTGACTGCTAAGATGAATATGAAGTTGTTTTTGAAAGAACTAGGTATTTCATTTTAACTCAGAATCCATGATGAACTCTCTCTCCTTCTGCATTTCTGGAATGAATAAACATGAATTTAGTACTTTGGGTGTTTAACATTTTAGGACTATAGTTTAAAGTTAATTCTAAATCTCTATACTCATATTACTTTCCCACTAGATTTCAAACTTAATGAGAGCCAAGATCACATGGTTTCTATGTGTTGAACGTACTCCCCATTCCCCAGCTCTTCTGCACATAACCAGAACTTCCTGATGATGAATATTTGTTTCCCTAACTGGTAAAGAGCTAGTATCTAGAGTGCAACTAGTAAAATAATCAAATATAATTGAGATCAGTTACTGTACCTGATGTGTAGTCACTACACACAGTATATTACTACTAATCTCACCATATTAGGCAGACAAATGATACTAAATGAACCTCAGTTCAGAATGTGAACACATAACTTCTTGGCCATTAAAATCAATCCATGTGAAACCTGCTTAGTGGTTCTAGAGAACCTCATATTACCCGTGCATTTCTAAGGGTCTGCCCTGGTCCCAGTCCATCTCTCAGAGTTTCAGAAACTCTCACTTCCCATCATCCCTGCCACCACTCCCACCATCTCCAAAATCTTAAAATTTTTACCTTTACCTTTGAGTCACCCAAGTAATTGCATGACTTTGGACAACTTATGTGCTTTCAAGGTTTAGATTCCCTCTGCTATAATTTAGAGCTATACTGTTCAATTAAAGTAGCTGCTAGCTACATGTGGCTATTGAGCACTTGAAATGAGCCTCCTGCAAATTAAAGTATGTAAAACTCATGTCACAGCCTAAAGACTGGTATGAAAAAAATAATTTAAAATATTGATTATGTATTTAAATGATAATATTTTGTTAATTTGCTAAATAAAATATATTCTTAAAATTAATTTCACCAATTTTTTAAAAAAACTGTTTTAATGTGACTACTGAAAAATTTTAAATTAAAAAAAGTGGTTCGTGTTATATTCCTATTATACAGCTTACCTTGAAGGACTACAGGACTTCAAGGTTCCTTCCTCCCAGGTTTAAACAATAAAATTCTTCCAAGGAATTCCCTTGAAGTCCACTGGTCAGGACTCTGTGCTTTCATTGCAGAGGTCATAGGTTCAATTCCTGGTCAGGAAACTTAGAACACACAAGCCATGTGGCTTGACCAAAAACTTTGAGTTCAAATCTCTGCCCTGCCCCTTACTGGCTTTATAACCCTAGGCAGCTACTTAAACTCCCTGTGTTTAGTTTCCTCTTCAGTAAAAACAGAGATGATGATAATAATAGTACCTACCTTCTTGAGTTGTTATATGGGTTAAATGAGTATATACATGTAATGCACTTAGAATTGTGCCTGCCACTTATAGACTAGTGTTAGCTATTTCCATTATCATTATTATTCACCAAAGAGAGCAAAGTCACAAACCATGCCTTTAGTATATAAAATACCTAGGTGAAAACAGGAAATATCTTGCATAATTCCAAATATACTGTTGTTTAATATTAAATGATGTATACCAAAGTAGTTCAGTGAATAATTCAGATGGATTATGTTCTATATATCCATTCATTCAACTAAACTAATTGAACATCTTGAACATCTACTATGTGCTAGGCATTTTTACAAGTATAAACAAAAATAGACAAAAATTGCTGTCTTCATGGCGTTTACATTCTAGTAAAGGGCAGTACAGCCAGTGACCAATAAAGTCAATCTGAACTACTTGGGTTTTTTTACAATCACATATTCTTGGATTTTTGAAAGAGATCTTAAAAGCAAGCTCAAAAATTATTTTAAAAAATTTCCTAGTCTTTTCCCATTCTCAGCACCCTCTCAAAAGAATGATGAACCTAATTAGTATTCTGTACCACTACACCAATTAGTACCCACCCAGAGCTAAGGGGAAAGAAGCTACAACAAAGATGTGTCTAAGCTCATTACTTAAACCAAATGAAAGCATAAGATTCAAAGAATTTTTTTCATGTTTGTTTCAGAGTTTGAGAAAATATACAATCTGATGCAACATATTATAGGAATTTGGCATTTTAAAACAGACTTAATTGATAAGATAGCAAAAAATGAATATGTGCCACCAAGGCAATGGCACCCCACTCCAGTACTCTTGCCTGGAAAATCCCATGGATGGAGGAGCCTAGTGGGCTGCAGTCCATGGGGTGCTGAGGGTTGGACACGACTGAGCGACTTCACTTTCACTTTTCACTTTCATTCACTGGAGAAGGAAACGGCAACCCACTCCAGTGTTCTTGCCTGGAGAATCCCAGGGACGGGCTAGCCTGGTGGGCTGCCGTCTATGGGGTCACACAGAGTCGGACACGACTGAAGTGACTTTGCAGCAGCAGCAGCAATTCCCATCCTTATGTATATACCCTAGGGCAGAAAGCAGCAAACTTTTTCTATGACTGGTCAGAGAGTAAATATATCAGTCTTTATAGGCCATCCAATCTCTGTTGCACCTACTCACTGGGTCTGAAAACAACCATAGGCAATATATAAACAAATGAGTATGGCTGTTTCAATAGCATTTTATTTATGGACACAGAAACTTGAATTTTCATGTGTCGTAAAGTATCAGTGTTTTTAAAAAAATTTTTAAAGCCATTCATAAAGGTAAAAGCCATTCTTAGCTCTGAATCATACAAGCGCAGGTGGAAATCCCTATGGGCCAGGTCATAGCTTGCTGACTCCCTCCTTAGAGAACTCTCCCACTGCATAAAAGCAGATATATATAAGAATACATATAACATCATTATTTGGATTAGCAAAGAATTGGAAATAAGCTAAATAACTATAATAGGAGGATGATAAATAAATATTGGTATAACTGGAGATATTTGTATCAACATGGATAAATCAAGCACATAATATTGAAAGGAAAACACAAGTTAGAGTATCCTTACATGCCATTTATGGTAAGTTTTTAAATATGCAAAAGTTATACATTACTGCACATATTTGACATATATAATAAAACTATGAAGAAATAGATGGGAATGTAAAACATCAAAGTCATCTACCTGGGCATGATGGCAGGACAGGAGGCAGGAAGAGAAGGATGCGATTGGTGAAGGGTGCACAGAGGGTTTCAGTTGAATTGGTTCATAAATGTCCATTCTTTATACTGTGTTGCAGATGGTACCACTCTAATGGCAGAAAGTAAAGAGGAACTAAAGAGCCTCTTGATGAAGGTGAAAAAGGAGAGTGAAAAAGCTGGCTTAAAATTCAACATTCAAAAAATGAAGATCATGGCATCTGATCCCATCACTTCACAGCAAATAGATGGGGAAAAAATGGAAACAATGACAGAGTATTTTCTTGGGCTCCAAAATCACTGCAGATGGTGACTGCAGCCACGAAATTAAAAGACGCTTGCTCCTTGAAAGAAAAGCTATGACAAACCTAGACAGTGTATTAAAAAGCAGAGACATCACTTTGACAACAAAAGTCAGTATAGTCAAAGCTATGGTTTTTCCAGTAGTCATGTGCAAATGTGAGAGTTGGACCAGAAAGAAGGCTGAGTGCCAAAGAACTGATGCTTTCAAACCGTGGTGCTGAAAAAGACTCTTAAGAATCTCTTGGACAGCATGGGGATCCAATTAGTCAATCCTAAAGGAAATCAACCCTGAATATTCATTGGAAGGAACTGATGCTGAAACTGAAGCTCCAATACTTTGGCTACCTGATTCAAAGACCTGACTCACTAGAAAAGACCTTGTTGCTGGGAAAGATTGAGGGCAGGAGGAGAAGCAGGTGAAAGAGGATGAGATGATTGGATGGCATCACTGACTCAATGGAAATGAGTTTGAGCAAAGTCTGGGAGATAGTAAAAAACAGGGAAGCCTGCTGTGCTGCAGTCCATGGGGTCGCAAAGAGTTGGGCACGACTGGGCAACTGAACAACAACAACATACCTTGAATGTTTAATAAGTAGGAATGTGTAGGTTCAGTGTGAGTTTAGCAAATGGCTTGTCCTGTTTGGGAGAAGGAGTTTCAATTTTTATTAAAATACCCAAAAACTTAGACTTCAGCCTGGATGTCTCACACTGAAAGAGAAAATATTGTTTCATTTTTTTAAAACTGGACTGACCCTTAGGAGAAAACAGAAAATGGCACTGCATTCTTGCACAATTAGGTAATGTAAATACCTTCACACGAACTGGTTATTATTTATCTGTTTCAGAGATGGCTGAGTCAGATTCTCTGCCTCATCTAATGGGTTCAATCAGCTTCACCTGTCTGCTCATAGTCCCAGGGTTCCAGACACTGCTTCCCACAGCATTACAATGATCCACATGTCTTAGAATAGCGACTTTCCATCACCTGCTCCGACAGAGCAAATAGAAGTGTAGGTGGCAATGACGTTAGTGTTACTGTGTGTGAAAACCTAGCGTGCATTTTCCCCTTTCTCTGGCAAAAGTTACAAGGCATCATTTATAAAAAAGAAGAAAAATCCCGCTTGCTCTGCTTTTACTGATTTCAGAAAGAGTAATTGTTAAAACTGCCTTTTGGTCTAGAATTACTTGAATAGTTCTTTAAGGGTCTCCTAAAGTCATTTATCTTCAAGTAACGTAAATTACGAGCTCATTTTTAAGTTCAAAAGACCCCCCAAAGTAAAGTAGTATCAGTCACGACTGTTGGGCAGGTACTGCCCTCTAGTGCTTACACGTTTATAAAAAAAAATTTTTTTAATACTGACATATCAAAGCAAGCCTGTCAAAAATTATCTTTCAGCTTCATACATTTGACATTTGGGGTCAATAAGTCTTTGCTGTGGGGCTGTCCTGTGCGCTCTTGTATGTTTAACAGCATTCCCAGCCTCTCAACCCACTAGATGCTGACGCACCCCCATACCTCAATTGTGACAAACAAAAATGTCTCCAGATATTTGCTAAATGTCCCTAGGGAGCAAAATCATCCCTGGTTGAAAACTACTAAAAACTATCCAAAACATTCATACTAGTCTCTTATAAGTTAAAAAAAAAAAAAAAGTCTCTCTAGACTAATTCATTTGAGTAAAATAAAAGAAAATTTCATTTCTGCATGAAAAACAAAAAAGAATTAAGATTTTTCAGCTTCTCTCCCCACCCCCAAAATCTTGGCTGGTGGGAAAGTCTTTACACGTTTATGTTCCACCTTCACTTCTTAGATCTATTCACTTCCTTTCAAAGTGCTTAGAAAATAAAACTTGCACTTCTAGCTGAATGTAGGAAATATGATAAGGAAAGGCTGGGGGGAAATATGAATGTTTGTACTTTATGTGTTTTAGCATAAGGTAGAGGATCAGGAAATGGAGACTTTGTATTGATTGTAAACATAATATGAAAATTCTTATGAAATACCAAATGAAGTTTCAAATCCGGACTTTAGAAAGTTAAGATTAGGAGGGTTTATTCAGGTCTGCTATGAATGATTTTTTTCCTTGTGTAAGCGCTTTGTTTGTAAGTCCTGATTCTATGAATTTTAAAACCTACAAATGACTGAGGATTTGATATTTTAAACATAAAAAAGTAGTTTAGACTGACACAGTGAAACTTCTTCCTCTCATCAAATTTCTCTCTAGCTTAATTGATTTTACTGAAGAAAGAAATAAGAATTAATAAATTTTAATTCACTATAAAAGCATATTACTTTTTATTAATACATTCAGATCTAATATTTTATTTATTGCTTAGTGAAATTGAAAATATTAAAGCTTTCTACAACTGACAAGTCCTTATCAGCAGAATGTTGGAATGGATATCTATTTTAGCCGCTCAGAGCAATTTGTGATCGCTTCTGACCTCTTCTTAGAGGCTGTTGCTTTGCTGATTTTTATATTGGTTTCATTCTATCCTCCCTAATTAAATTCAATTAGAAAGCCTTCTAGTCATATAATAAAGCCAGAGACAAAGAGGTTTTAGGCTTTGATCTTTTAAAGGACAACCAAATTATATAGAATGTATATTTAAAACAGTAACATAGAAAGTTACATGATTTGGAGCAAAGTGAAAAAAAGGAAAACAATCTTGAAGAATCTTACTCTGATCAGAGAGAGAGGAGTGATACATGTCACCCAGTACATTATTTAAAAGTTATTTTGTAGAACTTTTTTCAGTTGCATAGAAAGTCCTAGTTAAATTCTGTAATGTGCAATTATTTTAAAGCACTTAGAAGCTTTTTCTAAAAAGCAAATTACTCTGGAAATTCATTTACATATTCATTGGTTTTTTTAATTTTGTTATTTATTTATTTAGCTGCATAGGTCTTCACTGTGTTACAGGAACTCTCTAGTTCCTGGTGGGCAGGCTTAGTTACTCTGAGGCATGTGGGATCTTCCCAGACCAGGAATTGAACCACTGTCTGCTGCATTGCAAGGCAGATTCTTAACCACTAGACCATGCAGCAAGTCCCATTCACATATTCATTGTTAATTGCATAGGATTTTCAGCTCCTCATTGAAGGAAAATATTTCCTTAGGTTTTGATTTAAAGGAACTGCGGTGGGCAGAATAATCGCCCCACCTCTTCTCAGAAGTCCATGCCCTAACCCTCAGAACGTGTGAACATGCTACCTTACCTGGCAAACGGGATTTTTCTGGTGGTGATTACATGAACAATTTTGAGATGGGAAGCACATCCTAGATTATCTGTCTTGGCCAAATGCAATTGCAAGGGTCCTTATAAGTGAAAGAGGGAGACAGCAAAGTCAGAAGAAATACATGATGGCAGGGGAGGTCTCAGTGAGGCAATAGCTGGGTTTGAAGATGAAGAGGCTACGTGCTGAGGAAAGCGGGCCATGTCTGCTGCTGCTGCTGCTGCTAAGTCGCTTTAGTCGTGTCCGACTCAGGGCGACCCCATAGACGGCAGCCCACCAGGCTCCCCCGTCCCTGGGATTCTTCAGCCAAGAACACTGGAGTGGGTTGCCATTTCCTTCTCCAATGCATGGAAGTAAAAAGTGAAAGCGAAGTCGCTTAGTTGTGTCTGACTCTTTGCGACTCCATGGACTGCACCCTACCAGGCTCCTCTGTCCATGGGATTTTCCAAGCAAGAGTACTGGAGTAGGGTGCCATTCTAGAAGCTGAAAAAGACAAGAAATGGACTCCCCACTAGGGCCTCCAGAGGGAACACAGCCCTGCCCTTGGTTTTATTCCCATAAGACCCCTTTCAGGCTTCTGACCTCCAGAACAATAAGAAAAATGATTTGTGTTTTATAAAGTGACTAAGTTTGTGGTAATTTGTTGTAGCAGCACTAAGAAACTAACACAGGAATATTTCATTACTTTTTTAGTACTTTCAATATCTTATTAATTCAGAATTTCAGCATTTGAGGAATTATCTCTCATATTACTATCATGTTCATCATTTTTAAAGTTATAGGTGCTCTTTCTCTGGTTGCTGCTGCTGCTGCTAAGTCACGTCAGTCGTGTCCGACTCTGTGTGACTCCATAGACGGCAGCCCACCAGGTTCTCCCATCCCTGGGATTCTCCAGGCAAGAACACTGGAGTGGGCTGCCATTTCCTTCTCCAATGCATGAAAGTGAAAAGTGAAAGTGAAAAGTAAAATTGAAGTCGCTCAGTTGTGTCCAACCCTCAGCGACCCCATGGACTGCAGCCTTCCAGGCTCCTCCATCCATGGGATTTTCCAGGCAAGAGTACTGGAGTGGGGTGCCATTGCCTTCTCTGTCTCTGGTTGCTAATAAGTATCATATTTTACTAAACTATACCTGCTATTTATTTTTAATAGGCCTAAATCAGCCGAAATGTGTATTCCTTGATTTGAAATGTAAGAATTTATTTTAGCTTGTGCTAAGTCACTTCAGTCGTGTCCAACTGTTCGACCTTATGGACTGTAGCCTGCCACACTCCTCTGTCCTTGGGATTTTCCAAGCAAGAGTACTGGAGTAGGTAACCCAGGAATCAAACCCACACTGGCAGGCAGGTTCTTTACCATAGCACCACCTGGGAAGCCCTATGTTAGCTTAGCACTTGTAGTTTAGGAAAGTAAGCTTCAGAAATTCTCTTGCTTCATCTCCTCCTGTCAGGTTTCAGCATCATCTGGCCTTTCAACTACATACAGCATGAGTCGATTTCTTAGCTTCAACCAACAGTCATTTAATATATTGACTTTTAAAATAATGTCTACAGAGTAAATTAGTTATTACAGAATATTCTCATTATTTTCAGCTGGTATCAATTTGGGCATCAAGGTGTCCTTTGTACTAAGCAGTTTAATCTGAATTGGCAAGATATGAATTACATATGTATAGTAACTGATAGATTTCACTGTAGTTCTCCTGTGTGGAATGTTTTATACTATTTTTCTCCTTCTTTGATGTGGTAAAATGCTTCCAGAGAACTTAATGCTCTATGTCTGAACAACAAGTAAACTGTGAGTTTAAGGGAAAATATTTCAAGAAAAGTAAACTCTAGCCATTTTTACCTATACTTGAAACTTTTCCTTTCTTGTACTTCTGTAATGAGGCAACTGATAACTAAGTGAAGTGAAGTCGTTCAGTTGTGTCCGACTCTTTGCAACCCCATGGACTGTAGCCCACCAGGCTCCTTTGTCCATAGAATTCTCCAGGCAAGAGTACTGGAGTGGGTTGCCATTTCTTCCTCCAGGGGATATTCCCGACCCAGGGATTGAACCCCAGTCTCCCGCATTGGAGTCAGACACTTTACCGTCTGAGCCACCAGGGAAGCCCTGATAGCTAAAGGGGATTCTAAAAATCTAAACAGGCATTATAAGCAAGGCGCTGGTGCAAAAGGTGCAAGAGGCAAAGACAATTCGTGCCTTCCAGGAGTTTTCGCTTTGGTGGGGACAGGAAGATGGATGATAAGAGACTATCAGCCATATCGTGGGGGAGCACTAGACAAGCAACCCAAGGATATGGTCAGAGAAAGACTGTATCCCCAGGGATCCATAAAAGAAAATTCCCTGATGATGGACAGGATCTTAGTGAGTAGAGATGAGGGATGTTCCAGGCAAAGGGGAAAGTTTGACCAAAACCAGAGAGATATGGTATATTGTTTTCCAAGGGGTGCTGTAACAAGGTACCACAAATTAAGTGACTTAACATAACAAAAATCTATTCTCCCTTAGTTCTGAAAGCTAAATGTAAAAACTCAAGGTGTTAGCAGTGCCATGCTCTCTCTAAAGGCTTTCAGTTCAGTTCACTCAGTCACGTCCGACTCTTTGCGACCCCATGAATTGCAGCACGCCAGGTCTCCCTGTCCATCACCAACTCCCGGAGTTCACTCAGATTCACATCCATCGAGTCAGTGATGCCATCCAGCCATCTCATCCTCTGTCGTCCCCTTCTCCTCCTGCCCCCAATCCCTCCCAGCATCAGGGTCTTTCCAATGAGTTAACTCTTTGCATGAGGTGGCCAAAGTACTGGAGTTTCAGCTTTAGCATCATTCCTTCCAATGAAATCCCAGGGCTGATCTCCTTCAGAATGGACTGGTTGGATCTCCTTGCAGTCCAAGGGACTCTCAAGAGTCTTCTCCAACACCACAGTTCAAAAGCATCAATTCTTCAGCGCTCAGCCTTCTTCACAGTCCAACTCAGAGGAGAACTTTCCTTGCCTCTTCCTAGTTCTCATGGTTGCCTGAAATCCTTGGCTTACTGGACGCGAATCCAGTCTCTTCCTCCATCATCACATTCTCCTGTGTGTGTCTCTCTTGAAGGTCTTCCCTGGGTGTCTGTGTCTCTTCTCCTATTCTTATAACATTTATCAGTCATATTGGATTAGGGCCCACCCTAATCAAGGATGACCTCATTTTAACTTGATTACATCTACAAAGACTCTATTTCTAAATAAGGTCACACTCACAGGTACTGCAAGTTTGAACTTGGACATGTTTTTCAGGGGACACAATTCAACCCACAGTATGTGGTAATGAGAAGTTCAATGTGGCTAGAAAGTAGACTACACCTTGGGGAAGAATGAAAATAACCCAGGAAAGAGTTGTAGAAGACTTTGATGAGTAAGAGTAGGGGTGCCACAGAATTTTTTTTCATAATTTCTCTTTTCTTTTTTGGCCATGCTCCGTGGTTTCCAGGATCCTAGTTTGCTGCCCAGGAACCAAACTCGGGCTCCAGCAGTGAGAGCCCAGTATTTTAACTACTGGACCATCAGAGAATTTCCCTGCAGAATATTTTTAAGTAAAAAAGTATTAATAAAAAAGTAAAAAAAAGATTTTAAAAAAAGTATTAGTAATGAAACAATCCATTTGGGGAAATTAATTTGTCGTGATTATGTAAAACTCATTATAGAAAAAGAAAAAATAACAGGCAAAGTCAGAGAGCTCCTTTAGCTACAGTGTGTTTGTAATGCCTTGAATGAAATGGTCTCATAAGGTTTATAAAGAATGGGACATACAAGAGAGATTGGTCATAGGAGATAAGAAATAAGGTAAGGCAATTTGGGGACTAGGAGGCTAGTGTACAGTTATTACCATTATTATGTTAGTTGTGTTACACTTTAACACCAGTTCTCTAACAACAGCTGGGTGTCCTACGATTTAACTCTTGACACTATACTAGAGTTAATGCAGACCCTGCATGTTGAGGGCAAAGTCCTTCCCAAGACTGCCCCTACTTTAGACACCACCACAAATGTCAGGGGTCCCCCAGCCACCTGGCATCTGCCCTGCTCACTACAAATTCTCAGGCTTCTCACAGCCCCTTGGGTTTGATAAACAACTTGCTAGAACAACTCACTGAATTCTCTGAAACCACTGTACTTACAGTTTTATTATTAAAAATACAATTCAAGAATAGCTAAATAGAAGAGAAACCTAGGGCAAGGTCTATGGTGGGGGAGCAGAGGAGGGGAACACAAGAGTTTCCATCCCTTCTCCTTATGTAATCCAGTACATCACCATACTGACACATTTATGTGTTTATGAGTCAGGAAGCTCCACTGAGCCTCAGATCCAGAATATTTACTGGGGTTTCACTGAGTAAGTATGATTGACTAAATCACTGGCCACATGACTGAATCCAATTTCCAGTTGTCTCCCCTCCCAGGAGCTTGGGGCTGGGGGTTAGGGCAGGGGGCTGAAAGTTCTAATCCTTTAATTACGCACTAGGTCTTTCTGGTGTGGCCAGTCCCTCACTTGAAGTTGTCTAAAGACCCAGTAAGAGTCACCTCATTAGCATAAATTTAGGTACGGTAGAAATGGGCTTGTAATGAATAACATATTTCAGAAATTCCAAGTTTTTGAAGCTTGTGCCAGGAACTGGAGACAAAGAGTGGATATATTGCTTATTATACACATACTAACGTTCTGTGCTTTAGTCACTCCATCATGTCCGACTCTTTGTGACCCCATGGATTGGACTATAGCCCGCCAGTTTCCTCTGTCCATGGGATTCTCCAGGCAAGAATACTGGACTGGGTTGCACGCCCTCCTCCAGGGGACCTTCCCAACCCAGGGATCGAACCCACATCACCCAAATTACACGTGGATTCTTTACCATCTGAGCCACCAGGGAAGCCCAAGCATACTAGAGTGGGTAGCCTATCCTGTCTACAGGGAATCTTCCCGACCCAGAAATCAAACCGGGGTCTCCTGCATTGAAGGCAGATTCTTTACCAGCTGAGCTACCAGGGAAGCCCATGTGTATTAATAACTAATATTTAGTAAGGACTTGATATGGGGCTTCCTTGGTGGCTCAGATGGTAAACAGTCTGCCTGCAATGCAGGAGACTAGGGTTCGATCCCTCGGTTGAGAAGATCCCCTGGAGAAGGGGACATCAACCCATTCCAGTATTCTTGCCTGGGAAATACCATGCACAGAAGAGCCTGGCAGACTACAGTCACAGAGAGTTGGACACAACTGAGCGATTAACACTTTCACTTGATAGGCAACAGGTACATTTTTCTCACAAAGTCTTATTTTATCATCTCCATTATACAGATGACTGATGGCCCAGTAGATAAGAATCCACCTGCCAATGCATGGGACACAGGTTTGATCCCTGGTCCAGGAAGATTCCACATAGAACACTAAGCCTGTGTGCTACGACTGAGCCTAGAACCTGTGCTCTGCAACAGGAGAAGCCACCACAAGGAGAAGCGTGAGCGCTGCAACAGAAGAGCCCTCCTCTCCAAAACTAGAGAAGGCCTGCACACAGCAGCCAAGACCCAGCACAACCAAAAATAAATATACAATTTAAAAAAAGAAAGAAAATTAAGTCTCAAGGATCATAAGACCAGTAAATGCTAAAGATTTGAAGCCAGGTCAGTAATGGCACCCCACTCCAGTACTCTTGCATGGAAAGTCCCATGGATGGAGGAGCCTGGTAGGCTGCAGTCCATGGGGTCGCTAAGAGTTGGCAGAACTGAGTGACTTCACTTTCGCTTTTCACTTTCATGCATTGGAGAAGGCAATGGCACCCCACTCCAGTATTCTTGCCTGGAGAACCCCAGAGACAGAGGAGCCTGGTGGGCTGCCGTCTATGGGGTTGCACAGATTCAGACACGACTGAAGCGACTTAGCAGCAGCAGCAGCAGCTTACTCTAGAGCCTGTTCTAGTAACCACAATGTATACTTCGTAAGTGTCCTTGGGCAAATCATTCTACTTCTCCAAACTATCAGTAAAATGAAGAGGCTATGATTACCAATGTTCCTTTCAATTCCAGTGTTTCCTTTTTTCATTTAAATTGTTTCAAAGCATCGTAATATTCTACGTATGAGTAAAGAATAATTTACTATTGCTCTGCTATTGGACACTTAGGTTGCTTCCAGTTTCCCTTAGTATAATCACCCTGCAATAGGCATCCTAGTGTGCTCACTGTTCATTTTACAGATTATTTCCTTAGAATAACTTCTTAGAAATAATCCTATCTAAATATATTTCAATAATAGGGTTTTTTTAATTGTATTAATATAAGGAAAATTTAAATTATCATTTTAATATACCTGCTTTTTAAAAGCAGTATTTTGCTATAATGGGAATTTAATAAGAAAAATATAGCATCTTTTTTAAGTTTATTTCATTAAAAATTTTATCACTAATTTTTAAATATCAGGTCTATATTTTATCTTCACAAAATTACATTTGTTAATAATAACAATTCAAAAGAAAAGAAAGTAACACATTTTACTTACACCTGATTACTTTTAAATTGTAATATCTTATTCACTGATGTATCCTTAGGGCTTGGAACATAGACATCAATACTTATTGAATGAATAAATTAGTCTTGCTCTTTTTATTCTTTTTGAACAACTTCATAAAATATTTTCAGTTTCCCCAAAAAAACTCCATAGGGAATTTAAATGAGAATTATATTGAGCTTTTAAGTTGATTTAAGATGGCCTGAAAATTTTCAAAATGTTTAGGGCTTCCATCAAAAACTTAGCATGCCTCTCCTTTCATTCAGTGGTAAAAAAATTAGGATATTTCTGTTAAAGAGAATACCCTTTAATAGAAACATCCTTTCTATTGGGAACACCCAATATTTTTTCTCTCTGCTAATAATTTGATAGCTTGAATTATATAGGTCAAATACATTCTTCAATAAAATCATGCCTATGAATTTCATTTGTTGATATAATGACTGAGATATTTTTCATTACATTTCCTACCTAATTACTGCTAGAATAGAATGATTTTTTTCCTGAACTACTTTGTTAATTCAAATGTTCAGTTCACATAAAAATTCCATCATCTAGTTCCCTCTAGGATTTAAACCACTTATTCATTTACTGTCTTATTGCATTGGTCTAAAATTTCAAAACAATTTTCAATTATAGTGACTGAGAGACTAAATATGCAAGTGCATAATGGCCAGACCATATAATATACAGAACCTTGACCCACAAGCTGCAGCCATGTGCCCAAGAAATCATCTCCTTATTTACAATAAACAACCCAGGAGGCCAGCCTGCTATGTCAGATTTGGAGTAAGCCAAGCTGCTATCTATAGTGACAATCCAAGAAGCTAAACAATAAATTCTGTAACAACTGGCTCAAAATGGCCAGGATTTGATTAATACCTGACAGTTTCCTTCATTTTGTTTCCCACTTCTGATGTGGGACCAACCATAGAAAGCCAAATATACACTCCTAACCAATCACAAAGGATGCTCCATTTCCATCCTCCATTCCATTCCTCCATTTCTTGCAGAAACTGTCTACAATTTCTCCATGCCAATAGCCTCCAACTGGGGCACACCTGAAGCCTTCCCTTTATCCACTATGAAGCATTCCCATTTCTGCACCTGACTTTGAGTCTTTGACAAAACTCAGGTAACCCAGGCTGACTCCTTTGCTATAGCAAATTCAGAAAAAATAGCCTTTGCTTTTTTCAATTGGTTGGTCTTCATATATTTGCACAGGCAATATCAGGTTTCCTTAATTTTGCTCCTCATCTTAATGGAAACATCCTTAATTTTTTTGCCATTAAGAATAATACTATTGGTGGGATTTCTCTGGTGGTCCAGTGGTTAAGAATCTGCCTTCCAATGCAGGGAATGTGGGGTTTGACCCCTGGTTGGGGAACTAAGATCCCACATGCCACATTGCAGCCAAAAAAAGAATAATACTGCTATTTTTAAAATTAATAAAAACCTACAAATTAAGACAACATTGTAAATCAACTATACTTCAATTTAAAAAGAAAGAATACTACTGTTATTTTGAAAAAGACTTTTTTCGTGTTGGGGTAGCCTTCTATTCCATTCCTGCTGCTGCTGCTGCTGCTAAGTGGCTTCAGTCGTGTCCGACTCTGTGCGACCCCAGAGATGGCAGCCCACCAGGCTCCCCCGTCCCTGGGATGCTCCAGGCAAGAACACTGGAGTGGGGTGCCATTTCCTTCTCCAATGCATGAAAGCGAAAAGTGGTAGTGAAGTCACTCAGTCGTGTCCGACTCTGTGCAACCACATAGACGGCAACCCACCAGGCTCCTCCGTCCATGGGATTTTCCAGGCAAGAGTACTGGAGTGGAGTGCCATTAAGTACTTAAAATAGAATATTTACTTTTATCAGATATCTTTTCAGCATCTGAAAAGATCTTGTATTTTTAAAAAACTTTTTCAAAGTTTTAAAATTAGATTTTTTATTGTTGAACCATCCTCAAGTTTCTGAGATAATAATTTCTCACTTCAGTTCAGTTCACTCACTCAGTCGTGTCCAACTCTTTGCGACTCCGTGGACTGCAGCAAGCAGGCTTCCCTGTCCATCACCAACTCCTGGAGCTTACTCAAACTCGAGTCCACTGAATCACTGGTGTCATCCAACCATCTCATCCTCTGTCATCCCCTTCTTCCATCTTCAGTATTTCCCAGCATCAGGGTCTTTTCCAATGAATCAGTCCTTCACATCAGGTGGCCAAAGTATTGGAGTTTTAGCTTCAGCATCAGTCCTTCCAAAGAACACCCAGGGCTGATCTCCTTTAAAATGGACTGGTTGGATCTCCTTGCAGTCCAAGGGACTCTCAAGAGTCTTCTTCAACACCACAGTTAAAAGCATCAATTCTTCAGCGCTCAGCTTTCTTTATAGTCCAACTCTCACATCCATACATGACTACTGGAACAACCATCACTTTGACTAAACAGACCTTTGCTGGCAAAGTAATGTCTCTGCTTTTTAATATGCTGTCTAGGTTGGTCATAACTTTTCTTCCAAGGAGCAAGCAATTTTAATTTCAGGGCTGCAGTTACCATCTGCAGTGATTTTGGAGCCCAAAAAAATAAAGTCTGTCACAGTTTGCATTACTTCCCCACCTTTTTGCCATGAAGTGATGGGACTGGATGCCATGATCTTAGATTTCTGAATTTTGAGTTTTAAGCCAAGTTTTTCACCCTCCTTGTTCACTTTCATCAAGAGGCTCTTCAGTTCCTCTTTGCTTTCTGCCATAAGGGTGGTGTCATCTGCATATCTTAGGTTGTTGATATTTCTCCCAGCAATCTTGATTCCAGCTTGTGCTTCTTCCAGCCCAGCAATTCTCATGATGTCCTCTGCACAGAGGTTAAATAAGCAGGGTGACAATATACAGCCCTGACATGCTCCTTTTGCTATTTGGAACCAATCTATTTTTCCATGTCCAGTTCTAACTGTTGCTTCTTGACCTGCATACAGATGTCTCAGGAGGCAGGGAAGATGGTCTGGTATTCCCATCTCTCTCAGAATTTTCCAGTGTGTTGTGATCCACACAGTCAAAGGCTTTGGCATAATCAATAAAGCAGAAGTAGCTGTTTTTCTGGAACTCTCTTGCTTTTTCGATGATCCAATGGATGTTGGCAATTTGATTTCTGGTTCCTCTGCCTTTTCTAAATCCAACTTGAACATCTGGAAGTTCACAGTTCATGTATTGTTGAAGCCTGGCTTGGAGAATTTTGAGCATTATTTTGCTAGCGTGTGAGATGAGTGCAATTGTGTGGTAGTTTGAACATTCTTTGGCATTGCCTTTCTTTGGAATTAGAATGAAAACGGACCTTTTCCAGTCCTGTGGCCACTGCTGAGTTTTCCAAATTTGCTAGCATATTGAGTGCAGCATTTTCACAGCATCATTTTTTAGGATTTGAAATAGTTCAACTGGAATTCCATCACCTCCACTAGCTTTGTTTATAGTGATGCCTCCTAAGGCCCACTTGACTTCGAATTCCAGGATGTCTGGCTCTAGGTGAGTGATCACACCATTGTGGTTATCTGGGTCATGAAGATCTTTTTGTATAGTTCTTCTGCATATTCTTGCCACCTCTTCTTAATATCTTCTGCTTCTGTTAGGTCCATACCATTTCTGTCCTTTATCGAGCCCATCTTTGCATGAAATGTTCCCTTGGTATCTCTCATTTTCTTAAAGAGATCTCTAGTCTTTCCCATTCTATTGTTTGCCTCTATTTCTTTGCACTGATCTCTGAGGAAGGCTTTCTTATCTCTCCTCGCTATTCTTTGAAATTCTGCATTCAAATGGGTACATCTTTTCTTTTCTGCTTTGCCTTTCACATCTTTTCTTTTCTCAGCTATTTGTAAGGCTTCCGCAATCATTTTGCCTTTTGGCATTTCTTTTGCTTGGGGATGGTCTTGATCATTGCCTCCTGTACAATGTCATGAACCTCCGCCCATAGTTCTCCAGGCACTCTGTCTATCAGATCTAATCCCTTGAATCTATTTGTCACTTCCACTGTATAATCATAAGGGATTTGATTTAGGTCATATCTGAATGGTCCAGTGGTTTTCCCTACTTTCTTCAATTTAAGTCTGAATTTGGCAATAAGTTCATAATCTGAGCCACAGTCTGCTCTCAGTTTTGTTTTTGCTGACTGTATAGAGCTTCTCCATCTTTGGCTGCAAAGAATATAATCAATATGACTTTGGTATTGACCATCTGGTGATGTCCATGTATAAAATCTTCTCTTGTGTTATTGGAAGAGGGTGTTTGTTATGACCAGTGCGTTCTCTTGGCAAAACTCTGTTAGCCTTTGACCTGCTTCGTTTTGTACTCCAAGGCCCAATTTGCCTATTACTCCAGGTATTTCTTGACTTTCTACTTTTGTATTCCAGTCCCCTATAATGAAAAGGACATCATTTGGGAGTGTTAAATCTAGAAGGTCTAGTAGGTCTTCATAGAACTGTTCTACTTCAGCTTCTTCAGCATTACTGGTTGGGGCATAGACTTGGATCACCGTGATACTGAATGGTTTGCCTTGGAAACAAACAGAGATCATTCTGTCATTTTTGAGATTGCATCCAAGTACTGCATTTCGGACTGTTTGGTTGACTGTAATGGCTACTCCATTTCTCCGAAGGGATTTTTGCCCACAGCAGTAGATATAATGGTCATCTGAGTTAAATTCACCTACTGCCATCCATTTTAGCTCGCTGATTCCTAAAATGTCGACGTTCACTCTTGCCATCTCCTGTCTGACCACTTCCAATTTGCCTTGATTCATGGACCTAACATTCCAGGTTCTTATGCAATACTGCTCTTTGCAGCATCAGCCATCACCAGTCACATCCATAACCGGGTATTGTTTTTGCTTTGGCTCCATCTCTTCATTCTTTCCGGAATTATTTCTCCACTGATCTCCAGTAGCATATTGGATGCCTACCGACCTGGGGAGTTCATCTTTCAGTGTCCTATCTTTTTGCCTTTTCATTCTGTTTATGGGGTTCTCAAGGCAAGAATACTGGAGTGGTTTGCCATTCCCTTCTCCAGTGGACCATGTTTTATCAGAACTCTCCACAATTTCTCAATTGTAATCATTCTTTCAATTTATTGTAATATTTACTTGCTTGTCTTTTTATTTAAGATCTGAAGTCTGTATTTATAGACAAGACTTATTTTTAGTATTTGGTATTAATCTTACTAGTTTTATTTTCCAATGGATAATTTTATTTTCAGACTGAGAGGGCATCTTTTAGGTATTTTAAAAGGATGAACCAGAATGTTGGCAGTCACTTACAATTATAAAGGAACAATAAGCAAATGCCTCACCTTTAAGATTATAACAACATGGAACTTCCCTGTGGTCCAAGTGGTTTAGACTCCGTGCTGCCACTGCATGGGCTGGATCTCTGGTCTGGGTACTAAGATCCCAATGCTGAGTAGCCAAAAAAGAAGAAGAAGAAAAAAAGAGTATACAACAATTCAGTGTATCCAAAAGTGAGGTGAAAATAAAGTGAAGTCGCTCAGTCGTGTCCAACTCTTTGCGACCCCATGGACTGTAGCCTACCAGGCTCCTCTGTCCATGAGATTTTCCAAACAATAGTACTGGAGTGGATTGCCATCTCCTTCTCCAGGGGATCTTCCCAACCCAGGGATCGAACCCAGGTCTCCCGCATTGTAGACAGACGCTTTATCATCTAAGCCACCAGGGAAGCCCCTGAGGTGAAAATAAACATACTTGCAAATATCTGCTTTAATTAAATAGAAAACCATTATTTTAAGCATTGTCTTTATCTGAAAATTCTCAACTATAGAGAAACCGTAGCACTAAAGCTAGAGAGAGAAAATTCTATTGATAATAGAGATAAAATTGAGGCTTTTGAGAAAAACAAACAATAAATATACACAATAATGCTTTCTTTTAATGCTAATTTGTTCCTGTATTAAATGACAGTATATGTTTTACATATCAAATTCATATATGTTTAAAATCTGACTTCATGAATTTTAATATCCTGATGTGAATATTAATATCCTGATGTGAATGATATTAATATTTTAGAATAATTAGATAATAGTAAAATATTACACATAAGAATTTAATATATGCTAAAAAGGAGATATCAAAAATCATCGGCAAAGGGAGAAATGTGTTCATAATAAATAGTTCTAGAAAAACTAACAATTTACGAGCAGAGAGAGACAAAAAAGAGGTCCAAAGAATAGGCCCAGGGGCTCTCCCAGGGTGATTGATAATGAGCTGACTGGTATCTGGAGAAGCCTCATCTCATCTTCCCCCAAAGTCTCCAAGTGCTGGAAAGATAGTGTTTCCAGCAGCTCTCGGAAGAGCTGGCACCCAAGGTCAGGCTATATGACACCCAAATTCAGCTCCACCCTCAGGCCACTCCCGTGTTTGCCCACAGAACGCCTGGCGCACTCAAGCTAGTACACTGCTCTCCTGGATGGTAAGGGCACGTCCCTTGCAGCCTGCTGACCCTTCTGTTTATGAATTCCTGCTTGAACCAAATAATGCTGGCTGATGACCGCCTGAGCCCTTTGCGGAAATGGGTTTAAAATCTGACCTCACATGATGCACTAAAAGAAACTCCAGAAAGTAAATAAAATAAGGTCAATAAAATGAAGTTAACAAGAAATTAAAAGGTCAATAAAAATAAATCAACACAATGAAAAGCTAGAATCAAGTAGAATTAAATGATCTTCAAATCTCTGAAGGGTGAGACAAATTTCTAGGTTTCATAAGAAGATAAATCAAAAACACTAATCAATTTATTATTTACCTACATACTTTAAACATTTCTGTAACAACAAAAAGGCAAAGAAGAGGAGAAATATTTTTGTCTAGTATGACAAAAGTTTAAAATCCCTATTACAGAAAAATTGATACAATTGATTTTTAAAAATCAGATCACTGAAGCCTAATTGATAAAGGTTAGAAACCATCTACACAAGAACACGCAACCAGAGCCAAAGAAATGCAAACGAAAGCAACAACAAAGTACCATTTTACCTACTTTTCCCCCCTATTTTTCTGGCAACTCCTTCTTAGCCTGTTTTGCTCTTCTCCTCAATCTCTGTGTGTTGAAGTACTCTAGGAATTCAATAGTATTTAGACTCAGTGCCTAATGATCTCAACCAGTGTCGTGGCTTTAAATAGAATCCATTTATCAATTTAAAAAAAAAAGGGTTTTTGAGGGGCTGAGCTGGGTCTCCGTTGCTGCACAGGCCTTTCTCTAGTTGCCATGAGCAGGCATTACTCTCTAGTTGTGGTGCACAGGCTTCCCATTGCAATAGCTTCTCTTGCGGAGCATGGGCTCTAGGTCACAGGCTTTAGTAGTTGCAGCTCCTGGGTTCTAGGACACCAGCTTATTAGTCATGGCACATGAACTTGATTGCAATGCAGTATGTGGGGTTTTTTCAGACCGGGGATTGAATCAGGGATTCTTTATCACTGAGCCACCAGGGAAGCCCCCCAAAATTTGTATCTCCAACCCAAATTGGGATATCTAGCTGCCTACTTGCCATCTCCACTTGAATTTTTTAACAACAGACTCAAACTTAATGCAAATTCCTCTCTCCCCCAAACCAGCTCCTCCTGTAGCCTTCTTCTCAGTTGATGACACCATTCTTTCTGTTGCTAAGGCCAAAAATCTTGGTACCATCCTGACTCCTCTCTCTCATATGCCACATTTCATCAGTCAACGATTTCTGTCAGCTCCACCTCCAAAATACACCCAGAATTCACTTTACTTTCCCCACCACCATCAGGGGGATTCCCTGGTGGCTCAGATGATAAAGAAGAATCCATCTGCAGTGCAGAAGACCCAGGTTCGATCCCTGGGTCAGGAAGATCCCCTACCCACTGGCTACCCACTCTCAGTATCTTGCCTGGAGAATTCCATGGACAGAGAAGCCTGGCAGTCTACAGTCCATGGGGTCGAAAAGAGCCAGAAATGACTGAGCAACACACACACCCATCACCACCACCACAATCTAAGCCACCATCATCCTTCACCTGGGTTACTACATTAGCCTCCAGCTGATGTTCTGGCTTCTGTTCTTGTCCCTCTTCCACTATTCTCACAAGAGTAGCCAGAGTGAAACTGCTAAAACCTAAGGCACATGCTCTCACTCCTTTGTTCAGCTCTCCAACAGAGGCCCATTCCCATTCAAAGCAAAATCCAATTCCCATTCAAAATTTTAAAATGTAGGCATGATCTACTCTCTTCTTACCCTACCTCACTCCCTATCTCCATGACTTCCTCTAATATTGATACCCGCCTTGTTTGCTTGGTCTACTCACTCGAGCCATGCTCCTACCACAGAGCCTTTGCATGCACTATTCCTTATCTGAAATACTCTTATGAAGACATCAAATAGCTAACTTTATAATTTCCTTCTGGTCTTTACTAAAAATTTGCCTTTCTTTTCCTCCTCCCTTTCCTTCCTTTCCTGGCAATTCAGTCCTAAAGATATTTGGGGTCAGGGTAGAATAAGGTACGCTGGCCCACAGGGGTGTGCTGAAGCCAAGCAGGACCAAGAGGGCACCCATGCAGAGGGGTGGACTGGAATAGGGTGTCAGACCTGAACAGGGTGAAGAGGTGCTTACATGCAGTGGCAGAGCCCATATCGAGCCTATATTTAGTCAGAGGGCATCGAAGCAGGGGAAATGGTGACAGCAGAGGAAGAGATTATTTACACACAGAGGGGTTGATCAAGTAAGTAAATACACTGCTGATAAAGACAGCTAATTTCTCACTAATAGAGTATAGAGGTACAAAGATGGAAAGGGATAAAACTAGAATGAAAACTGAAGTGTTGGACTGAAACTGAAATAAACTCATGGTTTCCAATATATAGTATAAATATATTTATAGAAAAAATAAATATATGTGCATATTGCTTATGCGTACATACACAAATATTCTCAGTCCATTGAGAGTACCTGGGAGAAGGAAAATGCCGCTAGCAATGAGCATACCTAGCATGCAGAGCATGGCTTCAAAATAGCATTCCCATGGGTTCCTTGGAGAAATGCCTGGTTCCAGAGTTGGGGCAGGGAAGTACAAGATAAACCTGGAACATCTTGGTATGCCAGAAAGCAAGTTCAGAGAATGATGGTGGCATGATGAAAGACAGACGCTTAACTTGAAATGTTCCAATGGGAAAGTCTGAGAACAATTTGACCACCAAAATAATGATACTAACTCGTTGACTAAAATAGGAAACTATGAGCTCATATCAGTTCAGTTAGTCACTCAGTCGTGTCTGACTCTTTGCGACCCCATGGACTGCAGTATGCCATGCTTCCCTGTCCGTCATCAACTCCTGGAGCTTACTCAAACTCATGTCCATCACCTTGGTGATGCCATCCAACCATCTCATCCTCTGTTGTCCCCTTCTCCTGCCTTCAATCTTTCCCAGCATCAGGTTCTTTTCCAATGAGTCAGTAGTTTGTATCAGGTGGCCAAAGTATTGGAGTTTCAGCTTTAGCATCAGTCCTTCCAATGAACATTCAGGACTGATTTCCTTTAGGATTGACTGGTTTGATCTCCTTGCAGTCCAAGGGACTCTCAAGAGTCTTCCCCAACACCACAGTTCAAAAGCATCATAGACATAGACAAATAAACAAAGTTTGAGGAGAAATGTGATCAAGTATCGCACCCACAAAATACTTAGTTACAAAAAGAAGAAGCAGAGAAGTTTGGAAATCCCATCTAAATCAAGCGACAAAGTAAACATTATCAGTAATGGGCCAAATAGAAATTATGTGCCATCTGATAAGACACAACAAGAACACAGCATTGCTTCTGTGATATTCTTGCCAAAAATACATAACCTTAAGTCTAATCATAAGGAAACAGCAGACAAACTTAAATTAAGGGATATTCTACAAAATAAGTGGCCTGAAGGTTTCAACAGTGTCAAGGTCATAAAAGTTGAAAAAACACTTAGAAACTATTTGAAACTGAAGGAGTCTAAAGAGACAAGAGACTAAATGCAACAACTCACAATGTAGAACTGAATCTTTCTGCTATGAAGGCCCTGATTGAGACAGTTGACAACATTTGATGGAGGGGGGGCAGTATGAGGATAAAACAATATCAATGTATCAGTGTTAATATTCTTATTTTGATGGTTACATTTTGGTTATATAAAAGAACGTCTTTGTTTATAGGAAAGAATACTCTAAAGTTATATGGGGAGGTGGAACATTATATGGGTAAGTAACTGATTTTCAAAAGCTTCAGGAAAAAAAGATTTTGCCACTATGTTTGCAAGTTTTCTGTAGGTTTGTGATTAAAATTTAAAACAGTTTTAAAAATTTTGTCACTTACTTAATGAGAACTTTACTAGCTACTCTAAAATGCTCACCCGCATGAAACTTCATATTCTCCTTCTTGCTTTATTTCCTTTAGCACATAAATTTCATTTATTTATCCAGCTGATTGTTTCACCCAGGAGGACCTATGATGCCAGGAATTTTTGTCTGTTTTATTCACTGTTGTGTCATGAGTGCTTAGAACATTGCTGGTACATAGCAAGTGCTTAAATGGATAAGCCTATTAAGTAAGCATATGAAGAAAGATATAACCATTACAAGCACAGGTAACGTAAAACTGTTAGTCTCATGATACTTTGTAAAAATCCTTTCAGAATTCAAAGTCATAAAAATATTAATAATCCTTTAACCTATAAATTCCACTCTTGGGAATTCATTCTAAGTAACTATTCTAAAATATGGGAAGTAATCACAATGTCAAGCTTTTCACTAGAGTGCTATTTATACAAAAAATAATCATAATAAATGAGAGAGAAATAGATATTCAAAAACATTGGATAAATTATGCCATGCCTGCATACATGCATGCTCAGTTGTGTCAGACTCTTTGCGACCTGATGCACTGTAGCCCACCAGACAACTCTGTCTGTGGAAGATTCCAAGCAAGAATACTGGAGTGGGTTGCCTACTCACAGATTAAAATTAGATTTCATTTGAAATTTCATTTGAAATTCTAATAATGTGGGGAAATGCTTTTATATGTATTATTACATGAAGGGAAAATACAATGTAAATTTACAGGCTATGAGTCAAACTAAATAAAAATATGTATTGTAATAAGCAACTTGGGGTACTCTTTCTACCCCCTTCTGATGCCTATGTCAGAAGCTTTCTCTATCTCCTTTATACTTTAATAAAACTTTATTACACAAAAGCTCTGAGTGATCAAGCCTCGTCTCTGGCCCCGGATTGAATTCTTCTCCTCTGGGGGCCAAGAATCCCGGCGTCATGATTCAACAAAAACCTTTCATCTTGGGGGCTGGTCCGGGATCCTTCAGGACAAGATGGCAGTTCTTTTGTTCGGGATGGAAAACACAAAGCAGGTTATGCCATGGTGACTGCTGATTTGGAAGCAAAATCTGGATTACAACGAAGTGGGAAGTATCCTGGAGAAGACTGGGAAATTGATTTTACTCATATGCCGAAAGCTAATGGATATTCTTGCTTACAAGTTTGGGTAGATACTTTTACTGGATGGATTGAGGCTTTTCTCTGTCTTAGTGAACAGGCTAAGGAGGTTATAAAGATTCTCTTCATCAGTGGAAGGCTTCCCGTGGTTGACATCTCCACTTCAAAAAAAGGACTTTCTCCAAGTCTGTGAATACCTTCGACAACAATCACATGTGATGCCTCTTCTTCATCTGATGACATCTACCAAACCTAAAATGGACTGGTGCAGTATGTTGAACTTTAACTATGGACTTAATGTGACTTTTAATTTTGATTTTAACTTGTTTTAATGACTATGTTGCCTTACATCTGTAATTGTATAACTGGATTTGTTTCTAGCTGCATGAAAGCTTTTAAGTTACAGATGGTTGCTCAAACTCCTGCTACTGCTGCACCTTCCTCCAACTACTATTTGGGGCCCCTGGATCAGATATCCTCAATATGAGGATTAGGAGAATATATTGCCTCTCCAATTTAGGGACAATGCCCCTTCTCAGCTCGGAAGCAGTTATGGAACCAGAACGACGCCCCTTTTCCCTAGGCAACATAATTCTCCTAAAAGAAAAGGGGAGAATGAGAGTCATTTCCTAGGCAGGTTGATAAGAAGTCTAGGGGTCTCCAAGGAGAGAGGGGTCTGGAATTCTCAAGGAGGGAGAAAGGACAAACTTTTTTCCTTTTCTACATTCCTTAGGATTATATAACAACAATGTATTATGCCTGAGGACAGTCTCTGGATTAAACCTTCTGGCTAATTCTGTTATCTTAAAATGTAAATTATGGGAGTAGGTCTGGTGAGGTCTTTACAACCTTCAGACATTCTTTGGATTTACTGGAGTGTATATAACTTCATTGCTAACACTAACAAGTGGGTACTCTTTCTACCCCCTTCTGATGCCTATGTCAGAAGCTTTCTCTATCTCTTTTATACTTTAATAAAACTTTATTACACACACACAAAAAATAAATAAGCAACTATTGCATTGTGGCAAATTTTTTTCTCTTTTCCAAATTGTCAGTAATATGGTATTAATTTATAATTCTTAAAATATACCTATAATAAATTTATTATTCATTTTTAAAAAATGCATCATGAATGAAATTAGCTAAATGTAGAGAGTATTAGGGCTTCCCAGGTGGTGCTACTGGTAAAGAACCTGCCTGCCAATGCGGGAGATACAAGAGATGCGGGTTTGATCCCTAAGTGAGGAAGGGCATGGGAATTCACTCCAGCATTCCTGCCTGGAGAATCCCATGGACAGAGGAACCTGGCAGGCCACAGTCCATAGGGTCACAAAGAGCTGTACATGACTGAAGCAACTTAGCATGCATGCACAGAACATACTAACCCCATGAAAGAAAGTAACTGCTTAAGTGAAGAAATTAGGGACATACAAATCAAATATGCACTAGTCACACACACAGTCTACACACATATTCAAATATGACTAAATATAAAAGAGGTTAAAAAAATTTAACTTTTTTGAATAAAATATGCTAATATTAACAGAAAAAAGTGGTCAAAAGATGAATTTGGCAATATCAGTCTATTACTGCTAATGCAAAACTATTTAATACAACAAACTGTAAAACCACCAAAAAAGTATACTCTACTGGATCAGGGTAGGTTCATCATACTTGTCAGGTCAATAAAATATCCCCCAAGACCAACCAGCAGCCCCTGTTCTGATTCTGTGCTCATCAGAGAGACTTCTGATTATTAACTTGGCCTCCCAGTTAACCTCTTCTAGGAAAGGCATATCGTAGACTTTCACATAGCTACATGAAATGTGGCTAATCCAAATTGATAAGTGCTGTTAAGTATAAAATCCATCTGAAACTTTGAAGACTCTGTGTGGAAAAAAAAGTAAAATAATCTCAGTAATAATTTTATATTGACTACCTATTAAAATTAAATAGCATTTTGGATAAATCAGGTTAAATAAAATATGTTGTAAAAATTAATTTTACTTATTTTTATTTTTTAATATGGCTAAAAATAACATTTTAAATTACTTCCTGGCTCACATTTGTAGATATCATTATATTTTTATTGAACAGAATACTGCAGTCAGGGCCTTCCCTAGTGGTCCAGTGGTTAAGAATTCACCTAACAATAGGATAGGAATTCACCTATCCCCTGCAATAGCCCAGTCAGGGGATATGGGTTCTATCCCTGGTTGGGAAAGATCCCACATGTTGCAGAGCAACTAAGCCCTTGAGCCATAACTAGGGAAAGCTTGCAAGCAGCAAGACCCAGTGCAACCCAAAATAAAATTAAATGAATACGAAATATTGCAGTGGACTTCCTGATGGTACAGTGAATAAGAATCTACCTGCCAGTGCAGGGGGATGGGTTCAATCCCTGGCGCAGGAAGAGTCCACATGCTGATGAGCAACTAACCTGTGTACAACTACTGCAGCCCACGCCTAGAGCCTGTGGTCCACAAGAGAAGTCACTGCAGTGAGAAAGCCGTGCACCACAATGAAGAGTAGACCCCACTCACCACACCTAGAGAAAGGCCGCATGCAGCAATGAAGACCCAGCACAACCAAAAATAAATACATAAATAAGAATGCTGCAGTCAACATAATTATACAATCTCCATATAAAGCAATAAGCCGATCTCTGATTTAGAGGGCTTCCCTTGTGGCTCATCTGGTAAAGAATCCACCTGCAATGCAGGAGACCTGGGTTTGATCCCTGGGTTGGGAAGATCCCCTGGAGAAGGGAAAGGCTACCCACTCCAGTATCCTGGCCTGGAGAATTCCATGGACTATATAGTCCATGGGGTTGCAAAGAATCGGACACAACTGAGTGACTTTCACTTTCACTCTGATTTAGAACATTAGCCTCTTGTGAGCTTTCACGGCACAGGTCTGTCCCTCACTAGCTGGCTGACTTTGACAAAATGAAGCCCTGCTAAACAGGAGATGAGACCTTCACTCAAGTGAGCAAATCTAGGTTCCAGCATCCTCTGAGCTTCCTGGGCACAAGTTGTCAGCTCCATCATTTCTCTACCTTCCATCATTTCTCTCCTGTTTCATAATGTTGTGTTTAGGCTGTGTTTTTCAAGGGGTAGAGTTCTGTATTATTTATCTTTGTTTTCCTAGCAGTTAGGTGCCTTAAACAAAGATATTAAAAAGTTTGTTAAATGAACATTCTTCCACATCTTATGCCTTTGATCATAGCTACAGGCCTCCTTGCCTTGAAAAGAATTTGTAGATTATCTCCTCACTTCTTCATCTGTTAATTGTAACTAATAAAGTTTGAACACATAGAAACCTAAAAGACAGTGGTTACATTACAGCCATGAGAACTAATATCAAATATGGAGTGAAAGCTTTACAACAATCACAGCACACTATATTATCAAGGACAGAGCCTTAGAGACCGAGTACAGAATTGATATTTCATCATTATGCAATGACCTACATTATAGGACCTCTTATTTGTCCCTGAACTCCAGCAGGCTGATATAAAACAGTGGTGGAAGGGAAAATAGATGACACAAAAAGAAAAGGAGGTTTTTACGGGATCAGTGTAAAGATTTGGCTTCATAACATAGACCAGATGGCAATAGCCCCTTTCTCAGCAGGTGGCTACTCAATGTCCGATGGATTGTTTAAAAAAAAAAAACACTATCAACTTTCTCTGATAATTGTTTCTAAGTACTGTAGCAGCATCAAAACAATGCTGAAAATAGACAACATCCTTCAACATAAGGAGAAATAAACAATCTAAAAACTTCTCCTACCTATTAATTTATGACAAAAGGAAAATCCTTTTCTGAGAAATGCTGCTACCCATCAGAAAATCTTGGCTTCTAAAAACCCAAGTATATTCTCATCTTTTATTTCAAAAGAAGATGGCTTTTGTTTTACCCAATTTTGTGGTTGTTTTGTAAAAGCCATTGAAAATGCCTGAGAAACTATTGGCATTAGTTTTACTGAAGTTAATTATTTATAGTTGCTACTTTTATATAAGACAAGAACCCATCCTTTAACATTTTTATAAAAATTGTGTACCCAAGAATTCGTTTGCTGACACCTTCTATAGCTCAAAAAAAGCCTTTCTGGTGTACAAGACAAACTGAAACAATCCCTGAAAGGTGACTTACTGATTCCAATAAAAATATTAAAAGTATAAATTGGTGACAATTTCTCTCCAAAAGTTTGAGACAGTTCTAACTACAGTTCCGCTACTTTAAAAGCCTGCAAACTGACCTTCACAAAAGTTCCCCAGTATTTACCTTCCCTTGTAGAAGAGAAGAAAAAGATCGTATGTTAGTTACAGCTCTTTATTATTTGACACGTGGGTTCCCCATCAGTTTTCAGTGATTTCCCTCCGGCTAGTTAGTTGCTTTAATATTCTCCAGAATTGATTCGTCCTTAGGTACCTACTTGAACTATTAAGGCTCAGATCAATCCAGCAATTCTGGCTTCAAGATAAAGAAAATGGGAATAGGAACAGCAGAGCAGGCTAGCTAGCTACTGAGGAGAAGCAAAGGTTACCACTGAACAAAGGTTATTCAAGTGCAAACTTGAAGCAGAAAGGCACGAACGAGACGGAGAAGCAAAGTGGCCTCAGCTCGAATCGCACCTAACACACCTCAGTTTATAGTCATTAAATTGGATGATATTCGCAAATGTGGGGCTAAGAGCATTTAATATTTTAAAATTATAAAGGAAACAGAAGCTCTGTTGGCAAGGTGGCGCTAGTGGTAAAGAGCCCGCCTGCCATTGCGGGAGACCTAAGACACGCGGGTTCAATCCCTAGGTTGGGAAGATTCCCTAAAGGAGGGCATGGCAACCTGGTCCATAGGGTCGCACAGAATCGGACACGGCTGAAGCGACTCAGAACGCACAGAAGCTCTGTAAACTGTTAAGCGAGTGCTGTAAGACACGAGTGACTAAAGAATAGGAAGGTCCGACGAACGAGCTTCTCTGCTCATTAGAGGGCGGAGGCAGAGGTACCCATTCACAGGGGACCGCTGTCGCCACGCCTCACGCATGCGCAACTCGCTGACTGAAAGCTGAGGGCATGAAGTAGCCCCCGCTTACATAGAGGCGCGGGGAGGAGGGCGGGGCGAAGGCACGTGACCGGAATGCGGCATTTCTGGCCCAATCGGAGGCGCTTTGGAAAGCGCCCTTGCAGAGCAATGTGGGTAGCCCCGGTTGGTCTGGAGTCCTGACCGCTTTTTAAATTCCTGGCGTTTCGACTTCGCTCTGGAATTTAAGAAACTAGTTTGTCAGAACGTTTTACCATGGGTTTCTTAAATCAAGTCAGGGGCACACTCGAAAGTGATTAGCGCTTTTTATTTCGTTTCCCCTGTAACCAGGCTGTTATTTCTGTAGTTTCAAGTCCTGTTGCTCTCGCCAACACGCTCTACTCATTACGACCGCGCGAGATTCCAGAATCGCTGGAGGGTGTCTTGCTGTAAAAAGTCCCCCAGGAAGAGAAAGTCCGTGGGCTGCGGTCTATGGGGTCGCAAAAAGTCGGAGACGACTGGACAACTGAACTGAACTGACTGAGGAAGGAAAAACTACTTTATAGCGCAGTGGTAGAGATTACAGAAATTAAAGGTAAAAATTAAGGCAAAGACGATAACAGATAACCTCAAAGATATACCCTGAGGTTATTTTATTTCAGTAGAAATATTGAAGTAAAATCTACCGCTGTTTATTCCAGACTGCTATCAAGAATCCAAAACAGCCCAGGAACCTTCGCAGTGGGGAATCAAGCAGTACTGCAAAAGGATAAAATGCCAAATATGTCAAAACAATTTTAAATTTCCCTCCACATATCCCAATATGGACAGCGTGGTAAGAATAAGACACACATCCCGCCCCTCCCCTCAAATGTGGAATCCTATTCAGAAAGATTTCACTCATTTCCTACAAATAATGAATCCTCAACACTGCACAAGTGAGACTGTTCTTAACTCAGAATATTTTCAGAAAACGGGGGCGGGGTGCACCGCTAAAAACGACCTGCACTGGTTTCTCTGAGTTGCACTGTGATGGTACTTGTTGCTTCCCTTGCAGATGCTAGCTTCCTCTGTTGCTGCTGTCATTAGTTTAAAAAAAAATAAATGTTGCTACAACTCCAGTTCGTTCCATAATATTTATATTTTCTTCTACCAACCCCAGTATTGCTCAGACAGAGCTAGTCTTTATAAATGGCCTTGAGCTCCATTGAGCACAGTCACTGGCTTCTTCGTGCTTAGAAAAGAGGACTGTGGGAGAAAATGCCTCCTAGTGGAGAAACCCTGTAGCCTCTGTTAATTCTGGAGCTGTGGGAGTGAGTCTATCCAGGAAAAGTTAACAACTAAAATGGAGGGCGCAGGTCATGGCCTTCATCTGCAAGATGGTGCAGTCTGAGCACTGAATAGGAGATTGAGAAATTAGGAAACTATTTACCGGTTCAAAATCACTTCTTCAACAGCTAGAATGAGTTTTCACCAACGTTGTATGCCTAATTTGGTGGCCTGCAGTTGTGTAATGTGGACATGTTCATTTTATAAATAACCAGGTACAAGTGATGCTTTAACAAAAAAATAATTTGCAAATACTCATAAAATTGAGTCATTAACTTGGCTTGCTTCTGATTCTTTCTCAAGCAGAACTGCTGTCATGGGATAACCACACGGTCTTACCACACAGAAAGGTGGCATGTGTGTCCTACCCTGCGACCCCATGGACTGTAGCCTGCCCAGATCCTATCCGTGGGGTTTTTCCAGGTAAGACTACTGGAGTGGGTTGCCATTTCCTCCTCCAGGGCATCTTCCTGACACAGGGATCCAATCTGTCTCCTACTTTTGTGGTAAAACCTGTTCTCCATGTTAGGGCTCTTCATTAGACTAGTAACACAAGTAGCTGCCTAAAACCAAATTATCCAAGCCAGGTTCTCAAATCTTAGGCTGATTAGTACATGAAAAAGGAATGCAGGAGTAGAATGCTATTATTAAGCAACAGCTGTAAAATATCATTGCATCCAGTACTAGGAAGAACAGAGGGAAAATTCTCAGCCATGGGAATGTTCCAAAGCCTCTTTTTAAAATATAGAACAAGGAATGAAGTTGTGTTTGTTAGTTGCTCAATCGTGCCCGACTCTTTGCAACCCCATGGACTGCACCCTACCAGGCTCCTCTGTCCATGGGATTTTCCAGGCAAAGATACTGGAGTGGGTTGCCATTTCCTTCTCCAGGGGATCTTCCCTACCCAGGGATAGAACCCAGGTCTCCTACACTGCGGGCAGATTCTTTACTGACTGAACTATGAGGGAAAGAATAAACAATACTTAAAAGTGTTTTTGAATCCCATTCTCTCAAAGAATGGCTTCATTATCTAACATCTCCACCAAAAACTAGTGTTATTACTACCATCATCTTTAACCAGAAGAGATGTTTTGAATTGTTTTAAGCCATAAAACCAGAAAACACCATACTAATTTCAATAATCCCTGAAGTTGAAATGTACTTCAGTATTTTCCATCTCTCAGGAGGCAGAGTTCCATAATTAAAATACATGAAAACATTACTTTATACTTGTGCCTTGACTTTATCAAATTCCAGAGTTGCCTACAAATGAAACTTTTAAAAAACCACTTATCACAGGAAAACCAAAATGAGAGCAGATAAAGTTTGTTTCAGGTTGGATTTACTCAAGATAAACATGCAAGAATTATTTGTATTTATATTATCTAAGGACTCTGAAGATAAACACAGTACTAATGGAGACTTTAGACTCATTTTAGAAAACTATTTGCTGTACAAGAGGTTTATAATCACTTTGGGTAACTATAAACAAGTTACTTCAACTGTAGATATTATTACTTCAAATCAAAATACAAAAAGTACCGGCTCAGTTTGCAACCCCTTGGGAAAAGTTAATGAGTTAAACTATTACACTGTATTATCTCATATCACATTCGTATTTGAATGTTAAATTTCAAGCTGATTCTGTTTTAGGAAAGACCTTCAATGGTGATGTTCAAAAAATGTCATACAGTGAAACTAATCAGTAACAACTCTTCAATTTATTTGAAGCAATTCACTTTCAAAAACTTTAAATTACAGCAGTCACAGAAAAAAACAGGGGTCAGAAACAATAAAATAATCAGTACTGCCTTTTTTTGTTTGTTTTTAACACTGTCATGGCTTTATTCAAAACACAGTTGCACAAAAGTATTAACTTCAAAGTTTTGAAGGAGGGTCTTGAGGAATTTAACACACTATATACATACTGCCATACAAAGAGCATTAAAATAGGACCAAAAACTTCTACAAAATATAAAACCCACCCTTACTTATTTGCATGAAAATATCACCCACAAAGCTAAATAACTCTTAAAAAGTTATTTGGAGGCTCTAAGTGTTGTTTTCAAACCAAAGAACTCTAATTTTGATCATTTCGATTGCACAATAAGATGATTGATAAGAAAGTCAATATATAGATTAAACTTTTAAAGTATCTTATAATCTGGCATATTATGCAATAAGAATTCTCAGGAATTAAAACAGAGTATTATAATTGTTAAAAAAGAGTAAAATGTTAGCCTTTTGGAGATTCCAATCCCCCAACTAAACTAATTCCAACAGTTTTATTTTAGTTATGCAGCTTTTTTAGTTTATCCAGAAATAACTTTGTAATTTTTTACTCTAAAACCCTGTCATACATTTTAAACTAAGAAAGAAGTAATACTATTCTCAGTAATTTAAATGTGTCCCAGTATGCAAGTGTAACCAACTAATTTGCTGATACTCTTTAAAAACTTACATATATTCAAAACAAAGGGGAAAAAATTTTTAGCTAGCTAAAATTAAGAAAGCAATTGCCTTGAACATGGAGCCTCCACAACAACAAAAAAGATGTACTTGCCTACTCATATTATACTTAGTAGTTGTATAAGGAAACACACACTCGGTTATCCCAAATGTTTCTATTTTTAATAGACATCTACCTGAAAACAAATCTTAATATTGATTTAGTTTCAAATATTTTCCCAGCTGTCCAGTGTATTCCAATTAAATGCTATAACTGGTAATAATGCTTTAAAACTATACAAAGAATAAAGGTTCTGCTCAGAAAAATTAGAACTACTTTGCAGTGTGTGCATTCTTAAGTCGCTTCTGTGATGTCTGACTCTGCAGTCCTATGGACTATAGCCACTCAGGCTCCTCTGTCCCTGGGATTCTCCAGGCAAGAATACTGGAGTGGGTTGCCATGCCCTCTTCCAGGGGATCTTCCCAACTCAGGGATCAAACCCGCATCTCTTACGTCTCCTGTACTGGCAAGTGAATTCTTTACCACTAGTGCCACCTGGGAAGCCCATGCTTTGCAGAGTGGTATCTAAATCATTTGGAAAGCTAATCTGATTTGAATGTCTCATTATCACCAGGCAATTGTTCTGACTTTCAGAGAAGGCAATGGCACCCCACTCCAGTACTCTTGCCTGGAAAATCCCATGGATGGAGGAGCCTGGTAGGCTCCAGTCCATGGGGTCGCCAAGAGCGACTTCACTTTCATTTTGAGGAACACAGTGCTGCTTCCAAGAGTCTCCTCTATTCTTTTCTTTCTCCATCTTCCTAATACAGTCTGTACATCCTGTCAAGAAAGATTTATAGTAAGCAGAGTCTGTTGCATAAAACTGTATTGATAATAATATCCATATTTCAGAAAATACTCAGTTTCTTTCACTTAGCTTGTTTAAGACTGACACAGGTCTGAAAAGGTGGTTGAGGTATAAAACAGAGTCATCCTGGGTGTCCCTGTTTCCCAACTGTTTTTTGAGAAGAGGGAAAGGAGTGAAACAAGAAAGGAAGGTGATCATAAGAGAATCACTGAGAGGAAAACAAGAGTGCACACTTAAAATAACAACCGTTGGCAGGCCATGATCTTCAGCTGAAACAAGAAAGGGCTCACCTACATGTCTCTCAACTCAGTATAAGCAATTTTTCCTTGAAAACAAAAATCTTCTTAGTCACCTAGCTTAAAGGGTTTTAGAAGGCTCCGCAAATGCCATGAACTATATTGTTGAATAAAACCTTTACTATTCTGCCCCTACTTTCCAAGCTACTCGTGTGACAAAAAAGCATTCAACTACCCTCAGCCAAAAAAAAGGCACTGCCTTCAAACTAAAGATCTCTGGGTTGCCTCTAAAAAAATAACCAACTTAGCATTCAAGAGACTATTTTCATTCCAGATTTCAGCCAACTGTGATTTCAGTGAATTTATAAATAACTTAAAAACCCTATGAATGAAATGCACCATACTATGCCTGTGTAAAAGCGATCATATTTTAATTATGCTAAAAATGACTAATACAATGAGCTTTAATTAGAAAATTTAAGATTCTAAATAAATTGCTAGGGAATTTCACAATGGGGGGGGTCAATGAAAATTTTTCTCTACATACAATATGATCATTAACAGACTAGTTAATCTTATTTGGAATGATAAGGCAAAAATAGTAAAACCACACTTTTCCTATAAAAAGTTACACATTATATTCTGTAGGGATAGCTATCATACAAGAAGAAACAAAGAAGATGTGATCACTCTATTGCACACCCAGGAACATTAGGGGATCTGGTCTTAGAATGATCTAGTCATCTTCCTCCTCTCCATCATCTTCAGCATCTCGTTTCCTCTTTTCCCCTCGAAGACCTTCTTCTTCTGAAAAAATAAAAGGAAAACTGTTGAAAATACTTAATTTTAACAAATGAATATTTGTTAGGCTACAAAATTTTGAATCTATCTTAGTTAAAGTTAATGGCACAAGAAAATTATAGGTTAGGTTTCCCCTCTGCATTACTTTTAAGTTCAGTATTGAAACAACCTTAATAGACTTAGAAAGCCATAAATAATGACAGCTTGCTATGCACCCTTGTGGTCAAATCATGAAGTACAGATCAAGAAACATTAATGGAACTGTTACTAAATTTTTAAATTTCTTAAAAGACCTAGGTAAAGAGAGTGAAGTGAAGTGAAGTGAACTGGCTCAGTCCTGTCCGACTCTTTGCGACCCCATGGACTGTAGCCTACCAGGCTCCTCCCTCCATGGGATTCTCCAGGCAAGAGTACTGGAGTGGGTTGCCAGTTCCTTCTCCAGGGGATCTTCCCGACCCAGGGATCGAAGCCCTGTGCATTCCAGGCAGACACTTTAACCTCTGAGCCACGAGGGAAGCCCAACGAGAGGGCAAATCTAAAACAGGCATTATCTGGAGTTCAGCTGCTCTTCTCTCATAAATAAAGTTTCACCCTCTTCAAAATGAAAGTCTATAAAAAAATAATAAATTGAGCTTATGGCCCCGTTATCTCTTCATTCCTGTTTTGAAACAAATGTTATAAGCTGTTTGTTTTTTTTTCCTTTTAAATGGAATTAATGAATGTCCTGAGAAAATTCCTCTTTAAAAAGGTTTTATACCTTTCAAGGAATTGTGTGATGTTATGAATATCAAAGAGATCAGTGATAATTTGAATTATAGACACATTCTTTAAAACCCATGAATAAAGGCTTTTTAGGATTTTTGAATGGCTAATGTAACTCACCCTCTTCTTCTTCTTCTTCTTCTTCTTCCCCTTCTTCAACATAGTCATCATCATCTTCTTCATCCTTGAGATTCAAATATTCAGTTTGAATATGACACAAATAAACTTATTTACAAAACAGAAATAGACTCGCAGACACAGAAAACAAACTTATGGTTACCAAAGGGGATGAAGGAGGGATAAATTGGGAGTCTGGGATTAGGAGCTATAAACTACTATATACATAAAATAGATAAACAACAAGGTCCTACTGTACAGCACAGGGATCTAATATCCTGCAATAAACCAAAATGGAAAAGATTAAGTGTGTGTATATAAAACTGAATCACTTTGTTATATACCAGAAACTAACACAACACTGGAAATCAACTATACTTCAATTAAAAGAAAAAATTCAGTTTGAGAATAAAAAACCCATGACATGGGCTTTTCACTCTTTGATAACAATACATTCCAACAGGAAAAAAATATATGGTCATCCTATGTTCTGACAACCTCTGCCTAACTTACAGAGGTCTTTTTAAAAGCCTAACTAAATCTTGTTTTTTCATGAAAATAAGTTATAGTTGAGAATAGCAATGTTCAAAAGAACTTTCTGCAACAACGGAAATGTTCTGTATCTGTGCTGTTCAATGCACACTAGCCACACACGGCAACTGAGCATCTGAAATGTGACCAGTGCAAATGAGGAACTGAATTTTATTTTACTTTAACTAAATAAGCAAATGTGCCCAGTGGCTAATAGACAGAGTAATTATTGACTATTTCAAAGACACAGTCTTCTGTTTCATAGACTGCGGAAGGAATCACCTGAATCGTAGCTCCAACACAGTTATACGTATGGAGTAAGTCACTTAATCTCTCTGGACCTCGGTTTTCCAATCAATGAAAAAAGTATTCATCTAGAAAGATCTCTAAGTTCTTTCTACATCTAAAAATCTACACAGCAAAATAGCAAATATCAATAAAAATCACAATACAATTTGATCTATAACTCTTGTGGGATGAGGTATTTTGGATAACTAAGGTTTAAACAGACTTCAAACATAACCTTTTTTTTTTAAGCAAATTGGGATAAAATGTCTAAAATGCATTGCACACTTCTACCATTTTATGCTAAACCTTTTCCTTGAATTATCATAGTCACCATTTTGATGATGAGCAGTATACTAATTAGTATATGCCAATTTCCTCAAAGACTATTAATATATGTAAGATGGTTTTCTCCTTTTTAAAGTGACTCTTGGCCTCTACTTTGAGTTATATCTTTTCCTAATGCCTGCTGTTTCACAGTTACTATTTCAATTTTAATCTGCTATGGATTCAGAAACTACATCAAGAAGCTTACCAAAGAACTGAATATAAAGGAGAAAATAGGTTTAGAGTAACAGCTTGAATATTCTCCTACAAAGAAAACGTCTTTTGTTACTTAGACCTTTTACACTTTTACATTTTAAACATTACTGCCTTGTGCTTGGTTGTGTTCCAGATGGTTAAGTTCTAATATATATTTTTAAAAATGCAATCAATCTGGGGGCCCTCTCCAACTTCAAAACAGTGTACACTTCCTTAAAATAGTTTAAAATGGCAAATGTTAAAAACTGCTTGGTAGTTGAGAAAAACTTGGACGACCCACCTTTTTCAAAATAACCACAGCTCCATTTGTATCTAGAAACATTAATCAGAACCTATTTTTCCCGCATTTAGCTTGAAGCCCCTGAGAAACTAAACTACATGACACATATCAGAAACCGTTCTTAGTCAATTCAAACCTTAAAACACTCCATACCAGGACATCCAAGCTACAAAAAGCATAAGCAGTTGATGAGGTAGCAAATAAACTAAGCAACTACAGTAAAAATTAAGAAAATATGTGGGCTTACACCTACATAAAAAAGGAAGAGAAGGGGGTAGAGGAGAGAGGGGAGAGAAGAGCAGGGAAAGGGAGAGGAAAAAGGAGAAAGTAAAGAACATTTTTTTAAACACTTCAAATCTTCAAGGAATGACAAATGAGGGTATTTAAATACTTATAAATTAAAAAAAAATCAAACCACTTGAAATACTAATCACATGTATTCCATGGTAATTTAGAAAAGCTCAACTTTAAAAAGCAAACTGTTTCTCTGGATTTTGTTTTATATAAAACATGATTAATCAATTCATGTTTTTATGCCTTTTAAAAAAATATACCATCTTTCTATGCCTTTAAAAAAATATATATCATCTAGAGACTTCCCTGGTGATCCTTTGGCTATGACTCAGTGCTTACAAGACAGGGAGCATGGAGTTCAGGAAACTAAATCCTATGTGCTACAGTGAAGACCCAGCACAGCTAAATACACACACACACACATATAATCTACTAGATTACCAGATATTTGCTCTGTAAAGATTATGGTCTTTTCCTAATTAGTGGTTTATAAAATGTTTCCTCATTTGTGTTAATACTGTGAATAGTGCAAAAACACGGTAATTCCCAATTCTCCTAAATCCTCCATCTCCATTTTGAATGAAGTATACTACATATAAGTCCTTCTTTATACATATTAATTCCTTACATCTGAAGAGCAGCTGAAATAGAAATAACTCAAACAAAAAAGTAGCTAATCAAATATCACTTCTATTTCCTTCTGATTTTTTTAAAATCTTACTTTCTGAAGGTTCTCTGGCTCTTGGCTTCTAAAAACAAGACTTCATTTTAAAAAAAACACCAAATTACCTCATCATGATTGAAAACTTCTGGACTCAGCTACCTGGGTACCACATTGACTTAATGTTGTATATATTATCTTAGAGATGTTTGCTCTATACTTCACCACATCATTTTTAGTTAATATTTCCCAATACTCAACAGAAGGATGAATATAAACATTCAAAGTTAGCTGAAGGTCATTTTTAAATGACTTAATACTATTTAAAGAAGAATTATTGGCACAGAAAATAAAAGTCAACTGCAAGGACTGGTGGTTTAGTGGTTAGGACTCTGTACTTCCACTGTAGTAGGGGCATGGGTTTGATCCCTGATCAGGGAACTAAGGTCGCACAAATGGAGCAGTGCAGCCAAAGGCAAAAAAAAGTCAAATTACAAAATAACAAATCTATTATTTTACTAAATAAATTAAAATTTATGGGGAAAATATTCAAGTTGTATGCTGATAAAAACTGAATAGGTTGCCTTTCTCCCTGAATACTTAAAAGTTCTATTCTTCATTATTGTAAAGATCCTAACTCACTAAGGCCCCAAGCAAATTTAAGTGCCATTTTTTTCCTACACTAGTTTCATATTTAAAATGGTATCAGAGAAAAATCATGATTAATCAGTGATACTGTTTAAGTAATGTAAAAGTCATTAGGAAAACAAAAATACAATTTCTAGTCTAAATAAGAGGTTATTTTTAATAATAAATATTAAATTATGAATGATGAAAACAAAACTCAATAATTTTACATTAAGAGAAAACTTAATAACTTATCTAAACTCCTAGCGACTACAGATCATTCGTTCTAGTCAAATGACATTTCCTGTGAACCTATGTCCCAATCAATGTATTAGATGCTGAGACACAAAGATGAATAGCCCTTCCCTAAAGGAGCCATCTAGTAGAAAGTGGCCAAATAAGTTTTTACAAAATGTCTATAGGTTCCAAGGTAAAAGAGGAAGGAGTGGCTGTCCCTTTAAAATTACAGAAAGCTGAGTGTTTAAAGGATCATGAGGCACAATTTGAGTAGTAGTTACACAAGTGTGTACATATATAATATTTCATGGAGTTGTACATAAAATTGGTCCACTTTACATGCTTTAGTATATTCATGTTTACCTGAGAAAAAAGAAAAGTTCATTAGAAGGCATGGCTAGCAAGTCATTTCGGATAAAGTAAACAATGTGTGTACAGACAGAAAGGCAATAATAGCTTCGTGTGATGATTTAATTTGGTACTAAGGGAGATGAAGCTAGAGAAGGAAGCAGAGGCTAGATAATGGACGGCCTTGTATATCATGGTGGTAACAGGGAAACATTAAAGGGTTTCAAGCAGGCTAGTGATACAATCACATTTGCATGCAGACCACACAGGCAGGCATTGTGGAGGATACACCTAAGTAGTAATGCTATTCTCAGAGAGACCATTTAGAAAACTACTGGAAAAGCATAAGCAAAAAATAATTAGGGGAAAGGAAAGTTTCCATGAGTGCCTACAATGTGCCAGCAACTAGATACTTCACACATATTAGTTTGTTAAATCCTTAACGACTCTATGAAGTTGGTATAAATCTCAGTTGTATAAATGCAGAAACTGGGGCTCAGACACACTTGCAATGTTTCCACTATACCATGCTACTGAGGGAAAGATGGATTTGAAAGATATCTGGGAGGCAAAATCATAGGGTTTATGATTATCTGGATACAGTAAAAACTGGGGGGCAGTGGGGGAAAAAAGCAGGTGGATACACACAAAATTGTGGAAAAAACTCTCAAATTTCTACACAACTTACTTTTTATATTACTTAACGCTATGCCCTAAAGAGTTAATTTTCACTGCATATAAGGTCTACTCACCTGAATTTCTTCTTTCATCAAGTATGAGAGGCCCACCTCCTCTTCTCCCTCTCCCAGTTCTGAGCCTGCTTCATCTTCATCCTCATCCTCATCCTCCTCTTCTTCTTCCTCCTCTTCCTCATATCCTTCAGGTGGACCAGCTTCATCTTCCTCTTCCTCTTCATCATCTTCATCTCCATCTTTTAGAATATTTTAAAAGATGAGCAAACGTCTGGGCAAATTATTTTTGCCCTGGCCCCTCAGATTCTTAAGCCAATGGGTAGAAAGTATCTCAGGGTGATTTTTTTTTTTTAAGATTTCTCTTTTATAATATCCCTATTTACTATTTGAGAAATACAGTATCTAAACATTAAAATTTTTCCAATGTAGAGATTCTCTTAAAAACATTACATGTACTGAAGTTGATTTTACTTCAGTCTTCAAAACCTGACAATCATTCCATCATTTGGTAACACTGTTTATCCATCAAATTTCTTCTTTCAAGTAAATAACTTTTCAACCAATAGCAACAGTGTCCCATCACTAATAACAGCTGTTCTGTCATCTGATCTATTAGTCACCAATTTATCTGAAAATCCATTAATAGTCACTCACTGTTCTCCTCTCCCAGATCCCTAACAATGATTACTCTACTTTCTGTCTCTATGAATTTACCTACGAATGTGAGGCAAATGCCACACATATTGTATAACATTTCATATAAACAGTGTCATACAATATGTGGCTTTCTGAATATGGCTTCTTTCACTTAGCAAAATGTTTTCAAGGTTCATACACATTGCAGCATGCATCAGTACTTCAATCATTTTTATGGCTGATTAAGATTCCATTGTATGGATATATCACATTTTGTTTATTTGTTATATACTTGTTTCTACTTTGTGACTTTTATGGATAATTATGTGATGAATGGTTTTTGGCTTGTTTTTAATACTATTTTAAAAGTTACCAAAAAAAAAAAAGAAGTTACCATTTTACTGAGTAGTGGTGAGGTTTAAATATAAAATTTTATGGAGCTTAATATTATAATAACCATTAAATTCCCCAAAGCAATCAGAAATCAGAACAAATACAGGACTAGGGCTGTGGGTTTAAAGGTTTTCTTGTCTTATATCTTTTATCCCCCACACTTAAATACCCAAGTCCAATCTAATTTACTAGCTAGGGTAGAGGCTATAATTGTGACACATTTTTAGTATTAAAAATGATTACCCTCATCATCCTCCTCTTCTGAATCTGGTGCTTCATTATCCTCCTGGTCAAATCCATCTAAGTATGTGATTTGCTGCAGCAGTTCAAAAATACTTTCTCTGTAATCTTCCAGGTTTGTGATCTCACAGTTAAACAAGTCAAGACTCTTCAAATTTTTAAGATTTTGCTAGAAAGGTAAAAAGTAAAAAATTACACTCACGATTTAAAATCTCATGTTATTCTTTTTTAATTCATGAACCAGAAAATGTATAGAATTTGAAGTCAAGAGAATTTCAGATGTTTAGAATTTTATAACGAAGGGTTATTATATCGAGCACAGTTAATTCTCCTAATAGGCCCTGGTGCATAAACGCCACAAGAGCAGGAACTCTGTTTTGTTCACTGCTATCTCGAGCACCTGGCTTAGTGCTTCGCCTGTAGTGGCACTCAATATATTTTGTTGACTGAATCTGTGCATAAAGAGGCAACAACAATAACATGGTTAGTTTAAATCCACAATCAAGTTTATTTTCAACAATTTCAACCTCCCCCAAGCTTTTTTTTTCTTAAGTTTTCAGAGTTTCACTTCATCTCCTTTGCTTCCCTCATACCAGGAAACTGAGGAGCAAATAATGAAATAACTCAAAAAATAAGAAAGAAGGAACAGAATTTAAGAAAATACTGGAAATTTTACAACCAGATATTCAACTCCTGAAGTTGATGATAAAATAAATTTCCTACTGATTTAAACATTTATCTGAATGTTTTACTCCAAAGGAAAATAAAGCAGTATCATCTGTATAACAACATATAAGAAAGTCAAAAGTTTCACAAGAGTGAATTACAAGTCAATAGGATAAAACTCAAGCAAATCTCAGAAAATTCAACCAAAAAAAGCAAGTCCCGAGACAAACCTTTCCACTTACCAGAGCTTCTACTGTACTGAGATCTTTGATTTTGTTTCCACTCAAATTGAGGTAGGTAAGATTTGGGCATTTCTCTGCCAGGACTTCCAAGCCTCCAGAAATTATATTGTCACTAAGTTCCAACTATATATTCAACATGAGAAGAAAACAATGAATAGCAAAGGCTTAGGATACATTAAAGATTTCTAAAATATATCAATTTAAAGAAGAAAACAATTGTCATTCTCTTTGCCTTCAAGAAAGACTTTCAGAAGTCTTTAATTTCCAAATTCCCATCTATGACCACCAAATAAAATATTAGAATCTCTACGGACTTCTAACCAGGTTTGGTTCCAGTTGTATAATAGTTGGATTTTACGCTTCAGAGAAAAACATTTGGTAGGTGTTAAAATTCATGTCATAAAGTGATTTCATTATTAAATTTCTACAACCAAAGCAATATTACAGAGGATTTAAAAATGCTACACAACCCATTTTCTTACCTCTAGAAACATAGAGGCTTCTAATTAAAAGGCAGAATCATCATTTCATGTGGGAAAAAATGTGCATAGTACCCGTTGGCATCAAAGTCATGATATTCTCATGCCTAATGCCAACTTACCTTCCGAAGTTTATTTAAGCTGGGCAGCCGGGCCAGTGAACTTAGTTCCACATTAGCCATACTCAGAAACTCTAGTTTTTTAAAAGTATCATTCAGGCCCTCAATTTCCCCATTGACACAGAGGCAATTATCAAGGACCAATTCTGTTACCTAGAAGAGAGAATGTGAATGATTCTTTAGTTTGTTTAGCAAAAAGACCTGGGTCCTGACACTCTGGAAACATGAATATTAAAACCACCAATCCCCTTATATAGATCCTTTTCATTCTCTCCCAAAATCGAAATACAAAGTCTGATATCTTAAATTAATTTTTTAAAATTTAAACTTGGGCTAAGACATTCAATGCCTGCTTCAAATCACTAATAAAATTTTTTTAAAATATATATTTATTTAGCTGTACTGGGTCTTAATTGCAGCATGTGGGATCTAGTTCTCTGACCAGGGATTGAACCTGGGTCTCTTGCATTGGGAGTACTGAGTCTTACCCACTGGACCACCAGGGATGTCCCACTAATTAAAAAAAATTTTTTTTTAATTGCATAAGAAATAAACCTTTGAAAAACGTCCCACGTGAAACTTGTTTCTGACACTTGTGAAAAGGACCCTCAACATCAGGGCATATATTTATGCAGTAAGGGGACACTGAGGTTACTGAGAAAGGATTTAAATAAGCCCTAAAATAGCAGGGAGAAGAAAGGCAATTGTTTTATTCACTCTTTCACTTTAAAACCCCCTTATCTTTGGTTGATGTCACCATAACTCAAAAATACCTTGTTACCTTTCATGAAGAAACATTAGAAAGCTCCTTCTCAGACAGCCCAGCTTTCAGATGTTCTTTGTTCTAGTATCAGTATCACCCAGAACAACACATCCTCGACTAAATGTTATTTTCCCCTGCCACCCTGGTAGAATTTCTGTAACTTCTCCCCAGTCGTGGAAGGGCAGATGCTGGATCCTCTATCCGGTCAGAGCTGGAGCACAAAACTTTCTGGTGTGGGCCTAAATGGACTCAAACCTAGAAGGGAAGCAGGAAACCTTGGCCCTCCACTCTCAATGCAAAAATATGTCTGAGGTATTTTGAGAAACAAATGTTAGCAACTAGGAATGCCACCTTCTCTATTTGAACATGACATGGTATTTCAGGAAGCAAAGGAAGGCATCATAATCTGGTTAGAGCGGAAGAAGTCAAGGCCTAGAAGGTTAGCATGACTGCCTGGAGCCAGTCACAGGTGGGGCAGAGCTGTGCCGGCACTGTCAAGCCTCAGACTCCTAGTCTAGCTGAGTGGAGGAAAGGGCCACTAGATTTGGTGTCAGAAAACCAGTTTTTCCACTTAAGTAAGTAACTTCACTGCCCTGAGACTCCGTTTGCTAATTTGGATTCTAAAACAATACCATCCACCTTACAAGTTGGTGGAAAGTAATAGAGTAAATAACGAACACGAAGAGCGCCCTGTAAACTGTAAAGGGCTGTTCAAATGTAAGAGACCGTTATTACACCACAGGGGAAGGAGGAGAGGCTGCACAAGTGACATCCGGGGCTCCCCAAAACAGGCGAGAAAATTACTAGGGATAGGACAGGTATAAAAATGGGGGAGGAGGGGCAAACCCACTTTTCCAACCAAGACATAAAAGCGCATTCGAAATGTGTGCTTCTCCGAGACAGCTTTTTAACTTTGGTTTTGTTTTTTCCTTAAGTCCTTAAAGAGTAGGCCCTAGGAAACTTCAAGTTATCTGTGGGATGATAGTAGTGACTCTTTTCCCTCCTCCCTGCCCCCCACCAATTTCATGGAAAGATGTTTTCTAAAAAGTACTTAAAGATCTCGGATTCCCACTCCTCACGCCGCTACAGCCTACCGAAAGGACCCCACGCTGGTAAGCACAAGCACCACCTCTACCCCTCCCGAAAAACATATACCCCTTATATTGCAATTCTAGGGTTTATTTCGAAGGCTGCAATTAGCAAGACTCTAGACGTTTTCCACTGCGACCAGAAACGCGAGGTTCCTCGCTGGCCATGGGCCCCGCTTTCGCGACCTGCCGCTCCGACCGACGGGAAACCCCAGAAGGGGCGGGGACTCCCCAACGAAAAAAGGGGTCGCCTCCCAGCCCGCGTTCCCCCCAGTGCCTCCGCCCCGGGCGGGGAGGACTGGGTGAAGTCGAGAAGGCTCCCTCCAAAAAGGAGGCGGAAACGCCTTACGCCCGACCCCCGAAAAGTTGACCGCGACCCGCCTCACGTGGCCCCTCCCAAGCCTGTCTCTTTAACTAAGGCGACAGCAGCGAGAGCGCATCATTTAGTTTCGCCGAACCTATCTTTAAGACGCGAAACTTCTACGACCCATTTGTTTAGTTTTGTGAAACGGTCTCCCGGGATCAAAACTGGAGTTGCAGCCTCCACGACAAGACACGCAGAGCCGAATTTTGTTACACCGCGGAAGGACGAAGGGGATAAAGTCTCGTGTCCCCTCCCCACCTCCGGTCACTACGACGAGTCCCAAAACTTCCTCGCGGCCAGAGAACCAGCCGCTGACCCAGATTCCGCCTGGCGGCGGTCGGCGCGCGCCGCTTCCCGGGGGAGTGGGCGCCGCCGGCAGCCCGCGGTCCTTCCGACTACGCAAGCGACCCCAGCCAGCGCCCGGCGCGATGTCGTCGAACGCCCAGGGGCCTCGAGGCCGGGGACGCCCCCTGGCCCCAAAAAAGAGTTGGCAGCACTGCAGAAAAGTTGGACTAACTTCTCAGGCGACGATGGCTGCGGCAGAGGCGAATGGGACTGGGGGGTCGCGCCCACGCCGCCGGCCCTAAGGAGCAGGAACGTGGGCAGCGAAGCCGCTGAACCATCCCCAACACCCCGCTTCCCGCCCCCACGAGGCCACGACGCCTGACTCGAGGGGAGAAGGGGCTAAGCCCCCAAGCACACACAAAAACGCCCCCTAGAAACTTAAACCCTTCGCCATTTTAAGATTTTAATGATTTAAAAGTTAAAATTGAATATTTCCCTCCAGCCCTACCCAGATGGGGGTTAATTCATTACCCCTCCCGACACAACCACCAGGACCCCCAGAAACCCGATCCTCCGAATACAGGGCTGGTGAGGAAGGGGAGGGGGCTGAGTCATCTCACCTCCTCCGGGGCTCTGTCCCTTAACTCCAGGTTAATCCTCTTCTTCATCTCCATGTCCTCCTCCTGCTCTTCTGCTACTACTCTCCTCCCTTACCTTTTCCTGCCTTTCCCACTACCCCCAACCCTAAATTTTTAAAAGATTTGGAAATGAATGAAAAGAAAGGCAAATATAAACGCCCACCACCACCAGATAGGTATGGGGAAGAAAGAAGAGAATCGCAAATGGAGTCCAAGGAGTTGGGACTCTAACTCGGCTGCCCCCACCTCCTTGTCCACACACTCGCGCGCGCACTCACACGCACACACATACACACACCCTCAGTTCCTTCCCCTTCAATGGCTGCTCGGAGACTGAGCCTCCATGACACGGCACCGCCAACCCCCTGGCCTACACTCCACCCACCACCCGAATGTATTGGTGGATTCCTCAGCATCTCACTACTCCATTGGGTTACATAAATGTCGATCAGTCTTTAGGGCGGACCTGAACCAGAAACAGCGTGTTTACTGGCTGCGACCAAGCGCGCAGTTAACTCCGATAGGTTCAGGAAGGTGTTCGTCCCGGAGAAATGATTTTGAATCCCAGCAGCCCCCCTCCTTTTCTTTGTGTGATTGGCGCGCTTTCCCTAGGCGATCGGACGGTTCTGAAGCTTGTTGGATTTCTTTTTGTTTTTGTTTTGTCTGTTTTTAATGTTAAAGGAAGGAAGAAAACATCCTTCTTACGGGCGGAAGTTGTAAAACAGATAATTCAGCACACTGCACCCACCCGCTCCTGGCGGTTTTAAAACGCAGCTCTTGCTTTGCAGCCAAGGTGAACGGCAACGTGCTCACCACGTAAAAAGCATGCCTTCGTGGCAGTGTCCTGCAGGAGACAGGCTTCTGGTGCAGAACCAGAACAGGGATAAAGATAGTAGTTTTAACTTTCAGCATGAAGGACTAAACGATTTTGAAAGTAGTTGAAAGTAGTTGGATGAAGTTAGGCACTTTTAAACAAAACTACCTTAGAGGACTTGTTCTTGAGGTAATTGTTGCTGTAATAAAACACTAAGACCTTGGAGGGAAAACAATGCTGGGCTAACGAAAATCAGACATTAATGCGCATAGAAATAGTACCGCAATACCTCTCTTTTCTAAAATCCCTATGGTCCATTTCCAAGGAAATCTGTAGTTTAAATGTGCTTTTAAAAGTCTGTCAATGTGGAATATAAAAGCGGTATAAGAATGATTTTTTAAACTTTTGTCTTGAGAGTTTAGCCTTTCTTAGTTCTTGCTTAAATTCTGTTCTTTCCATTCCCTTACACCTTTCTCAGGATAAATACCCAAAGAAATTCCCGCTACTTTGGGGAAGGAAGTAGGTGACTTAATCCAACTTCCAGAACTGTTTCTTTACTATTTTTCCAGCTTTTCAGGTTAGAGACCTTAGGATTTCCTATTAGATTTCTAACGGCTCCACATTGCCCCATCTTCCATACTTCTCCCTAACAAGACACACAGCTCCTGAAACAGGCTTGCATTTAAAATGTAAATATTTGGAATTTGTCACGTTAAATAAAAGAAAACAAAATAGTGATTGTCTTTTCCTTGCCAAGTGTTTCCTTTGAATTCCCTGAAAAGGAGGTTTTATGAAGATAAAAACAGCGGAAGAGGGAGAGATTTTGTTATAAAATGATATGTCAGAGGCAGGTATTTGGAGTTAATATTTATTTGTTTGTTTGAACCCAGGCCAAAGGAAGTCAAGATGATACAAGAATGAATCAAAATGAACTGAGGAACAGTTCAAGAAGAGTTTTGTGTTTTTTTTTTCTAAAGCAAGACAAGGAAAAGGGGGACTATAAAGAAACACATTTTAGTACCAGTTTAGGAAGTTCTGTATTCTGATCCCACTAGCCGTTGCAACCTGAAACTCTTGAGTGGAATCCCAAAGACAGTTCAGGGAAGGAGTCAGATTAGGGAGTCATCCATATATGAGTGATAGCTGAGGGCATGAGAACAAAATAAGATGTCCACAGAGAATGTATATAAGAAGACTTATCAGGGAAAGGAGAACAAAGCATGGTTGAGGAGACAGACGTTAAGTTGTCTACCAAAGCTGTCAGAGAAGCTAAGGAGCAAGTAGAAAAGAAGGAGGTGAATTTGTAGGGGGGAAATGTATGCAAGCCAAAGAGTTTCAGGGGATAGATGATTGCTGGGGTTAAACAGTAGGGCTTTTTTATCAGAACACAATAGATAGAATGGGAGAGTGGGCTAGAAATAATGAACGAGAGGAAAGGCCATGGTAAGCCTAGACAGGGATTCTGAAAGTGGACCTTACCCCCATACCTGTTATCCCCTTCCTCATATCATCTTTTATCTTTATATCTCAATACCTTGAAACTTTCTAGTCTCAGTCAAGAAGCTAGGATAAACAAGATGCTGGAGAGGAAAGATTCCCCATAAGGCTGGTGCACAGAAAGAAAGGTGCCTAGGAAGCGGTTGAATGAAGAATTCCACCAAGCTAGCGGATAAGTGCATGGAGCTTAAGTGAAGGATAAAAGAATGAAATACAGTCAAACATGGAAACAACCTAAATGTCCATCAAAAGATGAATGGATAAAGATGTATATTATGTATATATAATATAATGGAATATTATTCAGCCATAAAAAAGAATGAAATAATGCCATTTGCAGCTACATCGGTGGACCTAGAGATCACCATACTAAGTGAAGTAAATCAGACAGAGAAAGACAAATATCATATGATATCACTTATATGTGGACTCTAAAATATTACACAAATGAAATTATATAAAAAACGAAAGCAGACTTAGATATAGAGAACAGATTTGTGGCTGCCAAGGGGTAGGCAGTGCAGAGGAGGAACGGATTGGGAGTTCGGGATTAGGGGATGCAAACTATTATATACAGCATGAATAAACAACAAGGGCATATTGTATAGCACAGGAAACTGTATACTCAATATCCTGTAATAAATCACAATGGAAGAGAATATTAAAAAAGAGTATGTTTATATATGTACAGTATAACAATCACTTTGCGGTATATCAGAAACTAACACAACATTGTAAATCAATCATACTTAATTTTTTTAATTTTAATTTTTAAAAAAATGAAGGAAAGGACTTCTCTGGTGGTCCAGTGGTTAAAAATCCACCTGCCAGTGCAGGTGACATAAGTTCAATCCCTGGTCCAGGAAGATCCCACATGTCGCAGGGCAACTAAGCTGGTGTGCCACAACTACTGAGCCACAATTCTGGATCCATGCTGTACAGCAAGAGAAGCCACCACAGTGAGAAGCCTGCACATCTCAACAAAAAGTAGCCCTCCCTCACTGCAACTAGAGAAAATCCATGCACAGCAACAAAGACCCAGTACAGCCAAAAATATAATTAATTAACTTTTTTAAAAAGGAATATAGTTAAGGAAAAAGCCAAATTCATGAGCTGAAATACATTTTAAGCTGAAATAATGAGGCAGATATCACCTAGAGCCAGACCTCCTGGAATTTGAAGTCAAGTTGGCCTTAGGAAGCATCACTACGAACAAAGCTAGTGGAGGTGATGGAATTCCATTTGAGCTGTTTCAAATCCTAAAAGATGATGTGTGAAAGTGCTGCACTCAATATGCTAGTAAATTTGGAAAACTCAGCAGTGGCCACAGGACTGGAAAGGGTCAGTTTTCATTCCAATCCCAAAGAAAGGCAATGCCAAAGAGTGTTCAGACTACCACACAATTGCACTCATCTCACACAGTAAAGTAATACTCAAAATTCTCCAAGCCAGGCTTCAACAGTACATGAATTGTGAACTTCCAGATGTTCAAGCTGGATTTAGAAAAGGCAAAGGAACCAGAGATCAAATTGCTAACATCCGTTGGATCATCGAAAAAAGAAGAGAGTTCCAGAAAAACGTCTACTTCTGCTTTATTGATTACCCCAAAGCCTTTGACTGTGTGGATCACAACAAATGTGGAAAATTCTTCAGGAGATGGGAATACCAGACCACCTTACCTGCCTCTTAAGAAATCTGTATGCAGGTCAAGAAGCAACAGTTAGAACTGGATATGGAAAAACAGACTGGTTCCAATTTAGGAAAGGAATACATCAAGGCTGTATATTGTCACACTGTTTATTTAACTTATATGCAGAGTACATCATTCGAAATGCTGGGCTGGATGAAGCACAAGCTGGAATCAAGATTGCAGGGAGAAATATCAATAACCTCAAATATGCAGATGACACCACCCTTGTGGCAGAAAGCAAAGAAAAACTAAACAGCCTCATGGCGAAAGTGAAAGAGGAGAGTGAAAAAGCTGGATTAAAACTCAACATTCAGAAAACTAAGATCATGGCATCCAGTCCCATCACTTCATAGCAAATAGATGGGGAAACAACAGAAACAGTGACAGATTTTATTTTCTTGTGCTCCAATTACTGCAGATGGTGAAATTAAAAGATGCTTCCTCCTTGGAAGAAAAGTTATGACCGACCTAGACAGCATATTAAAAAGCAGAGACATTACTTTGCCAACAAAGGTCTGTCCAGTCAAAGCTATGGTTTTTCCAGTAGTCATGTAAGGATGTGCGAATTGCACCATAAAGAAAGCGGAGAGCCCAAGAATGGATGCCTTTAAACTGTGGTGTTGGGAAAGACTCTTGAGAGTCCCTTGGACTGCAAGGAGATCCAACTAGTCCATCCTAAAGGAAGTCAGTCCTGAAGGTTCATCAGAAAGACTGATGCTGAAGCTGAAACTCCTATACTTTGGCTACCTGATGTGAAGAACTGACTCACTGGAAAAGACTCTGGCGCTGGGAAAGATTGAAGGCAGGAGAAGGGGATGACAGAGGATGAGATGGTTGGATGGTATCACTGACTTGATGGACATGAGTTTGAGCAAGCTTCAGGAGTTGGTGATGGACAGGGAAGCCTGGTGTGTTGCAGTCCATGGGGTCTCAAAGAGTCAGACACAACTGAGCAACAACTGAGCTTAAGAGGTGGGGTTTAAGTGGCCAATGAAGAGTGAGACTAAGTATTTAGGAGCAAAGGAGTGGAATGAATGAGAGGGCGGTTCAGACACTCCTTTAATCCACCAATAAGAACCATACATCAGGATATTATTTAACTCAGTAAGTCTTTAATGTTCAAAAACTAAAATTATCAGCTGCTGAATATTTTCTGTTGCCTCTCCAGATCCACTCTTCACCCTTCTCCATACTGCTCTGTGACCCAAAACCACATGAACTGCATCAAGTCCTATGACTTCCTGTATTTGGTCCATGGGGGAGGGGTGCTGGCAGGAAATCAAAAGTCTGGAGGAAAGTAAGGTTGAAGTATTTTTTGGAAGTTGGGGCCTCTGGGGAAGCCCAAACTAACCCATGAGAGAAATCACATGGAGAAGCCTCCGGCCATCATGAAGAGGTGAGAGGTACCCAGCCAGCCCTCAACTTCTCTAGGACCCTGTGTTTCCAGCTCCAGTCACTGTCTGATTTGCAGTCACAAAAGAAATCCTGAACCAGAACCACCCAGCTGAGCCCATCTCCAGTTCCTGTCCCACAAAGCCATTAGAAATAATGAAATGATCATTACTGCTTTAACCCTCCCAATTTGGAGTTGTCATACAGCAACAGTGGCTTGAACAACCCCCTCTCTAGCTCTAGCTCAGTTGTGTCCAACTCTTTGCAGCCTCATGGACTGTAACCCACCAGGCTCCTCTGTTCACGGGTTTTCCCAAGCAAGAATACTGGAATGGTTGGCCATTTCCTTCTTCACGGGATCTTCCCGACCCAGGGACTGAACCCTCGTCTCCTGTGTCTCCTTGATCAGCAGCTGGGTTCTTCACCACAGCGCCACCTGGGAATCCCTGAATAACCCCATAGATCACATTTTTCTGATCAAGGCTCACTAGTATCCTTTTGTTCTGTACAGCTGATAGTCATTCTACTCTTTTTAGTTTTCCTTAGGCTGATCTTCTGGGCTTCCCTTATAGCTCAGTTGGAAAAGAATCTGCCTGCAATGCAGGAGACCCGGGTTTGATTCCTGGGCGGGAAAGATCCCCTGGAGAAGGAAATGGCAACCCAATCCAGTATTCTCGCCTGGAGAATCTCATGGACAGAGGGGCCTCGTGGGCTACAGTCCATGGGGTTGCAAGAGTCAGACACGACTTAGTGACTAAACCACCCGGCTTTTCTCCTACTTTAACCAAAAGATTTTTACCTCCCCTGAATCATTAGAACTTATTAAACTACTTATTCAACATTTATCCTATGCTGCCTTGTAAGTCATGTCTGACTCTTTGCAACCCAATGGACTATAGGCTGCCAGGTTCCTCTGTCCATGGAACTTTCCAGACAAGAATGCTAAAGTGGGTTGCCATTTCCTATCCATGTGCTGTGCTTAGTCGCTCAGTCATGTCCAACTCTTTGCAACCCCATGGACTGTAGCCTGCTGGCTCCTCTGTCCATGGGGATTCTCCAGGCAAGAATACTGGAGTGGGTTGCCATTTCTTACTCATAGGTGTTATTTAATTCTGGTTTGCCCAACCAAAGTGGAATTCCCAGAGAGAAAACAACTCAATAGCTCAGCTTCCTCTGGCTTCACTCACAGGACTTAGCACAGGGCTGAGCACAAGGTGGGTCCTCAAGACATGTTTAGTAATTGACCATGTCTCAACCTGCAGATGGTAATTTAAATTCATACTTCCATTAGAAAATAGAGTTTGGTTAATGCCTGCTTGGGACATAGGTGACAGCATAGAAAGGAGTTAAGGAAGACTTCAAACTTCACTTTCTCTTAACTTTTTCCCTTTCCTTTTTCCAAACTAGTTTACTTGCAGCCTTAAGACAAAACTAAGCTGGTACAACCACTGCAAGTGCATTTTCTCCAGAGTTCAGACTGATTTGGAACCACCAGAAAATTTTCCTGCCCATACCTCTGAAAATTTTCAGAAAACTATTCAACAGGGTCACCACTTCCCCTCTTGACAACAGCATAGATGATGAATACTGAAAGAACATAATTCTACAATGCCCAGCGTTTTGATGTTCTATGGAAAGCTTCCAGGTCAACACGCTCCAAGGCAAAGTAAGTTGTTATATGTATAAAGAAGTTCAACCGTGCTGAAGGAGAGAGAGGCCATATATAGAGACAGGCCCTAGAGAAAGAGAGACTATAAAGAGAGAGAGCCCAGACATCCCTCAACTCTCCCAGCCCAATGGAGGCCCCAGCCATGTGAGTGAAGCCATCTTGGATCCTTCAGTCCTTGTCAAGCTAACACCATATGGACCAGAGATGAGCCATTCTGCCATGCCCTGCCCTAATTTCCAAATCTTGAGTAAATAATACATGGCTATAGTTTTTTTTTTTTTTTCCAGCCACAGACTGTAGCTTGGAGGATCTTAGTTCCCCCACCAGGGATCGAACCCAGGCCCAGCATTGAAAGCAGGGCATTCTAACCACTGGACCTCCAGGGAATTCAGCATGGTTGTTATTTTAAAATACTCAGTTTTAGGGTGATTTATTAGCAATAGATAACTAAATAATAGCAATAAATAACTAAAACTAGGGATATACCCAAGGTCTTATGATTAGTGCTTCATGAAGATGAATCCCAAACCCAGTTCCTCTGATCAAACTTCAAATCTATTTTCAAAGGCAACCATTATAATCATGTTTAATTCATGTACACAAAATATTCTGTTCCCTAAGATATCCTTACCCACCATTGATGCTCAAAATGCCACACATAGATATTCAATCTTATGACCCGTGTTGAAATGCAAAAACTACAGGATAATTAATAAGTATAGTTAATCATTCTATTAAAACTTAGTTGAAGATATTTATCAGACTTTTTTGAGAAGAGGTTTTGATTGGTACCATGAGTACTATATGATGTTTGAACTACCATGCATTCTCTAGGTTTTTCTAATCACATTCTTTTTTAAATTTAGGATTCTTTTCTCTGTAGGGATTATCAGTGAGTGGAGAAGAGGGAAACATACATGTCAATAAATTATTGACTACTGGTGTGTGAATATCAAATTCTGTGAAATATCTGCAACAGATTAAAATTCTAGGTTGAGATTTCCCAGTTTCAGTCACCTCTTTACATGTTAAGAAAGTACAAATCAGTTTTAACATTAGTCAAAGGCAAACAAAGTTAGGAGAGTAAGTCTCCTAGAAATAAATCCATATTGTAAATAGATTTGCAAATAGAAATGATTTAGGGATCTTGCACTCTAAGAGTTATTACATCACTGCTTTTCTCCAGTAGCATAGATAATAAATATTTGCCTTAAAAGAAATATGTAACCTCAATAACAAGGTAACATTCAAAAAATAACCTTAAACTTGTAGTTAAACATGGAGAATTTAATACAGTACCTGCTTAACTCCATTCTTTCCCAAACCTATTAAAATGACTTTAGATGGATAAACCTAAACCCAAAAGAACAAAAAGACTGATCAAGGAGAAAAGAGTTGATGAGAGAGCACAACAAAATTTTGGAATCCGTAAAGCTGATGGACCATGTAGTTCAGAAATGCATTTTCCTCACTTCTGAAGTTTTCCTTCTTAGGACAAAAAGAGCTCAGTTAGTGTAGCTGGGCCTCTCCCAGCCCTCTGTTCATCCACCCTCAGTGGACTGTCCCACTTCTCCCATCCTCTGTTCTCCTGGGAGAGGGAGCCTGTTCATCAGCACACATCCATTCTGCTGTTCTCCTCCACACTGAGGTCTGCCCCAGTCCAGGCTGCCTGGCTCTGGAAAACAGTTAGCAGGCCCTCAGACTCTCACACCAAGCTGCACACGCCAATCTGGCCTCTGACAGTAACAAGGCCTCTAAAAGTAATAATTGACCTCCATGTTGACTTCTTGCTTCATTTCTCAACTTGTTCAGCAATGTTCAGGAATGCTATTATGGGGATTCCCCTTAGAAATCCCGTTAGACTAGAGGTAATTGCCCTAGCAGAGAGGAGAAAGTTGAAACTTTACTGTCTGCAGGAAATTGAAAGACAATCTGATTTACACTGTAGAACCCCACAAAGATACTGAATTTGGAGACACTAAGAACCCTTGAAGATGAGAGTGAATGTAAGGCTAAAACAGAAGAAATGGCAAAAGGTCATGTTAAAAACAACTAAATTCCCTTCCCGACTCTGGCCCATAGAGGTCAAAATAAAATAAACTCAGAGATACCAGGCATAACTAAGGTAGGTTAGATGTAATGAAAACTGGCAAAAAAAAAAAAAAAAAAAAAAGAAAAATCTATATTTCAATGAAAACTCTCCTTGAAAAATCTACCCCTTTCTTTTCTCCATCTTACAATTGAATGCAACTTCAGGTAAAAAAGTTAGAGATTTCCTCTCTGGAGAAACTGATTAGCCTAAGACACAAGTCCAGATATCCTGACAAAATGGTAGGAAATGGCCAAATTACCTGTTCCATCCCCTCACCGCCATGCAGTCTACCAACTTTCATACATGGTTACACACACCTTTTAAGTGTTTTTAATGTGCCTCACTCTTAAATGTGAATGGATAGGTAAAGATCGCAGATATTTTAGAAAGCCCCTTAACATGAAAAAAAAGACAAAAATAAACAGGAAAAAGAAATCAACGAAAATAGGAAAGGATACAGAAGAAACCAATTTTCAAAAGAAAGCTTAAGTTAATATCATAAAAGATAATGTATTCATGAAAATAAAACAAAATACTGCTGTAGGAAAAACACTCTTGGGACTTACCCTGGTGGTCCAGCAGTTAAGACTTTGCCTTCCAATGCAGAGGGTATGGGTTTGATCCCTAGTCAAGGAGCTAAGAGCCCACATGCCTCATGACCAAAACACCGAAAGGTAAAACAGAAGCGATATTGTAACAAATTCAATGAAGACTTAAAAAAAAATAGTCCACATCCAAAAAGCAAATCTTTAAAAAAAAAAAAAAAAAACCGACATTCTTAGAAGAGCTTGTAAAAATTAAAAATATGAACACAATGTAATAATTCAAAAGAAAGGAAGAGACAAAGTTAAGGAAATCTCCCTGAAAGTAGAACAAAGAGCAAAGAAATGGAAAAATAGAAGAAAAAAGTTAAGGGTATTAGAGATCAGTCCAGAAGATTCAACATACAATTGACAGGCACCTCAGATAGAGAACATATAAAACAAAATTGTTAGAGAAATAATATGAGAAACTGTTCCAGAGCTTAAGTATATAAACTTTTAAACAAATGAGCCTCTTGAGTATCCTTCCAAGAAATAAAAAGACCAAGATATGTTAACATGAAATTACAGAAAATCTAGGATAAAGGAAAGAAATTTAAAAGCTCCCAAGAAAGAGAAGCTAATCTAATTCAGAACCGGAGAATGGAGGGTTCAAAGAGGAAAATTCTTTTTAAAACATTATGATAAATTACCTTATATGTTTGAGAATAATGAGAAAGGCATTACACTTTCAACAGTGAGTTTCGACATGAATAAGCAACTAGGAAACTAAACTAAAAGGAAAAAAAAATCATTATCAATTCAAGGGTAGATTACAAGTTGTACAAGAAAGGAAATATAAAACACTCCTGACACAACTGTAACTATTGATGATAATTTAAACACTAAATGCTGATTTAACTACAATTGTGGTTTAATAATTGGATCAGGAGGACAGGGTAAAAAAAATGTATAGGGGAGAGAGTGTTGTGTAAAAGAGGTAAATCCTTATCTTTCATAGTTGAAAGCGCACAGATAATATCTAAAACTGAAAAATCAAAAAATAGCTCTATAAACGTATTTTTGGAAATTTGGAGTTGTGGACTAAAAGAAATAGTTTAAAAGTTGCAGTGATTGTCTCTAGGAAGTAGGAATTGGACAAGGGGAAACAATGTTTTATTGTGACTTTTACTGATCTATTTGACTTTTAAAACTGTGTATCTTACTATGTTGATAAAAATAAAACCTAAATTTACAAATAATACAAGGTAGCTAAGAACTGACTTGTGAACTATCTAGAAACACAACAAAACATATTGAGCAGATCAGCTATCTTCAAACCAGTATCTGCTTTTCTTATTATGTGGTAGAAGATAAGAATATAGGTGTATTTTGACAGTGATAAGAGAGCAGAATCGACTATTTCAATACTTTCAGACCATTAAATTTTTGTGCCTTGCTTTATATCCCTGGATATGTTCTAGTGTCTCCTGGTTTATAGTGTATGGGAACTTGAATAGAATTTGTATCCTGCTGTTGTGTGAAAATTGTATAAATCTTTATTATGTTGAATAGGTTCATAGTGCTTTCCAGGTCTACTATTAATATATCCTCTACTTTTCTGTCTTTCTATTAATTTTTGAGAGTTTGATATTGAAACTCCATCTAAAAGTCTCAATTTATCTACTTAAAAAATAATTGTAATATATAGTAGAATTATATGTAATTTGGGGGGCTTTCCCCACAGCCCAGATGGTAAAATATCCACCTGAAATGCAAGAGACCCAGGTTCAATCCCTGGGTTGGGAAGATCCCTTGGAGAAGGGAATGGCAATCCACTCCAGCATTTGTGCCTGGGAAATCCCATGGACAAAGGAGCCTAGCAGGCTACAGTCCATGGGGTCGCAGAGAGTCAGACACAACTGATCAACTAACACTTTCACTTTGATACATAACTTTGTTCTGTGTTTTCCAAGTGTTCTGTAAATGAGTTATCATACTTTCATAATTTAAAAAATAAAAAAGAGAAAAAAGAATATAGGCATATTTTGCTATGCAGAAGTTTAGATTCCCTTATCTAAACTTACAGTTACAAGATAGAGAACTGTGGGCAGGATGCTGGTATACTCTTCTGCCATGTGTTTCAAAAACTATGTTCCTTTGTTTCTTTATTTTTTAATACAGTTTAGATTTTTGCCAAGGCTATGGTTGTGTTTCTATTTAACTTCAGCTCATCAAACCCATGGCTTTCACAAAATATCAAAATCTTACTAATCAAAGGATGAATGCAATCCTACTGAAATATATTGAAATATAATAGAAGCTGGGTGACCGGTGGAATGTGATTTATTTAATCAGTACCTTCTCCTACTTGCTATTTTGACCAGCAGTGTTTGCATTAGTATAAATTTCTATAGTATTATGATTTCTTATAGTATGATGGGTATTTTCAATATGTGTATTTGAAAAGCATGCTATACTCACTAATGTAGACTTTACTCGTCTTTAAGCTAAAATTTTCTCCAAATGAGCACATCTCTCACTTTATACTCAAAGTCCATAAGAAGATAAGATTCATTGCACAGAAATTTAGCCATGATACAAGTGAAATTTATGTCTGTGTGATAGCTAAAAGGTCACAAGAGAGGGAAAAAATACTGAATTTTTGCCTAGTTGGGGAAAACCAATTGCAGGGTCCTTTGTTTATCTCTCCAAAAAAAAAGAGAATGGCAATTTGTGTCTATATTTCTGGAGGAGTATAACTTTAATGAAGGCACTATGGCAATAAATATAGCAAGAATCCTTAAAAAGTACACACCCTAAATTAAAACCAAAGTGAAATATCACTACACACCTACCAGAATGGTTACTCTTTTTTTTTCAATTGATTATATCAAGTGCAATGGAAACAGTGACAGACGTTATTTTCTTGGGCTGCAAAATCACTGCAGATGGTGACTACAGCCATGAAATTAAAAGACACTTCCTTCTTGGAAGAAAGCTATGACAAACCGAGACAACGTATTAAAAAGCAGACACATTACTTTGCCAGAAAAGGTCCGTATAGTCAAAGCTATGGTTTTTCCAGTAGGCATGTATGGATGTGAGAGCTGGACTATAAACAAAACTGAGCACCAAAGAATTGATGCTTTTGAACTGTGGTGTTGGAGAAGACTCTTGAGAGTCCCTTGGACTGGAAGGAAATCAAACAAGTCAATAGTACGAGAAAATAATCATGAATATTCATTGGAAGGACTGATGCTGACGCTGAAGCTCCAATACTTTGGCCACCTGAGGTGAAGTACTGACTCATTGGAAATGACCCTAGTGTGGGAAAGATTGAAGGCAGGAGGAGAAGGGGATGACAGAGGGCGAGATGGTTGGATGGCATCACCAACTCAATGGACATGAGTTTGAGCAAGCTCTGGGAGTGGTGAAGGACAGAGAAGCCTGGTGTGCTGCAGTCCATGGGGTCACAAAGAGCTGGAAACAATTGGGCTGCTGAACAACAACAACATATCAAGTGCTGGAGTAACTGGAGCTTTCATACGTTGCTGGCAGGAATGAAAAATAGTACAACCACTAGGAAGAACAGTTCGGCAGTTTTTGCAAACTAAACATACTGTTACCACACAACCCAGCACTACCTATTTCAGTTCAATTCAGTCACTCAGTCGTGTCTGACTCTTTGACATCCCATGGACTGCAGCATGCCAGGCCTCCCTGTCCATCACCAACTCCCGGAGTTTGCTCAAACTCATGTCCATTGAGTCAGTGATGCCATCCAACCATCTCATCCTCTGTTGTTCCTTTCTCTTCCAGCCTTCAATCTTTCCCAGCATCAGGGTCTTTTCAAATGAGTCAGCTCTTCGCATCAGGTGGCCAAAGTATTGGAGTTTCAGCTTCAACATCAGTCCTTCCAATGAATATTCAGGACTGATTTACTTAAGGATGGACTGGTTGTATCTCCTTGCAGACCAAGGGACTCTCAAGAGTCTTCTTCAACACCACAGTTCAAAAGCATCAATTCTTCGGTGCTCAGCTTTCTTTATAGTCCAACTCTCACATCTATACATCACCAATGGAAAAACCATAGCCTTGATTAGATGGACCTTTGTTGTCAAAGTAATGTCTCTGCTTTTTAATATGCTATCTAGGTTGGTCATAACTTTTCTTCCAAGAAGCAAATGTCTTTTAATTTCATGGCTGCAGTCACCATCTGCAGTGATTTTGCAGCCCAAGAAAATAAAGTCTCTCACTGTTACCACTGTTTCCCCATCTATTTGCCATGAAGTGATGGGACTGGATGCCATGATCTTAGTTTTCCGAATGTTGAGCTTTAAGCCAACTTTTTCACTCTCCTCTTTCATCAAGAGGCTCTTTAGTTCTTCTTCACTTTCTGCCACAAAGGTGGTATCATCTGCATATCTGAGGTTATTGATATTTCTCCCAGCAATCTTGATTCCAGCTTGTGCTTCATCCAGCCCAGTGTTTCTCATGATGTACTCTGCATATAAGTTAAATAAGCAGGGTGACAATATACAGCCTTGACGTACTCCTTTCCCAATTTGGAATCAGTCTGTTGTTTCATGTCCAATTCTAACTGTTGCTTCCTGACCTGCATACAGTTTTCTTAAGAGGTAGGTCAGGTGGTCTGGTATTCCCATCTCTTTCAGAATTTTCCACAGTTTGTTGTGATCCACACAGTCAAAGGCATTAGCATAGTCAATAAAGAAGAAATAGATGTTTTTCTGGAACTCTCTTCCTTTTTTGATGATCCAGCAGATGTTGGCAATTTGATCTCTGGTTCCTCTGCCTTTTCTAAAACCAGCTTGAACATCTGGAAGTTCACGGCTCATGTACTGTTGAAGCCTGTCTTGGAGAATTTTGAGCATTACTTTGCTAGCGTGTGAGATGAGTGCAATTGTGTGGTGGTCTGAGCATTCTTTGGCATTGCCTTTCTTTGGGATTGGAATGAAAACTGACCTTTTTCAGTCCTGTGGCCACTGCTGAGTTTTCCACATTTGCTAGCATATTGAGTGGAGCACTTTCACAGCATCATCTTTTAGGATTTGAAACAGCTCAGCTGGAATTCCATCACCTCCACTAGCTTTGTTCATAGTAATCCTTCCCAAGGCCCACTTGACTTCACATTCCAGGATGTCTGGCTCTAGGTGAGTCATCACACCATTGTGATTATCTGGGTTGTGAAGATCTTTTTGTATAGTTCTTCTGTGCATTCTTGCCACCTCTTCTTAATATCTTCTGCTTCTGTTAGGTCCATACCATTTCTGTCCTTTATTGTGCCCATCTTTGCATGAAATGTTTTCTTGGTATCTCTAATTTTCTTGAAGAGATCTCTAGTCTTTTCCATTCTATTGTTTTCCTCTATTTCTTTGCACTGTTCACTTAGAAAAACTTTCTTATCTCTTCTTGCTATTCTTTGGAACTCTACATACAGATGTTTATGTCTTTCCTTTTCTCCTTTGCTTTTCGTTTCTCTTCTTTTCACAGTTATTTGTAAGGCCTCTTCAAACAGCCATTTTGCTTTTCTGCATTTTCCTTGCAGATGGTCTTGATCATTGCCTCCTGTACAATGTCATGAACCTCCATCCATAGTTCTCCAGGCACTCTATCAGATCTAATCCCTTGAATCTATTTGTCACTTCCACTGTAAAATCATAAGGGATTTGATTTAGGTCATATCCGAATGGTCCAGTGGTTTTCCTTACTTTCTTCAATTTAAGTCTGAATTTGGCAATAAGGAGTTCATGATCTGAGCCATAGTCTGCTCTCAGTTTTGTTTTTGCTGACTGTATAGAGCTTCTCCATCTTTGGCTGCAAAGAATATAATCAATCTGATTTTGGTGTCAACCGTCTGGTGATGTCCATGTGTAGAGTCTTCTCTTGTGTTGTTGGAAAAGGGTATTTCCTATGACCAGTGCACTCTCTTGGCAAAACTCTATTAGCATTTGTCCTGCTTCATTCTGTACTCCAAGGCCAAATTTGCCTATTACCCCAGGTATTTCTTGACTTTCTACTTTTCATTCCAGTCCCCTATAAGGAAAAGAACCTCTTATTTGGGTGTTAGTTCTAGAAAGTCTTGTAGGTCTTCATAGAACCATTCAACTTCAGCTTCTTCAGCATTACTAATCGGGCATAGACTTGAATTGCCGTGTTATTGAATGGTTTGCCTTGGAAACGAACAGAGATCATTCTGTCATTTTTGAGATTGCATCCAAGTACTGCATTTCTTTAAAGGGATTCTTGCCTGCAGTAGTAGATATAATGGTCATCTGAGTTAAATTCACCCATTCCAGTCCATTTTAGTTCACTGATTCCTAAAGTGTCGATGTTCACTCTTGCCATCTCCTGTTTGACCACTTCCAATTTGCCTTGATTCATGGACCTAACATTCCAGGTTCCTATGCAATATTGCTCTTTACAGCATCAGATCCTGCTTCCATCACCTGTCATATCCACAACTGGGTGTTGTTTTTGCTTTGGCTCCATCTCTTCATTTTTTCTGAAGTTATTTCTCCACTGATCTCCAGTAGCATTTTGGGCACCTACCGACCTGGGGAGTTCATCTTTCAGTGTCCTATCTTTTTGCCTTTTCATTCTGTTTATGGGGTTCTCAAGGCAAGAATACTGAAGTGGTTTGCCATTCCCTTCTCCTGTGGACCACGTTTTGTCAGAACTCTCCACCATGACCTGCCCATCTTGGGTGGCCCTACATGGCATCGCTCATAGTTTCATTGAGTTAGACAAGGCTCTGGTCCATGTGATCAGATTGGTTAGTTTTCTGTGATTGTGATTTTCAGTCTGTCTGCCCTCTGATGGATAAGGATAAGAGGCTTATGGAAGCTTCCTGATGGGAGAGACTGAGGAGAAAACTGGGTTTGGTCTGATGGGCGGGGCCGTGCTCAGTAAATCTTTAATCCAATTTTCTGTTGATGGGTGGAGCTTGTTCCCTCCCTGCTATTTACCTGGGGCCAAACTATGGTGGAGGTAATGAAGATGATGGTGACCTCCTTCAAAAGATCCCAAGCATGTACTGCTACACTCAGTGCCCCCAGCCCTGCAGCAGGCCACCACCGTCCCACACCTCCGCCAGAGGCTCCTGGACACTCACGAGTCTGGGTCAGTCTCCAGTGGGGTCACTGCTCCTTTCTCCTGGGTCCTAGTGCTCACAAGGTTCTGTTTGTCCCCTCCCAGAGTCTATTTCCCAGTCCTCTGTATGTTCTGGCAGCTCTGTGGTGGGGTTAATGGTGACCTCCTCCAAGAGGGCTTATGCCATACCCAAATCTGCTGCACCCAGGCCCCCTGTCCGTGTGACAGTCCACTGCTGACCCGTACCTTCACAGGAGATGCTCATACACAGTTCTGTCTCAGTCACTGTGGGGTCCCTGGATTTAGTCAAGAACAATAAACACATGTGTCCACTCAAAAACCTGTACTTGAATGGTTTTACCTGCAGTTGCTGAAAACTAAAAACGACCCACAGATTCTTCAGCTAGTAAATGAATAAGCCAACTGTGAATATCTATATAATGGAAAAACTTAGCAGTAAAATGAAGCAAACTTCTAATACGCAACATGAATGAATGCTAAGTGAAAGAAGCCAGTGTCAAAAGGCTACAAAGTGAAGTGAAATAGCTCAGTCGTGTCCGACTGTTTGTGACCCCATGGACTGTAGCCTATCAGGCTCCTCTGTCCATGGGATTTTCCAGGCAAAAGTGCTGGAGTGGATTGCCATTTCCTTCTCCAGAGGATCTTCCTGACCCAGGAATCGAACCCGGGTCTCCCGCATTGGAGGCAGACGCTTTACCGTCTGAGCCACCATAATTTAACCCATATGACAATCTGGGAAAGGCAAACATGTAAGGTCTGAAACAGGTCAAGAATTATGTCAGGGACAGGGTGATGTCTTGATTATGGTGGTGCTTACACTTCTTTATGTATTTGTCAAAACTCATAGGACTCTACACTTTTTAGTGAATTTTACTGTACATAAGTTATACCTCCAGAAACCTGACTTTAACAAAAAAAATGAGTGTGAAATTTCATAATTTTTTAAAGGATACACCCTCTTTTGATTTTACTTCCAGAAAATAGTTGAACAAATGTGTAAATATATATGAACAAAAATATTCTAATTGAAGTATTGTTTGTCACAGGTAAAAATTGAGAAAAAAAAACAAGCACTACCACTCCAAAGCCACAGGATTGTTTAAACAGGTTTCTATTATACAATACTTTGCAGTTTAAATTTCTGGCAGAAATATACACTTACTGATACAGAAAAGTGTTCACCAAATAGTGTCCAGGGAAAAGGTTACAATTATGTATATAGTTTGGTCCTATTTTTGTAAAACAAAAATGTATACACACAAAATATGTGCATTTAGTTATAGCTTCATAGAAAAAATTGTAAGATAGCAGAATGCTAATAGGCTTATCTCTAATTGGGAGAATTTTGAGTGACGTTATTTTTCTTTTCTGCTATTTTGAATCTTCTCTTTTCCTTAAAATAATCAGGTATTATTTTTTTAAATAATATTTAAGAGGAAAAGAGACAAGACATTGCTAAGATCTGATATTCTCTACCATTCTGGAGTCAACTCCAACGTTTCCTTTTCATTTTTTAAAAAAGGAGTAAACAGTCAATTCTTCCCCATGTGTGTGGATTTGTAACCAACTTGTGACAGCGCTATTTAAATCAAACACATGAAACAATAAGCATATTCGATAGTAGAAAGTGAGGAAAAAGGGGAGAATTAATAACTGCATTTCACGTTTGCAGATGTTGCCCACAAATGACTTGAAGCTTTAAAAAAAAAAAGGTTTGTTGATTTTGCATTTCCTCCTCAAAGCAATGCCTCCCCATCAGCTGCAAGGAATACGCAGAAGTAGCCAGAGTCAAAAATGTCACCAGTGTTTAAAATTTTTGGTTTTGTTTTTAAAGTCTCAATGCATTTTGAGCAGTGAGTCTGTCAGAGCTTGATTCTTTGTCCTAGTAATATTTCTATATGACCCCAGCCAAGTCATTTTACCCTTCAACTCATGCTTTTAAAAAAAAAAAGTATAGATATTTAGAAGCAAATAAAATGTCAGTGAAAGCACAGCCTGTTCTTTTGCTTTAAGGTTCCAAAGAAAACCAAATCATTTGTCACAATCTGATCTGAGAGCAGACTAATTATCTGGGGGATGATTAAGCCAGTAATAGGGGCATCCCAGTGGCTCAGAGGTAAAGAGTTTGCCTGCAATGCAGGAGATGCAGGAACCAAGGGTTCCATCCCTAGGTCTGGAAGATCCCCTGGAGGAGGGCATGGCAACGCACTCCAGTATTCTTGCATGGAGAATCCCATAGAGGAACCTGGCAGGCTACACTCCATAGGGTCACAAAGAGTCAGACACGACTGAAGCGATTGAGCACAGCACTAAGCCAGTAATAAGCTACCTGCGGTCACAAGATCTCATTTTGCTATATTATTCTCTGATTCCCATTCCTACAGCAATTTGCACATAACAATTCTTTAAAAATCAAAGAAAAAAATATCTTTAACAAGAATCTTCTCACTATTGAAGGGAAGCAGCTTAAGTGTTAGTGTCTTTTGTATGGGTTGTCACACACAACCTTCACTTGAATTAGATGAATGGTAGAGAATAAAAAGAAAAGGGAAAAGTCAGGCAGAATGAGGAGGCCACCAGAGCAGCTGGAACAAATTATTATAATTTCCAGGGTGGCGCTACCGGTAAAGAACCCGCCTGCCAATGCAGAAGACATAAGATACCTGGGTTTAATCCCTGGAGGAGGGAAGATCCCATGGAGGAGGAAATGGCAACCCACTCCAGTATTCTTGCCTGGAGAATCCCATGGACAGAGGAGACTGGCGGGCTACAGTCCAGTTCAGTTCAGTCGCTCAGTCATGTCTGACTCTTTGCGACCCCATGGACTGCAGCACACCAGGCTTCCCTGTCCATCATCAACTCCCGAAGCTTGCTCAAACTTATGTCCATCAAGTCACTGATACTATCCAACTATCTCATCCTCTGTCGTCCCCTTCTCTTGCCTTCAATCTTGCCCAGCATCAGGGTCTTTTCTAATGAATCAGTTTTTCACATCAGGTGGCCAAAGTATTAAAGTTTCAGCTTTAGCATCACTCTCTCCAATGAATATTCAGGACTGATTTCCTTTAGGATTGACTTGTTTGATCTTGCAATCCAAGGGACTCTCAAGAGTCTTCTCCAACATTAATTATCCAACACTTCAATTCTTTGGTGCTCAGCTTTCTTTATAGTCCAATTCTTACATCCATATCATGACTACTGGAAAAACCATCACTTTGACTGGATGGAGCTTTGTCAGCAAAGTAATGTCTTTGTTTTTTAATATGCTGCATAGATTGGTCATAGCTTTTCTTCCAAGGGGCAAGCGTCTTTTTAATTTCATGGCTGCAGTCACCATCTGCAGTGATTTTGGAGCCCAAGAAAATAGTCTCTCACTGTTTCCATTGTTTCCCCATCTGTTTGCCATGAAGAGATGGAACCGGATGCCATGATCTTAGTTTTTTGAATGTTGAGCTTTAAGCCAACTTTTTCACTCTCCACTTTCACTTTCACCATGAGGCTCTTTAGTTCTTCTTTGCTTTCTGCTATAAGGGTGGTGTCATCTGCATATCTGAGGTTATTTCTCCCTGCAATCTTGATTCCAGCTTGTGCTTCATCCAGCCCAGCATTTCTCATGATGTAGTCTGCATAGAAGTTAAATAAGCAGGGTGACAATATACAGCCTTGATGTATTCCTTTCCCAATTTGGAATCAGTCTGTTGTTTCATGTCCAATTCTAACTGTTGATTCCTGACTTGCATACAGATTTCTCAAGAGGCAGGTAAGGTGGTCTGGTATTCCCATCTCTTGAAGAATTTTCCACATTTGTTGTAATCCACACCATCCAAGCCATTGGCATAGTCAATAAAGCAGAAGTAGATGTTTTTCTGAAACTCTCTTCCTTTTTCGATGATCCAGCAGATGTTGGCAATTTGATCTCTGGTTCCTCTGCCTTTTCTAAAACCAGCTTGAACATCTGGAAGTTCACGGTTCATGTACTGTTGAAGCCTGGCTTGGAGAATTTTGAGCATTACTTTGCTAGCGTGTGAGATGAGTGCAATTGTGCGGGAGTCTGAGCATTCTTTGGCATTGCTTTCTTTGGGTTGGAATGAAAACACCTTTTTCAGTCCTGTGGCCACTGCTGAGTTTTCCAAATTTGCTGGCATGTTGACCAGCAATATTGACGTGCTAGAAATGTTTAACAGCATCATATTTTAGGATTTGAAGTAGCTCAACTGGAATTCCATCACCTCTGCTACAGTCCATGAGGTCGCAAAGAGTCGGACACGACTGAATGACTTAGCATGCATGCATCATGATATCCTTCCTTGAAGGTAAGGCAGCTTCTTAAATATATTAAGGAGAACGCTGCTTTGACACAACGTAGTCTTTGGTGTCACTCTTAGAGACAGTGAAGCATGGGTCTGCCTGCTGTGGAGTGGCATTTTTTATGTTCTTATATATAACTATAGACCCAGGCTATGCAACCATCACAAGACTGTTGGCATCAGGTAAAGAAAATCTCACTACTAATTACCCATTCCTCTTGGTTCCCATAACACTTTGTTTCACCACTATTTAGAACTTCTCATGGCTGTATTCTGGTAATTGGGTAAGGTATCTGCATCCCCTAAAGAGACTGTGAAATTCTTGAGGGCCGGGATTGTGGCTTATTAATTTTTTATTTCTAGAGTCTGCCCTGTTGCCTAGCACTCAATGTATGTTTGTAAATTAGTGATGGTATTGTTGCTAACCTCTGCAAAAGCGACTGCAAAGAACAATTCTAGTTCGCTAGAATCTCTACAGAGAATGGCAAACTCCTGAGAATTCCCTGGTGGTCCGGTGGTTAGGACTCGGTGCTTTCACTGCCATGGACCAGGTTCAATCCCTATCCAGAGAACTAAGATCTTGCAAGCCACGTGGTGCAGCCAAACCAAACAAAGAAAAAGGCAAACTCTATCACCTCTGCTCCTTCAGTAGATATACAGCACTGGTTCTCAAGTGTGGACCCTCAGACCAGTACCATCTCCCTAGGTGACCTGTTAGAAATGTAAATCTCTGGGCTGCTCTCACCTTCTGAGAAGGACCCACATTCTGCCCATGGAATGTGTCCTCTACTTTCACTTTACTATGGCTTGCTCTTGAATTCTTTCCTGTGCCAATCCAAGGACCCTCACTTGACAGCCTGTCCCCAGTAATTTGACTAAGACCTGGGACATGACCATCCTCTTGTGCCCCATTTTCTTGCAACCTCTTTGCAAAGTATATTAATAAATCTACTTCTTGTGTGTGTGTGTGTGCTCAGTCATCTCCAACTCTTTGAGACCCCACGACTGCAGCCGACCAGGCTCCTCTGTCCATGGAATTTTCCAGGCAAGAATACTGGAGTGGGTTGCCTTTTTCTTCTCTGGGGATCGTTCTGATTCAGGGATCAAACCTGTAGCTCTTACGACTCCTACATTGGTAGGTGGATTCTCTACCACTAGGGCTACCCGAGAAGCAAATCGACCTCTTACCTATCAAAAAAATGCAAATTTCTGGACATACCCCAGACCTACAGAATCAGAAACTTTAGGGGCAGAGGCCCAATAATCGGTATTTTAACAAGCTTTCCAGGTGATTCTGATGTACAATGATGTTTGAGAACCCAAAGGAGAAAGTTCAGTGGTGTCTATGTCTTTATCCTGGTTTAGCTTAGCAGCTATATACCTAGCCAAGGGAGAATCCATAAATCCCTCAAAACTCAGTCTTTAAAGGGTATAACAAGGGAGCTGAGATGATGACTGAGGACTCTTCTAGCCTAAAATTCTGGGAAAAGGCAGAAAGTAAATAAATGTTCCAATGACCAGATGCATTCATTCAATCAGCAAATATTTATGTACCAGGCAGTGCTCTGAGCATGGAATCAGTGCATGACACAAATTTACTCCTTTTGAATTAAAATTTTAATTTTTAATTAAAATTGTTCAGACCACAAACTTGGAACTGTCTTCTGTCTATCAGATTCTTCTACTGCATCTGCCACGCAATGTGAACTGGAAAACTGAGAAATGATCCAAAAGAGTTCTGGCCACCTTCTCCCCTAAATTACTTTGACTTTAATTCTTGAAAGCTTCTGTGCTTGTTTAAGAGCCTTCAGTACCAGTGTGTTAGAAGACAAGAGAGTGATAATAAGCGTGAGTATCACAATAGACTATCTCTGGATCTGTGTTACTTACGTCACAAAGTTCCTTGCTCTTTTAGGAAACTGAATCCATCTAATTCTGTCTCCTCATCAATTCTCTCTTCTAAGCAGTGAGTCACCACCTGGACTGTTTGAGTAAGTTCCCTGTGTCGACCGTTCCTCTTTCCTTCTGACCTGACTCCCTCCCTCCCTCACTGAACTCTCATTTTCCCCACCACACAAATTCAGAGCACTTAGTGAGTTACTGTAAGGTGTTTCAGACTATTTAGAATGTTTAGTCAGTTTAAATATCCTTTTAAAAAAGGGCCTTTTAAGAAAAACCAACCCAGAAGTCACCAACACTTGGATACCATCGATTCTCTGCCCAGTTCCCATTTCACTGCATTTGGAAGGACAGGAGATGGCGCCAGAAAGCCATTTTGGTTTCCAGTTGGGTTTTTCACCAAGCTCAGAACGAGCAAAGGGCTAGAGAGTTGAAACAAAACCGCCAGAGTTTGAGAAGCAACTAAGGTCAGGGGAGGTGAGGTGGGAAGAGTTTTTTGTTTGTTTTTTTAATCATATAACGGTCCTCTTGACACTACTCCAAATCAGCCCGGTAACAAAAGAAATATCCATAGTAAAGATAAAAATAAAGACAACCCCAATAAAAATTTTAAAAATTAATAAATACAGGCAACCCCCTGGAGTTTGCCACCTTTCCCCTCTTTCCTACATACCAGGGCCTTTGTCCATTGAGGAAACACACAAGGGCTGGGAGGGGCTGCTCACTCCCAAGTGGGAAGGCGCTGATTTGAGGCTGAGACATCTCGGTGAAACTGTATCCACTTGTATAGGCAAAATCCCAAAGCCCACCAGCAGTGAAACACTTCCGAGAAGGAATCACATGCAAGACATTTTGAACTGGAACTTTAAAAAAGTTTTTAAAATTCATGGACAACCAGGAGGTGGCGCCTGACAAGACACATTATCTCTCTCGGGAGGCTGCATCGCTGCCCTGGACACTCCAGGGAACTCTGTCCTGGCAGAGGTCATTCTGTCCAGGCCTCTTCTTTCCTACCTTGCAAAAGAGGTCTCTGCTTACTTGCTTGCTTTTTTCTGTTCCTCTGTGTTAACAGTCATGATTCCCAGGAAGTCTACTTTACACTTTAAGCCTTTTCTTCTTCTTAGATGGGATGAGAGGGGTTTAGGGGGAACCTCAAAACATAAAATTTTTCTGGAAGGGAAAAATAATTTGAAGGGTGATGAAAGAATTAAAAAGGATATGGCATCTGCAAAATGGCTTTGCTTTGCAGATCAATCACAGTGGACGGAAAAGCAACCAGGCTCCTGTTTCAGCAGGGGCTGATGATCTAGCATATGCTTTATTTCTGTTCACTTGGCTTTTATCCTGCCCCCTTATTTAGTTTCTGCTCCCTTTGTTTTGACTATTTATTGCTACTGGGCAGGAGCAGGGAGGGCACAGGGACCTCACATGGGTGCCTCCTCCAGGCTGAGACTCTGGTGAGGGAAGGGAGAACTGGGGCCAGTGTTTGGCCTGAGGTTATCTTTGAGTCTCACAGTTCATAATGAGGGATTTAGGATGTACATTCCAGTCAGGATTTCCAGTCCCATGGGGGAACAAGCACCAGCCTGCATTCCTGAGATTCAACAGCCTCTCTGCTCCACTTGCCCAGCTCTCCGGCAGCAGGTCTCACTCAGCCCCCAAAGTCCCGCCCCAGGCTTTGGTTAGGCGAGTGGGAAGACCCTGGGCCCCTCTCCCACTCCAATGTGATCACATGGTCTCTCCTCTCCCTCCCCTCTCTTAGCCTGGAGTCCACCTTTTCTTTTTTTTTTTTTTTGATGGTGGTAGTGACTGTTTCTAAGGTCTCCCCGCCTTTCCTCCTGCCCTGGCCACCGTGCCCAGGGTCTGTGTCCTCTTCAGTGACAAAAGCCGCCCTAGATCTGGGTTCCCTGGGGAGGGAGGTGGCTGGGTCTGGCAGTTGCAGCCGCTGTCTCTTCATGGTGCTGCTGCAGCCCCTCCCCCCGCTGGGCACACAAATGGGCTTTATCTAGCAAACAAAACCACCCCCCACCCAGGCCACAAAGGCACGTGGACCCAGCCTCACCGTGGGAAGGGGGTGGTGACAGGCGCAGGAGAAAGAGCGCTCCAAACGAGCTCTCCTCGCCCGCCTCACTTCTCTTCCTCACTTTCCACAACCAAGGTTTTAGTCCTTGACTTCCTACCCTCCAGCTGCACCCTGAGTCCCCCGACTCCTTTTAACTCCTCACTCTTCCTATTTCAGGGCACCTCACATTCTGCAGGGATTTGGGCACGGGGCCTCCTACTATCTGTCCCACACCCAGGGAGTGGCCCCTCAGAGGAGAAGCCAAAGTCCCTCGGAGGGGGACTGGATGCGACCCCAAAGGATCGGACCCCCAAAACCTCCATTCCTGCTCCTGCCCATTCCCAGGGACACCTTTCTCCACAGTGGATAGCAGAGGAAGGAAGAGCTCACCCCAGCTGGATTACTGAGCCAGGGCCAGGGCTCCCGTTTTCACAGCCGCACTCTACTCCGAGCAGGGCCATCCTGCATGCTTAATCGGCTATTTAAGGAGCTGTTCGCCAGCAACCCAGGCAGCCCCCCCCCACCCCCAACGTACACCCGTCCAGAGCCACCTTAAAAGCAGGAGGCAATTGGAAGTAGCTGGCCAGCAAGTGAAGACTCCAAAGAAAGGTAAAAAGAGAGAGGGCAGAAAGAGAAGCAGTGAGATTTATCCTGGGACCAGAAACTCACGGTACCCCCACGGAAAACCAAATCCCTTGGAAGCCCGCAGGGACACAAAGACAGCAAGAGAGAAAGACAAATACACTCAACTCCGGGAAACTCCTGTCCTCCCCCCAGCAACCCCGCCCCTCTCTCCCTCCCCCCCTCTCTCTCCCTCCCCCCTCTCTCTCCCTCCCCCATCTCTCTCCCTGCCCTAGTCCTCTCGTCCCCAGACCCCCAGTACCTTGCACTCCTTCCGGCCACACCATGTTGTTCTTCACCCTCCTGCTAGAGGTGATTTGGATCCTGACTGCCAACGGGGGTAGGTACATCTGGGTGTCTGAGTGTCTGTCTGTGCTGATGTACACATGTTGCCTTGCATGTTTAATGGAGGAAGAGTGTAAAAGGAAGCCTTGGGGCTAGAATAATAGGCTCGGGCTCAGGGATGGAGGGAAAGAGAGAGGACTCAGGAGGAGACCACTGTCCTTCTTTGCCCTTTGATTTTCCAGCTTTGTTGTGGGTGGGGATGGGGGCAAACTGGCCTGGGGCAGAATATGTACACACGCCTCCCGCAGAATCAATTTGCAGACTACAAAGTCTGTTCAGAGCTCTTTCCCCACTGCCCTAGTCCCAGGCTACCCTCCCGGCCTTCTTTATTTACAAACTCATCCAATTAGGGAGCCAAAGAGACCTGGAGTGAAAGGATAGAGGACTCATGGAGGGGGTGGTCAGGGGAATATTCCTACACCTCCTGCCAAACTCAGCCCCCGATCCCTGACTACAAACCTCATGGCCAAAGTCCCCTCTCCTTTCTAGGTGTGTGTGTGCTAAGCTACTACAGTCGTGTCTGACTCTTTGCGACCCTACGGACTGTAGCCCACCAGGCTCCTCTGTCCATGGAATTCTCCAGGCAAGAGTGCTGGAGTAGTCTCCATTCCATGGGGCGACCAATTTCCCGGTTTTTCCTGAAAGCAGTAGGAATAATAGTCCATATTGTTAGTCCCTTTACGATTTACAAAGGTCTTTCAGGAGCTCCCAGGAGAGGAAAAGGGACCCTCAGGGGAATGGCTGAGGTGTTCCAGGAATGTCCCCAGGACCCCTACCACTCATTTCTGTGATCCCTGTGTCTAGTACAGTATCCAGCACAGAGCAGATGTGGAATTAAGATGTGGTGGAAGAACGGGTTGGGAGGTGTCTAGAGGGCAGGAGGAAAATGCAAAGAAGATGACTGGGCAGAGGGGCGCCTAGTCAAGGAGAGCTGCAAATCTCCACCGAGGAGAAAGGAAAAAAATCAGGAAAGAGGAGGAAGAGATGTGAGACCAGTGTGTTGAGAATTTGGTGGGAGGGAAAGGGCAAGGCTGTTAGCCTGCCCTGAACCAGGGGATTTGAGTTGTTGAGGTGTCCCATTGAGCTGGTGAGTGCAAGCTGCCTCCAGCCTTCCTCTGGGTTGCTTTTCAGAATTGTGTGAACTGAGGGATGAGCCAGTCGAAGAGCCCAGTGATGAGATCAAGGATATCTTAGCAGTCTAAGGGATTTATTTAAGGGAATAAGAGAGCAGAGGTTGCAGGAGGCAGGCGGCAGGGGGTGGAGATTTAGAATTTTTCCCCAAAGTTTCTAGCAATTTGAAAAATGCAGAGACAACCTGCAGGAAGGCCTCCTTTTCCCCTTGAAGCAGTTTGGCCCTGGGTGAGGGCTGGACCAGCAGACCCCAGACCTTCCATCCAGAAGACAGGACTGCATGAGAGCCTGGCATGTGACCCAGCTGGCAGCTCTCATTTCCACACACAATGCTTTACTTTCATCCTGTCCCTGCCAGCCTGGCTGCCTGACTCCCACCTCTCCTAGTCATCTGGGAACCTCGGGAGCAGAGGTTCCTGGTGATGGAGAAAACTTGCTTTAGAGTTACTGGGACAAGAAGGAGAAACGTAAATGTTCATTTACAGCTCAGTGCCTGGGTTTGTTCATTTACAGCTCAGTGCCTGGGTTCGTACAAAGCTTCAAAGCGAAGGAATAATCGCCCTCTCCTCTCAGCAAGATGGCCCCGACTCTGAACTTCTTGCCCCTCCCCTTGTTCCAGTCCCCTTCCTCCAAACTCTCTGCCTACACCCTCACCTCAGCCCAAATGTTAGGCTGGCTTGGCACAGGCTGGAGAAGAGTGAGGGTTGGGCATTTTGCACATTTGGATCCAGGTTAATTTTAGTCTCCTGGCTTTATCTCTTTTCAATTCTCCTCCCCCTTTACTCAGCGAGCACAAGCACAGCCTGGCTGGTGATTTTAAATAGACCCCCGACCTTTCCACTGCGGTGTCCAATTTCAGGGCTTCCTTTGGGAAGTGCTGGAAGGAGGGAGAAGAAAGGGAGGGGGGAAGTGGAGGCGCTCCCTGCCTCGGGCTGCGCTGGCTGTAACTCAAGTTACTCTGCCTTGCAGGTCAACACTGGACGTATGAGGGTGAGAGCAGAAACCCAGGCCTACCAACGCCCCTTCCTCACTGGGACCTCTTCACCTGGTGGGAAGACTTATGCCACGTGGGTGGGGAGGTTTCTGTTAGCTTTTCATCCTAGCTCCTGCCTTCCGCAACTCCCCATGCCCCAGCTTTTGCTCAGATTGATTCTTAGACCCTGTTCTAACCGTCAAATCCCACACCCCCTGATTCAGCAGAAAAGCCAGTTATGTCCTCAATCACTCTCTGTGGGAGTGAGAGAGCTGGAGTGGAGAGGGAAGCGGGTGGGGGAAGGTGCCATAAGCTTAGCTGCCAGTTCTCCTCCTTGCTCATTCTATCCTGATCGATCCTACCCCCACCTGAATCTGGAACCGGCACAGAACCTGAGGTCAGGGGTGAGGGAGAGGCCAGCAGGACAGTATGTGACCCTGGCAGAGGTGCAACCAGATTCCTTTCAACTTAACCAAGTCCCTGAGTCAATGCAAGGTCCAGCGTGAGAGCAAGGAGTCAATGATGGGAAGTCAGCAGGTCTGAATCTTAAGGCCTCTTGATAGGCGTTCCCCAGAGACCCTACCTCTCTAGAATAATTTTCCCAGTTTTCCTGCCCTTACTCAAATTCACCTCCCTGGCTCTGTGGACTTTCTGCACATCTCCTCTTCCTCTCATTAGCTCTTGTATCTTCCAACAAGAGAACCAGTAAGTAAAGGCAACTGCTTCCCATTCATCAGGAGAGCAGGGGAATCATCGCTGCCCCTGGATAGGCGATGGGAAGGAACTGCTGCAGCAAGTCCAGCAGGGACTCCCCTCTCACCCAGCCCCGCATAACTGAGGGCTTCATATGGGGTGGAGGGAAGTGCATGTCCGCCTCCACGTAGGTAAATAACTTGGTGGAGGGTTGCTGAAGGGTGGTTGGGGCTGGAGGGCAAGACAAATGTCTGTGATAACCCCACCAGGTCCACATGGTCAAGACCACTGGCCCGCCTCTTACCCTGAATGTGGAAGCAATGCCCAGTCCCCCATCAATATCCAGACAGACAGTGTGACTTTTGACCCTGACTTGCTACCTCTGCAGCCCCATGGATATGAACAGCCTGGCACTGAGCCTTTGAACCTGCACAATAACGGCCACACAGGTAAAAAGACCTGGCCTCCAAGGAGATGTAAGCTTCAGTTCCAATCTTAGGAGTCAGAGGTGAAGAAGCATTCTCCTAACTTCTAAATTCTCAGAAGGTTTTATCTATAAATTTGGAGACAAGAGAATGAGGATGAGGCTCCTGTAGCCAAAGGTGGTCGAGGGGTGGGTGAGCATCACAGTACTGCCTTGATCTTCACTAGAGAAGCAGTGGCTGGGACTTTCAGCCAGTGGTCCAGTGGTTAAGACTCCAAGCTCTCACTGCAGGGGGCACGGGTTCAATTCCTAGTTGGGGGACTAAGATCCTGCATGCCAATGCCCCAGGGTGCCACCAAAAAACAGAAAAGCAGTGTCCTATGGGAAGAACAGAGGATGATACGATTGAATGGCATCACTGACTCAATGGACATGCATTTGAGCAAACTCCAGGAGATAGTGAAGGACAGGGAAGCCTGGAATGCTGCAGTCCACGGGGTCTCAAAGAGTTGGACATGAGTTAGCCACTGAACAACATGGGAAAAACTGGGTGCTGTGCAGAGAGACAGAAAAGGCTGGCCAAGTTTCCCAAGAAGTGGTGGCAACTGCAGGGGAGAGTAGGAATGCATCCATATTACTCCACCAACCCTAACCACTTGCTCTCTTTCCCTCACAGTACAACTCTCTCTGCCCTCTACCCTGTATCTGGAAGGACTTCCCCGAAAATATGTAGCTGCCCAGCTCCATCTGCACTGGGGTCAGAAAGGAACCCCCTGGGGGTCAGAGCACCTGATCAACGGCAAAGCCACAGCTGCAGAGGTACCAGGAGCAAGGTCTGGATTAGGATGTAGTGGTAGGCACTGTTGGTGCCAGGGATCTGGAAACTGAGAACAGTCACACTTGGGGTGAAAGGGCAAGGTTTGTGGGGCAGATTTCCTGCAGCCAAGAGGTGGTGGTGGTGGTGGCAGCGGTGGCTAGGATTAAAGCCTTTGGGACTGGGTAGTGGGGAAACATCAAATGATTTAATTCCCTGTCCTCTGCCTTAGCTCCACATCGTACATTATGACTCTGAGTCCTACGAAAGCCTGAGTGAGGCTGCTCAGAGGCCTCAGGGCCTGGCTGTCTTGGGCATCCTCATTGAGGTCAGTGGCCCCCAATCCCTCCGAGGGCCCCCTCCACTCCCTCTGCATCCCACAGTCCTATTCTGTCCGTCTGTTGCTGCTCATCCTCCCAAGACAAGTCAGCAACCCATTTAGACCATGTATCCTACACACAAATGTCTGACTTCTAACATGGACTCATCTTGAACACTCTCCCCCATTTCTTCCCCATCCAGGTGGGTGAGACTAAGAATCCAGCTTATGAACACATTCTGAGTCACTTGCATGAAATCAAGCATAAAGGTGAGCCCTAATAATCTATCTTAAGACAAAGTCACATTAGACTTCAGGGAAATTTCTCAAGGCCTGAGAGGCCTGGGATGAGGCAGTGAGTTAGGGACCAAAGTGTTTGCTTCTAGGAACCCTGTCTAGGTAAGCAAGGGTGCAGTGAGGGAGATGAGCCCGAATCTGTCCTTGCCCAGATCAGAAGACCTCCGTGCCTCCCTTCAATGTGAGAGGGCTGCTCCCGCCGCTGCTGGCACAGTACTTCCGTTACAACGGCTCGCTTACCACTCCGCCCTGCTACCAGAGTGTGCTCTGGACAGTCTTCCATCGAAGGGCCCAGATTTCCACGGAACAGGTGAGCAGTGGAGAGGTGAGGCAGCAGAGTTGTAACCTCAAACCCTTCCCCACTTCCCAAAGCAAGAGCTGCTTGTCCCCGAGTCCCATGCTTCTGTTCCTCAGCTGGAAAAGCTTCGGGAGACATTGTTCTCCACGGAGGAGGAGCCCTCTGAGCCACTGGTACAGAACTACCGAGCCCCCCAGCCTCTCAATCAGCGGATGGTCTTTGCTTCTTTCATCCAAGGTGACTGTACAGGGCCTGGAAAAGGGGAAGTGAAACTGGGGAATTCAGTGGCAGGAACTAGGATGCCCCTAGGAAGGAAAAGAAGGCTAAAGGGGGAAGGGATTCTCAGGCCTTGCTTGGACTGGGACCCACCATGCCCCAATGTGCCCAGCCCTCAGGGCTGGCACAGGGCAGCTTCTAGCTGGCTGGGGATCTGGTCTCGCTGACCCAGGTTTTCTTCCCTTGCAGTGGGACCCTCGTATACCACAGGTAAGATGGTCTTTCCCAGGTAACGAGGTGTGGGGTTGAGGGTATGGTGCTCCTCAGGTTAGGGAAAGGCTCACTATCTATGTCAGTCCTAGGCAGACACCCTCCATCTCTCTCCCAGGTGAAATGTTGAGTTTGGGAGTAGGAATCCTGGTTGGCTGTCTCTGCCTTCTGCTGGCTGTTTATTTCATCGCTAGAAAGATCCGGTGAGGTCCTACTCTCCAATCTTCCAGTCCTTTCTTTTGTCCCGAAAAGCATGCTCCTAGTCCACCTCTAATCTATTTCACATTGGACACTAGGCATTTCCACGAACCATTCTCCCTTCCAGGAGGAAGAGACTAAGAAACCGGAAAAGTGTGGTCTTCACTTCAGCACGAGCCACCGAGGCATAGACTCCTTCCTGGACACTTCAGATGCCTTCCACTTGCTCGGCTGTCACGGCGCTTGTCAAGTGAGGCGCTGGAACTGGCCAGAAAATACTGTAGGAGTAGGCCAACACCCCTCTTTCCTCCAGACAGTCCCTACACAGCGGTATGGACAGGCTTTCATTCAAGGAAGAACAGAACCTTCAGCCTCTCAGAACATGGAGATCAGGACAGCCCTACGGTGACAATGCGGAGGCTCAACTGTGTGTAGCTGTAGGGGGATGTGGCCCACAGTCCCCCGTCCCCTCATCTTTATAACCCTGTCCCTAGATAGAGCTGTAAGAGCTCCCCTTAGGAAAAAGGGTTGCTGCTGTTTATTTTGGGTTTTTTTTTTTTTGCTCAATATATTTGGAAATTAAAGCTGCTGACCCCACGTCTGGTTTTACTCCTGGAGCTCTTGAGAACGGGAGTGTTGCTTAATGCCCCAGATGGCATAGGTGGGCAAACGGAAGCATGGGTGAGTAACTCCTTTGACTCCAGTCCTGGAGGAGGGGAGATCCACTTCTGGAAGATGCTTAACCCAGAGTTTCTGACATGAGTTCAGATTCCCTGCCCTCGCATCGAAGCTATCCTTGGAGGGAACCAGAAATTGCCAGGTTAGAAAGGAGGTTGGAAAAGAGCCATGAGAGGACAGAAACCTCATTAACACGTTATCCCCTCCTTTTAAAGCCAAGTTCCCCCACAATTATAAAGTCCTTTTTATTAGTCAAAATCACAAACACCTCGATTAAAAGGATGGGATACACCACCCTCAGCAGAAAATGATACAGTTTATAGAAAACCTCCCCGCCCCCACACACCCCAATTAAAAACTAGAAAAAAATCTGCCCTCCTTCCCTGTGATGTCACGGTAGGCTGACTCCTCCAGGAGCACTGCAACTCTGGAGTGGGCCAGCTCCCCGCAGCACCCTCCACTTCACCTTGGGGAGAGGAGGGATGCTGGTGGTCAAGGAGGTTAAAACATTAGTTCCAGTAATACCAGTTCCCAAACATGCACTTCCTTCCTTTCCCCCAAAGCCTGGGACCAAGGGGAAAGCTGGACAGGTATAAGCCCAGTCATAAGGAGCAAGTTGAGGAGGGAAAATACAGTCCAAGGAGGTTAGAAGAAGAATTCCAACATACCTCCTCCCTCCCCCCACTCAAAAAAAAAAAAGGCAATTTGGGGTCTTTATCACACCAAAAATAGTTCCCCTCAGACCTGAGAAAAAGACCAAGATGTCCAGTCTGGGGAGGGGGTACTGGGAAACTCAGAGCTCGTCTACCCTTGAACCTCCATTGACTTCATCTCCACGGCAATGGCTAAACTAGGTCCCTTTTCTTGGCCACCTGCACTGTCCAGAACTGGAGATGGAGAAATACAGGGCGAGGAGATCAGGAGGGCACCCCAGGCCCAGGGGTCCCCCCCAAGGTTCCCTCAGTCCTCGGGTGGGATGCGCAGGGCAGAATACACCATCACCCGACTGTCCTCCTGCCGTCGGCCTGCAGAGGGGAAGGGGGGTGAGTCTTGGGCAGAGTGAGGGCAGAGCACTGACACATGGGGAGTCCTGGACAACAAGGGGAAGGGGGGTCCCCAGATGGTGGGGACAAGTGCAGATTCAAACCCACCAGTCACTGACTGGCTGAACCCAGACTGCTCCTGGTAAAGCCTAGAGACTAAAGGTCACACACGAGTGGACAAAGCAAGACCCTGAAGGTGGTGGAACAGACCGACGAGGAGACAGAGAATGCTGGGCAATGGACTGGGCTGGGGCTGGGCTCAGTCATGGGCACTGGGCAGGCAGGTGGGATCTGTCAGGCGATCGGTCCAGGTAGTCAGTCCTTACACGAGAGACTGCGCTGGATACTTCGGAAGGACCCTCCAGCTGTGGTGAAGGCCCAGAGCCCCATGGAAACAGTGACTGCATAGATGGGCAGCAGGCTGGCCTCATACCAGGGGTTCAGGAATGTCTGGTGATGGGGGAAGAGTAGAAAAGAAGTTAGATTCTCCCTCTAATCCCTATATTCCCATTGTGCCTTTGACCCAAACCTCCCCAGAGATCTCCCTCAAGTCCCCCAGTCCTTCAGAGCACCAGTAAGTATCTTGTGATCTTCAGCTCCCCCAAAGGTTTCTGCTATTCCTGCTCACCTCAGGCCATCTGCATTATGGTTTGATTAATCCATTCAAACTCCTCCCCAGAGAATCCCCAGAGCAGGATATATAATTGACGCTGAGGTGAGAGACGTCTCAAGACTCACCTTTCTGCCTCCTCTCAATACAGATTTTTAAACGTTAAGAAGTGAGGATGTATTTCCCCTCCATCCCACTCACCATTAAGTTCTTTTCTCTCTAACTCAGGCCCCTGTCCCCAACTCACCAGTCCCGATGTCAGTAGGTGACTCCCAACCACCAGGCCCAAAGCCCAGTACCGTCTCCTCTCACAGGCATCAAAGAACACAACTCCCCAAAAGGTATGGAGCAGGATAATGGCTGCTGTCAGAAAGGCTGCAGGGGGGAGATGGGGATGAGATACATCCCTCGTCTTCTCCCAGCCTCCTGAGATGCTGAGCCAAAGAAGTCTCCCAGGGAGGGCCAGTAAATCAGGTGAGGGCTAAGGGATGGATGGGGCAGGACGACAAGAAAGAAAGTGGACCTTACCTGAAGTCAAGAAGTAATAGGGTGAGTCTCCATGGATCCCAACCACACCTGGCCCAAGTGCATCAGCCAAAATATTGATAACAGAGAAGACACCACTGATGATACCGAAGGAAAGACCAGAAACTGGGGGGAGGGAGGGTCTCATCAATGCCAGAGATCGCTATAGCCTGACTGCCAGTGATCCCTCCCCATTCCCAGGCACAATTTCCCCCCCACCTTCTCTCCCTCCAGGCAACCTAGCCTTGGAAGTCAGGTGTGAAGAAAAACAAGAAGCCACTTAGGACAAGTGGACGTTTAGAGGGTTCCCTGGGAGAGACGAGTGTCCAACTCCCTCCTCCAGTCCCTCTCCCTTGGCTCACCATAGGCCATCTGGCGGATGGAGATGGGTGATCTTCCGTCCTCACTCAGCGATGCTAACCCTTCATCTGCCTTCCTGGGGTGTGGTGGGGTGGGTGGGACAGGGGAAACATGAGGGAGGGCAGGAATCTCCTTTCCCTCTAATGTCTTCCCTTAGTGCTTCCTCGTCCAAACCACCACCCAGGGCTGCCCCATTTATAGTTCAGTCCTCTGCCCTTCTCCCCTCCAGACCATCCCATCTTCTTACTTAAGCAGCTTGTAGTAGGCAAAGCGGAACACCTCCTGTAGAAGGACGGAGACTGCAGCACCAAATATCAGAAGGCCATACTGTAGCCGGGCATCTGACCGGTCGGTCACATGGACCAAGATGAACCAGACCACAGAGGCCAGGAGCAGGGAGACCAGCCAGAAAAACGCCCTGAGGAAAGACAAGGGCAATCAGACAAGCAAGGATAGAGGGCATCCTGAGAAATCAAAGAGGGAAACCAATCAAGGCTGCAGCGTAAAAAGCGGAACTTAGACTTCCGGATGGCCAGGGAGACAGGGAGGAGATAGGATAGGTGTCTCCACCAAGGGAGTTTGTAGAGATCTGAATGCAGGGGAAGGCTTAGAAATCTGATTAAAGGGTCTGCAGAGCTATGAAAGCCAGAGTGTAGGAGCACAAGAGGGCGAGGTATCCATTCCTGGATACTCCCGTAGGGACGGGTGAGGTCAGCACAGCCCCTTCACTAGTCTTGGCCCTGGGCCTCTTCTGACGTCGCCGGGAGGAGTATAAGAGGAATCTGTGCGATCCCTGCAAGGAGGAAACCAACTGCGGGAAAGGGCAAATCAATCAGATCCCTGACTCGACCCTTCCCAATCTTCACCTCCAACTTGTCTCCCCCTACTCAGGCTTCCCTTGGAGCGCCCCAGGCGGCTCAGTGGTAAAGAATCCGCCCGCTAATGCAGCAGACTCAGGAGACGCGGTTTCCATCCCTGGGTAGGGAAGATTCCCTGAAGTAGGATCTCCAGTACGGCAACCTACTCCAGTATTCTCGCCTGGAAAATCTCATGGACAGAAGAGCCTGGCGGGCTACAGTCCATAGGGTCGCAAAAGAATCGGACACCACTGAGCAGGAGCAAGACTCAGGTTCCCAGGCTCGCCCCAGGTCCTCAAGCTCCTCTCGGATCTCACTCTTCGGCGTCCTTCCGCGTCTCCCCAACCCCCTAACTCACCCGGCGACCAAGATGATGACGCGAAGCGGGTCTCCAGCCACAGTGATCAAGAAAAGCGCAAAGGCCGGGCCGAAAGCGACAAAAGTGCATCCAAAAAACACTGCGGCCCCCATGGCTGGGCAGCTGGGGGCGGGGTGGAGACCCGGCCAAGAGCGGGGAAGGGGAGGAGCCAGCTAGGGTGTCCGCGTGGGGTGGCGACGCGACCCCGTGAGGGGCGCGGTGCAATGTCACCCCCGGACCCCCGGGGAAGGCGGGGATATCGAAACCCCAGACACAAATCCGCGCGACTTCCTCTACGGAAGCCGAGGAGGGAACAAACCCCTTTGCAGTCTCATGGCCACCTCCCATCTAATCCCCACCCCCTGGAGGCCAATGGAGGGAGAATCCGTGGGGGCGGAGCTGCCGAGGTGGGGCGTGGCTTCACAACCTGCTGGGAGTTGTAGTCCAGCTTTCCTTGCGCTGGACCTCGGACCTGGGAGTGGCTCCTGCCGGTTAAAGCAGTGGGCTGGGCCCTGCCCAGGTTCCTTGGTTCGGTTCGGTTCAGCTTTGGTCGCTGTTTCCTTTCGTTATTTTATGGGGCAGGGTGGTAGCAACCCTACCTTTTCTTGAAGAGCTGCAGAGGGGGAAGATCCTGTTAGAAACTAAAGAACAAATACAAAGAAATCACAGGATAGAGGGTGCCGGGAGATAGGGACGGGTATTGTTCTTACTTGAATGAGAGGAAATGAACTGGAGATACTGCCCAAGAAATGAAGGTTACACTTAAAAGTAGGTGTGCTTTCAACAGGCTAGTGTAGGAAAAATACAATACGGTGTCACTAATGAAGCTTTCATCTGTTATGACAAGCGAATAAGAAAGAAAGAAAAGGAGCCTGGATAGCAATGTTAGGTAGGTTAGAGGGGATTTTGAGTTAGAATTGGGAGTTAAAGCTGTTTGTAAAAAGCAATTATAGCTGTGGAGTTGAAGGAAAACTATCCCCCTCCCCCCACACCACCAAAGTTACTCAGTTCCCTTTATGTCATACTTCCTCTATTTATTTTCTGAAAATGAATATCAGTGGTGTCTTTTCCTCAGACTGGGGGAAGGGAAGGCACAAGGGATGCATTTTAGAGTGAAAGAAAGTTAAAATGTAAGAGGGTACTGTACTTCATTTGGATGGGGGTAGGAGTAGTCCTTAGGAAGGATATTTTGGCAAAAGAGTGCCAGGATGGGAAGGTGAGGAAAACCGGAACATTGCTTTTGAGAAAGTTATCAAAGTACGCCCAAACACTATAAAAATTGTTCAAAGAGCGCCAGGCTTCCTTTCCTTCTGGAAATGATTTATGGCAATGCATAGATGTATATCCACCTAAGAGTTTTACATTTTTTCTGGAAGATTCTGGAAAGCAGCTGAAGGAGTAGATTATATAGAATTATATGAGAACATCCTGGTTGGTGCTCAAGACTCTATATTGTTTTGCTTCTGAGCATAGCAATCCAGAAGAGATGTGGAGAAGACATCATCTCTCCTCTGAGCTGTTATCACAGCATCTTCTGACGTAGGAACAGGCGTCAAACCTATCTTGTTCATTAGTGTTTCCACGGAGACTTGCATAGTGCCTGGCTCGTAGTAGATGTTGAATAGATGTTTATTAACTCTCTTAAATGGTCACTAGACCATTGTTTATTTGTTCATTAACTGCCTTTATTGTTTATTTGTTTATTATTTGTTTATTAACTCCCTTAAATGGTCACTAGAACAAATGGTCACTAGACCATTCAGGTATGACCTAAATCAAATCTCTTATGATTATACACTGGAAGTGAGAAATAGATTTAAGGGACTAGATCTGATAGATAGAGTGCCTGATGAACTATGGACAGAGGTTTATGACATTGTACAGGGGACAGGGATCAAGACCATCCCCATGGAAAAGAAATGCAAAAAAGCAAAATGGCTGTCTAGGGAGGCCTTACAAATAGCTGTGAAAAGAAGAGAAGCGAAAAGCAAAGGAGAAAAGGAAAAATGTAAACATCTGAATGCAGAGTTCCAAAGAATAGCAAGAAGAGATAAGAAAGGCTTCCTCAGCGATCAATGCAAAGAAATAGAAGAAAACAACAGAATGGGAAAAACAAGAGATCTCTTCAAGAAAATTAGAGATACCAAGGGAACATTTCATACAAAGATGGCCTCCATAAAGGACAGAAATGGTATGGACCTAACAGAAGCAAAAGATATTAAGAAGAGGTGGCAAGAATAGACAGAAGAACTGTACAAAAAAAGATCTTCACAATCAAGATAATCACGATGGTGTGATCACTCACCTAGAGCCAGACATCCTGGAATGTGAAGTCAAGTGGGCCTTAGGAAGCATCACTACGAACAAAGCTAGCGGAGGTGACGGAATTCCAGTTGAGCTATTTCAAATCCTGAAAGATGATGCTGTGAAAGTGCTGCACTCAACATGCCAGCAAATTTGGAAAACTCAGCAGTGGCCACAGAACTAGAAAAGGTCAGTTTTCATTTCAATCCCAAAGAAAGGCAATACAAAAGAATGCTCAGACTACCACACAGTTGCACTCATCTCACATGCTAGTAAATGCTCAAAATTCTCCAAGACAGGCTTCAGCAATACATGAACCACGAACTTCCAGATGTTCAAGCTGGATTTAGAAAAGGCAGAGGAACCAGAGATCAAATTGCCAACATCCGCTGGATCATCGAAAAAGCAAGAGAGTTCCAGAAAAACATCTATTTCTGCTTTATTGGCTATGCCAAAGCCTTTGACTGTGTGGACCACAATAAACTGTAGAAAATTCTAAAAGAGATGGGAATACCAGACCACCTGACCTGACTCTTGAGAAACCTGAATGCAGGTTAGGAAGCAACAGTTAGAACTGAACATGGAACAATAAACTGGTTCCACATAGGAAAAGGAGTACTTCAAGGCTGTATATTGTCACCCTGCTTATTTAACTTCTATGCAGGGTACATCATGAGAAATGCTGGGCTGGAAGAAACACAAGCTGGAATCAAGATTGCAGGGAGAAATATCAATAACCTCAGATATGCAGATGACACCAACCTTATGGCAGAAAGTAAAGAGGAGCTAAAAAGCCTCTTGATGAAAGTGAAAGAGGAGAGTGAAAAAGTTGGCTTAAAGCTCAACATTCAGAAAACGAAGATTATGGCATCTGGTCCCATCACTTTAGGGGAAATAGAAGGGGAAACAGTGGAAACAGTGTCAGACTTTATTTTGGGGGGCTCCAAAATGACTGCAGATGGTGACTGCAGCCATGAAATTAAAAGACGCTTACTCCTTGGAAGAAAAGTTACGATTAACCTAGATAGCATATTCAAAAGCAGAGATATTACTTTGCCAACAAAGGTCTGTCTAGTCAAGGCTATGGTTTTTCCAGTGGTCATGTATGGATGCAAGAGTTGGACTGTGAAGAAAGCTGAGCACCAAAGAATTGATGCTTTTGAACTGTGGTGTTGGAGAAGACTCTTGAGAGTCCCTTGGACTGCAAGGAGATCCAACCAGTCCATTCTGAAGGAGATCAGCCCTGGGATTTCTTTGGAAGGAATGATGCTAAAGCTGAAACTCCAGTACTTTGGCTACCTCATGCAAAGAGTTGACTCATTGGAAAAGACTCTGATGCTGGGAGGGATTGGGGGCAGGAGAAGAAGGGGACAACAGAGGATGAGATGGCTGGATGGCATCACTGACTCGATGGACATGAGTTTGAGTGAACTCTGGGAGTTGGTGATGGACAGGGAGGCCTGGCGTGCTGCGATTCATGGGGCCGCAAAGAGTTGGACATGACTGAGCGACTGAACTGAACTGAACTCCCTTTAAAAAAATTTTTTTTTCTTATTTCCTTGCCTCTGAAACCTAAATTGCCTGTCAGACTAGGCCTAGCACACTGTGCCCAGCAATATGTCACTAAATGTTTCTACACTGAATGGAATGAAAATGGGAAGTATAAAAGCAGAGAGAAGGATAAGGTGAACTCCACTCCGGTAGGCTAGGAGGAAGGGAACACACCAAATGACTGAAAGGGGAGAAGAGGTGTGGCATATACCACAGAGAAAGAGTACCTGCTTCCTTCCTTCTCCCATCCTGTGTGCAGAAACTTGAGAAAGAGGTGAGTTGAGGTCAGTACTTAGCAGAGAGGAAGGAACTAGTCTTGACTGAAAGTTTCTGTTGTTTTTTTTTAAATCAGAATCGATGCAGCAGGTGCTTGTAGAGTCGGATGGTGATGCTGACACTGCTCCCATACTTCGTAGTCTGAGATAAACAGAGGGAGGGGACTGTTCTCACTCTAGAAAAAAATGCTTATCCCTTCCACAGAATGTTTTGACTGTGAAGAAAGAGACTGTGATGAAGTCTCAGGGAGAAGGGCAGTTCCGGAGAGGATAGTCAGGGACAGTGAGAGGGAGAGTGAGCTTTTTGTGAGGACTGGGAACAAGGAAGGAAAGTAGGGGAGAGGGGAAACTTCACGGTAAGCTGGGTTTTTTGTTGTTGTTTGGTTTGGCTTTTGGTTTGTGTGTTTTGTTTCAGAAAGTGGCAGCAGGTGGCCTGATTGGATCTGGTCTAGGGCCAGGGAGTCTCAGTGAACATGTTCCCATCAAAATTCACTCTGTCTCTCTAATCTGGGCCGCTGTGACTGAGGACTGCACCGGTAGTAGCTGATGGCCTAGCCAGGCAGCAAGTGGGCGGGAATTCCCCCCATGGGAGAAGAGTTGCTGCAGCTCCTTCGCTGCTTTGGAGGAGGGCAGAAGGCGGGGTAAGTTTGGTGGGAAACGCTGTAACTTCCTTTTTACAAGGCACTAGAGCAGAATCCAGAATGGATGTCCTCTTTGTAGCCATTCTTGCTGTGCCACTCATCCTGGGTAAGTCCATGTCTCTCCCTGGGCTTTTGAGCCAGGTCTTCTAATCATAAATGGGGAGAAACCATAAATGGTGGGAGAAAAGCAAATGAGAGGGCAGGAGGTGCAGTTCAGTAAGGAGGGACAACACTCTCCCATCGGTTGGATGTCAGGGGCAGAGGGAGGACCTGGAAATTAGAGACAGGAAATGGGGAGGAGAGCAGAGTCCTGTCAAAGAAGAGGCAGCTGGTGCGGATGGAGCCCCAGACATGGGGAGGTTCTAACAAGAGTGAACTCAGCTCGCCATCATCACAGACTTGAGTGAGATGAGAGGACTGAAGTGAGAGTGGACTGAGGCGGACTCCTTGAAGGTGGAGCAGTCTGAAACTATCGAGGGAAGTCAGGGTATCTTCTCTACCAGGGAACTGGAGAAAAAGCCTTGAATTAGTAAAGACCCGGAGGGGTGACCTTTAGAATACTGAGTACTGGCTGCCTTCTGTGACAGCGTCCCAGAAGTAGCTTGGCTTCTTCCCTCCTTTGTTCCCTGTCTTCCAGGTGCTCTCATTGTTTCCTTTTCCTCCAGACTGTTGTGTCACTGCTTGGGGTTAAGAGAGCGCATTCAAGGAGTTTAGAAAACTAGCAGGAGGCCTAGAATTCCTGACTCAGTCCTGTCAAAGCCACATATTTTTAATCCTGGGAAGGAAGAAAAACTAATGCAGATGGATCATTTAGTCCGTCTGACTCATCTGAAGAAAGTGGGTGTTAACTGTGTTTTTCAGAGATATCCTGCTAGTTAGCATTGCAACGAGAACTAACGCCCAAGTCCAAAAGCCTAAGGCCGTGTGCATTAGTTAATTTTGAGGGACACTGGTAAGAGATCTCTCACAAATACAGTAGGTCTGCAGCATAATACTGAGGAGTAGATTTGGAGGTCTTAATTTCTGGTGTCTCTCTGCTTCCTACGTTTTTAAGGCTTCGTTTGGGTTCCAGTATGTGAAGGGACCCATTTTCAGTTCTGGGGATTCCCGGATTGAAAGGGCACAGAGTAATGGGCCTTGTCAGCATTAAAGAGCCCAGAAGACTGAGAAGGGTTTAGAGGCACAGAGGCAGGGAGATAAGAGAGGGGAGGCAGAAACAAAGAATACTGATAGAGCTGAGGTCAACCTCTGGTGTCCTTGTGTTGCTAAAGCTTTCCAGATGCCCCTTGACCTCTAGTCCTTATCCTAGGACAAGAATATGAGGATGGAGAAGAACTGGAGGAGGATGACTATTATCAGGTGATCTATTATTACACAATCACCCCCAACTATGGTGAGTACATATAAGGTTCTGATCCTTCACAGGCTGGAGAGAGGTTTGGGAGCAACTCAGTTCTGAGACTCTGACTTTTCCTTTTGCAATGGCATAACTAGATCAGAGAGAAATTTGGCTCTGAGCAAAAGCCATCCAACTCATGATGTTATTTCTCAGACTAGTGATCCTTTAGAAACTGGTTGAAATAATTTGAAAAATTTCAAATCTGCATGATTTTGGATATCAGGTTGAAAATATAAATGCATACACATTCACAAACATTTTTAACATTAGAGTTTGTTGTGTGCAAGTGCTGAGTTGCTCAGTCCTGTCTGACTCTTTTCGACCCCATGGACTTCAGCCCATCAGGCTCCTCTGTCCATGGAATTTTCCAGGCAAGAATACTAGACCTGGTTGCCATTTCCCACTCCAGGGTATCCTCCTGTCCCAGGGATGAACCCAAGTCTCCCGCATCCCCTGCATTGGCAGGCGGATTCTTTACCACTGTGCCATCTGGGAAGCCCTTAAAGTTTGTGGAATTATATTATATCAGTTAATTTTATAACTTGAGCAAACTGAAGTATTCTGAACAATTTCTTCCTCTTCTCTTTTCCGGATCTAGTGCTACCTTTCTGATTTGTAACTACTTATTTTTTTTCTCCTCCCCAGATGACTTTGGTGTGAACTTCACTGTTGATTACTCTATGTTCGAGTCAGAGAACACAGTGGTGAGTGACATCTACACGATCTTCTAGGAGGATCGGGATAGGTAGCAGTTAAAAAGAAACTAGACATTGTTGAAATGTGAATAATGAACAGGAATAAAAACTAGTTAGGTGAAGTGAAACTAGGTCGTGAATCTGAAACAAATTTGTTAGCCACAGCGGGGGATGAAGCCAGAATGCAGTAGGTTTGCTAAGACACTGAAAGGGAGGAACAGTCCTTAAGTTAAGGGAGTTGGTGAACAGGGTGGGTACATAATCCATGCAAACATGAAGTAGGAAAGATCCCTACTATGTGTAAGTCTTGGATGAGAGGTTGGAGGGGAGAAGAGGTTGTGAAGTAAAAAAGAAATCTAAATAGAGAATCTACGAGGATGTTGAACGGAGGCAATGATAACTCTGTTTCCTAATCCTACGGAGGGCAGAACAGGTTGGATGAGAAGGTGGAAGCATCAGAGACTACCATTAGTTATGAAACAGACCGCGCTGACCATCAGAAGCCTGTAACAGAGAAACCAGTGACAATGGAACCAGTGAGTGGACTGGGGTTAAGGGGGGAGGGAGACAGACATCCCTTACCCTGGATGGATCCCCAGACTGGTGATGTGGAGCAGAGGGAAGCTTTGGTGGATGGGGGAACCAAATAACTAGCACTACAACGCAGGTATTCATCTCAGATTGGCCATCATTTCTTTCACTGAGATTTAATGCTAACCTTAAATACAGAACACAGGGAAGAAGAGTTGGTGCAGTTAAATTTCAGTTTAATAGTGTTTAATGTGTTTATATACAAATACAGAGTCTAGTGCTCTGTCATGTCCAACTCTTTTAGATTTCGTGGACTGTAGCCCGCCAGGCTCCTCTGTCCATGGAATTTTCCAGGCAAGAAATACTGGAGTGGGCTGCCATTTCCTTCTCCAGGGATCTTCCCGACCCAGGGATTGAACCCGTGTCTCTTGTGTCTCCTGCATTGGCAGGCAGATTCTTTACCACTTGGCCACCATGTTTTTGTAACCTATGCGTAAAGCTGCTAAGGATGTTGCTGCTAATGAAAAAGAAATCTATGTTATTGTCCTCAAAGTATTCATAAAACTCAAGTTTACACTTATGAAACATTTGGAACAAAATGAAAAGGTTTTTAACAGTGTTAAATTGCATACAAATTTGACAGCATACAACAAACAAGTGCTTTAGGCGGTAGAAGGAGAGAGATTAGTACAGGTTGAAGTTGTCTGCAAGACTCTCAGAAGATGACTGTGCTTGAGATACTTCTTTGAAGAATAGGTGAGCTTTTGATTGGCAGTAAGTTATAAAAGGTTGAAAGCAATTCGGAAGATTAGTTCTTCCAAGAGTGAAAGAGCTGCACAGACAAGGAGGATAGAACAAGAAGGGTATATTTAGTGGTTGAGGTTGATTGAAGGAGATGGTATATGAAAAGGAACAATAGGAAATTAACAAATAAAATGTTCAAGGCTACACGTATTTGCTTGGTAATTTCACATATGGGAACACAGGGCCAAATTACAGAGTTTGAAGTGTCAAGGTAAATTTCAGATTTATAAACAATAGGGGGCCTAGTATGTTCTCCCATGTGCTAAATGCACAATGAAAGTGGTATTTTTGAAAAATGCTTTATCTGGTCGTATGAAGGATGCAATGGACTGGAGCGAAATTAATGAGATTTGCATCCATTAAAGGTCTGGATGAGGGAAGTGAGATTATGTTTGTTTGTTTATTTATTTATTCTTGGCTGTGCTGAGTCTTCATTGCTGCCAGGGCTTCTCCTTCCGTGGCTTCCCTTGTTGCGGAGCACAGGCTCTAGGGCAAGCAGGCTTCAGTAGTTGCAGCTCCTGGGCTCCTGAGCACAGGCTCAGTTGTTGTGGCCCACGGGCTTAGTTGCTCCAAGGCATGTGGGATCTTCCTGGATCAGGGATCGAACCCATGTCTCCTGCATTGACAGGTGGATTCTTTGCCACTGAGCCATCAGGAAAGCCCCAGAAGTGGCATTTTTAATGGAGCAGAGAAAAATAAACACTGAAGAAAATGCCTTGCTTTGGTGATAATTTCACATGAGCAATAAATAAGAGGAGAGTTAAAATAACTTGAGTTTAAAAAATAACTTTAAGTTTTAAATATGGGCATCTGGGAAAATGGTTGACTGAAATGGGAACTGTGATTAGAGATCATAGTGATCAGAGTGATTTAGGGGGGAAGTTATAAATTTGGTATTGGCCAAGTTGAATTTACGGTCACAGCCTATGAGGCTGCTGCTACGTCGCTTCAGCCATGGCCAACTCTGTGCGACCCCATAGATGGCAGCCCACCAGGCTCCCCTGTCCCTGGGATTCTCCAGGCAAGAGCATTGGAGTGGGTTGCCATTTCCTTCTCCAATGCATGAAAGTGAAAAGTGAAGGTGAAGTCGCTCAGTCGTGTTCGACTCTTAGCTACTCCATGGACAGCAGCCTACCAGGCTTCTCTGTCCATAGGATTCTCCAGGCAAGAGTACTGGAGTGAGTGCCATTGCCTTCTCTGCACAGCCTATGAGGGTGTTCTAAAGGTAGCTGAATTAAGTCCGTGCTCCAGCTCTTAAGTGCAAAGTTATGAATGCAGACAAGCTCAGTAGATCCAGTATTTACAGAATACAGAAAGGCCGATGACTGTGCCTTTAGTTAGTAGGAGAGGAATCAACCAAGGAAAAGGAAACAAATTGATTGGAGAGGAAGGTAGATAGCCAAATTTGTATTATATAAGAGAAAGTTTAATATAATCAGTCAAAAGCTACCAATAAGCCAAGGAGAAGGAGGTCATCGATAACCACAGAGAAAGCAGTTTCAACTGAGTGGTTGTACCAAAAACTACTTTCTGTGGCATTAGAGAGGAAATATATTGTGAGGAAGTGGAGGGAGAGGATAGACCAACTAGATGAGAAATCTGGTAATGAAAAAAGAAGCAGAGGACTTCCTTGAAAGTCCAGCAGTTAAGACTCTATGCTTCCAATGCAGGGGCATGGGTTCAATCCATGGCTGGGGAACTAAGATCCCCCATGCCATGAGGTGCAGCCAAGGAGAGAAAGAGAGGAGCAACAGCTAGAAAGGGCCACAGAACCAAAGTGCAGTCTGAAGACAGTTGTACATAGATGGGAGGAATCGGTAGGAATGGAAAGCTGATGACCGACAAGGACAGATAAATATTTTAAAGTATATAGTAGGCTCCCTTTCGGAGAAGGAAATGGCAACCCACTTCAGTATTCTTGCTTGAAGAATCCTGTGGACAGAGGAGCCTGGTGGGCTGCCTGGGAAAATGGTTGCACAGAGTCGGACACGACTGAAGCGACTTAACATGCATGCATGCATTGGAGACAGAAATGGCAACCCACTCAAGTATTCTTGCAGGGAGAATCCCAGGGACGGAGGAACCTGGTGGGCTGCTGTCTATGGGGTTGCAGAGTTGGACACGACTGAAGCGACTTGGCAGCAGCAGGCTCCCTTTAGATTGTAAACTCTGTGAGGGTAGGACCGATGTCTTAATCATATTTATATCCCCCTATGCGGGCTTCCCCAGTGGCTCAACGGTAAAGAATCTGCCTGCAATGCAGGAGCCACAGGAGACCCAGGCTTGGGTCTCCCTGGGACAGGAAGATTCCCTGCAGAAGGGCACAGCAACCCATTCCAATATTCATGCCTGGAAAATCCCATGGACAGAAGAGCCTGGTGGGCTACAGTTCATAGGGTCTCAAAGTTAGACCCAGCTGAAGTGACTTAGCACACATGGCACCTGTGCCTGAACCTGGTGCCTCAGACAGTAAAGAATCTGCCTGCAATGCAGGAGACCCAGGTTCAATCCGTGGGTCAGGAAGATCCTATGGAGAAGGGAATGATTATCTACTTAAGTATTCTTAAAAATTCCAAGGAGCTTGGCAGGCTATAGTCGATGGGGTTGCACAGTCGGACACTACTGAGTGACTAATATGGCACCTAGCACAGCATCATGTGCATAGGTTAAGAAACAAAAAACATGTCACTGAATGGAGTCAGGCCTCCCTAGTATGGTCAGGAATGGCTGAAAGGCACAGGGGAAAGGACTTCTTATAGTGATGGGGAGGAGAGCTGGATCTTTCTCTAAGCTCAGAGGAAAGAAGACAGAGGTTGGCGTAAAGAGATGGTTATCTTTCCAGAGTGGGAGCTGGGTGGCGGGAAGGATGATACTAGCCTACTATGAGGGGATGTCTGTATTTTAGCAGAGTCCAGATCTGAACGACGCTGTATCCGGTCTGCAGAGTCCTGGTCCACTCCTTCTGTCCTGGGCCCTCGTTCAGGGGATGATGTATTTCCTGTAAAAGGTAAGAGTGCAGTCACTGGCCTTGGGGGAGTTTTGAAGTTTTACCAGTATCTCCAGCTAGTGTTCCCAGCCTGGTCAATTCTCAGCTGCTTAAAGGAAGAGGGATCACATTTAGAAAAAGCTTAGCCAACTTTAAGGAGGTTTAGGAGATGTTGAGGCAAAGGCCTTTGTAATAAGAGTCATTACTTTTTCTGAACTGGGATGATTTCAGGACCTCTTAGAGCAGAAGCAGGTGGAAGGGATAAGAAACTTCTCCATTTCCAGTCTGCCTTGAGGAATCAGAGCTGGTTTCAGCCTGGTCTGGTTTAAGGTTCTGCAGGTGCCAGAGGGCAAAATGGGAGGGGCCCTGCAACCTGACAGTTGAGAGGCTGAAGTTCAGAAGCAGGGGCAGGAATGGTTCCCTAATGTAGGGGAGAGACAGTGGAGGAAAGGAAGGAATTTAAGTTGGTAACCACAATAAGAGGCACGAAGAAGTTTAGCAGAAGGAAGGAAAGAAGGAGGGGGACACATCTAATAGATGTCATGAGGAAATCTAGCTCAAAATATAAAATCCGGGCAGTTTCCATAGAGGTGGGAGAACCTGGAAGGTTTCCTGAGTCCCCTGACCCTGATTTTCTGCAAACCACCTCCTCCCCACCTTTTTTTTAGGAGAAGGAAGACTCGTTGATGGGGATTTGGGAAGAAGAGAGTGGAAGATTAAATAAATAAATGAAGTAATCTGGTTACTCTCTACTCCTTTATGAGGGCCAGTTCTAAAGCCACAACACTGAAGAGAGCACCAGGATATGTGGGAAGGATGGATTAGAAACAAGAGTTTAATTCAGTTCAGCCGCTCAGTCATGTCCGACTCTTTGTGACCCCATGAATCACAGCATCCCAGGCCTCCCTGTCCATCATCAACTCCCGGAGTTCACCCAAACTTATGTGCATCGAGTCAGTGATGCCATCCAGCCATCTCATCCTCTGTTGTCCCCTTCTCCTCCTGCCCCCAATCCCTCCCAGCATCAGCATCTTTTCCAGTGAGTCAACTCTACACATGAGGAGTGAAGTATTGGAGTTTCAGCTTCAGCATCAGTCCTTCCAGTGAACACCCAGGACTGGTCTCCTTTAGGATGGACTGGTTGGATCTCCTTGCAGTCCAAGGGACTCTCAAGAGTCTTCTCCAACACCACACTTCAAAAGCATCAATTCTTTGGTGCTCAGCTTTCTTCACAGTCCAACTCTCACATCCATACATGACCAATGGAAAAACCATAGCCTTGACTAGACAGACCTTTGTTGGCAAAGTAATATCTCTGCTTTTGAATATGCTATCTAGGTTGGTCATAACTTTCCTTCCAAGGAGTAAGCGTCTTTTAATTTCATGGCTGCAGTCACCATCTGTGGAGTTAGGTGACAGCAGACTTAGAGGGAATTATTAGGACCGTGGGGAGGGGGGTGGAACTTAAATTTTGGGAAGAACAGAGAAAAGCACCCACAAACAGGTTTATTCACAGCCTATAATTCCCTCTAATTCTACCGTTTTACCTTAACATATACAGTATTGAAACAATATGCTTGGAGAAAGTTGCAGTAGAACCCTTTTATCCTTTTTATAAAATAAGCACGTTAAACAAACATAAACCATCAAAAGCTACTTAGAATAGATTTTAAAAATTCACACCCTCTTCTACTTACTCTCCCCACCCCTACCCCCCACCCCCGCCTCTATGTACCTTTTTCAGTTAGTAATTAGGGCATGCAAGGACAAACTTAAAATTTTTCCCCCCCTTTATCCTTGCGACCCTAATCAGAACTAGGCTGCCCCCTTGCGGTCTCTTCAATGTCATAGCTTTAATCAGCCCACAGTCCCTGAGTCCCTTCCCCTTCTCTTCACAGTGCTCTCAATACTGCAAGGGGAGTTCCCTGGTTGCTTAGTGGTTAGTACTCCGAGCTTTCACTGCTGTTGCCCGGGTTCAGCCCCTGGTTGGGGAACTGATATCCTGCAAGCCTCCCGGTGGTGCAGCAAAGCAAAAAAAAAAAAAAAAAACTGCAAGGGGCAGTGAATAGTAAACTCCGGAGTCTGCCACCCTCCTTTCTTCAAATCTCCTGAGGACCAATGAAGAAACTAAAGCTGAACAAAGGCATAATCTAGGAAATCAGAGACCTACCCGCCTCCCCATTCCTTGTGCTAAATAAAATAGAATTAAGGGTACAAGGCCTGAGGAACCCGGGTAGAAGTCAGGAACAACCCGGCTGGGCTTTGACCTCTAGACTGATGGCGGGCTGGCATCCGAGCTGGTAACGTGTGTGGCGGGTTATGTAAGGAAAGGGCTGGAGGAGCCGCCCCAGTGGGAGCCGGGGAGAGGACGCGGTGTTCTCGGCAGAAGTCCCCACCCTCCTCACCCAACAGGGCAGGAGGCACCCAACTTGTAGGATAAGGAGGAGGAGGGGAGAGTGAAACAGAGACCGGGGAGTCACGAGGGCTGGGCCACGGAGAGCGGAGGGGGGGAGGAGGCGGATACACAGTGGCACACGTCCATGTTCTCACACACGTTGCAGACGCAAGTCGCTGACGGGTTCCACGTGCTGCACTTGTGAGCGGAGGCGCTGAAAGAGGGGGGACAGGGGTCGGTTACCAAGGAAAAACCAAGAGTCCCACACGGCAAGGCTCACGCCTCAGATCACACTACTAGTCTGCACACTCCAACCGCGCGGCTTCGGCACACCACCATCCTATTTAAGGCCACGGGCTCCGCCCTTTTTCTCCCCTCCCTTCTTTTCCACTTTTTCCATCCTCCTCCTTTCCTCATCACCGGGTCCTCCTTGCTAGCCGCATGTAGGGGCGGAGCACAGAATACTTACCATCCAACCAATCGTCCCCCGACAGCCGCTTTATTGGCCGAACCCCTGTATGCTGTAGCAAATGGGATGTGAACTTCAATAACGAGAGTCACGTGTCACCGGGTACACAACCAATGAGGGTGCGAGGTCTGTGTAAGCAGGGGGAAGGCACGTGCGGAGCTGCACGTGTCCCGGAGGGGGAAGGGGCGGGACCCAGTGGGAGGGAGCCTGAGGTGGGTAGCCGAGACTCGAGAGTCTGAGTAGGAGCTGCAGACAGCCTGAACTGAACCGACTGACACAGGTGAGGAGACTCTGACGCCGGGGAGCGATCCGCGCGGGCGGATCAGACCCGGTGGGAGTGGGCCTAGGGACTCGTTGCAGATATTGGTATAGCAAGGATTCGCATCACGTGGCAGGTGCGACTGGAAGTGGTCCGGTGCAGGGATGGCGATCGGAAAGGTTGGGAAGAGGCGGGAGTTTCCTACAGGGTCCCTAGGTGGGTTCAAGTGCAGCAGATTTCTGGCTTGCTGGTGGAGTGAGCTCAGGTAGAGAGGCTCGCTACGGGGTCAGGATGAGACCAGAAAGGAGAACCGGAGAAAGGGATCATATCATGTCATTTACTCTGAACTGAGGGAAGAAAGAACAGTCTGTGTCAGGCTAAGAGCTGCTCCGCAGAGGGCACAAAGGCAATCCGGGTTCTTAGTGGAGGGGGGAAAGGTGGGGAAGATGACTTTTTCTGTTGTGCCCGAGACAAGATTAATATTGGGAAGGGACAGAAGAGATGTTATTACCGTATACAGTACACCCTAGTCTCTCAGTCCGTTTCCCAATCCTCAGATTCTGGTTTCAGACTCCCTCGCTTTGCTCTTCGGTTGCAGGTCCCGATCTTTGGGTACTCCGGGAGCTGCTCTCCAGACCCTGCTTCTGAACCTATGGATTCTCCATCTAGCGTTTCTTCCTATTCTTCCTACTCTCTTTCGTCCTCTTTTTCCACCTCCCCAGTGAACAGTGACTTTGGCTCCCCCTCCGATAGTGAGGGGGAGGACAAGTGGGCTCATGGCCCCAAGCCAGACACTGTTGGGCAGAAGGAAGGTTCTCGGCCCAGCCCTGGTCCTATCCGCTGCAGGCAACGACCCAAGGCTTCCAGTAACCAACATATAGCATCTCACTCGAAACAGCGGGGCTTGGCTTCTTCTATGTCAGGATCTGGGGTCAAAAGATCAAGAGATGGTGAATTGGAGACCTGTATAAACATCCAGGGTTGTACCACAGAAGGAGACCTGCTCTTTGCTCAGAAGGTAAGAGAAAGCTGGGAAAAGGAAACGGGACCAGAGTGGCTTAGTATTCATTTGGTTGATAAGGACCCCACAAGGAGAGTATTGGCTCCCAGGTCGGATGGAAAAATAAGTACTGGTGTGGGCAATTCTTGGTCTTCTCATACCATTTGTCCTGTTTCCCTACAGTGTAAAGAGCTCCAAGGATTCATACCCCCTCTCACAGACCTACTGAAGGGGCTGAAGATGGGTCGATTTGAGAGAGGTAATTATCTGATTAGTTGCATTCATTTGAGCTAGGTTCAGATCTGTCTCTGTCTCCACATGTGTTTTAAATGTGTATTTCTCTTAAGTCTTTGGGGCCTAGATGATTCCTGTTTTCTCCTGTGACAATTTCCTTAGGTGAATCGATTTTAACTCCCTTCTGTCTTTCCTTTCGCTCACTAAATTCTTGAATCTCAATCCTTGATCTCATCTTCTCTCTCCTAACCCCAGGATTGAGCACTTTCCAGCAGAGCGTGGCAATGGACAGGATCCAGCGTATCTTAGGAGTTTTGAAGAAGCCACAGATGGGGTAAGTCCCCTTTGCTTCTTTTCTCTTCTCATAAAGTGGTATTTCCAATCCTGTTCTGTGGCTTTTTTTACACCTAATGGCCTTTTTTTTTTTTTTACTTTCCCTCACAGAGAGCGTTATCTAGGAACTCTGTTACAGGTGGAAGGAATGTTAAAGACTTGGTTTCCTCATATAGCTGCCCAGAAGTCATCATTGGGTAGTAGCAGACACCAGCTGACCAAGGTGAGAAGTTATTATCTGAGGAAAAGGTGGGGAAATAACCAAAGAAATGAAGTGTACATACAGAAAGGGGCTCCCTCTCCCATTTTCTTCTGGGTCTTTTCATCTTTTCAGTAAGTTTCTTTTCAAGGAAGAGAGTGCCTAGATTCCTTCATAGTCTGATTTCTAGATGTTTTTTGGTTCCATTTGTTTGGGTCATTTCTAAGAACTCTATGGAGTTTAACCCCATACCGCATCTTGCAGCTTATCTGCTTTCTGTATAGATACAGAAGACTGTTTACCTGGCCAAATGAATCATGCAGGGAGGTTCCACAGCTTGTCTATGAAAGTCTTTTCTCCTCTGCTGCCCCTAAACCGCTTTTCCTCTCTTTTTAATTCCTACCCAAGGATCCTTGTATCCCTCTGGAAACATGGGTTTTGAGGAATGGTCGCAGTTCTTAAGGAACTCAACATAGAAAATTAGAACTTAAAGAAATTGGAAAATGATGATTCCAATTAAAAACATCAGAAAGACGTTCTAAAATGAATTTGTTTATAAAGAGTGAAAATTTGTGAGACTGTTAGTTTTATTTTGTATATGTCTGAATTGTTGTTTAGTTGCTAAGTTATGTCTGGACTGTAGCTGGACAAGCTCCTCTGTCCATGGGTTTGCCAGGCAAGAATACTAGAGTTGGTTGCCATTTCCTTTTCCAGGGCATCTTCCCAACCCAGGGATCAAACCTGCATCTCCTGCATTGGCAGGCAGATTCTCTACCACTGAGCCACCAGGGAAGCCCTTATATGTCTGAATAGCCAGTGCTATATAGGGTGTGGTATATATAGTAGGCCTTCAAGAATTTGGTTACTAAAACTTTCACTTATTCATGGCCTGGCAGGAAATTATCTATTGCATAAAGCAAGGTATGTTAGCATTACAGAGTTCCCAAGGAAAATCAAGATTTAAGCAGCCAGGTGGAATTAATTTGAAAGCTTTCTCACATAAATTTTTTCTCTTTTCTTCCCCCTCCCTAGTATTTTCCAAGCCACCACAGTTATCCAGCTGCTTCCTCTCCTGCACCTTCCATGGAAAAGATGGACCAGTCACAGCTAGGACAGCTAGTATTAAAACCAAAGCAGCCTTGGCACCTCACCGAATGGCCAGCTATGAACCTCACTTGGATCCACACTACTCCAATTTGCAATCCCCCTCTCAGTTCCCCAGGTACCATCTCCTTTAGCCATGGTCCTTTAGGCACTGGAACCAGCATTGGTGTCATTCTTTTCCTCCAGCATGGAGTACAGCCCTTGACTTACTCAGCCCCAATCACTCCAGTTCCATCTACAGCAGCATCTCCTGTCATCCCTGGTAATCATCAGAAACTATCTGTAGAGGGGTCTCATTATCACAATTTGCTAGTAACTCTGCCATCAAACTGTAGCTGTGCCCCTTCCCCTCCTGGTCTACCCATCTTGACCAGAGAGATGACCACAGGACACCTGGAACAGATGAGAAGCCATCCTCCAGTTGCTCCTGCTGTCCATCCTCTAGACCCCTAATCCAGGACCTAAGACTGTAGTTTCTAATTTGTGTAAATATATGTCTCTTTTTTTTTTTAACTTTTAATGTGTGCATTTGTGTTGAAGAAAGATAAATCCTTTATGATTAAATAAATTTTATATCTAAAGAGTTTACTCACTGGGGGAAATTGAAACCTTTTGCCTCAAATACCAATGTTTCTCCTCTGACCTGCAGAAAAGAAAGGGGAGGGAAATGTGTGTGAACCCAAGCTCCACCAAATTAGAAGTCTGGATGGGACAATATACGTGCTGCGGGAGAGGAAAAGGGACTCTCTGCTGCTAAATTCCTAGGAAACACCTTTGGGACAGTTAGGGGTTCAAAGCTGGGTCTGTTTTTTCATTCAGGCTCAGAAACTAGTACCTTTCCCTTTGTGTCTCTCATGCTTGTAACCTTCCAGCTGGTCCAGACTAGCAGGTTCTACCACTCAGGGGTAGCTCTTTGCTTCACTGGGAGCTGTTGATTCTTGTGGCTAAATGCATAATGTAATCTACTGCTGCCGGGGAAGGGACACCAAAGCCAGAACAGCCACCGTGGTTGCTAGTTTTGAAGAGGAAGGGATGCCTTAGAACTGTCAGAATGGTAAGTCCTCTCAGATGCTTGGCCTTATCATTATTCAAAAAGCTTCAGCTGCTAAACATATGTTACCCAATGTCATCAGACCACAAAAGCGAAGTCTGTGAATTTACTTACCTCTGCTCTCTCCACGTATTGTTCTTTCTGATCTATCCCAGTTTCCATCACAACCATGTCCTCTCCCAGCCTTGGTGATGTATCAGGCTACCTTGTCATTTTACTTATATTGCATATTGGCTGCGTAGCATATTTCTCATAGCTACTTATGCATCTTTCACCTGTTTCTCAACTCCTCTGTTCTCAGTAGATTATTGTCTCCTTTTATTTCAGACAACATGCTCTCTCTTCTAAGGCAAACTGTTCCAGTTGTGCTTTTGATTACCTTTCACCTCTGGAATTTCTGCTGAATTACTTGTCCCTTCTTTACTTTGTAGCTTCCGATTGTTATTGATTTATTTATTCTTTCTTCTTCCTGCAAGTATGATCAGATACCTTCTTTTTGATAATATCTCTTGACTCTAATTGCCCTCTTTCTCATCATTTTTCTATAATTCTTTTTATTTATGTATGTATTTATTTAGCTACACCAGGCTTTATTTGTGGCCCCTGGGATCTTCACTGTGCAGGCTTAGTTGCCCCACAGCCTGTGGGATCTTTCTTCCCCAACCAGGGATCGAAACTGTGGCCCCCACATTGAAAGGTAGGTTCTTAACCACTGGACCACCAGTGGCTAAGGGGAAGTCCCTTTTCTTTAATTCTTGACAGAGTAGTCTAATCATACTCTTTCTGACTCCGTCCTATCACATAATCCTTAAATCTTAAAGCCTAGCATCCACTGCACCTTCTTAGTCTCTAATGATCTTACAGAATTTGAGTATCATAAAGTAGCTTCCACCCAATCAATGGCTAGATCCAGGGGCTTTACAAAGGCTAGGTACTCAGTGCTCTCAGTATCATTTGACACTCTTGGTAATGCCTACTGAAGCTCTTCTCCCTTGGATCTCATGTCAGCACACTATCCTAATTCTCCTCTTACCTATCTGGCAACAACTTCTATATATCGTAATAGCCTCACTTCTGCCCACTCCAGAGTATGGGTATTCCCTTAGGCTCAATCCTTGGCTCTTTAACTATATTCTTTCACTTCAAGCTTTCATCTTCTTCATGGCTCTAATTATTACCTCAACTTAGAAGACTTCTGGTTTCCTCTCCAGTCTCAGTCTTCCCCATGAGATGACATACTGAATGTATACATTTCTGCTGGACAGTTTCATTTACTCATTACTAATACTTAAAACTTATTAAACATTTCAGCATTTTAGAGCCAAGAGGGTGACATGAGAGCGTGATTATTCAGTTGTGTGCTAACCTTTGCAACCCTATGGACTGTAGCCTGCCAGGCTCCTCTGCCCATGGGATTCTCCAGGCAAGAATACTGGAGTGAGTTCCCATTTCTTCCTCCAGAGGATCTTCCCAACCCAGGGACCAACCCATGTCTGCTGCATTGGCAGGCAGATTCTTTACCTCTGAACCATCAGGGAAGCCCCAAGAGGGTACCATTTGTAATTTTATAGATGAGGACACTTAGGTAGCTTGTGTAAGACAACATAATGTTTCCAGTCTGATGCCTTTTCTAGTGTTGACCAGTCAAATTAGTATTCTTCCTGTTCTGCCTTTTTACAGCCTCTTTTTCTTCTGTTAATGCTGCCTATAGTACCATTATTTTTCTAGATAACTAAGTTTAAAATTTGGTGCTATTTAGTCACCAAATCCTTTTTATTCTATATTTGGAATGGCTCTTAAAATCTGTTTCTTCCTTTACATTCCATCACCACTTCTTTGGTCTAAACCTTGACTATAGCAATAGCTTCTCTTACCTCTAATCCCTTCTCACTTATAAACAGATTAATTTTCCTGAAACAATGCTTTGCATGTCATTTCCTATTCAGTGGCTCTCTGATATTTTGAGAAGAAAGTCCAAAACATTTAGCCAAGCTCTCTGTTTCTCTCTCTGCTCCCATGCATGATCCCTCTGTTCCACGCTGTTTTGTTGTTGCTTGCTCCCAGGAACTGTAAGCCTTTTTGCCTCTAAACTCTAGTTCATGCCACTCACCTTGCCCAGCCTTTCCACCCTCTGTTAACTAAGTCCTCCGCTTCTTTCAGTGACTAACTCAAGTCCTCTCAATTGTTTGCCCCATTAAACACGATCTATATGCTTAGGCTTTGGCCCTTTACTCCATCAAATGAAAGGAGGTATATAAACTGCCTAGTACATGGTTTGGTATCTAATACCCTGGTATAAGATTCTCAAAAATACTACTTTTCCTCTTCCTTTCTTTCAAAATATTTTTCCATGTTATCCCTTTTGATTCCCATGACAAATTATATGTGATTGATGGCACATATTAGTTCAATTTTACAGATGGGGAAACAGACTGAGTTTAAATAAGCGGTCAGCAAAGCAAGATATACGCTTTGTGGGCCATACATCTTGCTGCAACTACCCAGCTCTGTCATTGTAGCCCAAACAGTCATACCTAATATATAAACAAACAGCAGAACTGTTTTCCAATAAGCTTTTTTAACATTTTTAATTTATTTACTTTTGGCTGTCTGGGTCTTCGTTGATGTGAGCAGGCTTTCTCTAGTTGAGGCAAGTGGGGGTTGCTCTTCATTGCAGTACACAGCCTTCTCGCTGTGGTGGCTTCTCTTGTTGGGGAACACAGGCTCTAAGTGCTCAGGCTCAGAAGTTGTGGCACATGGCCTTAGTTCCTCCAAGGCATGTGAAATCTTCCCAGACCAGGGATCGAACCCATGTTCCCTACATTGGCAGGTGGATTCTTAACCAGTTGACCACCAGGGAAGTCCCAATAAAGTTTACTTACAAAAACAAGAATTGGGCTGGATTTGACCTGTAGGCAGTACTTTGCAGACTACTAATTTAAGTGACTTGTTCAAGGTCATATGCCTGATGAGTATCAGAATTTTGATAGAATCCAGATCACCTGACTTCCAATCCAGTGTTTTTCTACTACAGTATCTTGCTGGCTATATAATTTTTTTTTCTTTCTTTTTTTTTTTTTGAGGTGTTTTTTTTTTATTTTTATTTTTACTTTATTTTACAATACTGTATTGGCTTTGCCATACATTGACATGAATCCGCCATGGGTGTACATGAGTTCCCAATCCTGAACCCCCCTCCCACCTCCCACCCCATATCATCTCTCTGGATCATCCCTGTGCACCAGCCCCAAGCATCCTGTATCCTGTATCGAACATAGACTGGCGATTCATTTCTTACATGATAGTATACATGTTTCAATGCCATTCTCCCAAATCATCCCACCCTTTCCCTCTCCCTCAGAGTCCAAAAGTCCATTCTATACATCTGTGTCTCTTTTGCTGCCTCACATACAGGGTTATCCTTAACATCTTTCTAAATTCCATATATATGTGTTAGTATACTGTATTGGTGTTTTTCGTTCTGGCTTACATTCACTCTGGCTATATAATTTATTTTGCATTCATCATACGCTACCTTGTTGTACTATTTATCTTTCTGGACACTTACTATGGTTTGGTAGTTCAAGAGGCAGTGGAGGAGCTTCCCAGGTGGTATAGTGGATAAGAATATGCCTGCCAATGCAAGAAACAAGGGTTCGATCCCTGGTCAGGGAAGTTGCCATATGCTGCAGAGCAGCTATGCCTGCCTGCCACAAATACTGAAGCCTGAACACTCTAGGGCCGGAAAGCTACAACTAATGAGCCCTTGTGCCGCAACTACTGAAGCTCATGCTCCTAGAGCCTGTGCTCTGCATCAGGGGAGGCCACTGCAATGAGAAGCCCAAGCACCACAATGAAGAGTAACCCCTGCTCACTGCAACTAGAGAAAACCTACATGCAGGAACAAAGACATAGCGCAATCGTGAACGTGATGTGAAAGTCACTCAGTTCAGTTCAGTCGCTCAGTCGTGTCTGACTCTTTGCGACCCCATGAATCACAGCATGCCAGGCCTCCCTGTCCATCACCAACTCCCGGAGTTCACTCAAACGCATGTCCATCGAGTCATCCCCTTCTCCTCCTGCCCCTAATCCCTCCCAGCATCAGGGTCTTTTCCAATGAGTCAACTCTTCGCATGAGGTGGCCAAAGTATTGGAGTTTCAGCTTTAGCATCAGTCCTTCCAAAGAACACCCAGGACTGATCTCTTTTAGGATGGACTGGTTGGATCTCCTTGCAGTCCAAGGGACTCTCAAGTCTTCTCCAACACCACAGTTCAAAAGCATCAATTCTTCCACACTCAGCTTTCTTCACAGTCCATCCATGCATGACCACTGGGAAAACCGTAGCCTTGACTAGACAGACCTTTGTTGGCAAAGTGATATCTCTCCTTTTTAATAACTTTCCTTCCAAGGAGTAAGCGTCTTTTAATTTCATGGCTGCAATCACCATCTGCAGTGATTTTGGAGCCCCCCAAAATAAAGTCTGACACTATTTCCCCATCTATTTCCCATGAAGTGATGGGGCCAGATGCCAAGATCTTAGTTTTCTGAATGTTGAGCTTATAGTCGCTCAGTCGTGTCCAACTCAGGGAATTCTCTAGGCCAGAATACTGGAGTGGATAGCCTTTCCCTTCTACAGAGGATCTTCCCAACCCAGGAATGGAACTGAGGTCTGGATTGCAGGTGGATTCTTTACCAGCTGAGCTATCAGGGAAGCCAACCAAAAATAAGTAAATAAATGAGGTAGTGGAATGACACAAAGTAGATACTCCATAAAAGTTTGTTGATAAGCATAATCATATCCCAGACTAACTCTATTTTGGTTACTTTGAACCTGGCTTATTCTAAGGCAGGCTTCAGTTTTTGTGTGAGTCCTATTAGGATAACTGACATGGATGCATCTGTCTCTGTGTATGTTCCTGTGTGTTTCAGGGGAGTTACCCAAAGAACGGTATTGCACAAGTACCTGGTTGACATGCTTTCTTCTTCTGAGCCTTTCTCTACTGTTTTCCAGTAGCCATTTCCAGTAAACCTGAACTTATATGAATACCCATAAAATAAGATATATGTAGACATACATATGAATAAAAGGAAAGCTGATTCCACAATGAGGAAAAAGTTAAAAAAAATTTTCTACTAAGTCTCACTAGGAGACAAATGGGATAGAAGCTGGCATAAAAGAGTCTTTGATTCTAAATCCTTTAGAAGAGTTTTCTGATTCTTTAGTGATTCTATTTTATTTAGTGAAATGTCTAGGGAGATAGTGATATAGGAAACTGATAGTATGTTATTTAATTTCTTGCCCTTAGTTTTTCGGATGTAAAACTGTTTTCCATCCGCAGTTCGCTAAGTTGTGTCCTATTCTTTTGTGACCACCCCCAACCCCTGCCCCCATGGACTGTAGGTAGTAATGCGCCAGGCTCCTCTGTCCATGGAATTTCCCAGTAAAGGATACATACTGCAGTGGGTTGCCATTTCCTTCTCCAGAGGGTCTTCCCCACCCAGGGATCGAATTCGGGTCTCCTGCATTGGCAGGAGGATTCTTTACCACTGAGAAACCATGGAAGCCCCTTCTACCCTGAGAGCAGCTCTCAAAGAATCTGTGTCCTTTGTGAAAATGGGAACCATGCTCAGGAAGCTTCGCCTATTTCTCTCATTTTCCGTCCGGAAAAAGAAATAGATTAAATATCTATTTAAGGTTTAATAGGATTACAGCAGAGATTGGCACAACATTTTAAATCAACTCTACTTCAACTGGAAGGGGAAAAAAAGATTTAATAGGATTAAAGGGTACAGAATCGGGCTGACCTCAGAGGCCAAAGGACCGTGACTCTGAGAGAAAGCGAAGAATCTGATGCTGGGAGGGATTGGGGGCGGGAGGAGAAGGGGATGACAGAGGATGAGATGGCTGGATGGCATCACTGACTCGATGAACGTGAGTCTGAGTGAACTCCGGGAGATGGTGATGGACAGGGAATGGCACCCCACTCCAGTACTCTTGCCTGGAAAATCCCATGGACTGAGGAGCCTGGTAGGCTGCAGTCCATGGGGTCACTGAGTCAGACACGACTGAGCGACTTCACTTTCACTTTTCCCTTTCAAGCACTGGAGAAGGAAATGGCAACCCACTCCAGTGGTCTTGCCTGGAGAATCCCAGGGACGGGGGAGCCTGGTGGGCTGCCATCTATGGGGTCGCACAGAGTCGGACACGACTTAAGCGACTTAGCAGCAGCAGTAGCAGCAGCAGGGAGGCCTGGTGTGCTGCGATTCATGGGGTCGCAAAGAGTCGGAGACGACTGAGCAACTGAACTGAACTGAACTGAAGGCAACAAGTACTTTGCTTTGCCAGCTGTAGAGTGCAGGCCCGGGGGTTGGCAGTGGCTGAGGGAACCGAAAATCCCCCTACCCCAGCCAGAAGGTTGCCATGGTTTCTACGTAGCGTCTCTTCCTTTTCGGCTTCGTTGTCCCCATGCGATGACGCAACTTCCGCTTCCTGTTGGGGCGGGCTTCCAGTTGGCTGGGTGCTAAGGGGTGAGGGGCTCCTACTGGGAGGTGAAAATAAGGCGGTTGTGGCGGGAGGGAGAGATTTAGCGCGGTTGCCCCCTTTCGTAAGCACAGAGAGACTGTGCCCAATTCCCGTCCCAAACCATCCTGGGAACTTTTGCGGTAATTAGGAAGGGGAGGGGGCACCCGCGGCGCGTCCTGTTTCTTCCGTGCCCGGCCAAATAAATCTCCATCGGTACACCCTGCTACTGTCTCGTTTCTTCCCTGTGGCAGGGTTTGTATTGGCAAAGAGAGCGGGGGAATCTTGATAACGAGTCACGTGTACCTTCCAGGATATGAGGTCTTGTACGTGTCCCAGTCTCCTGTTCTGAGCCCGATGCATTTCCAGACCCTAAATAAGCCACGCGGTTCTGTATTCTACTGTGTTTCTTTCTTAGCTGGTCTCTATACTTAACTCCCCCTTTCTCCATCGTACTTTAGGTCCTGCAGATTGAAGACTTAAATCCAAGGTCATGGCAAAACATCTGAAGTTCATTGCCAGGACTGTGATGGTACAAGAAGGGAACGTGGAAGGTGCATACAGGACTCTAAACAGGTAACTGGTTGGGGACCAGAATCACGACTAGGCCAACTCTTGAGAAGTGGGGTGGTTATTCTATCCCTCCCTCTGTCATTTGCTGTTGATCAGTCGCTCAGTCGTGCCTCTTTGCCACCCCATGGACTGCAGCATGCCAGGCTTCCCCGTCCTTCACTGTCTCCTGGAGTTTGCTCAAACTCAAACTCATATCCATTGATTCGGTGATGCCATCCAACCATTTCATTCTCTGTCACCCCTTTCTCCTCCTACTCTCAGTCTTCCCAACATCAGTGGGAAGACTGATGAGTGAGTCTTCCCAGTGAGTCGGCTCTTTGCCTCAGGTGGCCAAAGTATTGGAGCTTCAGCTTCAGCATCAGTCCTTCCAATGAATATTCAGGGTTGATTTCCTTTAGGATTGACTGGTTCGATCTTGCTGTCCAAGGGACACTCAAGAGTCTTCTCCAGTAGAATTCAAAAGCATCAGTTCTTCAATGCTCAACCTTCTTTATGGCCCAACTCTCACATCCTTACATGACTACTGGAAATACCATAGCTTTGACTATTTGGACCTTTGATGGCAAAGTGAGGTTGTTTCTAACCAGTGCCAGCCCAGATGTTCACAGTCTTGGAACTTCTCAGTCTCTCAGTTTACTGTCTTAAAAATAAAGTTCTTCCCCAATCCTAACAGTGTGAGGCATATTCATCCACAATCATTCCTTTGATGATGAACCTGAATTCTCCAAGACTTTAGGAAAGAGCCCAAAGGGAAAACCAAGTTATAAAATTGCTAGTGAGCAGGAATATAGTACATGGAAAGCTGAGCGAGAGATTGGTGTGGGACAAGGCTAATGGAAAAGGTGAACTCAGGTTTGGGATCATAAAGGAGCAAGTAAGGGATGGAAGACTGAAACAGGTTCAGAAAATAGGTTACAACATAAGCAAAAACATGGAAATAAACTGGCTGAAGTGGAGGAGCTGTATTGAAAGGTTTTGAATGCTAAGTAAAGTCGCTCAGTCGTGTCCAACTCTTTGTGACCCCATGGACTGTAGCCTATCAGGCTTCTCCGTCCATGGGATTTTCCAGGCAAGAGTGCTGGAGTGGATTGCCATTTCCTTCTCCAGGGGATCTTCCCGACCTAGGTTGATGCCTAATAAAGTTATGTTTTCTAAAGAAAATAGTTCACTAATCTCTTATCACTAGTTTTAAGGATTTTGACTTTCATTTATCATTTTCTCTCCCCAGTGAAGCAGAGTTTAGAGAAACAAATGCTTATTGAATTGAATTATATGAAAGAGATAATACATGAGCTGATCTTCTGCCTTAAGGCCACTAACGTGGTTGCTTTATTAAAGAAGTAAGAGAAGCCAGGGAAGATAAAGTTATATTCCTTGGGTTACAATTATTGAATGGTTGAAAGGAGTATAAAACACACACATTTTTCCAGTGCAGTGTTCTTTGCTCCATGTTATAGATTACTTACTAACTTCTGTGGAAATGGGGAGACCTATGGCAGTCATTCTCCAGTTAAGAATTCTTATATGATTAGGTTTAAATGTAGATGGGGTTCTTGGGGACTGAGAAGATAAATGAAAGAGAACCTACTTCTTAGTGAAGCAGAGAGTTTTCAGTGTGGAGGGCGGAAGACCATAGTAGGTGAGGACAAAGATGCTGTCAGAAGCTGTGTGACTGAGAAGCAGTTGCAGGCTCAAGATGATTTGTATGTCTTTTAAAAGAGTCAGCGTCTTTACCTCTTATGGTGTCTGAGCATGCCAGTCATATCCTTGAGTAGAAAGTGTACTTTCACTTAAGTTGAAAGGATAACAGGGCAAGTAAGATAATCCTATTTCATGTTTCTCTATAACTGCTCATTCTAGACTCTTCTATTTCAGACCTTTAAGTGGCATGTCTGTAGGAGGGTTGAGATGTCTAATGATCTCTGCTCGTACACTGGAAGCACTAAGTGAATATCTTTACAGATTCTGTAGCTAATTAGCTAGTGAGATGAAATGATGAATTTGGGGAAGGAAAGTCTTCCAGATTACCTCACCCTTTTTCTGACTTCTTCCTATAAGTTTTTCTCTGTATGGTTTATTTTGGTGAATTTAGATAGGTTTTATTGTTGTTGTTGTTCAGTCAGTAAACCGTGTCTCTCTCTTTGCAACTCCATGGACTGTTAACACACCAGGCTTCCCTGTCCTTCACTATATCCTGGAGTTTGCTCAAATTCTTAACCATTGAGTCAATGATGCTATCTAACCATCTTATCCTCTGCTGCCCTCTTCTTTTGCCTTCAAGTCTTTCCTAGTATCAGGGTCTTTTCCAGTGGGTCAGTTCTTCACATCAGGTAACCAAAGTATTGGAGCTTTAGCATCAATACTTCCAGTGAATAGTTAGGGTTGATCTCCTTTAGGATTGACTGGTTTAATCTGCTTGTTTTCCAAAGGACTGTCAAGAGTCTTCTCCAGCACCACAGTTCAAAAACATCAATTCTTAAGCACTCTGTTTTCCTTATCCAATTCTCACATTTGTACATGACCACTGGAAAAACCATGGCTTTGACTAGTCAGACTTTTGTTGGCAAAGTGATGTCTTTGCTTTTTAATACCTGTCTAGGTTTGTCATCGGAGAAGGCAATGGCACCCCACTCCAGTACTCTTGCCTGGAAAATCCCATGGGCGGAGGAGCCTGGTGGGCTGCAGTCCATGGGGTCGCTAAGAGTCGGACATGACTGAGTGACTTCACTTTCACTTTTTACTTTCATGCATTGGAGGAGGAAATGGCAACCCACTCCAGTATTCTTCCCTGGAGAATCCCAGGGACGGGGGAGCCTGGCGGGCTGCCATCTGTGGGGTTGCACAGAGTCGGACACGACTGAAGCGACTTAGCAGCAGCAGCAGCAGCAGCAGGTTTGTCATAGCTTTCCTTCCAAGGGGCAGGCATCTTAATTTCATGGCTGCAGTCACCATCCACAATGATTTTGGAGCCTAAGAAAATAAAATCTGTCACTGCTTCCATATTTTTCCTCTTCTGTTTACCATGAAGTGGTGGGACCAGATGCCATGATCTTAGATTTTTGAATGTTGCGTTTTAAGCCAACTTTTTCAGTCCCCTCTTTCACCTTCATCAAAATGCTCTTTAGTTCTTCTTCACTTTCTCCCATTAGAGTGGTGTTATCTGCATATCTGAGGTTGTTGATATTTCTCCTGGCAATCTTGATTCCAGCTAGTGTTTCATCTAGCCTGGCATTTTGTGTGATGTACTCTGCATATAAGTTAAATAAACAGGGTGACAGTATACAGCCTTGTTGTACTCCTTTCCCAATTTTGAACCAGCCAGTTGTTAAGGCTCTAATTGTTGCCTCTTGACCCCGAATACAGGTTTCTCACAAGACAGTTAAGGTGGTCTGGTATTCCCATCTCTTTAAGAATTTTCCACAGTTCATTATGATCCACACAGACAAAGGCTTTAGCATACATAGTCAATGAAGCAGAAGTAGATGCTTTTCTGGAATTCCTTTGGTTTCTCTCTGATTCAGCAAATGTTGGCAATTTGATCTCTGGTTCCTTTGCCTCTTCAAAGACCAGCTTGTATATCTGGAAGTTCTTGGTTCATGTACTGCTGGAGCCTAGCTTGAAGGATTTTGAGCATTACCTTGCTAGCATGTTAAATTGTACAGTAGTTTGAACATTCTTTGGCATTGCCCTTCTTTGGGATTGGAATGAAAACTGACCCTTTCCAGTCCTGTGACCACTGCTGCCTTTTCCAAATTTGCTGACATTGAGTACAGCACTTTAACAGCATCACCTTTTAGGATTTTAAATAGCTCAGCTGGAATTCCATCACCTCCACTAGCTTTGTATGTAGTAATGCTTCCTAACGCCCTCCTGAAGGAGGAAATGGCAACCCTCTCCAGTATTTTACTCCTTTAGCTGCCTTTTCTGTATGTCTCTCTTAAATTCCGGCTTCTCTTTATTTTTCTCATATTTTTGATAATAAGTTGCATGTTCTGCCGTTTAATTACAGCAGTAGGTATGACAGCAAATGAGAAGAAAGGAAGGTGGTTAAAGCTTTAGCATGTTTAGAGCACAAATATAGTCTTACGAAGGAAATAGCCTATGTGTCTGCCCAGTGAGATCGCCACAGAATGCTTGTTATATAACCAAGGGCCCTCATTGGTGCCCTGAGATGAAGAGATGGAGAATGAGGGTTGCTTGGAAGCCCTGCATGATTGGCTGGCCCCCAAGTAAGGAAAGTCAAGTACTCTGGAAGTGTGCCCAGTTGACCCCTTTTATTCCTGGTAGGAGAGCTTCTGGGCCCATTGAGTCGTCCTGTGTACACACTGGTCCTGACAGGCTGGCTACAGTGACGTGTGTCTGCCACCCTCAAATTCCCCCAGCTGGGGCAGCTTAGCTCCTTTTACATAATCTGTTGAATTTCACTGAAACTGGCAGCTGCCTGTCCTGCAGTGTGACGTTGCCAGGCACCCAAACTCCAGGCTGATCTGTTTACTGTGAGCCTCTTGGTCTGCTAGTCCTTGAACTACCTGTGGAAGCAGAAGCATCATTACTTCTATTTACTTCATGAGTTCTACAAAGCTCTTCCTACATCCTTGTTTATTAGAAATAAGTAGATGCCTCTACTGTAGGGATTCTGGAACATTTGAGGATAATATGTGCTATTTTCAGGATAACTAGAAAGTGCAGGGTGAGGAAGGAAATCCTCACCCGGCACCTTGGAATTTATTTGATATGTGTTTTGGAAATAGAACCATCCAAGGAATACCATTTAGCAACCTCATCATTATGTTAGGGGGCACTGATCTTTTCATTTTTTTGCCCCTTCCTCTATTCTTATATTCCTTTGATACTTTTGTCTTGTTTTTCTTTTTTGCCTGACCACACAGGCATTTACTTGATAAGATGATCACTTTTGTCTGTTTCAGAACCCTTTCGAAACTCCAGTAGGATACCTGAGTCTGTTTCTCAACTCTTCCTTTTGCAGTTCTCTTTCATAGTACTTTTAAACTGTCCTTGTCATTCCAGTAGGCTCCTCTTCCTAGGTGAAGTCATATCTAGGGTCTCTGTTCTTTTCACCTGAAAGTGTAGTGTTACTCACTTAGTCGTGACCAACTCTTTGTGACCCCATGGACTGCAGCCTGCCAGGCTCCTCTGTCCATGAGATTTCCCAGGCAAGAATATAGTGGGTTGCTATTTTCTTCTCCAGAGTATCTTCCCACACCAGGGATTGAACCCGCATCTCCTGCATTGATGAGTGGATTCTTTACCACTGAGCCACCAGGGAAGCCCAAACAAAGCTTAGACAGAAGTAAATAGTTGTTTGGATTAACGCCTTTCCCTTAGTGTGCCATGTCTTCTTCGCTTGCATCTTTTTACTCTAATTAAGGAGTCTGGCTCAGCTTTTTTCCTCTTTTATTTTCTCCTTGCCTGTAGGCACTGCAGTAATTTGTCTTTTGAACCTCTGTGGTTTTTATTGGAGAAGCAGAGTGCTGTTATAAAGCACTGCACTAAAGGCCTGAATTCTACTTCTAGTTCCATTTCGTGATCTTGGGCAGGTCAGCCTCACTGAACTTCAGTTTTCTAAACTGTAAAGAGATGCTGGGGACTTCCCTGGTGATCCAGTGGTAAGATCTCCAACGCAGCACAGTGCAGCCAAGAAAAAAAAGATGATGTTACCTGCTTAATCACTTTCATAGAATTATGATTAGGATCATGGATGTGAAAATGCTATCTAAACTCTAACGTGCCATTTTTAGTAAAGGTAGTGTTGTGGCCTTCTGAGCTAATACTCCCAAGAACTGTGTCTGTTACAAAGTAACTTAATCTCTTGAGGTGTGGACATTTGTCAGTCACCTAGAGCAGCACTCCCCAACCTGTTTGGCCCCAGGGGCCAGTTTCACCGGGGACTGGGATGGGGGGATGGGTCAGGCGGTAATTCAAGCAATGAGGAGTAGCAGATGAAGCTTTGCCTGCTCATCCACTGCTCATCTGCTTTGCGGCCCGGTTGCCTAACAGGCTTTGGACTGGACCAGGGGTTGAGGACCCCTGACCTAGAGGATTCATTTTTGTCATACATTTACTGATATTTGCTCTTTGCTGGTATTGTATTAAATGCAAAAATGAAAGACTTAATCTGTAACCTTAGAAAGCACACAGCCCAGTAAGGGAGATTTTAAAAATTAAACCAAACATGTCCAAATACACTGTCTGATCAGTGTTTTAACAGTGTGCTGTGGCATTGGTTCTCCCTGGACCATCAGCTACAACATCACCTGGGAGCTTGTTAGAAATGCAAATTCTTAGGCTCCACCTTAGACCTGTATGAAGTCAAAAACTGGAGGTGACACAGCGATCTGCAGGTTTTTTAATTTTTAAAAATTATTTATTTGGGGCTGCACTGGGTGTTTGTTGCTGCATGTGGGCTTTCTCTAGTGGCTGCATGTGGGGGCCACTCCCTAGGTGCGGTACACAGCTTCTCATTGTTGTGACTTACCTTGTTGTAGAGCGTGGGCTCTAGGACTTGCAGGCTTCAGTAGTTGTGGCTCACAGGCTTAGTTTCCCCGCTTCCCAGACCAGGGATCGAACCCCATATCCCCTGCATTGGCAGGCAGATTCTTAACCACTGGACCATCAGGAAAGTCCCAGCAATCTGTGTTTTAACAAGTTTTCTAGGTGGCTATTGCATGAGTCTCAGACTTTAGTTTGAGAACCACTGTGCTTTGGGAACAGAGAAGGCATGATTAATTTCTCCTGTATCAATTTACAAATGTTATTACCCATTGGTTTGGGCCTTTGAAGAATAAATAGCATCTTATACAACAGAAAAAGAAAGGAATCGGGTTTCCCTGGTGGTCCAGTGGTTAGGTGTCTGCCTTGCAATGCAGGGGATACAGATTTGATCTTTGGTCTGGGAGGATGCCACATGCCTCGGGGCAACTGAGCCCATGCGTCACAACTGTCGAGCCCACATGCCGCAACTACTGAAGCCTGCGAGCCCTAGAGCCTGTACTTCACGATGAGAGAAGCCACTGCAATGAGAAACCCACACGCTAAGGCTAGAGAGTGGCCCCTGCTTTCCACAACCGGAGAAAGCCTGAGCACAGCAACGAAGACCCAGCACAGCCATAAATAAATAAATAAACAAAAATTTTAAAGTTTTTTAAAAAAGGAATCTTTCTAAAGAGAATTGTGAACAAATGTAAAAAATAGATATGTAATGTGTTTGGAGTAAACACATAGTTCATTGTGACTAGACAGGCTTTTTCGGGCAAGTTTATATTAAAGATAAAGCTAGAGAGAAAGGGAGGATGAACCTCAGTTGTTTAGGGCTTTGAGCTTAGACTGCTGCTGCTGCTAAGTCACGTCAGTCATGTCTGACTCTCCGCGACCCCATAGACGGCAGCCTACAAGGCTCCGCCATCCCTGGGATTCACCAGGCAAGAACAGGGGGGTGCCATTTCCTTCTCCAATGCATGGAAGTGAAGAGTGAAAGTGAAGTCGCTGTCATGTCTGACTCAGCGACCCCATGGACTGTAGCCTACCAAGCTCCTCTGTCCATGGGATTTTCCAGGCAAGAGTATTGGAGTGGGGTGCCATTGCCTTCTCCAGAGCTTAGATTAGTGGTTCCCAAATGTTCACTTTGCAATTACTAGGGGAACTTAACAAACCCTGCTCATGTCCCTCCCTACTTGTAATTTAATTGGCCTGGAGTGTGGCCTAGGGTTTGGAATTTTTAAAAGATCCCCAGGTGATACTAATGTGCAAACAAGTGGGAACCACTGGGTTAGACTATTTTGTTTATTGGGAACAATTTTTCTTTTTTTAACGTCAGAGTGACATGCTCTGATTTGTTTTAGGACAATAATTGGTGTAGGGAAAGAGAGTGGAAATAGGGCAACCTGTTTATCCTTCACAATTCAAATAAAGTATCCTTTAGGAAGCTTTCATAACCACCTTATCCTCAAGTCCTCTCAAGCTTCTATAACAATATTTCCCTTATCTTTGCATCTGTCACACTGTATTGTAATTCTTTTGTCTTTACGAGACCACAAGGGTAGGAAACCATATCGAAGTTTGTTTTCTATCCTCAGCATTTAATGCAGTGTCTGGTATAGATAAATACCAGTATTTTCATAAATACTTGTTGATTAAATCACCAGTTAGGTGATTATTTCAGTACAGGTATAAAATAAGGATCATCATTAGACCTGTAGCCGTAGGAAAAGAGAGAAGGAAGAGGTCTAAGAACTATTTCAGGTTATAGAATTTATAAGATACTGTAAATGTGGGTGTAGCAAGAAAAGAAGTCCTAGTCCAGGAACATGAGATTTTAGCTTGAGTAACTGATGATGCCATTAACAGAGAAAGTATAGAAGAGGAAGAATGAATTTTAGTTGGAGATAATAAGTTTGTTTTTTGTGAGGTTTAAGGCAATTGGAAGCATCGGCCTAGCTCTTAAGACTGGAACTAGAGATAACGATTTAAGAGTCAGCAGTGTCTGGATCAGTTCTCAAGTGTGTCTTTACATTAGAATTACCTGTGGGGTCTTTTAAAATATACCCAGTATATAACCCCACTATAGATCAATTAAATCAGAATCTCTGAGGAATGGGACCAAGGTGTGAATACTTTTTAAAGGCTCTTAAGGAGATGCTTCTGTTGTGCAGCAGGGTTGAGGCCCATGCTATAGTTTAAGGGAATCATGTAGAACCGAAAAGGAGGAAATTTACAGTCAGAATCTGGAGCGATATCAACATTTAAGGGTAAGTTGACGAAGAAAGCCAGCATTGGAGACCCTCTGTAGGCAAAGGTATTGAGTCTTTGGTGCCCTCCTTTTCTACTGTGCAACTCTAGTGTTGGATCCACTTCTGGGCATGACTATGTTTTCAATAGAACCCAAATTATCTGCTCCTTCCACCTCTGGGAGTTTGAGGCAGTTCCCTTGCGTCCCATCTCCCTCCCATTAAAACCTAGACAAACTGATCTTAGAAATCAGCAGGAGTCTAAAAGATCCCGAAGGACAGTGGTGCCCATGTCTATTCACATTTGTAATGTACCCAAAGCTCAAATCTTTTCAAGCTCATGTTCAATCTATTATTGTTCCCTTGGGCTTCTGGTATAACATAGCAGCAATACATAGGGTTTCCCACTGAGTAGAAGGAGTAGGTGGTTTCTCTTATTTTTATTTCCTGCTTCTTCTGTCTCCCCTCTAATTATGTGCTTAGTTGTTCAGTCGTGTCTGACTCTGTGTGACCCCATGGACTACAGCCTGCAAGCTCCTCTGTCCATGGGAATTCTCCAGGCAAGAATACTGGAGTGGGTTGCCATGCCCTCCTCCAGGGGATATTCCCAACCCAGGGATCGAACCAAGGTCTCCTGCATTGCAGGCGGATTCTTTACCGACTTAGCCATCTCCAATTGTGTTTCTGACTGACTTTTTACATGTAATGAAAGGAAAGAGTAGCCAGGAATGGGGTCATGTAAACAATGCAAGATTGGAGGGCAGCAGCAGCAGGTGCCTCCAGACTTCTCAGGACCAGCTGATGATGGGTTGAGAGGGAGAGACAAATTGCAGATTGGAGCCAGAGCTCTCAGGAGCCTCAGGATAAGGTAAGTAATAGAATAAGCCCCTGTGTCTTCTTGACTCAGTGCGAGAACAAAGAGGTGATTTTGAGGTATGCATGTTATGAATCCAGCAAGAGGAACTGTTGAAGTAGTTAGGTGGGCAGGAAAAAAACCAAACTGAGCAAAATTAAGATGAATAAAATACACTTTCTGCCTTCAAGGATTTTCAGTCTAAGGGGGGAGACATCTGTTAGACAACTAACAGAATGGCAAAATGAAATAATCTCTAAATAGGTGTTCAGCAAAGCAAATTATCTTCTCTCTAAGATGAGAAAGGTTTGTGGAGAGATGGTATCTGGATTTGGCATCAGAAAGATGTGGAAAATCTCCCAAGGGGAAAAAAAACGTGGAAAACCTCGAAGGCTGGCAGTTTGGAGTTGTGGATGGCATTCTAGGCTGAAGAAGCAGCCTTGAGTTAAAGACCTGGTATTGAAAAAAAAATAGCTCCTATGAACACTTAAAAAAAAAGACTCAGTATTCATGTGTTCAGGGAGTAGTCAGATGTGTGGTTGGAGCATGTGGTACATGGGAAAAACATGGTTGAGGCTCTTATTTTGATGCTTCTATCTGTATCACTGGTGTGATAAGGGCCTCTTCTTTCCCTGTATGAAGTAGGCCCAGAGATTTCTCAAATGTTCATAATTGAGCTGCATCAGCTCTTAAACACAGTAGGGGTGGAACTACATTCTCCTCTTAAGGACCAGGTAGGAATCACCTCTAATTATTTTTTTTCCTACTGGAAATGACTTGTCCCATTTGAAGATTCTGAAATGGTTGAGACCATTGGTTGAGACCCCCCTTGCCACTGCCATCTCTCTCAGGTGTGTTGTGGTAGGAAACAAAAATGGTTGAGAACATGATAATGATGATAAACTCCCCAAGAACAAGGACTGTATAATTAATTGCCTTTTTGTTTTCCCACATATTACTATCTGGGGCCTGGCCTGTATATGTAGGCAGTGAATGCTGTATTGTCACCATTGCACTCATTTTTAGAGATACCAATTGTTTGGTCAGTTGACTTCTGATCATTGTGAAACTGGAAAAGAATAACAATGAGCCCAAGCCTCTAACTTCATTACGTGTCCTTATACAGAATCCTTACCATGGATGGGCTCATTGAGGACATAAAGCGACGGCGGTATTACGAGAAGCCTTGCCGTCGGCGACAGAGGGAAAGCTATGAAACCTGCCGGCGGATCTACAACATGGAAATGGCTCGCAAGATCAACTTCTTGATGCGAAAGAATCGGGCGGATCCATGGCAGGGCTGCTGAGGCCTGTGGTTAGGAGGCCCAGTATGAAAACCCTTACCAGTTGTCTGCACCTCTTTTCTTCCTCCAATCCCGTTTACCTTTCTTAAAATAAACTCAATCACATATATACAAGAAGCAATTCCACTAGTCAGCAGTGGATACTCTCTTTCATTAAGTCAAAAGACAAACTGAGTCAAAAAGTAGTCTAGGGATAGAATGTTGGTTGCCAAGGGCTGGTTTGACAGGAGGGGGATGGGAAATTATTGTTTAATGAGTGTGAGTTTCAGTTTGGGAAGATGAAAAGGTCTGGAGATGGATGATGGTGGAACTTGCACAACAATGTGAATGTATTTAATCCCATGGAATTGTATGCTTAAATGATCAATTATGGTAAATTTTATGTTTTGTATATTTTACTGTAATTTTTTAAAAAGCAGTCTGAGGTGGGAAATTTTTCTCAAATGTAGTAGAGTATATCTCCCATGTTCTAACTCATTTTTATGAAACTCAAAGCAAGATCTTATGACTGGAAAAGGATCTAGACCTCTTTACTGAACTGCCTTCCAACTGTTGGCAGGCAGTTCAGTAGAGGGAGAGGAGGCATGAATGTATTTAGAGGAAGTTCCACTTCTGAAACACCCATCAATCAGAGGAGTAGAGAGCTGAAACCCTTCCCCAGAAGAATCTTTAAGACAGTCTTAACATTTACCCCTGTTTTGTCATTTCTTTAGTTTTCCTAAAGGAAGCTAATGGAGGGTTGGTAGAAATGAAAGCAGTAGATGGATGGTAGGAAAGAAGGAATGGGGGAGTGTTAAGAGAAAGCCAGAAAAACCTACAGTGGTGGTTCTCAAAATGCGATCTTCAAATCAGCAGCATCACCTGAAAAACAGCCTGAAATGTAAGTTTTAGACCTACTTTAGACTTTCTGAATTGGAAATTGAGGTTGGAGCCCAGCAGTCTATTTTAATAAGCCCTGCAGGTGATTCTGATCCCTGATAACATTTGAGAATCATTGCCCTGTAGTACTCAAAAGAGATTCCAGGTGGAGGTTCTGACTGCCACCCCTCCCTCTCCTCAGCAGGCACTTCCAGGTGAGAGCTGGGGCAGCTGACCACTGTGGGAAGACCAGCTGCTCTGCTTCCTCTCCTGTTGTGTTTTTTCTGACCTTGGTCCCCTGACAGTCATGCCTGCTAGTACAAAGACAGTTAGTGCCAACCCCCGTAGAATGCAAAGGGTAGTCACCTCTCCTGACCCTGACTGGAGCCCTCTCAGCATTAAAAAGTTAAGTAAAGAGCAAACTGCCTCACTTCCTACCTCTCCACATCACTAGTGCTCAAACATTGCCCCCTTGTGGTACAGCAGCATGACTTCAGATTTCTTCTGGTTTTAATTGTCTCAGTGTTTTTTCTCGTTTTCACGATAACCATATTTATTGATTAAATATGTGATGAAACAGTTTTATACAATCTCATTTTCATAAGAAATATTTATACTTCTGAATCTGATTGAACCTTTCAGTCTCTGAATTTTGTCTTCAGTACATCACTTTTGAATGATTTTGAGCCATGGCATGGTATCGTCTGCCAATTGCTGTTGCTAAAGAATAAAGACCTGGCTTCTGCCAAAATGATAGATAGGAGAACTGGGTCTGTCACTTGTCAGCATTTCCCTGAGGCTAAAGTTGTTTCTGTCTTCCCTGCAAAATACTAATGGGTGGCTAAGGTCTGGAATTCTTCTCTGAAATTATCCCCTTTTGTCCTCATCTCCAGTCCTGACCATCTTCCATGTTCCCTGGAGCAGTGAACAATGATGGGTTGTAGCAGGTAGCCAACTGAAAAGGCCTCGTATGTGAAAAGGGAGTAGCTGTCTGGCTGAAGTCCTAATCAGCTTGTGCGTCGTGGAAGGAAGAAAGACCTTCCACTCCCTGCTCTGGAAGCTAGAAGATACCTCATGGTCACTTAATGAATAGGGATTGTCCTAATCTTTTTATTTCTGCATTAGCTTTAGAAGAGGGGTGGTTTAGTACCTGTTGCATTTCCAGGTAGCATTAATGGTAAAGAACCTGCCTGCCAATGCAGGAGACGTAAGAGATGCAGGTTTGATCCCTGGGTTGGGAAGATCCCCTGGAGGAGGGCATAGCAACCCACTCCAGTATTCTTGCCTGGATACTCCCAAGGACAGAGGAGCCTGGTGGGCCACAGTCCATGGGGTCGAAAAGAGTCGGATGTGCCTGAGCATACATGCGGCACGGCTTAGTATTTACACAGTTACAGGATAATAGATTCAATAACTCCTGCCTTGATCTTAGGCATCTTTGCCCTCTCTTAGATGTCTACCTGATTGCCTCTGGCAGGCCTGTTCTGATCATAATTTAAGGATCTTATCTTTAGTGCTCCAGAAACAGCTACCTCTTTAAAATCGGACTCTGTTGAGTAACACTCACATTGCACTTTTAAAGTTTTCAGAAGTGCTCTAAGTACAAAATAAGTATGCCTATGGGTTAACTGAAAATACTAAGGAATAAAAACTCACTAAACAAGTAAAGTAATAATGGATCACTGTATTAAAATAAGGTAGTTGAAGGAAAAGGAAAAGATTGGAACTTCTAGTATGTGCCAGCTATCTAATATACATAGTTTTTTACATAGTCAAAAAGATCTAGATTCAGTCATGACCTTGGCAAATTATTTACATAAATTCTAAGAATTTAAATCTATCTGATTCCAAATAATGGAAATAAAATCAGTTCCTAAAAACCCATTTCCCTACGGGGAGTTGAATCCAGGTGACTGAAAGCACTGAACCTAAATTTACAACTACAGAGTTGGAACTCATTAACCCATTTAACAGACTTTTTGGAGTGACTATTCGGAGCTGCAAGAGTCAGACAAGACCTAGCGACTAAACTACCACCACCATTTATGTGAGACATTAGTTTTAAATATCGTAGATACAATGAGCAAATAGGCATGAGTAAGTTGAGCAAGAAGCACCTTCAGTTTGTTACTCAAAGCCAAAATTTACTCATTGTTTCATGCTGCACCATCAGAGAAGGTTGATTTTAGTACATTTTTCTCAAATTTATTAAAAGCCAGACTTTAAATACAAAAATCTTGTGTTCCCTGGGAAATTCTAATAATCTCCTTAAAGAATAACTGCAATTTTCCAGTGAACCTATTATCTTAAAATCTTGGAATTTCTTAAACATTTTGTAGTTTTGGTTTTTGTAGTTTGTAATCTGAAAATAATTTTTTTAAAGATGGAGAAGCTCTATACAGTCAGCAAAAACAAGACCGGGAGCTGACTGCAGCTCAGATCATGAACTCCTTATTGCAAAATTCAGACTAAAATTGAAGAAAGTAGGGAAAACTACTAGACCATTCAGGTATGACCTAAATCAAATCCCTTACGATTGTACAGTGGAAGTGACAAATAGATTCAAGGGATTAGATCTGATAGAGTACCTGAAGAACTATAGATGAAGGTTCATGACATTGTACTGGAGGCAGTGATCAAGACCATCCCCCAAAAAAAGAAATGCAAAAAGGTTGTCTGAGGAGGCCTTACAAATAGCTGAGAAAAGGAAAGATATACCCATCTGAATGCAGAGTTCCAAAGAATAGCAAGGAAAGATAAAGCTTTCCTCAGCAATCAATGCAAAGAAATAGAGGCAAACAACAGAATGGGAAAGACTAGAGATCTCTTCAAGAAAATTAGAGATACCAAGGTAACACTTCATGCAAAGATGGGCACAATAAAAGAAATGGTATGGACCTAACAGAAACAGAAGATATTAAGAAGTGGCAAGAATACACAGAAGAACTATATAAAAAAGATCTTAATGACTCAGATAACCATGATGGTGTGATCATGCACCTAAGGCCAGACTTCTGGAATGTGAAGTCAAGTGGGCCTTAGGAATCATCACTACAAACAAAGCTAGTGGAGGTGATGGAATTCCAGTTGAGCTATTTCAAATCCTAAAAGATGATGCTGTGGAAGTGCTGCACTCAATATGCCAGCAAATTTGGAAAACTCCGCAGTGGCCACAGGACTGGGAAAGATACTTTTCATTCCAATTCCAAAGAAAGGCAATGCCAAAGAATGTTCAAACTATCGCACAATTGTACTCACCTCACACGCTAGCAAACTAATGCTCAAAAAATTCTCCAAGCCAGGCTTCAATAGTACAGGAACCAAGAACTTCCAGATGTTCAAGCTGGATTTAGAAAAGGCAAAGGAACCAGAGATCAAATTGCCAACATCCGCTGGATCATTGAAAAAGCAAGAGAGTTCCAGAAAAACATCTTTATTGATTACGCCAAAGCCTTTGTATGGATCACAACAAACTGGAAAATTCTTAAAAGAGATGGGAATAGCAGACCACCTTACCTGCCTCCTGAGAAATCTGTATGCAGGTCAAGAAGCAACAGTTAGAACTGGACATGGAACAACGGAATGATTCCATATTGGGAAAGCAGTATGTCAAGGCTGTATGTCAGACTGTCACCCTGTGTATTTAACGTATATGCAGAGTACATCATGAGAAACACTGGGCTGGAGGAAGCACAAGCTGGAATCAAGACTGCAGGGAGGGGAGGGAGGGGGGAGGGGGTTTCATGTTTGGGAACACATGTAAGAATTAAAGATTTTAAAATTTAATAAAAAAAATAAAATTAAATTAAAAAAAAAAGACTACAGGGAGAAATATCAATAACCTCAGATATGCAGATGACACCACCCTTATTGGCAGAAAGTGAAGAAGAACTAAAGAGCCTCTTGATGAAAGTGAAAGAGGAGAGTGAAAAAGTTGGCTTAAAACTCAAAAAATTAAGATCATAGCATCCAGTCAAATAGATGTCAAATAGATGGGGAAACAATGGAAACAGTGAGAGACTTTATTTTCTTGGGCTCCAAAACCACTGCAGATGGTGATTGCAGCCATGAAATTAACAGACACTTGCTCCTTGAAAGAAAAGCTATGACAGACCTAGACAGCATATTAAAAAGCAGAGACATTACTTTCCCTACAAAGGTCCATCTAGTCAAAGCTATGGTTATTCCAGTAGTCATGTATGGATGTGGGAGTAGGACTATAAAAAAAACTGAGCACAGAAGAATTGAGGCTTTTGAACTGTGGTGTTGGAGAAGACTCTTGAGAGTCCCTTGGACTGCAAGGAGATCAAACAAGCCAATCCTAAAGGAAATCAGTCCTGAATATTCACTGGAAGGACTGATGCTGAAGCTAAGGCTCCAATACTTTGGCCACCAATGTGAAGAACGGACTCATTGGAAAACACCCTGATGCTGGGAAAGATTGAAGGTAGGAGACAGGGACGACAGAGAATGAGATGATTGGATGGTATCACCAACTCGATGGACACAAGTTTGAGCAAGCCCTGGGAGTTGGTAATGGAAAGGGAAGCCTGGCGTGCTGCAGTCTATGGGGTCACAAAGAGTCGGACGTGACTGAGTGACTGAACTGAATTGGACTACAAAATGTGGAAGGCTTATGAAGTTAAAACCCACAACATTATAGGTACATTAGTTATTTATCAATAATTATATTTTGGAGCTGACAAGAAGTAAGGTTGTTTGTTTTTTTGTGTGTTTTTTGGCTGTACCAGTCAACTTGCTGGATCTTAGTTCTGATCCTGGACTTCAGCAGTGAAAGCACAAAGTTCTGACCACTGGACCACCAGGAAATCCCCAGCGGTACTTGTTAAGTAAGGGTCAGCTGGGGGTCAGATTTGTTGCATGGTTACAAGGGAAGACCCTGAGACCGTAAGTTGCAGCTGGCATGTATTGTTCTGAATATGACTAGTGGTGTTCTTGGGTCTGGTATAATTCAAAGAAGAAAGTTCAAGTTCTCAGTCAGGCAGAGATGTGTCTGAAACCAGATCCTTAATGGCCTCCCAGCTGCATTTTTGTATATCTGAACTATGATTCAGTTCAGTTCAGTCGCTCAGTCGTGTCCGACTCTTCGCAACCCCAAGAACCGGAGCACACCAGGCCTCCCTGTCCATCACCAACTCCCAGAGTTTACTCAAACTCATGTTCATTGAGTCGGTGATGCCATCCAACCATCTCATCCTCTGTTGTCCCCTTCTCCTCCCGCCCTCAATCTTTCCCAGCATCAGGGTATTTTCAAATGAGTCAGCTCTTTGCATCAGGTGGCCAAAATATTGAAGTTTCAGCTTCAGCATGTCCTTCCAATGAACACCCAGGACTGGTCTCCTTTAGGATAGACTGGTTGGATCTCCTTGCAGTCCAAGGGACTCTCAAGAGTCTTCTCCAACACTATAGTTCAAAAGCATCAACTCTTCGGCTCTCAGCTTTCTTCACAGTCCAACTTTCACATCCATACATGACCACTGGAAAAACCATAGCCCTGACTAGATGGACCTTTGTTGACAAAGTAATGTCTCTGCTTTATAATATGCTATCTAGGTTGGTCACAGAGAAGGCGATGGCACCCCACTCCAGTACTCTTGCCTGGAAAATCCCATGGATGGAGGAGCCTGGTGAGCTGCAATCCATGGTCACGAAGAGTCGGACCCAACTGAGCAACTTCACTTTCATGCATTGGAGACGGAAATGGCAACCCACAACAGTGTTCTTGCCTGGAGAATCCCAGGGATGCGGGAGCCTGATGGGCTGCCACCTATGGGGTCACACAGAGTTGGACATGACTGAAGCAACTTAGCAGCAGCAGCAGCAACAGGTTGGTCATAACTTTCCTTCCAAGCAGGAAGCATCTTTTAATTTCATGGCTGCAATCACCATCGGCAGTGATTTTGGAAGCCCCCCCAAAGAAAGTTGGCCACTGTTTCCACTGTTTCCCCAACTATTTGCCATGAAGTGATGGGACCGGATGCCATGATCTTCGTTTTCTGAATGTTGAGCTTCAAGCCAACTTTTTCACTCTCCTCTTTCACTTTCATCAAGAGGCTCTTTTGTTCTTCTTTACTTTCTGCCATAAGGGTGGTGTCATCTGCATATCTGAGGTTATTGATATTTCTCCCTGCAGTCTTGACTCCAGCTTGTGCTTCCTCCGGCCCAGCATTTCTCATGATGTACTCTGCATAGAAGTTAAATAAGCAGGGTGACAACATACAGCCTTGATGTACTCCTTTTCCTATTTGGAACCACTCTGTTGTTCCATATCCAGTTCTAACTGTTGCTTCCTGACCTGCATTCAGGTTTCTCAAGAGGCAGGTCAGGTGGTCTGGTATTCCCATCTCTCTCAGAATTTTCCACAGTTTATTGTGATCCACACAGTCGAAGGCTTTGGCATGGTCAATTAAGCAGAAATAGATGTTTTTCTGGAACTCTCTCTTGCTTTTTCAATGATCCAGCGGATGTTGGCAATTTGATCTCTGGTTCCTCTGCCTTTTCTAAAACCAGCTTGAACATCTGGAAGTTCACAGTTCACGTATTGCTGAAGCCTGGCTTGGAGAATTTTGCACATTACTTTACTAGCGTGTGAGATGAGTGCAACCATGTAGTTTGAGCATTCTTTGGCATTGCCTTTCTTTGGGATTGGAATGAAAACTGACCTTTTCCAGTCCTGTGGCCACTGCTGTTTTCCAAATTTGCTGAAATATTGAGTGCAGCACTTTCACAGCATCATCTTTTAGAATTTGAAATAGCTCAACTGGAATTCCATCACCTCCACTAGCTTTGTTCGTAGTGATGCTTTCTAAGGCCCACTTGATTTCACATTCTAGTATGTCTGGCTCTAGGTGAGTGATCACAGCATCGTGATTATCTGGGTCATGAAGGTTTTTAAAGTATGATTACTCCATTATAATTTCAATTTTTCATCACCTGTAAAAATATGGTGGCCATTAAGTGAGATGAGGGAGACTGTGTTGGGAGCTGGTTTGGGGTAGACGGTGGTGGTTAGAATCAAGAGTTTAGACTTCGTCATGTAAGTTTAGGACCTCTACATGTATAGTTATATACCAAGCAGCTTTACTGAACTCTCTGAGAAGCACTGTCACTCTGTGGTCTTCACAACAACCCTATGAGGTGGATTTTTTTTTTTTTTTCTTTTACAGGTGAGGAAACAGCTTAAGGAACTTGCCTAATGTCACAGCTAATGAGTGGGAGAGCTGGAATATAAATACAGACGGCTTTAAAACTCATGCTCTTGCTTAAATCATTAGGTAATACTGAATCTCAGTGGATGCATGACATATAGTAATGGATAGTCATTATTTGTTCTGAGAAAGAATGGAAGGGGAAAAAAAAAAACACTAAAAGGGGGGAGGGGCTACCATCTTCAGAATCCTATACTCGCTTTTCCTGAGTGATCTCCGACACCAGTGTTAAGTTAGGGACAAAAGCTAAGGAGGGGATGCTAGGGATCACTACTCTCGGAGGGTTTACTTTGTTTTAGAAAGTCCAGGTTTAGCCCCAAAGCAGAAGCCCTGCTTTTAGTTCTAGCATAACCGTAGTGCACTTATTCGCCACACTAGGAATACTACCCGTGAAAGTGCAGGTGCTCAGTCGTGTCCGACTCTTTGCGATCCCATGACTGTAGCCTACCAGGCACTTCCATCCATGGAGTTTTCCACGCAAGAGTATTGGACTGGGTTGCCATTTCCTTCTCCAGGGGATGTTCACCATCCAGGAATCGAATCCAGGGATCGAACCCAGGTCTCCTGCATTGCAGGCAGACGCTTTACCGTCTGAGCTACCAGGGAAGCCTGGAAGGAATACTACAGGCAGCCCAATTTATGCTTCAGGTAACACTAACGTTTGCACACCTTTACCTGGGGAAACCAATGAGGCGAGGAACTAGCAAACGTTAAACTTTAGGGCTCCGCTACGCATGCGCTCCCTCTTTGGGGGGAAAGTAGCCACTACGGCTGCGCGAACCGGCGGCCCCACCCTCCCTCGTCACGCGTTGTGGGACCGCGGCGTGGCGGCGGCCTTGGCGGTAGAGACGGCAGGCCAGAGGGCGGCCAGAGCGTTTCCGGTTCCGGTGTAACGTTCGGGCTCCGTCTCAGGGGCTGAAGTTTGTGAGGTGAGTAGTGGCCCGGGGCCCGGAGAGGGTGTCCTGTTGTCCTAGTGATTGGGGTAGGGTTCAGTTCGAGAGAAGGACAGAGACGGGAAGGTTCAGCGGAAAGGAAGCTGAGAAAAGAACAAGGTTCTGTGGGAGAACGGGTTGGAATGAGGTTGTTGAGAGGGAAAGGGCGGGGGCGGGAAAGGGACGAGCTGAGGGGACTAGCCCTGAGATGAGGAGTTGGGGTAGAACAGGTGAGTAGGGGGCTGGTTAGAGAGACGGAAAGAGCAAAAAAGAAACGAATGGGAGTTTCAGGGATGAAATTCGACTTGTAGCAAAGAACACAGAGAAAGGAAATCCTTCAGAAGATTAAATTCTGTTCACTGCTCATTCAAAGATCATTCTGCCTTCCTCTCCTTCCACACCAGAACCACACCCCACCCCTACCCCACGCAGTTACTGATGAACAATTGATGAGTGACGAAGCTCATTACTGTTTGGAACTTTTATTTTGCCTATTGGCTGTTTAGTTTGCACGTTATCTTACGGAGAAATGGGTTGAAGTTGTGTACATTTGTTAGTATAGTGCTTGGGCACACCTTTCATCTAATAGAGTGATGCCCCATTTGTAACTCTGGATTTTCAAATTGTTTACCCTTTCTAGCCTATGATTCAGTTCCAGTGGAACATAAGTTCTGTTAAGGCAAGAATTCCTGTCTTGTTCACCGTTGTGTGTATCCTCAGCACTCAGTAGGCTGCCTGAAACTTACTAGGTTTGCAGTAAATATCTATTGAATGAATTAAGTGCCTTATAAGAATGACAGTTGTCCTCATTTTGTAGGATGAGTGAACTGAGGCTCAGAGGAGTTACTTGTCAGAAGGCTGGTAAATGTTAGAGGTGCGTGTGAGCTCTTCGCTCTATGGTGTCTGAATGTGCTTCTTTTGAGCAATGCACAGTTAACATGTTGAGATTGATAGGCTATCCTGCTATCTCCTGATGGGTAAATAAAGCCACTGCAGATTTATTCATATTACATGTCACTGAGGCACAAAATATTACACCCCTAGTTTCATGACTTTAAGCTACTAGTTTCATATGGTTATACCAAAATTACATACAGTATTTAGCAATAGGTCTTCTGGAGGATAAACCTGCCAACAATTAGAAGTTAATCAAGCTGTACCTTTTAGGGAAAAGATGTCTTAAAACATCTTGAAAAATTGACACCCAGATCGAACCCTGATGTGTGGCACTTCTGGGAGGAGGTTAACTTGGAATTGAGGTCAGTCTAATTTATTGTCTTTTAGACAATATGGAGAAAATTATAGAAATAAAATTTTCTTTCTGCTCATGTAGAGTTTTGAGATTTCAGTAGGAGATAAGACTGTAAACATGAATAAAGTTTAAGAATTGTACCAATTTGCATTAAATAACAGATTGTTGTAGAGTCTTGTATGATGGTTTCTCTATTAAGCTAAAAAGTAGACGAATAAAGGTGAAAAGAGTACATCCAAAATGAGGGTAATCTTTTTTTAAATTAATTTTTATTGGAGTATAGTTGCTTTACAATGTTGTGTTAGTTTCTACTGTACAGCAGAATGAATCCGCCATACATATACATATATCCCCTCCCTTTTGGACTTCCTTCCCATTCAGGTCACCACAGTGCATGAGGGTAACCTTTTCTGAACTGAGGGATTATTTATGACCGAGACCCTGTAGAACAAAAGAAAAGGATCTGGGTACAGAATTCCCACTGGGATCACAATGAATACAGAGAAATGTGACAGAACAGTCTTGAGGATTAGGAGCTTTAATGTAAAATGTAACCCAGATAAGCCATCTCTTATTTGTGTCCCTTAAAAGAAGCCCTGGGTTAAGGAATGCCTGCCTGGAAGTAGGAAGAATAGAAAAGTTGGCCTGTGAGTGGGCTTTTTCAGTCTTGTTTTCATGTTATATGTTTGACAGTCCTTGTTGAATATGATAATCAGAAAAGAAGCTAGAACTCATTTCTTAGACTAGGTTCTTCCTAAGGGTTGTTTGTTTATTCCACAGATTTCATTGATTAGCTGATGATATTACTGAGTTAGGGTTAAAAAACAGAATGTAGTTCTTTCTGTTTTGAAGTATAAGTTGAGAGTATTTGGCTTGAAATGAAGTTAGAGGAACTTGCCCAGGATTGAGAATAGCAGTGGGGAAAGCGTTCCTGATATATTAATCATTGCCTGGGGTCCTTTTAGTCTTTTCCTGTCCTCTAACTTTACTGATTTCTTTTTAGGTGCAGTATTGAATCCTGTTTTGAGCTATCCTCCTTTTCCCAAAGAATGGCGCTATCTAAGAGGGAGCTGGATGAATTGAAACCATGGATAGAGAAGACAGTGAAGAGGGTGCTGGGTTTCTCGGAGCCCACAGTGGTCACAGCAGCACTGAACTGTGTGGGGAAGGGCATGGACAAGAAGAAAGCAGCTGGTATGTGTGATCTTTCTGAATCTTTTGGGTTAACATATTAGATGACTACAAATGCTGCTTTGAACTTCCCCAAAATTCTCTATGTTAGGAGCATCTAAAAAAAGGTCAGGCCACATTTTATTTTCTCTTGCATTATAATTGTTGTTGTTCAGTATCCAAGTTGTGTCCGACTCTTCATAACCGCATGGACTATAGCACACCAGGCTTCCCTGTCCCTCAGCATCTCCTGGAGTTTACCCAAGTTGATGTCCATTGTATTGGTGATGCCATCCAACCATCTCATCCTCTGTTGGCATCTTCTCCTTCTGCCTTCAATCTTTCCCAGCATCAGGGTCTTTTCCAGTGAGTTGGCTGTTTGCATCAGGTGGCCAGGGTATTGGAGCTTTGGCTTTAGCATGAATCCTAAATAAAATACTCAGAATTGATTTTCTTTAAGATTGACTAGTTTGATTTCCTTGCTGGCCAAGGGACTTTCAAGAATCTTCTCCAGCACCAGGGTTTGAAACCATTAGTTCTTCAACTGTCTGCCTTCTTTATGGTCCAGCTCTCAACAACCATACATGACTACTGGAAAGACCATAGCCTTGACTGTATGGACCTTTGTCAGCAAAGTGATGTCTTTGCTTTTTAACACACTGTCTAGATTTGCCATAGCTTTCCTGCCAAGAAGCAAATGTCTTTTAATTTCATGGCTGCAGTCACCATCTGCAGTGATTTTAGAGCCCAGGAAGAGGAAATCTGTCACTGCTTCCAGCTTTTCCCCTTCTATTTGCTGTGAAATGATGCGGCCAGATGCCATCCTCTTAGTTTTTTTAATATTTAGTTTTAAGGTGGCTTTTTCACTCTCCATTATAATGTAAATAGCCTAAATAATTAATTTTTCTTTTTCTTTTTTTTTAATACTATTTGTGACATATTTTGAATCTCAGACTTATTTCCTTTGACAGCTGCACTGAGTTACCTAAATTATATTTACTTAGGAAATATGCTAAGGTCAGATGGGTATATTCAGGTCAACATCTAAACATATAGACGTCTCTATAAAATACATTTAAAAAGTTGAAGGAGGTAGATTTTGTTAATGGTAGTCTCCTCCAGCTTTCAGTTTAGGAAAAGTTATAGTGGTTATTCATCCTAAACTTTGATGCTCAGCCTAAACAGGTTGCTCTGGCTCTGCTACTTCCTACTCCAAAAAATTAAAACTGTATTTTTATCTCATGGGGCAAAATCATTCAGTGTAAGAGAATTTATGAGAATCCTACAAAAAACTTAAGAAAGCATTTCCCTCCCTCCTAGGCATAAAATTCCAGTGTTGGTATCTGGACGAAATACCTTTTCAACCTTGCCACCTCTTTTTTTTCTTGTCAGACCATCTGAAACCTTTTCTTGATGATTCTACTCTCCGATTTGTGGACAAACTGTTTGAAGCTGTGGAGGAAGGCCGAAGCTCTAGGCATTCCAAGTCCAGCAGTGACCGGAGCAGGAAACGAGAGCTAAAGGTAGGTTACGGTTAACTATCTGATGAGTGTTGTGAATGGTAACAAAGTTGCTGAGCTTACCTGGCTCACACTTTAATATCCATTGGTAGAATACCTGATATTTAAGAGAGGTACTTAGATATAGAAGTAGAAGGGGTGACATTGTATTATCACCATCTTATGGTAATGAACTGCCTAAGTTCATGGGTTAAAATGTTCCAAGAAAACGGTTGCTTTGTCCTTTTTCATATACGGGTAGGAGTTTTGGTTCTTATGTTTCCCTAAATCTCCTTTTTTAAAAAATAAATAAATTGATTACTTTAAGATTTTATGCTTTGATTTATTTGAGGCCTAATAGATTGCTTCAGAATGTGACTTCACTGCTGCCTGAGCTATAGACCTCATTGTTCCTGCTTTTCAGATATTTCTCTGCAATGACTTATAGACGGGATACCTAAGAACTCACTTTTTACCGTATGTCCTGAGAGCCTACTCTGCTGTATAGCATATTGCCGGTCACCTGGCTCCATGAATGGAATACTTAAAGGGACCATCATTACTCCCTTACTTTCTTCACTTTTTATCTGGTAGCTGCTGATTGGTCATGGTCTCTTTCAGTATTAACAGTGTCAAGTAGCTGATCTATCTCTTTTCTTTGTCTGTCTCTTAAAATCTTTTCTGTGACTTCCATCAAACCTTCAAAGTGCTTTTGATTCCTTGGCTATCCTTTTGCTTTTCCTGAGGCACAAGAGTGAATAAGCTGTGTCTGTTTGGTCCCTGACCCAGCTGTGGAACCAAGGGAAATAGAGATTTGTGTGCTGTTTGTGTTTAGGGTTTTGCAGGGTGATCAGAAGAATGAAAGATAGTCCTTGCCTTAAAGGAATTTACAGTTCAAGGGTTTAGGGATGGGAGGGCTGAACAAAATACAGTCACAAAATTATAAAATCCAAGTAGCAGTTTTCATGGAAATTTTAAGGTTGACTATAAAGTTGCAGACTTAGTTGAATTTTGTTACACTTAAGGAGAAATTCACAGATCTGTAGAGTGAAGATTATGTTTTTGGTAGGACATGCTACTGTATAAGTGCTGAGGGCCTGCTACAAATAAAGTGACTACATTGGGTGGGATTAATAAAAATGGTTTATTGAAGGAAATCTAGGTAGCCTTGGGAGTTGGGTCCCATTTTGGTCCATTCAGTCCCCATCCCACACAATATATTATGGGAGAGTCCTTTTTCTTGAACTGTAGGAGTTCCAGGAAGCGCTCGCCCCTGGCCGAGGATATGTCCTTGCAAAACACGAGCCCTCCTAGTGAAGAGGGGATGTCACCCAAAGCCTACCACCGGTGTGTACATTTGCTTTTTCCCATTGTCCCTTCCAGTTGGCCACTCTTGGTCCTGTTAAGTTCATCCTGCAAATTAGTCAACATATTTGAGTTCCCATTGTTAAATGAGAACAAAGTGTTATTGGGGAATATTGAAGAAGAGAGAAAACCCCTATCCTGGAAGAGCTTAGACGCTAGTTGGGAGAAAGTACATAGTGACATTGAAAGACTTAACACTTGGCAAGCAAATATCAACAATGTAATTTTACCTAGTATGAACCAAGTTCTTAAGTGCTACAAGGATGTGAAACAACAGTATGATCAGAGTGGGATGAGATTATTAATGAGGAAAACTTCCTGGAGGAGGTGAGTTTTAGGCAGGGTTTGGATTAGGGGAAAAGTTGAGGGAGATAATTACAAATGTGGGCAGTAAGATTTGCAAAGACCTTGGGATGGGAACATTTATAAGAATATGGGGATGAAATTTGTTTGACTGGAGTAGGAAAATAATGAAGTTGAGATGGGTGAATGGTCCATTTGGTGGAGGGTATAGAAGACTCTGGGAAAAGCCACAGAATACTGATAAGGACTAGAATTGTTCTTCCCTTCTCCCATGGGCAGGGATACAACTCTTCTTTCACCTTGGGTTCCCTTAGGAAGTATTTGGTGATGACTCTGAGATCTCCAAGGAATCATCAGGAGTAAAGAAGCGACGGATACCTCGTTTTGAGGAGGTAGAAGAGGAGCCAGAAGTGATCCCTGGGCCTCCCTCAGAGAGTCCTGGCATGCTGACTAAGCTCCAGGTTAGTAGTTAAGAACTGGAAGCAGTGATTTTGAGAGCTGAAGAAGAAAGAGATGGATTTATTGTGTCCTTAATTTAAACTAAATGTTAGCATTGGGAAAACTTTCTTTTCTGCTTTATGTTTCATCATTTCTTGGTTTAATCAGGAGAGATTCCAGTTGAATGGAGAAGGAAATGGCAACCCAGTCTAGTTTTCGTGCCAGAGTAATCTCATGGACAGAGGATCCTGGCCGGCTATAGTCCATGGGGTCGCAGAGTCAGACATGACTTAGTGACTGAATAACAACAACAACAGCCCAGTTGAAGGCTATTGAAATAGCATTTTGAGCACCTATTATGTTTCAAGGAAGGTGTGTTACATACGTCATTTGCTCAAATACCTACCTCACTGTGTCATTAAGAAAATTATTGAAATAAGTAGAACTCAGCATGATGGCAGAGAAGAATTTCCAAATAATATAATGCAGAAAGCTTAATCCACTTAAATAATTTCAGATTGACTTGGTATTTTTTTAAATAGAAATTATCTGTGTATTTAAAATGGGCATTGTTTAAAAATTCTGATACCATATAAATAGTAAATATTTTCAGAATATACTTTTTGCATTTTAAACTATGTAAATATGTCACTATTTAAGAAATTGTTAAAAATAAATTTAAAAAAATAACCGTGAAGCACCTTGATAGCAGACTCTTTTGGAAAATTCAAGAAGAGTTACTGGATCATGTTCTCAAAGCTAATTTTTCTGAATTTCCTTAGGACAGAGGAAGGAATTGATGGAGACTAGGAAGCAAGTCTACATTGTGGACGCTGGTTACCCAAACTAGGAACTCAGGGACCAGTAGTGTTTTGGTTTTTTTTTTTTTAATAATGTTATGGATTCTATTAGTTTTGCATGCATTATTTAAATGTTCACAGTTGCCCTGTAAGATAGGTACTGTTTTTACTCCTTTTAGACACTTGCAGATTTAAGAATTAAATACCATGTTCAGGGTCACACAGGCATTAAATGGCAGAGTTAAGATTCAAACTCAGGTTTCCCTGACTCCAGAGTCTTACTCATCAAGCTGTGTTACTACTTAACATGCCAGTCCTGCCTTGGGAAGATAGGTTGAAAAATTCCAGTGATTAACTGTGTAAGCTTATCTTTACTAAATTTGCTAGCCTATGGTACAGGCAGAATATAATGGGATCATTAAAAAAATACTGGTTTCTCTAGATCTAAAAGCCCTTTGAGTTTGGGAACCTGTATGGGAGAAATAAAGAAGAGATGTTAACTGTTTTTCAACTTTTTACTCCACTGAGAGCAGATCAAACAGATGATGGAAGCAGCAACACGGCAAATTGAGGAAAGGAAAAAGCAACTGAGCTTCATTAGCCCCCCTACACCTCAGGTATTGTAACCTCTTTTCAGGTTTCTCTGAAAAGAAGACTGTTAAACACATAATTTCTTGCCACCCACTCAAATGAGAGTCCAGAAAATGACTGCATGTTCCACCCTCAATTTACCACAGTCCACCGCTCCGTGTGTGTGTGTGTGTGTGTGTGTGTGTGTGTAAAAGAGAGAGATCTGTTTGCCTATGTTAATTTTTTCTGATTCTGATTTCTTTTTCTCTATCTCACAGCCAAAGACTCCTTCATCCTCCCAACCAGAGCGACTTCCAATTGGCAACACTATTCAGCCCTCTCAGGCTGCCACTTTCATGAATGATGCCATTGAGAAGGCAAGGAAAGCAGCTGAACTACAAGCCCGCATCCAAGCCCAGCTGGCACTGAAGCCAGGTCTCATCGGCAATGCCAACATGGTGGGCCTGGCCAATCTCCATGCTATGGGCATTGCTCCCCCGTGAGTATCTATTTCATGGAACTCTTTTTTTCTGAAGCTTGAGAAGCAATAAATACCTTTAAGTGTTACTGATCCTTTTCTTCCAAGGAACTTAAATCATTTCTTAGTTTCATATTTCTTACATATGTTCAGTAAATACCAATTGAATTTATTCTCTTGGTTTCCTTGTTGCAGAGTTTAATTATCTTCTTGTTACGAATGGTAAAACTAAAATTAAGATTATTCCTCCAGTACTAGAGCTAGGAATAGGATCAGGTCTCCTGGTTCCTAACTCAAGAGCTATTTCCATTAGACCACATTGTGTGAGACCAGATCTGAGCGTTCTGTGCAACTGGGTAAAAGTGATAGGCTTTATTTTTAGCACCTCAATTGGTTTGCCATTCCCTGACTCAAGAATTCAGGAGTAAAGAATGATAGGATTCTAACTTCTTCCCATTGTAATTTGTAAGTTCATTTCATCTGATTATACTCCATACTCAACTGTCCAGCTTCATATATTCAGTCAAGATGTTATTATTCATTGATGGGTTTATATTCCTTAGAATTTTGTAATCTAATTGTCTCTTGTGGGTTTTGATTTGTTTTTATTTTTTGTCTGTTTGCCTGCCTTATTGTTTTATATGGGATTTATTCCTTTTTTGGGCTTTTTTTCAGGAAGGTGGAGTTAAAAGATCAAACTAAACCTACACCACTGATTCTTGATGAACAAGGTCGAACTGTAGATGCAACAGGCAAGGAAATTGAGCTGACACACAGAATGCCTACTCTGAAGGCCAATATTCGGGCTGTGAAGAGAGAACAATTCAAGCAGCAGCTAAAAGAAAAGCCATCAGAAGACATGGAATCTAATACCTTTTTTGATCCACGAGTCTCTATTGCCCCTTCCCAGCGCCAGAGACGCACTTTTAAATTCCATGACAAGGGCAAATTTGAAAAGATTGCCCAACGATTACGGACAAAGGTATCTGGCTTAGAATAAAATCTAGAAATTTGAAGAAGTTAGGAAGGTGACAAAGGAAACTGAATATAATCCTGAAATACTGTCAACTTAATTCTCTGTATGTTTTTGGCAATTAGATAAATAAGTAGTAAAGCAATGAGTAATTTTTAAAATACTGTATTCCTGGAATACTTGATTTTTAGTGATTTGGTTTCTCAGTTACTTACGTTCTACTTAGGTAGAAAGGAAATTGAATTTGAAAATTCTCTACATACAACAATCAGTGGAGGGAAACTGTTCAGAAACCTCAGGACGTCTGAGGAAAACTAGCCTGCTATTAAAATTTGCTGCAGACAGTCCACATTCCTGGATAGTTTAATTGACCATATATTCAATGACTTTGACCTTCTTGTTTTCATCCTCTCAGAAGTTTTCCATAGAATTCCATTTCTGCATATTTGCTGCAGGCACGCACTGGGATAGAGGGGTGATGATGAGAGCCAAATATATGGAAATCAACCAAGTAATGAATAAAGTAAAGCAGAACAGCTCTTTTTTCTTAGCTTTCAGAAAATCTGAATTTGTTGTGTTATATATAAAGAGTTCCACAAGGGAGTGTTTTAAGATTTGGGATTCTACTACTTCCCTATTTTCTGTGATTCCAGTTTATCTTCTTGTCTTACCTTGTCTTTAGGCTCAACTAGAGAAGCTGCAGGCAGAGATCTCACAGGCTGCTCGAAAAACAGGCATTCATACTTCAACTAGACTGGCCCTCATTGCTCCTAAGAAGGAATTGAAGGAAGGTGACATCCCTGAAATTGAGTGGTGGGACTCTTACATCATTCCCAATGGCTTTGACCTGTGAGTTTGTTGGTTAATACCTTTTAATAAAGCTAGAGTTATAATGCGAAAGATGGTACTTGTGCATTAAGTAAAAATTTTAAATCTAAGCCAAATAGATAACCATATACAGGCTCCATAAAGAACATGTTCTACAGGTTGATTTTAGTTTTTTGGGTCAATCAGTGTAGGAGGATTGGACACAGATATTTTCTGCTTGCTTTGTTATACATTGTTAGTGTTTTTAGCATATTTGTTTTCTTAATTACCTTCTTTTGCTACTTATAACAGATGCTTAAATTTTTTAAAGATCCAGTCCTAGAATAGAGAAAGGATTCTTAGTTGATGAGGGAGAGAATGATAAAGTATATAAGAAACATTCAGAGAGCTTTAATCATATCTGCTCCATTATTCTGATACATGACTTAAGGGGACTGTGCTTCAGCCTTTCCTTATGCCTCCTTTGTCAACCACTGTCCCAGAGAATTATTGTTACTAATGACAGAATATGGTATCTGTTAAGTGTGTTAGGGTAGAAAAGGTTGAGAATGACTGGTGTAGAGAGTGCATCCAACCTTAGTGGGACCATTTTCTTATCTTGAAAATTATATGTAATCTAATTACATATATAGATATGCAAATACTTTTAATAAGTACTAGAATACACTATGGCAAGTGGATTTTTTCATTGTGTTTCTGAGATTGCCTCTCTCTTGGAATTGTCTCTACCCACATATCCTGTTTTCCCTTCTTCCTCCAATTTTAGTACAGAGGAAAATCCCAAGAGAGAAGATTATTTTGGAATCACAAATCTTGTTGAACATCCAGCCCAGCTCAACCCTCCAGGTAATGTAGAGATTACTCGGTCAAAGCTCTAGAGAAGTATTAGCCCATAGGAATTTATGTGATAATGGATGTAATCTCTGTCTGGGCTGTCTGTACTATAGCTGCTATTCACACATGACTACTGAGAACTTGAAAACTGAGTTGCACTAATATAGCTGAGGGACTGATTTTTTAAATTTTTTTTTCAATTTTAATTTCAGTTTAAATAGTACATGTGGCTAGTGGCTACAGTATTGGACAGTGAAGCTGTTACAGAGCATTGAGGTCTAAACTAGAGATGGCCTCACGGATGTATATCTGTATTTCACATTGGGCTTTTGCAGTAGTGTTGACTCCCAACTCTAGTCTAGCAAACCACCACTAAACCCCTGCCATCTTCAGTCTGCCTTGTCCTCAGCCTTTCTGTTTATCTGTTTTGTATCGAAAGTCTGTTGGCTTAGTCAGAGGAGATGGGTTTTAGTTGTACCTAAAACCCCTGGATAAATCACTTACAATGCAGAATTTTCTCATATGTACAGATAACACTAACTGACATTCCTTTTTCAAGTGATCACAGAAGTTGCTAACACTTTGATCAGATTTGAGATGAACAGAGAAGGTTAGTTTTTACTCAGTAAATTTGCTTATCAGGATCTCTAATAAATTCAGAAAAATAGATTGAGACTTTGAGATAATAAAAAGGTAATAACCACTGAATTGTACTTAATCAGAATCTATTTAGTTGTCTTCAGTGTGAATCATTAGAAGAATGTAGGGGGTTTGTTTTAATAAATTGACTTGGGAGCCCAGAGGATTTTTCCTAATTAATCCCTGTAACTCTTAAATTAGAATTTCATCATCTTGGCCAGTGGTTTTCAAGTTGGATTCCATAGACACCTTGAGGTTTAGTAGGTAGGATCCAGATGGGGTTCTGGATGCCCTCTGCCTACCCCAAATCCTCACACAGAGCAGTCAGAGCAGCTCTAATCATTTTTTCGATATCCACCACATTTCAGTTTATTAAAGAGTTCAGTTGCTTAAAGAAAAACAAGTTAGAACATGACTCATGAAAGATAAGAATACTTTTTACTCCTTTTTTTTTTTTTAGTATTTATTTATTTGTTTGGCTGCACCAGGTCTTAGTTGCGGCATGCGAACTCTTAGTTGAACCATGTGAGATCTAGTTTTCCTGACCAGGGATTGAATCCAGGCCCCCTGAATTGGGAGCACAGAGTCCTAGGCACTGTACTACCAGGGAAGTTCCAAGAATACTTAATAAAAACATAACTGTAATACTACTATGATGACCTAAAAATAACTAAAAACAAGGTAAAGGTCCTTTTTTAAAAAAATTTTTTATTGGGACATAATTGATTTACAATGTTGTATTAGTTTCAGGTGTACAGCACAGTAAGTATAGCATTTATACATAAACCCACTCTGTTTTAGATTCTTTTCTCATATAGGCCATTATAGAGTATTGAGTAGAGTCCCCTATGCTATGTAGTAGATCCTTATTAAGTAATGGGTATACGTCAATCCCAGTCCTCTAATTTATCCCTCTCCCCACAGTCCCTGGTAGGCTTAAGTTTGTTTTCAGCGGCTGTAACTATTTCTGTCTTATTAAAAGATAAGTTCATTTGTGCTCTTTTTTTAGGTTCCACATAAAAGCATTGTATATTTGTCTTTATCTGTCTGACTTACTTCACTCAGTCTGACAATCTTTAGGTCCATCTGTGTTGCTGTAAAGTTCTTTTTAATGTGATTGATACTCACTTATATCCCTGTAATATGCTTCTTGCTTTGGTATATTCATTTCTCTGCCTGACAGTTGACAATGACACACCAGTTACTCTGGGAGTATATCTGACCAAGAAGGAACAGAAGAAACTTCGAAGGCAAACGAGGAGGGAAGCACAGAAGGAGCTACAAGAGAAAGTCAGGCTGGGCCTGATGCCTCCTCCAGAACCCAAAGGTACAGATCTTAGAGGCAGGGAAGAAAGGGTGGCAAGTTTTTCTTCCTGTCATTCTAGAGGATCTTTAGTATCTCTCTCTATTTGAATGCCTTTTGTTTCTCAGAATCATTCATTGGTTTATCCTTTCCCAAATTTTCTACTGTCTTTCTTTATTAAGTCAGGTCAACACAGTTATTGTACAGGTCATTTAAGCCTTTTTCTTAAGTAATATTGACCATATAACATTCTTACCTTCCTGGAAGAATAATAGTCTTGAAGTTTATGGAGATAGTAGTTGGAGTATTTGCCCAGAGTTGTTGTATTCATAATTCTTAAATGTTTAAAAAATGAAAATGCAGTTTAAAAAACCTCACTCCTATAGTTTCCAGTATCAGTTAGTAGTATTTTGAGTGAGCACTGTTATGTATAGGATCTTTCACTAAATGCTGCAGTGAACGTGAAAAATGCCAACAAAATTAAGTTCGTTTTCTTTCACGAATTTTCAGGCAGTGTGAATATATGTATACCAGTTATTGAGATTAATTGACCTCCCGCAAATGCTGAATTAATTAGGCTTTCAAGGTAGAAGTATTTGGAGGAAGTGAGTTTTGAGCATATTTGAAATAGGTGAACAATATGAATTGGTAGGAAGAGATTGCCAGATTACCCTAGCTGGAGTGGTGACTTAGGAAATTAATCTCTCTCAACTCTTCACTGCAGTGAGAATTTCAAATCTGATGCGAGTCTTAGGAACAGAAGCTGTTCAAGACCCCACGAAGGTAGAAGCCCATGTCAGAGCTCAGATGGCAAAAAGACAGAAGTAAGTGCCATGGGATTGGGTGGAAACCCAGGGCAGGTACCTTTCCCGAACTCTTCTGGGGGATCCATATTTGGAGGGAGGGGAGAGTTCTCCGTTGCTCTCTCTTTCCCTCAGCCCTGCTTCTGATCTTCAATGCCTTTCTCACTTGTGGATGTCCTTCCTGTCACGACAGAGCGCATGAAGAGGCCAATGCTGCCCGAAAACTTACAGCAGAACAGAGAAAGGTCAAGAAAATTAAAAAGCTTAAAGAAGACATTTCACAGGGGGTACACATATCTGTATATAGGTAGGTGTCCAGACTGGGCCAGCCTTTCCCTTAGAAATACCAAAACATTTTCCAAGTGCTCAAGGCAGAATCACTGGTATAAAGCATACCTAACATCAACTCTACTCTTTAATGATCCTGGTATACTTCAAGAGCTAGTAGATCTTTTATAGCGATGAGGGTTAAAAACTTACTCTTCTGTCTCTGAGGTCTTAGTGAACTAATGTTAGTTCTGAAGAATGAATGTGAATATGCTTGTTCAGGTCAAGATGTGAACTAAGGCTCATTCATTCTTTATGAAGCATAAAATACTCTTTTTCTAGGAAACATTAAAAGTTTTTTTTCTCAGTTGACTGTATCCTTATCCTAGTGTATTGAAGTAATCCTTTTATTTTCCACTCCAAAATGGACTTTATGTGTTGTAATTATTTTCCCTGGTGGCTCAGAGGTTAAAGCGTCTGCTTCTAATACAGGAGACCTGGGTTCGATCCCTGGGTTGGGAAGATCCCCTGGAGAAGGAAATGGCAACCCACTCCAGTATTCTTGCCTGGAGAATCCCATGGATGGAGGAGCCTGGTGGGCTACAGTCCATGGGGTCGCAAAGAGTCGGACACGACTGAGCGACTTAACTAACTAATTATTTTCTACCGTTTGTGTCGATTTAATGTTTTCATTTTACTCTTTTATGTCAAGTACATATATGTCTTTTATTTAGATGTGCTCATGTTTAGTAACTAGTTCTTTATTATAGAAATGGTACATTATTATAAAAGTAGTGAATGCTTACTAAGATAAAAAACATTCTAGCAATAGAGAAGGACACTTACTGAAAAAGTCCCCTTCCTATTCTCTGATCCTCAGGACCACTCACTATGGGTAATTGTCTCTTAACAGTTTTTCGTGTATTCTTATAGAAATTTGCATGCATAGCATTGTGACTACTTTATATTATAAGCATCTAGAGGGCAAAGAATTTGTTGAACTTTATATTGTCAAGAATAAACAAGCATATAAATATTTGTGGATGATGGGTAATAGCTCTCCTTAGAGTAAATTTTGATTACCTGCTACTTTGTAAAGTGTACTGTGCTAGACTTTGAAGAAGTTTAAGCCAGTAGAAATACTTCTAGATTCATCAATTCTACCTTTCAAGCATTAGTATATTTGCCTCCTCCAAATGCCTTTGTTTTTAGAAAGAAAATTATTTTGGACCCATCTTTATTTGCCATTCCATTCAGTCAGCTACTGATGCTAAAATGAAGCCCATAACTAAACTTTCCCTTCTCCAGAGTTCGAAATTTGAGCAACCCAGCCAAGAAGTTCAAGATTGAGGCCAATGCGGGGCAGCTGTACCTGACAGGGGTGGTGGTACTGCACAAGGATGTCAACGTGGTAGTAGTGGAAGGGGGTGAGTCTGAAACACGTGAGGCAACTAGGCCTTGGAGTGACGAGCCTGGTGGGGAGAAAGGAGGAAAAGATGGCACCTTAGAGTCACACCTGTGTCAAATATCTTGGGCCTCTGTTTCTTTATTTATTGAAGTAGAAGAACCTAAGATGTGGTTCCTGGGATTGCTTCAGCTACCATATTAATGTCTGAGCGTTGAGTGAGCTCAGAGGTTCCTTCTACCCCATTGTCTTCCACAACTCTGGCAAAATTCTTCTTCTCTGTTTCTAGGCCCCAAGGCCCAGAAGAAATTTAAGCGTCTCATGCTGCATCGGATAAAGTGGGATGAACAGACATCTAATACAAAGGGAGATGGTGAATGGGGGTTAGAGGGGATTAAGTGGGAGGTGGGTGGGATGGTACTTGGTCCATTCATCTATTCCCTCTCTCTAACACTCTTGCAGATACTAGATAATGTTCAAGAATTTTAGAAAAACCCTTTTGGACTTTAAATATGCTAGACATTCATAAAGTATTTACTGTATGAATATTAGTTATTCTCCTGCCTGTCCTGTAAGGTCTTTCTACTTGCTGGTTTCTCTGTTAGCCCAGAATCTGGATACCGGCTACATGAGTACATTTAGTTTGTGAATTTTCAGCAAGCTGCACGCTCATATGTGCATTGTCTATATTGTATAGTTTTTTGATAAAAAGCTTTTTAGAGGATTGAAGGCAAAAAAAATTTTTTAGACCAAAAAAAGTTCTGCTTCATTCAGAAAAATATACTTTTCGTTTCCCCACGCTTATCTTGTATATATTTGTTTGACATCCTCCTGGCCATCATTCTTACATCAAAATTTATTCTTCTATTCTTTGAAGACCTGGGTTAGCATTTACCATGTGCAGAGAACCTTATTTCTCATAACTTTGGCCTTATACTTTTTGTTCTTCCTCATTGTATTTTTGTACTTAAAGTACACTTTTTATGATAATTGACCTGTATTTTGTTTTGCAAGTGTTCTAAGATATTTTCATTCCATATATTTGCCCTTTTTCATTAGCCTAAAAACTCCTTGAGAATGGACTCTATTGTTTTGGCATCTGAAGTGCTTAGGACAAGTTTTTATTGTTCTTTTATCTCCTTATTCCCAGTACTTGGCACAGCTCTTGACACAGAGTTGGTACTCAATCCATGTTTGTTGAATTAATTAATGTCCCTGCTGGATAGGAGATATCAGTCTAATTGGGGGGAAATAAAGAGTAACAGAAGATAGTTGATCCCAATACATGAGAAAAAGTGGTAATATTTAAAAGAATTTGGGTAGGCTTGAATACTATTTGTTTGGAATCTAAATCTTGGTGTCTAGTATAAGTCTAGAGCAAGATTTAGCTATATTGTCTTTTCCAGATGATGAGGAATCTGATGAGGAAGCTGTGAAGAAAACCAACAAATGTGTACTAGTCTGGGAGGTAGGTGATCCTCTGTTAAACAGTGAGGCAAAACTTTAGCTAATTCCTGACTGTTTATAAATAATAACTAATCCCTTAAGTAATTTGTGTTTCTTTTTGGAATTCATTGTTAAGTATTTGGCAGCAAGTCCTTCCTGGTTATATTCTAGTTAAACTGATGGGTATATAGTTTATGCCATCTGGGGAAAACTATGGAAAACTGGTGGCAAGAATACAAATTCTCCGTTTATTTATTTCACAGTCATGGATATGACACTTGGAAAGAGGGAAATGAATTGTAGGATTTTTCTTTGGATATAGTGAGAGAAGTACTAGACTTAAGAGTATAAAGTTGCGGACTTCCTTGGTGGTCCAGTGTTAAGATGCTACACTCCCAATGCAGGAGGTATGGGTTTGATCCCTGGCTGGGTAACTAAGATCATGCATGGCATGGCCAAAAAAAAAAAAGAATATAAAGTTGACTAAGTTGTCAGTACCACTTACTAGCTGTGCAACTGGGCAATGAAGTAACACTTAATATGAAATAATGTTACTTTGTCTATAAAATGTGGATATTATTTTCCCTCGCTATTGTTTTTTTTTGTGTGTGTGGAAAACCTAATTATTATGTAATGATGCTTTGTAAAATGTGACTAAATTACTGTTTAAATGGAAGATTCTTATGGTTGTACAATCCTTTCATCCCTAAAATTTTCTTAGTGAACCACTATTAGTTCTGAAGAATGAATAAATGAGTGAATATGCTTGTTCAGGCCAAGTTGTGAACTAAGGGCTCATTCACCCTTTGTGGAATGTAAAATATTGTCCTATTTCTCCAGAAAGCATGAAAGGTTTCTTTCCTCAGTAACTGTACTCTTAACTTGATATACTGCAGTAATCCTTTATATTACCACTTCAAAATACATTTTATGCATTGTAAGTATTTTCTACCTTTGTGTTGATTTAATTTTTTCATTTTATTCTTTTAGGTTGAATACATGAGTATCTTCTAGTTTTAAAATGTGCTCATGTTTTGGAACCAGTTCTTTATTATAAAAGTAGTACTTTGGGAATTCCCTGGTGGTCCAGTGATTAAGACTCCACACTTCTGCAGGGGCCATGGGTTCAGTCCCTGGTTAGAGAACTAAGATCCTGCATGCCCCGAAGTGTGGCCAAAAAAAGTAGTATTTTAATTCAAAAGTCGTGAATGCTCATTAGAATACATTCTAACCACACAGAGCCTGACTGAAATAGTCCCTTCCAGCTCCCTGATTCCTTAAGACCACTCTATAGGTAATTGCTACTGATTGTTTTCCATGTGTCCTGTCTTATCCCAGATTCCTCCAATTTATGCATACTAATTAGGTGATAATAAGCATTATAACTGTTTCTGTGTCTCATAAGTCACCACTTGCATATTTAATATTCCAGCCCCATCATCTCTTTAAAATTCTCTTCATTTACCTCTGAGAGTCCTCAGGAATTGTCTCTCAGATTCAGAAACAAGCCAAGTTCTGCTCTTGCCTCCTTTGTGGAATCTGGTCTCTGAAAAGCCTCTTGAGGTTGCATTTGTGACTGACATTGCAGCCTTTGGTGAGAACATGATTCCACCAAGTACTGTATCTTTCTGTTGTAGTTGTCTGCAAGTAGCCCCCCTCACGCCCATTCCTCTCTCCCCCTCACCCCTGTATTATTCTTTGTCATTGGGCCCCAAACCCTCCCGCTCGTATTAAGATCTCACTAAGTCTTGTGAAAAGAGTCCTTTTAGCCTCTAACTCCTTTCTCCTCAAAGGTCCTAGAGGCCTGGTAGGAAACAAGTTCATCCCATCTCCCATAGTCCTTCCTGACATACTCTTCCATCCAGGTACCAGAACACAGAAATCCTGCATTCAATTAAAAAAACAAACCCATAGAAAGTCATGAGAACTTGGCAGATACCCAGGGGGGTAGAGGTTAGAATTGTTTTTACCATAAAATCACTTTCAGCTAGACACGTTGCTGCACGGTGTTACCAGGTTTTATAAGAGACTATTATATCTGATTTAAGTTAGAAATTGTAGTGTCTCTATTACATGCTTTGTCTCTTTCCCAGGGTACAGCCAAAGACCGGAGCTTTGGGGAGATGAAGTTCAAACAGTGCCCTACAGAGAACATGGCTCGGGAGCATTTCAAAAAGCATGGGGCTGAGCACTACTGGGACCTTGCGCTGAGTGAATCTGTGTTGGAGTCCACCGACTGAGACTACTGCAAGCCCTTTCTCTCCCCTCTTACCTTTGTCTCTTCAGTCCTCTCCCTTATTCTGCTTCCACACCCAGCCCTACTTGTGTGTGTGATCTCAGAACGGTGCCAGGCTGACATCTGGACAGAGGGAGAACTTGCTCCCTTCCCTAGTCAGCCTGGTGCTGCCCTTTATTCCTCTTATGTGAATATGATTAAAGAGTTATTTTTAAAGTCAGTATGATATTTTTCACACACTCATAGGTATCAGAGTTGGGGTCTTCAGGTGATCTTTCCTCCAGACTTCTAGCAATTGCTGTGGAAAAAGAAAATTTTGTCATTGATATTTATGTATATATAAGTGAATGAATGAATGGATGGATGATTGGATAATGGAAACTTCTGACCTCATCTTGGAGCAAAAGTGATCAATACCATTTTCCTGAAACAGAGTGAAGAAGGAAGAAGTGGATAAAAGAGAGGGAATGTCTATCTCTTAACCTTCAGTAGGTAGTCACAAGGTTGACAGATTACTTCTGGTCTTGGCTGAATAGCATTAACAGGAAATCCCTTCCTCACATGGGTGAATATATGAGAATGTGTGTTGTGAGTGAAATGGACACAGAGGGAGAGTCCAAGGATGATGTTATAGGTCAGTTTGTAAAATCAAATAGGATTTGAGAATTTAACCTATTTCTTCTCTTTACTAATTAAAAAAAGAAAAATCCTTTTCTAAAAGACAGTGTGTAGTTTCTTTACCCCCCTAAGAATCTGACAAGATGCAGTTCTATTAAGCACTTAATGTTTTGGGGAGTATTTAGGTCAGAATAAGTGTCCAAAGAAATCCAAATTCTTAGCATAAATATCCTTCTATTTCATGTTGCCTGTTGAGGACATACTGAGAATGGATTGTACACAGGAGCCATTAGAGCTCCTTCCTGCTAACTGAAGTTTACTAAGCAATAGTATCAGGGAATGAATGCTTGACCAGAAGTTAAAACAGTCTATGATATCAAATTAACCCTTTTAAAAAGTTATGTGGGGACTGCCCTGGCAGTCCAGTGGTTAAGACTCTGTGTTCCCAATGTAAAGGATGTGGGTTTGATCCTTGGTCAGGGAACTAAGATCCCACATGCCCTACATCACAGCAAAAAATAAGTTTAAAAAGTTACATGTTTTAGGTCCTAGTTGGAGTTTAAGGCAGTATTAGAGAGTACTAGGATAAAAAAGGTGGAAAGAGACAAAGGACTGCAAAAGACCTAAAGGAAAAGCGACAACCTCCCTTTTAGAGATGAACCGTAACGCAGACAGATGAGATCAGTAATTCCTAGAGCAGGAAGAAATCTTATAAAAGAAGCCTATGTCTGTGAGACTTAGCAGCTAGAGAACTGAACTCATTTTTTATATTTCTTGATGCAAGCAAATCCAGGAGAAAACATTAGAAATAAGTGCTTTTGCTTTTATTATAATTATTACAATAATATGTATAAATAATTTATATACAGCTTCAAAAATGTATTGTTTGCCGAAGAACTAAAAGGAGTTTTATGTTCTTTATAAACTACCCATAATGAGACTTAATCCTTGTCTTGAGTAAGTGTTTTTAAACTCCCTGTGTCTCAGGATGTTTGTTTTTTCGGTTTTCCTGATCCTATATTGAGCACTGCTCAGTAAGCATTATCTCTTTTATCAGAACAGATTTATGAGGAAAGTAGATCTTACAGGTGAGAAATCTGAGGCTTAGAGTAAGTAATTTGCTCCAAGGTTATGGCTAGGAAGTGATAGAGTTTAATTTGAACCCAGATTTCACTAGAACCCAAACTTAGTCCCTACATACGCTATGTCATTTGTGAAATAGGTGTTAAGAACAGATGTGATCTTTTCCGATGAATGCTGATCTCAGAATAGTTCCTATCTTGGGATGCTGTCACCACTTAAAATACCTTGTGGACTCTAGTAATTCCTTTCATAATCTGTTTGAATATATATCTTTATAGTTAATGGTAGTTATTTGTCCTCTGTAGACTTCTAGTAAGAATTTTAAAAGTCATTTGGAATTTGTTAAGGAGAATTAAGTGATATGGTCAAGATAGATAATAACTTTCATTGTTTAAAAATGCAAATATAAAGTAATTGATTTTTCCTCCCTGTACGTGGCTTACCTTGGTGAATTTCCAGAAATATCTTGAACAATGGCAGTATCATTGTCATATGCCAATAATTATTTTGGGGTAAGAATTTTGTCATAACTTTACACTGACTCATTGGAAAAGACCCTGATGATGGGAAAGATTGAAGACAGAAGGAGAAAAGGGTGACAGAGGATTAGATAGTTGGATTGCATCACCTATTCAATGGATATGAACTTGGACAAACTCCAAGAAATGGTGAGGGACAGGGAAGCTTGATGTGCATTAGTCCATGGGGGTCATGAAGAGTTGGACACGACTTGGCGACTGACCACCACCACCACTATTTAGCAATTAGGGTGCTTTTGCATGTTACTCAATGCAATATTACTGCAGGAAAGTATAAAATAATTTTATTCAGAGCAGAAAATGCTACTGTTCAAAAGAGAAATTCAGTTGGAATGATCAAGGAAGTTTACATGAAGCAATTCAAGATAGTTCTTGAAAGATAGGTGGAATTTTGGTAATAGAAGAGGCCATTTTAGGCAGAATTTATAAATAGAAAATTACAGATACATTTAAGAAAAAAACAGTTTGGAGCCCAAAGAACCACGGAGGAAAGGTATTTGAGAAAATACTGGGGAGATGGATTGGAACCATTGTGAATGGTCTTCAAAGCTAGAGCATTTATTTAACTTGGTAGATTGTTATCTGCAATATAGAAACAAGTTTTTTGCTTGTGATTGAGTAGAGGAAAACTAGGACATTATATACTGGTAATGTATATAAGTTGAAGAGACTAGGAAGCTGATCATGATGCTGTTGACATAGTTGATTAGAATGGTGATGATAACTAGGTAGGAGGCAAGGGGATGGAAAGAAGGGAATTTATGCAAGAAATTTTTATAAGTCTATAGGATTTGATAACTAGGTGAAAGTGAAAGTTGCTCAGTCTTGTCTTTGCAACCCCATGGACTATATAGTCCATGGAATTCTCCAGGCCAGAATACTGCGGTGGGTAGCCTTTCCCTTCTCTGGGGGATTGTCCCAACCCAGGTCTCCCGCATTGCGGACGGATTCTTTACTGGCTGACCCACAAGAGAAGCCCAAGAACACTGGCGTGGGTAGCCTACCCCTTCTCCAGGGGATCTTCCCAACCCAGGAATCAAACTGGGGTCTCCTGCATTGCAGGCAGACTCTTTACCAACTGAGCTATGAGGGAAGCCCTTGGAACACGTAAAATCAAAGGTAACTAGGATACCAAAGATAACCAGGATAACTTTGTAAGTGAATGCAGGTGATAAATTTAACCTTTGAGAATGAGCAGAAAGATGAGAAGGGCTAAAAATGGAATGTTGGCAATCACAAGTTATAAAAACTAGCAATGGGCAGAAAAAGGAGCCATTTATTTAGTGGGATCTGATTAAAAACTATAATAGAAGTAAAGGGAAAGAATTTTAAGACAGATTTAAATATAATAATAGCTGACATCAACATCATCCTCAAGCCTTACTAAGCCAGGCAGCACTGCTTTGAACACTACATGCATTAGCTTGTTTAATAATTATAGCACCACAGATAGGTAAAGAAATTTACCTTTGGCCACTGGCAAGTAAATTGCCACTGACAGTGGCAGAGTCTGAATTTGAGCAGTCTGGTTCTATGTGTCTTACTCTAAACCATTACAGTATTTAACAGAAAAGTTAAGGATTGAGACTGTAAACGGTGCACTGGAATTGGGAATTAACAGATCTTCACTCTTTTTTAAAAGTGTGCTTCCTCAGCACATATTTCACTGAGAAAAGAAAGCAATTGAGAATTTCTGCACATTCTCAATAAATCTATCAACCTACCAGAATTTCTACCTAGATCCTCTACCTTCCTGTTACAAGAAAGGAACTGTCTATGGACTTAACATTTAATCTATTCTCTCCCACTTACTCAAGGAAATCAATTCAGCAATTGTCCCATCTCTATAGTGTATCAGCCATAGCATCTGAGAATAGGTACATTATTTCCCATCTTAGAAAAAAAGAAATGACCTGTGAGCCCACATTTCCCTCCAGCTTCAGCTCCATTACTCTGCTCCCACTTTATTTCTTGAAAGAGTTGTCTATATATGATAATGCCACTTCTCCCATTCTTTCCAGAGCTCTCTCCAGTCACTTCCTGGAAACAGCCTTTGTCAAGCCTACCAATTACTAGTGTGTTTCCTAGATTCAATGATTATCTCAGTTCTCACGCAACCTATGCAGCAACATCTGACACAATTACTCCCTCCTTAACAGATTTTCATGACATGGCTTTCAGAATACTACTTTCTGGGTTCTCCTTCACTGGTCATTGCTTTTCTATCTCCTTCAGAACTTGCTTCTGATTGGCCAGTCCTTGGACTTTTATTAATACTTATGCTCACTCAATTTCTGGGCAACTTTAAGATCATCTCTATACTGGCAATTCTTAAATTGATGTTTCCTACCAAGACTTCTTTTATGAACTTGAGGGAATGAAAGTTTTAGACACTGCAGTGCTTTGTGACTTTCCAAAGCTGAACTCTACCTGACAAAATCTTACCCTTTATTTTAATTTCTCTCATTTTCCTGGCTATGACACAAGAAGCAATGACTGAGTTCATGGAAGATACAAAAGATGTATGCAAAATCAGTGCTACAAAACTATGAGGAACAGATGGCTGTGACTGGAGAACTTTTTCTCTCTCAAATGACCTATTTTGAAGTCGGTGGCTTACTGACTGTGAAGTAGCAGGCTTCCTAAGAAACAGCGAAGGAAGCACCTACACAGTTACTACTGTCAGGAGTGTTATGTTTGATTCTTTGTGCTTCTGTGCATGATTTGGACTCTGAGAAGCAAATAAAAATTGTTTATATTGTATTATTCAATTCTACAAAAGTTATTTAACTCATCACTAACTATGTCAATTCTGAGAAGAAAAACTGTCAATATTTGAGTCTCTAGCAGTTAGCAATTTTCTCACGTCGAATGAAAGTTCACTAAAATTTTTTAAGAAATTAATTTTTCAATTATTTTACTTTTACTGGAAAATAAGTTTTGAATGATTTTTTAAAAAACTGATTACATTGCTATATGTATTTATATATATTGGTAATTTACATATGTAGTGTAATGAATTAAAACATAAAATAAATAATATTAAAGTTTACTCAGTAAATAATTATAAAATTGTTATACATTACTAGGTTTAAATTTTTTTCATTTAAAACAATTTATTTTTTTTGGCTGCTCTGGGTCTTTGTTGCTGTGCTCAGGCTTTCTCTAGCTGTGTGTGCCTAGGGGGCTACTTTCTAGTTGTGGTCCAAGGGCTTCTCATTGTAGTGGCTTCTCTTGTTGCAGAGCACTGGCTGTAGAGCTCCAGCTTAGTCGTTGTAGTACAGTGGCTTTGTTGCCCCTTGGCATGTGGAATTCTCCCTGATTAGGGATTGAACCCATGTCATTGCATTGGCAGACAGATTATTAACCACTGGACCACCAGCGAAGTCCAAAAAATTTTAATTTGTAACTTAAAGATTTTAGTCATCCTTAATTCTGCATTGAATACAAAGTTCATTCTTATTCTTGTATAAAGAACAGATATATAGACAGTACATAAACAGATATACAGTATATCTATGGCATTAACATTTCATGGGGGCTGGGGGAATAGGAACAAATATCTAAGAAAAATCTTTAGGATCAACAGTTATGGGAAAAAAGCTGAGAAACACCGTTGTAGTTGCTCAGGTCTAAAACCTTGGTGCCATATTTGCCTCTTTTTTTTCTTTTTCTTTTCATATTCCCCTTAAATTCATGAGCAATCCTCTCTGGACTCTACCTTCAAACTATATCTAGGATCTGACATCACTTCTCTCTCTCTCTTTTTTTTTTTATTGCCACCCTAGTAGAAGCCACCATCATTTCCTTGTCTGGATTACTGCAATAGTCTCCTTAACTGGTTACTCTGAAGTCTATTTTCAACATAGCAACCAATGTAATCTTTTAAAAAGAATGCTATGTAACTTTCTTGTTGAAAACTGCTCTGCTTAAAAGTGTTTCAAATCCCAAAGTTAAAAGCAAAAGTTCTTAGAATGGACTTCCAGGCCACATGAATTCTCTCTCTTCACCTCTCAGATCTCATATTTTACTATTTGTCCCCTCTTCTTTAGTCAAACTGGCCTCCTTGTTCTTCCTCTAATATTTCAAGACATTTGTGTTTTAGGTCCTTTGCACTAGCTGTTCCTTCTGCCAGCATGCTTTTTTCTCTTCCCTCCCCCATATTTGCTTGGTTACCTTGCGCTTAACATTCAGATCAAATTATCACTTCCTTCCAAAAGCCGTCCTTGATCGCCAAACCACCATTCCATTAAGGATCACACACACACACACACACACGGTACCCTCTCTCTCTCTCTCTCTCTCACACACACACAGTACCCTCTCTCTCTCACACACACACACAGTACCCTCTCTCTCTCTCACACACACACACACACACACACACGGTACCCTCTCTCACACACACACAGTACCCTCTCTCTCACACACACACACACACACACTACCGTCTGTCTCACACACACACAGTACCCTCTCTCTCTCTCACACACATACACACAGTACCCTCTCTCTCTCACACACACACACTACTGTCTCTCTCTCACACACACACACACAGTACCCTCTCTCTCTCTCTCACACACACACACACACACACACGGTACCCTCTCACACACACACACAGTATCCTCTCACACACACACACACACGGTACCCTCTCTCTCTCTCTCTCTCTCACACACACACAGTACCCTCTCTCTCTCACACACACACACAGTACCCTCTCTCTCTCTCACACACACACACACACACACACACGGTACCCTCTCTCACACACACACAGTACCCTCTCTCTCACACACACACACACACACTACCGTCTGTCTCACACACACACAGTACCCTCTCTCTCTCTCACACACATACACACAGTACCCTCTCTCTCTCACACACACACACTACTGTCTCTCTCTCACACACACACACACAGTACCCTCTCTCTCTCTCTCACACACACACACACACACACACGGTACCCTCTCACACACACACACAGTATCCTCTCACACACACACACACACAGTACCCTCTCTCATGCACACACACACACACACACACTACCGTCTGTCTCTCTCACACACACACACACGGTACCCTCTCTCATGCACACACACACACACACACACTACCGTCTGTCTCTCTCACACACACACACACACGGTACCCTCTCACACACACACACACACACACAAACACACACACAGTACCTTCTCTCTCTTACCCTGTGTAGATAGAACTTATTGGTGGTGATTTAGTCGCTAAGTCGTGTCCGACTCTTGCGACCCCATGGACTGTAGTCCACCAGGCCCCTCTGTCCATGGGATTCTCCAGTCAAGAATACTGGAGTGAGTTGCCATTTCCTTCTCCAGGGATCTTCCTGACCCGGGAATCGATCCAGGAATCGAACCCCGGTCTCCTGCATTGCAGAACTTATTATTCCTTGATATTTGTATGGTCTCCTGCCAAGAAACCCCAGAGGAAAGGGATTTTTGTCTGTTTTGCTCTGTTACCGCCCCACATCTAGAACTGTACTTGGCACAAGACACTCAACAACTTTTTGTTGGATTAACACATATGAAATGTGAGCTTGACAAAACAGGTAAATGTGAGTCTACTGTGGAGAGGTGAAAGAATTAAAATACAGTAATTGTATGTGCTTAGTGTAACACAGAAGCCTCCAAATCTATCCAGAAGTTTTACATAGGCAGATGCTATGGCCTGGTTAATTTAGGTTGCTCTAATCAATTTAATAGATTTCTAAGGGTCTTGTAAACTATAATGTATTATGCAATTGCGAGACTGTATCATAATTGGCGAAGGTGAATCACATCTTGCTTTTTATTGTTTCCTTGTCTCGAAAATTCTACAGGGGAAATTTTCGTTTCACGTCATTTACTTCCTCTTCCTATATTCCAAAAAGTCAAGAAGCTGTGAATGGTATCGTCCAAGGGGAGTGTAAAAAATTGTTTGGTCTGGGAGTCTGCGTAGTGAATGGCTTGCCGGAGCTGGCGCATGCGCACCCTCTGAGGCACTGCAAGATGGCTGCCATCTACTTTGTCGCGCGTCAGTGTCCCGAGGAGTTAGCAGCGGCGCCGGCAGCGGCAGCTGCAAGTGCCAGAAAATAAGTGGCTGCTGAACGGTGGGAGTTTCTCGGTCCTGTGGTGTGAGCTGGACAGCTCCAAGAGAGACACCTCGCTAGGAAGCAAAACGCGGGGTGGAGCGGTGAAGCCCCTCCCCCCAACCTCTCTTTAGTCCGAGCAACTCCCTCGCCCTTCCCTCCCCGTTTTTCCTCCCAACCCGCTACACGCTGGCCTGTCGCGCAGGCGCACAATTCATCGAAGCGCCTCCTTAGCCCTTGGGGCTTGTGGGCTTCTGCGCGCGCTTCTTCGTCTTCTCCCTTGATTGGCCAGATTGCCCCGCCATCACGCCTCCCTCTGCTTTCTAGGTTGAGAAGGAAGCAGAGGGGCGGGTCCAAGCAGCGCGTGCGCGATACTGTTGCTGTCCCTTTGCTGCTATTGCGTTGCAAAAAAATTCCTGACTAGGTAGCCTTGGGCTTTTCTGTGGACCTAAAGGAGAGAGAAAGATTTCTGCAACTGAAGGGGCAGTCGGGTACTATTTACTTTAAGATATTAACGCCCACTCTTAGAGGAGTGTTGGGGAAGGGCCTTAAACGTTGAGAGCCGAAGAGTATAAAACCATTTAATTTCCGGGCCAGACGTTTAGAAAGGCTTTGCAGGAGCTGTTTTGTGCGTAATTCTTCGTGATTGCTGACTGGTTTAAACACAATCCCTTGAACAATTCTGATAAACCTTCGAAACCCGCAGCCCCTCTTTGCAGCGTGTAGGAGCCGCCAGCGTGCCCAGCACCTGGTCCTCCTGTCCTACCTCCAGAAGAGCCTAGCGCGTGCACCGTCCCCACCCCCTGGCCTCCCTCCCCACCTGCGGCTTTCACGCACTCGCAGTGATTGTTTTGCCCGCTCCCGCCGCCGTCGCCGTCGCCGCCGCGGCCGCCAGAGGAGCAGCAGCGCTTGTGCAAACCGGGAAGATGGCGGCCGGCGGCGGCGGAGGCGGCGGTAAGGCCTCCTCCTCGTCGGCCTCTTCGGCAGGGGCTCTGGAGTCCTCGTTGGATCGAAAATTCCAGTCGGTAACTAACACCATGGAATCTATTCAAGGCTTGTCGTCTTGGTGTATAGAGAACAAGAAACACCACACTACTATCGTCTACCATTGGATGAAGTGGCTCCGGAGATGTGAGTGTTGGGGGTGGCCAGGGAAGGGAAGACTGGGGAATGGAAGGAAATACTGCTCGAAACGTTTAGGGTTTCCCTGTGGAGCCGCTGCATTCGGTTGGGGTTGTTCAGATTAGAGCTTCAACCCAAGTGTTGCCAAACGCAGACTTATTTCTAGCCAGGATTGTCTGAACTGTAGGAGGTTCATCATTTCTTGGATTTTATAGCCACTGACTTGGCGTGACCTTGGGCCGTTGGGCCCAATTCTGTAGAGATTTATATGTTATTTCAGAGCCTTGTGAGGTGGTGGTGTATTTACTGAACGTTCACAGAAATTGTCGCGTCCGTTTATTTCTAATAGGCCTTGATGTGTTAATGATTTCTCGTACTGCTATGGTTAAGCAGTAGTAAATGCACCTACTTCGCGGGAATGTGTTGGACAATTCTATTTTCCACTGACCTAAAACTTGTGATGTGTAGAAAGAAGAACCTTACCTAGATGAAGAGGTAACGTGAGCGCCACATAGAGCTCAGGCGACCGACCACCTGAGAGGTTTTCCTCGACCTGTGTTTGCTGCAGTAAAATACAGGCTTCTTGATACTCACCAGAAACAACCGTAGTCCGTATTGCCATTAATACCTTAAAATGGAAAACATATCCGTCTACTTTTCAGTCAGTTCAGATAACGTTTTTAAAGAATAGAAATTGGTTTCTTAGGTAACCAAAACAAGGAATCAGAAGTGTGGTTTTTGAATATATACTACTCCCCCCCTCACCCCTAGTTGCTTTTTTGTCTACTTCGCTGAATTTATTTCCCTTTGCTGCTTTACTGCGGAAAAGAATATTAAATTGTCAGGAAGCGTGGATTGTTGGCAGATTTCAAATCTTTAGGACGAAGGAAGTGTGGAGAAGTCATTGTTGCTTCCTACTCAGAAGAGATGGTTGACTAAATCCCCGTGTATCTCTGAATTTTATGTTTGTTGTTACCTCTTGTCTATGGCTGTCACCAGTGAAGCCCATCCTCCAGTTGTTGTTATTATTCCACTTTTGCTACTCCCTCTGTAGTGTTTTGATATGTGTTTAGTTTTTTAGGGAACGGATGGAAAAAACTTGCAAAATCATAGAACTCAAAACTTCAGACTATTTGTGTATAGTTATTGTTGGGAGAGACGTTTTGTGAGATTACCTGTATTTACCAATAGCAGATCAAAGTTACCTTCTTTCCAAGAGGTAAAATTAGAAAATACAATTTCAAGTACTCACTATCAAAGACTCACATGATAAGTATCTACTATGTGCCCAGGCCTTTTGTCATTTACAGTTTATCTAGTATCTTATTCTACCTTAAACTAACCCTAAGTAGATTTTTTAATCATTGATTTACCGATGGGGAAACTAAGGCTCAGAAATACTAAGGAAGCTGCTAAGCTTATGGTGGAGTTGGGATTTGACTCCACCATATCAGATGACAGTGGTCACATTTAATTTCGTAGAATAATGTTTTCATGCTTTTTCTTTAATGTATTTGGTCTACCAGTGGCAGCAAGCCGTGCTTGAGGACATATTGTTCTTAAACATATTTTTCTTTCTGTTTTAAAACGTTTTCCTACCTTTGGGCTCTGGTGCTTTAACTATTTGCTTACCTGATTTGCAAGGATAAGTTGGTCTCTATCCCTGCCTGTGGGATTGCATATGACAATTACAGTACGTCTTTTCTAGTCAGCGATGTTGAGATACACTGGAGCCAGAATTTTTCTGCCTCTACTTTTTACATTGTGCCTGAGCTTATTTCCCTTGCTGGTATTTTAAGAGTGAAAAAGAATGGTTGCTCTAGGAAGACAATACTTTGTTTGAAGTGCATTATATATAGTTTGGGTCGCTAAATGCTTTTGCTTTCTATAAACCTGATTTTTTTTCCCCTGGTGAAATGGGCTTCACTTTCTAAAATGGTTAAGGGTAATTTGTAGTTGTTTTGTGTTTACATTAGTGAATGTCATCTGTCTTATTGTAAATAAAACCTTTTGAGAGAAATATTTGGGAGAGTAGTGTTATATTTTGGAGTTTGGCTTCTAAATCAACTTTAGGAAAATTTGTGCAATGGATAGATGTCTTTGGATTCACAGCCTTTCTGTCCATTTTCCTGATGCCACTTTCGCTTGTCTTTCTTTTGGGATTTGTTCTTTAGTAATTTATATTTAGACCTCAGCATGAATTTAAGTAACTGTATAACTCTTCGTGAGATATTTTCATTTAATCTTTTATTTCATAATGTATATTAAGAGACTTTAGTTCACTTTAAAGGAAATAATTTTGGGAGTTCTTGGTGGCCTCGTGGTTAGGATTCTGGGCTTTCTCTGCCATGACTCAGGTTCAGTCCTCAGTTGGGGAACTGAGATCCTGAAAGCCACGCGGTATGGCAAAAAAATAAATAGAAATAAAGAAAATAATTTATTAGAAAAGGCAAGTAGTCTTCCTGAAGACACACTCCCTGGTGGGTTTTACCAAGTTTATTCAGGCTTGTTTTAATTTGTTTGACCCTTCCACTGCTATCATTTTCCAAAAGTGATCTTTCTGTATCATGAACCCATGTCATTTCTGTGCTTTAAAACCCTCCAGTGACATTCCACTGCAACAGGCTTAAAAGTTAAACTTCTTTTACTACAGGTAAAAAGGTCTACACATTCTTACACTATCTGCCCTGCCTGCTGCTTCTCAGGCTTCCTCCGTTGCTGTCTTCTCATCATTTTAGATCTAAACTCAGATATTACTTCCTCAGAAAGGTCTTCCATAATGATCTTATTTTAAGTGGTTTCAGTTGAATTCTATCATATCACTTTATTTTTCATTTTATGAAATTATGTTATTGATTTATTGTATGTTTGCTGTCTGTGTTATTTCACCAGAGCTATGTCTTCTTTGCTGCTGTATCCCAAGCAACTAGAACAGTGTTGGGCACACAATAAGTAATCAATAGATATTTACCAATATAATTTTGTGAAATAGTTAATCAAGAACTTGAATGGTTTTAATTTCTGTTTAACAGAAGGCCACATTGATAATTTAGTAAAAGAAATAATAGATATGGTTGTTTACAGTTTCAAAATGTGGCTCTTGGATAGGCTTGATGTACAGTACGACTGTTGTCATTTCTATATTTCATTCATCCCTCCCATTTTTTTTTCATCCCTCCCATTTTTAATGTAAAATGGAAATCAATATGGAAAAGTAGAAAAATACAGACTTTAGATATAGGTTCAAATCGTAATTCCATCAGTTAATAAATAACGTGGGTGATTCTATGCATAGTGCTTAAGTTGTGAGCCCCAATTTCTGATTTGTGAGTAGAGAGAATTCTCTCTCATAGGCTTGTTGTCTAGATTTAAGAAGATAATGCATGTATTTTAGTATACGTCCTAGCATATAGAAATATGTTCAGATTATTTATGATGATGACAGCAATGATGTAGTTAATCTTAAGGTCCTGACTATTTGAAATAATTAGTGTTTTGGGAATGGTGCTGAAAACTGTATACCTAGTTGGGGCAGATAATTTGAGCCAGCCTTTCTGTAGTAAATTAGCAAGTTCTCTAAAGAAGTAGTAGGAAAAAATAGAATATGTTGTGTTCATGATATCTCCACGATGTTTTGCTTCCAACCATTGAATGGGTTGCTCTATTTTAGGTGTGTGAGAATTTAAGTGAGTTTTTGAAGAAAAGGGGGATATAGGAGAATAGAATCATTTGTAGAAAAGAAAATTCTGTTAAGATTTCCTTTTAGCTGTTTTTGATACGAACTTTAAATGTGAACAAAATTAGAAAAGTAATGACATCTCCCCCCCACTGATCACCCCACTTCAATAGTTACCCTTTTCAGGGCCGGTCTTTTTTCTCCTATCCCCTTTACTTCCTCCCCCTCCCATTTGAAACAAATCTCAGTACAATCCGGTATTTTGTCCGCAACAGAAACTGTCATATAAACATGGACTGGGAAAACCTTTTTTCTTCATACAGGATTAATTTGTTGCAGAGAATTTGCAAAGTGCAATTACTAGTTTTGGTGTATGGCAATGGTTTCTCAAATCCTTGGGTGAACCATGAAGATGGTAGTTTTCTAGCTCACTTTTATCAAGTGCTTATTATGTGCCAGGTACTGCTCCAAGCATTTTACATTAATTCATTCAGTCATAATTCTTTGAAGTACGTATTATTATGATTCCCATTTTACAGATGGGAAAACAGAGGCACTGAGAGGTTGAGTAGCTTGCCCAAAGTTAGAGAGCTAATAAGTGATGGATCCAGGATTCAACCCAGGCATTCTTGATTTAGAGCGTACACTCACACTCATAGCCACTGTACTAGTCTTTCTTATATTTTCTACAATGCAGAAAACCTTTGATAACCTATTTATTCACTTTTAGGCCAGATTAAACTGTCTAGATCTTGAAGCTTTGCAGGGTTTGTTTTTATTTTTGCTTTCTGTGGGAAAACTGATTATCTTGTATAGATTTGAAGTTCTGATAATCATTTATAATTTTTAAAAAAGGGGGCAACAAAGCTGAACATGTTAGGTATTAAAGTTGTCTCCTTGACAGAAATCTCTAAATGTTAGGTGCTTTTAGATTAAATAATAGGAGTTTTTGGTGGTAGAAAGTTTAGGGTACCACAGTGGTAGCTCCACTGGTCAGTGGAGAGTGAAGTCTGTAATCTTTTATTTGCTATTCCATAAATCTGAGGATCTGGAACTATTTTCTGTGGCTCTGGTATCTGAAATGTAGCTGTTCCTTTAACTGTTTACTTTCCTTGTAATTCATCGTTTGTAACAGGTATGTTGGTCAGGCATATAGAGTATAACAGTACTGCTTTAGGCATATGATTTTTTAATCACATACCACATGTATACAAATGTAAGTGGACTTGGTACAGATTCTTAAAGTTTCAAGATGAATTCTGCTTATAAATCCTTACATTCAATGCTTTTAACAATGCCTTATTGGATACCTGCTGTAACAGGCACTGGGGATGTAGCAGGTAAACAAAATGGAGAAAAATCTTTGCCCTCTCGGAGCTTGTACTCTCGTAAGGAGAGACAAGCAGCAGACAAACAATGTTAAGTACATTGGAAGGTAAAAAATACTAGGAGTAAAAAAAAAAAAATAACTAGGAGTGCTGTAGAGAAATATAAAGCAGGGAAAGGGAATACAGAGTGTTCAGTGCAGTTTAGTCCCTCAGTTGTGTCCGATTCTTTGCAACCCCATGGACCGAAGAGTCTTCTCCAACACCACAGTTCTAAAGCATCAATTCTTCTGTGCTCAGCTTTCTTCGTAGTCCAACTCTCATATCCATACATGACCACTGGAAAAAATACAGCTTTGACTAGATGGACCTTTGTTGGCAAAGTAATGTCTCTGCTTTTTAATGTGCTGTCTAGGTTGGTCATAGCTTTTCTTCCAAGGAGCAAGTGTCTTTTAATTTCATGGCTGCAGTCAGCATCTGCAGTGATTTTGGAGGCCCCTCCTCTCCTGAAAGAAGTCTGTCACTGTTTCCATTATTTTCCCATCTATTTGCCCTGAAGTGGTGGGACTGGATGCCACAGTTCAGTTTTCTGAAGGTTGAGTTTTAAGCCAGCTTTGTCACTGTCCTCTTTCACTTTCATCAAGAGGCTCTTTAGTTTCTGCCATAAGGGTGATGTCATCTGCATATCTGAGGTTATTGATATTTCTCCCGACAGTCTTGATTCCAGCTTGTGCTTCATCAACCCAGTATTTTGCATGATGTACTCTTTCCTGGGTTGGGAAGATCCCCTGGAGAAGGAAATGGCACCCCACTACAGTACCCTAGCAGGAAAAGTCCCATGGACAGAGAAGCCTGGTAGGCTACAGTCCATGGGGTCGCAAAGAGTCGGACACGACTGAGCGACTTCACTTTTCACTTTCACTCTGCATGTAAGTTAAATAATCAGGGTGACAGTATACAGCCTTGATGTACTCCTTTTCCTATTTGGAACCAATCTGTTGTTCCATGTCCAGTTCTAACTGTTGCTTCCTGACCTGCATACAGATTTCTGAGGAGGCAGATAAGGTAGTCTGGTATTCCCATCTCTTTCAGAATTTTCCACGGTTTGTTGTGATCCACACAGTCAAAGGCTTTGGCATAGTCAATAAAGCAGAAGTAAGTGTTTTTCTGGAACTCTCTTGCTTTTTTGATGATACAACGGATGTTGGCAATTTGATCTCTGGTTCCTCTGCCTTTTCTAAATCCAGCTTGAGCATCTGTAAGTTCACGGCTACTGTTGAAGCCTGGCTTGGAGACTTTTGAGCATCACTTTACTAGTGTATGAGATGAGTGCAGTTGTGCGGTAGTTTGAACATTCCACAGGAATTTAAATTAGGTGTAAGGGAAGGCCTCACTGAGAATGTGACATTTGAGCAGGAAGATGAGGCGCTATAAACAATATGGATATGAGTGTGAGGGGAGAACAAAAACACAAAGGTCTTGAGGTTAGTGTGTGCCTGGTGAGTTTAAGGAAGAGCAGGAAAGCTTTTGTGACTGGAAAGGAGTAGAGAAAGAGAGGATTAGCAGATGAACTCAGATTTCGGTGGGTAATATGACAGGAGGGGCAGATCACAATTTTATAGGCATCCTTAGGCTTTTATTTTTAATGAGATGGGGAACTGTTAGAGCAAAGGAGTGATGTGAACTGATTTCTGTTTTTAAAAGATCATTCTAATTGCTGCAGAAACAGGGATGCCAGTAGGTGGCTGTGGTGGTAGTCCTGGGATAAAATACTGGTGGGTTTTGGACCAGGTTGTGAAAGAAATAAAAAGTAGTTTAATTCTAGATTTGTTTTGAGAATAGATCCAATCAGGGTTCTAAATGAATTAAATGAGTGGTAACAGGAGGAGCCTGTTGGGCTGCAGTCCATGAGGTTACAACTGAGCGACTTCCCTTTCACTTTTCACTTTCATGCATTGGAGAAGGAAATGGCAACCCACTCCAGTGTTCTTGCCTGGAGAATCTCAGGGACGGGGGAGCCTGGTGGGCTGCCGTCTATGCGGTCACAGAGTCGGACACGACTGAAGCGACTTAGCAGCAGCAGCAGCAACAGGATAATAATCAAGACTGAGTGTTGTTTTTTTCCTTGAGTGACTAGAAAGAGTTAACATTTATTGACAAACCACTCATTTAAAGTGTACAATTCATTCACTTATTTCAGTGTATTCACAAAGTTGTGTGACAGTCACCACAGGGTGTCTGTTGAGTCTGTAAATTGTCTTTAGAGACAGCCTGGAAGAGACGTACTAGAAGTAAGTGTAGAGAGAGAAGTCACTGTAGTAAGTTAGGGTAGTGAGTACAGATAGAGAAGAAGTCCAGAGAGAAGGCTCTGGGGCATTCCAGTGTTTTAGATATCTCTTTCTACTTAGTTGGTGTTTTGTGTTATTGGCTTGGGTTCTTTTTGAAGTTCAGGGTAAATGAACTTTCAGCTCCCCAAAGAAGTAATAAATCTATTTTGATCTTTTCATGTTTCTACTCTTGGCTTGGGTTTAACAGCACTTCTGGATCAGTTAGGCATTAGGTCTGTTGTAATTCCCAATTGTAAAGTTATTGCACAGTCCGTCTTCTCCCTGCCCTTTGGATACCTTGGTCACCTTTTCTTCCTTCTCCTGCCCTCCTTTCATAGAGATGTAGCTCATTTCCATGTTTTCAGACAGCGTTTCAAAACATGAACTACCTTAATTATACACCTAATTATTATAATGCTGTGTACTAAATGAGCCTTTTTGTGTGTATTAAGAGGCATTACAAGAAGTCGTTGCAGTCTTCATTTACCTGCTGTCTCTCAAATGCTGAAGGCTAGTATTATATACATGACCCTAGGTAGATTTAAAACAGTATGTAAAACAGAATTTTGTTATGCATCCTATAGTAAGCTAAAATGTTAAAATTATGTAGCAAATAAACATTTCCATAACTCAGAGTGTGAAACACTATTGAAATACTTCGAATGATTTTGTGGTGTGGAAATACCTTGAAATTCCATTGGAAATTTTCATGTCCGGTGGAAAATTACTAATACTAACATTTCCTTAAACAGGCCACCCCCCAAATTACAGTTTGTTGGTAGAGAAGGGGTTGAGTGTATGTGTCTGTGTAATTTTTTAGAGAGTGAAGACTTACTGATTTTATTTTAGTGATTTGGCTTCCTGCCTTTCATAAATTAATAAATAATAGTTGCATCCAAACTTCTTTTTCTCCTAAGCTTTTGTCCTTCAGTTACCATCTTTTCTCTCTCTTTTCCGCCCCACTTTTCCCATGTTTAGTGTTTTATAGCAGTACTTTAAGAAATCCTAAGGGTGTATTTTGAGTTCGTTGCTTTAAATTTTCAGCTATCTGAGAACTGAGAATACATAAGAGTTGTGGGGTTTTTTTGTTTGTTTGTTTAACATGAGGTTTTTTTTTTTTTAATGTGTAGAAGGATTTCAAGAGACCCTAGTAAAAATTACCCCAAAACTTAACACTGTTGCACAAACCTCCTTGACTAAGCTGCTCTTCCGTTTGTCAAGGAAACAGAAAGGAGTTTGTACTTTGTAGTACTTTTGATTCCCCTGCACCCACAGATTTTAATTATAGAACAGTGGAGAAAGGCACATCTTGTGGAGAGAGTAGTAGAATCTAGTTACTGTTTGGAAAAAGGCAACAGTTCCATTTGTGCTTTAGAACATTAAAGTATCTTTCAGACTATGATAAAGACAGTTTTAAAAAATACATCATTGTTTTTGTTCTATAAGAAACATTGAATTAGAGGCTGTTTGTTGAAAGAAAATGTTTAGAATGCTGGTTTTAAATTTTGGTTGCAGCCTTTATCTTTCCCTCATCTCTCTTCTTCACTCACTAGTGATTAGTTTCACTTACTTTCACTCTATTGTTCTTTGGTACTCACTGAGGGGCAGAGGGAGAGAGAAAGAGAGAAAGCAGATTATTTCCGTTAGTGAAAATTTCACTGTTAGAAGGGGAAATTTTTTTTTAATGTTAGGTTTTATAACTTCATTTTTAATTAAAAAGACCCAAATGGGTCCTGTTCTGTTTTTGTGTTCCCTTTATCATGGTGATAGTTTTAAAGTAGCAGGATCATTATTTTAAAATTATGATCTCTGTCCAAGAGGCAGTCAGTATTACTTGAGTTATTAAAATCTCTTTTATTGTGTGTATTTCTATGTCTAAGGATACAGAATTCAGAAAATGAATTTAGAAATACTAGATGTTTACTCTCTATAAAACTTTGTTAGGTTGCGGAAAGAGATGGAATTACAGGGAACTTAATGTTTTGTAACTAAGATAAGAATTAAACAAAAATAGCTGGTTCTGGGAAGTATGGTAATATGAGTTTGTATATGCTGTTCTAGTTTAGAAGAGGTATCATGTGTTGGTTGGAGTGAAGGTATCATTCACTGAGCACCCTTTCTGGATGTCATATGTATATATGTTACCTGTAATCCTAACATCAGCTCTGTAAAGCAGGAGTTATCCCCACTTAAAATTTTTGGAAAATGAGGCTTAGAGATGTCAGTTGATTATTTTGAGGAAATTGTCAGAACATTTTTCTAGCATAGGAAAAGGAAGCTGCTTATTTTCAGGGTGGCTAAGCATAAGCTAGTGTTTTTTTGAAGGCAGAAGGTAACAGCAAGTGGGAGAAAGAAAAGACACACAGTGGATTCAAAGCCCGAGTTGCTTACAAGTACTTTGTTATTATTTAACAGTGTTCCTTATTAAATTTCTAATCATTAGGACAGTTACCTTCACAAACATTGTCACTAATAGATTTAGTAATAAATAGCCAACGTTAACTGAGTTCTTAGCATGTGATCTCATAACAATTCATGAGGTAAGTATTATGTAATTACCTAGTAAGTCTACTAGTGATATATATGTAAAATTAGCTATGCTGATGAGGGGCAAAATAATAAAATATTATAGATGATATAATTGAAGCACTTGAAGGCTCAGTGAGGTAAAATGAATTGTCCAAGGTGCACAGCTAGTGAACAGTAGCGCCAGAATGCAGATCTAAATAGTCTTGACTCCAGAGCCTACACTCTACCTTTGTGTTAGACCGCTTCCCACTTCTTTCAAAGTTTACTGGTACTTTGTAGTATTGTATAGTGTAGTATATAGAATATAAGACAGTAGCCCTTGTGCCTGTCTTTTTCCCAGCTTTTTGATATATTATTGACATATATAACATTGTATAAGTTGTGATGCTTTGATACGTGTATGTATATTGCAAAATGATTACCACAGTAAGGTTGTTGAACACCTTCATCATCTCACATCATTACCCTCCTTTTTTTAGGAGAACATTTACGATGTTGTCTCTTAGCAACTTGTGAGTATATAAGGCCACATTGTTAACTGCAGTCCCCGCTTTACAGTAGATGCCTAGAACTGATATACTTGTAAGTCTGTACCTTTTAGCCATCATCTACCCATTGCCCTACTCTCTGGCTCCTGGCAACCACCATTCTATTCTCTGTTTCTGTGATTTCTGTGCCTGTTGATTTTTTTTTTTTTTTTGCAGGCATAAAATTTGTTATTTCAGACATAGCGTAACAACAAGTGGGAGAGCACATAGAGAAATGGTCTGCTAAGATAGAAGCAAGGCAAAGAAAGGGCATGGGTGTCACCCCCAGTGAGGGGGGACCTGTGCCTGTCTACTATGATTTTGCTGAGCTGCAGGGGTGAAAAAAATCTATTAACTTGTATACAACAATAAATTGAATATAGAACCAGATGTGAGAGCCTACCTGTCTTCTAAGCCAAACATTAGATTTTCAAGAATGTAAAACAGTGCTGCGGTCCTCACTAAACTTTTTGTTTTGGAAATATAGTTGCTTTTAATAGAGTATATCTAATTTATTAACTGAATGGTTTATTATTGTTTTTAATGAGTTGATATTTTGAATTTCTTAGTTTTAATTTATTATACAGTAAATAGATACATCTATTAAATTAAAAGACGCTTACTCCTTGGAAGAAAAGTTATGACCAACCTAGATAGCATATTCAAAAGCAGAAATATTACTTTGCCGACTAAGATCCGTCTAGTCAAGGCTGTGGTTTTTCCAGTGGTCATGTATGGATGTGAGAATTGGGCTGTGAAGAAGGCTGAGCGCCGAAGAATTGATGCTTTTGAACTGTGGTGTTGGAGAAGACTCTTGAGAGTCCCTTGGATTGCAAGGAGATCCAACCAGTCCATTCTGAAGGAGATCAACCCTGGGATTTCTTTGGAAGGAATGATGCTAAAGCTGAAACTCCAGTACTTTGGCCACCTCATGCGAAGAGTTGACTCATTGGAAAAGACTCTGATGCTGGGAGGAACTGGAGGCAGGAGGAGAAGGGGACGACAGAGGATGAGATGGCTGGATGGCATCACTGACTCGATGGACATGAGTCTGAGTGAACTCCGGGAGTTGGTGATGGACAGGGAGGCCTGGCATGCTGCGATTCATGGGGCCACAAAGAGTCGGACGCGACTGAACTGAACTGAACGCACATAAGCTTCCCAGGTGGTGCTAGGGGTAAAGAATCCGCTTGCCAGTGCAGGAGACACAGAGACGTGGGTTTGATCTCTGGTCTGGGAAGATCCCCTAGAGTAGGAAATGGCAGCCCATTCCAGTATTCTCGCCTGGAAAATTCCACGGGCAGAGAAGCCTAGCAACTACAGTCCATGGGGCTGCAAAGACTCGAACACGACTGAGCACACACAACCCACAGAAACAAAAGATGATCAGTAGTTTTTAGGGGTGAAAAGGGATCCTGAAACCAAAAGGTTTGAGAATTCACTGGTTTATATTGTAAAATGACCTTTATCAATTTCTGCAAGGTAAACATCCATTGCTCTCATCTTAACGCCTTGTTTCTGGAAACTCAGAGGTTTCCAGATGTTATTTTATAAACATTATTATTTTTTAATTTGTGAGATCTTAAGTTTGCTGACTTTTATCTTGCCAAATAAAGTTGTAAATACACTATCATTTATATTATCACTACCATTTTATAAATTACAACTATATATGAAAAATTTGCCTTGAAGTCCATGTCTTTCAAGTCTTAACTCAAATGTCATCTCCTTCAAGGCTGTTCCCCATCATCCTAGCCAAAGAGCTAGTGCCTACTGTCCCTTTTGCTCCTGCCTGTCATTCTCTTTAATGTATCACTGTGTTTTATTTTCTTTGTATACCTTTTCTCATTATGAGATTCTGCCTTATTTGTTTATTTCCTGAGATGTCTTCTGTTGGAAGCCCCCGGTGGCTCAGTGGTAAAGAATCCGCCTGCCAATGCAGGAGATAAAAGAGACTGGTTCAGTCCTAGGTTGGGAAGATCCCCTGGAGGAGGGCTTGCCAACCCACTCTAGTATTCTTGCAGGATCTTAGTTCTCCCACCAGGGATTGAATTCATGCTCCCTTTTTTGAGAGGGCAGAGTCTTAACCACTGGGCCACCAGGGAAGTGCCCACTATTGTTTTAAATGCAATTATATTATGTAGTTTTTTTTAAAAAAAACTTTATTTTATATTGGAGTATAGCTGATTAACAGTTTTGTGATAGTTTCAGGTGGACAGCAAAGGGACTTAGTTATACATATTCATCCCCCAAATTCTCCTCTCATCTAGGCTGCCGCGTAACACTGAGCAAAGTTCCATGTGCTATGTAGTAGCTTTGTGGGTTATCCATTTTTTCCCACTTTTTAAATTTTTGGTTTTATATATATTTTCTGTATTTTTAATTGAAGGATAATTGCTTTACCGTGTTCTGTTGGTTTGTGCCATACAACAATGTGAGTCAGTTGTAAGTATACATATATTTCTTCCCTCTTGAGTTTCCTTCCTCCACCCCTCTAGGTCATCACAGCACCAGGCTGAGGTCCCTGTGTTATACAGCAACTTCCCACCAGCTGTCTGTTTTAAATATGGTAATATATATATTTCAGTGCCACTCTATTCTGGATTTCATATATATGTGTTAATATACGATATTTGTTTTTCTTTTTCTGACTTACTTCACTCTGTATAATAGGCTCTAGGTTCATCTGGTTATTCATTTTAAATATAGCAGTGTGTACATGTTGATCCCAAATTCCCCATCCCTTCCCCCCATTCTTCCCTCCTAGCAACCATAAGTTCATTCTCTGAGATGGAGTCTGTTTGTGGTATTTATTTTTATTATACCATATTTCATGCAGGCCTGTCTGCTTAAGCTGTAAATTCTTCCAGTTAATCCTGCATACCCTAGGTGAAATTTTAAGGTTAATAGTCCAAAGAAATGAACATGGAATTTTTGGTCCTTCTTTTGTTAATACTAGAGAATACCTGGAAAATGCACTAATTTGGAAACTGTCTACCTAATTTGAGTATTTGAAGTGCCTATTCATAAAACAGCATCTTGCAGTTCTAGAAGTTCATAGAATTTAAGAATCTTTCATATAACTATTGTGCTAATATGAAAATGCACCTCCAGAGGAAATTTCATAGAGGCAGCAGTATCTTTAGTGTTGCTGGATTTTTTAAAATGACCTGTTAAAAACAAAGGGTTTCTAAAAATTGAAGTTGAAATAATAAAAACCAAATGTAAATCATTTTCATGTGCATTTTTATTTATTTATTTTTTGTTTTTTTTCTTTTTTTTATTTTCATGTGCATTTTTAAATTAAAGATTTTGTAAAAGAAAATTTCATTTCAAAACACATTTTGGAAGGTTAGTGTCACTTTATTTCTAAAGTCTTTAAAAACTTGGTAATAAAAAGTGAAGAGCTTTTGAAATCTGCTTTTAGGGCATCCTTACACATATATACTATGTTTAGTGTAAACTAGGATGAGAATTCATTTCTATCCTCTTACTTATTCTTATCCTCAGGTTGCCATGTACAATTGTATAAGATTACTATGTACCTATGTATAAACTGAGAAGTGTGGATAAGATACTGAGAAAATAAAACGTAGCAGTGAATAACAAATACTATATGAATTTGACTTTGTGCAGCAGCATTTCCCCAGAAAATGGTCATGTTTAGGGTGTCACTGTCAAAGCTTGCTGCTGCTGCTAAGTCACATCGGTTGTGTCCAACTCTGTGCGACCCCATAGACGGCAGCCCACCAGGCTCCCCCGTCCCTTGGGATTCTCTAGGCAAGAACACTGAGAGTGGGTTGCCATTTCCTTCTCCAGTGCATGAAAGTGAAAAGTGAAAGGGAAGTCACTCAGTCGTGTCCAACTCTTAGCGACCCCGTGGACTGCTGCCCACCAGGCTCCTCTGTCCATGGGATTTTCCAGGCAAGAGTACTGGAGTGGGGTGCCATTGCCTTCTCCATGTCAAAGCTTAGGGTACTATTAAATTAAAGAGAAACCTGTTTCATGCTGCTGGACTTGAATAAAATGCTTCATAAATTCCCTGGAGAGGTGGGGGATAGTCTGTTCAATATTTTCTAAACTTATTTGATCATGGCATTCCTTTCTTTTCTAGCCATCTCATGTGATTAGTGTTCCCCAGAACATTACCATTTTCTGGGGAAATGATGCTGCACAAAGTCAAATTCATACAGTATTTGTTATTCATTGCTACTTTTTATTTTCTCAGTATCTTATCCACACTTCTCAGTTTATACATATGTACATAGTAATCTTATACAATTGTACATGGCAACCTGAGGATAAGAATAAGTAAGAGGATAGAAATGAATTCTCATCCTAGTTTACACTAAACATAGTATATATGTGTAAGCAGCAAGCTTTGACACTTTGGGAAGCTTTGTTATGGAAGTTTTTCTAGGAAACCCCCAGTTAAAGAGCAGAGAGAAATTTATATTTGTGTGTAGTAAGAAAGACTTCATGAAGGAAATACTTGTACAAAAATAAAAATAATGAAGCAGGTGAAAGAAGACATTCCAAATACAAGCAAAGGTATAAGAGAATCAGAAGCAGAGTGAACAGCCAGAGGTACACATAGACAAGCGAGGGTGGGAAAGACAGAGAGAAGCAGCAAAAGCCATGATTTTTAAGACATAGTCGGGGGAGGAGGGGGAACCATGTTGAAAACAAAGTAACTATGTCAAGGCACAAGAGCTGCAACAGATAGTGATTGTAATACTGAGCAAATTATTTGCTTGTAATACTGGTATTATTAATAGTATATTTTTAGGATTTATTCAAAGCTTTTAAAATTTAAAAATTGAAGTCAGTGAGCTCAGATTTTTAATGTATTTTGTATTTTAAAAATTATATTTTAAAACCCATTGTAATATAAATCATCAGCTGCTCCTGGACTTTGCTGCTTTCTTTGACTTTGATCTTTTTGTCTGAGGCACCCTTATAATTGCTATATGGTGATACAGCTGATTGGATTGAACTTTAGTATCTTCTTGCCATATTTAACTCCCCTGACCAGTGCTTTCAGAACACCTGTCTTTGTTCAGTAATATGAAATGGCTGAAGTTTTGAATTTTTCTTGGCCAACTTGGAAAACATTTCCTAAATGGAGTTTAAATCCTTTCTTTTCCCTAGGAGAGATTCTTCATTATGGAAGGCTCTTTCCCTCAGGTTAAGACTCACCCTATAAGTGGCCCATGACATGGGTAGAGGTGGGTGAGTCTGGGGAGTTTCCTGAGCCATGTGGTAAATAGGGTAAGGAGTTTGGGTGAAAGGGAGAGAATGGGAATGGGTGAGTAGATAGGAAAGAGATAAAGACAACCAAGAGTGATGAATGAACTGCTTTCGTATTATGCCGCCAAAAATATGTATTTTGGTTTTTAAAATAGCAATACTTGAAGCTGATATTACAGTTTCTAAAAATAAATAGCAACATATTTGGGGGAAATGTCAGAAGCCACTAGAATAATATAACCAAATTACAAAGATTTGAAAGAATATAGGGATAGTGCCGGTTAGAATGACTGCTATCAAAAAGTCTACAAATAATAAATGCTGGAGAGGGTGTGGAGAAAAGGGAACCCTCTTACACTGTTGGTGGGAATGCAAACTAGTACAGCCACTATGAAGAACAGTGTGGAGATTCCTTAAAAAACTGAAAATAGAACTGCCATACGACCCCGCATTCCCACTGCTGGGCATACACACTGAGGAAATCAGAATTGAAAGAGACACGTGTATCCCAGTGTTCATCACAGCACCGTTTATAATAGCCAGGACATGGAAGCAACCTAGATGTCTGTCAGCAGATGAATGGATAAGAAAGCTGTGGTACACATACACAATGGAATATTACTCAGCTTTTAAAAAGAATGGGTTTGAATCAGTTCTAATGAGGTGAATGAAACTGGAGCTTATTATACAGAGTGAAGTAAGTCAGAAAGAAAAACACCAATACAGTATATTAATGCATATATATGGAATTTAGAAAGATGGAAACAACGACCCTATATGCGAGACAGCAAGAGAGACACAGATGTAAAGAACAGACTTCTGGACTCTGTGGGAGAAGGCAAGGGTGGGATGATTTGAGAGGGTAGCATTGAATCATGTATATTATAATATGTAAAACAGATGACCGGTCCATGTTCGAAGCATGAAACAGGGCACTCAAAGCCAGTGCGCTGGGACAAGCCAGAGGGATGGGATGGGGAGGGAGGTGGGAGGGGGTTCAGGATAAGGGACACATGTACACCCGTGGCTGATTCATGTCAGTGAATGGCAGAAACCACCACAATATTATAATTAGCCTCCAATTAAATTAATTAAAAAAATAGAATATAGTGGTAGTGGAGAGGACAGATAAGCTCTAAGAGGTATTTAGAAAGTAGAATTTGACGAAGTTGCTGACCACTTGGATGCTGGGGATGAAGTTAGAAGAAATCTTAGAAAATGGATTCTGTGGATTCTGTCTTGAGTGACAGGAAATTTGGGAGGATAGGTGATGAAAATGGGCTTGAACACAAGGATTCGGAGTATTTGGAGGGCATCTGAGACAAGTTGTTTAATAGATAATTAACCGTTTTCCTAGTGCTTATGATCTTAATATTGGCTAATACTTATTTTCAGTTATATACTTGATGTAATTCTAGGAATTTCATGTATATTATATAAGTTTGAGAAAAATCTTTGAAAAGGTAGATACTATTATAGTCTCATTGCATAGATGAAAAAAGCAGTCTTGAAAGTGTCATGCAGTTGGAAAAAGGGGCTGGCCTTTAAAACTAGTTCTGACTGACTTAAAAAATATATTCATAACTACTCTGTTGTATTTATTGTATTTGAGAGGGAGCTTTGGAACAGAGACGTAGACTGGGGAATTGCAAGCTTATCTGTAGCAGTCAATGAATGAGCACTTAGGGGCACAATATCTTACATGAGAAGAGAATAGGGCTGATGAAAGAACCTTGGAAACACGAGTGTTTCAGAAGAAAAGATATCCTAGGTAGAGAAGAGGATCAGCAAAGTAATTTCTCAGAAATTGTGGGAAGAGAAAGTGTGCCAGTGGGGTTCTGGGAAAGAGCATGATTGTTCTGGGCAGAAGGGTGAATAGGACTGATTTCTGTCTCAGATGATAAAACAGACTAGATATTTTGCAGGGAGACTATATTTTTTGCACTAAAAAATATAGCTAAGTCCTGCAGAAATTGTAACATAACTTAAAAAAAAAACCTTTATTCTAAAATAGCTTTAGGTTTACAGGAAAATTGCAGAGTTAGAATAGAGGATTCTGGTATACCCAACACCCAGTTTCCCGTGTTGTTAACAGCTTACATTGGTATATGGTACATTTGTTACAACTAATGAACCAATTATTGATATGTAATTGCCAACTAGAGTCCATACTTTATTTGTGGGTTTCCTGAGTTTTTGCCTAATGTCTTTTTCTGTCCAGGATCCCATCCAAAATTTCATCTTATATTTAGTCACTTTAGGCTCCTTTAGACTTTAACAGTTTTGAGGATTATTAATCAGGTATTTATAGAATGTCCCTTAGTATGGATTTGTCTGGGGAATTCCCTTCTGGTCCAGTGGTTAGGAATCCACAATTCCACTGCAGGGGGTTTGGGTTCCATCCCTGATCAGGGAACTAAGATCCCACAAGACACTCAGCATGGCAAAAACAAGCAAATAAATATATCAATTTGTCTGATATATATATATATACACACACGTGTATATATATATATTTTTTCATGATTAGCTGGAGTTATAGATTTTTGGAAAGAACACAGGAGAAGTGCCATTTGCATCACATCACTTCAGGAGCATCCTGTCAGCATGACTTAACCACCCATGGTGCTACCCTTGATCACCTGGCTGAGGCAGTATTAGTTAGGTTTCTTCACTATAAAGTCAGTCTCTGCGCCACCACCCACCCCACCGGCATCAAACAGTACTCTTTGGAAAGAAGTCACTGTGCACAGTACACACTTAAGGAGTACAGAGTTCATGTCTCATCTCTTTGAAGGGCAGTATCTTTGTAAATTATTTGGAATTCTTCTGTATGGAAGGTTATAAGCATAATTTCTAATGCATTACTGAGTATGCTAAAAAAGTAAGGCACTCTCTAAGGGGCTATTTTCACAAAAGGGAAGAGGCAGATGAAGCAGGATCAATAAGCTGTGGACAAACAAAAAAGGCAAGGTTGCTGTCTCTCTAAAGGCAAATGGCCATATTAGCTCTAATGGGAAACTAAACCTTTGGCCCACAGCAAAGTGAAATAACCCTCAGAGAAAGATGCGAAATTGGAGCAAGGTCAGCTCTAATTCCCTTTCTGCCAAAGCAATTGTAAATATACTTTGAGAGGAAGCTTTATTCTGATTAGGCTCTTTGAATTGCCACAAATAAAATTGAGCAAGGATAAGTCACTTTGAGTGAGATTGAGTGAATAAGCCCCTAAAAAGTTAAACTATTGGAATGGTATAAAATGGTCATATATAAAATATTTAAATTAATAAAAGATGGAGTTGCAAATGTAGCAAGAAATGAAAGACCCTCAAACATGGTTATGTAGATATATAGAAGAATCAAAGTGAAATGTTAGAGATGAAAAATACAGCTTGAAATTAAAATCTCGGTGGATTAATGAATTGAGGGATAAACCTAAATTACTTATCCAAAATGTAGTGCAAGGGACAAGTTGATTGGAATGATAGAATAATGAATCTAATATCTGTGTGCTTGAAGCCTCAGGAGAGAACTGAGAGCAAGCCATAAAGGGATAATGGCTGAGAAATTTTAAGAATTAATGAAAGACATGAATGTACAGGAGGTAGAATGTATATGGAGAATATTAAATAAGAAGAAATGTATACCTACACACTCTGTAGTTAAACTGAAGAATACATTCAAAGATAAAGAGAAAACCCTTACAAACAACCACAGAGAACAGATAGGTAGCTTTTAAAGGAAGGACCATCAGCCTGGTAGCCACAATGGAAGGCTGAAGACATTGAGATCAAGTATTCAAAGTGCAGAGAAAAAAACAGCTTTCAATCTATAATTGCACACCTAGCAAAGTGATTTCTTAAGGGTAAAATGAAGTCATTTCCAGAAAGATGGAAGCTGGAAACCAACAGATCTTTGCTTTATGACCTTCTAATGGGCTTCCCTGGCGTCTCAGACAGTAGAGAATCTGCCTGCAACGCAAGAGACCCTGGTTTGATCCCTGGCTTGGAAAGATCCCCTGGAGAAGGGAATGGTAGCCCACTCCAGTATTCTTGCCTGGAGAATTCCATGGACAGAGGAGTCTGGTGGGCTACAGTCCATGGGGTTGCAGAGAGTCAGACACAACTAAGTGACTAACACTGCTATACTACTACCAGTGGCTGTGTACTGAAGGATGAAGAAAAATAACCCTAGGAGGAGGGATTGAGAGAGAAAATGCCTTGTTGACCAAATAGATTGAAATAGCATGAGAGTAAATCTAAACATTATCCGTATAAAATAATGTTTAATTTGCGAAGTTTAAGAAAAGTCAGCAAATAGTAGACAACATATTTTAGATCAAGAAGTTTATTTTAAATGAAAGTGTTCTAAAATCCTTGCATTTTTTCAGGACAGGAGATGTTTAAAATATTAACTCGCGACCTTGTTTATGTAAACACACACATATATGTCCCCCAAGAGGGGATGCTAAATGACTGGAATAGAATATGTGATTTCCAGCCCTAGAAGGGGAGGAGATGGAATTTAAATATAAACTTCCCAGAGGCATGAATAGAGAAACATGATATAAAGGAAAAGCAGGGTAGATAAAAAACAAGTCCAGATATATCAGTCACAATTAAATGTAAATATAATAATTCTATCACTTAAAAGAGGATCAGTTTGGATTTTTTTTTAACAGTCTATCTCTACGTACACATTTGTTTTTCTTGGGGATGGTCTTGATTCCTGTCTCCTGTACAATGTCACGAACCTCCGTCCATAGTTCATCAGGCACTCCATCAGATCTAGTCCCTTAAATCTATTTCTCACTTCCACTGTATAGTCATAAGGGATTTGATTTAGGTCATACCTGAATGGTCTAGTGGTTTTCCCTACTTCCTTCAATTTAAGTCTGAATTTGGCAATAAGGAGTTCACGATCTGAGCCACAGTCAGCTCCCGGTCTTGTTTTTGCTGACTGTATAGAGCTTCTCCACCTTTGGCTGCAAAGAATATAATCAGTATGATTTCAGTGTCGACCGTCTGGGGATGTCCATGTGTAGAGTCTTCTTCTGTGTTGTTGGAAGAGGGTGTTTGCTATGACCAGTGCACTCTCTTGGCAGAACTCTTTATTAGCCTCTTCGCTGCTTCATTCTGTACTCCAAGGCCAAATTTGCCCGTTACTCCAGGTGTTTCTTGACTTCTACTGTTGCATTCCAGTCCCCTATAACAAAAAGGACATCTTTTTTGGGTGTTAGTTCTAGAAGGTCTTGTAGGTCTTCATAGAACTGTTCAGCTTCAGCTTCTTCAGCGTTACTGGTTGGGGCATAGACTTGGATTACTGTGATATTGAATGGTTTGCCTCGGAAACGAACACAGATCATTCTGTCGTTTCTGAGATTGTATCCAAGTACTGCATTTTGGACTCTTTTGTTGACTATGATGGCTACTCCATTTCTTCTAAGGGATTCCTGTCCACAGTAGTAGATATAATGGTCTTCTGAGTTAAATTCACCCATTCCAGTCCATTTTAGTTAGCTGATTCCTGGAATGTCGACGTTCACTCTTGCCATCTCCTGTTTGACCACTTCCAAGTTGCCTTCATTCATGGACCTAACATTCCAGGTTCCTATGCAATATTGTTCTTTACAGCGTTGGACCTTGCTTCTATCACCAGTCCCACCCACAACTGGGTGTTGTTTTTGCTTTGGCTCCATCCCTTCATTCTTTCTGGAGTTATTTCTCCACTGATCTTCAATATCATATTGGGCACCTACCGACCTGGGGAGTTCATCTTTCAGTATCCTATCTTTTTGCCTTTTCATACTGTTCATGGGGTTCTCAAGGCAAGAATACTGAAGTGGTTTGCTCTTCCCTTCTCTAGTGGATCACATTCTGTCAGACCTCTCCACCATGACCCATCCGTCTTGGGTGACCCCACACGGCATGGATTAGTTTCATTGAATTAGACCAGGCTGTGGTCCATGTGATCAGATTGGCCTGTGGTCTGTGATTATGGTTTCAGTCTGTCTGCCCTCTGATGCCCTCTCTCAATGCCTACTGTCTTACTGGGGTTTTTCTTACCTTGGACGTGGGGTAGCTCCTCTTGGCCGCCGCCCCCGGCCTTCCAAGAAAAAGAAATGCAAAAAAGCAAAATGGCTGTCTGGGGAGGCCTTACAAATAGCTGTAAAAAGAAGGCAAGTGAAAAGGAAAGGAGAAAAGTAAAGATATACCCATTTGAATGCAGAGTTCCAAAGAATAGCAAGGAGAGATATGAAAGCCTTCCTCAGCGATCAGTGCAAAGAAATAGAGGGAAATAATAGAAAGGGAAAGACTAGATATCTCTTCAAGAAAATTAGAGATACCAAGGGAACATTTCATGCAAAGATGGACTCAGTAAAGAACAGAAATGGGATGGACCTAACAGAAGCAGAAGATATTAAGAAGAGGTGGCAAGAATACACGGAAGAACTGTACAAAAAAGATCCCAGATAATCACGATGGTGTGATCACTCACCTAGAGCCAGACATCCTGGAATGCGAAGTCAAGTGAGCCTTAGGAAGCATCACTACAAACAGAACTAGTGGAGGAGATGGAATTCCAGTTGAGCTATTTCAAATCCTGAAAGATGATGCTGTGAAAGTGCTGCACTCAATATGCCAGCAAACTTGGAAAACTCAGCAGTGGCCACAGAACTGGAAAAGGTCAGTTTTCATTCCAATCCCAAAGAAAGGCAATGCCAAAGAATGCTCAGACTACTGCACAGTTGCACTCATCTCACACGCTAGCAAAGTAATGCTCAAAATTCTCCAAGCCAGGCTTCAGCAATACATGAACTGTGAACTTCCAGATGTTCAAGCTGGTTTTAGAAAAGGCAGAGGAACCAGAGATCAAATTGCCAACATCCGCTGGATCATGGAAAAAGCCAGAGAGTTCCAGAAAAACATCTATTTCTGCTTTATTGACTATGCTAAAGCCTTTGACTGTGTGGATCACAATAAACTGTAGAAAATTCTTCAAGAGATGGGAATACCAGACCACCTGACCTGCCTCTTGAGAAATCTGTATGTAGGTCAGGAAGCAACAGTTAGAACTGGACATGGAACAACAGAGTGGTTCCAAATAGGAAAAGGAGTACGTCAAGGCTGTATATTGTCACCCTGCTTATTTAACTTCTATGCAGAGTACATCATGAGAAACACTGGGCTGGAGGAAGCACAAGCTGGAATCAAGATTGCCAGGAGAAATATCAATAACCTCAGATACTCAGATGACACCACCCTTATGGCAGAAAGTGAAGAACAAAAGAGCCTCTTGATGAAAGTGAAAGAGGAGAGTGAAAAAGTTGGCTTAAAACTCAACATTCAGAAAACTAAGATCATGGCATCCGGTCCCATCACTTCATGGCAAATAGTTGGGGAAACAGTGGAGACAGTGGCTGACTTTATTTTTGGGGACTCCAAAATCGCTGCAAATGGTGATTGCAGCCATGAAATTAAAAGACACTTACTCCTTGGAAGGAAAGTTACGACCACCCTGAGTGAGTGAGTGAAGTCGCTCAGTTTTGTCCAACTCTTTGCGATCCCATGGACTGTAGCCTACCAGGCTCCTCCCTCCATGGGATTCTCCAGGCAAGAGTACTGGAGTGGGTTGCCATTTCCTTTTCCAGGGGATCTGAAAACCCAGGGATCGAACCCGGGTCTCCCGCATTGGAGGCAGACGCTTTAACCTCTGAGCCACCAGGGAAGCCCATGACCAACCTAGATAGCATATTCAAAAGCAGAGACATTACTTTGCCAACAAAGGTCCATCTAGTCAAGGCTGTGGTTTTTCTAGTGGTCACATATGGATGTGAGAGTTGCACTATAAAAAAGAGCTGAGCCCCGAAAAATTGATGCTTTTGAACTGTGGTGTTGGAGAAGACTCTTGAGAGTCCCTTGGACTGCAAGGAAATCCAAGCAGTCTACTGTAAAGGAGATCTGTCCTGGGTGTTCATTGGAAGAACTGATGTTAAAGCTGAAACTCCAGTACTTTGGCCACCTCATGTGAAGAGCTAACTCATTGGAAAAGACCCTGATGCTGGGAAAGATTGAGGGCAGGAGGAGAAGGCTACGACAGAGGATGAGATGGTTGAATGGCATCACTGACTCAGTGGACATGGGTTTGGGTGGACTCCGGGAGTTGGTGATGGACAGGGAGGCCTGGCGTGCTGTGGTTCATGGAGTTGCAAAGAGTTGGACACGACTGAACGACTGAACTGAACTGATACATACACAAAGAGACATGCAAAATGGAAAATTAAAGGTAAAATGTAATTATAAACCCAAAACAAAAGCATACCACTATGGTAGCTGACTGAATAACAAATCGATGAGACTTTAAGGCAAAAAAAATTTATTAAAAATAGAACCCCTAAAATGACAAAAAAAAATCTAGTTTACCTGAAAGAGTCAACAGTTTTAAATTTATATGCATCCAATAAAGGGATATCAGTATATACAACAAACATTGGTGTATAGGCATACCTTGTTTTATTGCATTCTGCAGATAATAATGTGTTTTTTCTTACAAACTGAAGGTTTGTGGCAGTCCTGCATCAACCAAGTCTATTGATGCCCTTTTTTTCAACAGCTTTTTAAAATTATGGTGTGTACATTTTTTTTAGTCATAATGTTATTGCACACTAATAGACTATAGTGCAAACAGGACTTTTAAATGCACTGGGAAACCAGAATATTCATGTGACACACTTTATCTCTATATTTGGAACTTGACTTAGGATAAACTGGGACTGAACTCACAGTATCTCCAAAGTATGCCTGTTCTGAAAGGAAAATTTACCAGCTTTGTTATCTGAGTGAGAGAGTTAAAACATAGCTCTTAACTGTTGGTAGCTTAAACAGATACAAAATTTGTGAAAATACAGAGAATTTAATACTATACCAAATCTGATTTAGTTGACTCACATGTAGAGTACCCTGTGCTCTAAAATTAGAAAGTATGCTTTTTTTTTTTTTAACAGATAAGGACTATTTAAGCCAATTAGTGATGCATACTGACCCCTCAGAAAAGATTAATATAATTTCAGATGCTCTATATCATGTAGATTCATGTACTTTAGCCATGTAGTAGTATTAATTCAGATGTTAATAACCAAAAGAAAAATTTCCTCTTTGCTTGGAAATTAAAATGTGTATTTCTGAATAACTCATGAATCAAAGAATAAATCATGGTGAAAATTTAAAAATATACGGCGCTGAATAGTAATAAGAATACTGTGTATGTGCTCAGTCGCCTCAGCTGTGGCACCTCTTTACAACCCCATGGACTGTAGCCAAGCTCCTCTGCCCAGGGGATTTTCCAGGAAGAATATTGGAGTGGGCTGCCACTTCCTTCTCCAGGGGATCTTCCTGATGCAGGGATCAAACCCACGTCTCCTGTATCTCCCGCGCCGCTGGCGGATTGTTTATCGACTGAACCACTACATCAAAACTAGTGCCTCATTTTTTGAGTGCTTACTGTGTGTTTATTTGGGATCCACCAGTGACTGCATTAGGGCTTCCTGGTGGCTCAGAGGGTGAAGCGCCTGCCCGCAACGCGAGAAACCCAGGTTCAGTCCCTGGGTCGAGGAGTTCCCCTGGAGAAGGAAATGCACCCCACTCCAGTATTCTTGCCTGGAGAATCCCATGGATGGAAGAGCCTGGTGGGCTGCAGTCCATGGGGTCGCAAAGAGTCAGACACGACTGAGTGAGCTCACTTCACTCCACTTCAGTGACTGCATTAAGATTCCTTGTGGAGCAATAAATACCGTGAAAAAGTAAATTAGTATGGTAGAAAATGATGAAGTCTTACGGAAAAAAAGTAGAGAGCAGGGTAAAGGGCATTGGAATGAATGGTTGAGGTTGTGGGGCAGCTTGCGGTATTAAAGGAAGCACTTAAATTAGGCTTCATTGAGAGAGTGAGAGCTGAGTCAAGACCTGAAGACACTGAGTTAGCCCAGTGGATATCTGGAGGAAGAGGATTCTAGTTAAAGCGAATAGTTAGAATTAAGACTGCAAGTTTGAGGAATCTGGTGTGTTCAAAAAATAGTGTTCCAGAACACCATGGCTGGAATTGCATGAAAGTGGACAAGGTCAAAGAGATAAGGGAGATGGCAGATCACAGCGGGCAGGTTTTGGCTTGTATGCAGTGGAAGTAGTAATCATTGAACAGTTTCGAGCAGAGAAGCAACGTGCTCTGACTTATCTTTTAAAAGAATTGTCCGCTGCCATGGTAAGAATAGACTATAAGGAGGAATAGACAAAAGCAGAGAGACCTATTTCAAGAGTAACGTAACCGTCCGGGTGAGAGATGATGATGGCTTAGATTGCAGTGACAGAGATGAAAGTGGTAAGAAATAAATGATTTCTGGATGCATTTTGAAGATAGAACAAATTGCTGACAGTATGAGAAAAAGAACAATTAAAAATAACTCCAGGGTTTGTGTCCTGAGTGATAGAAGGATGGAGTTGTCGTTAATTAAGTGATGAAGGCTTTGAGTGAACAAGATATGGTGGTAATCAAGAATTTAGTTTTTAATATGTTGAGCTTGAGATATCTTTTAGATACATCATTGGAGATGTCATGTTAGGTGGGTATATGGATCTCGAGTTAGGAGGAGAATTCTGGGCTGGGATGCAGTAAAAACTGTAATTAAGGGAAATGTATAACTTAAACTGCAAGAGACTGGAAATTAATAAGCTAAGCCATCTTTTGTTTAAAAAAAAAATAGGCAAAGAACAGCAGAGTAGGCCCAAGAAAAGTAGAAGAAAAGAAATTAAAAATAAAAACAAAGAATAAATACAGAAGAAAGAAAAGGTCATCAAAGACCAAAACTTGCTTCTTCAAAAAGCACAGTAAGATAAACCTTTGTCTGATTGACCAAGGAAGAAAAAAAAGAGAAAGCCTAAATAAAAAATAGTAGGATTGGAAAGGGGAGTATGACTACAGATAAAGAAGAAGTTTAAAAATCATATTAGCAATATTAGCCAGTAAATGAAAACTCAGATGAAATGGCCAAATTCCTTTAAAAATAATGATCCAGAAGAGTTAGGAAGTTTGAACAGTTCTGTAAGTACTAACCAGATTGAATCAGTAGTTTGTAAAATCTTCTTATGAAGAAAACATCAGGCTCATGGAATGAACATCTTTGGCCAGAGGGCAAGAATGTCTCAGAAGAGCTCAAAGATGAATGAGATCGTTATCAAAAGGATGTAAGAGCTGGCTCGAAAAGGATTTTGCTGACTAACTGTGGGACAGTTTGCACATGAAAAAAAATGACAGTAACGGAATATGAAAAAGTCCCTGTGTCTATAGTCATATTCATGAAAAGAGAAAGAGAACAAGGTGGGGCAAAAAAGAAAAACTTTACAGAAGAATGTCACCTAATAAATTGTGTACTTTTTTGTATGTTTAATATTAAATGACATATATATATTTTTAAAGTAAATAGTGAGTCCTTGGTGACATGGAGAGACATCTGGCCATTGTAGTAGATATATGAATGAGGAAGACAAGAAGTGAGAAGGTAGCTATGATGGATTATGTAGTTAAGGGAGGGTTATTTTCAAATGAGTCACTTCAGTATACATTATTTGGGAGCCATTCACTAGTCTGATTTTTAAACTATATTATAAAAGTACATGGTAAATTCAAACTGTATGTGTTAAAAAATGAAAAGCAAGTTACCCTTCACCTTTCTCTGTATGCCCAGTTCCGTTATTAACAGTTTCTTATTTATTACTTATGTACATTAACGTTGTTGAACAACCATCATCACTGTCCCTCTTGAGAATTTTTTTCGTTTTTCTAAACTGAAACTCTGTACTCATTAAACAATAACTCCCCATTCCTACCATCCCCCAGCCCCTAGTAACCAATTTCTGTTTCTGTGAATTTGACTACCCTCTGTACCTCATTAAGTGGAATCAGACAGTATTTGTCCTTTTGTGACTGACTTATTTTACTTGGCATAATGTCTTGGCAAGATTAATCCATATTATGATGTGTTGAAGTTTCTGTCCTTTTTAAGACTGGATAATATTCCGTATGTGTATGAGATTTATATATATGTATATCATTTTATTTTTTACCCAGAGTGTTCTTCAAAGAGGACTAATGTAGATGCAGAGATTTTTTTAAGAATTGTAAACAATACATGTTCAACTTTACATTAATAAGTTTTAAGGCCTAAAGGAAATGGAAAAAATGTCCATAAAAATATTAACCCTTATTGGCTCAAGAAGTAGAAAACCTAAAAAAGGCCTCAGACTCAGCTGGTTTAGCAGCCACATATATGATTATATATGTGTGTTTGCTTTTATTAACGTGTGTTTTGTGGCTGAGTATTAGTTTGAAATAATTTTTTATCTTCAAAATTTTAAACAAGGTTGTAGTTTTCTATCCAAGTAGATGTCTTTGCCAGGCTGCATCAGATCTCATCAAATTAAAAAATAATCTATTAGTTACATTCAAAAAATCATAACTACTCAGGATTCAGTCTATATTATAGTTACTTTTCTGTGATGAGTAGTGCTGTTATAGATACTTTTGGATCTATACCTGGGGCACATGTGCAAGAGAATTGCCAGATTGAAAGGATTTGACTTAGCAAATGTATATTGTCAGTTTGTTTCCCATTTAAAATGCCATTAAAAGTACTTTGAGATGATTGATGAAATTGATAAATCTTTAGCCAGATTAAGGGAAAAAAGAAAAGATGCAAATTCCTATACCTGAAATGAAAAAGGAGCAACAGTACAGATCCTGCAGACGTTGAATTTACAGAAGTTTTATAGTTAGGTTTTACATTTCGGTCTGTAATGCATTTTGAGTTAATTTTTGCAAATGGTATGAGGTATGGGGCAAGTTTGTTTTTTTTTTTTTTTAATGGATGTCAAACTATGCCAGTACTATTTGTTGAAAAGACTGTCCTTTCTTCATTAAATTGCCTGTGTACCTATGTCAAAAATCAATTAACCAGATGAGTCTATTTCTGAACTCTGTTTTGTCCCATTGATCTGTGTGTCTGTCCTTTTGCTAAAGCTTACTGCTTTGATTATTATATGTTATTTTGAAATCAGGTAATGTGAATCCTCCAGCAAAATTGTCAAAGTTATTTTAGCTATTCTAGGTCTTTTTTCTTTCCATTTAAATGTTAGAATCAGTTTGTTTTTTTCCAAAGATCATGCTGAGATTTTGATTATGATTATGTTGAATCTATACATTAAATGGGAGGAGAATTGACATCTTAACAATATTGAGTTTTCTGATCCATAAATACAGTGTCTCTCTCAACTTATTTAGGTCTTATTTGATTTCTTTCATCAATGTATTGTCTTTTTTTTTTTTTCTGCATAGAGATCTTATTTTGCTAGATTCTGTCTTTCATGTTCTTGTAAATGGTACTACTAAAAAAAAATTTTTCCCTACCTATTGCATATCCTACAACTCTACGAAAACTCACTCACTAGTTCTAGTACCTATTTTGTGAACAAATCTTGTTTGCAACAAGAGACAGTTTAATTTCTTCCTTTCCGGTTTATATGCCTTTTATTCCTTTCTCTTGTCTTATTGCTCTGGCTAGAACATCTAGTTGTAGAGGAAGGGTGAAAGTAAACATCCTGCAGTTTGCAGTCTTTTTCACCTTTATGTATGAAAGTCTTGGTGACCTTGGGGTAGGCGGAGATTTCTTAGATAGGACACAAACAACACAGGCCATTAAAAATTTTTTTTGTAAGCTAGACTTCATCAAAATTATTAAATTTTGCTATTTAAAAGATACTATTAAGAGATATTTGTAGTGACTTTATCTGTAATTACTGAAAGTGAAAAAGTTGGCTTAAAACTCAACATTCTGAAAACTGAGGTCATAGTATCTGGTCCCATCACTTCATGGGAAATAGATGGAGAAACAAGGGAAAACAGAGGCAGACTTTATTTTCTTGGGCTCCAAAATCACTGCAGATGGTGACCGCAGCCGTGAAATTAAAAGATGCTTGCTCCTTGGAAGAAAAGTTATGACCAACCTAGATAGCATATTCAAAAGCAGAGAGATTACTTTGCCAACAAAGGTCCGTCTAGTCAAAGCTATGGTTTCTCCAGAAGTCATGTATGGATGTGAGACTTGGACTGTAAAGAAAGCTGAGCGCCGAAGAATTGATGCTTTTGAACTGTGGTGTTGCAGAAGACTCTTGAAAGTCCCTTGGACTGCAAGGAGATCCAGCCAGTCCGTCCTAAAGGAAATCAGTCCTGAATATTCATTGGAAGGACTGATGTTAAAGCTGAAACTCCAATACTTCGGCCACCTGATGCAAAGAACTAACTCATTGGAAAAGACCCTGATGCTGGGAAAGATTGATGGCAGGAGGAGAAGGGGACAGTAGAGGAAGAGACAGTTTCCTGCACTGGCAGGCAGGTTCTTTACCACTAGTGCCACCTGGGAAGCAATGTCCATAAAAACAGCTATTCTCCATATATAGTTGTATTAATAAGTTTGGGATGCTATAACAAATTACCACAAACAGTGTGGCTTAAACAGCAGAAGATTTTCTCAGAGTTCTGGAGGATGGGAAGGCTAGGTCAAGGTCTGACCAGGTTCAGTCTCTGGGAAAAGTTCTCTTCCTGGCTTGTAGACGGGCTACCTTCTTACTGTGTCCTCATGTGGTGGAGGAAGGAGAGTTCTCCGATGTCTATTATAAGAACACTCATGTCTTTTTATCAAGGCTGCTTTTGTCCTCATTTAACCTTAGTTACCTCTGTATAGACCTTATCTCCAGACACAGTCACACTGGGGGTTCAGTTCAGTCACAGCTGACTCTTTGCGACGCCATGGACTGCAGCACGCCAGGCCTCCCTGTCCATGACCAACTCCGAGAGTTTACTCAACCTCATGTCCATTGACTTGGTGATGCCATCCAACCATCTCATCCTCTGTCGTCCCCTTCTTCTCCTGTCTTCGATCTTTCCCAGCATTAGAATCTTTTCAAATGAGTCAGTTCTTTGCATCAGGTGGCCAAAGTATTGGAATTTCAGCTTCAACATCAGTCCTTCCAATGAATATTCAGGACTGATTTCCTTTAGGATGGACTGGCTGGATCTCCTTGCAGTCCAAGGGACTCTCAAGAGTCTTCTCCAAAACCACAGTTCAAAAAAATCAGTTCTTCAGCACTCCGCTTTCTTTATACTGCAACTCGCACATCCATACGTGACCACTGGAAAAACCATAGCTGTGACTAGATGGACCTTTCTTGACAAAGTTATGTCTCTACCTTTTAATGTGCTGTCTAGGTTGGTCATAACTTTTCTTCCAAGGAGTAAGCGTCTTTTAATTTCATGGCTGCAGTCACCATCTGCAGTGATTTTGGAGCCCAAAAAATTAAAATCTGTCACTGTTTTCCACTGTTTCCGCATATATTTGCCATAAAGTGATGGGCCCAGATGCCATGATCTTAGTTTTCTGAACGTTGAGCTTTAAGCCAACCTTTTCACTCTCTTCTTTCACTTTCGCCAAGAGGCTCTTTAGTTCTTCTTTGCTTTCTGCCATAAGGGTGGTGTCATCTGCATATCTCAGGTTATTGATATTTCTCCTGGCAATCTTAATTCCAGCTTGTACTTCATCCAGCCCAGCATTTCACATGATGTACTCTGCATATAAGTTAAATAAGCAGGGTGACAATATACGGCCTTGACATACTCCTTTCCCTGTTTGGAACCAGTCTGTTGTTCCATGTCCAGTTCTAACTGTTGCTTCCTGACTTGCATACAGATTTCTCAAGAGGTAGGTCAGGTGGTTTGGTATTCCCATCTCTTTCAGAATTTTCCACAGTTTATTGTGATCCACACAGTCAAAAGCTTTGGCATAGTCAATAAAGCAGAAGTAGATGATTTTCTGGAACCCACTTGCTATTTCGATAGTCCAGCAGATGTTGACAATTTGATCTCTGGTTCCTCTGCCTTTTCTAAATCCAGCTTGAACATGTAGAAGTTCACAGTTCACATACTGTTGAACATTGAGGGTTAGGGACTTCAACATATGAATTTGGGAAGACATGTAAATTTTGGGAAGACACAGTTCACTACATTGCAACAGTTGTGTAACATCTGTACAGCCACCAAAATCAGGAAATGAACATTGACACAGTACTATTGTCGAATCCACAGACCCTAGCTGAATTTTGCCGGTTATGTCAGCAATGGTCTTTAAAGGTCCAGGGCCATTTGTTAGAATTAATTGTCATGTCTCTTTAATTTTCTTCAGTCTGAAACAGTTCTTTGGTCTTTCCTTATCTTTCATGTCCCTTTAATTTTTTAAGACTGTAGATCAATAATTTGGAAAATAACCATAAATTTGTATTTGTCTGATTATTTTAAAAATTCGATTCAGGTTATTCAATTTTGGGTAGAAATACCGCAGAAGTGATGCTGTGTTCTTAAAGCATTATGCCTATTTGGAGGAACATAATATTAATCACTCCAGATGGTGACTGCAGCCATGAAGTTAAAAGACGCTTACTGCTTGGAAGAAAAGTTATGACCAACCTAGATAGCATATTCAAAAGCAGAGACATTTCTTTGCCAACAAAGGTCCATTTAGTCAAGGCTATGGTTTTTCCAGTGGTCATGTATGGATGTGAGAGTTGGACTGTGGAGAAAGCTGAGCACTGAAGAATTGATGCTTTTGAACTGTGGTGTTGGAGAAGACTCTTGAGAGTCCCTTGGACTGCAAGGAGATCCAACCAGTCCATTCTAAAGAAGATAAACCCTGGGATTTCTTTGGAAGGAATGATGCTAAAGCTGAAACTCCAGTACTTTGGCCACCTCATGGGAAGAGTTGACTCATTGGAAAAGACTCTGATGCTGGGAGGGATTGGGGGCAGGAGGAGAAGGGGACGACAGAGGATGAGATGGCTGGATGGCATCACCGACTCAATGGACATGAGTCTAAGTGAACTCCAGGAGTTGGTGATGGACAGGGAGGCCTAGCGTGCTGTGATTCATGGGGTCGCAAAGAGTCGGACACGACTGAGCGACTGAACTGAACTGAACTGAACTGAACTAAATGTTAATCTGTCAGTTTTGTGGGCAAGAAGTTTGAGACTTTACAAATAATCCTATTCTGCATTAAACTGTCTCTCACCAGGTTTAGCATCCATTCATGATTGTTGCTTGAGTCAGTTTTTGGTGTGATATTTGCCACATGTTGGTTTTTAATTCCTTCATTCCTTACACATATATAGGTTGGCATTTGATTATAAGGCAGGCTTTTCCTCTTCCAGTGTATTTCTTTAATTACTTTCATCAGTATGTGTTCATGGATTGCTACTTTATTCAGTTGGTCGTAGTCTTTTACTAGTATTGATTTTGACACAGTTTATCCATTCAGTAGGTTTGCCCAGTGGGAGCCTCTTGCAGGTCGAGCCTGTTTTCTTGGGACGTCACTCTTCGTGCACTTTACTAGAATAAGATGTTCTCAGCTCTTGTATTGATACTTTCTTTCCTGGCCTGGAATCAGCCATTTCTCCTGGTTCCTCTAAGAAACAAAGATCTCGGTATTAGGTGCCTGGAATATTATTACTTATAGGCCTTTTCAGTGGAGAGATTTAAGAAATAGTTGTATGTAGACACATACGTTTATTCACTGTATGTTTTCTATATATAACTATGAATTCATACCAGACTTCCAATTACGATCCAGGACCACAGAGTTTATTTCTAACCTTCTTCCTTCCCACGTTTGTAACTTCCTAAATCTGTATATATTTCAAAAAGTAGCATTAATGAGATGTGTATTTTGATTGGATATGTAATGTGAAAGAGAGGAGTCAAAGATGACTTGATTTTTGGCTGAGAAAAGCCACCGCAGAAAAAATGCCATTTACAGAGATGGAGAAGACTGTAGGAGAGGAGAGAATTAAGAAATCAAAACATCGCATGTTGAGTCTGAGCTGTGTATTAAACATCCAAGAGAGCCATTGGTTAGGCATTTGGGTATCTGAGTCTGAAGTTCAAAGAACAGATCCAGGCTGAGATACAAATTAGTTTCAAGACAATCAGTTAAACTTTTTGGACAGAAATTATTATATTTCCTTAATCAGTTATGAAAAGATGAAAAATGTATCATATTAATAGAAAATTAGAATACAAGTAGGTAAAAGGGAAAAAACTAGAGATCTGTCCTCTTGAAACTTTATTCCGTATTCTTTCTGATCTCTTTCATTGATTTTTTTCTAACACGAGATCATTCTGTAATTACTGTTTTTTTCCTCCCAGTTGATTATTTCTTTATTTCCATTTCCGTAAATTTTCGTTTTCTCTAGCCCCAGAAATTCAAATTTCTTCAGTTGATCCAGAAATGTGGTTTACAGCTGACGTCCAAACCTGTATCCATTTCAGGAACACAGATTAGTTATATTAGATTGCTCTAAACCTTGAGTCTCTTAATCTCTCCAGTAGTAGTTGAGGGTGGGAATTCCCTGGTTAGAACTTTGTATTTTCATTGCAAAGGGCCTCAATTCAGTCCCTGGTAGGGGGAAACTAAGATCCCACAAGCCATGGGCATGCTCAAAAAGAAAAGAAAAAGAAAACAAAACTTTGGGATGATTCATTCTGGGGAAAAGTAGAGATGAGGTGGAGAGGGGTCAGAATCTGACATGAGTTAAATTTAAAATTTGGGGCTTTTTTCTATGGGTGAGTAGAAAACACTGAAGATTATGTTGGATAGGTTATCATAGAAAAGGAAAATTCTTTGTGAGGTGTTTCTGGGGACTGTGAGTAATTCATTAAAGGTAGAACTTTGAAGGGGAAGAGATGAGACTGGAAGAGAAGGTAAAAATCCAGAAAATGAGTGAAAACTAAGGTGTTTGACCTAGAGAGCATATTAAAAAGCAGAGACATTACTTTGCCAACAAAGGTCCATCTAGTCAGAGCTATGGTTTTTCCAGTAGTCATGTAATGATGTGAGAGCTGGACTATAAAGAAAGCTGAGCACCGAAGAATTGATGCTAAAAGAACTGTGGTGTTGGAGAAGACTCTTGAGAGTCCCTTGGACTGCAAGGAGATCCAACCTAAAGGTTCCTTTAGTCCATCCTCAATTAAATCAGTCCTGAATATTCACTGGAAGAACTGATGCCAAAGTTTGGCTACCTGATGTGAAGAACTGACTCATTGGAAAAGACCCTGATACTGGGAAAGATTGAGGGCAGGAGGAGAAGGGGACGACAGAGGATGAGATGGTTGGATGGCATCACCGCCTCAATGGACATGAGTTTGAGTAAACTCCAAGAGTTGGTGATGGACAGGGAGGCCTGGCGTGCTGCACTCCATGGGGTTGCAAAGAGTTGGACACAACTGAGCGACTGAACTGAAGGTGTTTGGACATTTTCTAATAAGTGGTTGGAAATCATTGACAGATTTCATATGAGAAATAATTGGATAATGTTTACATATTAGAAGATGAATTTGGCCAACAATGTATAGAATAAATTTGAGAAGATTAGGTCCAAGGCAAGATAAACAGTTAAGATGTTATTGCAGTAGTTGTCTAGGTCAAAAGTGATAACCCAGCAAAGAGCAGTGGTAGGAAGAAAAGGAAAGGAAATAAATTTGGCATGTATTAGAGACAAAATTGGTTGGACTTGCAGATTTATCAAAATGGGGCAAGGATTAGGTAGAGAGAAAGAAGAGCCAAAAAAGACTGCTGAAATTCTGGCTAAATATAAGAACAGTAACAGATGGACGAGGAGGAAGATTATTAATAAAATATTGAGAAATCAAGTTCAGGGTGCCTCTGAGATGTTGAAGTAGGTGTGTGCGTTGACTGGTAAGGGAAATCCAGACATGAAATCTGTGGATGTTGGAGTCATTGATACACAGGTGGTAGTAGTTAAATGTGGATAGTTCTGCTGATAGCGTTCCATTTTCTGTTGACTGAGTGCTATTCTAAATGGTTTACAGACATGATTTTATTATTCAGTTCTTTTAACAACCCATGAAGTTGTCATTTCTCAAAGGAAAAAGGTAACATACAGAAGAGTTAGGTAATGTATAAGCCATGGCACCCCACTCCAGTGCTCTTGCCTGGAAAATACCATGGACAGAGGAGCCTGGTGGGCTGCAGTCCATGGGGTCGTGACAGGACTGAGCAACTTCACTTTCACTTTTCACTTTCATGCATTGGAGAAGGAAATGGTAGCCCACTCCAGTGCTCTTGCCTGGAGAATCCCAGGGACAGGGGAGCCTGGTGGGCTGCCATCTATGGAGTCGCACAGAGTCGGACATGACTGAAGAGACTTAGCAGCAGCAGTAGCAGCTAAAGCTAGTAGGCGACAAAGCCAGGAATGGAACAGCCTGATTTCTAACCTGAAATCTTAAAACACTATGCTACTGACAAATCAAGAAGAGTGCTCAGGAGAGAACCTTGGGAAGCATCAGCATTTAAAGGAGGAGGATCACAGGCAGAGCTGCCTATAACTGTACATGCCCCCTGTGTATATATATGGAGGAGTAGCTAGAGACGTCAGAGGAGAACTAAGAGAGCGATTAAGACAGAAACCCAAAGAGGATCTATTAGATTATTCTGTGTACCAAAAGCCTGGTGGAAATGATACTTCTCGTTAGAAATAGCATTTAGAAAAATCTCACCTTGACCCCCTGCCTCAGCCCTGAACGGGCTGGATGGGCGAGTTGGGTGCGATGGCTTGAGCCTGGGCGGCTGCGGCAACATTAGCTGGAGGCGGCGGCCGGCCCCAGCCGCGGGTGGAGCTGCTCGTGGGCTGACTGTGCCTAAGCCTGGCGTCCGTGTAGCTGGTGCGGAGGATGTCGATCCTGTGGAACCCGCTCACCCGTTCCCTGTAAGTGAACATGATGAGTGGCCAGGGCCCTTGGCTGCGGCCGCGGGCGGCAGGAACAAGAACCACCGTGGTGTGTGTGCAACAGAGAGAAATTATGTAAGTCACTCCAGGCTGTCTCTGTTCAGAGTTACCTTGATCAAGGAACACAGATCTTCTTAAACAACAGCAGTGAGAAATCGGACTGGCTGTTTATCCAATTATATCACTGGTTCAACTGTTTTTAACCTATTTATGTCTAGAACATCTATCAGTGGGTTGCTAGGAAGAGGCTCAATGTTTGTGTTTTCACCAGATCCATTTCAGAGACTGCTTAAAATTAACCCAGACTGGAAAACCCATAGACTTCTTGATTTAGGTGCTGGAGATGGAGAGGTCACAAAATTCATGAGCCCTCACTTTGAAGAAATTTATGCCACTGAGCTGTCTGAAACTATGACATGGCAGCTATAGAAGAAATACAGAGTGCTTGGTATAAATGAATGGCAGAAGATGGGGTTTTAGTATGATGTCATCAGCTTTTGCTGGACCGTTGTGATCACTCTCTGACTTTGTTAAAAAGATATCAGAAATGTCTTGGAGCCAACCAGAGGCAGGGTCATCCTTTCTTTGGTCTTACCTTTTCATCCCTATGTGGAGAACGTAGGTGGCAAATGGGATAAACCATTGGAAATTTTGGAAATCAAGGAACAGAATTGGGAAAAACAAGTGAATAGTCTGCCTGACATTTTCAGAAAAGCTGGTTTTGTTATTGAAGCTTTCACCAGACTGCCATACCCGTGTGAGGGTGACATGTATAATGACTACTACGTTCTGGATGATGCTGTCTTTGTTCTCAAACCCATGTAAACATGTGGAGGTTGAGGTCTTCTGAGTCCACCCCGATAATGTACACTCCGGAAGAGGGTCTGCATGTTCAGTTATATGAAAGGAGGACCTTTGGGGACTGCCATTCTAAATATCATGTAGGATTTTTAAAAGCCAAAATACTAATTATTACCTTGTAGTGTGTAAAAGGAATGTTTTTTAAAAAACAAAAAACCCAACTCTTGGATGATGTTTAACTCTTTACTCAATTATGTAGGTCACAGTCCAATTATGGAAGATATTTTTTATACTTAATTGCAGTAGGAACTCATTCCCAAAGCAATAGTCATGATTTCACAGGGAACTAGTAAATGTGGGTTGTTTGTAATAAAATGAAGACTGGGCAATAAATCTGTCTTTGCAGTTGCAAATACTGGTTATAAAGTATAGCCACTGATCCTCTTTCATGTTTAGAAATTCTGTCATTATTCAAGAAAATGTTTTTAATCGTGCTAATAAGCTTTTTTTGAATGTGAGGAAAAAAAAACTCGCCTTTGGGTTTAGTAAGTTGGAGTTTATTGGTAACCTTAGTAACTGCCGTGTGAGTGGAGTGATGGCAGCTTAAATGAGATAGCATGTTTTATATAAAACTCCTCATATAGTGGATTACATATTTTTTAAGTACAGAAAAAAGGTGGCTCCTATAATTATGGAGTTACTAGAAATCAAAGTGGAGACAGTGACTATATAATACTCTTTCAGATCTCTAAATCTGAAAGATCTTAACCAACTCAGGTAAATTGATTTGGACTGGTTTAAATATGGTTTCCTTTTTTTTTTTTTTTGTCGGAGCCCTATGGCATATGGACTTTTAGTTCCCCAACCAAGGATCAAACCTGTGCCCCCTACATTGAAAACATAGACTCCCGACCACTGGACCACCAGGGAAATCCCCATGGATACATTTTTTGAGAGAACAGAAGTTCCATCTAATGATTTCTGCTTCTCTGTGAAATAGCATATTAAGCTTATCTCCTAAGAGTGAGAAAGAATGTGGTATAAGTAAGGGTGCATCACAAGAGTGGTAAAGGTTCGAAATAGGTCCAACAGCAAATTAGAGAAGATGCTAATTAAAGACACGTGGAAGGAGGGCCCAGTGAGGAGGAGACTGAATTGTTTCAATACTCTTGGTGTGATTTTTCTTCAGCAGAACCCAGGGACAGAAATACAGGTGCAATAAAGACATTCAGTTGGATTGATCCAGATTTAGGATTTTGTTGAATACATGTGATAGGCTATAAACTGTAGGGAGAATGAAAAGTATATGCAGGCTTAATATGAGTGGTTTAGATAATGGATCAAAAAGACTCTGGGACTGGTAAAGAACTGAGTACTAGAAGAGACTCTAAGAGACTATACATGAAAATAAAGAAAATAAAGAGACCTTGATGAAATTGAAGGACAGACAGAACAGAGTGGGTGGTTGTGGTCAGAAAGGGTGATTTGAAAGTGTAGAAAGAAGTGGTTCTTGGAGGTCACTGAATTTGAGGTTGAAACTAGAAAATGTGATGAATCATCCATATGGACATTAAGATTGTTCAGGATAATAATGAAACTTGGGTTTGCTTGGCTCAAGGTTCCAGATAGTAAACAGATTAGGCCTTGCCTTGGACCTTTAAAAAAGATTGACTGAGGTATGTTTTGGGGCTCAAATTACTTATTTCCCAGTACATTCACCTGGTGATGAAAGTGGCAGCGGAGCCTCTCTTCCAGTAGATGGGAAGGTGAAGAGTCTGTCTACAATAATAATGGAAAGGAGGTTAAGCAGTTGGTCTAAGGTCACATTCTGATTGGATCCTAAAGCCCACACTCCTTCCACTAACCCTGGTGTTTTTGCAACAAATTCAACTACTTCAGCTCAGTTTTTAATCTTCCCAGATGTTTGGGAGAACAGTTTTGTTTTAGCTTCTCCAAAGTTAATGTATTTTTTAGCGCCAAACATATACAAAGTAAAGTGGAAATCTGCTCAAAGGAACACTTTGAACAGGAACTTAACCCAAAGCAGTCAAGGTTTTTAGGCATTAGGTGCAGTAAATTGATCCATTGGTTTGTCTGTCTGTCTGTATTTGGAGTAAGTTACACTAAGTATAACTTGACTCATTTGGTTTTCTTTATTGTCTTTTCTCATCTCCAGCTGCGTATCCCCACCGTTTGAATCTTTTTTACCTTGCCAATGATGTCATACAGAACTGTAAAAGGAAAAACGCAATCATATTCCGTGAATCATTTGCTGATGTACTTCCTGAAGCAGCTGCTCTAGTGAAGTAAGTAAATTCTCGCTCTTCTCTGAGATCTAAGCTTAGAAAATTTAGAATTTTGATTTCCCATCCTACCCATTAGTAAGAATTATAAAAGTTGCACATGCTTGAAGATCCAAGGGTATTTTGTCTGTATTGTTCATTATAATTGTTTTTGTAATACACATATTTTTCTTTTAAAGAGTTTTTCTTCCCTTCTTGAAAACTTGTCTGTTACCTATGCTCTGCCTGTTTTCTCCTTATTTGACCAGGAGAATGTATCTCCTGTTCATACTCTCTGATTGTACTTCTTTCTGTTTCTTCTGTTTTGTGATTTTTATGTATTTCCATTTTTCTTACAGTCTTTCTGAAATCTTGCCCCCTTCATGAAATCTATAATTAGGGAAAATGAAAATATTTACTCCTAACTCCGTATTAATTTACTCCATTCTTGGCAAAATTGTATCCAGCATTTTCCAAAGTGCTGGAACACTCATATTTGATCTTATTTGCCCCGTATTAATAGTGTTTTCCTTGTGTTGTGTGCATATTTGTAAGTTGTTTGCTTGGTGCAAGAAGCATACACATATATACACAACTGAAGGATAAACAGTTATGTGGAAAAATAAAAATAGCCAAATATTTCCTCAAATTATATACTTGTTGTGATTGTGTGAATATATGAATATTCTATTTTATTGACCCATTTCTTAGTATTAACCCAGTCACAATGGAATGATCCTTGTCCCTTCCATTGGATTGTAAACTTGAGATGGTCTGCTTTGGTATCACAAAAGATTAAGATGTGGTCTTACTTTCAGGTACTAAGTAATAAAGATTTATACACACATCAGAAGAACATAAAGTAATAACAGTAATAGCACCTACGTTTATTGAAAATTCATAATTGACCAGATACGTATACAAAGTGCTCTGTGTACTTCAGGTTGTTTAGTCCTGAGAACAACATTTAAAGTGGCTGCTACTATTGTCCCCATTTTAAGGAGAAGAAAACTGACTTAGAAAGATTACATAGCTTGCCTAAGCTCTCGCAGCTGGGGGGGGTGGGCGCGGGTAGGGGGTAATGGTATTTGGCGGAGTTCCTACCCAAGCCTGTCTAGACCCATAGCTTATGTTCTGTGCTGCCTCTTTACATATGTAAATTCAGTATAATTTTGAGTAAGAAAAGCAGTGTGCTAAATGAACTCCACTTATGGTTTCTGCTGTAAATATCATCGTAGTCTGGAAAACTTAACCTAATGTTTCTTAGACTTAGGTTTCATGACCTAGTTAATGGATTAATACAGGGTTGCCAGCTTTTGTTTTACCATGTAAAGATTTTTTTATGAACAACTACTTTGTGTTACTATTTCACAGAAAAATATAGGAATGGAATAATCTCAAAATAAAGTACTGTCCTTTAAAATAAAATTCTAAGCCCCAAAAATGTTTTCAACTCAATGGAGGTTATCTTCAGAAACCTGTAATAAAATCACTTAATGGTGAAATAGTAAAAGCATTTCAGGACAGCGATGCCCTTTATCATCATTACTGTTCACCATTAGGTTGAGATTCCCTTTATTTCTAAATAAGTAAGAAGAATGCATTTAGAAGAGATAGAATTGTCATTATTGGCAGATAATATGATTACCTATATCAGGGGTGGGCAACCTTTTTCTATAAAAGACCAGATAGTATTTTAATCTTTGCAGGTCATAGGATCTCTATTGCCACTACTGAACTCTACTGTTCTATCATGAAATCTGCCATAGACGATACATAAGCAAATGGTTATAGCTGTGTTCCAATAAAACTTTATTTACAAAACAGGCAGCAGACCAGATTTGGCCTGAGGTTTGTAGTTTGCAAACCCTTGGCCTACATAGAATCAATGAATAAGAAAGTTCAGTTAAATAGCCAGATTCAAGTTCAACATAGAAAAGCACTAGACTTCCTATGTATGTTAATAGTAACCAATTAACAATATAATTAGAGGATTTATGAAAGGCTTGCTTCTGCCATGAAGCATAAAGGCCAACTTCTCCCTGTAAGTTTGTTGATGGGCCCAGTGCACCTTTGTGGGCCTCTGCCAGTGTTGAGTAGTCATGGACTAGCAACCAGTTGTTCGTTTGTTTGTTGGAACTATTTTTGTATTGTAAAAACTAAACGCTCCAAGGACAAGACACTTAACATCCTGATAGAGAAACGAGCAAAGAATGGAGACAGGCAGAAGACATAAATTAAAGAAAAGAATTTTCAACTCAACTATACAAAGAAATAGAAGTTTAAATGCAACTTTTCACACTAATCAAAAGAATGGAGTTCTTTTTACTAATGGAAGCCAGACGTCTCTGTACTGCTGGTGAGAGTATAAATTAGACCCTTTCTTGAAAGCCATTTGGCAGAATTTGTTGAAAGGCTTAAAATGATCTGTCCTCCAGAAATTCTCGAGGAGTTGAGAGCCTATAAACTCTCCATCCTCTTTGACCCAGGAATGTGACTCAGAAATCTATCTTGAAGAAAAAAATCAGAAATGCAAAATTTTCTTCAAAGGATGTACATTGCAGAATTTATTGAAGTTGGAAACAAATGGTTAAATTGTGATTATTTTCTTTTAAATGTAATTAGGGGAAAAAAGATTCTTTTTGCAACACAAAGTAATGCCTCCTGTCCCCCAAGTAAGGAAACCTTACCCCCAAATAACATAAGTATGTAAAGCTTTTACAGAGAAGAATTTTTGAACTTGATAGTGTATTCAAAAGCAGAGACATTACTTTGCCGACTAAGGTCCGTCTAGTCAAGGCTGTGGTTTTTCCTGTGGTCATATATGGATGTGAGAGTTGGACTGTGAAGAAGGCTGAGCGCCAAAGAACTGATGCTTTTGAACTGTGGTGTTGGAGAAGACTCTTGAGAGTCCCTTGGACTGCAAGGAGATCCAACCAGTCCATTCTGAAGATCAACCCTGGGATTTCTTTGGAAGGAATGATGCTAAAGCTGAAACTCCAGTACTTTGGCCACCTCATGGGAAGAGTTGACTCATTGGAAAAGACTCTGATGCTGGGAGGGATTGGGGGCAGGAGGAGAAGGGGACGACAGAGGATGAGATGGCTGGATGGCATCACTGACTCGATGGACGTGAGTCTGAGTGAACTCCAGGAGTTGGTGATGGACAGGGAGGCCTGGTGTGCTGCGATTCATGGGGTCGCAGAGTCAGACATGACTGAGCGACTGAACTGAACTGAACTGAAAGGATATTAAAGAAAATATGTGTAAATGAAGTGATAGATATATAATTTTGAAGGGAACGATCTGGTATTGTTATTCTTTCCCAAAATGTAGACTATAAATTCATTGTAATCTCAGTCAGAATCTTAATAATATTTAATGTAGAAGGATAAAATATCCAAGATGATTGTCTATAAGAACATTGAAGTCAGAGCTCCCCTGTCATTTATTTGTATATATTTTAAAATAGTAATAGAATCAGGAGTAGAAGACTGTTACGAGTGAAACAGAATATATTTTCACTTATAAAGAAATTGATTGTAATATGGTATTAGTCGCACAGTCGTGTCCGACTCTTTGCACGCCTATGGACTGTGGCCTGCCAGGCTCCTCTGTCCATGGAATTTTCCAGACACGAATATTGGAGTTGGTAGCCATTCCCTTCTCCAGGGAATCTTCCAGATCCAGGGGTCAAACCCAAGTCTCCTTCATTGCAGGCAGATTCTTTACCATTTGAGGTAAAGTATATGATAAATGAGAGGATATTAGGATATAAGCTTTAGTATTCCATAAACAGCCGCATCCTAACCACCATTACGCCCTTTTAAATTTCTGTTCACAGTTAGACTTTTGCAAATTCATTTCTCTTAATTTAAGGCTATCATTTTAATCACTTTAATTTAGGAGGGGCAAATGTTGAGAAATTCCAGGCAGGTAACCTAGGTGAGTGAAGTGGGTTGATTATAAGGAAAAATCCATCTGAAAGGGACAGCAGCTATGCAGCTCTAGCCTATGATCGTAAAGAAACATGACTTTAGTGTCAACATATGTTGTCAGACTTTCCAAAAAACTTTGTCATTTTTAAGCTAGGTCAAACTCTAGATTCCTATATGAAGTTTCCCAGATTTTAAATGTGTGAAACTAAGTCATATTCTAAAAAATTTATTGCTAGCCAAACAAAATATATCTGAGAACTAAATTTTAGGGTTACAAATAAATTTTAGCACATGGGTGAATTTGCAAATACAAAATCTACAACTAAAGAGAATCAGCTATATTTAGAAATCTTAACAAAAGATGTATAAGATCACATTGAAAAAATTATAAAACATAATTGAGAAACAGTATGGAAAACTGAAACAAATAATTTGTGGATAGGGAAGACTCAATATTTAATGATATCATTTCTTCCCAAACTGATTTATAAGTCCAGTGCAATCTTAATTAAGATCTTAATAGTTTCCCCCATTTTACAAATTTGTTTTTGTACAATTTATTAATTCCTGGAACATATGTTGTGTATTTACTAAGCGCTTTGCACTGTTAATGATCTGAGATTTAGACAACAAATAACACATGGTGTAGCCTGGACACAGCATGGATAGGTGTGGACCAGTAATGTGATGACTCCTGCAGTGGAGTTATCTCAGCTTGCAGTGGGGGCAACTAAAGTACGAATTGATTTTGAATTTTGTATGGAAGTGCAGAGAGCTCCCTCCTCTTCTTCCCCCACGAAGAAAAAGCCGAGAAACTCTTAAAGAGTAACAAGGTGGGAAGACAGGCTCTACCAGGTTTCAAGACTGGATATAAAGCTATGATAAATAAAGCAGAATGATATTTGCCCAGAGATAACCAAAGAAACATGTAGAACATAATACAATGTCAAAAACAGACCAGTGTATATGGATGCTTGGTCTCTGTGTGAAAAAGAACTTTTTCATAATATTGCTGGGGCAGATTTGCTATTGTAGGAAAGATTAGATCCTGTGCACATCATACACAAAAATCAATTGCATATTAAATACAAATATGAAAGAGCTACAGATCTTCTGGAGACAAGATAGGAGAATATCTCATGACCTTACCTCATAAGATTGATAAAGTCAGTTACATTAAAATGAAGACCTACCATTTAATCAAATAACACTATAAAGAAGGAAAAGACAAGCCACAGAGTGGGAAAAAATATTCTGCAGTCAACAAGAGATTTATATACAGAATATATAAAAAATCACAAATAATAAAAGATAATATATTGAAGATTTTAGTTTTACCTGGCACTTATATTAGAAATCAAGCCAGAAATTGTTTAAATATTTATTAATGACTTTAAAAACAATAAATGTTAATAACCAAAACTTATAGTTTTAATAGTGTTTTGTGTTCTTGCAGATCCCTTTAATATCTGGCTTAATAGCAGACAGCTATATTTTCTTACCTCCTTTTGCATTCAGTCTGTTTTGATAGCACATGTCATGTAGCCCTGGAATTGCTAAAATATTACTTATCATATACGTTAAGTCCTGATCAGGAGAGAGAAATCACATACCAGTAATTTAAACAGGGAAAATTTAATATAATGGATCGTTAAGGGGCTTTTCTGGCAGTCCAGTGGTTAAGACTCCACACTTCCAATGCATGGGGCACAGGTTCGATCTGTGGTCAGGAACTAAGATCCCACATGCCACAGGGGTAGCCAAAATAAATCTTAAGAAGCTTAACTTTGGGGGGGTGGTTAGGAAAGGACCGTTAAGTAGGTAAAAGGTAGCTAACTACTAGAAAGAATAAAATAACTCTTAAGGTGATACGGAATAGTATGTGCCGAAAGCAGCTACTACTTCTGAACCTGCGGGAAAAGTAAATAACTACCCCCACCCTAACTTACCCCAGGCTGAGATTTAGACCTCAGAAAAGAGTAGATGGCTGTAAGAACCTGCTACCTGTCACTAGTGGTTCAGAAACAGGTCAGAGAGCACTGACCACTGAACTACAAGAGCTGTGCTGAAATGCTGCCAGGGTGGCTCTGTGCTGATCCACTTGAAAATATAACCCTGAAAGAGGAATCCCTACTGCTTCTTCCAGCCTCTCAGTGTCACTCCAGGGCTCTCTGTTGGCAGAGTCCAACTCTGAACCAATGGGAAATAGAGTTTTCAGTGTCTGGCCCCAGTACAAGGAAGGGCGTGTTGGAGCTTAGAGGCAGTAAAGCAATAACTAGCACAGATATGTACCAGATGAGGATAAATCTTTAAGTCCACCAGTACAAATATTAGCAAAATTGTGGCACAGTGGAAGCTCTCTCATACTGTTGGTTTGAGGGTTGATTGGTATAAAACAACCTCATTTTTTTTTAAGTTTGTTATATATACCCTGTGATCTTATAGTTCCAACCCTAAGCTTTTATAAACCCTGAGAAACTTACATATTTGCAGCAAGATCAGTGGAAGGGAATTTTTATACCAACTTTGTCTATGGTAATAAAAATTTGGGGGAATTCCTTGGCAGTTCAGTGGTGAGGACTCCATGCTTCCACTGCAGGGGGCCCCAGGTTCAGTCCCTGGTTGGAGAACTAAGACTGCAAACCACACAGTCCAGCAGAAGAAGAATAAAGTGAAAACCTTAATTTAAAAAAAAATTGAAAACACTTTTTATAGTAAGGTGAATGAATTGTGGCATACTGGAATATCAAACAGCAAAGAAAATTAATGGATTTCAGTTATATGCAATGATATAGATAAGTCTCACAAAATACTGGTTGGAAGTACAAAGGAATATTTCTGTATACATAGTATGAATCCATTTATATAAAGTTCAAGTTTGGCAGAAAAATAAACTATTGTTTATACTTCAGCCAGTCAGTTCAGTCGCTCAGTCATGTCTGAGTCGTTGTGACCCCATGGACCTCAACACATCAGGCTTCCCTGTCCGTCACCAACTCCCAGAGCTTACTCAGACTCGTGTCTGTTGAGTCGGTGATGCCATCCAACCATCCCCTTCTCCTCCTGCCTTCGATCTTTCCCAGCATCATGGTCTTTTCCAGTGAGTCAGTTCTTTGTATCAGGTGGCCAGAGTATTGGAGTTTCAGCTTCAGCATCAGTCCTTCCAGTGAATATTCAGGACTGATTTCCTTTAGGATGGACTAAAGGAACCTTTAGGTTGGATCTCCTTGCAGTCCAGGGGACTCACAAGAGTCTTCTCCAACACCACAGTTCAAAAGCATCAATTCTTCTGTGCTCAGCTTTCTTTATAGTCCAGCTCTCACATCCATACATGACTTCTGGAAAAACCATAGCTTTGACTAGATGGACTTTTGTTGGAAAGTAATGTCTCTGCTTTTTAATATGCTGTCTAGGTTGGTCATAACTTTTCTTCCAAGGAGCAAATGTCTTTTAATTTCATGGCTGCAGCCACCATCTGCAGTGATTTTGGAGCCCCAAAAATAAAGTCTGACACTGTTTTCCCTTGTTTCCCCATCTATTTGCCATGAAGTGATGGGACCGGATGCATGATCTTAGTTTTCTGAATGTTGAGTTTTAAGCCAACTTTACACTCTTCTTTCACTTTCATCAAGAGGCTCTTTAGTCCTTCTTTGCTTTCTGCCATAAGGGTCGTGTCATCTGCATATCTGAGGTTATTGATATTTCTCCCTGCAGTCTTGATTCCAGCTTGTGCTTCATCCAGTCCAGCATTTCGCATTATGTACTCTGTATAAGTTAAATAAGCAGGGTGACAGTATACAGCCTTGTTTATACTTAACCTATTTTAAAAACAAAATTAAGGAAACAGGTATAAAAGTCTACCATCCCAGGTAAATGGAAGGGATTGTGATCTTGAAAGGAGCTACTCAGGTCCTCTAGGTAGCCAGTAGTGTATTATTTTTTGACCTGGGTTGTGATTACATGGATATTACTTTTTAAGTATCTGTTAATGTATATCATATGTAATTATATGCAGCTTTTCTGTAATATAAGATTTATTTGGACTAAACAGTTTTCAAATTACAATTTTAAGTAAATGAATTTAAGAAGTTGGTTCCTTTTGAAAATTGAATTGGCAGCCTGGTAGAACAAATTGTGTAGTCAGTCATAGAGCAGTACAGTATTCCCAGTTAGGTATCAGTTCTGTAAGATTTTATTTACTCTATCCCTTCACCTTTCTTATAGATCTAGTATCCTCAAGAAGTTTTCTTTTCCTAACTTGTTTTTCAAATTTTACTTAATCTTTTTTTGAATTTAAATGTATTTACTTTTGATAGGAGGATAATTGCTCCACAATATTGTGTTGGCCTCTGCCATATATCAACATGAATCAGCCATAGGTACATGTATGTCCCTTCCCTGTTGAGCCTCACTCCCATCTCCTACCCCACCCTTCCTGACTTTTCTTCCCCAGTCTGGATTAAGCAGTTCTTTGCTATCATTATACCTACCGCTTCTTTTGTCATAGCCCCTAACACACCACTTTATAATTGATAAGCTTTGTTTTTGTCACCAGTTTCTATCTCCCAGACTTCGAGCTTCTGCTCCCAGCACAATGCTTGTCAATTCATAGGTGGTTGGTTAGCTTGATGCATGGATGGAAATACCATGGAGTGCTATAAAGCTGTGTTTCTTAGGTATAGGCCTAGTTATTCATTGGTGGGTCCATGGATATAGTTTAAAGCGTCATTGGATTGTCTAAGCATATTGAATATCATCCGTATGATTACTTTATTAGCAGTTCTGTGAGTCATTTTCAGTGGCTCTACTGTGTGTGTGTATTTTGGTATAAGGCAGTATTACTTTATCAGGGGCTAATAAGGAAAGGTTAAAGGTGACTTTAATATAAATAATTGTTATCAGTTGAAGGCACTAATAATTTTAGCATACGCTAAAGAAATTTGTAGTAGTTCAAATGGATAAAAATAGTGAAATAACGGAATGATAATAGTATTATGGTCTTAAAAAGTTTCAAACTGTATACAGTATCATATTTGCATTGCAATTTGGTTTCAACAAAATATCATTTATAACTTTAAATCAGTGTTTATATGAATGGTGTTTACTATATTTTTGTTTAATTTGAAAATTTTGACTTGTAGTTGTTGAAGAACTATAAAATGTTTTCCAGAGAATCATATAGGGTAAAAAGATATAGAGACTTTGTGATCATCTTCATAAGCAATCCAAGAGAATTTACAGAGTTATGAGGGTTCGGTGAGGTTGCTGAATACAAATCAACATATAGGAATCAGTAGCATTTTAGTCGGAGAAGGGAATGGCAACCCACTCCAGTACTCTTGCCTGGAGAATCCCAGGGATAGGGGAGCCTGGTGGGCTGCCGTCTGTGGGGTCTCACAGAGTTGGACATGACTGAAGCGACTTAGCAGCAGCAGCATTTCAGTATATCAGAAATAATCAGTTATAATAAAATGATATTATTAACAGTAACAAAAAAGCTCTAAATACCTAGAATAAAAGTGTGTTGAGACCTTTATGGAGAAAACTATAACCTTTCAAAAAGATAAAAATCAGCATATAAATATAGTACACTTTAATCAAGTTCCCAATAGGATATTTTAAGAAATTTGTTATACTGATTGTAAAATTCATGTAGAAGAGTCGGTGTCTTAGAAGTAGCCAAAACTGTTGATAAAAAGCAAGTAAGGGACTTCCCTGGTGGTACAGTGGATAAGAATCCACCTGCCAGTGCAGGGAACACAGGTCCAACCCCTGGTCCAGGAAGATTCCACGTCCCTCAGAGCATCTAAATCCTTTGTGCCATAACTCCTGAGCCAGTGCTCTAAGCCCATGAGCCACAGTTGCTGAAGCCTGTGTGCCTAGAGCCTGTGCTCCACAGCTAGAGCAGAGAGCACACTGAGAACCCCGAGCACCTCAGAGTAGCCCCTGCTCACTGCAGCGAGACAGAGCCCGCAAGCAGCAGTGAAGACCCAGGCCAACCAAAAATAAATAAGTTTAACAAAACAACCAAGTAGGTCCTAACCTATGAAACATCAAGAGTTATCATTTAGTTTAGTTTCTAATACATGTTTTTAGTGATATTGTGTGTGGAGGGATGATGGGATGGCTGAAATAGCTCTGCCTATAATGATTTCATGACCTGTATTTTTGACAAAGTGATGAATAAAAAAATGAAATTATTCTCAATAAAAGCCTGATATAGGGAAAAAATAATTATTATTTGGTACAGTAATTAAAAGAGGATGATATTAATACAAGGATAGACAAATAGATTTAAGGAACAAAACAGAGATCCCACAGCTGGACCCATACCTATATGGGACCTCTGTAAATGGTAAAAGTCGCATTACAGTTCGTTGGGGGAAAAATGCAGTCTTCAATAAGTGATTCTGGGACATGGGCTTTCTGTGTGGAAGAAATAAAATTAAATGTTAAATGTTTCCCAATACTGTACACAAAAGCATATTCCCAGTGAATTACTCTAATATATAAAACAAAACTTTAAAATGTTAAAAGACAAAGAATATTTTCCTGACTGTAAGGGTTAGTTTAGAAAGCTCTTAAGACCCAAAGAACAGATAATAAAGAAAAGTATAAATTTAATTACATCAAAATGAAACTACATTATAGAAGACACCCTGAAATTAAAGACAAGTGACACACTAGGGAAAACATGTTATAGGCAAATAGAAGATTCATTTTTATAAGTGGGGGTTATTTAGCCTATACAGAGCAGTGCGTTTTTTTATTTTTCTTTGGCTGCTCTGGTGTTTGTCACAGCGTGTGCAGGCTTCCCGTTGCAGAGCGAGGGCTCCGTAGTTGGGGCTCGTGGGCTTCTTCTGTTGCCGGGTGTGGGCTTAGTAGCCCTGCAGTATGAGGGATCTTAGTTCCCTGACCAGGCATCGCACCCGAGTTCCCTGGATTGGAAGGTGGATTCTGATTAAGTGTTGACTACCTGCTGTTTGAGTTGACCCCATTATTTGGTCTTCTGTTTGGTCAGTTGGCAAATATTTATTAAGAAGCTTCAAGATACAGCACATTACTGTGATGATGTACCAGAAATAAGATACTGATAAAGAAAAGCTATTCCCCTGAGTGAGGCACAAGATTATGCTGTTTGGTTCTGGTTAGTTGTTTGGTTTTATGCTGTTCATGTCTGTTGTTGGGTTTTGGCCGCAAGGCTTGTGAGATCCCGGTTCCCCAACCAGGGCTTGAACCTGGGCCCTTGGAGTCCTAACCACTGAACAGCCAGGAAATTTCCTAATTCTGTTTAGTTTAACTCTGATAGCTGGGCACCTCTTCTTACACTCTTCATCAGCTTTGTGCTTTGAAATAATTTATTTTTTTGTTTTAAAAGTGGTCTAAGGCAAGGGTTGTTAGTATACAAAGCATCTATTCAGCATCCTAGCAATTGTGCAAATCAGTCAATTTTTTTGTTACTTACAAGTCAAACAGCAAAGTTTATATTTAATTATTTTATGATGTGTATGTGGTAGTAGTTGTATGTTCTGTAGAAATTGAGGTTGTGATCAGTAATGGCTGAAATAGAGGTCTAGAATCACAAAATAAGTAAAACTGCTATTCTGGATTTTGTTTTAGTTGAATTTGTAAATTCAAGAGATGGTTATATTGTGGGAATTTGAGAGTTCTATGTTCGTATAAATGAAAAACAAATCTAGCCAAGAATTTTAAACCTAACAAATTATCTAGTAAAAATAATTCTACAAATGAAGAAACCTAGTTCCCCAAAGACTTCTTAGTAAAACCAGAAATAAAATGTCTAGTTTCCCCATCTCGTGCTTTGTTTACTATATTTTACCCTAGTCTTATTTATATGATTTTCTAGCAATTGCTATTTCTCCAGCATATTTTACTTGAGGATTTTGTTGAATAGCTGTTGGGACTTCATAATGGTTGGGTTTGAAAATGACAAAGTCTAGTTGTCTTTCATTCATTTACTATTTAGTGAACACTTTGTAGGTGCTGAAGAAGCAACAATAAATGTTACAACCTCTGCAAACAGACATTTACAAATAATTAGGACGACTTCTGGCTGCATGGCCAGCCATCTATTCTGAAGGGTCCTTTTTTATAAAGCAGTCACATTCTTGACAAAATATAAGCCGAACCAGCAACAGTGGACATATTAGAATGGCAGAGCTGACATTAATTAGTATGCCTAGCTTGCTAATACCATGTGACCTGGGCTGTGGAGAGGGAATAAAGAGGTCTTGAGTCATAAATACCCCTGGCTTCCAGTATAGGTTTGTTCTTAACACATTTCCTACTTAGTTCACCAAGAATCTCATAGATCAAACAAAAAAATATGTGCTGACAGTCAAAGGTTGCCAAGTACATTGGGAAGCAAAGCACCGCAAGGAAAATCAGCAGATTTAGATTCCTTCACAGAGCTTCAGAACAGGGCATTTAAGACAGTCATAAAAGATGTTAAAAGAAGATTAAATGGAATAAAATGAACAATGGATAAAATACTTGGACAAAAGAACCAGTAGGAATTCTAGAAAAGAAAAAGATTAAGCTAAAAAATAGTTCTGAAGAAATTAGAATGCAGCAGTAGAGAGAAGGAAGTGGCAAAATGGAGATTAGAATGAGAGGCCTAATGAAAATCAAATGAGAATCCAGAAGGAGAGCACTTCTGAGTTCTTTGAGAGAGGTAGTGGCTGAGAATGCTCTGAAAGTGATTTGAAAAAAAAACAAAACCAGAAACAACAAAGTAAAACATGAATCTTCAAACGATGGGAAACACAACATATGCTAAGCAGGATAAATTAAAAAAAAGTTACACCTAGTCATCCATTCTAATGAAATTACCAAAAAAGATTTTAAAAGCAGCCAAAGAGTTCACACCAACTAGAATGACTGTAATTTAAAAACAAAACTAGAGAATAACAAATGTTAGGATGGGAAAAACTTCTACACTTTTGTAGGAAAGTATAAATGGTGCAGCTGCTATGGAAAAACAGTTTGATGGTTCTTCAAAAAGTTAAACATAGAATTAATATATGATCCAGCAAATCTATTCCTGATTATATACAAAAAAAGAAATGAAAGCAGGAAATTGAATGGATATTTGTACATCCATGTTCATAATAGCACTATTTACAATAACCAGAAGAAGGAACCAGCAAGATTTTCAGATTAGCAGATAAAATATGATATATATATAAAACAGAGTATCATTTAACCTTAAAAAGGAAACAATTCTGACATACGTTACAACATAGATGACTCTTACAAGACATTATGCTGAATGAAACCAATCATAAAAGCACAACTATTGTATGACTGTGTTTATATGAAATAACTGCAGTGGCCAAATTCATAGAAACAGAAGGTACAGTTGTGGTTTGTAGTGAAAATAGGGAGATCTTATTTAATGGATATAGAATTTCAGTTTTTTAGTCTGAACAGTTCTAGAGGTTGATTGCATGGCAGTGTAAATGCACATAATATTACTGAGCTGTACTCTTAAAGTGGTTAAGATGGTAAATTTTATGTTTGTTTTACCACGATTTTTTAAAAAATGATTGATACATAGTATCATATATGATACATAGTATGCATGAATGAACCTTGAAAACATGCTGACATAAGCTAGGCACAAAAGAACAAATTGTATGGTTCCATTTTTATAAAATGTCTTGATTAGGTAAATCCATAGAGACAGAGAGTAGATTAGAAGTTGTCAGGAGTTGAAGGGAAGGAGTAATAGGGAGTTAATTGTTTAATGGGTACAGAGTTTGCTTAGGGCAATGAAAATTTTTGGAAATAGGTTTGGTGATTTTACAACTTTGTGGATATAACGAATGCCACTGCGTTATACATTTAAAAAATGATTAATGGGCTTTCCTGGTGGTCCAGTGGTTAAGAATCCGTCTGCTGATGTAGGTGACACGGGTTTGATCTCCGGTCCAAGAAGATCGCACATGCCACAGGACGATTAGGCCCATGTACCACAACTATTAACCCTGCCCAGCCCCCCCCCAAAAAGACATTAAAATGACTTAAAGAGGAAGACTTGACACCATAAAACTTTAAGAAAACATAGACAGAACATTCTCTGACATAAATGTTTTCTTTAGTCAATATCCCAAGGCAAAAGAAAATAAAAGCAAAACTAAACAAATGGGGTGTAATTAAGCTCAGAAGCTTTTGCACAGCAAAGGAAACCATTAACAGAAAGAAAAGACAACTTATGGACTGGGAGAAAGTATTTGCAAGTAATGTGACTGACAAGGGTTTATTTTCCAGAATATAGCTCATTCAGCTCAATTAAAAAAAAAAAAAACTATCGAAAAATGGACAGAACACTTAAAATTGTGTTTTCTCCAAGGACAACATCCAGATGGCTAACAGGCACCTGAAAAGATACTCAACATCACTGTATTAGAGAAATGCAAGTCAAAACAATAGTGAAGAATCACCTCACACAGAACTGGTCATCATCAAAAAGTCTACAAATAATAAATGCTGGAGAAAGTGTGGAGAAAAAGGAACTCTCCTATAGTGTTAGTGGAACTGTAAATTGGTGCAGCTACTATGGAGAACAGTATAGAAGTTCCTTAAAAATTAAGATACATATTCTCCAGTGTTCATAGCAGCACTGTTTACCACAGCCAAGACATGGAAGCCACCTAAGTGTCCATCAGCAGATGAATGGATAAAGAAGATAGAAGTTATAAATGATACAGTGAATTTATTTACAAAATAAAAACAGATTCACAGGTATAGAAAACAAATTTATGGTTACCAAAGGTGGAAAAGGAATGGATAAATAAGAAGGTTGGGATTAACAGACTCTGCTATATATAAAATGGATAAACAACAAGGTCCTACTGTATAGCACAGGGAACTATATTCGATACCTTGTAATAACCTATAATGGAAAAGAATAGGAAAAAGAATATATATGTGTGTGTATAACCAAAGTACACTGCTTTACACCAGAAATTAAAGCCACATTACAAATCAATTCTTCAATTTTGCCTAAAGAAAAATATATTAGGAAGCCAAATCAAAAGGATCATACGCCATGATTCAGTGTGAGATATATTCCAGGGATGCAAGAGTGGTTCATCTGTAAATCAACATGATAATCACATTAACAAAAAGGAGAATTAAAAAACATGAACATCTTAATAGAGGCAGAAAAAGCACGCGACAAAATTCAACACCCAGTTATAAAAACTCTCAATAAAGTGGGTACAGAAAGAACATCTTTCAGCATAATATTATAGGCAGTATATGACAAATCCACAACTAAAATAATACTCAGTGGTGACGAAATGAGAGTTGTATTTCTAAGAATAGGAACAAAGCAACGATGTATACTCTTGCCATTCTTATTCAGCATAGTATTGGAAATTCTAACCAGAGCAATTAGGCAGGAAAAAGATATAAAAAAGGTATTGGAACAGAAGAAGTATAACTGTCACTATTTGTGGGTGACATGATTTTATATAGTTGTTGTTTAGTCACTTAATCAAATGTCCAGTTTTAGTGATCTCGTGGACTGTAGCCCACTAGGTTCCTCTGTCCTTGGAATTTCCCAGGGATTGACTCTGTGTCTCCTCCATTGCAGGCAGATTCTTTACCGTTGAGCCACCAGGGAAGCCATAATTTTATATAGAGAAAATTCTAAAAACTCCACCAAAAGCCTATTCAAAACAATAAACAAATACAGTTAAGTTTTAGTGTACAGAATCAATACACAAAAATCAGTTTCATTTCTGTGTTAACAGTGAGATAGCAGAAAAGCAAATTAGGAGAAAGAACAATCCCATTTAGAATCACAACAAAAAAGAATGAAATACCTAGGATAAACTTAATCAAGGAGGTGAAAGACCTGTGCACTGAAAACTATAAGACATTATTGAAAATAACTGATGATACAAATAAATGGAAAGATATTTCAAGCTCATGGATTGAAAGAATTAACATTGTCAAGTGTTCATATTACCTAAAGCAATCTATCGGTTCAGTGCAATCCCTATCAAAATCCAAAGGGTATTTTCCACCAAAATAGAAAAGAAATTCTAAAATTTATATGAAACCACAAAAGAACCTGAATAGCCAAAGCAATACTGAGAAAAAAGAACACAAAACTATAGGCATCACACACCCTGATATCTAATGATACTACAAAGCCACAATAACAAAAACCAGCATGGTATTGATAGAAAAACAGATACATTGATCAATGAAACAGAATTGAAAGTCCAGAAATCTATGCATTTATGTACAACTAATTTACAGCAGAGATGCAAAGAATATACAATGGGGAAAGCTGGTCTCTTCAGTAAATGGTGGGGTAAGAAACAAGAGCAACATAAAAAAGCTAAACTAGGCCACTGGACTCATACTGTACACAAAAATTAACTCAAAATGAATTAAAGACTTATTGTAAGATCTGAAACCATGAAACTCCTAGAAGAAACCATAGGCTGTACATGCTGACATTGGTCTTAACATTATTTTTCTGGATATGTCTGCTCAGGCAAGCAGTATAAAAGGAAAAATAAACAAATGGGACTACATCAAACTAAAAAGTTTCTGTACAACAAGGAAAACCATCAATAAAACACAAACAATAGCCTACTGAATGGGAGAAGAGATCTGCAAGTCAAATATCTGAGAAGGGGTTAATACCCAAAATATAAACAACCTGTACAACTCAACAACAGAAAAACCAATAACTTGCCTTAAAAAATGAGCAGAGGAGCTGAATGGATATTTTTTCCAGAGAAGATATACAAATGGCCAATAGGCAGATGATGTTGAACATTACGAATTGTTAGGGAAATGAAAAAAACCACAGTGAGATAGATAGTCATTAGAATGACTGTTTTCAAAAAGGCATGAAATAACAAGTGTTTGAGAGGATTTGAAAAAAATGGAATCCTCATACACTGCTGGTGGGAGTCTAAATCCATGCAGCCACTGTGGAAAACAGTATGGAGATTCCTCAAAAAATTAAGAATAAAACTACCGTATGGTCTGAGTATTTATACCAAGAATACAAAAGTACTGATTGGAAAAGATTTATGCACCCCTGTGTCCATCACAGCATTATTTACAATAGCTAAGATATGAAAACATCGTAAGTGTCCATGGATGGTTGAATGGATAAAGAAAAATGTGATACACACACACACACACACACACACACACACAATGAAGTACCACTCAACCGTTTAAAAAAAAAGATGATCTCTTTCCCTTCGGCGTGCCACTGAAGATCCTGGTATTGCCATGGGCCACCTCCCTGCCCCGTGTTACCAGTATTGTAAGAACAAGCCTAACCAAAGTCCTGCTTCTGCCGAGGTATCCCTAATGCTAAGATCCGCATCTTTGGCTTGGGGCGTAAGAAGGCCAAAGTGGATGAGTTCCCACTCTGTGGCACATGGTGTCAGATGATTATGATCAGCTCTCCTCTGAAGCCCTGGAGGCTGCCCGTGTTTATGCCAACAAGTACATAGTGAAAAGCTGTGGCAGAGATGGTTTTCACATCCGGAGTGCGGCTCCACCCCTTTCATGTCATCCACATCAACAAGATGTTGTCTTGTGCTGGAGCTGATAGACTCCAGTTAGGTATGCTGTCCCCTCCTTAATCACGCTCGCCAATAAATGCCAGATGGCTGTGGGGTCAATCCATCCCTAATCGTGGTCCCCTGGATAGATGGTGGGCCCTGCACACGAGCATCAGCGCTGTCCCCTCCTTAATCATGCTCACCAATAAATGCTATTTCCTGTCAAAAATAAAATTTAAAAAATGAAATCTTGCCATTTGTGATAACACAAATGGACCTTGAGGATACTATGCTAAGTGAAATAAGTCAGGTAAAGAAAGAGGTACTTTACGTTTTCACTCACATATAGAATGTGTTTTAAAAATTAAAAATAAAAATAAATAACCAAACACACACACACACATAGATACAGAGGACCAACTAGTGGTTACCAGAGTGGGAAGGTGGTAAAGTATGAAATGGATAAAGGGAGTCAGCTGTATGGTGATGGATGGAAAATTAAACTTTGATTATGAGTATGCTCATGAATGTATACAGACATAGAAATATAAGGTACTCATGAAACTTATAAACCAGTATTAAAGTTCAATATGTCATCCATAACCTCATTTATGTTACCAATTAAAAGTGTTGAACAAGACTTTTTTTAAAATTTTAGCCCTAGACATCGGAAAAAAGTGTTTTAAAATAAACATGAAAAGACATTTGGAAAATAATTTTTAAATTAATTTTTATTTATTTTTGGCTGTGCTGGGTGTTTGTTGTGGTGCACAGGGTCTTCATTGCTGTGCACTCTTTCTCTAGTTGCAGTGGGTGAGAGCTACTCTAGAAGTGGTACGCGGCCTGCTCCTTGCAGTGACTTCTCTTGTTGCAGAACAGGGCTCTAGGGCATGTGGGCTTAGATGCCCCACAGCATGTGGGATCTTAGTTCCCAGACCAGGGATGGAACCCTGTTTCCCTGCATTGGGCTTCCCTGGTGGCTCAGCTGGTAAAGAATCTGCCTGCAGTGTGGGATACCTGGGTTCGATCCCTGGGTTGGGAAGATTCCCCTGGAGAAGGGAAAGGCTACCAACTCCAGTATTCTGGCCTGGAGAATTCAATGGACTGTAGAGGCCACGGGGTCAGAAAGAGTTGGATACAACTGAGTGACTTTCACTTTCAGTTTCCCTTTCCCCTGCATTAGCAGGTGGATTCTTAACCACTGGACCATGAGGTAAGTCCCTGGAAAATAATTTTGTTGACAACTTTATTTTCAGATTTCTAGTTTGAGACGCAAATTTAACATTTTTATATCTCACTTTTTCTTTCTTCTCAGGGATCCATCTGTCTCTAAATCTGTAGAACGAATCTTTAAAATCTGGGAAGATAGAAATGTATACCCAGAAGAAATGATTATGGCATTAAGAGAAGCTTTGAGTAAGTATCCTTTTTCTCCGAAAAGAAAGATTGAGTCATTATTCAGTCTTTAAAATTATATATATTTTACAGATCTAGTCTTTTTGCTTATTAATGAAAGACAAAGTTTGGGATATGGCCCTATTTGTTTAAAATTAAATAACTGTGCAAATCTGTTTGCATTAATTTAAGTAGAATGGTTTGGAGAGGGTTGAATTTTGTTTTTTTTTTTACTAAGAAAAGGCAAGCATATTAAGTGATGATCATTAATTAATTTTCTGCATTTGTTTTACTTTGAGTGCTTTAAACTACTCATCTTTTGTGTTCAATAATTACTGCCCTGTCCTCTTACTTTTGGGAGAATTTTTAGACAAGGTTTCAGTTTTCACTGAATTATTTGATACATTAATCATATGTTGGTATTCTTCAGTCTCTTGATTTAGATTTGCAATAGGTTTTGTACAGGGGTGTTTTAAATTATTTAGTTTCTATGTATTAGATTCATGTGATAAAATCAGTGAGTAGAAGTTGATGATATCTGATACCAGGACTGTTATTTGACTAGAAATTTGCTTTAAAAATAGCATCTTCTAAGAAGCTGTTAAATTCTTCATTTGAATGAGTTACCTAGTGTTTTTAAACTTCCTACCCTATTCTTCTCCAAATTAGTTATTTCTGTGATACGGAAATCATATTTATTTGACAGCTTCTTAGATCTGGTGGGTATTTTTATCTTTTTATAAAAATAAAAGAAAAGCAAAGAAAGAAACAACACACAGTCTCGGATTGCCTTTTTTCAACTTTGACACTGAAGTGGACAGACAGAACAGCTTCCCATAACGCCAGATTGCAAAACTGAAATGTTTTCCAGGTACCACTTTCAAATCTCAGAAGCAGCTGAAAGAAAATCTGAACAAACAACCGAATAAGCAGTGGAAGAAATCACAAAGTAAGGAACAAAATCTCAACTAATATAAATTACCTCCTCTTTTTGGAGCAGAAGAAAATGTAGACCATTTGACATCGTACCTGGCATAAACCATGGGCAAGCCTGTGTTTTCCAGGCCTGGGAGGCTCCCAGTGACTTACACTAACCAAGCCATCATGGAGTTACTTCTTTAAAAAAATAAAAATAAAACTACCTTTAAACAAAGGAAATGCAGAAAAAGGGTTTAAATGTGTGAAGATTCAAGAGTAGTTGGGGGATTGGAAGAAGAAAAAAATACATGATAGTGCCCAGGGTAACTTTAAGGTTCAAAGCTATATGAAGTTAGAGGCAGCTGGCATTAAACAACAGAGCTGAAGAGGAGACTAGGCGTTAAGAAGCATTTCTGTGGGAGCCATGAAATCCTTCAGATTTGGGGAGATACTCTACCAGATTAGACATGGGCCTCAAATCCTGGCCAGAAGCCATTCTCTTAACAGGAGCTCCTGTTGTGTTTATCATGTTTATCCAGCATGAGATCACGGGAGTGGAATACTGCATGTGATAGGCTGCTGTGGGCCAAACTGAGGAATATTGAGAAAGATTTGAAGGTGTGGAGGGAACAAGGTAAAAGACAGAATTGGGAGGTGAAACAAGACACTTGGGATGGTTTTGCTCCAGCAAGCATGTGATATTCATCATGATTAAGGGAGTCCTTTCACATCCTTTTGGTCATAAGTTGCATGCTTAGGAACAGCAAGAGTCATCATTTCAGCCAAAGTTCAACCACAGTAGTATTGTACCTAGAACTTTTCCTGCCTGTTTTTGCTTTGAATTGAGTCAGCAGAAAAAGCAAATCTAAAACTAAATATATAGGAATAGAGTTGATGCTTGGAAGTAAATTTTCTTCAGCCAGTGATCAGAATTAATTGGATGTCCTGCTCCTAGACACTCTTAATTTGAGGTGTTAAGATCCTGTTCCACTCAGTCAGAATAGGCAGAAAGATACTTCATGTATCTCCAAGTCAGTAATTCTAGGACTTCAGACTTACAGGGTATGTTGGAGGTAAGTAGGTTAAACCTGTCTAAATAGTACATATTTTTATACTGACCATGCTTGGGAGTTTTCAATTTACATATCCACTATATGTTCTCAGAGTTATACTGTGATTTAAATGTGCATGTTTGACATATATTCAAAGAATATATACCCTCAACTATAAAGCTGAAAATTTTCTTAAATAGTCAACATTTTTTGTCTATATTCTTAAATAACCTTTTGTTTCATTCAACAGCATCCACGAATCCAAAAGCCGCTCTCAAGTCTAAGATAGTTGCTGAATTTCGAGTAAGTTACAGAATATGTCCCATGTGCCAAAGTGTTATCCAACCCTTTTGTGTTATAGTTTTATGTATAGTTCACCCTGTAAGATTTCTTTTTATTGAATTATGCATCCATTATATTTTAAACATATTGAAACTCTCAAAAACTCAAAAGTTTCATCTGTATGCCAGCTGAAGTCTGTATTAAACCTCAAAGAAGGTGTTCTTCTTCCTATGAAACTACTAAATTAAAATTTGCTTAAAGTTAACATCATAAGACTATCTAATTCAAATTGAAAGAAGAGATAAATGGATCTTTGCCTGTTTCAATCTTAACTTTATATCCATAAATTAACTTTGAATAACATGAAAAAGATCTTTTAAAGTATATAACTGAAAATATGGTTTTGATACAAGAATTGATGTTGATATCCCTGATTATGAGGAAATATGAAGGCTTTTGCTTCTCATGGTTTTGTTAGGTTTTAGTCATGTTTTACTTTGATGTAGAAAGATAGAGTAAGAGGATGATTTCATAAATGAAGTATGACCCTGGTCCTTGTTCAGTCTCAGGCCCTCATTGAAGAGCTGTTGCTGTATAAGCGCTCAGAAGATCAGATAGAACTGAAAGAAAAACAGCTGTCAACCATGAGGGTGGATGTGTGCAGCACAGAAACTCTCAAGTGCTTAAAAGGTAATCTTACATCCTTCTAAATAGAATAAGTCAGGTTCTCTTTCCAGATGTGTCATTTCAAGTAATCAGACTGCCTGCTTCCATAAAGAGAACCTCAGGCTGTAGAGAACTGTTGGGGCACCTGTTTACCAGGTGGTGATTTCATGCATGTCAGTTTCATAAATAAATTCCTAGCCTGCAGATTGTACACCTTGAACAGTGTTACATGCCACTTACATCTCCATTAAGTTGGAGAAAAATTAAAAAAAAATTTTTAAATAAGCATATTCTATCCTTTTCCCCACTTCTAGTCCTTTCTTGATGTATCAGGCTATGATGGAGGTGTATTTCATGTGTATGATCATGTGGTTTGTGTTCACTCTTCAGTAAGGCCACTGTAGGGAACTCCCTGGCAGTTTCAGTGGTTAGAACGTGGTGCTTTCACTGATGTGGGCCTGGGTTCGACCACTGGTCAGGTAACCAAGATCCTGCAAGCCAAACAGCACAGCCCAAATAAATAAATAAGGTCACTATAATACCTCATAAAGTCTAGTCACTTTCTTTCCCTTACATTGTAGATTATAAATAATAATCATATTGATTTATTAGAATGTGAATCACATGAAAGTAGAAATTATCCTTATTTGTTCTTCGAGTATCCTAGTTCCTAGAGCAATACCTGGTATGTAATAAATACTTGATAAATATTTTTGAAATAGTAAATAAATAGCTACCAAACTATTTGTTGTGGTACCTATTTTGTTCTTGTACCATGCTTTAAATTGAACATATATTATCTACTTTAATCCTCAGAACAACCCAGAAGCATGTTAAAAACCTCCACTTTGTACATAAGAAATCTGAGACTTCATAAGGAGATAAGAAACTTGCCCAAGTTCCACAGCTAATAAAATGCAGAGCCTAAATTTATATCTATACTTAAGGCCATAGTCCAGCATCACTGGGCAAAAAGTACTTAGGAGAATAAGTAAAAGTTGGTAATGTCACTGTTGTTGAAAAACAATTCATGGTACTTTTCTGATTGCAAGTTACCAAGGATCTTCTTCAGATAGGAAAGAATTTCTAAGCGTGATACACATAGAGGTCACTTTACTTTTTTGAGCCTCTGTTTCTTCCAAAAAGGGATACATCTTATTATAATAGTGTAAAAGTCAATGGTATATATAAAAAAAAACTTAATGGTGTGTAAGTGTATAGAATTGAGCCTCATTCCATTATTCCTAAGTAGCAGTGTGACATCAGATTTGTGAATTAAAGCAATCAGCAAACTTCATTTAGTTGAACTTTATCTTAATTACAGGTGCCTTCATGATGCACTCTTACTTCAATCTAGCAGGATCACATGAAACGTTTAAATAATCTGTTTGATTTTTTTGTGTGGTTTAGGGAAGCTTCTTTGAGGTGTAACTATGAGACTGAGAATATTATAGAATACTTCCTCTTGTTATTTTAGATAAGACAGGTGGGAAGAAATTCTCCAAAGAATTTGAAGAGGCAAGTGCCAAGCTGGAGGAATTTGTGAATGGACTGGATAAGCAGGTGAAAAATGGGCCCTCGTTAACAGAAGCACTGGAAAATGCTGGAATTTTCTATGAAGCACAGTACAAAGAAGTAAAAGTGGTGGCCAATGTAAGTAACGATTAGTACTGTCTTACATCAGTTGCTGTCTGTATATCTGTGACTGTTTATAGGTATTATGTAACTCTATAGGGATAAGCATTATTATCTCTAGTTCACAGATGAAGAAGTTACTTAGTAACCTTGTACAAGGTTGTAATATAGCTAGCAAGTGAAGGCATCTGAATTAAGACCGAGGTCTTTCTGAGGGCTTCCTTGGTGGTACAGTGGTTGAGACTCTGTGCTCCCCATGCAGGGGGCCTGGGTTCGATCCCTGGTCAGGGGACTGGATCCCACATGCTACAAATAAGAATTCCATATCGCAACTGGAGATTCCCACATGGTGCAACTAAAGACCTGATGCAACCAAATAAATAAATCTTAAAAAACGAAATACCTAGGTCTTTCTGATGCTAAAGACCATTAAGCTTTGCTAAAGCCTTATGTCTCAGTTTTTCAGTGGCTATGTGCCAAGTTACTATTACAGGATATAAAATTGGGCAGAAGTATGTATACTTTTTTTTTTTAACCCAGAAAGCTACATGGAAATGTTGTTACTGAATTTCATCAACTCAGTTAAGGACCCTCTTTTTCCCCACCTCAGCTGGAAGAGGAATTGACATTTGGACATTCGTCTGTAATGGCTCCTGAAAGAAAGAAACTGTTTTGTACTTTTTTTTTTCAGTTTTAATCACTATACACGGTTATAGAGGGGCTTTCCAGGTGGCACTAGTGGTAAAGAATTTACCTGCCAATGCAGGAGACATGGGTTCAATCCCTGGGTCAAGAAGATCCCCTGGAGGAGGAAATGACAACCAACTCTAGTGTTCTTTCCTGGAAAATAGACAGTGGAGCCTGTGGGCTACATACAGTCCATGGGGTCATGGAGTCAGACACAACTGAGCATGCATGCACACATGGTTATTAAAGTATATAATTCTTTAATTAGTATTATTTTTTTGGCCACACTGTGGAGCTTTTGGAATCTTAGTTCCCCATCCAGGTATTGAACCCATGCCCTTGGGAGTGAAAACTCTTGAGTCCTAACCACCGGACCCGCAGGGAATTCCCAGTATATAATTCTTCATATCCAATGAATCCCACTTCTTAGATGCCGTTTCTTTTAACTCATTTAGCTGTTTTTTCTGGTATTTACCTCTATATTTCTGAATAATGTACTCATATTATTCTTTCTTGATTTATACTGTATAAGAAATATTCACTGGGACTTTAGCAGTCCAGTGGTTAAGATGCCATTCTTCCATTGCAGCGGACATGGGTTTGATCCCTGGTTTGGGGAACTAAGATCCCACCTGCTATGGGGTGTGACCAAAAATAAAAGAAAAAAGGCAATATCTGTTAACTTCTTCGTCTGACAAATGAAGATTTAGCTTATAGTCACCTCCCTACCCTCTTCTCCCAGTATCATTATAACTTTAAAATCTGTGGATTATCCTGTAATTTGAAATACTAAATTTTCTATTTTTTTGAGTACTTACTCTAGGTTTCCCACTTTGTAAAATGAAAATAATAATATTCCTATTCTTTCCCATTATTTTCTTTTGTCCCTTCAGTTTCTCAGCATCACTAAACTATACTTTTACATTTTCTGGGTTGATAATACTTACATTCCACCCTATAATTATAATTAACTCTTCTTTGCTTTAAAGGCTGAAAATTACTAAGCAAAACATTCACCATAACTGTGTGAACATTGTTCACTACAAGGTCTTATAGTAACTCTGGTTATAGTAGAGAGTTTTTATATTTTTCCTATAATTTCTGTTTTTCTTGCATTGTTTGCCTTTAGCTTTTTTTTTTTTCTTGTCTCTAGATTCTGTATCCCATCAAATATTCCAAATCCATGTTTTCCCCCAGAGACCTTCCTGTCAGACCTTGTATTCTGTTCTGTGTTAGGTCTCTAGATCTCATCCTAGGACTGTTCTTTTCTGCTTTTCTGAGCTGAGGCCTCTATTTGCCAATTTCCATGTCTTCTTTTCTTGGTTTTCTCTCCTGTTTTGCTGGAGTATATCCTCTATTAATTTCCCCAAAGAAGAGTTTGTGAAGGATGACTTTTCTGGGTCTCTCTATTTTAAAATATCTTTATTCTGTTTTTACATTTGCTCTGATAGGTTGGCTGGTTGAAAATCACTTTCCCTCACAGCTTAAAAAGCATTAGTCCATTGTCATTAATGTTGTAGATATGAAATCTTTGCAAGGTCTTTGTAGGTGAATCTTTTTTCTCTGTGGAAGCATTTAGGGATAGTTTTTGTGATGTTCTGACATTTTGCAATGATACATTTACAGGTGAGGTTTTGTTTTGCATTCATTATGGGTTAGTTGGAGGGCTTTTTCAGCCTGAAGACTGTTATTCTTTAATTCTGAGATAATTTCTGTATCTCCTTTTTCTTGAAAATTGATTAATCAAATGTTAGACCTCCTAGATTGCTCCTCTAGGTGTTCTACGTTTTTCATGTTTCATCAACCTTAATCTTTTTGTTCTGCTTTCTGGAAGATCTAGAGTCTTTTTCCTTCCTCTAGTTAACTTGATTTTTCTCTTTTATGATTCTGACTTTCTTAAAAATCAGATAATATCTTTTTTGTCTATTCATATTTAAGAATGAGGTATGAAAAAATTGATTGGGAAAGCTCTCTGTACATAGATAGGAATTATCTGAATTTATCCCAAGTATAGTAAAGTCTGTAGATAAGGAGCTGGCTGTTAGGGTGGGAGGAGTCCTAAATGTCAGAAGGCTGGAATCTTTTTGCCAGGATACTGTAACTCTTTAGAGAAGAACTCATTTTTTTTTGCCTGGGGCATAGTGCCTTACCTGCCACATCAGGATTGCAGAGGAGTTGGTATTGAATGTTTGGTATTCACACTTTTAATTTCTAATTTCAACCCCTGTATTCATTCCACTTTTTTATACTCATCATTTCTTGGATCAAAACTTCTCAGGGATTCTGCAAGACAGATTCTTCCCCAGGTGTAACTTCCTTTCTGCATATTCCTAACCTCATTTTTCTCTGCCCTCACTTCTTACGCCTCATCACTTCTTACTCTTACAACTCGTTCTGTTTTCTAAAAACTTATAGAAACCTTTTTCTCAGGTGTGCTGGTGGTTTATACTTCTGTGTTGCGTTACTAGTCGTTTATAGGTGTTCCAGGAGGAAGAGACACTAAATGGGAGTGGTCAGTTTACCATTTTTACTCAGAAGGCCATTTTATGATTTTTGAGTAGTGAACCATCATCACTTATTTATGAAATTGTATAAAATGATTTAGTGTGCTTTGGAGGATCCACAGCAAATGGCTGGGAGAAGTTTATTCAGCTAACAGTCATTCCAACTCTTTGCTAAATCATGTCCAACTTTTTGCAACCCCATGGACTGCAGCCTGCCTGGCTCTTCTGCCCATGGGATTTCCCAGGCAAGAATACCGGAGTGGATTGCCATTTCCTTCTCCAAGGGATCTTCCCGACCCAGTGGCTCCTGCATTGCAGACAGATTCTTTACCACTGAGCCAGCAAAGAAGCCCTTCATTGAGCACACGCAATTGCAATTCTGTATAATAAAAACTGTAGTAAAGGTAACTCTAGGGTGGTAGGAGAACAGATTGAATAGGTACTTGAGCTAATTTGGGAGTGGGGATCGGGAATATGGAGAAAATTTTTCCCAAAAGGAGCTAAACTCTGAAGTTGCAGTAATTAGCTAAATGAAAGCTCTTATTCTCATTCTCAAGCATGGGAATAAAAGTGAGCATGGCAAAATTGGTGGGCCTGAAAGTCGTTTCTTATAGGTGAGCATTTATGAGGAAGTGATAAATAAAACTGGAGAGGGAGTCAAGAACATGGTCCTGAAAGGTGTATGTTTATTCTGAGGTCTTTGAATTTTACCCTGAAAGCAGTGGCAAACAGTTGTAGCATTTTAATTTTGCTAGTGATGTGATCAGGTTTGCATTTTAGAATCAAGATAGCAGAATGGAGAATAGGAGACTATTAGAGCCAGGGAGGGAGAAGGCAGTGGCACCCCACTCCAGTACTCTTGCCTGGAAAATCCCATGAACGGAGGAGCCTGGTAGGCTGCAGTCCATGGGATCACTAAGAGTCGAACACACTGAGTGACTTTACTGTTAACTTTTATGCATTGGAGAAGGAAATGGCAACCCACTCCAGTGTTCTTGCCTGGAGAATCGGATGGGCAGAGGAGCCTGGTAAGCTGCAGTCCGTGGGGTCGTGAAGAGTTGGAAACGACTGAGCAACTTCACTTTCACTTTTCACTTTCATGCATTGGAGAAGGAAATGGCAACCCACTCCAGTGTTCTTGCATGGAGAATCCCAGGGACAGGGGAGCCTAGTGGGCTGCCATCTGTGGCGTCACACAGGGTCGGACACGACTGAAGCGACTTAGCAGCAGCAGCAGCAGAGCCAGGGAGACAAGTGAGTAGGTTATTTAAATAATCTGGGTTGACTTATATGGAAACACTTAAACCTTTAAACGATATTTTCAAAAAGATTTTGACCACAGAAAGAAAGATTTTACATGGAAACTGAGAGCTACGGCATGTGTATGCACACATACAGTTAAAATTTCACAAAATAAAACTTGCTCTTGTTATATGCAATACACTGGGAGAGTTTCTTTTATATTATTTCATTTCCTGTACTTATTCTTATTTTTAAGATGAATATTTATTTATTTAGACTTTTTTTTTTTTTTTACCGTGCTTGGTCTTTGTTGCTGCACGTGGGCTTTCTCTAGTTTCGGTGAAACAGGGCTGCTCTTTGTTGCAGTGTGCAGGCTTCCCATTGCAGTGGCTTCTCGTTGCAGAGCATGGGCTCTAGAGCCACGGTCTCAGTAGTTGTGATACACAGGCTTAGTTGCCCCATGGCATGTGGAAGCTTCCTGCATCAGGGGTCGAACCCATGTTCCCTGCAGGACTAGCAGGAAACAATAGTAAAATTTCCTTCCCGGAAATCTTTATGCCATTGTTAACTGTTTTTACTTACGTATATTTTGTATAATTTTTATTATTTTTCTTAAGCAGTCAGTAGACTTTTAAAGAAATTAAGGGGAAAAGAGTCCTCTGTATTTACCATTTCTGTTATTTTTCATTCCTTTTTGCGAATCCATATTTCCATCTAAGATCATTTTCCTTCAGCCTAAAGTCTAACATTTCTTGTAATGCACAACTGTTGGTGATGAACTTCTCAGTTTTTAATTTTAAAAATGTCTCTATTTTACATTTTTGAGAAAAAAATTGGCATTTTTTTTTCTTTCATTACCAAAAAATGTTCCTTTACCTGTCTTCCCTTGTTGTAATGAGAAGACAGCTGTGCCTAGATTTCTTCTTTCTAGTTATCCTGCTGCAGAGGGATAAAGAGGGTTCATTGAGCATTTTGGATCTGTGGTTTGATACTGTTAATCAATTTTAGAGCCTGTTCAACTATTATCTTCTAAAATATTTCTTCTTTTTCATTCCTCTTCCTTCTGGGACTCCAGTTATATATCCCATGTGTTCTTAGGTTTCTGCTCTTTCATTCCTTTTTCTCACTGGACTAGTTTTTGGGTACTTAATATTTGTTCTTGTTTAGTTGCCAAGTTGTGGCCAACTCTTTGAGATCCCATGGACTGTGGCCTGCTAGGCTCCTCTGTCCGTGGGATTTCCCCGGCAAGATTACTAGAGTGGGTTACCATTTCCTTCTCCAGGGGATCTTCCCAACCCAGGAGCTGAACCCACGTCTGCTGCATTGGCAAGTGGATTCTTTACCACTGAGCCACCAGGGAAGCACTTGTCTTCAGATATTCTTTATTCCACTGAGTGAAGTCTGCTGTATCTTTCAGTTCTAGAATTTTCATTTGGTTCTTTCTTAGAGTTGCTTTTCTTTGTTGAGATTTCTAATCTAGTCATCTGTTCTTCATCTTTTCCTAAAAGTTTTTCAATGTATTTGTAATTACTGTCTTAAAAACCTTATATATTATAGTATCTGGGTCATCTCTAGGTATACTATTGACTGTTGTTTTATGATCTGTGTGTGCGTGTATACTTTAATCTATATATTGTCTCTTTGCATGTCTAAGAATTTATTTTATAGGAGACATTTTGAGTGATACTTGTGGAAACTCTGAATTGTGTCATTTTCCTTTAACAAATTTTTTTTCCCTGGCAATGAGTTAAATTATCTGTGGCTTACTATGATGTAAAGGCTTTGGTTTTAGGCTTTATTAGGGTGGGTTTGTTTGGACATGGTCCTTAGTCTTTGAACATGGTCCTTACTCCTAATCCATGGCCTTTGGGGCATTTTAATAAGAAGTGAAGGTGTTTAGTAAGCCTCTCTAACTTATTGCATAAACTCTTAACTCTGCCTGGCACTGGGCACTGCTGAAATCTCTGCTCAGGTGTTTAACTTCATAGTTTCCTTGGAGATACCATCAAAGGAGCTATATCCACCATCCAGATTTATGTTTTTATTGTTATATTTTAATTATACACACAGATTTTACATTGTTTCATGTCATCAACATTTATTTAGTGTTTATTAAACTTTTTTATTGTGATGCATTTAGTTGCTGTTAATATTTTCTCTTTATCTTTGGTTTTCGGTAGTTAAACAGTGATCTGCCTAGGTGTGGTCGTCATTCATCTGGTTTAGGGTTTGCAGAACTTTGAATCAGTGGTGTATTACTAGGACTGCTGTAACAAAGTATCTCAGAGTAGATAGCTCAAACCTACATTAATTTATTTTCTTATACTTCTGGAGACTGTAAGCCCCAAATCAAGGTTTTATTAACAGTGTTAATTCTTTCTGAGGGCTGTGAGGGAAGGTTCTGTTCCTGGCTTCTCTGTTTAACTTGTAGATGGTTGTTTCCTCCTTATGTCTCTCCACGTGGCCTTCTGTTTCTAAATTTTCACTTTTAATTAAGACTACCTATCGTACTGCTCTAAGGCCCATCCTGATGACTTCCTTTTAACTTGATTACCTTTAAAAACTCTTAGCTCCAAATAAGGTCCCAGTCTGAGGTATAGGGTTAGGACTTCAGTATATGATTATGAGGGGATATAATTCAACCCTTAACAAGTGCCTTAATGTTTTTCATAAATTTGGGGATGTTTTCTTGTTAAATACAGTTTCTATTACATTATATCGTCTCTCTTCCTGGGACTCTGTTAATTTGTATATCAGATCTCATCAGTGTTCCAAATGTCTTTATGTTCCTTTTTGTATTTTCCATTCTTTCCCTTCAGTGCTTCTCTTCTAGATATTTTCTACTGACCAGTCTTCTAATGCATTAATTCTTTCTTCCGCTGAATTTTACCTGTTATTTAACCCATTGATTTATTTAGTTGGCTTATTTTTCAGTTTTAGAATTGCCTTTTTTTTTTCTAGAAAGGATTCTGTTTTTATGGTGAAATTCTGTTAATCTATTTTAATTTTTTTCTCTCATTTTTTTTCAGTCTATATTTTTTAAAACTCTCAAACTTAAATCTTAAGTACATTATGAAGACCTTTTCGGGGGGAATCATTTGAAAATAAGTTGCAGATACCCCATTACCCCCAAATATTTTCATATGTGTTTTCCTCCAAGGTAATTTTCTCTTTCATAACCATAAGAAATTTAATACATGGATGTACTATTATGAAGATTACAAATCAAATAGTTTGTCCAGTGTCTCCTAATTTGGATTTATATGATATTTCTTTGCGATCAAATAGAGGTTATCTGTCTTTAGTAAGAATATCATAGAAGTGATTGTGTTCTTCTCATTTCATCCTTTCAGTTAGCACACAAGTTTGGTTTGTTTTACTACCTGTAACATTCCCTTTGATATCTTATTAAAGTGGCATCTTCTCAGCTTGTCCACTGAAAAGTTTTCACTTGTTGATTGCTGTGGATTGAATTCTGTACCCCCACAAAGATAATGATGAAGCCCTAACCCTTAGTACACATGAAAATGACCTCGCTTGGAAATAGGGACTTTATGGATGTGATCAAGTTAAGGGGAGGTCATTAGAATAAGCCTCAATCCAGTGTCACTGGAGTCCTTATAAGAAGAGGGAAATTTAGATGCACAGGAAGAATGTCGTGTGACAACCAAGATGTTGTAGTGATGCATCTGACAAACCAAGGAATGCTAAGGGTTGATGGCTACCACCAGAAGCTAGGAAAAGGCAAGGAAGAATTCTGCCCAGTCTGAGGGATCATAGCCCTACTTGTACCTTGATTTTGGACTTCTAGCCTCCAGAATGTAGAAGTGAAAGTGTTAGTCACTCATTCATGTCCAACTCTTTTCAACCCCATGAATTATAGCCTGCCAGGCTCCTCTGTCCATGGAATTCTCCAGGCAAGAGTACAGAAGCGAATTGCCGTTTCCTTCTGCCGGGGTCCAGCCCCGGTGGATCCAGGGAATTCGAAGGGTGGACGGCGTTGGCGTGGAAAGACTTGTTTATTTATTAATATAAGATTAGATTAAGAAACTGTAGTGCAGTAGGAAGATTAAGTGGAGAAAGAGGGCTGAATAGCTTGGTTTACGCGGAAGACCAATAAAATTCCAGACAAGGAATTTGCACCATCTACGTTGGGCCACCGGTGCCCGCTTGAATATCTAAGGGTGCCTCGCCTTAAGCTCCCTTTCTCGCGGATCTTAATAACCAGGGCAAATAAGTAGACCTGGCGAGCCTCCGCGCCCCAGATGGAAATTCAGCCTGAAATTAAAGTAAAGAGCAGAGGGAAGCAAAGGGAGAGAAAAAGAGAGAGAGAGAGACACGGGGGGAGCCAGATTCCCAAGAAACCAGGCCGAGACTAGTCCGAGAAACTGGTCTGAGAATCTGGTCCATCCTTTATTGTTCAGAAGGCCTTTTATACTTTTGGTAAAACATGGAGATCAATGGGTAACACAGAGTTATGCAGCGTTAGCAGTCCAGACTCTTATCAAAACCAGGCTTTTTTCTCTGCATACCTAATTGTATACACAAGTCTTAGGTAATTTACATCATCTTCCAGCCAAAAGGGCCAATTTAACATTTTACAGCCTTTTTTCTGATAAGGGTTTGTCAACCACAAGACTTATTTGTGTTGATTTTCCCAAGGTCTGGTGCCACTCTCAGAAAGCACTAAATAAAGTTACATTCTTACACAGCAAGGATACAGCAACTTATAACAAGTAGAGGGAGTACAGTGATTTACAGCAAAAGAGAAGCAATTAACTCAAAAGTCTAGTGTTGCTAACATCAAAACTACTATGTATCTTTTTCTACATCCTGCTTACATTAACATCCTTCCAGGTGCCTAAAAGATAAAGAATAAGGAGGTCTGGCAGCAATCCTTGAATCAACAGTGAAAACCCTCTACCAATATAATTTTTAACTCTTTAGAAAAGGCTCTCTATCTTTAAGATGTCTCTTGCGGTTGGGGGGCTGTAAGCAATTCACAAGCTGTAAGAGGTCTGGGGAACCTGTTAGGCAGGCTAGAGAGCTATCAGAGGGGTTTAACTAAAACATCCCTTTCAAATGCAGAAGACTAAAACCCTGAATTGACTTTTTTCCAGAGAATATCAGAAAAGCGGAAAAGCAGAGCACAAAAGCCGGCAGATTTTTGCTGGGGTACATGCTTAGGAATATCCAGAGGGGTCCCTGAAGTCTGAGCACGCCTTGCGTATGTCAGCTTCCTTCCTCATGACCTTGTCACGGGCGGGATTCCTCACACTGGCTTCCGGCACCCTTCTCTGGGGGATCTTTCTGACCGAGGGATCAAATCCAGGTTTTCTGCATTGCTGGCAGATTGTTTAGGATCTGAGCCACCAGGGAAGCTACTAACTACATTCATTGCTAACTACTAATTCATTACAAAATAATTATTTTGATGCTCAAATTATTCCACGTGGCCAGCGGGAGCTCCTTTCAAGCTTCTTTCTGTGTTCTTTTAACATGTCCCCATTGTTTTCTGTGTTGCCTTACTTTTGGAGCAAGGTATTCCAAGTTCATATTGCACTTTTCTGTCCAGCCTTGGAATCAGTCATTTCTCCAAGGAGTCTTGGTTCCTTTTAGTAAAAAACCATATTTTGAAACAGATCTGAATACTAGGTGTATTTATTCCTATTGGGATATCACTGCTGCCAGACCATATCAGTGTACAGAGCTAGGAAGTACATGCATACATATTTAACCTATATACACACATTCACATCTGTTTATATTTCTGTATCTGTCGATGCATGTTAGAAACCATGTGTTCACACTGTTGTCTCCAGTCCCTATCCAATGCTACAAGGTTCATTCTAGTTTTCTTCCTTTCCACATTAGTAATTGCTTTTTCTAAAAATGCAAAATCTTGCTCCCCTTATCTTCAACATAATTGCTTAATTGATCATTGCCCATGTGTATAACCAATTTTCCAGCACTTCCATCCCTCCCATCACCTCTGTAGGCTTTCTTTAAAAAAAAAAGTTTGTTTATTTTAGGCTGTGCTGGACATTTGTTGCTGTGCGGGCTTTTCTCCAGTTGCAACAAGCAGGGCTCCTCTCGGTTGCTGTGCACAACTGCTCGTGGCTGTGGCTTCGGCAGAGCATGGGCACTGGGGCGTGTGGGCTTCAGTAGTTGTGACGCGTGGGCTGAATAGTTGCAGCTCGTGCGCTCAGGGCTTAGTTGCTCTGCGGCATAGATCCTGAACCTGTGTATCCTGCGACTGAACCACCAGGGAAGCCCTGTAGGCTCTCTTTTTATCTTGGTTAGGCTTCAGCTTCCCATGCGGTGCCTTCCTCCCATGCAGTCATTTTCCTTACTCCATTTGGCTCTGTTACCTAACTTAGGCACCCTTAAGCTCTTGCTCTGATGAATTTTGGACTGAATTGTACAAGATGATATTTTTCTGTATCTTCTTGAACATATAAATGATAGCTATTTGGATTTTGTCAGATGATTCCAATATTGAATATACTTGTTTCAAATATGTTCATAGTGTCTGTTTTTTCTTTTAGGTCATTTGGTCCTATCTCTTGGCATGCTTGCTGATTTTTTATTGAATACTGAGCATTATATATAAATATATTTCTATGGAGTGTCGGTGATTTGTTTTCCTTCAGAAAGGATTCATCCTTTCTTTTGCTAGGCAATATTGTGAGAGGTAATCATATTAATCAAGTATGATTAATTACTTGGCTGAATAATCACGCTTCAGGCTGAATTGCAGTTTGGGGAAGCCTTTGATTTTCTCTTGTTCATCCAACTTCTGGATCACAGATTTTTCCCACCAAGAGCCTGGGCCGATCACTAGGCCCCTTCCTTCATTGTGTGATTTGAACTCTAATCCTTGTCTCTTCTGTACCACGAGACTGTGTTTAACTCCACTTTACTTTTCAGAAATTTTCTGCTTAATTCAGCAAATAATGTGTTTTTTTAAAAATTCAAGTATAGTTGATGTACAATGTTTTGTTAGTTTCAGGTGTATAGCATAGTGATTCAGTTACATATATACATGTATTTGTTCTCTTTCAGATTCTTTTCCCATATAGGTTATTACAGAATATTAAGTAGAGTTCCCGTGTACTATACAGTAGCTCCTTGCTGGTTATCTATCAGCAAATACCTTGAAGGAAAAACAGTAGCATATTGTTAAGCCAGTTCTGTCCTTTCTCTTTCATCAGAATTTTGGCCTTTCTAACTTTTTTTAATGTTTCTGTAGGCCAGCAAGACTGTTAAAAGTTCTGCATTTTTCTATGGACATTTACTTCTATTCAGTTTCTTCTGAAGGTGAAGATAACTCTTTGTAAATGTCCTAGAGAAAAACAGTAGCTTTCTGTTCACCCTTTGCTAGTAAAAAGGGTGGATCGTTCCACTACTGACATTAAAAAAAAAAAAAGTTCTGCATTTTTCTTTATATTATTTAGTAGTAACCCTCTGCCTTTTCCTTTTGCCTGAATTCTCAGATTTTTGCTTCGGTTCAGTTCATTTCAGTTGCTCAGTCGTGTCCAACTCTTTGCAACCCCATGAATCGCAGCATGCCAGGCCTCCCTGTCCATCACCAACTCCCAGAGTTCATTCAGACACTCACGTCCATTGAGTCAGTGATGCCATCCAGCCATCTCATCCTCTGTCATCCCCTTCTCCTCCTGCCCCCAATCCCTCCCAGCATCAAAGTCTTTTCCAGTGAGTCAACTCTTTGCATGAGGTGGCCAAAGTACTGGAGTTTCAGCTTTAGCATCATTCCTTCCAAAGAAATCCCAGGGTTGATCTCCTTCAGAATGGACTGGTTGGATCTCCTTGCAGTCCAAGGGACTCTCAAGAGTCTTCTCCAACACCACAGTTCAAAAGCATCAGTTCTTTGGCGCTCAGCCTTCTTCACAGTCCAACTCTCACATCCATACATGACCACAGGAAAAACCATAGCCTTGACTAGACGGACCTTTGTTGGCAAAGTAATGTCTCTGCTTTTCAATATGCTATCTAGGTTGGTCATAACTTTTCTTCCAAGGAGTAAGTGTCTTTTAATTTCACGGCTGCAGTCACCATCTGCAGTGATTTTGGAGCCCCAAAGAATAAAGTCTGACACTGTTTCCACTGTTTCCCCATCTATTTCCCATGAAGTGATGGGACCAGATGCCATGATCTTCGTTTTCTGAATGTTGAGCTTTAAGCCAACTTTTTCACTCTCCTCTCACTTTCATCAAGAGGCTTTTTAGTTCCTCTTCACTTTATGCCATAAGGGTGGTGTCATCTGCGTATCTGAGGTTATTGATATTTCTCCTGGCAATCTTGATTCCAGCTTGTGCTTCTTCCAGTCCAGCATTTCTCATGATGTACTCTGCATAGAAGTTAAATAAGCAGGGTGACAACATAGAGCCTTGACGTACTCCTTTTCCTATTTGGAACCAGTCTGTTGTTCCATGTCCAGTTCTAACTCTTGCTTCCTGACCTGCATACAGATTTCTCAAGAGGCAGGTCAGGTGGTCTGGTATTCCCATCTCTTGAAGAATTTTCCACAGTTTATTATGATCCACACAGTCAAAGGCTTTGGTATAGTCAATAAAGCAGAAATAGATGTTTTTCTGGAACTCTCTTGCTTTTTCGATGATCCAGCGGATGTTGGCAATTTGATCTCTGGTTCCTCTGCCTTTTCTAAAACCAGCTTGAATATCAGTAAGTTCATGGTTCACGCATTGCTGAAGCCTGGCCTGGAGAATTTTGAGCATTACTTTACTAGCGTGTGAGATGAGTGCAATTGTGCAGTAGTTTGAGCATTCTTTGGCATTGCCTTTCTTTGGGATTGGAATGAAAACTGACCTTTTCCATTCCTGCGGCCACTGCTGAGTTTTCCACGTTTGCTGGCCTGTTGAGTGCAGCACTTTCACAGCATCATCTTTCAGGATTTGAAATAGCTCAACTGGAATTCCATCACCTTTTTTCGGAGTGATGCTTTCTAAGGTTAGCTCCCCCATATCAGCAGGACTCTAAGAGAAAGACAGCTGCAGAATGTCAGCTTGACTTTACTCATGGTTTCCCCCTGCTAGAGAATTGCCACCTGGGTTTTGGTTGCCTTGGCTCTCTACAGTACATTCAAATGCGTGTATTTGTGTGCTTGTGAAAGTGCATAGATAAGTATATGTATATATCTGGCTTTTCTAGTTGTTCTTGATGGGAGTGTTGCTTTGCTACAAACTACTCAATTATATCCAGAAGCAAAAGCTCAATTATAGTGTAGTATTTTATTTTCTACCCCCTAACACCCGTTTGTTTGTTTGTTTGTTTGTTTGTTTTGCCCCACCACATGGCACGTGGGAATCTTACTTCCCCAATCAGGGATTGAACTTGTGCCCCCTGCATTGGAAGCATGAATTCTTAACCACTGTACTGCCAGGGTAGTCCCCCATCCCATTTTAAAAATAATGCTCCTTGCTCAACCAACTGAAATAATCCATGATCTGATAGTCCAAGACCCTTAACCAAAAGAAAAAGACACAGAGCTTCAAGACATTGGCAGTTGAGATAATCAGATGACTAGTAGGATTTAAGCCAGGTGATCAAGGTTAACAGCAGCAATACCATATTGATGGCATGTACCTTTGAAGTGATGTGATGACAGTTACACTTTACCTCTATGGTCTTTCTGCCCGCAACCCATAATCCCAGTCGAATCATGAGAAGAACATTAGACAAAGCTCAGTTAAGAGACCATCTACAGAATACCTGACCAGTATTCTTCAAAACTGTCAGGTTCATCAAAAACATGGAAAGGAATGTTTAGCAAACTATCACAAACAAGAGAAACCTGGGAGATACGACTGCTAAAGTACAGGGTCCTGGAATAGAAAAAGAACATTAGGTAAAAACTGAAGAAATAGTCGTCAAGTATGAACTTTAGTTAATAATGATCAAAATTCATTTATTAATTGTAACAAATGTATGATACTAAGGTGTCAATAATAGGGAAAATTGGGAACTTGCCTGGTGGTCCAGTTGTTTGGAATCTGTGTTTCCACTCAGAGCGTGTGGGTTCAATCCTTGGTCAGAGAACTAGGATCCCACATGCTGTGCATATGGCCAAAAAAAGGGGGGAAATTGGGTGTAAGATATATGGGAACTTTCTAGTCAATAGTGTTTAACCTCTCAAACTGCTTTATTTATGGATATAATTTTTGTCTTCTTGGTCATTGTTGTATCTCCGGTACCTAGAAGGTTGGCCAGCACATTTAGGCTCTTGATAAATATTGGTTGCCTGGAGGGATAGAAGAGAGCAAGGTGAATTACAGATAACTTGTAAGTTTCTGCCTTGGTTAACTGTGGATGGTAATAATGACTTAGGAAATAGAAGAAGCAGAGATTGGAAACTGTTCCATGCTTGACAGATGATACGTTCTTGTTTTATACAAGTGATACAGTTAATAATAATGAAGAAATCTGGTCAAGTCAGAATGGTAGCTTCTTGGTTACTTCTCAGAGGAGTAAACTCTTTTTTTCTCTTTTAGGCATATAAAACCTTTGCTAATCGAGTGAACAATTTAAAGAAAAAGCTGGATCAATTGAAGTCAACCCTTCCTGATCCTGAGGAATCACCAGTCCCTTCCCCAAGTGTGGATGCTCCCTCCCCAACTGGCTCTGAGTCCCCTTTCCAAGGAATGGGAGGTGAGGAATCCCAGTCACCAAACGCAGAGAGTGAGAAATCTGCCACACCTGAGCCTGCGACAGATAATCGTGACGTGGAAGACATGGACCTCTCAGATGTGGAAGACGATGGGTCAAAAATCATTGGTATGTCCTGTGTGATTAGTAGACCACTTGCTCCTTATCTGTTTTGCTTTCCCCACCAATAAATCTGTCACCAGCAGGTATTAGAAAGGTAGTTCAGTCCTTACAAAATTAGAGCACCAAGGTAGTAGTATTGTCTCTAGAGCAGTGGTTCAGGATTTGGTATGCCATGTAGATGAAGAATCTGTGCCGTTCAGAGAATTCTCCGGTGGTACGGTGATTAGGAATCTGCCCTTCTGCTACCGGGGGCCCAAGGTCCAAAAAGCCACATAGTGTGGCAGAAACAAAATACACACTGGACTCTAGAAACTTAGTGCCATAAAAAAGAGTGAAAATATCTAATTAATAATTGTTTATATTTATAACTTATTAAACTGAAAATACTTGGAGTGTATTGGGGTAAATAAAATATATTGTTAAAATTAATTTTACCTGTGTTTATTATTATTTTTGCTATGGTTACTAGAAAATTTATACTTATATATGTGTCTTGAATTGTATTTCTGTTGAACAAGCACTGCTCTAGAGGGAGGGCCACTTATGCTGAAATTCCTTATTCTCTGTCACTCTTGATCTTCAAGATTCCAAAGCCTCATTTTGTTAACCACGCTTTCACAATTAATAACAGTTAACCTGCCTGGGTGAATTGTTTCTCTGGCATCCCCAGCTTTTATAATTATTTTTATTCGGCAGTTTGACTTAGGTTGAATTTGATGCACTAGCCATGTAGTACATTGCTTTTAAAGTATTAAGGGAATCTTATTGCAGGAAGTATAACATTGCGTTAGTGTCTGATTTTACCCCCAGTAGACCAATTTCGGGAGGCCAAAGGAAAGCACACTAACGTATGTACAGAGTTTCTGTCTCTTAAGAAGCTCCCAGGTTAATGGCAGAAAAAAGACAGGACAGTTTATGACATAAACATTACTGAAAAAACACAAATGTGCAACAAATGATAACATGCTTCCAGAAATGTACAAATTCAGTACACAGATACTAACATGGAAGAAATCATTAAAAAGTAAAATAAAAGATACTATAGAGGGACTTCGCTAGTGGTCCAGTAGTTAAGAATTTGCCTTGCCATTCAGGGGATGTATGTTCGCTTCCTGGTCAGGGAAGTAAGATCCCACATGTCTCAGGACATAAGTCCACATGTCACAACTAAAACCCAACACAGCCAAATAAATAAATAAATAAAAACATGCATTTGGAAAATTCAGTTTAAGCAGATACTAACGGTGAGCAGTTTCATGAATTGTTAAGAGTATGACTTTAAAAAAAAAATCATGAATGAGTTTTCTCTAATAAATCATAGTACATTTTAGGAAATATTAGGACATGTGATTCTGCAATGGAAGCAGAGTCTGGAAAGCAGTTGGATGCAATATCATCTCTTTTCTTTTTTTAAACAGTAGAGGACAGGAAGGAAAAACCTGTGGAGAAGTCAACTGTATCCACTGCTGTACCCACAAAGCCAACAGAAAGTATCTCAAAAGCCTCTTCGTGTACTCCAGCACCTGTGACCATGGCAGCAACCCCACCTCTTCCAAAGCCTGTGAATACTTCTCTTCTCTCCCCTACTCCAGCATTGGCTTTGCCAAACCTAGCTAATGTGGACCTGGCAAAGATCAGTTCCATCCTTAGCAGCCTGACATCAGTCATGAAAAATACTGGTAAGTAGGCCTAGTAAAGAAAATAAAAAGCCTATTTCTATCTTTCTAATTGAACCATCAATCTGAGTTTTGTTTTTGTTTTCTAATTAAAAGTAATTTTTTAATTATAAAATAAAAATACCAAAAAAAAATACAATACATGGTCACTATAGAAAAATTAGAAAATAAATTAAAAGAATAAATCTTCATAGCCTGCCACCCCAAAGGAACTCACTGCTGTTTATTAACCTTTCAAGTATGTATGTGTGGGAAAGTGAAATATTTGCGTTAATTTTTCTGTCAATAATTGAAGCATTGGGAGGGGAAATAGTTGAAAGGTATCGCATATACAGTTGGTTCTCCATATTCATGAGTTCTGCAGCTCAGGTTCCACATCCATGGATTCAACCAACCATGGATTGAAAATATTTGGGGGGAATTTTTTTTTCAGAAAGTTGCAAAAAAACAAAACATGAACTTACCTTGCCCTGGCAATTACTTATATAGCATTTACATTGTAATGTGTATTATAACTAAATCTAGAGATGATGTAAGGTATATGGAAGAATGAGGAGTTCTCTGGCAGTCCAGTGCTTAGGGCTAGGCACCTTCACCTTCATGGCCCAGGTTCAGTCCCTAATCAGGGAACTGAGATCCAGCAAGCCATGTGGCATGTAAGTAAGTATATACACACATAGGTACTGTATATAGAAGGATGCGCATAGGTTACATGCAAATACTATTTGCCATTTTATAAGGGACTTGAGCATCCACAGATTCTGGTATATTCAGGGGTCCTGAAACCAGCCGCCCATTGATACTGAGGGACAACTGTACTGTTTTGAAATCAGCTACTAAAAATTTAACTCCGTATCATGAACATTTTTGTAAGTCATTAAATATTCATCTACATCATCTGGTAGCTATATGGCATTCAGTAGTTTATATTACTTATTATTAGACCATCTAGTATGTTTGCAGTTTTTCACTATTGTAAAGAATACTTAATGAACAACCTTGATGCTAAAAATGTGTGCACAACCCTTCTTAAAAGGAACTTTAAATAGGGCTTTTTTTTAATGGAAATCTTAATGAAAATTTACAAAGTAGAGCCCTTGTATATGCTTATCACTCATCTTCAACAGTATAAACACATGGCCAATCTTGTTTCTGCTGTGTCCTCTCCAGTCCTGATTATTTTTTGAAGAAAAGCCCAATTATTTCATTTCTTCATAAATAATTAAATATTTATTTCTAAAAGATAAAGACAAAAAAATCAGCATGTAAGTTTTTTAATTATTTATGACTAAAACTCCAAAATATGTACTATTTTGTGTACCAACTATATGAAAGTTCCCATTGTTTCTCAGTCTTTCCAACACAATTTAGTTTTGTTTTATACTTTGTCAAATTCTTAGAAAAAATTGTTTGTTGGAATCTGCATTCCTTTCATTAAAGATGTAAAATTTTCTTTCATTTGTTTATCGGTAATTTTTTCTTTATTAAATACCTGTTTATATTAAATAAAAATGACTTTTTCTTTATATACCTTTTTTCCTGTGAAAAATTAACCCAGTGTTTCAAAATCTAAAAATGTAAAGATTGCTTGTATTAAAAGTCCATGTAAAAGGAAATAACTTACTTATCTCATAGAATTATTCAATGACCAAGTCTGATCATAATTAACCATCAATATTTATTGAGCACTTACAGAAGTCTGATGTGTAGGTGTCATTTGGTAGAGAAAAAAGAAATAGGTTCTCTAATCTCTTTCTTCTGGGGCTCTGAAAGCTAGTAAATACATATGAAAAAAAACTTGATGTTTGTCTAATTTAATGGTATTCCAAGTAGACAGGAGCAAGTCTTAATTTTCAGATTTTTTCTTTGTATATGCAATGGACAACTAGTGGATCATGCACAGAAGAATTCCTATGAGACATCTCAGACTCAATTCAGTGACTGGAAAGTGTCGTGCATTTAAAGGTCATTTTGAATTGCGTATTCTTGAGTTGATCTTTCTGCCACCAGGGGTCAGTCCTGCATCAAGACCTTCTCCAGGAACTCCTACAAGCCCGAGCAACCTCACCAGTGGCCTGAAAACACCTGCACCTGCCACAGCAGCCTCTCACAACCCTCTGGCAAACATCCTCTCGAAGGTGGAGATCACCCCAGAGAGCATTTTGTCTGCTCTTTCCAAAACCCAGACACAGTCAGCCCCTGCACTGCAAGGTAAACTGACATGTGCCAGAGGGGTTTGAACTGTGAATGTTTGTCTCTGGCTTAATCCTGGATACCATTTCTGAGAAATATAAAGCCATGAAATATATAACACAGTTAGTTCGTTTATAGAATTTTGAAATGTCAAGAAAGAGACTTTATTAAATATGCTCTAGTCTAATCCCCTCCTTGGATGAGGAAATTTAAGCTCACTGAGGTGATGTGACCAGGTTAAGGTCAGACATCAGTCTTTTTAGAGGAGCTGAGACTAAAAGCCAGATTTCTTGACTGGAGTCCAGTATTCTTTCACTTATTTATCCCATACTGTTAGTATAGGTGAGTATGTGTTGAATTTTACATATTTTAATGTTAACTGAAACTAAAAACAATAAAAAAGATCAGTCTGCTTTCAGAAATCTTAGAAGACATGATTATCTCCTTTTTAATGTCCAAATGGCCTCTATAGATATCATACCTTTTTCTGTTTTCTGACTACCTATTGAAAGTGTTAGTTGCTCAGTCATGTCCAGCTCTTTGCAACCCCATGAGACTGTAGCCCACTAGGTTCTTCCTTCCATGGGATTTCCCAGGCAAGAATGAATACTGGAATGGGTTGTCATTCCATTCTCCCAGGGATCTTTCCAAACCAGGGATCAAACTCAAGTCTCCTGCATTGCAGGCAGATTCCCACCAGGAAAACCTACCTATTATCTCTTGTTTGAATCTCTCTATTCAGCTTTGCTAATTATGTTTTATGCCTAAAACTGTCTGCTGCTTTTTTTTTTTTTTGCTTCTAACATTTTTTCATAAAGCTTACCTTGATCTTTGTTCTCAGATCCTTCAAATACCAACTGAGTATAATTATGCAGTGAATTACAGCTTCAATATAGTGATTTACTCTGCATCAGTAGTTCTTAACCAGAAGTCTCCAGGGGACATTTGGCTGTGTCTGAAGACATTTTTGTTTGTCACAGCTGGGGTTGAGGTGGGGAGCTACTCCATTTGAGGGGTAGAAGCCAGGGATGCTGCTTAATCCTACAGTGCATAGGAGAACCCCAACAACAAAGTATACAACCCACAATGTCAGTGGTGCTGAGATCCCACTTTATATGAATAGAGACCAGCAGTACAAGTATCTGTTCATTTTCTTATTTCCTATACTTCTATAAGTGGATCCGCCGAGCACTGTATTATAGTGAACTTTGTCTTACAATATAAGAGAATTTTGTTACACATGACTAAATGCTACTAAATAATAGTCCACACCTCTACATACTGGCACCAGCAAAAGAATTAATGATAATGCTACAGTGCAACTCGCACTGCTAATTTCAGGGATAAGTAGTTTGAGAGATTGGCATTGATGATTTCTCCTTTCAAGTTTCTCTCCTATTATCATTCTGTAATTACAGTAAAAACCTTAAACTCACTTGCATTTTAACTTCCTACATAGATATAATACATAGATCTTAAGAAGCTTTTTCTTTGAGCAGATTGTTAAAACAATATCATGTAGACCTTCTAATCAGGCAAAATTTGAACAGAACTAGGTGTGTTGTGACAATAAAAAGTGGGACTCTCAGAAAAAAAACTTTGTGGAGTAACAGGGCAGTTCACCACCTTTGAGTTCCTCATGGAAAGTAGAATTTTCCTTACCTTTTAAAAGGACTATGTCTGACAACTTAAATAGATACCTTTCTTCAATGACCATAAAGGAAATCTCTTAGAACTTTGCTCTCAATGTCTCACCTACAGCCCTTAGTGATATTTTCAGCACAAAAGAATGACTTCAGTGGGCAGACACCATAGTGTATGGTTTAAGATTAAAGTAAAGTAATATTTAGTGGTAAGAGTATAATATTTTCCCTATTACCAGAAGTCTGAGTAGTATCTATGTTAAGAAGATGATCTCTTGAAGAATTCCTTTCACAGCATCTAAAAGATAGCTGGAATATCATTGTAAAATCATATGATATTATCACTTTCCAGTGCTTCAAGACTTCTGATTTTGGTAAAAGCAGTTGCTGTTAAGAATTACACTATTAAGAAGAGGAAAATTGTATAGCCAGGGAGATTTTTTTTAATTAAATACGGATATTTTTTTCAGGAGGATAGCAATGAAAATAAACGGTGCTTTAATTTGGATTTTTCAAATATTGGATAATAATAAAAGCCATGCATCGTTGTTTAGAAGTTGGTGGCATTTGAAAACGCTGCAAAGATGGAACAGCCTTAAAATTCTTAAGACCTTAAATCTCTTAGCAAATAAGGATAAAAATTGAAATTTTAAAGAAACAATAATTGAAATATCAAATGAAATATTATTTTCTTTCATATATCATTATGAAGGAACAGTTTTAGTTTACCACTGAAAGCTATTAATTCAGGTGAAGTGTATGTAAAATTTTCATTTGTGATCAGAAATTGAGTAAATTTTTCAAAATATGATTGGATTATAAATAAAGAACCTTCTGTTATTTCTTTGTCAAATATTTTTTCAAGACATTTTCTACAGGAGCAGTTTGCTTTGGTGGACTTCAGCCTGCCTTTGCCCCCAGAGAATCCTTTCTTGGTGCTCTGAGAATGTTTTGTCTGTCAGCAACTAGAGTTGGATCTCCTCAGTGTCAACATGTATAGACCAATAATCCTTGGATTTTCCAAGCTATAAGAAGGGGATTGGTGTGTCTTCTTGTCAAAGGATCAGTGTCCCCAAAGGTCTAATTCTATAAGCTTTGTGGTGTATATATGTATATTTATTATTGCTACATTTTACAACTAAAAATTTTACAACCGAAGCCTTGTTTCCCCAAATATTACACCAATCCAGCAAGATATGCTTCTTAAAAAAAACATGACAGGTCACATAAGTCCCTGCAATTTGCATGTCGTTCTCTCTGTCCTAAGAATAACTGTACATTAACTTATTAGAGACGGTTGCGGAAGTTGGAAAGGAAGGGTAGGGCAGAATATCTGTTTGCGTTTAGAGAAACAATTCCGCAGACCAAACATTAAGAAATACTGGCTTAAAGTGTTATTTTACAGATAATTATGCCCCCTTTCTTTTCCTGCTTTGTCTTGTTTAAACTCTGAGTGATTCTGACACTAAAATCTCCCTCTTCCTGTTGCCTTTTATTTTTGCCATGTTGGCCTTGTTTCATGACTACTAGAAATATTTCAGTAATTTGCTCTCCTTATATTGATAAATCAGACCAGTGTTTTCTGTGACATTTAGCCATTACTTGTTTGTTCTGAATCCCTTTGATCTCATATTTTAATGTCTGTCTAGTTCCCACTGAAATGAATATCTGATCAGCCTACATTGTTTTCATTGGAAAGTAGGGAGTTGTTGTTCTTAATTTCTCTAATCTTTGTTTCTACAGGCCTGTCATCTTTACTTCAGAGTGTTACTGGGAACCCAGTTCCATCCAGCGAAACTACACCCCAGAGCACTTCAGCTTCCCCTGCTAACACCACAGTCTCTAGCATAAAAGGAAGAAACCTGCCCTCCAATACCCAGTCCTTTATTCCCAAAAGCTTCAACTACTCTCCTAATTCCTCAACTTCTGAAGTCTCATCAACATCAGCCAGCAAGACCTCAATTGGGCAAAGCCCAGGGCTCCCAAGCACTACTTTCAAGCTCCCCTCCAACACTCTGGGGTTCACAGGTAACCACAACACTAGCCCTGCTGCGCCGCCTACTGAAGTTGCCATGTGCCAGTCCTCAGAGGCCTCCAAGCCAAAGCTGGAGTCAGAGTCCACCTCCCCAAGCCTGGAAATGAAGATCCACAACTTCTTAAAAGGTAATCCTGGTTTCAGTGGCTTAAACTTAAACATCCCAATCCTGAGCAGTTTGGGATCCAGTGCTCCAGCAGAAAGCCATCCATCAGACTTCCAGCGTGGCCCTACTAGCACGTCAGTCGACAACATTGATGGAACCCCAGTACGGGATGAACGGAGTGGGACGCCCACTCAGGATGAGATGATGGACAAGCCCACGTCCAGCAGTGTGGATACCATGTCCCTGCTTTCCAAGATCATTAGCCCTGGTTCCTCAACACCCAGCAGTACAAGATCACCACCCCCTGGGAGAGAGGAAAGCTTCCCCCGAGAGCTCTCCAGTTCTGTGTCTACGTTTCGGCCCTTTGGCTTGGGCAGTGACTCCCCCTATAAGCAGCCTTCCGATGGAATGGAGAGACCGTCTTCTCTGATGGACTCTTCACAGGAGAAGTTCTATCCAGATACTTCTTTCCAGGAAGATGAAGATTACCGAGATTTCGAGTATTCAGGGCCTCCACCATCTGCCATGATGAACCTAGAGAAGAAACCAGCCAAGTCTATCCTGAAATCAAGCAAGCTTTCTGATACCACTGAGTACCAGCCAATCCTGTCCAGTTATAGCCACAGGGGTCAAGAATTTGGGGTAAAGTCTGCCTTTCCTGCATCTGTGCGGGCCCTCCTGGACTCTAGTGAGAACTGTGGCCGGCTTTCGTCTCCCCCTGGGCTGTTTAGTGCCTTCGGCGTCAGAGGGAATGAAGCGGGGTCTGACCGGTCACCATCGCCGAGTAAGAATGATTCATTTTTCACCCCTGACTCCAACCACAATAGCTTGTCTCAGTCTGCCACGGGGCATCTCACTTTGCCACAGAAGCAGTACCCAGACTCTCCTCACCCAGTCCCACATCGGTCCCTTTTCTCTCCACAGAATACCCTTGCCGCCCCCGCGGGCCACCCACCCACGTCAGGTGTGGAGAAAGTCGTGGCCTCTACCATTTCCACCACGTCGACGATTGAGTTTAAGAATATGCTTAAGAATGCCTCACGAAAGCCCTCAGATGATAAACATTTTGGCCAGGCCCCCAACAAGGGCACTTCAAATGATGGTGTCAGCCTGTCAAACCTTGCCCAGCTCAGCTTGACGGCCGCCGATCAGCAGCAACAAGAAGAGCACTATCGCATAGAGACTCGAGTCTCCTCCTCCTGCTTAGACTTGCCTGATAGTACCGAAGAGAAGGGGGCCCCTATAGAAACCTTGGGTTATCATAACGCATCCAATAGGAGGATGTCAGGCGAGCCAATACAGACTGTAGAGTCCATCCGAGTCCCTGGGAAGGGAAATAGAGGACATGGGCGTGAGGCTTCCAGGGTGGGTTGGTTTGATCTGAGCACCTCAGGAGGCTCCTTTGACAATGGCCCCTCAAGTGCCTCTGAGTTGGCATCCCTTGGGGGTGGGGGCAGCGGAGGCCTCACTGGCTTTAAAACAGCACCATACAAAGAACGAGCACCCCAATTTCAGGAAAGTGTCGGCAGCTTCCGTTCCAACAGTTTCAACTCAACATTTGAGCATCATCTCCCCCCATCCCCCTTGGATCATGGGACACCCTTCCAGAGAGAGCCAGTGGGGCCATCATCTGCCCCACCCGCCCCTCCTAAGGATCATGGTGGTATCTTCTCTCGAGATGCACCTACTCATCTACCCTCTGTGGATCTTTCGAACCCTTTCGCAAAGGAGGCAGCCCTGGCCCACGCTGCCCCACCTCCTGGGGAGCACGGCGGAGTTCCTTTCCCCACCCCACCCCCTCCTCCGCCCCCCGGGGAGCATAGCGGCAGTGGCGGGAGTGGCGTCCCTTTTTCTGCTCCTCCTCCTCCTCCACCTCCTGGTGACCACTCTGGGGTTGTACCCTTCCCAACCCCACCACTGGCAGAGCACGGAGTGGCGGGGGCCGTGGCAGTATTTCCCAAGGACCATAGTTCCCTCCTTCAGGGGACCCTGGCTGATCATTTTGGGGTGCTCCCAGGCCCCAGGGACCATGGGGCCCCCACCCAGCGGGACCTCAACGGCCCCGGCCTTAGCCGTGTGCGCGAGAGCCTGAGCCTGCCCTCCCATTCTTTGGAGCACTTGGGCCCAGCCCATGGAGGAGGAGGTGGGGGAGGCGGCAACAGCAGCAGTGGCCCCCCCTTGGGTCCCTCGCACAGAGACGCCATCAACCGGAGTGGTATGATCTTGCGGAGTCCCCGGCCAGACTTCCGGCCTAGGGAGCCTTTTCTCAGCAGAGACCCTTTCCACAGTTTAAAGAGACCCAGGCCACCTTTCGCTAGGGGCCCTCCGTTCTTTGCACCAAAACGCCCATTCTTCCCTCCCAGGTACTGATGGAAACTAAGGGAAAGGCATTTGAACAGTAGAGAGCGTTGGAAGTAGGAGTTTGGTTTATTATCATTGTTTTTATTTGTTCTCCCTCCTTTGACCTATTTTTTCTTTCTTTTTTTATTATGACAAAGGACCTCCCTTCCAAATTAAAAAGTTATATATGCTTACATTTCACTATTCCATCCAGTCCTCCCACCCACTGCACTTATACCTACCTTTTCCAAGATGTTTGTATTTTAAGGGGGTGGGGGCCAAAGAAACACAACTAAAGCCACTTCATTTGGCTGGGGGTTTGAAGGGTGGGGAGGAGAACAAATCTTACTTTACCCCATCTATTGAAGAGTATTACTACATTCGAAATAAAACTTCCATCAGTACAGATAATACCATGTGCAATGTTGGGATGTCATTTGGGGCTTGGCTTCTCACGTGGTCAGTGGAGGGACTCTTGTCCTCTTCTCTCTCCAGCTCAGTTACCTGCTGTTAGCCGTGTGGCTGTCTTCCCTGTGTGCTCTGTGGCCTGCGGACAGCCAAGAGATGTTGCAGGGGAGGAGATGTGGGAGACCTCGGACCTGTCAAGTTATTTGGGGGTTTTCTTTTGTTTTGTTTTAAAAGGCATGTGGAAGTTGAGTTCTTGACCTTTCTCCCAAAGTCTAAGCCTTTGTTTTTTAATTCAGCCTCTTCTGAGGTTCTATCAGGCAACAACTTTGAGGAAATACGGACCTCATTTTATCCTAGTAAAGAATTTTCCTCCTCTGATTAAAAGAAAGAGGGCCAGGTATATTAAAATTAAAAGAATAAGTAACTGCAATACAGAGAGAGAGAGAGAGAGGAGCCATTGATGGTGTGATCTGACTTGGCCATCTGTCATAAACATATTTCTGAGGTGGTTTCACATATCTGGCATCAAGCTCTTGCTTCCTTTTTTTTTTTTTCATTGACTTTTTCTCCCTCAGTTTTCTCGTCTGCATTTCGAGAGTCTAGCCAGAAAGTCACTGTACTTGACAGCAGATACAGAGCTGCAACTGAAACATTCTCAGATATTATCCCAGTTGTTTTTTTTTTTTAAGTAGACATTTTTACCATGGTGCCTCCCTAATATTGTGACATTTGTTGGTAGTTATCACCAAAAGTTAACTATGGGGAAAGGGAAGTATTTGTCTTTATCTTTCTTTTACCCTTGACCTAGTCCTGTATTCACCCCTCTTCTTGGTATTCTGAAGGAGGAAGTTTAGTAGCATCTTTCTTAATACCTCTTTAGTTCTGTCTTAGTGACAAGTGGATGTTACACATATCCTTGCAGACACACAGGAGGACCTGATTAAGTTTATCCCACTCTATGGATAATGACCTGTCACATTTCAAGGCTCAAACCTTTTCCTCACCTCCCACTCTCAATAGAAAATGTTTATGCCCTTAGTCATTTTACATGGAAAAAAAAAAAAAAAAGTGCTTTATTTCTCCCTGAACTGAAAAGCTCCTTATTTGTATTTCTACAGCTAGTACTGGGAAAAGACAATCACTGCGCTTTGAGTGTTTAGGGACACTGAAAAGCAAATGTTGCTTTACTACATTTTTTAATTTAGTGTCTTACCCTAAAGTACACACTGGTAATCTCCAGCCAGAAGAGTAAAATACTATAAAAGGAAATCCTAGCAAGTTTCATATTTTCTTCCAAGTTAGTGTAGAAGTAACTGTAGGAAGTGTAGGGATTGCTTTGGATTCACCCGGTGAAGTTTTACAGATGGGAGAGCGTGGGCAGTGTAGTGACAGAAGATGATTCTTTGTCTCAGAATAAGCTTGCTTTGCAGGTAAAAGAGCAGCTCATACCAGGTGTGCATCGTAGTTTGGGAGTTTTTGTGTAATTTATTCCATGCTACTTGTTTGGGCTCTCCATGTTTTCTCGAAAACATGGAGTCCTCCATCTTCCTAATGCATTTCTGGTCTTAAGCCAGCTGTTCTTTCTTTGACCTTCTCAAGCCTCTGCGCTGTAGCTCTCCCTGCAGAAAAATGCATGATACCACAACGTTGTAAGTGGGATGAGGTGTATAGTGTAGCAAAGCAAAGAAACAATACAGTTATACTGAGTCCTAAGACATTTGTTTAGAGAAAAGTATAAGAGAGTGTGAGGGTGGGGTGGGGGGAGGTAAAGGGAGGAAGGTTTAACTCAAAACTGAAATAGATTTTTTTTCTTTTGCAGAAAATTAAGTGGGATGTTTTTCATTCTAGAATAAAAGAATGTGAATTCTTTCTGCTGCTCTCGAGTAATCTAAAAGTAGTGTTTACTTGAAAAGGCTCTCTGACCATTTGATTTTTATCAGAAAACGGGGGGTTGGTCAGCAAAGTGGTTTCCTGAATGTTGGGGCAGGTTAATTGTCCTCAGAAGCATGATAGCTAGTACATGAAAGGGAAGACCTTGTACAGTTTTAAAAGATGGACTTTAAGGGTTGGTTTTCTGTGGAGTGTGTTGTTTTTTTAAGCCACAAAATCCATTTGTTTCAGGATGGAAATGAGGATTTGTATGTAACTGTCAGTTATTTGTTACCTTTAAGGACATCTGCCTACAGCAGTCAGTGAAGACAACGATGTGTATATATATGTGATATAGTGAAACAAGACAATTCTGGTATTCATAACATGAAACAAAGGGGTTTTTTTCTTTCTGTGTCTGTGATTTATAACTCCGTGCCCATGCTCTGACTTTTGTATTTCAACCTCAGAACAAGATTTTTTTTAAAGCATAGTATAGTGCGTCTTGGCAAGGACATGATTCAGTATGCAAACAGATATTGCGAAGTTGTTACTAAGGTTCTTGGTGCTCACTGTAAAATCACAGACAGAGAATCGGTGGGTGCGGCATGAGTACACTGGTACCACTTAAAATTCAGTGATACAACATCAGAAATTGAGTCCTTAAATATTCTGTAAAAGTTTACTCTTCAGTCAGCTTAGATTCAACCTCTATCCTTGCTCCCATTTGCCCTCCCAAATTTTGTTGAGAATAAACAATTTGGTTTGTTTCCAGGGAGGGTAAAATGATAAGAGAATAGGCCTTTCATCCTTTCCAGTCCCAGGAATACAATGTTTGTGATGTATATGGTACAGCAAACCTATCTAGATAATGTGAATATGCTAAAACTCCTAATTGCAGAATATTCACTATCAGTCCTGAAGTTACTGGTTCATGCAGAAGTAAGCTTCAGCTGTTACTGTTTTGAAGCCGCTGTAAATTACTGCTTTTTCTCCTTTTTGCCTCCCCTCTTCCCCCCCTTTTTTTGAATGGGCTGGGGTGCCTGTTAAGATTTAAATTAGATATGTTGGATTGATATTCTCACGTGTTCAGTGTGGAAAACAAAACAAGTACATGCTTTAGAGGCAACAACAATGAAATCCTTTTGAAATGTGTATTAATATCATTTAATAAAATAACTAGTTCTAAAGGTTTGACATTTTTCTTTGAGATTTGGGTCTTTGACCAAGGGCCCCTGGCTTCTCTGGTGAATGCAAATAGGAGGGAACTTCTCCAGAAGCTGAAACTGCTGCTTTGAGGAACAGGCCTGTTGTTGGAAAGACCTAAGTTTTCTCCAGCAAAGACCCTACATGACTGTCCAGGGCTGAAGGTGAAACCAGCTACAGGAATGCAGGAAGAAAAGCCTGAATATATCTCTGAAGATAACAGTTGTATTTGCTTTTGGTCTAAACGTGCAAGGAGGGTAGAGGGGCTGGTGTGTGTGCACCTGCACAGGTCTGAGGCAAACACACGCCAAAGACCCCCCATCTCAAGCCTGCCTTGCGACTGCTTGTGCTTTCCTCTCTTCCAGCCATTCCTTTTTATTTTTAATCTCTTTGCCCCCAATATTATGTTTTTGTTTTCCTGTTTAATAAAGTATGGTTTCCTTTGTTGTGTGGTTGACTTTTCCCCTCTCTGATCTTGTCCAGCTGTCCGCTTTGACTTCCGCAGTCAGTGTCACTGAAGGCATTCTGAGCTTCTTAAGATCTTTATGGCCTTGTGGGTTTTGTTTAGTCCTTTATGGCAGTTCAATTTTGGACAATGGGTGGGGCAAGATCAAGATGTTCAGGGAGTGGCTGGTAATGAAGTGGGTATACCGTATGGATGATAATTTTGTACATCTTCCCAAAAAATTGTATGATTGTGAGCAAAAAAAGTATTTTTAAAGCATAAAATTGGGGCAGTGGCAGTCAGGATCGTTCTGGACAATTCTTTGCCCACATCTACCCTTCTCACATATTGCCAGTAACGAGCCACACTCAACCCCTCTCTCACCCCCTCCCTTTTCATGACCCAATGAGGCTTAATAAATGTTGGCTAAAGGGGTAAAGAGAGTCATTGCATCTAGGCCAGGCCTGGATCCCTGGCAGGGTAGAAGGCCCTAAATAGTAGCCTTGAATATGTGGAACTGCACGCATGTCACCAGACACTTCAGAAATAGCACAGTCTAGGAACACACCCAGCAGGCAGGGGTGTACACTGTACTGGCCGCTTCTGGAATCTGGCTCACCCTAACTTCCTGGTCCCCGCTTGGTGCCTTGACTTGCCACCTGATTCCTGTCCCCATCCCAAGGAAGTAACAGCTTTTAGAACTCCTCACTAGCCTTTCAAGGCATGTTGAAAATACACCACTTCTATAAAATTGTTTTATTTGGGCCAATATAGAAGGAATGAGTTGCCCCCTCATGTATGTAGACAGAGTATGTTTTAGGGTATGGAGGTGTTTCTTACACTTGATGATGAGTAAACTGTATAGGCAAGTCCGGTCAGCTGCTGTTCACAGTTGCTGAGTAATAACTCATTCAGGTTGCAAGAGGGACACCCATGAGATGGCTCTTAAGTAAACATCCTGCTCTACCCCCATGTAGAAGTAGAAAGAAGCACATGTGCTTTAAAGGAAAGAAGCAAGTGCCATGTAAAATTATTTCTGACAAGCTAGGGGGTGGGGGAGGACAGAAGAAACAATACTTAGTTACAAGTTTGAGGGGAACCGGATAAGAAGGCTGAGATCTATTTAGAAACTGATAATTGCAGTTACCCTATCCTTTTCCTTTATCACTGTGGCAGGAGTCAAAAGTTGAGAACACAGATGTGGGTGGAGGGGCTAGTGAGCAGTGCCAACAGAGGAAACAAATACAGGCTGCAGTTTCTTTGTGTTTGACTCAAAACGGTGTTGACTAACCCAGCACACCCTGGATCTGCTGGGGTTCTTAGCAAATTAGATATTCCAACATTCCTTCCTTTCCCTTCCCCACTGGATCCCTTTCTTGAGAATTAAGTCCTTTGTCACCTAATTTGTGGGAAGGAGGAGATAAGACTTGAAACGTCCTACATTTTTCTTGGGGTGTTTCAGTTGGAATGTGTAGGAAGGAGATGGGTTTCCTCCTCCCCTGGCTAGAAATCCTTTGCACCTACATAAGGCAGTACTCAAGGTCTCATGTTTTCTAGGTGGCCAATCGTTGCCAAGGGCAGTAGCGATTAGTAAAGTATTAAGTTGGAATCTTGGATTTTGGGTAGTGGGCCATATAGTTGTACAGGTAATATCTAGGACGTTCCTTCAAGGTACTTAAGTCTTTGTTTTTGTTACTTTATTTCAGCATCGAACTTAAGTTGACACTGGCTCCTGTGTTCAGGAGATTTCATGTTTTCTTGAACTGACCAACCAGGGTCATTTAAAAGGCGTGGTGGCTGTATTTCTCTCGTACCGACTCAAGAAATGTCTTAGGAAAGGACAATCTTATTAGAGACTTTTTAGGGGAGCCCAAGGTTTTGTTTTCAATTTATCCCCATGCTCTGGCTAGAATGTCTCCCCCTCAATTTACTCAGCGAAGTTGGCTGGACTATAGTATATTTAAAGCAAAGTTAAAGTTTGGCCCCATCCTAGATCTTTATTACTAAGGGGGGAAAGAAATTTTTTTAACCTAACCTCCCCACAGCACCTACTGTAGCTTTAGCCACTCTGCTAGTTCTTTGGGCCTCAAAACCATTTGGTGGCAATGATACAAAGCTTTCTTGTATTTTACCTTCTTATATTTCTCCTTTTTCCCTCAATATCTCTTCTACCGCTTTGGTGTAGGGAAATTTTGCTTCTAAGAATGAAAATTTGGAGGTATGTGTTGCTCCTGATAACAAGAGGGAACTGTACTGTACTTTTCCATGGAGAGAATTCTTACAAACAGTTAAAGATGATAAAAACAATACCTGCTCAACCAAACCTGTAACTAACAGGATGTCTATTCTAAGAGTGGAGTAAAGCTGAGAGTTTCTCAAAATTGATTCAGGGTCTAGTGTACCCTTTTCTGAGGAGTTCTGTTCCCTAGACTTCTGTGAAACCTTCTGGCATTATTTCCTAAACTCTTCTTTTTCCTTAACCTTAGACTAGTAGAGGTTATTTGGTAAGACGCCTCTTTGCCTGTTTTCTTGGCTTTTTATTAATTTTCTCTCCACCCTATTAAAGGCCTCTTAGGGCCCAAAGGCTCCTAGTTCTGTTCCCTGGAGAGAAAAAAAGAGATGAGCTACCAAACGTGATGCATGGTGATGATTCTGGTCCCTGTGAGACAGCATAACGTGTTATAACACTGGTCCTGCATTCAGATGGAGTGGGGCTTGACTTCTTTGAGAGTCATTTTCAACATTTTGAAGGGACTGTAAGAACTACTACTTGGGGTTCTCTGAATTCAGTGAGATAGTGAAGCATGGCACTTGGCACATAGTGGTTGTTGAGTAATATTCTGGTGGAAGGGAGGAGCAGTTTTAGCAACAGATATTTCCCCAGCAGGCTAATTGGCTAAAATTCTGAGGCTGAGACGTGCTAGTCACAGATCAGAAGTTGTGAAGACCCGGTGGTTAATGTGTTGGCCTTCGCTAGCTTACTCTTGCCTGCTTGCTTGCTGGCTTGCTTGTGACACAGGCAGGAATGGAATAACAACATTCCTTCCTTCACTGCAAACCAGATCACGTAAGTGATGAAGTAGCAGTTGATTGGCATCCCGTAGCACCCAGCTCAGTGCATCGCACATAGCAAGTAGTCAGTACATGTTTGAGGGATGAGTGCAGGCAGCTATTGTCTGTGACTGTAATTAATCTACTTATCCCACTATCCCTCTACTATCCTCCCAAAGCAGAATGGTTAAAGAAGGTGTGTGTCAGTATACAAGTCCTATGGGGTTTCAAGTCGGTACAGTGGTTAGTATATTCTTAATTATTTATGATTATTTATGGAGCAGCCGCCATTTTGTTGCATGCAGTGTGACACTTCCCTGTCCCTTTTGGCGCAGAGCCATAGGAAGAGTTCTGCCTGCTGTCACACTTCCTGATTGCCATTTAAAAAGTCTCCCAACCTTCTCCCAAACTCACACACATACAAGTAATCTTCCTCTTCCACACTCTTGTCTATTTCTTTTTGTATTTCAGGGTGTCTAACGTGCCAGAAGATGGAGCCAAGATCCGGAGTGGTGCCTGTGACTCAGATCAACTGCTGCCTCTCCAGACAGAACCTCTGGAAACTTAGATTAAACACCTTTCTATGACAGCTCTTCCTCCACAATGCTTGATAACATCACCATTGGAAACTTGAGAACCTACACCAAGCATCCCCATCCCCAGGTGAGGGGACTAATGGGAATTACTAAGAACCTCACATCTGTCCCTAAATCCATTTCCCTCATACTTTACAAATCTGGTTGTGTTTCAATTTTACTATAGAAAACAAATCAAATACACCTAGTCCTGTGTTCTGGATATAGCAGGGAGAGGGCTAAAGGAGAGCTAGGATGGGAATTAGAGGCAGTCTTGGTTGGAAGCAGAGAGCTAAGGTTCTAGGGTTAGGCACTTCTTTCTGAGCTGTTGGAGGAATTGTATTGGGAGTAAACTCTTATTACCAGAGAAAGTCTGTTGTGGTAGAAGAATACGAAACTTGGATTCAGAATCCAGCATCAGTTTGCATTAAACCACTTACCTTCTCTGACCTTAAATTCCTCATCTGTAAGATTAAGGGGTCTCTAAAGGGCTCTCTTTAAGCACCATGAGTATGAAGGGATGCCAAAGAATGCCTTCTGCAGATTCTTTGCTCTAGCCCCAAAGTGGTTATGTTCATTTATTCTCATAGCTTGTCACTAGTGTTGCCCATTACTATGTACTGTGCAATATATTAGACAATATAAAATTAACCTTAATTCAGAATTAGAACTATTATTATTCCCATTTTATAGATAAGAAAATTGAAGTTCAGAAGTTTATTTTGTTTGGGAGTGTCTGGTTTTGTCGCATTGCCTGGCTTGTGGGCTCTTAGTTCCCTGACCAGTTCCCTGTGGCTTCTGCAGTGGAAGAGCAGAGTCTTAACCACTGGACCGCTAGGGAATTCTAGAAGTTAATTTACCCAAAATGACACAATCCCCAGGATTTACACTAGATCTGTCTTATCTCAAAGTATAAGCTTTTATCTGTTTCCTACCTGCCAGTGAAGACTGTAAAAGTATGGTTAAAAGGAAATGACTACCCTTTCCGATCTGTTTCTCTTCCGCTTGTATTCTGGGAAATTTTCCTGCCCCTGTCCTCGAAGCCGCAGGATATCTTACTGCTCTTTTGATCTGAAACTGCAGGTCTCTGGAATTGCCCACGTGTGTAACAGTTTAGGTCTTCCGGTCAGACGGAACCACCCACACCGCTGCTAGTGCTGCGTGGGGTGTTTCTCCTCGGAGTTCCTGGAGGTGGTCCCAGATTGGAGTGGCAGCTGTAGTAACCAATAGGCATGGATATTGTTGGGCCAAACGTCAATGAGGAATCTGGCGAAGGAGAAGCGGCGATCTTTTGAGTATGTAGTACCGGACTGAGGGAAAATGGGGTTGTATCAGAGGTGTCGGCGGCTTCGGTTCCCAGGGTTACATGCCTGCGGGCTCCACACGGTGCGTGAGGTACCCAAAAGTTCCGAGCCATATTGGACCCAGCCCAGCGGAACCCCCAAAGTGTAGGCTCTTAACCCTGCTTGACACCGCCTGCTCCCGCCCAGCGGCCCCCAACCGGACTACCCTAGCCCTTAGATGCGCCATTTTTTCCCTCGTGTTGGCAGCCTGGGGAGCCTAGAGCTCCTAGCCTCTAGGGCCCTGTATCACCCAGTGTTTTTAAAGGCCCAGGATTCGGACCACGGCCACTTAAATGTTCTGATTTCGCGCGGTCCCAATCCCAGGAAGGAGTGATGGAACCTGTGTTACTTGTTAACATCTTTCCCTCCAGGCAGCTGTGCCGACTCCTCCACACTGGTTGGTAGAGCGGCTTGGCTATTTTGAGGAGCTATGGACTGCTCAGGTAAAGAGGTTAGCAAGCATGGCACAGGAGGAACAGCGGACTATTAAGATATCACTTCCTGGAGGTCAGAAAGTTGATGCTGTAGCATGGAAGACAACTCCTTACCAACTAGCCCAGCAGATCAGGTACTAGGCTCATTCTGGACCTACCAGGATAATGCTTCTATCTCTGCTTTCTCTTTCTCAGTTTGAGTAGGGAAAAGACTTTGTATGTTTATCCCATCCTCCTCAAGATAGCATTTCCTGCCAATTCCTTTTCAATCTGCATTAGTTTCATAGTCTCTGACCTTCCTCCATTTGGCATGGAGGGTGGAGGGGAATGATAAATTATATTGCTCCCGTAACCCGTTTCCTCTTGCAGGTTTGGAGTTACTGAGAGATTAGTTCCTGTCTTCGCCTTTGGATTGTAACCTTGTCTTTTTCTTTACCTGTGTTCCTCACTGCTGAAGTTCAAACCTGGCAGATACTGCAGTGGCTGCTCAAGTGAATGGAGAACCTTATGATCTGGAGCGGCCCTTGGAGACAGATGCTGACCTCAGGTTTCTGACATTCAATTCTGCACAGGGGAAAGCGGTAAGCTTCTTCCTTATCGGGGATACAGTGGCTACTAAACTAAGAGATGTTTAAGTAGGCATTTCTAGCGTTTATTTCCCTTGCATCAGTTTCTCCAAGTGCAGTTGGGAGGCTTACGGCATATTGCTTGCCTTGACTGGTCCTGGCTAAGCTGGAAACTTAGGATGAAAGTTTTTACTTAGCCTGGGTCTATTAAGCAGTGACCATTTGTGCTAGTGAAACGGAGAGAATTAAGTTGAAAATAGATAATATGCCCAGTTAGCCCCCCAACTCTTGAGACCTATAAGTCATCAGTAGCACGTTTTTAATTCTAGTGTGGCTTGCACAACTGGGCACATGACCTGGCTTCCCTCCACTTTTTCATGTCAGCTTGGATGGTATGAAAACTGACTAACCTACTATGCTCTGGAACTGGAAAGCAATGAGGAGTGGGGCTTACTCTTTTCTGTGCATTGCTTCTAGGGGCCTTCTTTCTTTTATATTCAGTTTTGTTGTTATTTGTCTTTTACTATTCAGCAGTCAACCCCAAGCTCAGGGGCCACATTTTGTGATAGTTACTCATAACTGGTCAGCTTTTCTGAGGAGGTCAGGGAGGTAGGGGCTAAAGAAGGTTATGAACTCATGAACTCCTTTCTTGTGAACCCAGGTATTCTGGCACTCCAGTACCCATGTTCTGGGGGCAGCAGCTGAACAGCTTCTAGGTGCTGTCCTCTGCCAAGGCCCAAGCACAGAATGTGGCTTTTACCATGATTTCTTCTTAGGAAAGGAACGGTGAGTAATGCAAGGAAGGAGGAGAATAATTCTGGGGTGCTTTTTTTTCAGAGATATCACCATATTTTCTTTTTCTTTTTTTGAGGTCTAATTGACGAATACAGTTGTAATTTATTTAAAGTATAGTTATGGTGATTTGATATATGTCTACATTGTAGAAGGATTCTCATAATCAAATTATCACATGCTTTTTTGTATGTATGAGAATCCTTAAGACCTACTTTTAGAGAATTTCAGTTATACAATACAGAATTTATCAACTATAGCCACAGTGCTGTATGTTAGTTCCGCAGGCCTTATTCCTCTTATAACTGAAAGTTTGTACCTCTTTACTGGGATGGTTTCTGAGGCCTTTTCTGGAGCCTCATGCATGTTCAATTTGGAGGAGAAAGAAAACTGGGGGCAGGGTCCCTCCATGCCTCAGCTGTGACATTGGTATCACCGTCTCTATTAGTCCATGTCCTTCCTTCTCTAAGTCACCTTGAAGCTTACCTTCTCTAGCTTTTATGTATTCAACTTTTACTTCATCCCTCATTACTGTTGCTCTAGTTTTGTTTATCCAGATTGCCTGCATGCAACATTTAATTTCATACCTAGAGCTGTTTTCGTCCAGCTGTAAACTTTGAACCTGATTTCCTATTTGTGTTCCCCTAGTCTCTTTGTCTTTGCCAGTAACTTTAGATGTTTCCGGAGGGCAGGATTCACCCCCTAGCCAGTACCCAGGTGTGTCACCCAGGTGTTGCTCCCTAGTAGACAGAGGCCAGCCAACCATCCTTCATCTCTCCAGGACAGTCAAGGGCTCAGAGCTGCCTGTTTTGGAACGGATTTGCCAGGACCTTGCAGCTGCTGCTCAGCCCTTCCGGAGACTGGAGGCTTCCCAGGCTCAGCTTCGCCAGCTCTTCAAGGTAGGGTGGAGACACACAGGTTTAGGAGAATGATCGAGAGGTGTGAGGGAAGGAGTGGCTCTCTGCAGGATGTCTCTGTGAAAATAAAGGCTTGTCCTCACTTTCCCCTTCTTCCAGGATAACCCCTTTAAGCTTCGCTTGATTGAGGAGAAGGTGACAGGCCCAACGGCAACAGTGTATGGGTGAGAGCTGCTGATGCTGAGAGGAACAGGGAGAGGCGGGGCTGCGCTAAGGGAGGCCAGGGCTGGTGTGGGGGAAGAAGAGAGGCCGTGGTGCTCCAAAGGAATGGCACTGACATTTATCTCTCACTGCTCTCTCTTTGGAGCGGTTCTTTGCATCTCTTTCTGTCAGCTAAATACCCTGAGAGGGAGAAACTTAGAACCTCAAGAATTTGGAAACCACTCACTGGCCCCTTCCTTCTCCCAGGTGTGGCATGCTGGTTGACCTGTGCAGAGGCCCCCACCTTCGGCATACTGGACAGATCGGAGGCCTGAAGTTGCTGTCGGTCAGTCACGAGGACTGGGTTAGCTTGAGATGCCTGTGTTTTCACTGGAGTGAGTTGAGGAAGGGGAAGGTGATTCTCAGCCCCTTCTCTACTCTGATAGCTAAGGGAGGAATCTGGAAGGAGAAAGAAACTTTGTCCCTGCCTTCTAGAAACTTCCCATCTAGTGACAGATACTTGACACCCTGCCAGGGCCCAGAAGCCAATTCAAATTCCATAGTCAGACATTACCACCAATAGAGATGGCAAAGGAGAGCATAAACAGACTGGACAGGGTCATTAGGGAAGACTCCTGAGGGGAGAGCAGGTGTGGAACACCATTTGACAGGCACAGAGAGAATATTCTTTTAAGTCAGAGGCCTGCCCTTTATAAAAATACCGCTCCTGGGCAAGGTGAAGTAGGAGTAGGTCAGTTGGAGTAGGATCAGGAAGCAGGGAGAGAGGGGAGAGGCAGATAGGTAGAGCAAACCCTGGACTGAAAACCTAAGCATCTGCTCTGAGTTCTGTCTCTGCCACTGATAAGTATATGGCCTTGAGTAAATCTCCTTGCCCATGGTCCCCAGCTGTAAAATGAGGCTGTTAATTCCTGTCCTGCCAGTGGGACCATATCACAGACACAAAACCAACTAACACAAGAGAAAGTGAGGACAAGTTAAAAGTACTATAAAATGCAGGCCGTTTCTCATTAGTACTATCGTTCAAGGAACGAGAAGCAGAGGCATTTGAATTTCATGGATCCAGGAACAGCGTGGGAGATTGGGTTTTCTCATGACTCTGTGGGAGCTTGATAAGGGGATGGGTGGACTTAATATTTGACCGGTGCTTAGGGTTACTTCCGTGTGCCATTGTTGATTAGAAGGGGAAGGAAGGAAGTACAGGGGTGCTGGTAAGATAGTGCTGGTGAGAATGCAGAGGTGACCAGATGCAGTTAGAGTTGAGCAGTACATGTGTAGAAACCAAGGCCCAGGTACCGCCAGGGTGGTAAACATGTCAGGGGTTGTCTGGAGGATTGGGTGGGCATCCTGCTGCTGGGGATGGTGGGAAAAGTGAGAGAGACGAGATGGGATTGTTGTCAAGTGGGTGCCTGCGATGCTTGCGCCCAGAGTATCATCTGAGGATTGAAGGAGGTTGGGTGGGTGCCTTCAGTCCTCATCTTCCCTTTGACTCCCTCTGTCCTCCCACAGAACTCTTCATCAGTGTGGAGATTTCCAGGCGCCCCAGAGATGCTGCAGAGAGTGTCCGGCATTTCCTTCCCCACTGCAGAGGAGCTGAGGGCCTGGGAAGAATGGAGGGAGGACGCAGAGTTACGGGACCACCGACGCATTGGGAAGGTGTAGAGACTGGGGGGATGGGGGCGGAGGAGGTGTGATGATAAGGGTTGCAGAGCCAGGAGGGAACCTGATCTGTGAAGTTGGGAGCAAATTGAGAATCCCACAAACGGAGCAACTCTGTCAAGTAATCTCTTCTGGGTTTTCAAGCCCTGCTTTCACCTTGAAGTGATACTGCTAATTCCAACTCCAGGAACAGGAGCTCTTCTTTTTCCATGAACTGAGCCCTGGGAGCTGCTTCTTCCTGCCTCGAGGGACAAGGGTATATAATGCACTGGTGGCTTTTATCAGGGTAAGGAGGACCCATGTTCAGGGGGAGGATGACTGGAGAGGGACTGAGGGCCTAGAAGAATCCAACTGTTAAAAAGAGAGGAGTTAGAAGTTTGAACATTCATACCGTCGAGTGCACATGTGCTAAGTCACTTCAGTTGTGTCTGACTCTGCAGCCGCAGGTACTGTGGCACACCAGGCTCCTTTGTCCATGGAATTTCCCAGACAAGAATACTGGAGTGGGTTGCTGTTTCCTTCTCCAGGGGATCTTCCCAACCCAGGGACTGAACCCACATCTCTTATGTCTCCTGCATCAGCAGTGGGTTCTTTACCACTAGCGCCACCTGGAATGATAGAGTGCAAGTGACCTTAATCAAGAGCAGTGCGTCTGCTATGGGGAATGTAGAGAGGGGATGTGGTAATTACTAGGTGTAGCTGTGATCAGCACGACTTGAGGGCCCAGGAGAGCCACACAGCTGCCACGCTGCCTCCTCTGCTCCCCAGTCACTCTGGTCTCCCATGTCTACATCTCCTCTGCAGGCTGAGTACACCCGCCGTGGTTTCTCAGAAGTGAAAACCCCTACGTTATTTTCTACGAAGCTCTGGGAGCTGTCAGGGCACTGGAAGCATTATCGGGAAGACATGTTTGCCCTGCAGCCACCAGGCCTGGACAGGCCCTCCAGCTCTCAGAGCGACCACTCTGCCAGCCCCGCCACAGACACACTCGCCCTCAAGCCCATGAACTGCCCTGCACATTGGTGAGCTGGGAGCCAGGAGACCTGGTTTCTTCTGGGGCTTAGGGCTAGGCAGCCGGTTTGCTAAATATTAATAGAAGGCACCTTGGAATAGTGTTGGAACCCTGGATTCGAGTCTTGAATCTGCCTTCTATCTCCCCATGTGAATTTGCGGAAATCATCGTACCTCCCTAAGCCCCAGTCTCATCATGGGTAATAGCAAGGGTTTGGAGCTGCTGTCTCAGGTTCCTCTTTCAGTTCAATGCCTGTCACAGAACAGGGGCACAGGAAGTGGTGTCTGTTATTGTTACTGAGAAATTCACTTGAGAACCAGGCAGGATTAACAGGACTCAGTAGGAGGCAGGGTGAGGCCTGAGAGGGCATCAGCTGATAGTGCAAAGAAGGGAAGTGGACTGGGCGGGGAGCAGGCCTCCGGGGTTAGTTTTCCCTGTGGCCCTGACTCTTCCCCACCCCAACCTCAGCCTAATGTTCGCCCATCGGCCCAGATCCTGGCGAGAGCTGCCCCTGCGACTGGCCGACTTTGGGGCCCTGCACCGGGCTGAGGCCTCTGGCAGCCTGGGGGGCCTGACCCGGCTTCGGTGCTTCCAGCAGGATGACGCCCACATCTTCTGTGCACCAGATCAGGTGGCCCTTCCCCAGCTCCACTGAAGCAGTCTAAACCACCTTTCATTCTCCTTGTGAACCACCAACATTCCTGACCCTCTGCTGCCCTGTTTATATACTATAAGTCAGCTGCATTCTATCTCCAACTTTCCTTTATGTTTTTGCTTTCTTTCCCTCAAACTACCACCCTGACCCCAGAGCTCTAGCTGGCATGCAGCTCACCTACCCTTATTCCTCCAGCTGCAGGCAGAGATCCGAGGCTGTCTTGATTTCCTCTACTCTGTCTACACCATCCTTGGCTTTTCCTTCCACATGGCACTGTCTACCCGGCCATCTGGCTTCCTGGGAGAGCCTTGCCTTTGGGACCAGGCCGAGCAGGTGAGTGAGTGGTAGGGAAGCAGGGGCAGATAAAGCAGTCTAATGGAAGGGGAGAGGAGGTGGGACTAAGGGTCCCTGGTAGAGGCAGGTGCTGAGAGGGTCATTGCGGGGCCAGTGGGATACGTTGCTTGTAAAGTCTAAGGCGACATATTCCTTCTCTTGTCTGCTTCTCTCTAAAGGTCCTGCAGCAGGCCCTAGAAGAATTTGGAGCACCGTGGGATCTCAACCCTGGAGATGGTGCGTTCTATGGGCCTAAGGTAAGCTAGGAACCCAGATTAGAGTCTTACTTACTCATCTTCTGGTTTTGTTTCATTAAATGTTTAATAGACACGAAGGAATGTGTTTAAACTTGTGTAGGATGTAAAGAAAAGCAATACATTTCCTGCCCTCATGGAACTTAGGTCTGGTGAAGCTTCTGGGAGGTAAAGAAGGCATTTTCAGCACCATGGGATCAGTACTGTGTAGGTACTAAGGGAGCATGTTACTCTGGAGGGTCAGAAAAGGTTTCCTGTAGGGACGCTCTTTCTAATCTGAAAAGTAATTATTGGTTAAGTAAAAAGATGACTCAGGAGGGAACATTGTAGGCAGAGGCTGGGTCGAGGAGTGACATGGCAGGTTGAAAGAGGTGAAAGAAATCAGTGAAAAAAAGGCCTGAAAAGTGCCTGCTGGATATAGTGAAAGAGCTGTTAGGTTGGTTTGTTTGATTAATTTTGGCTGCACTGGGTCTTGGTCACTGCGTGAGCCTTTTCTTTAGTTGTGGCAATCAGAGGCTCTTCTTCACTGCAGTGTTTCAGTGTGCAGGCTTCTCACTGCACTGGGTTCTCATTGCCGAGCACAAGCTCTAGGCACATGGGCTTTAGTAGTTGAGGTGTGCAGGCTCAGTAACTATGGTGCACAGGTTTAGTTGCTCCAAGGCATGTGGGATCTTCCAGAATCAGGGATCAAAACTGTGTCCCCACTCTGGCAGGTAGAATCTCAACCCACTGGACTACCAGGGAATCCCCAAGGCTGTTAGGTTTTGAGGGGCCATTTTCCAGTAAAATGGGGACGGGGGTTAGAATGAGAAGTGAATAAATGAATATAACTCTTTCAAAAACATTGGCTCTAAGGAATTTCCTGATGGTCCGGTGGTTAGGACTGAGAGCTTTCACTGCTGAGGGCCCAAGTTCAATCCCTGGTTGGGGAACTAAGATCCCACAAGCCACACGTGGTGTGGCCAAAGCAAACCTTAAAGAACATTGGCTTTTATAAAGGTAAAGGAGAGTAGCTGACAGATCCAAAGAGATGTTGCCTGAGGATGTTTAAATGCTGTGATGTGAGGGAGCCTGTTTGGGTCGGGAGAAGTTGAAGTTGTAGAAGGAGTTTCAGTAGAGGAACATTTGTGGGACATCGTAAGGGATGGGATCCAGAGCCCTCCATAGACAGGCCCCTTGTGCCTTTGTTTAGGAGATAGGAGGAAAGGCTGGGGTAGGTGCAAGGAAGTGTATAGGTGTGGTGACAGAAGCTGAGACATTTTTCCTTTCTCATGCTGTCAGTTATTGGAATTCTCCACGAGGTAGGAGGCAGGAACATTTGCTGAGATGGGAGTGGGGAAGAGGAGAGTTGTCATGAGGAAGCTAAAAAAGGGAATTGAGGAGAAAGCTTGAGCATCCTTGAGGAGAACAGGGCACAGAGTTGGTTAGGACCGCCCCTGGCTCGCTGGCAACAGCACGGCTTCTGCTGAGGTTCACAGTGGCCCCTTGCGTCAGTCACTGTTTCTGCATCTGTAGTGTGTGGTATGCTGGGCAACGCGGGGCAGCTCTGTTGCAGGGCCAGGCAGGTGGGCAGCGAGGATGCTGCCAAGGTGGAGTTTCGTCATGTGGATGTGACAGAAGAACAACGATACCAGGGAACCTGAAGAGTGGTTATAGCTTCATGGAGAGAAACGGAGGCGGGAAAAGCCAAGAGGCCTATGAGTGTGAAGAAAAGTGAGTTAAGGAGCTGAGAAATTGAAGAGTCATTAATAGGAATAATTGTCAGAGCTGGAAGGACAGGATACAGGAATCGGAACAGGTGTCTGATGGATTGTTTCAGAAGCGCAGCCATCCTGGGAGATGATGGGATGAAGGTCATGGCCACAGTGTGGGCTCGGGTGAAGGTCTCTGAGATGAGAAACTCGTGGAATTGAGAGGCCAGGGCAAGGCTGGGCCATTCATGTGAGTGTTGACGTCCCCTAATGTTACATCACTATTAAATGGAAAGAGCCACCGCCAGATTCTCCAGTGAGTGACGTGGAGCAGGATGCCGTGGGTGACATGTCTCTCCACACAGCCCGGGATGTGAGTAGATAGAGGGGGCGGACGTGCAGTGGAGGGCACTGGCTCTGGTTTCTCACGTGTCCTCCCTTCTGTCTTCGCCAGATTGATGTGCACGTCCGCGATGCCCTGGGTCGACCCCATCAGTGTGGGACGATCCAGCTTGATTTCCAGCTGCCCCTGAGATTTGATCTCCAGTATAAGGGGTATGGTACCTTGTCCTCTCCCCTTTTCCCTCGGCTCATGGACTAGGTGGAGGCCCACTTCCCTTTCTACCCTTAAAACTTAGCCACATCCTCCACACCCTCCCTTGCCGGGGTTGAAGATTTCTTGGAAACTGGAAGGTAATCTCAGGTGCTCATTTTGTGATGCTTCTGCATTCTGTCCACCCCCATCTCCCTCCAAGGCAGTCGGGGGCCCTAGAGCGTCCAGTCCTCATTCATCGTGCTGTGCTTGGCTCCGTGGAAAGGATGTTGGGAGTGCTGGCGGAGAGCTGTGGGGGAAAATGGTGAGACCTTTGACCCAGATTCCTGTCTGTTCTGGCCCTCAAACCAGGCAGTGTGTGCTCCAGATCCTGCCCCCCTTCAGACTCCAGCTTCTGTTTCCTTCTAGAATCTGCTCTCTGCAGCTACACTTGTGGTCCGAGCCAGGATAAATAGTTTGCCTTCCTCTCTTCTCTCAATCAGGCCACTGTGGCTGTCCCCGTTCCAGGTGGTGGTCATCCCCGTGGGGACAGAGCAGGAGGAATATGCCAGAGAGGTGAGGATGGGGGCTGAGGCAGGGCTGATAGGCCCGGGACGAGCAATGGGAATTGCTACATGCTGGGAATTCCACATCTGAAAACTGAGCTAATCCCTCCTTGCCTGGAGATTTGTGAAAATTAAACAAGTCGGTAAATGTTAAATAGACAATAAGGTCCATGGCACAGAAGGGGCCTTGGATGAATGTTATTCTCATTTTTCGTTTCTAGAAAGAAGTAAGGATAATGGACAGTACTAGAGCCGAGCAGCTGGTTGGTGGTGTAGAGTGGTGTCTAGAAACAGGCAGGGTCCAGCGAGGCTTGGCTGCAGGATGAGGCAGACAAGGAACCTGTGGGGGCTGCAGAGTGGTCTCAGTGTAGAGAATGAAGAGGGTTCGTGAAGAGACCTGGAGAGCCTGGAGGCAGAGGAAGGAAGAGCAGGTGGGGGAGCTTGAGGAAAACTGGTGTTGGGGTATTCCACCTCCTCAGTCTTCCGTTAAATCAAGTGCCTATCAATGACCCTCTGCCCCAGGCACAGCAGAGCCTGCAAGCTGCGGGACTGGTCGGTGACCTGGACGCTGACTCGGGACTGACCCTCAGCCGGAGAATCCGCCGGGCTCAGCTCGCACACTACAACTTTCAGTTTGGTAAGATCTGGTCAGCACAGCCCCACGGCCCTACACTCTTCTACCCGGCCTGTATGTTCTTTCCTGTCTGTCAGGCCTGGTCATTTGCACATTTGGGTAATTTGCGGCTTGTTCCCCGAGCTGGGCAGGAGCCAGGATTCAGCGCAACTGAGCCGTTGGGGCCTAGGCTCTTGCACCCCCTGGCCTGTGCCTCTGACCCTCAGGACAGTTTTCTGCTGGTCCCCACCCTAACTGTTGGTGTCTGTCAGGTTAATTAGTCAAGGGAGCATCAGACAGAAAGGGACAGGAAGGGCTAATAAGACGTTAATTAGTTAGTTTTGTTTATTCTAGACCTAGGTGGAGTCAGCCCTGAGGGATGAGAAAAAGGGCCATAAGGGGAAAAGCCTAAGCCAACCATGTACCTTTTTTCGTTTTTCCAAGATTCAGAGCTCTGTCTTGAAGGCAAGAAGTAGAGATTTCTCAACCAGATTACCTGATTCTCTAGTTTTACACACCCACTTCCCTGGTGGCTCAAACAGTAAAGCACCTGCCTATAATGCAGGAGACCCGGGTTCAGTCCCTGGGTAGGGAAGATCTCCTGGAGAAGGCAGTGGCAACCCACTCCAGTATTCTTGCCTGGAAAATCCCATGGACGGAGGAGTCTGGTAGGCTACAGTCCATGGGGTCACAAAGAGTTGGACACAACTGAGCAACTTCACACACCCACTCATCCTGCAAGTCTTGGCAAAAGCTATGCCATGACCCCATGGACTTCTATAACATGTCTCCCTCCCTGCCACCGTCCCCTTTCTCTAATGTACATTCACACACACACAGACACTTTTCTCTCTGGATCTGCTTCTTGATATGTTTGTCTTTCTTTGGCTGACCGTACTGTCTCTCACCCCTGGGCTCCTGAGTGGAAGTGATAAGGCATGTAAGAAAATGTCTGGAATCTTTCAGGAAGACCAGGGAACTGGAGAGCAAGAGATAGCTAAATATATCCTTTCCCGGAACCATGTCTGAGCTCTGCTTTTCCTAAAGATTTCTGCACAGCAAAAGGAGGATATCCTCTCCTTTTGGATACACTTTTCCTAAGATTCCCAGACCTCCCTCTTCCTGCAGTGGTTGGCCAGAGAGAGCAGAGTAAGAGAACAGTGAACATTCGGACTCGAGATAATCGTCGACTTGGAGAATGGGACTTGGCCGAGGCTGTACAACGGCTACTGGAGCTGCAGGACACCAGGATCCCAAATGCTGAAGAAATTTTCTGAGCATTTGTATATAGATGTGGCAAAGACCTGCAGGAGCCACCAGCCATGCCTTAACTGACAGGTCTGGAGTCCCTCAGACTCCTCAGAACTCGTGTGAAGGCATGAACTACTTTGATGAAGAGATTTGGTCTGGGAGAAGCTGTAGCTGTTGGATGTGAGGAGGGTGAAACTAAATAAACTTGGGGAACTTCCTTGGTGGTCCAGTGGTGAAGACTTTGTGCTTTCAGTGCAGGGGCTTGGGTTCAATCCCTGGTCAGGGAACTAAGATCTCACATGCTGTATGGTACAGCCAAAAAGTTAAATAAAAACAGTAAACTTGAAGCTAGTAGTGTATGTCCTCATCTCTGATTCCTGACAGGGACATAAAAAGGAATTTGACTCTGTCTCCCTCTCTTCTGTCCTAGGGGCTTGAGGGTTTGAGAAGGGTCATTCCAGAGCTCTCCCTGGTTGGGGAGCTCCAGTTTGGAGGGTGTTCCTGTCTCAACTCCTCAGGGCCCTGTTTGCACACCTGAGTTCAGCAGGTTGTCAGATGCATTCTCCACAGAAGGCAGCACGCAAACGGAGAAGTTGGGGCACAGAATAAGGCCTTGGACCTCTCTTGCTCTGGCATTCTCAAAATCAGTTTCTCTGGAGTTGGGTGCACCTCCGTTCTCAGTCCTCTCAGGAGGCCTCAGGGTGAGTGCGAGAGGAGGAGCTGCTGGGACTGAGTCACGGCAGGAAGCTGAGGAGGGCGGGAGCTCTCTCTCACAGCCTATAAAGAGGAGAAGGAACCGGCCCTGAAGTTCACAATAGCAGCAACAGCAACTGGACAGGCAGGCTCCCATCTGCCTGGCCTTTCAATCAGATCTGCCTGAGAGGACCTACTGGGTGGCCGCCCAGCTGTACCTGCCCCAGGATGGGGACCATGTCCAGAGCAGCCTTGGTCTTGGCCTGTTTCACTGTTGCTTCTGTGGCCTCTGATGGAGGTGAGTTGGGCTTGGAGCCAGCACTTGGTTGAGGGCCTGGGTCCAGCCATCCTGGATGGCTCATCACCAGCAGAAAGGTACCCCGCTTGGCTGGCTGTTCTGAGCAGGCCTGTGGTGGGGCTGGGTGCTGGAGCCTTTAACAGGAGGGGGAGCAGGCGTACAGAAGGGGAGGGGTTTGTTAAGATTGCTGCCGAGAAATACAACTGGAGTCAAACGGACCGCAGAGAGGGCAGGTAAATTCACAGAGTGAGGAACCTGCAGTGTCTGTGGGACCTATTACCCAGAAGAGAAGACCAGGAGCCCCTGGCTGCTCAAAACCAGTGCACTGACCCAGGGAACCTTGAGTGACTCCTTACCTGATGAGGAGGGGAGGGGAGGGGTTGTTACCTGTCCACAGGGGACCAGGCACAGCCCGTCCAGCTCACACACACATTTTCTGCTTGGATGCCCAACAGAATGTTACTGTGGAAACTTGAGAGAGCATCGTAGATCTAATCTGTCCCTGGGAGGCTCAATCTTGTCCCTCCCAGCCCTAGCCTTTCATGACTGCAAATCAGCTACAAGCAAGTCCTTTCGCCGTGGCTGTGGGGGTGTTTTGCTTCAAGAGTCCTGAACCATGCAGTTCCTCAGGTCCTAAAGAGACCTAAACTAGTGAGGAGCTGAGGCTATTGCAGCGGGGCACCTCAGCTCCTGTGCGGGCTCCTCACTGGAGGCCCAAAGGTGTTTCAAGGGCCCAGGGTAGATGGGGGCAGAGCAGACGGGCAGGCGAGGCTCGGGCCTGCTCAAGGCCTGAACTGTGGGGAGAGCCCAGAAGCTCTGAAGGGAAAGACACTGAAGCAAGATTAAGGCCTCTTCCCCAGCCCCATATGTCACAGTCCCTTTAGGCCAGGACTTGGAAGACCCAAGACTTTGAGCCTGGGGGAAGTGAGGCTGTCAGATTATCACACCGAATCAGTCTTGACCAGGCGGGTTTGGGGCAGGAGCAATAGACTTCTGGTGTCTTGGTCGTCATCTCTAAGCTCCTGACCTCCAGTGTCTCCCCTTCCCATACTCAGGGCCAGGAAAGAGCCCCTCAAAACCACCCCTGATTCACCCTCCTTCTTCCAGGTTTCAAGGCTTCAGGGCAGAGAGAGCTGGGGCCACAGCCCCTGACCCACCCCCTTCAAGAAGGTAAGCGTTTAGGGGCGTGTCATGGTACCGGGGCTCCAGGAGGAAATGCAGGCTCTGACCATCTGCCTTCTTGCCTCCAGTGGGCTATGCTGCACCCCCTTCCCCACCTCTGAGCAGAGCCCTCCCCCAGGGTCACCCTCGCACCTCCCAGCATAGCCTGCACTTTGAGGGACAGAGTGAAGGTAAGTCTCAGTTGCACCTCTAGGTTTCTAGTCTGGCCTACACCCTGATATTCAGAATGGGAGGGGAGGAAGGGGTAGGCTACTCACACACACCCCTTTCTGTAGTGCAGCCCTCTCCCTCACAGGACGCCATCCCCCTCCAAGAGGAGCTGCCCCCTCCCCAGCTCCCCATGGAAAAGAAAGGTGAGTGCTTCCCTGTCCGCCCCCTCCCACCACATCTTGCCGACATCAGCCTGACCCTTGCTCCTTTGTGTCCTCGGTGACTTTCAGGCGGTCCCCCTCTCCCTCAAGAAGCCATCCCCCTCCAAGAGGAGCTGCCCCCTCCCCAGGTTCCTATTGAACAGAAGGAAGGTAAGCGAGTGCCTCCCTTCTGCCCTCCTGCCTCCCGTGACTGACATCATGGGCTCTGGGGTCTCTGCCACTTACTAGCTGTGTAATAACCTTGGGTGAGTTACCTCTCCAAGCCTTAGTTATTACTTCATTTGTGAAGTTGGGGAAATAATACCTATTTTATAAAACTATAAGATTAAATGACACAAAAGTAGTACTTATTTTCCCTTGCTTCTCCACTGAGTTCCTTTTTATCAATGAGAACTGGCCAGGCCCCTCCTCTTCTAGAGGTGCCCATCCCAACATGATTTCTGATTACCTGTCTCCTTCTACCCCAGTAGACCCACCTTTGCAAGGGGAGTTGACTTTCCAATCTAAGCAGAGAGAGAGTGACTGACAGCTTTTGTCTGTCTCTCCCCCACTTTAGGGCTCAGACCCTGGTGGGGGTGGGGTGAGGAGCAGGGATTCTGAGCCCAGGGAAGCAACACAGTGGGCAGGCGTGATTTGGGGTTGGGAGCTGTAAGGGTGACACCTTGCATGACTCAAGTCTCTTTTCCTTTTAGTCAGTCATTCTGAAGGTAAGAGCCACAAATTCATTTCTTGTCTTTTTCTCCTGTATCCTCCCAGCCCTTTCTCCTCAACTGCAAGTTCTCTCAGTCCTCCCAACTTAATCCAGCCTTTCATTGTCCCTCCACATATTCCCCCTTCCCACTGTTTTCCCTGTTCTAGAAAAGCCAGCTCCCTCCATGGACCACGGCCCCCCAGAGCCCGAGTCCTGGAATCCAGCCCAGCACTGCCAACAGGGCCGACCCCGAGGCGGCTGGGGCCACCGACTGGATGGCTTCCCCCCTGGGCGGCCTTCTCTGGACAATCTGGACCAGATCTGCCTTCCTAGTCGTCAGCATGTGGTGTATGGCCCTTGGAACCTGCCACAGACTGGCTTTTCCCACCTTAGCCGTCAGGGTGAGACCCTCAATTTGCTGGAGACTGGATATTCCCGCTGCTGCCGCTGTCACAACCCCACAAACCGCTTGGAGTGTGCAGAACTCGTGGTAAGGGTTGCGCTCTTGATCCTGGGGGTGTCCTTTAACCCCCAGACTGTATGTGTGTGTTTCAAGGACTACAGGCCCAGGCCTGTGTGTGCAGGAACCTCAGGTCCCTCTCATTGGCCCTCCCTTGGGCCTCCTCGTGTGCAGAAGCGTGGAGGACAGCCTCCACTTCTTTCTTATCTGCCTGCCCAGGGGCCTTTTCTGGAGCCTGGGAGGAAGACAGGAGTGTGGACAGTGGGCTGCTGGACTGACCCACTCCTCTCACTCTAGTGGGAAGACGCAGTGACCCGGTTCTGTGAGGCCGAGTTTTCGGTCAAGACCCAACCCCACGGGTGCTGCAAAAAGCAGGGGGAGGCTCGATTATCCTGCTTCCAGGAGGAAGCTCCCCGGCCACACTACCAGCTCCGGGCCTGCCCCAGCCACCAGCCTGGTATTTCCTTGGGCCCCAAGCTGCCCTTTCCCCCTGGGCTACCCACAGTGGACAATATCAAGAACATCTGCCACCTAAAACGCTTCCGCTCGGTGCCACGCAACCTCCCAGCCACGGACTCCATCCAAAGGCAGCTGCAGGCCCTGACCCGGCTGGAGGCGGAGTTCCAGCGCTGCTGCCGGCCGGGGAACAACCACACCTGTGCCTGGAAGGCCGTAAGTGGGCGTCTCGGCATCCCAAGAGCCTGTCTGCCTGCCCACCCGTCTCAGACCTCTGATCCCGCCGGCCTGTTCATCCACGTACCTAGCTACCCGCTGTGAGCACGTCTGCCCATCTGCCTGCTTGTGAATGTCCGTCCGTCCACTGTGTGCCTCGTCCAAGTCTCTTCATCGTGCGCCTCCATCCTGGCCGCGTCCACCCAGTGCCCCCATGTGCACCTCTCTGCCGTCCACCCGTCTGGCCTCACCCGATCCTCTCCGTCCGCTGCTCCAGCACGCCTCCCATGGCCGGCTCCGAACCTCGGCTGTGCTTCTACCCCTTCTACCTTCCCAGCCCCACACATCCACAGCTGCCTCTTCGCCCTTCCCTTTCAGCACCGGGGACAGGGAGTGCGCGTCTCGTCGTGTGAGGCAGTGAGGGACGCAGAGGGACAGGAGGGCCAGTGTCCAGTCGTCTGACTTGCCTTTCTCTGGTCCACAGTGGGAGGATACCCTCGATGGGTACTGTGACCGGGAGCAGGCTATAAAGACCCACCACCACTCGTGTTGCCACTACCCCCCTAGCCCCCTCCGTGACGAGTGCTTCGCCCGTCGGGCTCCCTATCCCAACTATGACCGGGATATCTTGACCCTTGACCTCAGCCGAATCACCCCCAACCTCATGAATCACCTCTGTGGAAACCGAAGAGTTCTCAGCAAGCAGTGAGTCTTACCTAGTTCTTCCCCAGTGCTCTTCCCTTCCCCCAAAACTCCCTTCTGGGGCACCCTCCGGGACACTATTGGGAAGAGCAAAATCATGGTCTGCAAACACCATTTTGGTGCCTGGGGTCACTCAGAGACCCTGACCCCTGCCCGTTTCCACCAACATAGCAAGCAGATTCCTGGGCTGATTCAGAAAGTGACTGCCCGTTGCTGTGACCTGCCGTTCCCAGAGCAGGCCTGCTGTGCTGAGGAGGAGGTGAGTGTGAGAACAGGGCTCTCCCAGGGATGCAGAGGAGGGAGAGGCCTGGCACAGCGGGCCATCGCTTCTCTGAGTACCTCAAACCAGCCCTCAGAAACGATGAGGACCAGAGGGGAGGTCTTTCTTGGTTCCGAAAGTCTTCGTCTCTGACCTGACCTGCTCCCCGCCTCTAAGCACCTATGATGGCTCCTCTGGGCCTCTGGCATTTCCGGATGGTCACATCTGTCTGTCACAAGAAGTCTGTCTGGCTGTGGAAGGCAGCCTTGTACTCCCTCTGGGCCCCAGGGGTGAGGGGATCCAGGGAGGAAGCTGTAGAAGCGGAGGGAAGGGGAACTTGGACACCCAAGTAACCAGTCCTGACTCTGACAACCCTCCTCCCCATCGCCTCTTCTTTATTCTGTCATCAGAAATCAGCCTTTATTGATGACCTGTGTGGTTCCCGACGTAACTTCTGGCGAGACTCTGCCCTCTGCTGTAAACTGAGTCCTGGGGATGAACAGGTCAACTGCTTCAACACGAAGTATCTGAGGAATGTGGCTCTAGTGACTGGGGACACTAGGGATGCCAAGGGCCCCGGGGAGCAGGGCCCAACTCGGGGAACAAATAGCAGCCCCACCTCTGAGCCCAAGGAAGAGTGAGTCACCCCAGAGCCTTAGAGGATCAGACTGGGGGAACCCCACCCCACCCCACCCTTCTGGAATATGCATTACAGTAAACACCTCTTGTATTTGGCCTCTTGTGTCTGTTGTCTCACACAAACACACCCTTGCAAGCCTGCCCAGATTTTCCTCGGTGACTGGCCCCTGAGGCCCACTGCCCCACCCCACTAGCTCAGCAGAAATCTTTCCACTGGTTGAGTTGGGACCACAACTAAACGGCTTAACATCAGTATTTATCATCTTGAATTTATTATCATCTTTCTTTATTTTGGCTGTGCTGGGTCTTTGCTGTGTGAGTTTTTCTCTAGTTGTGGTGCGTGCACTTCTCACTGCAGTGATTTCTTTTGTTGCGGAGCACTGGTTCTAAGGTGTGCACATGGGCTCACTAGTTGCAGTCCCTGGGCACTCTAGCACAGGCGCAGTAGTTGTGGTGCACAGACTTAGCCGCTCCAAGGCATGTGGGATCTTCCTAGACCAGAGATCAAACCCGTGTCCCGGCATTGGCAAGCAGACTCCACCACTGAGCCACCAGGGAAACCATCTTGAATTTATTTACATATTTAAAAGGAGTGTCACTTGTTAGCTGGCTATCAGAATTCAGAAGTGAAAAAGTTATGATTCATGTCTTTGGTGAGCCCCCGGAATGCCACAGCCTTGCCTGACATTTTTTAATCTTGACTTTTAATACATGGAGTCCATGTGTTTATTCCTTCAGTATACACTTATTATCCTTATTGATGTCTACTGTGCTAGGCTGTGGGATACCCATTTGGAAAACACACAGTTCCCTTCCTTCAGGATGATCACATTCCGGGAAGGGACCTAGCAGGTGTGATTAGTGTTGTGATACAGGGCTGCAAGGTCCAGTGTGCTCGGAGCACTTGATAACCGGGCCAGAGCTGAGAGTAGGGCTGGGGGCAGCAGGAGTGCACCGGGGAAGGCCTCCGCTGGTGAGGGCAGAGCTTCTCCAGGAGAGTGGAGGGTGCAGGGGGCAGGTACAGCCCAGGAGAAGAGGTAGCTTATACAGAAGGCTGAAATGACCAGACTCCGGTGGTGGTTCCTCCCACATGTGACTGGAAAGATAAGCAGGAGCTCATCACAAATTAAGGTAGGAGGTAGATGCCCATCACAATCGGAGTTCATTCCCTGAAGACAGAAATTCCAAAATATCAATAGCAGGACAGTCGAGAGAGGAGGCTGGGCCCTGCCCAGATAAGAGATTAGAGACCACATATTTCTCATTCTCCAAGTCAAGGAGACCATCCCAACTAGAAAACTCTTTGGAGGTTAAAAGGGAAGTGATGCTACACTACCCATAGACCTCTTTGCTGAAATCCATCTTGGTTGAGAGATACCTGCACACACAGGAGGATCCTGAGATATGCCAAAAATGGACTCAGAACCAGGCAAATTAAAATGATCGGCCAAACGAAAACCCAGAAGAAATGCCCCATATAAGTGATTCAAATTACCAAGACGATGCCACTTTCTGAGTCCACCCATATGACTATTGCATGTACTGTACTCTTTTTCCTGCTAATAAACTCTTGTTTCACTATTTTCCGTCTCCATGGGAACTCTTCTACAAAGCTGAAGGGCCAGAGCCTTGTCACTGACCACTTGTCTAACAGCTAGGATTCTGCGCTCTCTCAGTCAAGACCCAACCTCAATCTCTAAGCCGGAACCGAAACCCTGCTTCAAGCTGCTGCAGGCCGGGCCACGCGAGTTCAGGATGACTCATCCACAAGCCTTAAAATGGATCTTGGCCCTTCTACCCACAAGGATACTGGCGGCTTCAAGCAGAATACGCGTTCAGATTTGCCTCTTACAGACAGGCAGGCAGGAACCTGGGCGGCCAGTTCAGACAGTGTCGCGCCAGTGCCTGAAGGGAGGTTTCCGTAGCCCCTAGACCGAAGCTGAAAGAACTACAATGAAGGCTCGGTCCCACGCGGACGAGTCAACTATGATTCTGTTGCTTGTTCAACTTTCCAGAAAGCAGGACCTCCTCTGCCCAGGTTACTGAGAAAGAGGGCGGAACAAAGACCGCTGTCTTTCCCCAGTGGGGACTAGCTGAGCCCCAGCCGCTCTAAAACTGACACCAGCCGTTCCCTCCTCCGCTCTTCCACAGCCTTTTATTTATTGTTTACATTTTGCGCGCATAGTTGTTTCTAACTCATCAGCGTCTTAGCGGCTCCTTGGCCTGTCCGTCACCTCGGAGACCAATGAGCGAACGAGAAATGAGCTGTGACCCGCCCCTGTGCCGGCAACCCCGCCCGTCCGAGCCTGCACAACCCCTGCAGGACGCTCTTGTGAAGATCGAAGAGGGCGTGATCCCTGCGCGGAACTCTGGCACCTTTCCGATCGCCTCTGGAGGCCAGGGACAGGCAGGGGTTCTTTCCCGTACACCTTCCGCTCTTCCAGACCAGCTCGCGGGGTGGACCCTGGCCGGTGGAGGGATGGGCGGGCAGCTGCGCCGGCAGAGGCGCCTTTATCGGGCTCTGTCCCTTCGGGAGCTTCCCGGAGATGCTTTAGAACCGTATTTGCAAAGCGCAGCGCCAAGTCTGGAGAGGGAGTCAGAGAAGAGAAGGATCGCGGTCCCAGCCCCCAGGAGTTTACAGTCTATCGGTGAGGAGAGGAAGGAAACCAGGAAAGCAGTAGTAAGCAGCTATGATGAAAGAGTGTCAGGTGCTAAATAAATATAAGCATTATGAGCTGAGAGTTAGAAGAAGTAATTATCTCGAGGAATGGGGTACTATCAAATGGAGGAGATGGCTTTTGGCAGAGCCCTGCCAAGCGTGGATAGGATTACTGTTAGTTACCAAAAGGTGAAAGTGTTAACATTTATGGCAACTCGTTGTATGGATAAACTTAAAATATAATATTAAATTCAATACAGTGCTGTGTGTCAATTATATCTCAATAAAACTGGAAAAAAAGAATAAGTAAAATTAAATGTGCTAACTTCAGATAAAGGAGTCAGAGACCCTAACTACTTGACGGGGCTGGGGAAAGTTTCCTGGAGGAATGCAAGCTTGAGTAGGGTTTTGCTGGAAGGGAAAGGGAGGATGAACAAACCACTGGGTGTATGCAGAGTTCAGCTAAAGTAAACAGTATTTTGTGTTAAACAGAGTGCTAAATCTTCTGGCTATAGAGAATATTTTAAAAATTGTTCTCAAGGATTTTTAGCTCTGGAAACTTGAATGTCTATGATAGATATTCTCAGGACATATGTCTTCTGCAGGAGGCAATAAAGCAGGAAGTTTGGCTGATGTACTTGAAGAGCCGTTAGGTAGTGAAAAATAGTGTGGGGGAGTAGCTGGCCATGAGGTTGGAAATTTAGGCTTAGTCACACTTTCTGGAAGATCTTGAAGCACTGTAGAAGTCACGCCAGGGACTTCCCAGTGGTCCAGTGGCTAAAACTCCACATTCCCAATGGAGGGGGCCTGAGTTCCATCCCTGGTCAGAGAACTAGATCCTGCATGCCTCAACTAAATATCCAAAACGCTGCAACTAAGGCCTGGTCCAGTCAACTAAGTAAATAAGCAAAGCATTTTTAAGAAAAGAAGCTATGCAGCCAAACAAACAAATAAAACATTTTTTTAAAAAAGAAAAAAAGTTATGCCAACCTGGGGATAAGCGCTTGTAAAGGACTGTAAAAGAAAACTGATGGGAATGAATTTATTTTCAAAAAAGATAAATTAGATAGACAAGTGGTTAGGAATAGATCAGCTGGAGAAAGGGTAAAGACTGGAACCATCTTCAATATCAATAAAACTGGGAAATTCTGAGATCCAGGATTTTGTCAGTGGTATAGAGGATGAAAAGGGAGGGGACATCTTTTAAAGACATTTATGAGAGAGGATTGACAGGAACTGCTGCAGGAGCTGCCTAGGATGACTTCCGAGTTTAAGGTTTGGGTAGCTGTAAGGTAGTTGCTGCAGGAGGGGGAGCAGGTTTTACTGGAGGAAGATAATGAGTTCAGTTTTGAAATCCTCAGTAGTCCAGCGTCCCTAGTGAAAAGCACCTTCAGGAAGAGCATATCCAAAGCCAAATTCTAAGGAACTGAGTATGAATGGAGGTGGAAAAGAGGAGGCAATATGTGTAACTTGCTCTTTCACTGTCCTTCTAGCTACTTGCAAATCTCTTAGCCCAAATTCAGCTTGTTCATAAGTGAACTCCTCTAGGTATATGGGAGATGTGAAAAAGAAAATGTAGCAATAATCTGAGGGGTGGGCATTTGGATGTTCACCCTTATGACTCAGCTGGTAAAGAATCTGCCTGCAATGAGGGAGACCTGGGTTGGATCCCTGGGCTGGGAAGATTCCCTAGAGAAGGAAAAGACTACCCACTCCATTAGTCTGGCCTAGAGAATTCCATGGACCGTATGGTCCATGGTGTCGCAAAGAGTCGGACATGACTGAGCAACTTTCACTTTCTTTCTTATGCAATTTGTCAAACTTTTTCTGCATTTTTCACCTGAGGTCATCATCTGTACCCTCCAACTAGCTACTTCTGTGGGCCCCAATTCAGTAACCAGAACCACCATTTACTCAGTTGTCTAGGCAACAGAGCTGGGACTGTCATTCTTTAATTAGTCCCTCTCCTTCTCCCTTCTATTCCAGCCAGTCACCAATCTCCTAAATATCTCTTAAATCCATCAACAGTGGAGTTGCACCTTGTACCAAGGTTAGGTTCTAAAGTCAGTACATAAGGCAAAAATTACATAGTCAGCATAACCTTTGGAAATTCCTTAAATCATTCATCAAATGGAGCACCCGTGGGACTTGCCCGGTGGTCCAGTGGTTAAGACTCCGAGCTTCCACTGCAAGGAGCACAGGTTCAATCCCTGGTCGGGGAACTAAGATTCCACAGTGTGGCCAAAAGTTTAAAATTTTTACAGCAGCCATGGTTTTGTGTGCACAACTCTGTACACAAAATATGTGCAAGTATGTATGTATAAGCATGTGTATAGTAAGGTGCTGGAGGCCAGCACATAAGATCCCAACCATGACAAGGTCATGAGGAGAAGACCTGACAAGCAAGGCAGATCAGGACTCCAGGGATTTTAAAAAAGCTGCCCCGGCCCTCACCTTAAAGATGATATCTGTCTTTCTGAAGCTTGCTATACTAGACTGCTCCCTAATTTCTGTGACACAGGCAGAAGGCCTTCCCCGATCTCTTTCCAAACAGAGTCAACTTAAAACTTTAACCAATATGTCCCCCGGACTGTGGCATCCTATAAGATTATCCAGGATGAGAAGAATATTTCAATCTAAACCCCTTTTGCCAGCATTTTAGTTTGCTTGACAAATGTGTTTATGCCCTTGGTACTAATGCACATGACTGATCACAACACCTTAATCATAAACAGCATGAAGAACCTGAACACACAAAAGGCCCTAATAGGCACAGAGCCCTTCGGGGGGTGAGGAAGCCCTATTAGAGAACATAAAGAATATTATTCTATAAAGTTGTTACTGGATCAATGTTTGCTTGCTGTGTTTTTGCTTTTAATGTGCTGAGGTTGTATATAAAAACTATTGTCAATATAATTAGGAATTTAGAAGATAAGAGGTTAGCCCTAGTGTGAAAACAATAAGACCATTGTTAATTTTAGCCAAGAGTGTAAATTTAGCTGGTGACTTCTGCAAGAGAGCTGACCTTTCTGTTACATCTCTACTATGTTGCAACCTGCTGTACCTTTACCCTATGAGACTGCAACTTTTCTGTTTTCTGTTAAGTTCAAGGCCAGAAGATAATGCACAAAAGTCTACTATGGAAAAGACTCTCATAAACGAAGAAGTATGCAGAAAACATCCTGGGTTTCGTAAAGGGCAAACTGATGTGATGTTGGACTAGCTCTGTATGCTTATGTCTCATTTCCCTTTAGAAATGTACTAAATTAGGGTATAAAAAATTACTGTAAAAAATAAAGCACTGGCGCAAAACAGCAGACCCTGCTGCACACCCTAGTCTGGTCTCTCTCTCTCTCTCTCTCTCTCTCTGCTCTCGCCGACGCTGTTCATCCTGAGGGTACCCCTAGATCTTGCCGAGGCTGGACCCCGGCAAGTGGCGCCTGAACAGGGACCTGAAGGTAAGCCCCGCATTGTCCAGTTTTCGGAACGGCTAAGACCCCACTAGGGCGCTACAGGCCCCCCTACATAAAAAAGGTAAGGTAAGACGAGTGGGTAAGAGTGAAACTTCTTTTCACGTTTAAGAGACAGCTAAGGTAGGCAACACCAAATCAAAAAAAAAAAAAAAGACAGCTTTGTATTGGGGTTATATTACAGTTGTTAAATAAAAGAAGTATTAAAGTAAAAAAGGCTAGTGTTCAATCTTTTTTCACATTTGAATAGGAACAATGTCCTTGGTTTCCAGAAGAAGGCACTGTTAACTTAGATACTTGAAAAAAGGTTGAAAAGAAATTAAAAGCTTATTATACCTTACACAGACCAAAAAAAATCCTAATAAAATCTTTTCTTTATGGAACATGCTTAGAGATGCTTTAGACCCCCTTCATGAATCTAAAAAAATAAAAGTTAAAAGGGAGGAAGAAGATACTGATTCCAAACCGAGTTATCAACAGCCAAGGGAGATGCTGGCTGCCATGAACACCAATAGTCATTCAGAAAGTGGAGATGAAAAGGAGGAACAGCTTTCGCCCCAAGATGAAAAAGATTTAAAAGAAGCAGCAGCTCGCTATCATTCTGATGAAGATTGGTCCTTTTTTGCTAAAAATGCTCCTAAAAGTCTGAGAGATACATCTCCAATTAGGCCTTCTGTAAAAGTTATATTTTACAGAAATATATAGTAAAATTTATATTTTACTTTCTTATAATATTATATATTATACTGTATATTGTGATATATAATTGTATAATATATTATATATTGTATAATTTATATCATAATATGTCATAATATATAAATATAAATATAAATTTATATTTAAATCTATGGTATCCAATGGTAATTGTATATATGATTATGTATATAATTATATATAATATGTGTATGGTTTCTATGTTTTATATGTATACATATATATATGTATATGTGTATGTATATTATATAATTACATATATGCATGTATATAATATAATGATTATATATATAATGGTAATAAAAACATATATAATATGATTTATATTTATATAAACATGGTCATTTATATATAATAAATATATAAATTTATCATATATATAAAATATATGTGTGTGTATATATAATTTATATTTTACAGAAATTTTACTATATCTAAACTATATTTAGATATAGTTCCCCTCACCAGATTCTACAACACACTCTTTTTGTAATGAACAATCTAAACACTGATTCATCTGGGGTTACTGCAATACTCCGACACTGGAGTCCAAAACAACAGAGTGCAAAACCCCTGGTTACATGGGAAGACCTTCTTTCAGGACAATGGAAGGGTCCTGACCCATTGTTAACCAGCGGCCGAGGGTGCGCTTATACTTTTCCCCAGGGCGCTGAGTCACCAACTGGGATCCCGGCCAGAAAACAACTACCTATTCTGCACTTGCCTGCTGACACTCCCCTTATGTTTTTCTATTCACTAACGACTCGGAAAGACTTCATATACAGATGAACTACTCAGGAGGACCAAATATAGTCTACTGTGAACAATACACGCTTTCATCCCGCCTAACCCCTCAATATAATATTTGTTCCTTTGTGGTGTTGTGCCGCTCACCTTACCTTATGGTGCCCATCACAGTAAATACCTATTGGTATGACAATTACGGTCTAGCCATTCTACAACAACTACAAGATTTAATGCGATCTGGACAATTTGTAGGGCTACTTATCTTAGGGATTTCAGCTTTAATAACAACAATTACTTCTGTTACTGGGACAGCGATATCATTGACTCAACAGGTACATACTGCTCAATATGTCAATACTATGTCCAAAAATGTTTCTTTAGCTCTATGCAGATGACACCACCCTTGTGGCAGAAAGTGAAGAGGAGCTAAAAAGCCTCTTGATGAAAGTGAAAGAGGAGAGCAAAAACATTGGCTTAAAGCTCAACATTCAGAAAACGAATATCATGGCATCCAGACCGGGATGGGTGATGGACCCATCACTTCATGGGAAATAGATGGGGAAACAGTGGAAACAGTGTCAGACTTTATTTTGGGGGGCTCCAGAATCACTGCAGATGGTGACTGCAGCCATAAAATTAAAAGACACTTACTCCTTGGAAAAAAAGTTATGACCAACCTAGATATTATATTCAAAAGCAGAGACATTACTTTGCCGACTAAGGTCCGTCTAGTCAAGGCTATGATTTTTCCAGTAGTCATGTATGGATGTGAGAGTTGGACTATGAAGAAGGCTGAACGCTGAAGAATTGATGCTTTTGAACTGTGGTGTTGGAGAAGATTCTTGAGAGTCCCTTGGACTGGATCCAACCAGTCCATTCTGAAGGAGATCAACCCTGGGATTTCTTTGGAAGGAATGATGCTAAAGCTGAAGCTCCAGTACTTTGGCCACCTCATGCGAAGAGTTGATTCATTGGAAAAGACTGTGATGCTGGGAGGGATTGAGGGCAGGAGGAGAAGGGGACGACAGAGGATGAGATGGCTGGATGGCATCACGGACTCAATGGACATGAGTCTGAGAGAACTACGGGAGATGGGGATGGACAGGGAGGCCTGGTGTGCTGTGATTCATGGGGTCACAAAGAGTCGACATGACTGAGCGACTGAACTGAACTGACACAAGAGATTATAGATAAAAAATTAGAAATAGAGGTAGATGCCCTAGAAAAAAACAGTTATACATATTGGAACTGAATTACAGGCTTTAAAAGTAAAGCTAACATTATCCTGTCATGCTGACTATTGGTGGATCTGTGTAACACCCCTAAAAGTAAATGATACAGATTATAATTGGGAAAGGATTAAAAATCATATTTCAGGTGTATGGAATAGCTCCAGCATTAGTTTAGATCTAAGAAAGCTTCATGGCCAGATAAGAACCCTAGAACATTCTCATCTGGATTTTAATGCTGCAGGGGCTACTAATGAATTTTTTGGTACCTTTTCTAACTTTATTACTGAAAAAAATATCCTATCAGCTATCTTCAGTTATGTTGCTGTAGCAGTCTTAATCCTGTTTCTCATTATAATCCTTCCTTATATTGTCAAAACTCTCCAACAGAGCACTTAGAAGCTCACGACTGAGATCCATCTGGCTGTCTTAAAAAATAAAAAAGAGGGAGATACCAGGAGCCAGCACATAAGATCCCAACCATGACAAGGTCATGAGAAGACCTGACAAGCAAGGCAGATCAGGACTCCAGGGATTTTAAAAAAGCTGCCCCGGCCCTCACCTTAAAGATGATATCTGTCTTTCTGAAGCTTGCTATACTAGACTGCTCCCTAATTTCTGTGACACAGGCAGAAGGCCTCCCCCCATCTCTTTCCAAACAGAGTCAACTTAAAACTTTAACCAATATGTCCCCCGGACTGTGGCATCCTATAAGATTATCCAGGATGAGAAGAATATTTCAATCTAAACCCCTTTTGCCAGCATTTTAGTTTGCTTGACAAATGTGTTTATGCCCTTGGTACTAATGCACATGACTGATCACAACACCTTAATCATAAACAGCATGAAGAACCTGAACACACAAAAGGCCCTAATAGGCACAGAGCCCTTCGGGGGGTGAGGAAGCCCTATTAGAGAACATAAAGAATATTATTCTATAAAGTTGTTACTGGATCAATGTTTGCTTGCTGTGTTTTTGCTCTTAACGTGCTGAGGTTGTATATAAAAACTATTGTCAATATAATTAGGAATTTAGAAGATAAGAGGTTAGCCCTAGTGTGAAAACAATAAGACCATTGTTAATTTTAGCCAAGAGTGTAAATTTAGCTGGTGGCTTCTGCAAGAGAGCTGACCTTTATGTTACATTTCTACTATGTTGCAACCTGCTGTACCTTTACCCTATGAGACTGCAACTTTTCTGTTTTCTGTTAAGTTCAAGGCCAGAAGATAGTGCACAAAAGTCTACTATGGAAAAGACTCTCATAAACGAAGAAGTATGCAGAAAACATCCTGGGTTTCGTAAAGGGCAAACTGATGTGATGTTGGACTAGCTCTGTATGCTTATGTCTCATTTCCCTTTAGAAATGTACTGCTGCTGCTGCTGCTAAGTCGCTTCAGTTGTGTCCAAATCTGTGTGACCCCATAGACAGCAGCCCACCAGGCTCCCCTATCCCTGGGATTCTCCAGGCAAGAACACTGGAGTGGGTTGCCAGTTCCTTCTCCAATACATGAGAGTGAAAAGTGAAAGCGAAGTCTCTCAGTCGTGCCCGACTCTTAGCGACCTCATGGACTGCAGCCCACCAGGCTCCTCCATCCGTGGGATTTTCCAGGCAAGAGTACTGGAGTGGGGTACCATTGCCTTGCTAACTTAGGGTATAAAAATTACTGTAAAAAATAAAGCGGTGGCAGCAAAAGAGCAGACCCTGCTGCACACCCTAGTCTGGTCTCTCTCTCTCTCTCTCTCTCTCTCTCTCTCTCTCTCTGCTCTTGCTGACGCCGTTCATCCTGAGGGTACCCCTAGATCCTGCCGAGGCTGGATCCCGGCAGTAAGGCATAGTATATAATAGGGTATGCAGTATAACAAAATATTTTAAACTACATACAAAAATGAGATAGTGCTGTCTCCAGCTACAGGACACCTGGATGTTCAGAGGGTGAGGCCCGACACCGCCAGGACCTTGGAGAAGAGCAGGGTAGATGGGGAAAGAAAGGCTCTGCTCTCATCTTTCTATAAAGCTGTTGATCTAAAAATATGAGATTGTTGTTCAATAGCTCAGTCGTGTCCAACTCTTTGCAAACCCATTGACTGCAGCACTGCAGCCAGGCTTCCTTGTCCTTCACTGTTTCCTGGAGTTTGCTCAGACTCATGTCCATTGAGTTGATGACACCATCCAACCATCACATCCTCTGCTGCCTGCTTCTCCTCATGCAATGAGAAGCCTGAGCATGGCAACTACAGAGTAGCCCCTGCTCAACACAACTAGAGAAAAGCCCACACAGCTATGAAGGGCCCAGCACAGCCAAAAATAAATAAATAAAATTTAAAAATAGTGTCTTTGATGAAAAGTTTTAAAATCTAATGTAATTGTTACTGTGTTTAGTGCTTTTTCCATCTGCTTTAAAAAAATCTCCTACCCTCAGGTCACAAAGATCCTTTCCTATTCTATCTTCTGAAAAGTAGTATTGTTTTGCCTATCTCATTTAAGACTAGTATTCACCAGGAGATGATGTTTGTATATATTGGGATTATGATTCTTATTTTATCCCATTTGGGGATCCAGTTATCCCAGCACCATTTGTGAAAAGATTGCTGTTTCCCCACTGCTCTGCAGAGCCACCCTTGTCATAAACCAAGTGTCCATATTTGCAGGATTCATTTTGGGGCCCTCCGTTCTATTGTTTGTTCATCTTTGTGCCATGGCTCAGACAATAAAGCCTCTGAATGCGGGAGACCCGGGTTCGAGCCCTGGGTTGGGAAGATCCCCTGGAGAAGGAAATGGCAATCCACTCCAGTACTATTGCCTAGAAAATCCCACGGACAGAGGAGCCTGGCAGGCTGCAGTCTATGGGGTCGCAAAGAGTCGGACACGACTGAGCAACTTCACTTCACTTCACTTCTTCACACAGGCTGTAGCTTTATAACAAACTTTGATATCTATAGGGCAAGTCCCTCGCACTGTGTTCTTCTTCAAGAGTGTCTTGACTATTTGCTTCATGATCAGACACAAGTTTGTACAGATTCTTTTAAGTATTGAAAATACAAGAGCCATGTTGTGGCAGTCATTTTCTGAACACTTATTACAGTGACTTTCCCGTTTTGTAGTTGGCCATGCTGTCCAGGTCACTCATGAACATCAGGCACTTGTGTGTGGCTGGCTGGAAGTGCAATGTGCTGTAAGTGTAAAAAACACCAGTTCTCAAAGACTTAGCATGAAAAAAAGAATACAGGATCTCTCACTAATGATTTTTGTTGGTTACATGTTGACATGATCTTTCAGGTATATTGGGTTAAATGAATATACTACCAAAATTAATTTCACCTATCTCATTTTACTTTTTCTTAATGTGACTACTAAAAACTGTGAAATTGTATATGTGGCTTGTCTTTGCAGCTCACACTGTGTTTCTATTGGACAACATGGGGGGAACTAACCAGTGACCCCCAAAGATATCCAGGTCCTTCTCTGGAACCTGTGACTGTTACCTCATATGGCAAAAGGGACTTTGCAGATGTGACTAAGGATATGAACAATTATCTTGGATTATCTAGATTATCTTGGATTATATGCAATGACAAAGGTCCTCAAAGGAGGCAGAGTGAGATATGACAACAAAAGAGAAGGAGTTCAGCGATGGAAACAGAGATCAGAGTTATTCATGTGGGCAGCTCCCAGAACTGGAAGAAACAAAGATTCTTTCCTGGGCCCTCCAGAAGCCTTGTCCATACCTTGATTTTAGCTCTGTAAGACGCTAGCTTCCAGACTTCTGGCCTCTGGAACTGTAAGAGAATAGAGTTTCTGTTATTTCCAGTCGCTGAATTTGTGGTAATTTGTAACAGCTGCCATAAGGAACTAATACAGACAGCTTGCTTCTAAAATTATTTTTAATTTTAATATTATACCCACCATATATTCAATAAAAATTTTCAAGTTTTCATAGCACACATCAGTTATTAGGAAAAACTAGTATTCACGCCTGCAGAATCCCATGGACAGAGGAGCCTGGCAGGCTACCGTACATAGCATCGCAAAGAGTCAGACACGACTGAAGGGACTTAGCATGCACGCAAACTACAGTACCAGAGATGTCAAGGATAGAACATCATTCTGAGAGGGAGCTCCAAGACCAGTATATAGTTATGTGTAAGAGACAATTCTACTGAAGAACAGTATATCCAGAAGGAAATATTCAGAACTCTTGCACCTCAACAGTAAGAAAACAAACAGTCAGAAAATGAACAAGAGATATGAACAGACATTTCAGCTAGGAAGATACAAAAATTGTTAATAAGCATATGAGAAGATGCTCAACATCACTAGTGATTGCTGCTACTGCTGCTGCTAAGTCACTTCAGTCGTGTCTGACTCTGTGTGACTCCATAGACGGCAACCCACCAGGCTTCCCCGTCCCTGGGATTCTCCAGGTAAGAACACTGGAGTGGGTTGCCATTTCCTTCTCCAATGCATGAAAGTGAAGTCGCTCAGTCATGTCCAACTCTTCGAGACCCCATGGACTGCAGCCTACCAAGCTCCTCCATCCATGGGATTTTCCAGGCAAGAGTACTAGAATGGGATGCCATTGCCTTCTCCAATCACTAGTGATTAGGGACATGCAAATCAAAATCACAATAAGGTATGATTTCACAGCCACTAAAATGGCTGTAATCAAAAAGACAGAGAAATTTCAACAGTGGTAAAATGGTAAAGACTCCGAGCTTCCACTGCAGGGGTTGGGACTAAGATTCCACATGCTACGTGATGTGGCCAAAAAAAAAAAAAAATTCTAAAGATGTATCCTTGCCTATCTCTTTTGATTGGTCTCAACCTTTTTAGGGCAATCCTGCCCATTTGCCATTGATTCTAACTCCCCTTCAGTGGAACTGGCTTGTAAGCTGCAGGATTCTGTCTTAGATACTGGAGGGAAAGAAGGTGCCCCTAAGCCATAGAGTTTTGGGGATTTTCTATGCACACGGGCTTCCTGGTGGCTCAGCGGTAAAGAATCCACCTGCAACACAGGAGTCACAGAAGACACAGTTTCGATCCCTGGGTCGGGAAGATCCCCTGGAGGCGGGCATGACAATGTACTCCAATATTCTTGCCTGGAGAATTCCATGAACAGAGGAGCCTAGCAGGCTACAGTCCATAGAGTTGCAGAATTGGACAAGATTGAAGTGAGTTAGCATGCAGGCACATACGTACAATCGCATCCACGATGAGTATCAGTAGTTTTATTTCTTCCTTCTAATCCTTTTGCCCTTTATTTCTTTTTTACTCCCCTGGATGGACATTACAGGAACACTGATGGTAAGTGGAGGTAGGGGCATCCTAACCTCGTGCAGTCCCTGATTGTGGCCACAGCCTCCAAGGTGGCCCCAGCTGCCCTTGCCTGCTGGTGTTCACACCCTTGTTTAGTCCTTCTCTCAGAAAAAGTATTTGTAATAACCACAGTGTCTGTTAACATTTGTCAGCATACATAGTCACATTTCCCCCTGTTACATCCCCGTGTCTTCTTTTGTAACTGGAGCCTTACTTTGTATCCTTTTCTTTTCCTTTTGGTTCCCACAGCGCTCAGTTGTGGCCTGTCAGCTCTTCAGTTGCAGCATGTGAACTCCTAGTTGTGACACGGGATCTGGTTCCCTGACCAGGGATCCAACCCAGGCCCTCGGCATTGGGAGCGCAGAGTCCCAGCCCTGGGTCACCAGGTAAGCCTTCTCACGTTGTTGAGCGGTGTATGTCACTGCTGGGCTAGGACACGAAAGACAGCAGCAGCATCGGCCTCTCTATTACAGTTCCCTGGTGGTCTAGCGGGGCTAGGATCCGGCGCTTTCACCGCCACAGCCTGGGCTCAATTCCCGGTCATGGAAGTCAATTTAGGACTGAGCTGATGGCTCAGCAGGTAAAGAACCCTACAGTGAAGGAGACACAGAAGACCTGGGTTTGATTTCTGGGTCGGGAAGATCCCCTGGAGGAGGGCACAGCGACCCACTCCAGTATTCTTGCCTGGAGAACCCCACGGACAGAGGAGCCTGGCGGGCTACAGTCCAAAGGTCACAAAGAGTTAGACAGGACTGAGTGTCTAACTCGCACCTCTCTATTACCTAGGGTACCTATTGTTCTTATTTATGCTGTTTTATACCCTTGGGTTATATCTGTGTGCTGGACATTGTTTTTGAGAAATTATTTATAGAAAGTTCTTGAGGCTCAAGATAATGTTATCTCTACTAAAGATAACTTATTTTGCTGGCTCTTGAGGGCACTAGCAAATTTGGAACCACGTAACTCTGAAATCTTTGCCCAGCCCCCTGAGGCTGCCAGTACTGCAGCTCCGCCCTTTCTAAACTGAAAACCCCAATGCATAAACAGCCTTTAGGAAAGGTTTCACTTCACTTACCATCCTCTCATCATCTCAGTTCAGTAATTCTTCAAATCTTGTTATTTCTCTGATGTTTTTAAGACGAATTTTTAAAAACCTTTTATTTTACATTGGACTATATTTGAGTAACAATGTTGTGCTAGTTGACTTTTAAAGTTTTGAGCATGAGGATTTGTTTGAATTATCTAGGCTTCTATATCCAGAATTGGTGGTCCCTTTGATCCTCATTTGAGGGATCCGATAAGTAGCAATATCTTCAGAGAAGGTAGGGTCCTCACTGCTAGAAGATGAATCATAACTGGGCTTGGGCAATTATGGTAACCCCCTTCCTCTAGGCCTGAGGTGGCATTATGACTCACTTTTGAGGAAAAAAAAATAAAGATATAAGAGGAAAACGCCTAAGAAGTTGTGGATGATTTTTTGTGCCCTTTTGAAAGAGCACTGATTGGGAACCAGAGTCCGTTCTCTCCTTTGTGCTTTGGGATGATGCCGTGGAAGAAAAGTCACACTTGAGTCTGTGGCACTCCTCTTATGACCAAGGGAAAGGCCAAGAAAATTGCAGAAGTATCAACTCATGGTTTTTTGTATTGTTGAGCCACTTAAAAAATCCTGGAACCCTTTGCTTTCAACCTTCTTAAATATTCCTATGGTTTCACCGTTAGTCAGATTTTCTGTTATGTGCAGTTTGCTGTGTTCCTAACTGACATATTATCCTTTAAGATTCAGCCTTAGGGACTTCCTCGGTGGTCCAGCGGGAAGATCCCCTAGAGAGGAAATAGCAACCCACTCCAGTATTTTTGACTGGAAAATCCCATGGACAGAAGAGCAACTGAGCACACACCAGTGGTCCAGTGGTTAAGAATCTGACTTGCAATGCAGGGGACACAGGTTCGATTCCTGGTCACAGAACTAAAATCCCATATGCTGCTGAGCACAAGTGCTCTAAGTACTGAGCCCACCCCACAACTAGAGAGTCTGTTCGCCATGATGAAAGATCTCATGTGCCTCAACTATGACCCGACACAGCCAAATAAACAAAAATTTAAGAAAACAACCCTCAGCTTTAAATGTCACTTCCTCAGGAGGCGTTTCTGAAACCTCCAACACATTCAACAATACTCTCTACTTTCCCCTCAGTGCCCCTCATCATATTTTGAATTCTCTGTTGAATGACAGTCTCTTTCTGGGCTGAAAGCACTTGAGAACAGAGACCTTAATAGGTATCCTAGAATCCAGCCCAGTGCCAAGCACGGTAGCCTCTTATAAATAATTAACTATCGAATAGACAAAGGCGTCAGGAGCATAAGTGGAAGAAGAAACTGGATAAAACCCCTGGAGGACGTGAATTTAAATTTGTGCGTCTACTAACAGATGAAAACTCTTAAAGCTCAGAGAATCATTACAGAAGGGCTGGATGATCATCGTGAGAACTGGGTGTGAGTGTTTATGTGGTGCAAGTGAGAGCTGCCAAGTAGTGCTAAAGACCCAGCTGGGATCAGAGACCGTAAATGTGCATTGGCATAAGTCGGCAGAATTTTGAGATTTTCTGCTGCAGTGTTCAGCTGTCTGGGTGTGGGAAAGAAGTTGGGTAACTGGACTGATCCAAAAATGGGGCTCTCAGGACAGGCTGCTTTCTGCTCTGTTCTCTGGTAAAGTAAGTAAAGGTAGAGGTGAATTTGTATTTCCAGTCTCTCAGTAGAGAGAACTTGTAGAACTCAAAGGCTAGCCTTTTTACTCCTGGCTTGGAGACATCCCTTGACTAAAGCACGCACAACAGAGGTCTGCCCCTATCACCCACTTGCCATGGAAGGCTTGTGAAGGGGATCTGTGAATTTCCTAAAGCGTGTATGTTGGGGTGTGTGTGCATGCTGCGGGCATGTGTGGGTGCTTGTGCACTCACTTTTCTGGAATGAGTGTCTATCACTTCCACCAGATTCTCAAAAGTGTCTGTGATCCAGAAAGGCAAGAATCACTGACTTGGGGTTATAGCTCCTAACCAAGGACTGCCGTGTGGATCCACTCTGTCAATCAGGGCTTGACTGATGGCTAATCACACCCCTGCTTATTAACGAGAGGCAGCCTGGGACGACGGCGGACTCGAAGGACAGAAGCCCGGGCTATGCTACTCAGTGTCTCCGTTTTCTATCAAATGGGAATGATGATCACAGTTCCTTATCTCAGAAGGCTGTTGCAAAGATTCAATGAGTTAGTATTAAGTGCTTAGGACCATGCCTGGCACTTAGTAAGAGATCATGTTTATTTCACCTGGAAGGGCTTCTCCAGTGGCACAATGTTAAAGAATCTGTCTGCCAATACAGGAGACACAAGAGATGTGGGTTCAATCCCTGGGTTGGGAAGATCCCCTGGAGTAGAAAATGGCAACCTACTCCAGTATTCTTGCTTAGAAAATTCCAAGAGGAGCCTGGCGGGCTACAGACCATGGGGTCACCAAGAGTTGGACACAAGTGAGCACAGCACAGTGGTTAGCCTAACCCACACTCAGGACAAAGTTCAGTCGGGAGGCGTCATTTGTGGGAGCATCTTTGCTACCAGTCTTGTACTAATCTAAGCATTCTCTTCTCTCTGATACTGTGTAATCTGGGGCAAGTTCCTTAACCACTCTCTGCCTCAATTGTCTTATCTGTAGTATGGTGATAATAATAGTAACTACCTCATAAGATTGTTGTAGGCATTCTATGTGAGCTCAAAACGTGATTCCAACTTACCAAATGCTGATATTATTATTATTACTGCTCTAAGTATATTCTGGGGAAGCAAATGGCAACCCACTCCTGTACTCTTGCCTGGAAAATGCCATGGACAGAGGAGTTTGGAGGGCTACTGTCCATGGGGTCACAAAAGAGTCAGGCACAACTTAGTGACTAAGCAACTACAACAAAAAGGTACATTCATGCTCCTCATTTTGCAGCTGGCTCCCACAGCCTTCCCTCCCACTGGAATCTTCACAGCACACAAAGCACCTCACACACACCTCATCGGGCTCACAGTGGCTCATGGAGGCGAAGACTTGAGACGCAGAGAAAGGACTGACCCTACAGCCTCTCTACCCGCTCCTTTCCTCATGGCGTCCCTTCCCTCCCTGGTTTCCATCCATAACAATCCCACTTGCGAAATCCCACACTTACCACAAAGCCCTTCCAGTTCCCCTAAATCAGAATCCCTGGTTGGAACAACTGTGTGACACGTGCACAATTCTGCAGGGGCTGCACGGCTCGCCTCCCCACCAGGCCGCAGACTCCCAGGGAACGGGCTGGCCCACTTCCTCCTTCTACTGTATCCATCGCCACTCTTGGGACAGAAAGTGCCTGCTCTAGAGAGCTGCTGAGTGACGGAAATGGAATACTTGATGACTCTATTATTCCTAGCTGTTCACATGTTTAAGGGAAGGGAGGAAGAGACACTGGGAGGTTGCTCTGCCCTGCAGACTAAGAGACTGTGCACGTAGACAGACAGTGGCCCGATCATACGGAGAAACACAACTCACCCACGACTTCTGCAACCTGCCCAGGAAACCACCCCCTCATCTACAGTAAACCACCCAGGAAACCTATAAATCAGATTTGCAGGAAGTCAGACTATCTCTAATATCTAGGAAGCGAAACAATAACTTCTATAACAATTGGCTCAAAAAACCCAGGACTTGATTAATCACTGTCATCTTCTCTTATTTTGGCCCCCAGTTCCAACGTGGGATCAATCATGAAAAGTCAAATATGTACCCCTAACCAGTCATATGTGTGCGTGCTAAGTAGCTTTAGCTGTGTCTGGACTCTGTGTGACCCTATGGACTATAGCCTGCCAGGCTTCTCTGTCCATGGGATTCTCTAGCCAAGAATACTGGAGTGGGTTGCCATGCCCTCCTTCAGGGCATCTGGACCCAGGGATCGAACCTACGTCTTTTACACCTCTTGCATTGGCAGGTAGGTTCTTTACTACTAGTACCACCTGGGAAGCCCAACCAATCATATAGGATGCCCAATATCTAGTGAGCCTGGCTACAAGCTTCATGCCAACAGCCTCAGTCAGGCATACCTGGAACTTTCCTTTTTTTTTCACTATTAAATTTTCCCATCCCTCTGCCTGCCTTTGAGTCTCTCCTAAATGCAAGTGACCTTGGCTGACTCTCTTGCTCTAGCAAGGACAGAATAAATAGCCTGCCTGTGCTTTTCTCATTTGGTTGCTTATCTCCACAAGACCCAAGAATGAAAGTGCAAAGAGCAGAGGCTCAGACCTCTGTCAGTTCCCCGGTTTCCCCTGGGGTGGAGCTCTGAACCCTCAAACAGCAGAGTTGCTGGCTGATCCACTGGAAATGCTGAGCAGACCTCTGGACTCCACTGAGTGAGAGCTGGGGAGGCCAAATTGACTCAGATTAAATCCCCCAGGCATAAAATCACAAAAGAGTTTTTGTTAGATGCTGATTGGGAGGGAGACGCTCCAAAGATCTGGTGAAAGGGTAGGAAAGCTGGGAGAAAAGCAATGAGGGAAAGGCAGGCATCTTGCCTAGAGCTGGACTAGGGATCGCCTACAGCTGCCTGGGTGGGATGGAGATTTGAGTCGAGATTCTTATCTAACCTCCACCAAAATTCTTTATCTAATACACAGATATTTACTGTAGTGCAGGGCACTGTTGTGACCAGCAAAGCCCCTGGCCTCATGGAGCTCACGCCCTAGTGGGGAAAGACAGACAATAAATGACTAAGTTATGCTTATATAATCTCAGAAGTGGTCATGTTGCAGGATGGGGGACCCCTTCCAGAACCCAAGAGCGGGCTCTTGTCTAACACTTGGCAAACAATTGTCTGAGGACACGCGTGCTGACAAAGCAAGAGACTTTATTGGGAAGGGGCACCTGGGTAGGGGCCTTCCCTGGTGGCTCAGTGGCAAAGAATCCACCTGCCAGTGCAGGAGATGTGGGTTTGATCCCTGGGTCGGGAAGATCCTCTGGAGAAGAAATGGCAACCCACTCCAGCATCCTTGCCTGGGAAATCCCGTGGACAGTGGAGCCTGGTTGACTACAGTCCATGGGGCCACAAAAGAGCTGGACACGACTTAGCGACTAAACAACAATAACAACCAGACTGGAGAGCAGCAGGGTAGGGGAACCCAGGAGGACTGCTCTGCCAGATGGCCCGCAGTCTTGGGTTTCATGGTGAGAGGGATAGTTTCTGGGGTGTCTCCGAAGAATCACTCTGACTCAGGGTCCTTCGTGGTGGTGCACAAACTCAGTCAAAATGGATTCGGCCAGAAGGATTCTGGGAGTTGGTAAGATATATGGACTGGCCATATATCCTGCCTCCTTTTGACTGACCTTTCCGAAATTCTTCTGGTTGGTAGTAGCTTGTTTGTCCCACAGGCCTTACCAGATCCTCCAGCTGTAAGATTAGCTCATGCAAGTGGTTACTATCGTGTCTGGCCAGGGCAGGCGGTTTCAGTCAGTGGTTCCCCTAACAGTTAGAGCCTTGAGGAAAATAGGATGTTGGACAGCATCCAATAGGATGCTGAGGGTGAGACCAGGGTATGTGGAAGCGTGACTGGGGAAGGTCTCTCTGAGGAATGGCATTTGAGCTGACACCAGAAGGAACCAGAAATGGCAGGGGAAGCTGGGGAAACAATTTAGGCAAAGGCCCTGAGGCAGGACTGGCTTTGACACACTCCATATGGATCAGAAAGAGGGTGGGTGTGCCTAGAGCAGCTTGAGGGGAAGGTAATGGAGATGGGACCAGGAACGAAGAGAGGGCTTTCGATGTCGTGCAAACAGTTTAGGTTTTTTTTTTTTTAATATAATATATATTTAAATTTGCTTCCCAGGTGGCTCAGGCGATAAAGAATCTGCCTGCAATGCGGGAGACCTGGATTCGATCCCTGGGCTGGGAAGATCCCCTGCAGGAGGGTATGGCAACCCACTCCAGTATTCCTGCCTGGAGAATCTCCATGAACAAAGGAGCCTGGCAGTCTACAGTCCATGGGGTCACAAAGAGTCGGACATGACTGAGTGACTAAGCACAGCACAGCCCATATTTACATTATATATATATATATATATATATATATATATATATATATATATATATTTTTTTTTTTTTTTTTTTACTTTTATTTGCATTTATTTTTGGCGGCATTTATTCCTGGGCCATAAGTTTTTGTTTCTTCAGTTTCTTCTGGGATCTCTTTTTCTTCTGTGCAACCTCCTCTTCTGGTTTAGGAACAATCTGTTCTTTTTCAGTAAGGATCATCTCAATGTGGCAGGGAGAGCTCACATAGGGGTTGATCCAACCGTGAGCTCTGTAAGTCCTGCGCCGCATCTTGGGGGCTTTGTTCACTTGGATCTGCTCAATGACCAGAGAATCTACATCTAAGCCCTTAAGTTCAGCATTACTCTCTGCATTTTTGAGCATGTGTAGAAAAAATTCGGCACTCTTTTTGGGGCACCGACCCCGCGTCCAGCCGCACTGTTTGGCCTGTGCACACCTACCAACTCCACCGACGTAACGATGGAATGGCACGCATTGCTTCTTTAAAGTGACCTCCTGCAGGTACTTGCTGGCTTTTCGGATATGCATTCCTTTTATGGCCTCGGCAGTTTCACAAGTGTTCTTAAAGTGAACATGAAGATTTGAACCTCTTGATTTGCATGATTTTGTGGGGTTTTCTGGGTCAAGTGACTAGCACACCATTTTTAGGGGTCACCTCAGGCCGCTTACTGGAAAAGCTAAATTTAATAAATATTTAAAATTTAAATATAATAGGAAGCATTAAATGATTTGCCTGCCTTGCCATTTTGTCCAAGCCCTAGGAGAGCTTCCTTGTTGAGATCTTGTCCAGATCCTGGCAGTCGGGGGATGTAGGTGGGGGGATGGTATTGAGGGGATAAGATGTGGCTCTGACCTAGTTGCTTTAAGTCACAACCAGAATCCCTTGTTCAGGGGGACAAAAATGGGCCACAGAGAGTGTGTAAACCCCTGAAGTTGTACACTAATTTTGTACATGTGTGTACTCTACTTTAGGGACAAACTCAGGCTTTGTCAGATTCTCAGAGGCATTTCTATAACCAAAAGAAGATAGGAAAGGAAGCTATTGACTTGTATCTTTCACTTGCAAGCTTTATCTTAGCAAGGACCCACAGACTTGGCCAAGGTTGAGGGAGGGCAATAGGGAGGGAGATGCTTTTTACTGTGCACCATGCACTTTACCTATTTTAAAAATTTTTTTGATTGAAGTATAATCGACTTAAAACGTTATATCAGTTTCAAGTGGACAACATAGTGATTCAATATTTTTGTACATTACAAATGATCGCCACTGCTTTACCTATTTTTAAAAATCCACTTCAGGATAAAGGACTGAAGCTGGAGAAGAATGGACAGGGTAGGGAAGAAGGTGCAGAAGTTTTGTTTGTGGGCCAGGGCAGGACAGTGAGGTGCCCACTGGCTCTCACTTGCCACCCCACCCCTAACCTGTGCTCACAGCCCTCAACTCTGAAGAGCTTGTCCCAGACAGGTGGGTCTGGGCAGAGGGGCTTGGCTGCCCAGCAAGCACCCACCGCACTGCTCTGTGGGAGTGGCCACAACAGATCCCCTGCAACTCAGAACCTGCTCAGGACCTGAAGCCACTCAGGAACTGCCACTGTCCTACGCCTGAGCCCCAGGCTTCTCAAGTCCTGCAACTTCACTTCTGAAAGTTCCAGAAGCTGGGGCCTCTGAAACCGGGTACACCGCAGACCCCAACTGGAGCTCTGGACTCAGACCTGAATGCATCTCTCAATGGCTTTTATGAGGGGTCCATCCCCAGCATCTTGGTTGATCATTTTGCTTTGAGTTAAAGCTCTCTTGCTCTGCCTGGCATCCAAGCCCAGCCCTAGCCAGGCAGATGGAGGCTGAGATGGGAATGTTTTCTCTAATTATCTCCAGAATCTTGTGATTTGTTTCCCCACAAATAGGTCTGGTCCGACCTTCAGACCCACCTGTTGTCAGAAATCAGTGAGTGGGCTGGGGCCTGTCTCCCTAGGCTGTTCAGATCCCCAGTAATCCTGGCCCACAAGTCCGGGAGCAGAATCAGCTGCTGATGACAGGTCCCTGGAAGGGTGCAAAGCAGGCTGCAGCCTCCTCATCCCCACTCAGGGAAGTTATCAGGGTGGCTTTGTGCAGGCCAGTTAAACCCCCAAGCTGCTTTCCTGCTGGGGAAAATTTCAGACCTTTCAATAGCTTCCTCCTGTGTCCACCTCTGTGGTGTCTTCCCAGGCACTTATACTTGTGCGGCCAAAGAGAATTTTACCACTCAATCCTCTGAGTGGTAAATCTTCGGGACTTTTAATTCAGAGTCCCAAAATATATTAAATAAAAATACCATACAATATTTACTTACTTACTATGTTCAGTTAAAGTTTGCGTTCTGTGTGCATCATTCCACTTAAACCTGCACAAAGCAGAGCCCTGAGGTCGTGACATAGTCATGTCCCCCGTCACATTCCCAGTTGGTCAAGGAGTCGAGATGTGAACCCAGGCAGTCTGAGGACACTGTGCCTATATAGCTGCATTAATAAAAATAAAGTGAGTCGCAGAAGGGCCCCACAGTCCTGCCTCAAATGGGATGCAATCAGGACCTAGAGAACAAACACCCACATCCTGACTGTTGCACAAGGGCGCAGAGCACGCAGTGGTGGTGCCTGCTGCTGGCCTGGAGTCAGGGGTCCTGAGCTGCTGTTTCTTCTGGGAAATAAGGGGCCAGCCTGCACTTCTCTGGAGCTCCCTGCTCGGAAAGGCTGCACGTTCCTTCCCAGAAAAGTGTGAGCTTCGCCTGCAGGGATGCTGGCTCTGAAAACCACAGCCTGGCCGCCAACCCTTCTCCTTGCGCCAGTGGCTTGGGAAGGTGCCAGGAAGGTGCTGGGCCAGGAATGGGGAGACCTGGCTTCTGGCTCCAGCTCTGTCTCCTAAGTTAAGCGCTTGGCATCACCTCCTGCCTCAGTGTTTTCATCTGATAAATGGAAGGAATGTCCATCAGTCCACCTCCGCTTTATAATGTTTGGGGAGAAGATCAAATGAGATGATGGATCTAAAAAGCTCCTGGAGGGAATCCCCTGATGGCCCAGTGGTTAGGACTCCGCTCCCACTGCAGGGAGCGCAGGCTTGGTCCCTGGTGGGGGAAATGGGATCCTGCAAACCGCGTGATGCTGCCAAAAAAGAACAAATAAATAAAAATTTTAAAAATGAATTGTTTTATTATCCCCCTTGGAGACCAGAGGCTCTATGCAGAGTGAAGAACTGGGGCCAGAGTAGTTCTCTTGTCCGCTGCGTCCTGGTGTTTTTAGATGAGGACAGGGCCTGAGGTGAGAGCATGGCAGGTGGTGTGGGGTGTGACCGCCCCTCCTCACCCTTCACCGCAGTCGCCCTCTCTGCCAGGCCGCCCCTCCTGCGGCACCTGCCCCGCGCTGTGGTGGGAGGGTCGGGGGACAGCTAGACAGAGGCCTGAACCATCTTCCGAGGACTAAGGTGAGGAGAAGACACAAGGACTCAGAAACAGGGATTTTCTTTCTGATACTGACCCTGGACTGACTGTCAGGGCTTCAAAGGGAAAGCTCAGGGAGCTGAACCCTAAAATGATCACTCACACACTAAACAACGTAACTGAACACCTACAGTGGAACACGAGGCCCCCGCTGCCCAAGGTGGAAGCTCTGCAGGTGAGTCTCAGAGTCCCCTGGGCACTAAGGGGGCCAGCAGAGCCGGGGGACTGTGTGGGCCTGTCCGGGAGCAGGGACTGAATGGGAATCAAGGGGGAGCAGTGGCCGAAGCTAGACTAGGGAAGCTGGGGAGCCAGGCTGCAGTGCTGGACTGAACGTGAGGCCACAGAACAGGAACCAATATGCTTCTCAACCCAGGAAAATCTTAGCGCCCCGGAAGCCCCACTGGGGCAGTGGGACAGCCAGGGTCCAGGCTCACCTGCAGGAGGCTGCCGCTGGCCCTGGGGCACGCAGGGAGCCGGTTACTTCCTCCTTCAGCCTGTGCCTCCCTGCAGCAAGCCTCTGCCCTCCCACTTCCGATGTCAGGTCCTTGGTTTGTACACTCTCCCCTCTTGTCCTGGAAGAAGACGCCCACTGCACTGGTTTCTTTCCATCACCCTTGGTCAATCTTGAGTTTGCTTGCTCCAGATTTTTTTCTTTTTTTTTTTGGGTGTGCTATGTGACTTGTGGATCTTAGTTTCCTGACCAGGGATCAAACCTGGGCCCTTGGCAGTGAAAGTGTGGAGTCCTAACCACTGAACCACCAAGGAATTACCCCAGAAATTTTTCCTTCTCAGTTGGTGTTCCCAGTTCACTTGGGCCAGTGGCCCAGTGGACACTTCTAAGTATTTTGCTAAGTTTCTCCCCTTAACATACAGCACACAAGCAGCAACTGAAATTTTATCACGTGGTCCTCAATGCCAGGCCCTGAAGGAGAAACCAAGAAGAGTAAGGCAAGCCCCTACTCTTGGGAATTTAACAAATTCTATTTATAACAAATTTATAAATGCATATAAATTGCCATTATACAATTATAAATATAAGTGATACATCGATTAGATTGTAAATTCCCTAAATGATATAAACTGATCGTGTGAGGCACAGCCTGCCTACTGTCTCACCTGCCGTGACTCGCTGGGGTGTGGTGCTGAATGTAGCTGTAGGAGGAAAGGACAGGTCAGAGCAGCACCTGCTTTCGGAAGAGGTGGCATCAGAGTGACCTTGGAGGATGAGTTGGATATGAGGGATGGGAATAAGCAGAGAAGGCATTCCATGGATGCCAGAAGCAAAGTATCACACATTTGTAAGGGCCACCGTCACTGTGATCCATGCAGGAGGCGAGGAGAGCTTAGACGGGGGGTGGCCGCAGAATGGATGAGGACACGTAACTGCGTGAAGGACAGGAAGTCTTTGGGCTAGGAGGACAGACTTCATGTTCATGACACGAGCTGGGAATCTAATTCTGGACTTGCCAAAAACTGCCACAATCTCTTCACCTGGAAAACGAAGGGACAGGGCAAAATGACCTCTAAAGGAGTAAAGATGTCTCTAGGATTTTGAAGATTAGTCCTAATCAGTTTTCTTTTTTTTCCATGTAGGATCTTGGTTCCCCAAACAAGGATCAAACCCACCGCTCCCCCCATGCAGTGGAAGCCCTGAACCTGAAGTTCCAAAGATGTCAGTTTTAAATAAACAGAGTGGATCCATTCCTGACTCTCCCTTCCTACTGGATTCTAGTCACAACTTCCATAGGCTCAACTGTTCTTAGTCTTGCCAGGCGTCCACTGCTTCCCTCCACTGGGAGAGCGTGACCCTGCTACATCAAAGCGAGAGCAAGGAAGAGGAACCGGCCTTTGCTCCTGGAGACCTGTCAGGTTCACCTCAGTGAATAAACATTTTGTCCATCATCAGCTGTCTTGCTAGGAAGCACGTGACTGCCCAATGCCTGCAGGCGAGGGTGTGAAGTCTCTAAACTGACTGATTAAATTTCCATCACCCCAGGGGAAGGGGGCGCTAAAAACAGAAATGAGGCTGTTAGTAAGAAATGAAGGATGGTTCTTGCATACCTGGTTCACAGGTAAACTTCCCAAAGAGTGGTTTAGACCGGCTGGCCTCGCCTGTGGGTGTTTGTAAAACCCCTGTGGAGCTTAGGAACGAGATCACCCAGACTGGGGACCAGATAGCTATACTTTACTATCCCCACAGGCAATTGTCAGACACACCTAAGTGTGAGACCCCCGGGCCTAGAGGGCTGCCAGGACCAGGGCTTTGGGCCAAGGAGCGAGAGGGACAGAGGTGGTCCTGGGAGGTGAGAGGCTCACGCATAGACTGAGCTGTGGCGTGGAAGGTTCCAAGCTCAGAGGAGATGGATGGGGGTGGGCATTTCAGACACGAAGGCACAGAAGCTGTGGTTGGAGGCTTGGCCTGGGTGGCGAAGCCGGAGGGGCTTTGAACGCCAAGAGCTGGACTAGAGCCTTAAGCTGCAGGAGCAGGGAAGCTTTGAGCAGAGAAGGGAGACCTTTTTCAGGAGCAGGAGCCGACGTGGCCCCTGCTTGTCCGCACAGGGCCCTCAAGGTCTCTGAGATGGCCCTGGGCCTGTGGTCAGAGAGGCAACCCTGCCCTCCCTCCTGCCTCGACTGCGTTTCCTCACGGCAAGCCCTGGCTCTTCCGTTTCTGACTTCAAGTCCTTGGTATGTACGAAATTCTTGCCCCTCCTTTGGCTGCCCTGCCCGTCTCTCTGGCCGCAGTTTTGAGTTTTGTACCCTGATTCCTACCCTTTTATGTCTGCCTTTCTTGGGCCTTCAGCACACTCTGTCAAAATTAATTTGACACCAAGCTGGCTTTCTCTAGAAAGTCTGGGAAACTTCTAAGCACGAGAGCAAGATTCATGTGGGAAGAATTACCACAGCCCTTTCCTTGGGGCAGTCCTGAGATTAGAATCCGCTGTCTCCAGTGACAAGCCACTAAAGAAAGAAGCTATTTATCAAGGCTCAGGTGGGTAGAAATACCTTGCTCGAATTCTGGACGGCAGCGTCCAGCACGTCACCTGATTTCCTGGCTCTGTTCTGTTACTTTGAAGGGACGCCGTCTTCAAACCACAAACAGACTTCCATCATCTCCAGAGCCTGCCTCTCCGTACACCTTTGCTCTGCTTGGAGAAGTTCTTCATTTACTTCTGGAATCAGGTGAGGGGTTGGACATTGGGTTCAATTATTACACGGACCTTTATTCTCTCTGTAGGAGCCTTTTGGGGGCGGGAAGATGGGTTTCTGCCACCTTTCTTACTTGGGACAAAATACACTGTTTCCTGCTCTTAATTCACATCTGCAGTTGATCTTGGAATTGGTCATAGTTCTATGTGTGGCCAGTACATTGAGTGCAATTCCAGACTCCAGAACAAAACAATCCGTTTCTCTGTTTTCTCAAAATGCTTAGAGGCCTCAACCCTCACCCCGCCTCCCCCAAACACTGCCCTTCTTTCTGTGATACTGGGATGATGTCTCCCCAGTGCATTTTTGCCTTCAGCAGCTGCTGGATCTGTGCCAGCACACCTCACCTTCTGGTCCAGGAACCGCAAGGCACAAGGAGCCGGCCAAGCTGGGAAGACATCACAGAAGTCAGTCCTGGTCGCCCATCTGCTGCCAGATTTCTTAGTAAGGAAGATAGTTTCTGCCCAGACAGCAACATAATCTTTCCCCCAATCCCTGGCACAGAGGCTGGGCCACCGTTGTCAACCTGCTCTGAGAACACATTTAATATATGCTGTGTCACTGGTGAATCCTTGTGGAATCCTGTTGGGCTCTGAGAGAGCACAGAACGCCAGCATCGCAAAGGGGCAGGTCTAAGCCTTCACACAGTGCAATTTTGATTCACATCAACTAAAATAAAATTTACCACGTGTCATCAATCATAATGCTGGCTGGCTTTTCTATATGACTCTGCGGGTTCATGCTCTTTTACTATTTGTTTATTTGCGGCTGCACGGGGTCTTCTCTGCTGCACGCGGGCTTTCCCCAGCTGCGGTGGGCAGGGCTTTACTCCTCCTTGCGGGGCTTGGGCTTCTCACGGTGGTCGCTTCTCTAGTTGCGGAGCACAGGCTCTGGGGCGAGTGGGCTTCAGCAGTTGCTGCACAGGCTTGGTTGTTCTGAGGCATGTGGGATCTTCCAGGGCCAGGGATCACACCCGTGTCCCCTGCATTGGCAGGCAGATTATTTTCAGGGGGAGGGAGATTCCTAACCACTGGGCCACTAGGGAAGTCCCCACATGCTGTCATTTTTATTTTGGTTTTTATAATAATCTGTGAAGAACATAAATGGAGTATTGCTGTTACTCCAACTGAGAAGCCAGAAACTTAGCATGCCCAAGGTCACACAGCTACTGAATGGCAAAACTGGGATGGAATCTGCATCAGAGCTTGCTCTTCAGCACTTCATCTCTTTACGACCCAGGGCTGCAGCAGCAGCCTCAGTGGCGGCACAAAAGGGGACTTCGAGACTGCCCACTGCCCTGAGCCCCCACAGGCCCTAGTAGTTGGGTGTGTGGCTCTTGAGAATGTTCTCCGAGATCCTAAGGACAGGACTAAGTGGAGGCTTGTGTCAGAGGAAGTGTCCTGGCTAATTGTTCCCCATCCCTGGTGATGGGTATCATTTTCTTAAATCTATAAATTGGTTAGGTTAAGACTATAACAGAGGAAGAATAATATTTGAAGGCCTTCCCAATTTAGCAAAGAATGAATATTCTCAAACCTGCTGGAGGGCTGACCCAGAAACTCTAGCTTATGGCCACGTTTCCCATACACATATGTAAGAAGATGTACATGAGTTCAACCCGCTTAACATAGTTGTCAAAGTACTGATGATTTTGTAAACTTAATGGCTGCCAAGGTTATGTTTGATCAATTCATTCAATTCCATAAACATTTACTGAACACTTTCTGTGTTTGGAATGCCTATGGACAGACACATGGCTCAGGGCGGTACCAAGGCAACCTCTATCAACAGGACCCCAGAACCTGCCTAACAGGCCCGGAACGATTGAACTATGGAAATCAAATTAAAAAGAACCCTAGCTTTGGGAGTTTCTAACCAAACTGAATGTTTTCGGAGCAGTGACTGGCGATCAGAATGTCCTATTTTGGACCTCATTTTACCAAGCAGGTCATATCCTGTTTCTTCACGATTCCATCATCCTAGCGCCAGCTCAGCCAAAATGAGTTGACATAGCATCCAGGAAGTGCTGGAATCTGGCCAGAGCTGAGGCAGAGATCACAATTTCTCATTCAGGGCTCATCCCACAAGCATTTATTAAATGCCTACTATGTGCAAGGCAAAGTGGTGGATACAGCGGTAAACATGGCCAGGCGGCCCCCACCTCCAGGTCCTTTGTAGTGAGCAGGTCGCAATAGTCTGTTCTCATAACTGTCGTGGGGAGTGAGCTAACTGGGCCGATGTCAGAAGAACGGCATTAGTGAAAGAAAACGGCCAGAACAATGTGACAGGTCACGGAACCAGCGGCTGGAGCCCAGCCTGGTGTGCAGCGACTGGGAACAGAGAGGCTATTCGGGAACAAAGGAGTTGAGCAAACCACGATTCCCAGAGGCAGAAAGGCAAACAGACTAGGCTTTCTGAAAATGGGTGCTATGACCACAAACCAAGAGTTTCACGCTAATTTCCGGACGCCACCTACACATATTGGTATTGGCATCAGCACTGTATTGGAGTAGGGACAACATCTCACAGGAAATACGAGTTTCAAATGTTATTCGGTTCAACAAAAATAAAACTTCTTTAATCTACTACCAGAAAAGATTATTAAGCAAATTCAGCTATAGTTCTCAAAAACTTCACTTGTACACAACATAAACAGATAATAGGTTCTCACTGAGAAATTACCAAATTTTTCTTTGTGTCTTTGTTTCTTTTTCTTTTTGGCTGTGCCCCAATGCTTGTAGGATCTAGGCTTATGGGATCTCGGTTCCTCAACCAGGGCCAAGGCTGGAAACTGGGTCCCTGGAATTCTCTGCATGTGTGTTTCCAGCTGTGTTACAGTGGGGCCTGCACATGTAGTAAGTGCTATATATGTTTTATTGTTTAGTCACTCAGCTGTGTCTGACTCTTTGTGACCCCATGGACTGTAGCCCACCAGGCCACTCTGTCGATGGGATTTCCCAGGCAAGATATTGGAGTGGATTACCATTTCCTTCTCCAGGGGATCTTCCCAACCCAGGGATCAAACACACATCTCCTGCATTGGCAGATGGGTTCTTTACCACTGAGTCACAAGAGAAGCCCTCAGATACACGTTAACTATATTATTATTATTAAGTCACTCTGTTATACTCCAAGTCAGAAAAATACTTAGCCTATCCCCTCTTTTGTCCATGGTCCTAGAGGTACTTTGGGGTGAACATCTACTTATTGCATAATCTTTTAAGAAATTTCTTTTTATCCTTGAGACAGTGTCCACAAATTTTATCTGGCACTTTGCGTACTGCTGAGGCACAGGAAATTCCTTCCCTAATACAATATTTTCAGACCACCAAGTCCTGGGAGGTGACAGCTGTAATAAATCTCGTGAGCTCTTCGGTCAGCAGCCACTTCTTAATGGAAAGGTCTATTTCTGACCCTCAGTTACAAATGTCAAAGGCAGACCTTTCCCTCCCCTCAGGCTCCCTTCCCACTCTGCTGTCTTCGGCCACACTTTCTGGTCCTGCAGCTTGCCCCCTGGTTGATAAGTGAGTGCTGCTGGGATGTGACTTGGGGGCACGGAAAGGTCCTTGGACCTAAAATATCTTCTGCCCTGTGGGCTGGGCATCTCATCATCAGTATTGTTCTCTAAAGTCTGAGCAAAGGGGCTTCCCCTCCAAATCCAGGACTATAAATGTGCCTCTGAATTAGGACTTGTTAACAGCAGTCCCAAAATAAACCACCCATATGGGGAGGGGGCATTAACTCATTACCTTCCCAAGCTCTAGGAGTAGGAGACCAAGGCTGAAGATGTCTTCAGGAAAGGCACAAACCTGGGCCTGCAGACCAATCTGCAATGATCCACGTGTTTCAGGTTATACTTGTGGTGTCCTGAAGTTGTTTTTTAGTGACTTGCCAATATTTTAAAACCAGGATACTTTATAATGGTTCTTGAGAAATAAAAACTTTAAAATAAATGCTTTAGCAATCTTGTCCTGCACCCCACAAAATAACAGGAGTCTCAGGGATTCCCTGCCAGTTTACCCACCACCCAGTGAGCCTGAGTTTAAAGTCAGAAAGCAAAAAAAAAAAAGTCAGAAAGCAGGCCTGGGCACCTGGGACTCATCTGTTTGTTCTGTTTCATTCCAAATATTTCTATTAACTCTACAAATACAAAAACCAAAACAGAAATACAAAAGATGAAAAAACAGAGATGACACAAAGTAACCTAAATGGTCCTTGTCTTGAGAAAACTTAGGGATTTATTGAAATAATAATAAATCATAAAATTATAATATTGTAATATAAATTATATAATTTATAAATTATAATAAAATATAGATGTCAAACTTCAAATAAGGATATAATACTTATACATAAAAGCATTTTATGTTTTCACTTCCCTCATCTCTTGAGATAACATTTGCTTCTGTTGAGTCCAGTACTTACCTCCCAAGTCTGTCTCCAACTAGACCCAACTCCTTAAGGCCAGAGGCTGTTCTAATTGTGCCCTCCACACCAAGAGCAGAAAGTGCTCAATAAATATTAGGTGGGAACACCTGATACCCTGCTACTGAAATATCCTGGTTTTAAAATATTGACAAGTCACTGGAAAAAAATAAATAAATAAAACCTTTCAAATACTTGAGACTAGACCCAACAGTACATGACTGTAGTTCATGAACAAATGGCAAATAAAACTTTTAAAATAGTGGTGACAAGAAAAATAATGACTTTATCTACTCTGTCATTTTACGTGTATTATTTATTTCTTTACCATAAAAAACAGATAATGCCTGTGGTTAAACATTCAAAAACATATAAGCATATAGAGTAAAAAAGTGAAAGCTTATATTTTTATTTTCCTCTCCCAACCCCTCCCCAGCTGCTGCCCCCAATTCCGAGTTTGGGATGTATTCTTCCTGATCTAAGTGACTAGGCAGACATATCTCCAAGCCTATTCGTATATGTCAGGTTAACCCCATTTTACAGATGAGGAAACTGCAGCACAGAAGGGTTGAAGCATTCATCCAAGATCACTGAGGGAGATGCCAATCCAGATCCTCTGATTCCTAAATCAGCGCATTCCTTGCGCTACGCCCCGTAGCTAACATTCATGGATGAAGAAACCGAGGCTTAGAGGGTCCCTGAGCAGTCAGAACCACATGGTTCACAGTCCAATTTAGGAGAAGCAGGGATAACTGGGCTTGCACGGGAGGCTGCGTGATGGAGAGGGCCCTGACCAACGTGGAATCGAGGTCAGGCTTGACCATCTCCCAGCCCAGCAAACGCCCCAGTGTGGGGCGCAGGGCTCGCCCACGCCGCTCGGGTACCGGCGCCACCCAACCCCTTGGCGCCCCTCGCGGCCGCTCCGCCTGGGCTGGCGCAGCGCTCGCACCGCCCACTCAGAGCCGGTCGGGAGACCCGGGTCCCGGAGACCCGAGCCCCAGCCGGGTCGAGGGACAGCCCTGGCGCGATGGCTCCCTCGGAACCCGGCTGGGACCTCCTCGGCCTCGGCCCCTGGAGCGGTCGGCAGGTGCCGGGCGGGAGCCGCCAAGGCCCGCAGCCCAGGGTGGGTGGCCCTGGCGGGCTGGGGACTCGGGGGCCGCCGGGGGGCTGCCGCTGGGCGCGTGGCGGGCGGGCTGGCGGGGCCGGGGCGGGGCGGGGCGGGGGCGGAGCCGCGGCCGGAGGCGGCCGTAGCCGGGCTCAGGGGCCGCAGTGGCTGCCGCGGAGCGAGGCTGCCTGGAGGGAGCGCCCGGGCGCAGAGGGGTTAGCTGGCCGCCGGGGCCGCGCAGAGCAGGTACAGATCTTCCCTGGGACCCCTGGCCCCGGTCGCCCTCTCTCCCCCGTCTGGTTAGACCATCCGCCCCGCGCCCCCGCGCCGTCCGTGTTCTTCGAGCCCCGCGGTCGCGCCCCAGCCACGACCCCGGCCCCAGTTCTTATAGCCTCGGAAGATCTTCCAGTCCCTGGGGTCCAGTTCCTGGGGAGGGGGCTCTGATCCCTTGGAACGCTGGGCCCATCACTCGGACGAAGAATCAGCCAAAATTCCTACACAGAATAAAACTGGAAAACACACCCAGGAGCTCCCGGCACGCGCCGGGCACCTCCTTGCCCTTCCCCTCTGGAAAGGTATTTCTGGATGATGCGTTCCTCCCCCATCCCCCCAACCCTGTCATCCGCTTCCGTCCTGGGTTGGGGGACACAGACGCTGGGAGGGTTACAAGTGGGTGCCCCGAATCCAGCTCAGCCTGACGACTAGAAAGGCAGGACACCTGTTGGGATGGGCCCCCAGGACCCAGGAGTGGCACAAGGAGGACCAAGGAGTTCTTGCCCAAGACAGGGACTCTGCAGCCAGCCCTGGAGCCCTGGACCCAACCCTGCCCCTCAGCGCCACTGTTCCCCAGAGGTAGGTCTCTTGGGGTTAGTGAAGCGGTTAGTTCTGCCCAGGTCACTCCTCCTTGATCTCCACTGGCCAGTGTGGAGTTGTGGCAGGGAGGAGCCCAGGTTTGTCTAGACCAGTGTCAGCCGGGCCCAAGAATGGCCAGTGCTGTCTGACCTCTCCTTTCTTCACTCTGGCCAGTGAGGCTCACCAGATGAGAAACGGAAAACATGAAAAGACTGAAAACCACAAATGTGTATCTGTTTCTGCAGCGTGTGTGTGTGCCTGTGTGTGCGTGTGTCGGCCCCCTGCCCAGCTATGCGGGGGGTGGGGTAGGACTTTTCCAGAGAGGGAGCCAGGCCTGGCCCTGGCCCCAGGAGCTCACGTCACCCCACCCCCCACCCCTCACTTCTCCAGGGAGCTGCCAAAGCCAAACCCAGCTCAGGACAGGATTATGTGTACTGGGTAGACCCATAGAGAGAGACAGCTAGACACAGGCCTGGGGTAGCAGAGAGAAGCAGAGGCAGAGGGAGTGGAGAGGGGACCCAGCAGCAAGAAGTGGCAGTGACCAGCCTCCCATCTCCTCTTCAACCACCAGGAAGGGAGTCAGGCTGAAAGCTGAAGGTTTGGGTGGAATGTTGGCCCTTCTCTGGAGCCCCTACCCGCCTCCTCATCAGGGCGGAGTTGCTGACCTCAGTGGTCAGCCCAGCCAAGGGAAGGAGCAGCCATCAGCAACCCTCTTCACGACCCCAAGTAGCTGAGGAGACCGTTCGGGCACAGGCCCCGCCACTGTGATCCTTCTCTTAACGTCCCAAGTCCCAAGCGCTGGGGTCTCAGGGAGGTGAGGGGGAATGGATTTGCTACGTCCAAGCACATTCCTGCCCTTCCCTCTGTCATTTTCCTGCCCCTGAGCTGGCCCACCTCGGCATTAGCTCCTTGGATTCCTCTCCCGGGTGCCTTTCAGATCCAACAGAAACATTTTTTTTTTTTTTTTCCTGGAAAGCAGAGCTCAGAGCAGCATGAAGAGTGGGGGTGGGAAGGGTTCATTGTGAAGGGACTGGAGGGCCAGGGGGAGCCATGGGAGAGCCAGGCTTAGACCAGGGGAGGGTTCCAAGCTCCACTTCTCCAGTGATCAAGCTGAGACTTCAGGATGGACTTCAGGCTCTTCCGAAGATAGACCCATGAGTGACTGGGGACCAATAGCCTCTCTAGCTGTATCTCCCCTCCCCAGCTTCCCCCAGCCATCAGAGTCTTGCCTGAAGGAAGGCCTCATTGATCCAATGCCGGAGGCTGGCCCCTAGAGGGAAGTTAAATATCACTGGGGAAAATCACCTGCTTCTCTAGAGATAAACCATCAGCCCATTTAGTTTATCCCTTGGCTGAAAAGTTTTGAGACAGGCACAGTTGTGTCTGAGTGTTCCAGAAGGAGCTTATTAGGTAAGAAGGCAAGAAAAGGCTGAGAAGCAGGTGGGAATGGAAAGCCCAGGGGGCTTCCAGTCAGCAGCTCAGAGAGGATGTCTGAAAAGTCTTCACTGAGCCTCCCTCCTCAACCCTCTTAAGAAAGATGCGTGTGTCTGAGCTGGCCTAGAGACAGTCACTGGTTAGGACACAGGAGCTGAGAAGTTCCTGAAGCTGAGGGAGGGGACTGCGCCTGAGCTGGGAGGCTGAGGGCAGACCTCCACCCCTTCAGCTTGGGTAGATGGACAAAGGCAGTGCTCCTTTTCCCTCTCACCTTTAGGATCATTAAGGGATGGACCAATCTTCACCCCTCCATTCTCACTCTGAGTTGTCCTTCTGAGAAGTCATCCCTCCCAATCCCCAGCTTTCCGGAGACTGGACCAGGCTTGGGTCCTTACAGAGCGCAACCCCCACCCGAAGCCCAGATGCCACAGTAGAGTGTTTACTTCCGGTCCCCTCCCCCCTGGGCCCAGGGCCATCAAGGGAGGAGCAATGGACAAGTGGGCGGGCAGGTAAGTGGTAGGGGGCCAGGGTGGAGGGAATGACTGACTCTTAGTATGTAGAAGTGAGGGAAAGGACCTCTCTGGGAGGGGCCGGGGGACGTGGTGAGTAACTTCTGCTTTCTGAGAAGTTGGTATCAGGATGTGGGGAGCCAGCTGGGGGCGAGGCGTCATGTAACACCTCCTCAGGCTCCTGTCTGATACCTTCGCGCCTGCTTTTGGTTTGCAGGCCCCGGTTGTGTCTGATGCTGCTTCTGTCCCTCCCTCAGCTCTGCCTGGATCAGGAGGTGAGCCAGGGACTAGAGGTTACCATCCTTTCATCTCTCTGTCTCCCCACTACCCACTATCTCCAGACCACATTTGCATTTTCTGCAGCTTCTGATAAGCCCTGGCCCCTTTCTCTCACACTTGGCCCTCCAGCCTCTCCAACTCCCTAACTCCTTGCCAAATCACTTTAAGTCCCACCTCTGCTACTGAATATGACCTTGGGTCAGTAACAACTGCCCCAAACCTCAGCATGGACTAGATTTTCTGTACAGTTCCCTCGAAAATCATTCTAATTTTGTCTGAACATTTTGTCTACCTAGGTGTTGTCTGGACACTCTCTTCAGACACCCTCCGAGGAGAGCCAAGGCCCTGAAGGGGTCTGGGGTCCTTGGGACCAGTGGGCCTCTTGCTCCCAGCCCTGTGGGGTTGGGGTACAGCGCCGGAGCCGGACATGTCAGCTCCCTACAATTCAACTCCACCAGGGCCTGCCCCTTCCACCCCGGCCCCCAAGACATCCAGAAGCCCTGCTTCCCCGGGGTCAAGGCACCAGACCGCAGACTTCCCGAGAAACCCTTCCCCTATACAGGCCACCGCCTCGAGGAAGAGGTGGCCCTCTTCGAGGTCCTGCTTCTCAATCAGGGAGAGAGGAGGCTCCGGAGACTCAAGGAGCCAGGAGGTGAGGGGTGGGGCTTTGAGGTAGGGGTGGTACCTTGAGGTAGAGGCGGGGCTTGGGATGAAGGAAAGGGCAGCAAAGGATCCAGGGCTTAGAAAGGCTTCTCTGGTGCTAGGAAGTAGGATGGGGAGGCCGGGTCAGGGATGGCCAGCGCTGTGACTCCACGTCTGCAACACCTTCTCAGGTCCCGGGTTCGAGACCCCATCAAGCCAGGAATGTTTGGCTATGGGAGGGTGCCTTTTGCTTTGCCGCTCCATCGGAACCGCAGGCATCCCCGAAGACCACCCAGATCTGAACTTTCTCAAACCTCAGATCTTCCATCCCTGACTCTGAGAACAGAGCCACCTTCCACAAACCACACCCAGAAAACAGAACTGTCTCCTACAGAATCTTCTGCCCACACCCTCCCACCCCAAGTAGAACCAAGCCCCGAAGCTGCTCAGACAGCAGTGCCCTCTAGAGCCAGGCCTGCCCCAACAGGGCCACACCCCAGAGCCCAGGCCTCTGGCACAGAGCCCTCCTTTCATTCCCCATCCCCAGGAGAAGGTAGCTCCTTTCACCTGTCCCTTCAGCCAAGAAGGGCAAGTTCCCAGGGTTGGGCCAGTCCCAGGCTGGCAGACAGACACCCTAATCCTTTCCTTTCTGTGCCTTGGGGCCGAGGCCAGCAGAGCCGGGAGCAGTGGAGACCTGGGGGGCATCTCCACGGGTCCCTCACAGAGTCTGCCCCTCCCCAGCCAGATGGCTGGCTGCCTCTGCTGAGCTCTGGCCCCAACTCCAGCCCACTCTGGAGCCTCTTTGCTCCCAGTAGCCCTGTCCCAAGATGTTCTGGGGAGAGTGAACAGCTGAGAGCCTGCAGCCAAGCGGTGAGTTCCTTTTTTGACCCCTCACAGACTTCCAATTCTGCTTCTCTAACCCCAAGTCTGGGTCCTTAGCCCGTCAGATCTGGACCTGAGGGAGAAGGGCCTTGGCATCCGACCTCTTCAGGGCAGGGGGCTTGGAGCTCTTCCCTACACCTGACCTTCCTCTCTACCCCCCAAATCCAGCCCTGACCCACACCCCCATTTTCCTCCCCAGCTTTGACTCCTCTGTATCCCCCACCTCAGCCCTGCCCCCCTGAGCAGCCAGACCCCCGGGCCCTGCAGTGTGCAGCCTTTGACTCCCAGGAGTTCATGGGCCAACTGTACCAGTGGGAGCCCTTCACGGAAGGTGAGGTTTCTAGCCATCCTGGGGACAGGGGGGCTGAAGGTTGGGGGGTGACGGGGAAGGAGACTCAGCCCTCTCTGTCTCCTCTGTAGGCTCTTGTGTTTCCCCTGCATCATCGTCTTCCTTATTTCCAACGGGGGTGAAGACAGAACAGGCCCAGAGAGGGGTGGGGGTTTCAGACAGGGCCCCTGCTGTCAGATGTGGTGGATGGTCAGCCGAGGAGTCGGGCTGGGAGAGGGCTGCATTCAGAGGTGCTCTTCAGCGGACCTCCTCTGGGAAGAAACCCATCCAGGAGGTGGAGTGGACACGATAGGGGCCGGGCGTGGGCAGAGAGATCCTGTCCAGTGGTGACAGGCAGCTGGGGGTGTGCCACTGGCCCTGGACCATGTTACATCACTCTGTCCCAAGCTACCACCCTTTGGGTTTTAGGCCTGTGTCACTTTGATACTAAGATAAGCCCTCCTGAGCTCTGAACTCCCATAATCATAGTTTTAGGTATCTCTTCAGAGTTGCCCGCTCTTTCCTGGTCTCAGTGATCCCAGCTGATCTGACTTGAGTTTTGTGTGACCCTCAAACTGACCTTTCAGAATTGTTGCATTGCCTTTGACGACAGGGCCCCCAGCAACCTCAGGATGCCTTATTGCCAGCATAAGGGCTGTTCTCAGGGTCCTGGAGTCTTTCCCAACTGACCTCCCGCCAGGGAACCTAGCTAACCACCCTTCTACCCCGTCTCTTAGTTCAGGGTTCTCAGCGCTGTGAGCTGAACTGCCGTCCCCGTGGCTTCCGCTTCTATGTCCGTCACACCCAAAAGGTCCAGGACGGGACCCTGTGTCAGCCCGGAGCCCTGGACATCTGTGTGGCTGGACGCTGTCTGGTGAGGGAAGAGGGGGAACATGCATGGGGAGAGGGGCAGCGTTAGTAACTACTACACACACACCGAGAGAGCCTCCTTGTTCATTATCACAATGACGAAACACCAGGCAGAGATGGCAAAGAGGAGGGTTCTTACCTGCCAAGTGAGGCTGAGCAAAAGATGTGAATAGCGGGAAAGACCCCCCTGGGCCCGTCCAAGCTTCCTGGAGGCTAGCTGGGAATGGGGGTGCTGACAAAGAAACAGTCTCACTTGTACAGCAAAGGTCGAGACCCGTGGTGAGCTGAAGGCTCCAAGAAGCCCAGGCCAGGGTGTGAAGTGATGTCTGGCTTCCAGCAGCCTCTGCCTCACTCTGCTTTCCCCAAGAGCCCTGGCTGTGATGGCATCCTCGGCTCTGGCCGGCATCCAGATGGCTGTGGCGTCTGTGGGGGTGATGATTCTACCTGTCGCCTCGTCTCGGGGAACCTCACCGAGCGGGGTGGCCCTCTGGGTTATCAGAAGATCTTATCCATTCCTGCCGGGGCCTCCCGACTCCAGATCGCCCAGCTCCGGCCCAGCTCCAACTACCTTGGTGCGTCCCTGAGCTCCCCCGTCTTAGGTCCCCACTCCATCCCTGGTCAGTTGGTTCTGCCCGGCACACCCCCATTCAGCACAGGAAATGAGCCACCAGTGAAGTCAGGGCTCCCCTCCCTCTCCTTCCCAGGTGGGGGCAACAAGGAAGCCACAGGAGCATGGGGGAGTGTGCAGGTTGGGGGGTGGGGGCGGCATGTGGGTTCCCCGCCAGCAGGGAAGTGAGAGGAGAGGAGGACAGGATGGCCTCACGTGTCCTGATCTGCCATCTCCAGCACTTCGAGGTCCTGGGGGCCGGTCCATCATCAATGGAAACTGGGCTGTGGATCCCCCTGGGTCCTATACCGCCGGCGGGACTGTCTTCCGGTACAACCGTCCTCCCCGGGAGGAGGGCACTGGGGAGAGTCTGTCCGCAGAAGGCCCCACCACCCAGCCCGTGGATGTCTACGTGAGCGAGGGGCCTGGGCCTGGGGAGGCCGCACCGCTGCGGGAGGCCTTTCCTCTGAGGGGAACCTGCGGGTCTCAGGATGGGCAGAAGGCTGGCAGATGCCCCCTGGCCACCCCCGAACATTCATTACCTTCTCTTTCTCTCCCCAGATGATCTTTCAGGAGGAAAACCCAGGTGTTTTCTATCAGTATGTCATCTCTTCACCTCCCCCGAACCTTGAGAACCCCACTCCAGAGCCTCATGTTCCTCAACTCCAGCCTGGTAAGACCTTGACCCCCAGACTTAGAAGGAGATGGGGTGAAGCTGAGCGTGAGGAGGCCCATCTGATTTGTCTACTCAACTCTCTCCGCACAGAGATTTTGAGGGTAGAGCCCCCTCCTGTTTCAGCGCCCCGCCCTGCCCGCACCCCAGGCACCCTCCAGCGGCAGGTGAGGATCCCCCAGATGCCCGCCCCACCCCCTCCCAGGACACCCATGGGGTCTCCAGCCGGATACTGGAAACGAGTGGGACACTCAGAGTGCTCGGCATCCTGTGGGAAAGGTGAGACTTCACACACCAGCCCCCTTGGCCCATATTCCCGGCTTGGCACTCCTGATCCCCTGCCCTGGGTGTGCATCACACCTTGACTCTGTGCCAACTCAGACTTCAGTGCCTGGGACCCACTGACACTGGATGCCGAGCCATCCCACCTCCCCGGGCTCCCCTTTATCCCCCTTCAGGTGTTTGGCGCCCCATCTTCCTCTGCGTTTCTCGAGAGTCAGGAGACGAGCTGGATGAACGCAGCTGTGCCATGGGTGCCAGGCCCCCAGCCTCCCAGGAGCCCTGCCACGGCCCCCCATGCCCACCATAGTGAGTGTGCCCCATGGGAGGGCTAGGGTCCTAGGGACACAACAGTTGCACCCGTAGGATCTCACTTGGACTCTGCACTCAATACAGGGTCTCCTGGCTGCATTCTCTTAGTTTCTTACACAACTGAGGATGTGTGTGGTGTGTGTGTATGTGTGTTAGTCGCTTAGTCCTGTCCAACTCTTTTTGACCCCATTGGCTGTAGCCAATCAGTCCATGGGATTTCCCAGGCAAGAATACTGGAGTGGGTTGCCATTCCCTTCTCCCGGAGGATCATCCTGACCTGGGGATCGAACCTTCATCTCCTGCACTGCAGGCAGAGTCTTTACCATCTGATCCACCGCAAGACAACCCTGAGCCCCACAAGGGATCCCAGACTCCAAATGTTAAATAAGCCCACTCGCCTCTGACAGGTCCCCACTCCCAGTCTGTTGTCCCCTTTCCTGAACATGGCAGCCACACATATCTCTGTTTTTGCCATCTGTGTCTCTGTCCCTTCCCCCCCTCTGCCCACAGCTGGGAGGCCGGTGAGTGGACGTCCTGCAGCCGTTCATGTGGGCCGGGCACCCAGCACCGTCAGCTACGCTGCCGGCAGGAGTTTGGGGGCGGCGGCTCCTCAGTGCCCCCAGAGCGCTGCGGGCACCTGCCTCGGCCCAACATCACCCAGCCCTGCCAGCTGCGCCTCTGCGGCCATTGGGAGGTTCGCTCGCCCTGGAGCCAGGTGAGTGGCCCCAGGCAAGGAGGCTCTCAGACGGGGAGGATCCTGGAGGTGTGGGCACCCGTGAGCTAGAGCTGTGGTTTTGCCAACTCTGTATTAATCGGCAGAAACTTTTACAAATGAGATCTCATATGAGCCTCCAATGGTAAGGCAGCTAAGACATGCCCTGTACTCAGCCTGCTCCTCAGCCCATGAAGCCCTGTAACCTCTGAGCCAGGCATCAGAGGCCCGTCCTGGTTCAGAAGCCCCAGAGAGGGAAGACGGTGAGGAAGCCAGGGAAGCCCAGCCCTCTGTGCCCCTCGTCCCCTCAGTGCTCTGTGCGATGCGGGCGCGGCCAGAGGAGCCGGCAGGTCCGCTGTGTTGGCAACAACGGGGATGAAGTGAGTGAGCAGGAGTGCGCCTCAGGGCCCCCGCGGCCCCCCAGCAGAGAGGCCTGTGACATGGGGCCCTGCACCACGGCCTGGTTCCACAGCGACTGGAGCTCCAAGGTGGGCCCCCCTCTCTGCTGAGCCCCAACATCCCTAGTGCCCCCCATCTCCCCCGACACCCTCCCAGGTGTCTTCCCAACGCAGTTGCATAAACGTTGACTGGGCAAGCACCTGCTGTGTGCTAGACACTGCCAGTGTTGGGAACTTGGAGAAAAACTTACACTAACGTCCTGAACCCTGCCTGACGAAAGTCCCCCAGGGCATTCCCTAACTCCCGGATCCAGGAGCTGTCTGCCCTTGACCCCCTCCCCTCCCCTCCCCGACGTCACCCCGTCCCCCTTCACACTCTGCTTCCCAACAGTGCTCAGCGGAGTGTGGGACAGGAATCCAGAGACGTTCTGTGGTCTGCCTTGGGAGTGGGGAGGCCCACGGGATGAGCCAGGAGGAAGCAGGGGCAGGAGCCGGTGAGCAGACCTGTGCACCAGGAAGCCGGCCCCCTGACATGCGTGCCTGCAGCCTGGGGCCCTGTGAGGTGTCGTGGTGCTGGTACACTGGGCCCTGGGCGGAGGTGAGCTGAGCGCCTGGGAGGGGCCCGAGGGTGGGATTCCTGGGGCGAGGAGGTAGGAGTCATCCTGCTCTCCCTCCCTGCCTCCTCCGCCAGTGCTCCTCAGAGTGCGGCTCGGGCACGCAGCGTAGAGACGTCATCTGTGTGTCCAAACTGGGGACTGAGTTCAACGTGACTTCTCCGAGCAACTGTTCCCACCTTCCCAGGCCCCCTGCCCTGCAGCCCTGTCAAGGGCAGGACTGCCAGGACCGCTGGTTTTCTACACCCTGGAGTCCGGTGAGTGCCTGGCTCCCCTTCCCTACCCAGTGTGGACTACCAGGAGAGGAGAGGCTTCTCTCCTTGGACATCCCTCTGTGCCCACTAGCTAAGGCCAGGGGCAGTTTAACTTGTCCCCCTGCCTAGACTGGGAGGAGAGGTGGGCCCCTCTGCATGGGGGTTCATAATGCTCCAGGAGAGGCCCCCAACTCCTCCTCTGAGGAGGAGGCCTGGGGTGCAGGAGGAGCCTGGAGCACAGCAGAGGTCTGATTTGATAGCTGGGGTCTCCCCAGTGTTCTCGCTCCTGCCAGGGTGGCGTGCAGACAAGGGAGGTCCAGTGCCTGACTGCCAATCAGACCCTCAGCATCCGATGCCCTCTTCACCTGCGGCCCGCCAGGAAACGATCCTGTAACAGCCAGCCCTGCAGCCAGCGCCCTGGTAAAGAGCTCCCTCTCCCCCATCCCCAGTAGAGCGAGTTAGCTGAAATGTGGGTGGAGATTAGGAAGGACGAGTGGGAGTGGGCAGCATGCCTCCAGCGGGATGGATCTTAGTGACTTCTTGTGCCCAATGGCCTCCTCTGTCCCCAGATGACCAATGCAAGGACAGCTCTCCACACTGCCCCCTGGTGGTGCAGGCCCGGCTCTGCGTCTATCCCTACTACACAGCCACCTGTTGCCGCTCTTGTGCCCATGTCCTGGAGCGGTCTTCCCCAGAGCCTGCCTGAAAAGGGTCCAGGAGACCCTCTCCTTGTGGTTTTCTCATACCACCATCAGTCACCCCTCAATCATCCCACTCTGTATCCTCTGGCTCTCCAGCCTGTCCTGGTCTCACTAGAGACGTCCCCCAGGGTGATGGAAGTTGGCAAGCGATGGACAGTGACCATCAAGATGTGTGGCTGGGTCTGTGCCTGTGTGGGGTGTGACGGTGTGTGTGCACACATGCACCCAAATGTGTATGGGCCCGTACGGATGTGTGTGCGCCCATACATCTGTATCACTTCTCAAAAGGAAGTTACACAGTCCCCCGGGAGGGGATGATGCCTGTTTCCAAGAGAGTTTTCTGGGATGAGAGGAAAGCAAGTTTGCAGCTCTTTGGGAATCCGAGCTACTCAGAGTCTGGCCTCCACATTAATCCCAATTTTGTGTCCTAACCCTCATTTCTCCTGTTCAGGCCATGTATCATGTAAACCATCCTTCTGTCCTCTGACTCCTCCCTTTACCTAGTTTCTATCCCTCCCTCTCATAGCTAATGAGGGGTGGGGGTGAGCGAGTGCCTTCCAGGAAGAGACTGTCTCCCAGAGCAGAGACCAGCTGGGCAGAGGATGGAAAAGAGCAAGTTTAGAATAAGACATCCTAGCCCCTGCTTCTGCTCCCCACCTCCTAAAATGGTTCCTACTCCAGAACTAATTTATTTTTATTAAAGATAATTATGACAAATGAGAAACAGGCTCTTCATTGTCCTCATGGGAATCCAGCTGTATAGGCCACCTAAGCAAGCTGTGTGAGATGAGAATGAAGGGTGGGAAGGGGAACAGCGCTTGGAGCCCAGATGGAGAGAGTCTGGGCGCAGAATGCCTAATGAAGGAGCCCCAGTCACCTGAGACCCGAATGAAGCCTTGGTCAGAGGCAGAGGGTCCTGGGGGATCGCAGGCCCTGCAGGTTGGTCATCCACCACTAGAGGTCACCACTCCCCCCAGCTTAGCTACAGAGTTGGGCACTTGGGTCCAAAACAGACACTACTCGGTCTATGGTGGGTTTCTCGGTAGGCTGGGTCCTTCTGTAAAGTCTCTTGGAATCTAGTAGCACTTTTTTTCCATCTGGGACTGAGCTGAATGACAGCTGCCTTTTCAGGGGTCCTTTTTCCTGTTCTCTTTCCTTGGCCCTGACTTCCTGCCCCTCTCATCTTTTCTGCTATTACCCATTTTCCTATTAAGCTCTTGGTTTGTTGCTTTTTATAGAGTGGGAGGAAGGGAAATGATTCCCACCAACCCCCCAACCCCGCACCCCCCGCCCCCAGCAGAAAGGGCTGGAGGAGGAGGAGCCTGGCCTGGCTCTACGGGACTTGGGGGTGGAGTCGAGGGTGGAGCCAAGGCAGTACTGGATGTCCAGCCAAAGACATTCTTCAGAGATGTCTCATCCTGGTCTCCTCCCAACCCAACGCCCATGTCCACTCTCAAGGTAAATAGTTTGTTGGAGGTGGTGTGAGCGTGGACAGCCTTTTCCATAACACAAATCCTTTCCCCAACCCCACCCCTACAATTCTGAGTCCTGATCACCACTTGTAGAAGCCACACTTCTGGGGGAGGGGTCCCCATGTCTAGGAAAGAGGGAAGTGCAATAGAATCGAGCTTCTCTCCCCATCAGGAGGACCCCTCTCCCATTCCTTCACCTCCACAAGTCTGGTAAGATCGTAAAGGCCTGCAGAAACAGCTAAACTCAGTGACTACTGTCTTGAGCATGTACACCTAGACACAGCCAGACCCTGGGAAGGACCCCAGAGCTACCCGAGGGGACAGGACTTCTCCATTCTGGCAGCTCCCTCATGTCATTCTGTTGCCTTGGGAATCAGGCTTTCTTTAGGCTGAGAAGGAATACCACAGGTACCATCTCAGGACAGTGTACCAGGAAGGAGGCAGAAGAAAATGGGGGGAAAGGAAAATGAAACTGACTCCTCCAGGGTGGGAAATGCAGAACGAGGTACCCAGGGGGCCCAGTCTCGGTGTCTCTGCAGCCATCAGACGGCTCCTCTTTGGTGAACCTCTGAGGGGATCACAGATGTGGGGGCACCAGGGGAGTAGGACCTGAGCCAGCCCTGCAGACACTGAAGGCTGAAGGCGGAGTCCTGAGACCAAGGGAGGGTGTGGTGAAGAGCTGGGGCCCTCCCAGTGATTCCTGGAAGCTGAAGGCTGGGCGGTGGCCCCAGTTCAGCTGACTTCCCCGAAGTTCCTCCTCCCTCTTAGGGCCTCTCAGGACTGTTGCTGGGCAGGTTTGGAGTTTGGCCTTAGCCTGAGAACCAATCACAGGTGGGGAATGCAGCCACAGCCCCTCTTAAGGCTCCCCCAGCTTCAACACCTCCCTTCCCTGATAGCCCCTAGCTCCCTCACAGCCTTCAGCCTCTGACTTCTCAGGATGTGGGCTTTCATCTGGGGGGTTACCCCCTTTCCCCTTTCATTTTAAAGCTAGGATTCAGTGCAGCCCCCAAGGATTCTTTCCTCTGGTCACTGAGGTCAGAATGGGAAGGGGAGTCACTGTGAACGTTTTCAGGAAGCGGAAGCTGACCTCAAGCACCCCCTTTTCCCAGCCTCTTTCAGGGGATTACTGTGGCCAGACACCTCTTTGCTGACCGCTGAAACCCTGTGGAGGGGCTTGGGAGAGAGGAAGCTGTAACCCAAGTTCAGAGATGTGGTGCAGGGGCCCTTAGCGTTGCTGCTCTGGGGGGAATTTAGGGAAGGACTCAGAGGAACTAGACCCCTGAGAGTTGAGGTGGGGGTGGGGTGGCGATAGGAACAATCTTGATGAGCAAAAGAGAGATCAAGCGTGCAGAAGGCCAGGAGATTGTTGGGGCTTCTCATTTCTGAGTGTGGGGGAAGATGACTGTGGTTCTAATCCGGGGACTTACAAGTGAACTTCTGAGGTCTCTGTTCAGCTGGCTCAGAATTCCCCCCTCCCCCCTCCCAGCTTCCCCAGGGTAATCACCCACCCAATTACCCTTCAGCCTTCAGACTAAATTTAGCTTCTAGACTTCCCCAACTGGGGGCCTCCCTGCAAGCAGGTGCTCACAGCTGCAGGGGTGGGTCTGAAGAGACCCGTACTTTTCACTGGTCCAGATTCAACCTCTGTGGTAACGAAGAGTGAAGCCCAGAGCAAGGGCCCAGGTGCTGACCCACGTGATGCCATGAGTGTCTCAGAGGGTCTTAAGAAACCCTCTCTCAAGAGCCCTTGAGGCAGGATCTAGACAGACCTGGAGAGCAGAGGGAGGAAAGTGAGAATAAAATGCAAGGAACTGTTAATCCCTTTCCAGATTCCAACCAGATCCTCTTTCATTTTCTGCTTTTCCCTTCTCCCCCGTTTTACAAATAGAGACTTCATTTGAACTTAACACCCTCCCCCACCAGAGTAAACTGAATCAGGAAAACCTCTTCTTAAAGCATGGAGAATCAGGCTAGAGATTATAATTTGGAGGTGGAGTGGGGGTGGGGGTTCCCACATTCCCACCCTCTCTCCTACCAGCATCCCTGAAATCCATCATCTCTGGTGCTGGGAGTCAGCGGGGTGGGGACGTTAGAGCAGAGAGGGGCTTATTTGTCACAGGCAGGTGATGAAGAGATGTCAGCTATAAAGGGTGGGAGGCACCTTCTACAGGAAGTAGAAAGCCTCAGGAAAGTACCTAAGACTAAGTCTGTCAACAAGAGAGATAAACAGTTTGGGTTAACCAAACTAGACAGCACAGATCTTCAATCTGACCTCGGGCTCCTTGACCCTGGAGACTGGGGAAAACTCTAGAGGAGGGTGTTTCATGGCTGAAGTCAGACCCTAGAAAGGATTGGAGGGAGTAACACACCAAATTAGTCCAAAACAAGGTATGCATGAGCCATAGCAGTCAGAACCTAGGGAACCAATCAGCTACGTCAGCTGAAGGGGAGGTGCAGAGATGGCTAGATACTGGAGAGACCAAAGCACTTTTTCAGTGAGCACCAGAGAGCTGTGTTTGAATGTCCTGGCAAAGAATCTCAGTATTGAAGAAATGGGTTCGATTTCAGGAAGGTTCCAGGTTGGAGTTAGGATGTATGCCTATGTGTTGTACTCCTCTGAGCCTTTCCTGAATCTTAAGAGACAGCTCTACACAACCTGGAGGAGGAAAAGAAACAGGGTGAGAGGCTGAGGTTACTCCTAAAAAGAAGGATGTGTGTGTCCCTGGTTTCCCTAGAATAAAAGGCAACGTGGCAAAGACCTTGCCCTTGATGGGAGGGGGCAGAGTTAATCTGCCCTAGGACCAGACCCCTTCTTTCATTTCTTCCTCCCTCCCCTTGCCTTGATTCTTGGTTGCCTGACTCTTTCATGACATCCTGACTCCTTTTTAGCTCAGGCAGAGGAGAGGGCAACCTCTTTCTAAAGTACCAAAAATGTGACTTCCCTGATGGGCCAGTGGTTAAGACTCCACACTTCCAGTGTAGGGGGTGTGGGTTTGATCCCTAGTTGAGGAACAAAGATTCCACATGCTGCAAGGTGTATTAAAAGAATAAACCCAGAGTATAAATATTTCCAATTTTGCAGGCCATCAAGCTCTGCTGCAACCCCTGACTCTGCTGTTGCAGCATAAAAGCAGCCCTGCACAATTTGTAAACAAATGATCATGACTCTGTTTCCTTCAAACTGTATCAAAGCTCAGTTGTGACTCTTTGTGACCCCATAGACTAGCCCACTGGGCTCCTCTGTCCATGGAATTATTCAGGCAAGAATACTGAAGTAGATAGCCATTCCCTTCTCCAGGCGATCTTCCCGACCCAGGGACTGAATCAGCATCTCCTGTGTCTCCTGCATTGCAGGCAGTCTTTACCGTCGGGAGCCACTAGGGAACCCCCCCAAACGTGATTTTACTCAATACTAAGGTCCTATGAGGCGTTTAGTCACCGAGTCGTGTTCGATTTTCTGTGACCCTTTGGACTGTAGCCTACTAGACTCCTCTTCCATGGGATTTTTCAGGCAAGAATACTAGAGTGAGTTGCCATTTCCTCCTCCAGGGGATCGTCTTGACCCAGGGATCAAACCTGCATCTCCTGTGTGTCCGGCGTTGCAGGCAGATTCTTTATTCGCTCAACCACTGCCAAGTCACTTCAGTTGTGCCCGACCCTTTGCAGCCCCATGCACTGTGGCCCACCAGGCCCCTCTGTCCATAGGGTTCCCCAGGCAAGAATACTGGAATGGGTTGCCATTTCTTCCTCCAAGGGATCTGATCCAATCCAGGAATTGAACCCACATCTCTTACGACTCCTGCATTGGCAGGCGGGATCTTGGATCTTTACCAAGAGGGCTGTCCCAAACTTTGACACTGAAATTTTAATTGCATGTAATTTTAAAGTCACAAATTTCTCCCAACCAGTTAAAAAGGCAAAACCTGTTCTTAGCTCTTTTAAAGAATTAATTATTTTTGGCTGCACTGGGTTTTGGTTGCGGCGAGCGGGGGCTCCTCTCCAGTTGCGGTGCAGAGGCTTCTCACTGCGAGGTCTTCTCTTGATGGAAAGCACTGGCTCTAGGAATGCAGGCTCAGCAGTTGCAGCTCAAGGGCTCCAGGGTCTGGACTCAGTAGTTGTGGCGCACAGGCTTATTTGCCCTGAGGCATGTGGGATCTTTCCAGACCAGGGATGGAACTGGTATTCCCTGCACTGCAAGGTGGATTCTTAACCACTGGACTACCAGGGAACAACAAACCAGGGAAGCCCCCCGTTCTTGGCTTTTGACCTACACAGAAATAGGCAATAGGGAAGATTTGGTAGGGCGCTAACCTACCCCTGGGATTTCTGCCATCTGGTTGAACTCCCACAATGCCCAGGCACAGAAAATCCTGTTTGTGTCCCCTCTGCTTCAAAATACAGCTGCAGACTCTTTTAATTTGATCTCCTATTTATTGATACCAGCTTCTTAGTGGTTTCTCCCCGGGGATTCAATGACTTGGACACGGTCAAGAGTTAGTCCTTATGGGACATTTCCCAAAATCCCTTATGTTTGTTTTAAAAGCACTTGTGTGTATTCTTTTTAAAAATTATTTATTTATGGCTATGCTTGGTCTTTGCTGCTGCACAGGCTTCTCATTGCAGTGGCTTCTCTTGCTGCAGCTCCGAAGCTCTAGAACAGAGGCTCAGTAGTCGTGGTGCACGGGATTAGTTGCTCCGCAGCATATAGGATCTTCCCAGATCAGGGATCAAACTCATGTCTCCTGCAGTGGCAGGTGGATTCTCAACCTTGGGACCACTAGGGAAGCCTTTTCTCTTTAAATCTTTGCAGTAATAAGATCGGAAAGACAAATATAGTTTACAGGGGAGAAAATTAAGCCCTGAGACCTAGTATTTTCATCTGTTATTCAATTTCATTCCCACAGAGCACACACTTTATCAAAATAGTTACTGGGCCGCAGTGATCCAAACTTGGATGGGATAAACTGTTTCTGTTTTCAAATGTCTTTCATGATTTTGCTGCATTTCAGGCAAATCCTGTCTAAATTTCATTTTTCAACTTAAAGTTTCAAGGAATTGATTCAAATATATTCAGTGTTTAAGCCCCATGAAATAATTAAATATACATCATCTTTGTGTAAGATACACTGTCATGCAAACATAGGGTTATGTATTACTAATTGAGTCATGTTTTTCCCCCCTAGGACAAACTTTATCAAAGTTGTGTTGATGTGTTCTGTACTTAAAAGCAACTCAGCTGCATTGCTTTTTTAAAAATAACCTACTTCTGGGATTGCTGACCAAATCCTTACTTTGTGCAAGTTTTTTTTTTCACTCAACAGCACTGAGTGACATGGATTGATCATTATGGTTCATGAGGGGGAAAACAGGGTACAGAACCTCTACCCTGTTTCAGATCTGACCCCAATGACCAAGCTTTGAAAGGGGCAAAGCAGCAGGTAGCCAGCCACTCCTCTGCCATTACCAAGCTCCTCTGCAGAGCTGCTCTTCCTTAGAGCTGAAAACAAGCCACCTCATTTCAAAACATGCACACAGACAAAACCTCACGTCATTTCAACATGAAGTTGTTTCCCTGTTTCTGTTTCTCTACTCTGCCTCATGGAGGATTTCTGAGAAATGAAAAAAGTGTCACCTCCCCCAGTGTCAGTCTGCAGTTTTGTTTTTGGCTTAAAAAAAAAAAAGAAAAACCACTGATGAAGAGTAGAGAGGAAAGGAGTATACAACTTGGCCATACAATATTAACCCCAAACTTTACAAAGAGAAATGCCCTTCCCATTACCCTTCAGCCCCACCTTACCTTAGATCTGGGCTTTCATGGCCTAAGAAAATCAACAAAGCAGTGAAACAGCTGCTTCTTGCAGTGGCCCAGCTGTCCCCCCGTCCTGTTCCCACGAGTGTTTCTAAGGGAAAATCCCTACCTAACGCCCCCTACCCATTCCCAAATCTGAACACCTGGGTCATACCAGCCCTGGAGGCCTATGAAACGTGCAGCACAATTTTTGAAACCAGCTTCTCCTACTAAACTGGAAAACAGATTGTTTTTAGGGGCCCAGAATTGAAGGCCTTTCTTAAAGTGGAAACTCATCTAATTAAGGTAGAAATCCAGCAAACAGTTTTTCTTGGCTCTTTCCCAGCACACCTTATTCCAGGATAACCTGAATAAACACAGGCATGTGACCACAGTGGGGGTGGTGAAATTCTGAATGGAATGCAGCTTCAGCTAGCTAGGGGGCTGGGACTGAGACTTCTGGCAGTCTGTGGATTTACACAGGCAGAGAAGCCAAAACAATGAGCTCACGGGCAAGAATGCAGCCTGTGGGGAAGTCTGGGCAGTCAGAGCAAACTGGTTTTTGAGCCAGGATGGGAATAGCTGTAATCGAGTCTCCCACGGGAACAGGATTAGGGAGAGGGGCGCCGTCATTCAGTTTCTTGGGGTCCAGTTAAGTGACTTTTGGGGGCTGTTATTTTCCTTTCCCTATGTGAACCTGAGTGGGTGAAGAGAGCTGGTGAAGATGTGAGTGAACTAACTTAGGTGGTGCTCTGAAGACAACTTGATTCAAAGCAGGTCTGCCAACGCCAGCTCCTACACCAGGATCCAGTCAGCGATGGCTATGATCCTTGGGTTTTGTGTTCAAGACTGCCACTTTTAACAAGATAGAGGAAGCCACCAAGTCTGTCTTCTTTACTTCCCAGATAAACAATCCACTCAGCTGTATGTCATTTACACCAAATTCATACTTCTAAAACCAAAGAGACCTCTCTTTTCTTTTTCTGCCAGTGTTCTCCAATACTTCTACATAAAGCCCTAAATGGAAGCGACTGAAGAGAGCCTGTATTCACTGCCATGCAGGGTGAAGGGGAAGGGAGGCAGGCAGGGAAGATGAAATGAGTAAAAAATTATCTACAAATCTCCTTTCACAGCCTCCACTAGAGGTTCTTTCCCTGTTCTACACTTCTGTGCACGTTTTCTATTCACTTTAAGGTCCAATTTCCAATGTTCCCTGCCTGTCCCAGCCCTTGTTTCACTATATATATTTTACAATACCTTTAAGCACCCTGTGCACTGTACTCTTAATTACTTTCGTCTGTTATCACTTTGACTAGATTGTGAACTCTACCACTGTGCTAGTTGCTTTCTTTCCATGGATTTGTTGTGCATGAATTCTTCAGATGTATGTCCTAAGAACAAGGACATTCTCTTACATAACCACAATTAAAACACTCAAGAAATTTAACATTGATCAGTACTACCTAACATATTGCTTACATTAAAGTTTCTCCAATTGTTCAAGTCCTTTATAGCTTTTTTTCCCTCATCCAGGACCCAAAGTTCACAGTGCATTTGCCTGTGAAGTTTCCAGTGTTCCCTAGGTGTTTTATTTTTAATTCATTCTGTATATAAACGGTTACATCTACTTGCCCCCAACCTCTCACTCCTTCCTCGTCCGTTTTTATTGAGGGGAAGAATTAGTCTTCCTAACTCCAGCATCCTAAAGTAGGCAGTGCCCAGTAAGCAGTCCCCTGCCAGGTGATGGACAAATCTCAAACATCTGGCTGCCTTGAGCTCATTAAATGTTTCAGTTCCAAAACAAAAAGTCCCAATTCACTGCAGTATTGAAACATTCTTAGCAAGGTAACCTAATCCCTAACCAAGGGATGAGGAAGAAAAGGTAAACTGGTAAAAATACAGAAACCCAATGGGAGAAACAAGCCATGGAAATAGATACTTGGAAAGGGTAAAGTCCATAGCAGTACTCTTGGCTCAAACACACTTCACAACAGCCAAGAATTATTTTTCTATACAGGTACAGAAATGAACTGCCAGAGATACCAGGTATAGCTGGGAACAAAAGCCTGCCATACCTATTTTTTTTCCCCCACTTCACAAGAATTACCAGTTAAAGAACATGAAATTCCAAGAGTTCTGTTACATCTGCCTGGAGGCAGATTCCCAACCCCCATCCTTCCACATACTTCACATAACTAAGATAACACTGTAACAACTTTGAAACTAAAGGAGAGTCAAGCTTTCAAATCTTGAAACTGAGAAGCCTTTGAACAGTGTGGGAGGGTTCCAGAAGATAAAGTTCTGTAATCACTGAACAAGTAGGGCCAAAAAGAACTAGGATAAATTAAGACTGACTCAGCTGATCATCTTGAACTCCAGGAATTAATGGTCCGTGCTCTGGGCATTTGGCTGGAGCCATGCTACACACCAGTTGGCAAGTTATTACACTTTAACTTTTATAAAACCCTCCAGCTGTCACAACTGCTTTAAGAACAGTGTTCTGAAACAGTATGAAGAGCTGGTACTCAAATCACAAAACAGGAACTGAAAGAACAAGCCTAGTGGTGTTTAAATGAGTAAGTGTTGACTGACTCCCTCAGTGACTCATATTACTGGTTACCATTTGACCCAAGTTTATAAGGTGTTCAACTAAGGAATATGGCCACAGAAATAGCTTCAAATAGCAACAGAGCAAAGGGAGAAACAATATTGTTCAGCAGAACCTGACATTGATCGTGATTTGAGCTCTCATGTCCTTTGCTAATTCTCCCTGCACACCTCTGTATGAGAGTTCAGTTGTAAAAAAGTTTTCATAAACTACCATCTTCTGGCAGTTAGGCTTCAGAAAGAGGAGCTGCCAGATGTACGTAACACGAAATGGGGGAAGCACAGAATCCGGTTTGCACGATTAGTATTTTGTGGTCAGGGCTTAAAACCAAAATGCAAACTCCGTATTTGCACATTTCCATGGTGACTCCACTCTCTTTCAAGGTAACTGAAATAAAGACAGGACAGTGCTTCTGAAGTTGACTTGCTAATTCACACCTCCTTTTTGGGAGGAAATGGGAAAAGTACTGAAACATTAGTACCAACCACCTTATCAAAATTCTTAACTTTGGATGTTAATTCTTCTAGCTCCTTCAATCATCTCAAAAGGTTGAGTGAGATAGAGTGATACAATAACTGCTATTATGAACCTCCTTACTTTCAAGTTATACCAACATCTGGTGGTTAAAAGAAACCAGGACAGGGTATTGATTTTTGTATTAAAATGTACAGGAACTACTCCAAAGTACAACAGTAATACATGTAATTAAGAGCCCAACACTTCTAGTTTGAATGAAAGGAGTTATTCTAAAGGGAACTGACCTTCACTCTAAGGCAAAACAGCTTTATGGAGCTTTGGCTGGTTAATTCACCTAGACTGTACTTATTTGCTCAGCTGACTTCCCTCAGATGCTTGCCTAAGAGGGGGAAGGAAAACAAGCATTGATTAGAAAACACCCATACCACACCTTGTATTTGAATAAAATATTTATTTTCTTCTTCTCAGGAAAAACAGGAAGTTAGGGAAACACACTACATTTTATAGCCCACATTAGTTTGTTGGTCCTAACCCTTCTTGGCACAGCTGTCAACAGCATTAGCTGTTTTAACCAGAACCAAGGTGTTCACCCCCAACAGAATGTACAGACAACACTAAAGGACTGCAGGATTTTCCCTGAGAGAAGCATCAGACAGAAGCTGCTGAGAGCCATCTTTCCAAGCAGCCCCTCCCTTTCCATTGTGGAGGATTTGCCTGCACATATGTAGTCAGCACTTACAACATATGCCTCTTCTCCCTACAGAAGCACTCACCTTGCCCCAAACCACTTGAGCTCCCTAAACCCTCATCGCCAGCTGCTGACCAAAATATCAATTTTAGATCCTCCTTTACATTTCAGCACTCACACCTAGTAAAGTGGAAATGGGGCCCCTGAATTCCATCAGTTTACATCTCTGTGCTTATTTCCACAACTGGCTATGGGGAGACAGGCCTTTCAGTCACCTTAACTAGATCTTAAGATTAATTAACTCTATAAAGTGCTTTTAGGTCCTTAGAGATAGACATGATATAAATAAGTGGTTTCTGATCAACAATGATAAATACACAGATAAAAAAATAGCTCTAGCTAGATGACCTTAAGGCTTAGAGATGGGCAGGCAGGGCAATTGTTCCCTTATTACATTCTTCGTCATGTCTATTTTCGTCTGGAGTCCACAAACTAAAGGTCACATTCAGAGGCTCAAGTTTTCAAATGATCCTGGTTCCACTGTAGTTTTCTTCGGTTTACTAGTAACTTTTATATAACTTTGAGGTTTAACAAAAGAGCCCATCAATTTTAAGTGAGCATATTCAAATGCAAAGGTACCTAGAGAAAATCACCTAAGAAGTTGTCCCCTTCTCTGAAAACCCCTAAGGGGACTTTTGAAAATTTCTCCCCAGAGTTAAGCAACACCCAGTAAGATACTAGTACAAGAAGGGACTCTTCTCACCTCATGACTGTTACTGTCAGCATCCACTGTACTGCCATCTCCTAAGATAAAATTCAAAAATGAGGAAGGTCGGTGGACTCCGTGGGCAGTCACTTAGGTTCCTAATGCCAAAAACTAAAAGGGCTATTAAGAGTTCAGGAATGGCAAGGTAAATTTGTAGGGACTAATATAAATATGTGTAGAGGGAGCAGAATAAGCAGCAAATATTTTAAGGAAAGACAGGAAATAAAGTTCAAGAATCATTAATAAAAATGAAATAACTATTTGTTTTATTCACAGGCTAGGCTTAGACCTTCGTTTTAACAAGCAAGCCTAATAATAGCACCATGGTTAGACTATAGCTTGCTTTGCCAAGCCATTATTGTACAATTTATAAAGCAAATAGGGGGTCAAGTGTCTCTCATCCACCTGATGTGATCTTTTTATACATATTCCTTACAAATCCCATTTTGAACAGCTGAAAATCTTTTAGCAAAAGCTTTGAAGATGAGCTCATGAACTCAGTTTAAATTGCACCAGTTAAATTAGGTCAAATGGAAGGAACTCAAAATAAGTAGTTGCCCAATCAGAGCACATCATCTGAAAGTCATCAGCCTGTGTGTTCCACCCCCCAAAATAAACCTTAAAACCGTGACTCAATTATTGAAAACCCAGGTGTAACAAAGTGAAAGGATTAATTTCCATTAATTTCTCAGTCCCAGGTTAAAAAAACCTCAAACAGCAGTTTAAGAAATACTTACCCAAATCAAGATAGGAAAATTAAAGCCTGCATAGTTATCAGAATTGTTGTACTACACCAAGTTGCATACAATTACATCAGCTGGTTCTGTATACAATCTAGTATTGACTAGAACAAAGATTAGAATAGAAAAGCTGTTAAGAAATAGGTTCTTAACTATAGAAACAGAATTAAAGGGTATGAAAAAATGAAAGTAAAATTTTATCTTCTTTTTGATTAATACTAATTTCCAAAAATATAAACCAATTTCCCCAAACAAATTTCAAAATTGAACATTCCAAATTTGTAATTCTATTCAAATTTTCAGTATTCTTGGCCATGACATTAGGCAAATAAGAATCCCTCAAAGTAGAACAGGTATAAACATCCTGAGCATTTGGTCTATTGAAGAATCCCACTTGGGAAAGCTACAGAGGAAAAAGCTTCTGTCCACACTCTGCTGTACAGTACTGAGGCTTCTTGTCATAGTTTTATTACTTGCAGCTTAAACTTTACATATGCCACTGGCGTTGTTAGTGCTTCTATTTTAACACTATAGAAGTTTATGAATTCAGTGGGCGTATCTATGACTAACTAGCCTGTCCACTGGCCAATTTCCTGTTTTAGGAGAGGTTAAGTCTCTCCACTCTACTGTCTTCACTAAAACGTCCATCTCCATAGCTTCCCAAAGGTTGCCTGTTGCTGAAATGGAACTCAGCTTCTTTCAGATACTGACTCTTCAAGGGAAATCACTTTTCTCATATGTTTATTACTGTTAGCCACAATCCTCCTGTCACTTGGTTTTGTCCACCGCTAGGTGATGGCCTGCACAGCCTGCCGTCCAACTTCATAAATACTTGAGTTTGGTGGCTGAAGAATCAATTATTGCACTTAAAAGGCTATCTTATTAGATATGCCAAACCAGCTCCTACTCCGGCAACACCTGCAAAAGCCAGCAGCACATTTCTGATGCCGCCTTCTAGGTCCTCTACATGGAAGAACTCCACAAACCCATCCTAGAAAACGAAAAAGAAAAGCACATTTTCAAGCACAGGCTTCTACTGACTTAAAAACACTATTTACAAGGAAAAGATGAATTAAAATACCTAAGATTTCCCTCCAAACCTAATGACGAACCAATTATTTACCCCCAACTCTGCAAAGGAGACACATTATGCAATTAAAGGGAGGTGGGGCCCACTCAAGAATGTATTAACTACCATCCCCAAGGGATTTTTCTTTCATTTCTTCATAATCTGAATTAACTGGGGTGAGGAGTAACCAGCTGAATAATAAAATACCCGAAGCAAAAGACTCAAACAATAAAACAGCCTAAGAAAATCAGGATTTTTGATGCAACAGTTCAAGACACACCCACCATCCTTACGGGCCAACTACTTAAATCAACACCATGCAACCAGAGGTCCACAATTAGAGCCCTGAAAACTAAGCTGTGCATCTTAAAAAACCTTTAGATATCCTCTTTCTCTTATAAAATCCTTCACCCATTTCCACTCCAAGTCCCCTACTCGACCTTAAATCAAACTTACCCAGCCTCTTTGTTTGACTATCCAGTCTCGTTTTGACCTTACGAGAACATCTGTGATGCTTTCTGCTAGTGGTTCGATGCAGCTTTCTTGATTTATACTCTTCAAGTGTTTGGCCACAAAGGCACCAAAAGAAATAAGAGTCACAATCCTGCCCCAGTTTGTTACTCCGTCACTGAAAACATGAACCATCACTCGAGACAAAGACTTGACATCGTCTTCGTTTTTGATGTCCAGTTTCCGAAGCATGCCTGAGAGGAAGAAAACCACGCAGGTTCCACGGTTGCTTTTGTCTACACCAGGGCACGATTCGCCTGCCCACCCACGGCGAGGGAAATTGCTATTCGGGCTCTACAGCAAGCACTCTGGGCGATCCCACTTGAAAACTGACATCCCACCCTTTCCGGGCTTTGAACAGAGCTGCCATTTCCAAAAGAATTAAGTGGGCGGAAACAATGACTCATGGCCAGAATATTCGGGTTTCAGAAATAGGAGAGTCCTTTCAATACAGACTCGTTTCTGTTTCCACCCACCGAAGATGGGTGAGTCCAGAGAGCCAGGGAAAAAAGGCAGCACGACTTCCAGGACTAACCCCCTTACCTTGGAAAGCCGTCTCGTGGTTGCGCTGCACCCCATCCCCGACTCGGCGCAGGGTCTCCAACGCCTTCCGGCTGGTGGCCCCAGACCCGCCCAGTGGCTTCGCGTCCTTGGCGCCGGTTGCCTGCTCCAGGAGGTACTGAGAGATAATCTCCAGGGACTGCCGATATAACTCGTCCTCCTCTTCCTCTGATGGGGGCGGCGTCGAGGGCAGCGAGCCGTCCGAGCCTGGACTGTTGTTACTGGCTTCTCCGACCATCAAAGGTAAAGGCCGGACGGCAGGCCGCTTCCCGAGAGGGTCTGGCTCGCACCCGTCCAGCTCCTCTTCGGGCGACATGATGGCGTCGGAGATCGGAGATTCCATCTCTTCAGGCGGCGACGCGAGGCGTGTGGGCGCGAAGAACAGCAGTCTGGTGGGGGTCGCGGTGACGTCGGGGCCCTCGGCGCCAATGGGCGAGGGCCGCGCGACCCTCCGGGCGTCGGGCGCAAGAGTGGCCGGGGGGCTCGGGCCGGCGCTTCCGCCAATCACCGTGCCGGCTTCCCCTCCCCCTACCTCTCGCCGCGCCGTGGCCTCCTTCCCCGCAGCCAAAAGCCGCCCCCCCGGAGAGGCGGCGCCGCTGCCCTGTCCTAACCCGGCTCCCCCACAGTAGAGGTTCAGTCCGATTACTGCGTTTCTCTTGAGGCCGAACATCGCGAACCGCTGCCGCTGCCGCTGCCGCCTGAGAAAACTGGAGGCTGAGCCCGATTCCTAACTTGAAGAGAGCGGAAGTAAGCTCTGAGAGAGGCGCTCCGAGATCACGGTTTTAGGGCGAGTCCTACGCAATAGCGTCAGCAGCTCTTAAAAAAAAAAACACTTTATCTGTATCCCGTAAATGGGGAACGCAGCGAAAGCTTCCGGCGGTTGCGCACGGCACCTAACCGGCGGGGTCAAGGCAGGGGCGGGGCCTGGGGCAGGGCGGGGTTTCCGGCTCCCCGGAGCCTCTCGCGGCGGGTTACGTAAAAACGGCGGCTCCGGCGCCTGAGCTGGTGGGCTTGCGCTCTGGCTTCGCGCCCACCTGGGCCTCCTATTAATAGCTCTCTCTGTGCTTCCCTAAGCCATGATATGCGAGCCGCTGCTGTTGTTTTTGTGCAAGAGATTTTTTTCCCCCCATTCCCAAAGCCTTAACGATCGAGTCACTCAGACTTTGAGGAAAAGGGATGAGTAAATTCTGCTAATATGGGGAACAACAGTCTTAGATAATATGGATTAAATAAGAAGGCACTGTTGGGGGGGGTCTATAGTTATTTTGCACATCCTCAGCTCCTTGGAAATGGGGAGGCTCAATGGACTGCCCTATTGTTCCGTCGCTCAGTCGTGTCCTACTCTTTGCGACCCCATGGACTGCAGCAAGCCAGGCCTCCCTGTCCTACACCATCTCCCTGAGCTTGCCCAATCTCATGTCCATTGAGTGGGTGATGCCATCCAACCATCTCCTCCTCTGTCATTCCCTTCTCCTCCTGCCTTCAGTCTTCCCCAGCATCAGGGTCTTTTTTAATGACTAGGCTCTTCATCTCAGGTGGCCAAAGAATTGGAGCTTCAGCATCAGCATCAGTCCTTCCAGTGAATATTCAGGGTTGATTTCCGTTAGGATTGACTGATTTGATCTCCTTGCAGTTCAGGGGACACCAGATTTGAACACTACAGTTCAAAAGCATCAATTCTTCTGTGCTCAGCCTTCTTTATGGTCCAACTTTCACATCCATACATCCAAATGACTACTGGAAAAACTATAGCCTTGACTAGACAGACCTTTGTTGGCAAAGTAATGTCTCTGCTTTTGAATATACTATCTAGGTTTGTCATAGCTTTTCCTCCAAGGAACAAGCATCTTTTAAATTCATGGCTGCAGTCACCATCTGCAGTGATTTTGGAGCCCATGAAAATAAAGTCTGTTACTGTTTCCATTGTTTCCCCATCTATTTGCCATGAAGGGATGGGACTGGATGCCACGATCTTAGTTTTTTGTATTTTGAGTTTTAAGCCAGCTTTTTCACTCTCCTCTTTCAACTTCATCAAAAGCCTCCTTAGTTTCTCTTCGCTTTCTGCAATAAGGATGGTGTCATCTGCATATCTGAGGTTATTGATATTTGTTCCAGCGATCCTGATTCCAGCTGATGCTTTATCCAGCCTGGCATGTCTCATGATGTATTCTCATATAAGTTAAACAAGCTGAGGACTGCCCTATAGAATCACTTTATGTAAACTGACAAAACAAAACTGTTCTGCTCCAGCTAAATTTTATTTCTGTCTCCCCATTTGCTTTCTCCCATTCCCCATCTCTGTACTCTGGTGCTATTTACCTACAAGCCTTGGTCTGTCAGCACCTCCTCTAAGACATTTGACTCTAGGGGTAAACTCCTTGAGGACAAGGATCCTGATACATACCATATGTATGAATTAACATTTATTGAAGCAACTTCTTTTTGTTAAAGGACCTGTAAAAATAATAGCTAAAATTCAAGAGCAAAATATTTGAGGGACATAAGCAGGAAAGGTGAGCAGGTTTCCTGTTTCTGAAACTATCTGTTTAGTAAGAAAATAGGACATTCATAACACACAATTATGTATTTGGGCAAGACCTAAAATCAGGGGGATTTATAATATGTGGTAGAGGGGATGGAGAGAAACATCTTGTGGTTGTAGTGAATAAGATATAGTTTCTCTATTTAAGGAGCTTCCAATCTTGCACAGCAACTAACCATAATGTGAGATGGAATTTATGCTTTATAGGAGGCATCAACAGCTTAATATTGGAGTTGAGCGGTTGGAAAATTTGCTTTGGGCTAGGCAACCAAGAGGAAGAAGACATGGAAGTATTTTCTGATCTGCTTTCTAGAATGCAGTTTTAGATCAAGGGGAGAGTGGTTGAGCAAATTTGTATGCTCAATGATGTGGTGGGAGGTGGGAGGGAGGTTCAGAAGGTAGGGGCTATACATATATCTGTGGCCGATTTATGTTGGATACACTGCAGAAACCAACACAATATTGTAAAGCAATTATCCTCCAATTAAAAATGAATTAAAAAAAATGTGTGTGAAAGCTTTTTCTTCAGAGGCTAAAAAAGGAAATGCATTGCAGGTGTCACCTTAATTATAGCTAGAAATCTCAAGTGCCCAGTAATCTGATTGTATTTGCTTAATCAATTCAGTCTCCTGTGATCCAAGATGACTATTGCACATCCTCTCTTATGTCCTTAAGCCTCCCATATTCTTTCCTCCCTTCCTCACTCTCAGCTGTTAACTTACTTCACTGAGAAAATAGAAGCAGTCACAAGAGATAAACTTTAATTCTTACCACCAGGTCTGCTTATTTACTCCTATTTCCATTCTGTTTGCCATCACTATGGTTAAAATGATTGAAATTTCTCAGCTATCTCAGATCAACTGCTTGTGCACTGGATCCCATCTTCTTTGCCTCCCCAAATACTTGAAGTTATCCCCTGCATCATCAGTTCTCTCTGTGTATTGAATAATTCCATCACCAAACAAACAAACTTGATGTTCTCCCTCACATCTTTAGAAAGACTTCCCAGAACCTAAATTCTCTCTCTCTTTTTTTTTTTTTTTTTTGGTTGCACTGCATAGCATGCAAGATCTTAGTTCCCTGACCAGGGATTGAACCTGTGCCCCCTGCAGTGGAAGCTTGAATTCTTAACCACTGAGCCACCAAGGAAGTCCCTAGAACCTAAATTCTTGATGTTCCCCTGTGTAGCAAAAACCTTCAACTTCCTATATTTTCTCTCTTGAACCCACCCCAACCAAGCTTTCATTCCAACTACTCCACGGAAACTATTCTTGTCAATGTCAGCAATGACCTTCACGTGGCCAAACTCCAATTGTTGATTTGGAGTCCTCATTTTACTTGACTTAGCAGTATTTAATATGTACTTAATCATTCCCTTCTTGAAACATTTTCTTCATGTGATTTTTTGGGCACCATAGTTTCCTGGTGTTCCTTCTTCCATACTAGTTACTCTTCAGTTTTTTTCACCTTTTCCACTGGCAATCCGCTTGGATACCTTGTTTTCTTTTGAAACCCTAGCTATGCCTGACCCATGGCAAACACTCCATTGTTGAATGGATAAATATGAATGTTTATTAATATGGGATATACAAAGGCTAGAAAAGCAGGATGGGGTCATATTATTGAGGACTTTGAAAACCAGTTGAAAAGCTTAGACCTTTTCTAGGCAGTTGGGGACCTCTAAGAACTAGAGTGGGTTCCCCTGGTGGTTCAGGGGTAAAGAACCTGCCTGCCAACGCAGAAGTGGATTCGATCCCTGGGTTAGGAAGATCCCCTGGAGAAGGAAAAGGTAACTCACTCCAGTATTCCTGCCTGGGAAATCTATGGACAGAGGCGCCTGGTGGGCTACAGTTCATGTGGTCACAAAGAGTTGGATATGATTTCGCAACTAAATAACAACAAGAACTACATTACCATGTTATAAGCTCTAATTTAGGTTCATTACTCAAATTGTTGGTTTTAGAATGGATGCAGAGAGAAAGGATTGGAAGTAACTAAATTAGGAGGCTACTGCAATACGATAGGCAAGAATTAATGGTGACCTGAACTCAGTGGTTGTGGAAATGGAAAAAATAACATGACATTGTGGAGGCAGTCTATGGGGCTTGATGACTAAGAGGATGAAACAACACAGTGTGACATTATCATAAAATAGGCATCCGTATTATACAAGATCAACAGGCAGACCACCTTCCAGACTGCTCTGGATGGCCCGAGAGAAGCACTGCTCTAACAGTGGGGGGAAGGGTCTACACAGCTCAGAGGCAAGGAGTCAGCATGTTGCCAGCATGTCCAGGAGGGCTTGTCCTCAGGGAATTTTAGTTCACTTAGAAGATCTCTGCTTCCCCAGTGACTCAGCTGGCAAAGAACCTGCCTAGCAAGAGACATGAGTTGATCCCCTGGAGAAGGAAATGGCAACTTGCTCCAGTATTCTTCCTGGAAAATTCCATGGACAGAGGAGGCTGGTGGGCTACAGACCATGGGGTTGCAAAGAATCGGACATGACTGAGTGTGCACGCACACACACACATCAAGAATAGCTCTTGTTCTTCGGTTCAGTTCAGTTCAGTCGCTCAGTCGTGTCCAACTCTTTGCGACCCCATGAATCGCAGCACGCCAGGCCTCCCTGTCCATCACCAACTCCCGGAGTTCACTCAGACTCACGTCCATCGAGTCAGTGATGCCATCCAGCCATCTCATCCTCTGTCGTCCCCTTCTCCTCCTGCCCCCAATCCCTCCCAGCATCAGGGTCTTTTCCAATGAGTCAATTCTTTGCATGAGGTGGCCAAAGTACTGGAGTTTCAGCTTTAGCATCATTCCTTCCAAAGAAAGCCCAGGGCTGATCTCCTTCAGAATGGACTGGTTGGATCTCCTTGCAGTCCAAGGGACTCTTGTTCTTAGGATAGCTATATTGCCCACAGTTCTTAACGGGAAAAGCATTGTTGACATCCTGACTGCCATTCTTTCTTGTAGGCATGTACTGAATCCTTTGAAATGTCCCCAAACTGTGAGCACATTTCCTCTTTAAAATGAGGCTTTGTTTCAGAGAATTCATTTACATCATTTCTTTCAAAATAGAAAAAGAAAAGTCTTAGTATAATATCTAAGATGTACTTTACTAGCTTTGTTCTCCAGTCCTTGGGGCCTGAAATTGGCATACTTAGCATCTCATGTTGGCTTATGCTTGTGCTCAGACTCAGTTGTGTCTGATTCTTTGCAACCCCATGGACTACAGCCCGCCAGGCTCCTCTGTCCATGGATTTCTCCCAGCATGGATCCTGGAGTATGGTGCCATTTCCTCCTCCAGGAGATCTTCCTGGCTCAGTGATGGAATCCACGTCTCTTGTTTCCTGCATTGGCAGGCAGATTCTTTACCACTAGCGCCACTTGGGAACCCCCTCGTGTTGCCTTCTCCCTTTCTAATTAGAAAACCCTTGCTCTTATTCTTACTGTCTCTCTTAATTACTCAACTCTTTTATTCCTCAGCCTAGTAAAGCAACATTTTGTCTTTATTTTGTTTTGAGGCCCTATATATAACTCAAGTTTGGGAAGACCCTCTACTCGGCTGTTAGAAATTTCTAGAATTCCTAGGGCCTCTTGTTCTCTTTCTTTAAATCAAGTCTAATCTTTTTCTTTTAAGCTATTTCTAAGGCCTCTTCATATCATACTTTATCACATGACCCTCTAATTTTTGAAGGTTGAAAACCTGGATGCTAATCAAACAGAATTACATCCCCCAAGACAATCTCATGACTCTCTGGTGGACTTATCTGAAAATGCTCTAACATGATATTAAAAGATCATATAGTCATCTTCTTGCCTTATTTCTAAAATGCACATAACTTTCCCTAAACCTTCCCCCATAAATAATCTCTAAAGATCATTGTTGATTACACACTTAAAAGGTTGATCCCATGTTTTTAATGTCAAAATCATTAATTGAACTTCTTTGACATTTTCTACACGTCTTACTGAATACTGTATTCTTTCATACTGTGCCTTTAGTATCAGTATCTTCCTACCTTGCCATCGTTAACACTTAATCCACCATCTTTGCCTGTAAAATCATAATTTCAGGCCCTAGTCTCCACAGGTAACACTAGCATAGAATTAGGGTTCAGTAGCCCTTCAGAAGGTGTGACAGACATTGCTGTTTGCCTTATCCAATATTCATTCTTATTCCTTTCGAACAAACCCAGAGTTGGCATGGTGGTTCCATATGATCAGGAACTTATATTCCTTCTATTATGCTGTTCTGCTGTCTTCAAACATCCTTTTCTACCTCATGGTCCAAGGTGGCTAGCTTTACACATGCTATTTGCATTCTAACCAGCAGGAAGTAGAAAAGGGTAGGCAAAGGGTACCTAGCTTTCTTTAATGACACTTCGCTGAAGTTGTGTATCTTTTTTGTTAACACCTGTTAGCTCAAAATTATTGCTTCCCTGATGGCTCAGTGGTAAAGAGTCCGTCTGCAATGCAAGAGATGCAGGAGACATGGGTTCGATTCCTGGGTCAGGAAAATACCCTGCAGAAGGAAAAGGCAACCCACTGCAGGACTCTTGTCTGAAAAACCCCATGGACAGAGGAGCCTGGAGGGCTACACTCCAAAGGGTCTGCAAGAGTCAGATAGGACTGAGCGACTGAGTGCAGGCACACACCACTAGAGATTAGTTAAACATGGTCTCTTACCTGCAAGAGTCTTTATTCTAAGACTACAGTCTTTATTCTGAGTGTCTGTGTACCAGCTAAAAACTGGGAATTCTGCTGCTGTATATGTATATATATATACATATATATATGTATTTATATATATATACACATATATATATTCATATATATGTATATATATATAGGCAGAAAAAAATTTGGAAGGATGTATAACTAAAGGACCAGGATTTGAGAAATGATCAAGGAAGACTGCCTTTGTAGTTTTTCTGAATGAAGATTTTAATTTCTATTATTTACAAGTTTTATAAAGCAAATGTATTCATATATTATTTATAAAACAAAAATAAAACAACTCTATTTGATTCCCAACATTACACCCCTAGGTTTTAACTAGTTTTAATGAGTCAACGGTGTGATAGGGTTCACACTGAAGAAAATCTGAGAGGACCTAGGCTCTCTCACAGTCCACGTCTACAGCCAGGTGAGGATTTATTTCTTCTTGCCTCAGTCAGGTGACATCTGGACCAAACTGAGAGACGCATACTGACACCATTGGAACTCATCCAGAAAGTAGTCAGGGAGATGCCAGAAGTCCATTCCAGGTCAAGGAGCAATAACTGAAGGAAGGGAGAATGTTTAGACTAGTGAAATGAGATCTATAGAGAAGTTGTCCTCACATACTTGAAGAGTTTTAAGAGGGTGAAGATAGTAGTAAATTCTAGGACACTGGAGTTATTCAAGAAAAAAACTAAATGATCACTTGGCAGAGTGCTGCGGAAAAGATTAATTCAGGAGGAATTAGAACTAGTTGATCCTCAAGGTCCCAAATGACTTTGAGTCTATTTTAAAATTCCCTTGGTCTCAGCCAGATTTACCAAACCCCAAGTCCCTAAAACTCCCTTCTTTTGAGTAGCTTTACTGTGGAGATGATCTTAGCCTTTCAAAAGCACTTCAGACTACAAACTGGAAGGAATAATCTCATTCCATGAGTGCCAATTAAATGTCTCATAGAATAACTACAAATATGATAGTTGGAATGTTTAACAAGTACCAATTGAAGGGATGTAATAAAAATTAAAGTTCAATTCTGTAGTAGCAGAACATACTCATGATTTAGAAATATTTGAACAAACTCATCAGTCTTCATTATAGGTGAGCGAGTATCCACACACCGCCGCCCCCCCCCCCCCCCGCCCCCCCACCCCCGCCACAGTTAGGACCAATACAGCTGGCAAGCTGGCTTTGTGGAAGGGCAGTAGTTGGCCTCTCCTCTACTTCCTAGAGGCTGACACTGACACCTCCGGAAGGGAGCGGAAGAAAGTGGGAGGAAAGTTCTTGGTGGCTTCATGCTCTCATGCTGACGTTGGAAGCCGACTGTCTCCTGGGCATTTGTGTGGATCCATCAGAGGATTTCCTGCTGGGCCCTCCAAAGGCAGTATCAGCTTCCCTGAAGTTAAGTGACATGACATAACGTATTTCTACGGCCGCCACTCCCTCTCTTATCCTTTTGTTTTCCAGAGGTCCATTCTACACAGAACCTTTTGTTAAGAGTCCCACTAGGTTTCCGGGAGTTCTCTTGAGCAGGATTGAAACTGGCTCCATACTCGGTTCCCAGGATTCATGTATATTTGACCCTTTGTCAGAAGGGGGTACAGTTACTTCCCAAATGTATCTCTGTTACCTCAGACTCCCTTGTTAGCCAACTTTTGCCTTGAAATTCCTCTCCCGTGAGTCACACACAGTCTAATGATTACCTCTTACCCAGGAACAAACATCAGATGCTTCAGTGAAAAGAGGGGAGTACTGCCTACACCTTCTCCCCCAGATTGGATATGACTCACGACAGGGTCCTAGCTCTCTCAAAAGAAATCTCCCCTGTAAACCCTATCTCTACTTTTTATACTCTTAAAATGGATAAGAGAGTTCCAGAATTGTGGAGCTGGTCCTTGGTAATTTCCTTTAAACTTCTGCACTTCTGTCTGGTGTCACCCTTTGAAATTCCGTATCTATTATATCTTGGTACCCCAGCTGAAACATCCAATTAAAATCTTAAGTGCAAAACACAATCTCCTTTATCAGTCCTGCTTTACATCCTTCCCTAGTCCCTTCGAGTCTGTGTGATTTAGTCATACTTCACAGACCAAGTCATAGGGTTGTCATCAACTTGGTCAGACATGGTTTGATTATACTTCCCTTTAGTGATATATAAAAAAAAAAGGCAAGCTAACATCTAGGGTCCACTACAATGACCCCACTGCCCTTGAGAGGGAAAGCTCAGGACTCCCTCTTGGCTCCAAACCTAGCTCTCCATGAAGGTATGCATAGGACATGTGCTCTGGGTTGGGATGGGGGTGGTAGGCTGCCATGGGCTCTGGAGTCTGTAATTACCAAACGACCTTAAATAAATTACCTTTCCTGCGTTTCATTAAAAGTTTGTCAAATAGTCTTACTATTCAAAATTTAATTTTAATCACATAGTTAATACAGAAATACTCTTTGTAAACCAAAGCAAAACATTACAGATGAGACTAAATTTCCTTTGATTATTGCCTCCAATTCCATTCCTCTAATTCCCTTCCAGATGTAACCACAATTCTCAATTTAGAATTTATCTTTCTTTTTTCAATCAAATTTTTTTTTTTAATCTGTAAAAATAGGACAGAGGTGAAAATGCAAGGTACATAATGTTTTCTTCTGTTTTCCTCAGTGTGTTGGGAAGAACTCAGACTTCCTGTAGGAACATAGTTCCACACTAAATTTAAGCTGAAGAAGAGAAATCTTACCTATTTTCACGGGTGGAAGTACCTGCTCTCTATCTGATATTAGTAAATTCCAGTTTAAAAAGAATTATTTATTTATTTGGCTGTGCTGAGTCTTAGTTGGGGCGAGTGGGATCTACTTCCCTGACCGGGGGTTGGAACCTGGGCCCCCTGCATTGAGAGCACAGAGTCTTAGCCACTGGACCACCAGGGAAGTTCCAGAAAATTCCAGGTTTTTGTTTTCTCCCCTCCAAAATCAAGACACCATGCACAGAATCTATAGTAGGAATAAGCCCTAGCCTGTTACTCCAACATGGGCAGGCTCCTCTTGGAGAGGGGTCTGCTGGAGACGAGCAGACAGAGCCCAAGGCCCAGAGAGCACTCTGCCTCCTTTCTGTGCTTCCATTTCAGCCAGGCAATGGTTTTACGTCTTGTGTCATTTCTTTCCCATAGCCTTCATTTCAGACTGCAGAGGGGAAGAGATCATATATGCAGATTTTCCTTCCCCAAACAGCTTTCCAACTGCATACGACAAAGGCAAAAAACAAGGTAATCTTCCCCCCACACACAATTCTGCTCTTCCATCATTCTACAGGACAAAGGACACTCCCTCAATAGCTTTCTTCTTCCATCAAAGAGAAAGCAGAAGCCAAGATTTCCAAAGGCACCTGTGGCTGGTTCCCAGGTGCCCCAGAGCAGGCTTTAGTTTAGCACAGGAACAAATTCCATTCATTGAGAATGTACTTTGTCAGTCACAAGTTTCTTTATATATATCTAATTTAATTCTAGCAAAAGCCATCTAAGGTTTATATAATAATTTTCCTCATATTACAGATTAAGGGGTGGAGGTTAAGTAATTCTATTCTTAAACTGTGATTTCTTGAGGCAAAGGAGATGTTCAAGAACAGTACTGGTCAGTAGGAAGTGTTATCTGGGAGCAGGAAGCAGCAGCATGAAAACGTGGGAAGAAAAGAAGAGGTGATGGGGTAAGAGCAAATTAAGAGAAAGAAAAACACACGTCCCAGGAAGAACTGCCACTCATCACCACTGCTCAGTCTGGGCCATGCCCTAGGGTATGTGTGAGTGTGTGTGTATGTAAACAAATCTTCATAGCAACCATCTGGTTTCTGTCTTTTTATGACAATGCAGGCTTGCAGTGGTAAATATGGGCATTGGTGAGGATGAGTGTGGGCTGGGGAGGGGAAGTAGGACAGCTGAGTCAAGGGGAAATTGTGCAGAAAGGGCAGATTCCTTTGGTATGCCCTTATCTCCCCTTCCCAGCCCACTGTCAAGATAGGAAAGGGGCTTAAAGTTCTGCTCTCTCCTTGATTCACAGCAGTTACAGCTGAGAGTTAAGCCTTGCATACGTTTTGTCTTATTTTAACCAATTATGTAAATGCCTATCCAGCCAGGGGGATCCCCTTGGTGCAAGAGGGGAAGGGTAGACACTTTTGCTTCCCATTTTCACCACAGGTGCCACTTTCAGGGCACCCATCTGAGGGTCCCATCTGATGAAGGCCTAGGGGCCCCAGGGGGAAGGTGAGAGAGAATCCAGGCACAAGGGTGAAGGAATAACAACAGGCACTGCTGAGAGGATTAAACAGCCCCAGGCATGAGTTACAAGAGCCTCTTCCTTTCGTCAGCACAGTGGCTCCCAACCAGGGGGTCCCAGGGGACACAAGGCAATGTCTGGGGACTTTTTTGATTGTCCTCACTGAGCATTTAGCGCATAGAGGATGAGGAGGCTGTTAATATGCTGAAATATACAGCACAGTTCCCATAACAAAGTATCTGATCCAAAATGTTAATAGTCCCAAGGTGGAAAGTAACAACATGCTGGTCCTACGTTAAGTCCTCTCCTTGATCCCCTGTGGGAGCACCAGTGACAGGTCAGATTACTTGAAGGGAGCACCATGAGACACCAGCTTGTTTCCCTCAGCCCTGAATTCCTCTCAGACTTCCAACTTGAGTATTTTGTTTGTTTACTTCTAAAAACAACAACAAAAAATTTCAGCTGGAGTCCCAAATCTGCTGTGAGATCAGCTTCTAGAGAAGAGGGCCTTGAGCTGTCTGACAGAGCCTGTGCAACTGGGGAAAAGGCACGATCTCCTGGTCACAGTTTCACTGAACTCAATGATGTCAAACGTTCTTGTGGTTCCAAAACTCTGTACTTCTGGATAGTTTCTGCATGTACCCAGAAAAGGAAATGACTCAGAAATGTAATAGAGGGAAGTCTGAGGGTGATTCAGACTTTCCTTATCATAGGAGATGCTTCAGACATGGACTTTAATGTCAAACCAGGACTCATGATCACTGAATGATGCCACGACTTCCCTTTGTATACTTGCATGCATACATGCTAAGTCGATTCAGTCGTGTCAGACTCTTTGTGACCCTATGCTGTGGACTGTAGCCCACCAGGCTCCTCTGTCCGTGGGATTTTCCAGGCAAGAGTACTGGAGTGGGTTGCCATTTCCTCCTCCAGAGGATCTTCCTGACCCAAGTCTCATGTCTCCTGCATTGGCAGGCAGGTTCTTTACCACTAACGCCACCTGGGAAGCCCTTGTTTATTTTGAGTAGGTGGTATCTAAGTGGGGTGATTAAAGGTGCTGTGAAAGACAGTTCAAGGAATCCACCTGATTCAGACTGCGTATGAAGGTAGATTAAGTTATCTCTGCTGCTGCTGCTAAGTTGCTTCAGTCGTGTCCAACTCTGTGCGACCCCAGAGATGGCAGCCCGGCAGGCTCACCCGTCCCTGGGATTCTCTAGGCAAGAACACTGGAGTGGGTTGCTACCTGCCCCAAATTTCCTTCCTAGGTCTACTTATGTTTGAATTTCTACCATGAGTTTTATATGCAGTTAAGAATATAAATATTGTAGTGCAAGTATCAGTTTGATGTTACTAATTGGGTTTGGGACTGTAAGGTAGGCAGGTAGCTGGTACTCGATCATGAACAATACTTGTTGCTCTAGCAGTTGACATGAATAATTTGAGAAAAGTTTTTGTACTGTGTTCAGCATTTTCAATCTAAATATAATAATAAAGACTTAATAACTAAGAGTTCATGTTTTGTATTACTCTCTTGTATCTACCCTTGATAAATATATCAGAAGTAAAAAAAAAAAAAATCAAAAAATGTCCATCTATTATAAAAACACTAAGTGTTTCTGTCACAAAAACTTCCGTTTATACCAACTCTTCTCTTACCTGAAGGGGCCACTTTACCACAATGTGGCTGTCAGTGTTGAGTGCTCTCTTCCTGTCAGAAGTTAATGTTTCACAGAAAAAGCAATCCTTGGTTGGCGTTCTGAGCACTTGACCTTTACCTGCTCTTAGTCATGTGGCTCATCTAAAAGTTTTCCAAGAGGGAGACCCAGCTTTGTGTGTGGAGTAACCTTCCAACATGGTTCTCTCAGAAGTTTCATTTCCTGGCTTATCCACTACTGCTGCCATTCAGAGACTGTTGAAAGAGGTCAAACTCTTTACTTTTTTCCAAATACTCACAGACTAATCTGAACATAAGTTAGTGAACAATTTATTCCTTCAACAAATATTTATTGAACACATATGTGCCAAACACTTGATACTGGGGATGGAGCAACGAGCATGACAGAGTCCTGGCAGGAGGCCAATACTCGATAAAGGTGTGAATGAAGGACCCTCCTCCAGCTGTTCCTTTAATCTAGCTTACTTGTTCCTCTTTCTGATCACTGTTCAAACTACTATTCCATTTCCTTTTCCCCAGAACGTCTTTTCAGAGACGGAAAGCTTAATCTTCCCCTCAGAACCTTGAGAGGCAGGCCTGAGGACGCTGCACTCCACAGCCCGGCGAGGGCTTCAGTCAAGACTGGCACCAAACAACTTTTGAACCAAATTGGGAGCCTTAAGGCTAATTCATTGCACAAGTGGTTGCCATCTCTACAATCTTTGGACTCTGCCCCAAATGCAGAACTCTCCTACTTTCAACCTTGGTCCCGTCATTTCTCTGATACCTCACACAGAAACTCCTCTTTAGAGAATTTCCCTCAACCCACTCATTTAAATTACACTGAAGCTACCCTCAAGCATGGCTTTATTTGCAGACCTACATGGTTTTCCCCTCCCATATCAGAAAGGGGGGGAACTGAGACACTCCTAGTTCCCTAGTGCCTTCCTCAGGCCCTTATTTTTCCAAGACATTTGCATGCAGCCCCTCCTACTTTGGAGTTCATTCTGTCAAGCTAAATTCTCCTTCATATTCTCTGCTATTCTTGGTCACTCCTATACCAGGACTGGAAGTTGGCTTAATCTTCTCCTCCCTAGTCTTGCATAATTCTAGATTCATTTAAACACCTTGATTTACTGACCCAACACTCTAAGCCCGTAATTCTTTTATTGTTGCTACTGTTGTTTTCTAAGTTAAGACACTTCAACTTTCCTTTTATATAAAAAAATACAGTTAGGCTTAATAAGATAGAACAAAAGCTCAAACACACAGGAGCCACCTACCCTGGCAGCTTGATATGGAAACTCCCTCAGTTCTTTAACACCCCAACGATCTTTACCTTTACTCCACTTGAAACGCCTGTTCCTATTGCCCTTGTCATGACATGGAAGAGTTCCAACTCTGAAATCTTAAACGCCAACATCATTCTGACACCATGTCCCGAGCTTCCAGCTTTATCACTTCTAAATCATCTGCTCTTTGACCTTATTAAGACTTCTCTTGACCTGAGTTTATCATACTTTCCTTAGCCTACCTTCTTACCCAGTCTGAACCAAGTATTCCTTCTTTCAGAACACCTTCTATCCCCTTGTTCCTCTGCCAGTCCTCTTCATCTGTCTATAAATCATGATCCAGGATCTACACAATAATAAGTCTTCTCTGCTCCTGTACCCAGGCAGCTAGGTGTTGCTAGAGAAAACAGCAGAAATAAACGAACTGACACCATTCCAACAGTATCACTGACAGCTGGACCATAAAAAAGGCTGAGTGCTGAAGAATTGATGCTTTTGAACTGTGGTGCTGGAGAAGACTCTCAAGAGTCCCTTGGACTGCAAGGAGATCAAACCAGTCAATCCTAAAGGAAATCAACTCTGAATATACATTGGAAGGACTGATGCTAAAGGTGAAGCTCCAATACTTTGGCCACCTGATGTGAAGAACCAACTCACTGGAAAAGACCCTGATGCTGGGAAAGACTGAAGGCAAAAGAAGAGGGTGGCAGAGGATGAGATGGTAAGATAGCATCACCGACTCAATGCACATGAACTTGAGCAAACTCTGGGAGATGGCGGAGGACAGGGAAACCTGGTGTGCTGTAGTACTTGGGGTTGCAAAGAGTTTGACACGACTTTGTGACTGAACCACCACCACCATTCCAGTGGGTGACGCATCCCAAGGATTATAAATACGTTCATGGTTTCTGTTAGATCCTCAACACTGTTTCCTAATTCTTTTACGTAATAATAGTACTTTTTGTCATCTTTCATCCTCCTCCCTTTCATCCTCTCTTCAATACTATGGCCACTCTTAAGTCCCCTAACTCCCACCTTCCTAACTCTCAAGTAGTAACTTCACACCCTCTTCCACAAAGAACAAGAAAGCCGTCAGACAAGGACTCCTATAAATTACCGACTCCTATTCACAAACAGCTGTGAGTTTACCCGTTGTTATATCTTTTTTTTAAAATCATTTTTTACTGCCTTACAATGTTGTGTTAGTTTCTGCTGTACAGCAAAGTGAATCAGCTATGTGTGTGCAGAATCACGTGTGTGTGTGTGTGTGTGTCTCCCCTCTTTTCTGGATTTCCTTCCCATTTAGGTCACCACAGAGCATTGAGTGGAGTTCCCTGTGCTCTACAGTAGGTTCTCCTCAGTTATTTTATACACAGTGGTGTACATGTGTCAACCCCAGTCTCCCAATTCTTCTCACTACCCCTTCCCGCTGTGGGGTCCATAAATTTGTTCTCTGTCTGTGTCTCTATTTCTGCTTTGGAAACAAAGTTCTGTATCTTCACCTTGAGTCTCAAGCAGGATGAGGCATCTGTCCTTCTGCTTTAGACCAATTTCTTACTCAGCTGGCTTGCTAACTAGATTAACCTCAGTACCTCACCTTGTACAGAGGATAGCACATATGTCCTCAATTAATGTTTGCTGAACTACTGTTTAATTAACCACATCCACCTGAGTTGTTTCCACACCCCACCCTTTTTGGAGCCCTGCTTTTTGGTTATCATCCTTCTCTATGATGCCTCTACTTTTACTTGTTTCTTTTACTTGGTAAATATCCATGCCTATCATTCCCATTCTAAAACAACAACAGACAAGAAAACCTTCACACACCACTCAGGTTTACAAGCAAGATTCTACCTCTACAATACACTGAAACTGGTCCCAAAAGATTACTAACTGGTAAATCAAACTGACACCCTTTCGTCCATCAGAAAAAAAAAAACCCAAACAAAAACTGTGATTTTATTCTTGTTTTTAGAATTAAAAGTACCTCTAATCATCAAATAGATGCTCACTGTCAAAATCTTGAAAAGTACAGAAAGTAGAAACATACATACACTCCTTAAACCATAATCTTGGAAGTTATTCACAATTTTGGCACACTGCTTTCCTGAAATTTGGGGGCACCCTGGTGGCTCAGATGGTAAAGAATCTGCCTGAAATGCAGGAGACATAGGTTCAATCCCTTGGTTGGGAAGATCCCCTGGAGAAGGGAATGGCAACCCACTCCAGTATTCTTGCCAAGAGAACCCCATAGACAGAGGAGGCTGGCAGGCTACAGACTATTTGGTTACCAAGAGTTGGATGCAACTGAGCAACTAACTCTTTATTACACAGTGAGATTTAAACTTAACTTGTAACAGTACTTTACAGTACTGACTGCTTCCGTTTCTCCATTAACTCTGTTCTTAGGCACCCCATCATCCTGACTCTATTCTAGTGAGCCTGTTTCTCTGTTTCCTTCAGGTGTCAGCCTTCATCGGGCCAGTGTGTCAGTCTTTCTGCTCCCTGTCCATGGCTTTACTCGTGTATCCTGAGGTCTACAGAACTTGTATCTCCTATTCTGAAATTTTCTCCAACCTCTAGATGCATAAATCCAGTAACTTAACATGAATTGAGTAACCTACTCTTGGATGTCCTACAGGCACCTCACAGCAACTCTTCTGCAAAATGAACTCATTGTCTTCCATGCCAAACTTGCTCTTCCAGCTGTATTCTCTCTGGATTACGGCATCATAGTTTACCCAGTAACTCAGGCCAGAAACCTCAGAATTTTTTAAATAGTGTCCTGTCTCTTTCCGAGTCCCACTCCTCACATCAATTTCTGTTGATTGTACTTCTCATGTATCTCTTGAGTCTGTTCAGTCTTCTTCATCCCCACTATCATTACCTTATTTCCTCATCATATCTAACCTATAGTACGGTAGCTACATACAGGTTGTTATTGTACCTCAACTAACCCATGGTTAACAGTTTACAAGTACAGAATTCTCCACTTAGATGTTTGTTAAACTTATGTCTCAAATTGAATTCATCATCTTCCTTTTCACAGTAGCCTTTTCCTATTCCATCCCATTAGCAGTATCTTAAATACACCCATTTTACCATCTCCAGTCTCCTCCTGACACTACAATCAGAAAGATAATCTAAGGGGCCAATCTGATCATGTCATTTCCTTGCTCAAAATCTTTATTCAGCATCTTCACACTGACTCCAGGATGAAGCCTAATGGGCCCTTTGTGACCTAACCCTTGGTTACTTCCACCCAGGTCCAGCCTACTATGCTACAGTTACTCAATTATTTTAAGTTTCCAGAATATAATACCTCTGCATCTTTGCAGACTGTTCCTTCCACCTGGAAGGCCCCCTTTCCCTAAGTCCTACTACTCTTATCGTATTTCAGCTCAGAAGCTACTCTCTGTGTAAGGATTTTCCTGGCTGATCTCCCATTTATTCAAATTAGGTGCCCAGACTCTGTACTTCCAGAGCATTTTAGGCTCTTCTCTATCTTAGCTCCGAATCCTTGTACTCTAATTATTGTCAGTCTACCTATCTTCACTATATCCCTCAATAGTCTGTAAGCTCCCTGGGCAGGAACCATACCTTAGGCACTGCTGCAATCCCTGAAGTTAGGGCTTTACATGCTCTATCTTGTTTAATCATCACGGCAATCCCGTACAGTGGCTACATCATTCCTATTTTATAAAATAAGTAAACTGAAGCAAAGAGAGTTTAAGAAACTTGTCTCAAGTCATTCAAATGTATCAGAATCAGGATTTAAAATCAGGAAATTTGATGCTAGAACCAGTCCATCACTAAATCTATCACTTCTAAATCTCATTGGAGAGACTGGTGCTGAAGCTGAAGCTCTAATACTTTGGCCACCTGATGCGAAGAGCCGGCTCATTGGAAAAGATCCTGATGGTGGCAAAGATTAAGGGCAGGAGGAGAAGGGGATGACAGAGGACGAGATGGTTGGATGGCATCGCTGACTCAATGGACGTGTTTGAGCAAGCTTTGGGAGATGGTGAAGGACAGGGAAGCCTGGCGTGCTGCAGTCCATGGGATCACAAAGAGTTGGACACGACTGAGAGACTAAACTAAATTTCATCTCCACACGATTGGGTGGTGACCTATTTAAAATACAGAACTAGATTTCTTCTTTGCCGTCACCTCTGTGGTTCCTATGCCTGCCTGCAAATCATATCCTTCTGTCTGCCTTTCTGGCCTGGTCTCCAGTCCCTCCCCAGGACTCACTTGATACTGTACTGCAAACTCAGCAGATTCCACATTGCCTCATGGTTCTCTTAGTGTTGGTCCTGCTACCAAAATGCCCTTTCGCACCTTTCTAGAAAAATCTCGTTTCTCCTTTGGACTTTGCTCCATGAAACCTTTCCTGATTACTTTCTTTTGGGGTGTGCCATGTGGCTTGTGAGACCTTAATTTCCTAACCAGGGACTGAACAGGCCAGGTAGTAGAAGCGTTTCCTGATCACTCTCTTCGCCATCCCATTGCAGGCACTGGAGTTCTGCCTCCACTCTCAGAAGCTGTGTGATTTGGCTAAGTTACTGATTTAGTTTTCTCACTTCTATAATGGCAGTACTAGCTACTTCGTAGAACTGTTGTGAGGATTAAATGAGATGATGTAAATTAAGGACTTAGCAATGGGCTAGATGTAACTACTATTAAATACTTGTCCCTATTCCTCTATGTCGCTAAACTTCTACTGCTGCAAGCTTAACACTGCAGCATGATTTCCTCAGGCGTAGTTTCCACACCAGAGTGGAATCTCCTTGCAAGTTGTTTGTTTAGTCTCTAAGTGGTGTCTGACTTTTTTGCAACCCCATGGACTGTGGCCTGCCAGGGTCCTCTGTCCATAGGATTTCCCAGGCAAGAATACTGGAGTGGGTTTCCATTTCCTACTCCAGGGGGCATATTACAGGCACTTATCAACTAATAATTGAACTAGATTATTTAATACTACCCATCTTTTAAAGCCCAGTTCAATTTCCATTTCTTCTACTATTTACCTCATGATTCCAGCCCTTTCCCTTCTCCGAATTCCTTTACCACTATCCTGCATTATATGTAGAAGTGCTATCTCAGTGAGGCTTCAAGTTCTTCCAGGGCAGACACCATCTCTTACACTGCTTATTTGCCCAATAACTGCTGCTGCTGCTGCTAAGTCACTTCAGTCGTGTCCAACTCTGTGCAACCCCATAGACCGTAGCCCACCAGGTTCGCCCGTCCCTGGGATTCTCCAGGCAAGAACACTGGAATGGGTTGCCATTTCCTTCTCCAATGCATGAAAGTGAAAAGTGAAAGTGAAGTCACTCAGTCGTGTCTGACTCTTAGTGACCCCATGGACTGCAGCCTACCAGGCTCCTCCGTCCATGGGATTTTCCAGGCAAGAGTACTGGAGTGGGGTGCCATTGCCTTCTCCTAGTATTTCCAACTGTAGAGAGTCAAAAACTGCTAGTATTTCCCAATTACTTGTGAATTAAAATATCACTGCCCAAGCATGGGGGGCCTTATCTTTTTAAGTAAGTCACCCACCTCTAAGGAAATTCAGCCAACAACTCATCTCCTGACTCTCCTCTTAGTTCACAGGAATTCTGCTTAGAACTACAGTAATCTGGACACCTTCTGGTGGCCCAATGGTTAAGACTCTGTGCTTCCACCACAGGGGGCATGGGCTTGATCCTTGGTCAGGAAATTAAGATCCCATATGCTTTGTCGGATCTTATTACACTAATTTGCTTTTATTTGCATGCCATTGTCATACCTTAGCTTCCAAGGGAAGAGATCTTTCCTTTCCTTGTTGACCTCCTTCAAGGTCCAGTAGAGGGCACTATGCACATAAGGGCTGCTAGTGTGGGTGTGGCTGGCAGACCAACAGTAGGTATCTTGAATGGCAATTCTCCCAGCTATTTTCCTTTTGCCTGTGTTTTCCATGCTCAGGCCACATCAGCTTAAAATAAATGTGGCTGGACAATAATAATGATGACTTCATCCCTGCCACCCTGCATATCAGATGGCTCTACTGAGAGACTTGTCAACACAATTATCACTCAACCATGCTGGAGGAGTGGCAGAACCCTTGAATCCACTCTTTGGAATAAAGATAAAACACTAAGCTAAAACAATGAGCAAGAACAGCTTTTTGAAGCACTGCAGAATCGGGCTTCCTGACTGCCTAGCCCTGTTGTATGAGAGTAAAGGAAAAGGAAAGGCAGGTTTTAAACTGGAACAGAAACAGCAATGACCATTTCTGGGTACCCCAGGATTCCTAAGGCTACAGCTTAAACCTAAGGACCAGGAAAGCCAAGAGCAATAGAAAAAGCATGTAAAAGCCTAAAAGTTAAGAGATGTTAACTCAAGGTCTTCAGTAAACTAGCACTGCCACCTTATAAATAACTTATTTCTATGTCAACGTCCCTTCTCTTTATATTAAATGGAACTTAACTAGATGCTTTTGCATTTGGAGCCTTGTTGACCTTATTGCCCAGCTGTTGTCACTTGGCAAACATAAAAGTAGGGACAATGTGCTCAAAAAGAAGTCATGGGACTGGTTTAAGGGGAATAAGACTCAAGAAACCCCATCATAATAAATACTCCTAGCTTTACATACATACATACATCTCCTAGCTTTAAGATGTAAGTTTATACTACTGAAGTGTATAAACTTTTTCATGTATTCTCTTCCAGTTAGATAAGAAACGCCATTAAAGGTGGGGCATGCGTTTCTTTAATGTATCTCCAAACCACCTAGCTCAGTGTCTAGCATGCTGTTCAGAAAGGCTGATGGTTAGGAGGCATTGCAGTCCCCTGACTAAATTAGGAGAGAGCAAGTCAGCTTCCTGAGAAGCTGAAAACTTATTTGGAAAGTTTCTGATTAAGAAGAGAGAATGAATCACACGCTGAGAACAACATTCCTTCTCTAGTTTAGAAGTACTCCACCCTCTCAATGTGATAGAAATGTCTCTAGAATATCTCGTCTTCCTTGATGCATGCTCATTTGAGAAGATAACTATGGTAAAATCTCCTACTCATAAAATCTCCTTTATGCCTAAAATCTCCTTGGGCAAATGGGCAAGTTTCCATCTTCACACATAGTAGATTGGTGTGAGTGTGACAGAAGAAAAGTGTGAGTCTGTTTCTCCTTTGGCAACACTTCTTTTGTATATTACACTCACAGGTAGCTTTAAACCCGTTTCAGTGGCAGGATTCCAACGATGGTTAGCACATCATGAGGAAAGAAGTGACTCTGCCTCCTGCTGGCCACTAGCAGAAAGGTAGATCACTAGCGGTTACAATTCAGAGACACAGGAGCTTGAGAAGAAAAGGAAGACTGAAAGGGAAAACAGAGTGGCTTCCTTTCATGCTTAGCCTGCAGTGATCTTCAGGTGTCAATAAACCCTTCAGATCAAACACCGCAAACCCCTCATTTTGTGAGTCAGAACCTGAGGAAGATTCATCTTTGCATTAGCTATAGAAGTCCTGGTCTATATGCCAACGTCCCTGCACCCTCCCCCTAAATGATGGAAACGGAGAACCCAGACACATCCCACCTGAAGGGCCCCTGTTCCTTAGAGGCTCAGCACCCCACACCAGCTTCTCCTGAATGGTATCTTCAGTCTTCTTTTCTTCCCTTTTGCCAAACCCCAATAAAACACACCAACTGCTGCAGAGAATTTCTGGGCTGGTTTTTTTTTCCCGTGGATCTTCTTCTTTGTTTTTTATTTCAAATACTGAAAAAGTCCCCTGGGCTCTGCGGTGCTCCCCACACTCATCCCCTTTCTCCCACACTCACTGCCCTTCTTCCCACAGCAAATCTACTTCAAAGACAGCATTTTTTTCCCCACCCAAACAATTAACATTCAGTTCTTAGCTTGTTCTGCAGAACCAGAGGAGTCATCCGCATCTTTCATGTTTAGACAGTTTATCTGACATCAAGTCCCAGTCATATCCAAGCTAGCAAGGCACTCTTCTACACAGCTCAATTAGAACCCCTCACCTTTAGTCCATTTCACTCCCCCCAACCCACCCCCACCCCACACCAGCCACAAGGCCAAGAAGGAGGATAGTTAGGAATGTTTTTGTGATCAACTCTAAGTCCTAATTCATAACCCCTCACATCTCCCACTCCACCCTCTCAACCCCCCCACCCCACCCCACCCCCAGGATTTCACTGAGATGTCTCCCAACAATTACTTGGAAAAAAAAGAAAAAACAAAAAAGAGTCAAGGTCTTGGTGCTCGGCCCAAGGGGCTCCATGCGCTGGGACACCGACGGGCAGGGGCTTCTGCCTCTCCAGCCCGCACCCGAGCCACCTCCTGACCCCTGGCTGCAAAAGCAGGGAGGGGCAGGAGCCAGCACAGGACCCAGGGGGCAGCGTCTCAGGATCTGGCGGAGCCCCGGGCAGCATCATTCGACTTGGCCACTGCGGACGAACACAGAAGAAGAGAAAGAAAACACTGTCAAGTAGTAAGGGAAAAAACCCTAAGTTCCACCCCAGTCTCTACCCCATCATTCTCCCACACTTATCAATCACTGGGGATACACGGCACATCTCTTAATCCTATCCAGAGAGTTGTCTTTTTTTTTTAAAGAAGAGGAAAATTTCAGTCTTCGCCTAGTTACAAAACTGTTCTCTGTCTTTTTGGAGATACCCAAGAAAACAAAGATCAAAATAACGAGGTTTTCAGAGCAGGCTCAGTTTCAGGGGCATGGCCAGAGCCACTTGTCACAGGGGAGATGGACGGACTGGGGTTGGGGGGCACAGAGTGATGAGGCGGCAGCTGCATGGAGGCCAGGGCCAGACAACAAACGTGTTTTGAATGGACTTAATATTCTAGGTTTAATCAAACCAAACTGAATTTCAAAATGACCCTTTTTTGCCATGGAAGGTATGCACTTCATGCTGTGGAAGCAGGTGGCATCTTTGTTTCCATGACCGGGTGGAAAGATAGACCAATAGTCTTTCTGATTTCCCTATTTCTTCTATTCCTTCCTGAAACTGAGACTCACTGTGACTTCAGTCTTGAGGATTCACACTGACTGATAGAGAGAGCAGCTCAGACAGAAAAGAGTACAAAATTCGAAAAGATCGGAGATGAAGAAAACGTACAAAATTATATATATATTTATATATATAATAACATGACATATCTATGTACAACATGTCTGGGACGGTTGAGGAAACTATACAAGGATATTCGGCATTTTCCCCTTCCCACATGGACTTTAGACTAAGAAAGACAGCATGAGGAAATGAAGCAAGAAACACAAAAATTATATACAATTACAAGTGACAGTCAAGGAGTTGCCCTAGGGGCCAGGGCATCACGGCATCCTGCTCTCTCCTTCCTTCCTCACCAACTTTTTCCTATCCAATCTGAATGACGGCCTGAAAAGTGAACAGCTGGTCAGGAAAGACGTGTAGACACACCCCAAGGCCCCACGTGTGCATCAGCAAGTTCATCAGTTGTTCTCATTGGGCCAGATGTGTGGCATATCAGAAGTGGTGGGCTGAGAGGTCAAGAGAGGACTAAAGACAGACTCTTCCTCTCTTGAACTGCCAGCTCTCACTTGGCCCTCTCTGTCCTAACTAGCAGACTGCATTCAGTGTGGTTCAGGCCAAGCTAGTGATAATCAGATAGGCGATGCTGGCCACTCGCAGCCCCTCTTTCCTCCACCTGGTTCATGATCAGCGTTGCTACCTCTCAGAGCAAAGGAGCTGAGCTCCAGGAAGGCAGAGGTTTCTCAGTACTCCTTCTATTTCTCCCTAACTGCCTTCCCCAGCTTTCTCCAAGGTGAATCATCTCCTGAGAACCTGCTGCTCCAGCCCCACAGCAGCACGAAGCCCCGGAGCGACCTTTCTTCCCTTTTCTTCCTGTCTCCCTAACAATACACCTGGGCAGCTGACAACATCTGAAATGTGGGACTCCACACGTGCATGACTGAGCATGTTTCTTCAGGCCCACAGCCTGGCTCCCAGAGCAGCCTTTTAGCAGCCAAGGCCCAGATGTTAGGAAAGAAGCGAGAGCAGAGGCAAGAGCGTTCGTGGCTTGCTTCTTAGAATTTTTTTTCTTGACCCTCAAGACCATGACACTTATGAGGTCCTCTTGCCTGCATTTATAATCCCTAAATCTCAACTTCTCTCCTCACGTGGTCTTCAATGAGTTCTCCTCTGTAGCCTCCCCTGTGGTCCTTCCTCACTTTTGGTTTCACAGTGAATAGCACGGAGTTCTTCAGGATGTTCGAATCAGAATCAATCTGATCTACATTTGGGTCTATATTACAGATGGAGAAGTAGAAATCCAGAGAGGTGAAGTGACTCAACCACGGCTACAGGTCAGTTCTGTCTAGAAGTGAATGGAAACAGAACCCAGATATCCTGACTGCTAACCCAGTGTTCTTTCCACTATCCCATGATACCTTCAAAAAGCAACATGCTGGAAGAGAGAGAGAAGGTGCCCATTTTACATGAATAATATTCGCCAGGGCAAATTGTAAAAGATACTGAACAAAGAAGGTTAGGTGGGCATTATAGTTTTAGGCAAGCACATCAGTTTTTCTTTTTGAGGGTTTGCTAAACCTGCCATAATGAAAACATGAAAGCAATAGCAGCCCAAAGGACAAAACACTTAAAGCACAGAAAACAGATCTTGTTCAATCTATCTTTCCCAATCATATCAGGTTAGCCTCGGGATGTTAAACCTGTCATATTATTCCCAAGGCTTAGCCTCACCTATTTTGGAACACATTCTCTTCCAAAAGGAGAAATGACATCTCCCCAGTTTCTCACACAAATGAAAAAGAAAGTCTGCAGCATTATCCAATCCTAGGCTCCTATTTCTGAGCCCCTACTTGGGCCACATGAGAGTGTGGAAATCTCAATTTAACCAAAGCAGTGAACTCAGAGCCTCTCTTTAGCCCATGTTACAGTCTCAGCAGCCCCCAGAAGCAGCATAGTCATTTCTGGCGAGCAAGCTGAGAAGAGACAGCTAGGTGCCTATGTCCCTGCCTATGATATAGAAAAGTCCAGTGGGTGAGAAGGGGGGCAGAGGGGACCCAGGTTACCCCGCAAGCTTGCTGGTGACGAGCGAGGACTTTCTCTGGGGCAGATCCTGGGGGGTGGGGATGTGGTCACCGGTCACCAGGTTCTTGTCTGGTCCTGCACTGGGCAGCTGCTTATTCTTCATCTTGGCTTTGGCCATGTTGTAGTCTCCTGAGTCAAAGTACTTTTGCTAAGAGACAAGAGGGAGGTTTAGGTGAGTGAGGAGCTCTGGTCTTCCTCAAAAGTAAGGAGACTCAGGTCTACCATAAACCCTATAAACCTGCATCCATACTCAGATTTTTCAAGTCTTTTTTGATTAGCCTCATGCATACACAGCTTAGTATTAATTATATTTATGCTTTCTCCACAATGTCTTCTGACTTTTTCACATTTGTAAGCAGTTTCCCAGCTAAGGTGTATATTTTTGGAGTTAAGAGATAGCTCCTATAGCCTTTTATAGCTCCATGAGTCCACGATGCTTCAACCATATTGCTGACTTTAATCCCAAAGGTTTATATAGGACCTATTAGCCTCCAATGGGCTTGGTGCTGGGGAAACAGTAATGAATAAGATATATAAAGGGTCAACCTGGGGCTATCAGTAGATGATCAACCTCAAGCTAACAACCTCAAAACAAGAAACTGTTCTCTCAGACTATGAATAGAAACTGGGCTTGTTTCTGAGGATAATGTACTTTCCTCCTACTCCAACCACTCCCACACATGTTCCATGGCTGGGAGAGCCTGCCTACGCCTGTCTTGCTTACAGCAAGGTAAGCTGCAAATCAGCATCACTTCATCATCTGTGACTAAGACTCAGTAACTGGGATTCTCCACAGAGATCTGTTTCCCTCTCCATTTCATCTGCATAGAGAAATACACTGCAGGTTAACGACTGACAACCCCTCAGTCAGCTTTAGGTACCTCTGAGGACTGAGGAACCCGAAGAGGAGCTAGAAGGCTATGAAGGTAAGACTCTCCCTTGGGAGAAGGACCACTCTGGACTTTTCCAGTGAGTCTCTTCAGGCAGCATAGTTAATGGCTGGTGCTAACTTCAAGGGTCTGAAGAAATCATTTGAAGTTGAGGAAATCTGTAGGACAGATTTCTGGGCCTTTCTTCGGAAATGATGCACCTCAAAATTTAGCTCTAATCCTACATCTGCAGTCCTAAAACTCCCACCATCCAAACAGGCAAACATCTGGAGGCTGTCAGCATTCCAGACTCTGACATCCTTCCCTCACTCTTCCAAGGCCATTCCTACATGCCCCTCCATTAAGCTTTAGTATCCTGAGGGAAATCAGAAAATAACTGATACCCTTTCAGGAATTTACAGTATTTGCCTTGGGTTTGTGTTTTTTTTTAACAAGTTTCTAATTTTTCTTTACTACTGCCCAACAACAAAACCTTCATATCAGTGTTCAGCAGAACTTCCACAGATCTCATCCCTAAGGCCCCTTTGGTTCCAAAGTAAGAGGGTAAGAGATTGTGCTCCATACCCCTTTCTGGAGTCTCTTCATGAGGAAGTCGGAGCCTCCAGGCTTTTGTCCCAGGCTTGGATATTTGGCTTTTAGCTTTGCCTCCTCAGCTTTCTCAGGGAGAACACCTTCTTTCTCTTGGGTGTCCTAGAGGAAACAAATGGGGCCAGTAAAATTAAACAGTGAGAAGCAATGCTTCCAATATCTGCTAACTTTTACACTATTATCTTTTCCTGGAGATCTACCCATTTGTAAACATGCTATTCACACTCTTAAATAAAGCCAGACCTTTGTTCAAATCCCTGAAGCTCAAGATGACTGTATTGTGAGAAAAAAATATAAGCTGTTTGTCACACTACACCCAGGGAACCACCCCAGTGACCTGTGAGTACTGAGTTAAAGGTAATACCGAAGAACAATACTTTAATCAAAGAGCATGCAGTCGCTCACTTAGAACAGAAGCTAGGAAAGACAGAACAGAGCTAGCAGGGATTCTGGTGATGCAAGATTAGTAGCGAGATCTCCAGCTGTCTGTGAAATACAGTACAGGTCAAATGGGAAATCGAAAGGGATAACTGCTGAGATGTTCCCTCCTAAGCTAGGCTTTTGATAAATCTCTCTATGGAGGCTAGCTCTGTGGCCTTCTCCAGAAAGCACCTTAGCAATGGTCAGTACTGGAAAGCAATAATGGACAGCATTGTTTCCATAAACATTGTAGTAGGAAGGTGACAAGTAAACAGAAATTAATCTCAGGAAAATTAAGATATAGTGGGTTCACTAGTACTTTCCCACCACCTCTGTCAAAAAATCAACACCTTCCCTAGTGATGGAGGTTTGGGAAACATGCCAAGAGCCCAATTAACTTGCAGGGTCTCTTACTGTTGTTGTTACTCTCTGCCTCCCTTTTTTGTGGGCCCTGTCCCCCTTTTCTTTGACCTTTTAAAAAAGGACATGAAGTCAATTTGTGGTTCTTTTTAGTGGAATTGCATTCCTTTGCCTTGAAAACCTGGCCCATATATAACCCAGGGGTATTTCATGAACCCGAGTCCAGTACTAAATGTTATAAATCAAATACAAAACACCCAAAGAAGTTGCCGTGTTTTCATCACAGAATTGCGGGTGAAATAAGTCCCCACTATCTTAGAAGTCGGGGGGAAATATGGTGGCGTCTTTCTTTTCACGACTCTCTAGGGGTCTTTCCTAGGTTAACCTCCATTATTCTGTTTGAAACTCTAGCCCTCTTCAATTTTGTAAGGTCTTCCTTGAAGGTGGGCAACAGACCATCTCCAGCGATCAAAATGTCTCTTTGAGAAAGTTGCAGTCTTAAATTAGCCATGATAATTACTCTTCTCCCTTCCCCCGGTGCTGATCCCTTTTTAAACGTCTATATCTTGACCTGTATCTTTAGGATACAGAATGCAGGACCCAGCCTGGCTGTTGGTTCATTTTACCCCTACTAACCTATAACATACATCTCATCCGGAGACCACCAACCCCCTTTCATTCACCCACTCTTTTCAAACACCCGCCCCACGCTCAGATTCGGCCAATTACAGCACAGCTTCAATAGGCCTAGCAGTAGGTCTACTGACCAATCAGGAAGGGTACTATACTGATTGACAATCCAGCCAACTAACCAGAGCCAAAGCAGCAGGCCCTGTTGAAACTCACCCTGCATGACGCAAGACGTGGCCAACCCCTGCAGAGCCCGAGACCATGGCGACCAATCCGCACTGGAGGGAGACCGCCTCCCGCCCCATCACAATCGCCCCCAACTCGCCCACCGCACCCCCTCCATTTCACCTGCTTCTCCTCGCCGGTCTCTTCCGTAGGGTTCTCCTCTTCTTGTTTCTGGGACATGCTGGGACCGGGACTGTGGAGTGTGGGGGACCCGGGAAGTCAGCCGGAGAAGGGAAGGGGGAGGGGAAACGGGACAACCAGCACTGCTTCTTCAGCTCCTGTCACTAGGATTGCTCAGTCAAAATGGCGGCCCTTGGCTGTGACGTTGCGACCGCCCCTTCCTATGGGAGCCAGTGGGAGCTGTGGATAGGGCAATGACGTAACGATCTACCAATAGTTGCTGGCTAAATGTGGGTTCTATGGAGGCGACGGGCAAGCTGGAACGCCGATCTGGGAAGAGAGTGACTCACAAGGACCAATTGGAAGCACGTGGGGGAGGTTAAGGGGTGGTGCTGGTAGCTTTGGCATTTTTGCTCCTTTCGTGGGGGTCAGACTTTCTGCCGCCCTACCTCGTCGCCCCCAGGGGACTTTTCTGAGCTTCGAATTGGAAAGCGAAAGGATGGAAACTTTTTATTTCCAGGTGAAGAGAATTAAGCTTCGCGCAGTAGCAGAAAATTACCAATCTCCAGAAAATAATATGAAGGTCAGAGTGGACTTTAAAGTGGTCCTCCTCACTCTTCCAGTGTGTCATTGAGGGTGTGGAATGGAGAGACTGAATGGTCCAGCAGAATATGGATGACTTACGTTTCATCGTTTAACTCTTAACGTACAGTTTTTTTATTCGTTCAGGGCCATCCCATGGAAACTGAGCTCCTTGAAACAGCACAGGTCTAGGTACATGGTAAACACTGCGTAAATACTCGCGAACATATTGAGTGTTTGAAGATGGTACTGTTTTAGTTTTACAAGGAATATATATGTAGTAAGGCAGTCTTTGCCATAGAGGGTTTTCACAGTATGCCAGGTGTACCCAAATCCTCGAGATTAAAAGAGACTCATCTTCCTCGAGTGTTAGTTTAAAAACATCATTTTTATATTAAAAGTCTAATACTAAAACTGAAGAATTGATATTAAATTTTAATTTTCCAGGGAACCTGTTGTGGCAGCCTTAGGGCTATCTGTTCATTTTTCTGTATAATTAAGTACATTTCTAGTGGGAAAATCTGAGAATCTTAGAATACACAGATTATTATACAAGGCAAAATCTGGTCAGCTTGAAATTAAAGTGTTAATAAAGTGGTAAAGGGGTTCAAAGGAAAGTTCACATTCAGGAAATGGCAACCCACTCCAGTATTCTTGCCTGGAGAATCCCATGGACAGAGGATCTTGGCAGGTTACATACAATCCATAGGGTTGCAAAAGTTGGACAGGACTGAGCGACTAAGCACCCCCCCCCCCCGACCCCCGCCCCGCAAGAAAAGAAGACTTAATGATGGAGGTGTGTATTTGAAATCAGCTTTAATTTTGCCAGGTAAAGGTGATGGAAGGACATTCTAGGTGATGGGGTCAGTATGAAAGCTAGAAAAATAGAACTGAGTCCAGAACATGGAGGGCTTGAGTGTCAGTATAAGAAACCAGTGGATAATTTAGTTATCTAGGAGGGATATTTAAGGCTTTTAGGCCAGAGAATGGCAGATCAGAATTGTTCTTAAGGAAGATTAATCTAGTGGTAACGAATAAAAAATCATTTAGAATTCCAAACAGAAAGATACTAGAGAGGGACAATCTAGCTAGGAGTCCTCTGCAATACTCTGGTTGGGAAGTAATTAGTATTTAATCTACAAACGAGGTAGTTTAATAGAAAACAGTGATTCTAATTGAGAAAGTCTGTGGCAATGGAATCTACTAGATTAGCATCAAACTGAATATAGGGAATGAGCAGGCCATGTGCCTCAATGTGACTATTTGTAGAAACAAATTCAAGGAAAGGAATCAATTTGGACATGAAATTGGAAGTAGATAGAAAATGAGGTGTTCAATTTTGAAAACACTGACTTTTTCAAAGCCAGTGAGCCATTTGGTGGAGATATCCAGGCAATGAAGTCTTAAGATAAGTGAACTCAGATCTCCATATCTGAAATTTTAGCATTATAGGACATATAGATCTGGAGTTTGGGATAAATGTAGAAGCCAAATATGAATAAAATTTGGACTTCTTCACATAAATATGGGTTTCCAGGTGGTGCTAGTGGTAAAGAACCGACCTACCAATGCAGGAGATGTAAGAGACGTAGGTTTGAACCCTGGGTTGAGAAGATCCCCTGGAGGAGGGCATGGCAACCCGCTTTAGTATTCTTGCCTGGAGAATCTCATGGACAGAAAAGCCTGGTGGGCTACAGTCCATGGGGTCACAAAGAATTGGACATGACTGAAGCTACTTAGCATACACGCACAAAAATATAAGTGAAGTTGTGGGATTAGATGGGATCATTGAAAAAAGTAGAAAAGAGGCCCCAGAACAGAAACTAAGGAAAAGTTGGCAAGGGCCACAGATATAAATGATCAGAGTGGTAAGGAGAACCAAGAGAGAATCCCTTGAACAGTATGAAAAGAGAGAAGGCCCAGAGAAGTTAAAGTCGGAGCGGACGGAAGCTAGTTGTGCTGTGCTCATCCACATCCGACTCTGCGACTGTTTGTAGCCGGACAGGCTTCTCTGCCCATGGGATTCTCCAGGCAAGAATACTGGAGTGGGTTGCCATGCCCTCCTCCAGGGGATCTCCCCCACTCAGGGATCAAACATGTCTCATTGGCAGGCAGGTTCTTTACCACTAGTACCACCTGGGAAGCCCAAGGGAACTTTATAAAAATACAGGGCTGATTTCCTCAGCCCTCTTTCACCCCAATTGAATCAGCATCTCTGCACTTGGGTCTGGAAGTCCGTATTTAAAAAGAAACGCAAAACTACTTAAGGAGAGACTGCAAATAAGGCTGATTTGGAACCCCTATGGAATGGCAAGACATGAGGCTGTTCTGGTTGCTGGGGTCCCGGGAAAGACTTGCAAGTCATGCTGAAGTGTTGAGGTTTCATGAAGACAAAGAGGGAATGTCTGATTTAAGCAGGGAAATGCTACTGTTAGATTTGGGATTCGGAAAGAGGTAACTGTGGAGATTGAACTGAAGGGGAGAGGAAGACTCTAGGGTTGCGGTAATCCAGGCAAGACTTGAGAGGCCTGATCAAAGGCAGGGCTGTGTGAATGGAGGGGAGCTGAAGAGACAAATGATATTGGATGTGGGAAGTGAAGGTGAGGAGAGAACTAAGGATGACTTCCAAATTCCTGAGTAAAGGATGATACCATTTACAGAGAAGCAAATACAGGGAGAAGAGCACATTGGCGGGAAAAAGTGAGGAGAGAAGAGAACCTGAATTACTTGTTTATTCCTAGTCTTTGGGTCTTTTTTCTTATTTATGTCTGAATTTTTCAAGGGAAGATCTAAATCTTTTCAGAGTATGAGAGATGAGATATATTGGAATAACACTGTAAAATTTGTCAGTGCTTAAGCAAGATTGTGTGGATCACAATAAACTGTGGAAAATTCTGAGAGATGGGAATACCAGACCACCTGACCTGCCTCTTGAGAAATCTGTATGCAGGTCAGGAAGCAACAGTTAGAACTGGACATGGAACAACAGACTGGTTCCAAATAGGAAAAGGAGTACGTCAAGGCTGTATATTGTCACCCTGCTTATTTAACTTCTATGCAGAGTACATCATAAGAAACGCTGGGCTGGAAGAAACACAAGCTGGAATCAAGATTGCCAGGAGAAATATCAATAACCTCAGATATGCAGATGACACCACCCTTATGGCAGAAAGTGAAGAGGAGCTAAAAAGCCTCTTGATGAAAGTAAAAGAGGAGAGTGAAAAAGTTGGCTTAAAGCTCAACATTCAGAAAACGAAGATCATGGCATCCGGCCCCATCACTTCATTGGAAATAGACGGGGAAACAGTGGAAACAGTGTCAGACTTTATTTTCTGGGGCTCCAAAATCACTACAGATGGTGACTGCAGCCATGAAATTAAAAGACGCTTACTCCTTGGAAGAAAAGTTATGACCAACCTAGATAGTGTATTCAAAAGCAGATACATTACTTTGCCGACTAAGGTCCGTCTAGTCAAGGCTATGGTTTTTCCAGTAGTCATGTATGGATGTGAGAGTTGGACTGTGAAGAAGGCTGAGCGCTGAAGAATTGATGCTTTTGAACTGTGGTGTTGGAGAAGACTCTTGAGAGTCCCTTGGACTGCAAGGAGATCCAACCAGTCCATTCTGAAGATCAGCCCTGGGATTTCTTTGGAGGGAATGATGCCAAAGCTGAAACTCCAGTACTTTGGCCACCTCATGCAAAGAGTTGACTCATTGGAAAAGACTGTGATGCAGGGAGGGATTGGGGGCAGGAGGGGAAGGGGACGACAGACGATGAGATAGCTGGATGGCATCACTGACTCGATGGACGTGAGTCTGAGTGAACTCCAGGAAATGGTGATGGACAGGGAGGCCTGGCGTGCTGTGATTCACGGGGTCTCAAAGAGTCGGACACGACTGAGCGACCGAACCCAACTGAACTGAACTGAAGCAAGATTGTATGGAAGAATGGCCATTATAAAAAGTGAAACGACAGAAATGTCTGGGTTTAATACATATGCCAATAGTACCCTCCAATGGACCAGACTCAGAATACCAGGGAATTAACTAAGCTCAATCCTTTCTTGGGTTGGCTGCCCAAGAAACCCAACAGTGATACTCTTCCCAGGCCTGCCTGCTCCTTTGCCCCTGAGATGTTTGAGCAGAAATCTGAATAAGGTGGGGAGTAAGCTAAGCAGCTACCTCCGGGGAGAACTGGTCCAGGCACAGAGGGAACAAGCAGATGCAAAGCTCCCAAAGCAGGAATGTATTTACAGTGTATCTGAGAAACAGCAAGACAGTCAGGGGAGCTAGAGCTAAAGAGGAGATGTAGGCAAGGAGCAGATTGCTTTTGGTGCTTTGGATTTTATTGTGTGATGGGCAGGCCTTAGATGGTGCTGAGCAGGGGTGGAACACAAGTTGATACAAGTATTAAATAGATCACTGTGGCTGCTCTGTGGGCAACAGGGGTGGAAGCAGCAGCAGGATATCAATTAGGCTTTTATAACAGTTGCAGAGGAAAGATGGCAGTGGTTTGGACTAGGCGGTAGTAACTACAGAGAAGGTTGAAAATAGCTGGACATGGAATTTTGAAGGTACAACCAACAGAATTTGCTGTTATGAGAATACAGGATAACTTCAAAGCTTTTGGCCTGAGTAGCTAGGTGCATGATGGCACCATTTAGTAATATGGGGACATCTGAAAGTAGGAGGTTTAAGAGAAGAAATAGAGATTTTGTTTTGGACACATTATACTCTAAAGACATCAACTAAGATGTGATATTTCTTTTTTTTTCTAAAAGAGTTTGGTTCTTAAAAAAATATCCACTTTTATTTATTTTTTGACACAGTGGTGAGGGGAACAATATTTTATTTTTTGGCCACACTCTGCAGCATGCAGAACTTACCCAACCAGGGGTAGAACCCATGTCCCCTGCAGTGGAAGCAGAGTCTTAACCATGGGAGCCCCAGGGAAGTCCTAAAATGTGGTATTTCTATACAGTGGAATATTAGTGAAAGTGAAGTCGCTCAGTCGTGTCTGACTCTTCGCAACCCTGTGGACTGTAGCCCGCCAGGCTCCTCTGTCCATGGGATTCTCCAGGCAAGAATACTGGAGTGGGTTGCCATTTCCTTCTCCAGGGGGTCTTCCCAACCCAGGGATTGAACCCGGGTCTCCTGCATTGCAGGCAGACGCTTTATCCTCTGAGCCACCAGGGAAGCCGGAATATTATTTGGCAATGAAAATAAATGAAGCACTGATACATACTACAACATGGATGAACCTTAAAACATTATGCAAAGTGAAAGCAGCAGTCACAAAAGACACATATTATGTGTTTCTACTTATTGGCAAATCTGTAGAGACTGAAAGTACATTAGTGCTTACCTAGGATTGGCGGAAATAGGGAATAACTGCTAATGGATATGGGTAATGATGTGTTCTAAAATTGTGATAGCACAATGCTGTGAATATACTAAAAACCCATCAAATTACTCACTTTAAATGGGCATATTGTATGGTATGTACATTTTATCAAAAAAATGTTATGTGGTTATCAAAGCATTATGAAATTATTTTAGTAAAAGTTTAACCTGCTAAAAATAAAAGGAAAATTAAGTGGTCAAGGGTGCTAATCTTTCTCTGTTAACTACAGGAAACCTGGCTATTCAGACTGTCTGTCAACACACCATAACCAACGTAGGATAGTTTGCCAATTGCAGGAAAACAGTTTCCCCCCGACACCCACACAAATAGCTTCTTGATTGCTGGGTTCCTATAAGTCATTCTTAGTGTGAGTGTGAAGGATTGGATTATGTTTAACTTTCATGTACATTGCCATCAGTTTTCCAAAGTATAGAAAATCTATCTTTGCGAATCTCATACAATCTGTGTTTCTCTCTCCGAAGTGCATGCATGCAAAAATATTGTACATATTTTCAGGGTATAGAGACCCCCTGAAGCCTACAAAGTAGTCCAGTTTCTATTAATTTAAACATTGTCACAGGAATTAACAGTGGCCTTCATTTATTGGGCTTCCCTCGTGGCTCAGCTGGTAAACAATCTGCCTGCAATGCAGGAGACCTGTGTTCGATCACTGGGCTGGGAAGATCCTCTGAAGAAGGGAAAGGCTACCCACTCCAGTATTCTGGCCTGGAGAATTCCATGGGCTGTATAGTCCATGGGGTCACAAAGAGTCAGACATGACTGAGTGACTTTCACTTTCATTTATTCAATACAGGAGACCTGGGTTTGATCCCTGGGTGGGGAAGATCCCCTGCAGAAGGAAATGGCAACCCAGTCCATTTTCTGGCCTGGAAAATCCCATGAACAGAGGAGCCTGGTAGAGTACAGTCCGTGGGGTCGCAAAGAATCGGACACAACTGACTTCACTTTTCATTTATTCAGATTTGTGTTCAACTCAATCATGTGCCCCAAATTTATGACTCGACAATATAAGAGCTCTGTAGTATGGCTGATGGGAGCCTAAATTAGTACAACCATACTTTGGAAAACTATTGGCCCTATGTACTAAAGCTAAATGTAATTCAAACCCTATGGCCCAGCAATTCCACTCCTAGGTGATATATCCAGCTGAAGTGAATCCTCATATTCACCAAAACATGTGTTCATAGCCGCTCTATTTATAATCACTCTAGATCCCCTGGAGGAGGGCATGGCAACCCATTCCAGTATTTTTGCCTGGAGAATCCCCATGGAGAGGGGAGCCTGGTGGGCTACAGTCCATGAGGTCACAAAGAGTCAGACATGACTGAGTGACTAAGCACAGCATAGAACAACCCAAAATGTTCAAAGTAAAATAGATAACAGTCACAAAAAATACATACTGTATGATTTCATTTATATAATGTTCAAAGGCAAAACCAGTCTATCGTATTAAAAGGATCATGGTTACCTCTAGAGAAGGATATAGTGATTGGGAGAGGGTATGAAGGGGGCTTTTTGGGAGATGATAATGTTTTGTTTCTTGACTGGGGTGCTGGTTACATGGGAATGCTCACTACTGATTATTGAGTTGTATATTTTTATTTATCTTGATTTATGTACTTTTCTCAGAGAAGGCAATGGCACCCCACTCCAGTACTTCTTGCCTGGAAAATCCCATGGATGGAGGAGCCTGGTGTGCTGCAGTCCATGGGGGTCGCTGAGTCGGACACGACTGAGTGACTTCACTTTCACTTTTCACTTTCATGCATTGGAGAAGGAAATGGCAACCCATTCCAGTGTTCTTGCCTGGAGAATCCCAGGGACGGGGGAGCCTGGTGGGCTGCCGTCTATGAGGTTGCAGAGTCGGACACTAGTGAAGCGACTCAGCAGCAGCAGCAGCATGTACTTTTCTCTTGTTAATTTCATAAAACATTTAAAAAGGTATCTAATGTGAAGAGTAAGATGGAGTCTAGAAGCAAAAGGCTGAACTGTCATCTAATTTTTAACACAGGATCATGTTAAAATGAAAAGTATTTGTTCAGGCTTTTAAATATTCATAATGTTTAGAATATGATCAACTACTGTTACCTTCTCTAGTCTTCCCCTCTTTGATCATGAACATCTCTTCCTCCCTGCTCTCAAAGGGAAAGAAATTCAATCAATATAAATTAATTTATCTAAGAGTTTAGATAACTAAAGTTTCTAGCCTCACCTAGCAGTTCAAAAAACCTGGGGTGACACAGCTGGGAGGGAACTTTAAAAAAAATATTAAGGCTAACCCACAAGTATTTTGAGGTATTATATTAATATCATGGCTTTGAATGTCCAGAAATCTTTGAGGAAGTACTCATCTTTTGATTGGAAGTGGGATCTCAACATCTCTGAAATGTGAGGAAAACTTTGGCTTTGAATTTCCCCTCCATCAAATCAGGAGAATGATATACATCTACTAGGCTTGCTTATGTGGCAAATGTATGGGGATTTGGTCAAGAAGCCCTTCTGAAGGGGGAGAAGAAGCCTCTTGATTCCTAGCTGAGTTTCTAAATTAAGTTTAGATAAAAAATTCTTTTATACTTGGGGAGGTTCACGTAGGTTGAGAAAAACAAAGTGGTGGGCAGATTATTGAAATTCAGGGGGAAAAATCTACACAAAAGCTTGTCTATTTGAAGAGTTCTTATGGAGTACTTGTTCCCCACCTTCCACCCTAGTGGAATCTACTTTTTTACAATCTGAAATGTAAAGAAAAACTAATGGCAGTGAATTGGGCTGCTAGAAAAAGATTTCTGTCAGGAAGTGACCCTTGGTTTTCTGACTTGCCTTCTGTGAGAATTTTATTGCTTTCTGGGAGGGATGGCTCCCTTTCTCATATCAGTAAGAAGTTGTGTTTCTTTCCAAATTATATATACACCTGGAACTCACTGAGGAGAAAAGGAAGACAGACCAAGGCATTGAGAAGAACTGGGGATGCAAAACAAAGATTCATGCACGCATGTAACAGGTGATAGAAAAATATAAAAAAATCCATTCTACCTAACTTATTTCATCATTAAAGCAATGATTATTTAAAAATTAATATTTTTATTCTTTTAGGGAATAAAACATTTTAAGAAATTATATGAATATATATGTATTTTAGCTATATAGAAAATGGGAGGAACAAATTTTTAAAAATCTTTCAATTAAAATTCTTCATAGTTTTGTTAAAATTTGATATCAGAAAACACTCACGCAAGAAGAGAGTAGAGTGAAATATTTGAAGTGTTATAAAACAAAAACAAAAAATAAAACCACCCATGAATCAAGAATTCTATAACCAGTAAAATTATCTTTCCGAAGTGAAGGATGAAGACTTTCTCAGACAAAAACTGGGGAATTTATGTCCAGCACACTTGACCTGTAAGAAGTGTTAAGCTATTAAGGGAGAAGAATGATGTATCAGAAATCTTTACATAAGAAATCATCAGAGAAGGAATAAAAGAAGGTGAACAAAAATATTTTGCTAGTTTCAAAAACCCTTCTTTAGTCTACAATTTGAATATAATCTCTTAGAATGATCTCTTTTGGAAATATATATGAAAAGCACACACAATTCATGAAATTCTAGCATGTAACAAATTATTTTGTACATTTTAAAAAAGTTCCTTTATTTTTGGCTGTGCAGGGTCTTTGCAGCAGGTTTTTCTCTAGTTGTGGTGCACGGGCTTCTCATTCAGTGGCTTCTCTTGTTGCAGAGCATGGGTTCTAGGGTGTGTGGGCTTCTGCAGTTGCAGTTCCCAGGTCCTAGAGCACAGGCTCATAGTTGTGGCCCATGGGCTTAGCTTCTCCTTGGCATGTGGGATCTTCTGGACCAGGGACTGAACCCATGTCTCCTGCATTGGCAGGTGGATCTTTACCACTGAGCCACCAGGGAAGCTCTATTTTGTACATTTTGTGTTTTGTTTTTTATATTTTGTTTTCCTAGCCCAGAATAGCCTCAGCTCTTCCTTCTCAACCTGAGAAGATTCTTCAAGACTGAGTTTAAATGGAGGAAGGAGAGAGTAGTGGTTAAAAGCATGCGTTTGAATTCAACCTCTGCATGGTTTTTTAGAATTCTGAGGAATAAATGAGAAAATATATGAAGTGGTTAACATAGTAGAAGTACTCAATACATGAAAGCCACTCGAGTAAATATACTCCTGTAAGTTTTTCCTAATGTTCCCAGGAAGAATGCTACTCCTTTGTGCTTCTAAAAATTAAGTTTATACTTCTACTTGAGCATTTTTCACAGAGTACCTCATTTGCCCACTTAAATGTGAGTTGTTGGGAGCTGAGATTGTGTCCTATGTAACGCCTGTGCACTACAGCTAGTCAAGTCTGTGTGCTGCAATGAAGACCCAGCACAGCCAAATGAATTAAAAATAAACAGTGTTCTCAAATTTTAACATGTAAGTTTTAGAGACTATGTTTTAAATGCAGCTTCCTAAGCCCTAAACCCCAGTGACTGATTTACTAGGAACCCCTATTTTGGCAAAGTACTTACACCCACGAAAGTTACTTTGATGCACCATATTTTGATAAACATTGTTATACTTTGTTTTTATACTTTCTCTGAAATACAAATAGCAAGGAAGTAGACAATTCTAATAAATACATTTCATGTTGTTCCTTATGCTGTGTGCCTGTGTGCCAAGTTGCTTCAGTCATGTCTGATTCTTTGTGACCCTGTGGACTGCAGCCCACCAGGCTCCTTTGTCCATAGGGTTCTCCAGGCAAGAATACTGGAGTGGGTTGCCATGCCTTCCTCCAGGAGATCTTCCGAACTTAGGGATCGAACCCGAGTCTCATATCTCCTGCATTGGCAGGTGGGTTATTTACCACTGGCACCACCTGCGAAGCCCCCCTTATGCTATAGACATTATAAAAGACAGAAGAACAGTAAGCCGATTACAAGGTCAATTATCTTTCTTTTCATTTGTTGCTAACTCTGTTATACTTAGGTTTGTTACCTACGCTTGGAACTTAAAGACTTTCAGCTTTTCAGTAAGTTCAGGTGTCACTTGCAAGTAGTTATTAATAGACTAGAATATACTCATTCTCTTCCTGGTAATAATGATGTAATTGGGTAACTTATTTTGCTTGAGATGGAGACACTATTCTTCAGACTTTACATTAGCTGGTGTTCGAGTTAGATTTAATGTACCCTGCCCTCCAGTATGTGTGTATATATATATATATAGTGTATATATATATGTATAACTAATATTTGTGTATTCCTAATTTTCCACAAGGGAGTCCGGGTGGCTCAGTGGTAAAGAATCTGCCTGCCAATGCAGGAGACGCAGGTTCAATCCCTGGATCAGGAAGATCTCCTGGAAGAAGAAATGGGAACCCACTCTAGTATCCTTGCCTGGGAAATCCCATGAACAGAGGAGCTTGTGGGCTACAGTCCATGGGCTCACAAAGAGTCAGACATGACCTAGCAACTGAGCATGCATACACAGTTTTCCACACAGAATGAAACAGAGGCTGGTATCCTAGGGTAAGCAGGGAGTGTTACTGGCCTTGTATGAAAAGTTATTTCAAGTTAAAATAACTTTAGTTGTAAAATTGCACAGAGAGACCAGGGAGCCAATAATTGATCTTTATTACACAGAAATGCGAAGGCCATATGGATTAAATGGTGTTTTGCAGTGAACATTATGCAGATTCAAACTGAAGACATCCTCATCTTAATGAGATACAATATAAAAATAAACACTGACCAAGAGTTGCCAGAAAGAACTCAATTTCCACTCTCCCAATCAAGCTGAAACTCTCCACTGAAAAACCTGGTTTAAATTCATGCCAAACTGTTCAAATGGAAAGAAAAACTAAGTCAGGTAGAGACATCCATGGACTGGTTTTTATAGTTTTAGGGAGCCAGACTGAAGCTCTTCTCAGCTTCACATTTTTTAGGAATTTGTTTCATTTAAACTTTTTATCTTTAGTCACCTAAGTGATAACCTAAAGTGAAAAAAAGTTAAGTGAGTTGGGGAATTTTGTGGGGCTAGACAATTTTAGAGCAGGGAAAGTTACAATCATTCATTTAATTACTTCTGATCAGGAAAATTTGATATCAGGTCTGGATCATCTGTATTAGCCCTTTGATAGACTCTTTGTCTGTAGTGGTCAAGAGGCAAGATCCATTTAAGTATCAGCATTAACAAATACTTGACATTAGCACAGTTTGGTGCCTGTCCTCTTTATATTCCCAAATGCTGGACTTTATATAGGATGCTTTTAACATAAAATTGCCCTTCTGAATACGATTTTTCTCAATAAGCTTCTCTTTGCATTTACTACTGACTTAAAAAATGTTTTAGAGAATGAGTTAGGCAAAGGATTGTGTTGAGACAAGACTAATGACTAGGAGGGCATCTGTGGATTAAATAGATAAAACTACTTCCAGGACCTCTAAATGTACACAGAATAGGTGGCACTAGTGGTAAAGAACCTGCCTGCCAATGCAGGAGACTGAGACTCGGGTTCCGTTCCTGGGTCGGGAAGATCCCCTGGAGGAGGGCATGGCAACCCACTCCAGTATTCTTACCTGGAGAATCCCATGGACAGAGGAACCGGGCAGGCTACAGCCCATAGGGTCACAAAGAATTGGACACGATTGAAGTGACTGAGCACGCACACCCATCAATTTATGTAGGAAGCCAAAACACGATCTAGAGTTTAGATATATTGTCTGGACTCAGGATGGTGCTATTCAGCAACTGAAATTTACAACTCCCTAAATTCAATCAGAATAGAGACACTTAAAGTAGCCTGGAGGAATTCAGATAGTGATGTGCTAAATAGTAGAAATTCTGATACCACTTTCCTTCTTTGCAAATTGTATTGGTGACTGCATAAAAGAGGTGGTTAAGAGATGCATTTTTTAAAAAATTTAGATTTCTGTTCTAATGAATGATGGAGTAGGACAATACTGAGAGAGAGCAGAGAATATATTTATGGTTCTAGGACTGCGAGAACCAGGTAATCACATTTGGAATAGTCTCATTAATTTAGAAAAGGAAAGATGAGAAAATCAGTAGTGGAACATACATTTATATCTCAGAGACCATCTGCTCCAAAAATCAGTTTTATTTCCATTGCCCCTTATTCGAAGAGATGGTTACTTCAATAAGCTACATTACTTAGCAGAGCCTGAGAGATAGGCTGAAAACATGTAAGACAGAAAACAAACTTTAAAAAATGAGATAAATGGTTTGCTCTACATCTCATTCACATTCTATGTCTAGAGAAATCCAAATCTCACTGAAATATTCCTGATAATTGAAAAGCACACTGGATGGAAGTGGGCCAAGAAATGAGAGATAATGTTTACCGGGTGAGTGCTGGTTCACCCAACTTATCCACCTCTGGAGTGGAAGTATAGGGAGATATAAAGCCTGCTTATAAGAGACAAGGTCTATGGAGAAGCCCTGAAGTTGCTTTCCCCAAATAACAAATTTGATTCAAGAGGAAAAAAAAATGATGGAAAACATCTCATCACACAAAACTCGGTGATGGTGTCTCTGATAGTCACTGGCCAGCAATGGAAAAGGAGAAACCCAACAGCTGGCTTACGATTTATTGAAGGCTGCCAGCACAGCCCAGATCATCTCTGTGGCACTGTGCTTTGTCCCCTCTACCTCAGGGTCCAGTTCTACTAGGTCCTTGGCTCGATTCATCGCCATATCATACTTGTCATCTGTCAGAGAGGAGAAGACATTCTCTAGCACATCGGAGGAGTGGGCTAGCACCAGCAGTGCTAGTGTTCGCTTGTCCATACGCTGAGGGTCATTTACCCACCGCTCTAGGACACTATCTTGAAGTTTTTTCACTAGTCGTTGCTTCTCTGTTGTATTGGTCACTGGGTGAGTAGTCATGTCAAATAGGAGGAAATTCTGCTTCTCAGTGGTTAGAATACCCTTCTCTACTAGGTTCTTTGCAATTCTCTCTCTTACATTTCTCAGCTGGTACTGTAATTTGAAAGGGTTCCAGGTCTCACCTATGGGAAAAATAAATAGAATGCTTGAACAAGACTATAAACCAACTAGACTTCAGAAGACATCTATAGAATATTCTACCCTGTAACAGTAGAATGCACATACTTCTCAAGTGCATATGAAACATTTTCCATGATACACCATATGTTAGGCCATAAAACAAGCCTTAATAAATTTAAAAGAATTGAAAACATACAAAGTATGCTATTCAATCACAATGGAATTATAAATTGATAACAGAAGGACATTTGGGAAATTAAAAAGATATGTGGAAATTTAAAGACACACTCTGAAATAACCAATGAGTCAAAGAAGAAATCATAAGAAAAAATTAAAAAATACTTTTGAGTTGAGTGAATATACCAAAACTTATTGGATGCACCTTAAAGCAGTATAAAGAGGGAAATTTATGATCCAAATGCCATATTAAAAAAGTGAAAGTCACTCAGTCCTGTCCAACTCTTTGCAACCCCATGGACTGTAGCCTGCCAGGCTCCTTTGTCCATGGAATTCTCCAGGCAAGAATACTGGAATGGGAAGCCATTCCCTTCTCCAGGGGTTCTTCCCAAACCAGATCTTCTGCATTGCAGGTGGATACTTTACCATCTGAACCACCAGGGAAGTCCTGTATTAGAAAAGATGTCAAATCAATAACCTAACCTAACTTTAAAAAACTAGAAAAAGAAGAAAATACTAAATCCAAAGCAAGCAGGATAAAGGAAACAATAGAATAGAGAGGAAATAGAGAAAATTAATAAAATAAAACTCTGGTTCAGTGAAAAGATGAAAAAAACTGACAAACCCAGAGTGATCAAGGAAAAGAGAAGACTCAAAATTACTAAAATTGGGAATGAAAGAGGAGACATTACTACTAAACTTACAAAAATTAAAACAGTATGACAACAATTTAGACAACCTAGAAGAATGGACAAATTCCTTGAAATACAATTACCTAAACTGACTCAACAAGAAAGAGGGAATTTCAATAGAACTATAACAAATAATGCCCTGGTGGCTCAGACAGTTAAGAATCTGCCTTCAATTCAGGAGACTGGGTTCTATCTCTGGGTTGGGAAGATCCCCTGAGGAGAAGGGAATGGCACCCCCACCCCAAATGTCCCAGTATTCTTGCCTAGAGAATTCCATGGACAGAGGAGCTTGGTGGGCTATAGTCCAAGGGGTCACAAAGAGTCAAACACAACTGAGCAACTAATACACACACACAATAACAAGTAAAAGGCTTCCTAGGTGCTGCTAGTGGTAAAGAACCAACATGCCAATGCAGATATGAGTGAAGTCGCTCAGTCATGTCCGACTCTTTGCGACCCCATGGACTGTAGCCTACCAGGTGGCTCCGCCCGTGGGATTCTCCAGGCAAGAGTACTGGAGTGGGTTGCTGTTTCCTTCTCCAGGAGATCTTCCCAACCCAGGGATCGAACCTGGGTCTCCCGCATTGCAGGCAGATGCTTTACCATCTGAGCCACCAGGGAAGACTCGAATGCAGATATAAGAGATGCAAATTTGATCCCTGGGTTGGGAAGATCCCCTGGAGGAGGGCGTGGTAACCCACTCTAGCATTCTCTCCTGGAGAATCCTATGGACAGAGGAGCCTGGTGGGCTACAGTCCACTGGATCACAAAGAATTGGACATGACTGGAGCAACTTAGCACACATAACAAGTAAATAGATTGAATAGTTAACTCTAGAACTTCCCACAAAGAAAAGTGTGGTCAAGACGGCTTTTCTGGTAATTCTACCAAACATTAATGGAGAATTAATGCCAATCCTTCACAAACACTTAAAAAAAAAAGAACAGGCAGAGGAGGGAATACGTCTTTAGTCTAAACAGTAAGTATTCCTCTGATACTAAAATGAGACAAAACTTCACAAGAAAACTATAGACCAGTATCTCTTATCTATATAGGTAAAAAATATTGAACAAAATATGCACAAACAAATCTAGCAATATAATAAAGACATAAGGAACTCTCTGATAGTCCAGTGTGCACTTTCATTGCCAAGGGCATAGGTTCAATCCCTGGTCAGGGAACTAATATCCTACAAGCGGTATGGCTCAGCTGAAGGAAAAAAACAAACAACTCTATCCCTAAACTACGTAATACGATAAAGGGGGGCTTAAAACAGAAATGTAAGTTTGATTTAAAATATGAAAATCAATAAAATGAAAAGCAAAAACCAAATGATCATCTCCATAGACAAAAGAAAAGCATTTGATAAAATCCAACACTCTTACATCATAAACACACTCCATAAGCTAGGAATAGACAGAAACTTTCTGAACTTGATAATCGAGGAATTTATGGAAACCTCACAGCTAGCATATTACTTAATAGGGAAAGACTGAATGTTGTCATCTTAGATCAAGGATAAGACAAGGAAGTCCATTCTCATCATTGCTATTCAGCACCATACTGAAAGTTCTAGGCAGGGTAATTAGGTAAGAAAAATAAATAAAAGGCATCTAGATTAGAAAAGTTAAACTATTTTTATTTTCAACTGAAATAAATTCAATTTTATTACAATTTTAATTACAGCAAAATTATAAGTAACAAAAGAAAAAAATTAGGTGAAATGGATCAAAATTAAAAACTTGTACTTCAAAGGATACCATTAAGAAACTGAAAACACAACCCACAGAACTGGAGAAAAATTTTGCAAATCATGTATCTGAAAAGACTTGTATTTAGAACATATTTTAAAAGTACAACTCAATAGTAGAAAGCAAACCCAGTTTAAAAGTGGGCAAAGGATCTGAACAGACAGTTCTCCAAAGAAAATATACAAATGGTCAATAAACACATATAAAGATGCTCAACATCATTAGTCACTGCTGCTACTAAGTCGCTTCAGTCGTGTCCGACTCTGTGCGACCCCATAGACAGCAGCCCACCAGGCTCCGCCATCCCTGGGATTCTCTAGGCAAGAATACTGATGTGGGTTGCCATTTCCTTCTCCAATGCATGAATGTGAAAAATCAAAGTGAAGTCGCTCAGTTGTGTCCGACTCTTTGCGACCCCATGGACTGCAGCCTACCAAGCTCTTCCGTCCATGGGATTTTCCAGGCAAGAGTACTGGAGTGGGGTGCCATTGCCTTCTCCATCATTAGTCATTAGGGGAATGCAAATAAAAATCACAATGTGATACCACTATGTATCACTAGGATAGCTAAAATAAAATTACAAAGACAGAGAATAACAAGTGTTGATGAGGATGTGAAGGAACTGAAACTCTCACACATTGGTGGTAGGAATGTAAGACAGTCCCTATTCCTGTCCTCAAGAAATTTACAATCTAGTATGGGGTGAAAGTGGGGACTCAAAAATAGTATTTGAAGTAATCCCTAGTGACAAACTGGATATACTTGACCAGTTGAGTTCAGTTCAGTCACTCAGTCGTGTCTGACTCTGCGACCCCATGGACTGCAGCACCCCAGGCTTCCCTATCCATCACCAACTCCCGGAGCTTACTCAGACTGATGTCCATCAAGTTGGTGATGCTATCCAACCATCTCATCCTCTGTCGTCCCCTTCCCACCTTCAATCTTTCCCAGGATCAGGGTCTTTTCAAATGAACCAGTTCTTCACATCAGGTAGCCAAAGTATTGGAGTTTCAGCTTCAACATCAGTCCTTCCAATGAATATTCAGGACGGAGTTCCTTTACGATGGACTGGTTGGATCTCTTGGCAGTCCAAGGAACTCTCAAGAGTCTTCTCCAACAAAGCATCAATCTTTGGCACTCAGCTTTCTTTATAGTCCAACTTTCACATCCATTCATGACCACTGGAAAAACCATAACTCTGACGAGACAGATCTTCGTTGGCAAAGTAATGTCTCTGCTATTTAATATGCTGTCTAGGGTGGTCATAGCTTTTCTTCCAAGGAGCAAATGTCTTTTAATTTCATGGCTACAGTCACCATCTGCAGTGATTTTGGAACCCAAAAAAATAAAGTCTGTCACTGTTTCGATTTGTTCTCCATCTATTTGCCATGAAGTAATGGGACCGGATGCCATGATCTTAGTTTTCTGAATGTTAAGCTTTAAGCCAACTTTTTCACTCCTCTTTCACTTTCATCAAGAGGCTCTTTAGTCCTTCTTAGCTTTCTGCCATAAGGGTGGTGTCATCTGCATATCTGAGGTTACTGACATTTTTCCTGGCAATCTTAATTCTAGCTTGTGCCTCATCCAGCCCAGGGTTTCTCATGATGTACTCTGCATGTAAGTTAAATTAAGTAGGGTGACAATATACAGCCTTGACGTAGTCCTTTCCTGATTTGGAACCAGTCTGTTGTTGTATGTCCAGTTCTAACTGTTGCTTCTTGATCTGCATACAGATTTCTCAGGACGCAGATGGGTCTCTTATTCCCATCTCTTTAAGAATTTTCCAGTTTGTTGTGATCCACACAGTCAAAGGCTTTGGCATAGTCAATAAAGCAGAAATAGATGTTTTTCTGGAATTCTCTTGCTTTTGCCATGATCCAATGGATGTTAGCAATTTGATCTTTGGTTCCTCTGTCTTTTCTAAATCCAGCTTGAACATCTGAAGTTCATGGTTTATGCACTGTCGAAACCTGGCTTGGAGAATTTTGAGCATTACTTTGCTAGCATGTGAGATGAGTGCAGTTGTGCAGTAGTTTGAACATTCTTTGGCATTGCCTTTCTTTGGAATTGGAGTGAAAACTGACCTTTTCCAGTCCTATGGCCACTGCTGAGTTTTCCAAAATTGAGCGAAGCACTATAAAAGCATTGTCTTTTAGGATCTGAAATAGCTCAACCGGAATTCTGTCACCTCCACTAGCTTTGTTTGTAGTGATGCTTCCTAAGGCCCACTTGACTTCACATTCCAGGATGTCTGGCTCTAGGTGAGTGATCACACCATTGTCGTTATCTGGGTCATGAAGATCTTTTTTGTATAGTTCTTCTGTGTATTCTTGCCACCTCTTCTTAATATATTCTGCTTCTGTTAGGTACATACCATTTCTGTCCTTTATTATGCTCATCTTTGCATGAAATGTTCCCTTGGTAGCTCTAATTTTCTTGAAGGGATCACTAGTCTTTCCCATTCTATTGTCTTCCTCTATTTCTTTGCATTGATCACTGAGGAAGGCTTTATCTCTCCTTGCTATTCTTTGGAACTCTGCATTCAAATAGGTATATCTTTCCTTTTCTCCTTTGCCTTTCACATCTTTTCAGCTATTTGTAAGGCGTCCTTGGACAATTATTGTGCCTTTTTGTATTTCGTTTTCTTGGGGATGGTCTTGATCACTGCCTCCTATACAATGTCACAAACCATCCATAGTTCTTCAGGTACTCTATCAGATCTAATTCCTTGAATCTATTTGTCACTTCCACTGTATAATTGTAACAGATTTGATTTAGGTCATACCTGAATGGTCTAGTGGGTTTTTCCTACTTCAATTTAAAGCTGAATTTGGCAATGAGGAGTTCATGATCTGAGCCACAGTCAGCTCCCGGTCTTATTTTTGCAGGCTGTATAGAGTTTCTCCATCTTTGGCTGCAAAGAATATAATCAATTTATATTTTGGTATTGACCATCTGGTGATGTTCATTTGTAGAGTCTTCTCTTGTTTTGTTGAAAAGAAGGTGTTTGCTATGACCAGTGTGTTCTCTTGGCAAAACTCTGTTAGCCTCTCACCTGCTTTGTTTTGTACTCCAAGGCCAAATTTGCCTGTTACTCCAGGTATCTCTTGACTTCCTACTTTTGCATTTCAGTTCTCTATAATGAAAAGGCCATCATTTTGGGCTGTTAGTTCTACAAGGTCTTGTAGGTTTTCATAGAACCGTTCAGCTTCTTCAGCATTACTGGCTGGGGCATAGAGTTGGATTACTGTAGTACTGAAATGGTTTGCCCTGGAAATGAACAGAGATCATTCTGTCATTTTTGAGACTGCATCCAAGTACTGCATTTCAGACTCTTTAGTTGACTATGATGGCTACTCCATTTCTTCTAAGGGATTCTTGCCCACAGTAGTAGATATAATGGTCATCTGAGTTAAATTCACCCATTTCAGTCCATTTTAGTTCGCTGATTCTTAAAATGTCGATGTTCACTCCTGCCATCTCCTGTTTGACCACTTCCAATTTGCCTTGATTCATGGACCTATCATTCCAGGTTCCTACGCAATATTGCTCTTTACAGCATAGGACTTTACTTCCATCACCAGTCACATCCACAGCTAGGTGTTGTTTTTGCTTTGACTCTGTCTCTTCATTCTTTCTGGAGTTATTTCTCCACTGATCTCCAGTAGCAACTGGGCACCTACCGACCTGGGGAGTTCATCTTTCAGTGTCCTATCTTTTTGCCTTATCATACTGTTCATGGGGTTCTCAAGGCAAGGATACTGAAGTGGTTTGCCATTCCCTTCTCCAGTGGACCATGTTTACTCAGAACTCTCCACCATGACCCATCCATCTTGGATGGCCCTACATGGCATGGCTCATAGTTTCATTGAGTTAGACAAGGCTGGGGTCCATGTGATTATAGCTGATAAGGTTCTTTAGAATGTTAATCATTGAGAGATTACATCTGGGATAATGGCAGCAAGCATTAGAAATTCATCTTTCCACCTAGACAATAATTATATTAGTAGCATCTATCTGAAACAATTATTTTTGGAACTCTTGAGCTTCCACAAATACTTGTCAGTTCCAGGGGAAGCTAGGCTGGCAAATGTGGTCAATATCAATTTCAGTCAATTTCAGCCTCAGTACAGCAGTGACTACTTAGCCCCTAGTCCCATGAAAGGTAGCTGTGGGAACAGAAATCTGTAGTTCTGGAGTAGCCTACTGGAATCAGGATGAGCAATAAGGACCCTGTCTTTGAAATCTCAGGACCCGTGTTCTGGTTATGGATTGTAGCTTTTGATGGCTGACATACAGCTAAAGGCTGCCACTGTTCCAATCTCCACCAGCTAAGCAGCTTCCAGGGGATTTAAAAGAGAAGCTTTTTTTTTTTTACATTCAGAAACAACTGCATGTACACAGTATTTAAGAAAGCACCTGTGGTTGCTTAAGAAAACATGTAATCTCTGAAGTACAACCTTGGAAAAGACCTGAGATCTGAAGCTTTCACCTCAGTTGGATCTACAACACAGAGAAACCATAATATAATCAACAAAATAACAACAAACAACTCAGCAAAACCTGGGGAATGGGGAAAGTCTGATTTCCAGAGTTACTGTATTTTAAGATTTCAATATCCAGCTCTCAACGACGAAAAAATTACAAGGCACATAGTGAAAGAAAAAGGTATGTTCCACTAAAAGGAACAAAAGAAAAAGACAAAATTTGTACTTGAGGAAGCCAGATGTCAAGTTTACTAGATTAATACTTGAGAACAGCGGTTTTAAAGATGTTTCTTTATGATGCTTTCTTTAGCAAATAGCTAAAGGAAGACATGGATAAAGATAAGAAAATGATGAACAAAATTAGAATACCAATAAAGAGATATAAATTACAAAAAGGAGCCAAAAAGAAAATCTGGAGCTTAAATACAACAGCTAAAATGAAGAATATACTATATGGGTACAAAAACAGATTTAAGCAGGCAGAAGAATTAACAAATTTGAAGATAGTACAACTGAAGTAATAAAGTTTAGGGAAAAACAACAAAAATGGTGAATGAAACCTAAGCAACCTCTGAGACTCCATCAAATGGACAAATATTTTCATTGTAGGAATCCCAGAGGAGAAGAGAGAGAAAGGGCAGAAAAATATTTGAAAAAATAATAGCTGAAAATGGTCTAAATTTCATGAAAGATGTGAATCTACAAATCTAAGATACTTAATGAGCTCAATGTTGACTAAAACATCCAAGATAAATTATAATCTAACTATTGAAAGCCAAAGATAAACAATCTTTTAAAACCAATTTTAAATTGAAGTATAGTTAATTTACAATGTTACGTTAGTTTTAGATGTGTGATATTGAGTTACACAAACATATATTTGAGCTTCCCTGGTGGCTCAGATGGTAAAGAATACACCTGCAGTGCAGGAGACCTGGGTTCGATCCTGGGTTGGGAAGATCCCCTGGAGAAGGGATGGCTACCCACTCTAGTATTCTTGCCTGGAGAATGCCATGGACAGAGCAGCCTGGCAGGCTAGTCCATGGCGTTGCAGAGTCAGACAAGACTGAGTGATTTTCACACACACACACACACATATATATATTTTAGATTCTTTTCCATTCTAGGTTATTATAATTGACTGACTATATAGTTCCCTGTGCTATGTAGTAGGTCCCTATTGTCTACCTATTTTATATATGCTGTGCTTAGTCACTCAGTTATGTCCAACTCTTTGTGACCCCACGGACTGTAGCCTGCCAGGCTCCTCCTCTCCACGGGCATTCTCCAGGCAAGAATACTGGAGTGGGATGCCATGCCCTCCTCCAGGGGATCTTCCCAACCTAGGGATCAAACCCAGGTCTCCCATACTGTAGGCAGATTCTTTACTGTCTGAGCTATCAGGGAAACCCATTAATACTGGAGTGGGTAGCCTATCCCTCTCCTCCAGATCTTCCTGACTCAGGAATGGAACCGGGGTCTCCTGCATTGCAGGTGGATTCTTTATCAGTGGAGCTAACTGTTAGTCCCAAACTCCTAATTTATCTACCCTCCCCCCACTTCTGCTATCCACTTTGGTAACCATAAGTTTGTTTTTTATTTCTATGAGTCTATTTCTGTTTTATAAATAGTTCACTTGTATCATTTTTAAAGATTCCACCTATAAGTGATATCATATGGTATTTGTCTTTGTTTGTTAGCTCATATCTTTATTAACCAATATACAATTACTTGTCTTCTGGTTTGTTGAAACAATAGGTCAGACAACATTTGCCACAATAATGTCTGCTGAAGTGACTGGCCATAAAATACTCCAGCACCACATTCATCTGAGGGACACTCCTGGTGAAGGCGACTGATTTTGCCATTCTCATCCACTTTATAGTATTTCAGAACAGCCAATTTAACCTTCTTTCTCTTATGCTTATTCTTGGGAGTGGTATAAGACTTCTTCATTTTCTCAGAGCCACCACAAAGTCTCAACACTAAATAAAGAGTGGACTCCTTTTGAATGTTGCAGTCAGACAAAGTACGTCCATCTTCCACTTGCTTGCCAGCAAAGATCAGTCTTTGCTGGTCAGGAGGAATTCCTTCCTTATCCTGGATCTTGACCATTACATCTTCTATTGTATCCGAGGGCTCGACCTTGAGAGTGATGGTCTTCCCTGTCAAGAGTCTTCACAAAAATCTGCATCTTGGCAGCGGTTCTACCACAGATGGAGGATCCGAAAGTGGTATCTATCTTTTTCTGTCTGAGTTATTTCACTTAATACGATAATCTCTAGGTCCATCCATATCGATGCAAATGGCCTTATTTCATTCTTTTTCATGACTGAGAAATATTTATATTATATATCCATATCTATATATCTTCTTTATCCATTCAGCTGTTGACAGACATTTAGGTTGCTTCCAGTCCTGACTATTGTAAACAGTGCTGCTATGAACACTGGGTTAAATGTATCTTTTTGAATTAGAATTTTCTCAGATATATATGCCTAGGAGTGTGACTGACAGATTGTACTTAACTCTACTTTTAGTTTTTTAAGGAAACTCCATACTGTTCTCCATATTGGCTGCACCAATTTACATTCCTACCAAGTGTAGGAAGATTTTTTTTGTTCCACACCCTCTCCAGCATTAATTTAGTTTACAAAGATAAAGAATCTTAAAAGCAGGAAGAGAAAAGTGAGTTGTCATACACAAAGTTATCTTCAATAAGATTATCACCAGACTTCTCATCAGAAACTTTGGAGGCTAGAAGACAGTGGGTTGACATACTCAAAGGGCTCAAAGAAAAAAATCTGTCACCTAAGAATTCTATATCCAGAAAAAGTGTCCTTGAAAAATGAAATTAAGACTTTCCCAGGTAAATAAGAAGGCAATGGCACCCCACTCCAGTACTCTTGCCTGGAAAATCCCATGGATGGAAGAGCCTGGTGGGCTGCAGTCCATGGGGTTGCTAGGAGTCGGACATGACTGAGCAACTTCACTTACACTTTTCGTTTTCATGTACTGGAGAAGGAAATGGCAACCCACTCCAGTGTTCTTGCCTGGAGAATCCCAGGGATGGGGGAGCCTGGTGGGCTGCCATCTATGGGGTCGCACTGGGTTGGACACGACTAAAGTGACTTAGTAGCAGGTAAATAAAAATTGAGGAAGGTTGTCACCACTAGACTTGCCCTGCAAGAAATGCTAAAAAGTACTGCAGGTTGAAATGAAGGAAAGCTAGAAGTAACTTGAAGCAGTAATGAAGAAATAAAGACACTCAATAAAAGTTAAATACATGGACAACTATAGAAGTTAATTAGTTAAAAAACTAAATAGTTAAATAGTTAAAAAACTATTTTTTTAATTTCTATATACTTTAAAAGACAGATGCATTAAAGAACACTTATTAACCTATGTTATTGGTCATACAATTTATAAAGGTATAATCTGTGACATCAAAACGGAAAGTGGAATGGAGCTGTATAGGAACAGACTTTTTGTCTTATTGAAGTTAAGTTGGTATAAATTCAAATTAGGTTGTCATAACTTTAAGATATAAAATGTAATCCCCATGGTGCAACAAAGAAAATGTCTATAGAATATACACTAAAGAACATGAGAAGGGAATCAAAATGTTTCACTATAAAAAAATCAACCAAACATAAAAGGAGATAGTAATGCAGGCAATGAAGGACAAAAATCTATAGGCCATATAGCAAAATGGGAGTGTCTCCTTATCAGTAATTACTTTATTTATTATTTATTTATTTTATTCTTGACTGCACTGGGTCTTTGTTGCTGCGCACAAGCTTTCTCTAGCTGCAGCGAGCAGGGGCTTATGCTCTAGTTGTGGTGGGAGGACTTCTCCTGTTGCAGAGCACTGGCTCCAGAGTATGCAGGCTTCAGTAGTTGTGGCACATGGGCTTAGCTGCCCCATGGCACGTGGGATATTCCCAGGCCAGGCATCGAACCAGTGTCCCCTGCATTGCAAGGCAGATTTTTTAACCACTAGACCACCAGGGAAGCCCCAGTAATTACTTTAAATGTAAACATATTAAACTATTTAATCATAAGAAAAAATTGGCAGGATGGGTTAAAAAACATGATCCAACTATATGCTGTTTATGAGAGACTCACTTTAGATCAAAGGACACAGACAGGTTGAAAGTGAATGGATGGAAAGAGATATTCCATTCAAATAGTAACCAAAAAAGAGAAAGGATGTCTATACTAATTTTGGACAAAATACACTTTAAATCATACAAAAGAGACACAGAGACATTATATATTAATAAAAGGTTCAGTACAATAAGAAGATAAAACAATTATAAATATTTACACTCCTAATAACAGACTCAGAATACATGAAGCAAAATGGACAGAACAGACAGAAGTAAACAGTTTTGTATCACCCTACTTGCAGAATACATGTTCTTCTCAGATTTATATGGCACATTCTCCAGGAGACACCGTATGTTAGGCCATAAAAGAAATCTCAATATATTTCAAAAGACAGATATCATACAAAGTATCTTATCTTCTCTGACCATAGTGGGAAGAAATCAGACATCAATAAAAGAAGGAAAATGAAAATTTGCCTATATGTGTAAATTAAACAAGCTGCAAGGAGATCCAACCAGTCCATCCTAAAGGAGACCAGTCCTGGGTGTTGTTCACTGCAAGGACTGATACTGAGGCTGAAACTCCAATACTTTGGCCACCTCATGCAAAGAGCTGACTCACTGGAAAAGACCGCGATGCTGGGAGGGATTGGGGGCAGGAGGAGAAGGGGACGACAGAGGATGAGATGGCTCGATGGCATCACTGACTCGATGCACATGAGTTTGGGTGAACTCTGGGCGTTGGTGATGGACAGGGAGGCCTGGTGTGCTGTGGTTCATGGGGTTGCAGAGTCGGACGTGATTAAGCGACTGAACTAAACTGAACTGAAACACCAATGTGTCAAAGAAGAAATCACAAAGGAAATTAGAAAATACTTAGAAATGGATGAAAACACAACATATGAAAGTATATGGGATGCAGTGAAAGCAGAGGGAAATTTGCTGTAAATGCGTAAATTTAAAAAGTCTAAAATCAATCTCCTAACTTTATACTTTAATGGACTAGAAAAAGAAGAGCAAAATAAACCCTAAGTTAATAGAAGGAAGGAAATAGATTAGAGAAGAGATATATAAAAAGAGAGATCAGAAAAACAACCAACAAAATTGAAGAAACTAAAAGTTGTTTCTTTGAAATGATCAAAATTCACAAACATTTAGCTAGACTGCCAAAGGAAAAAAGATAGAAACAACTAAAAATCAGAAATGAGAGTGAAGGCATTACAATGGATCTTGCAGGGATTAAAAAAAGGATTATAAAATAATACTATGATGCTCAACATCACTCATTATCAGAGAAATGCAAATCAAAACCACAATGAGGTACCATTTCACGCCAGCCAGAATGGCTGCGATCCAAAAGTCTACAAGCAATAAATGCTGGAGAGCGTGTGGAGAAAAGGGAACCCTCTTACACTGTTGGTGGGAATGCAAACTAGTACAGCCACTATGGAGAACAGTGTGGAGATTCCTTAAAAAACTGGAAAGAGAACTGCCTTCTGACCCAGCAATCCCACTGCTGGGCATACACATCGAGGAAACCAGAATTGAAAGAGACACGTGTACCCCAGTGTTCATCACAGCACTGTTTATAATAGCCAGGACATGGAAGCAACCTAGATGTCCATCAGCAGATGAATGGATAAGAAACCTGTGGTATATATACACAATAGAGTATTACTCAGCCAGTAAAAACAACACATTTGAATAAGTTCTAATGAGGTAGATGAAACTGGAGCCTAATATACAGAGTGAAGTAAGCCAGAAAGAAAAACACCAATATAGTATACTCACGCATATATATGGAATTTAGAAAGATGGTAATGATAACCCTGTATGTGAGACAGCAAAAGAGACACAGATGTACAGAACAGTCTTTTGGACTCTGTGGGAGAGGGAGAGGGAGAGGGTGGGATGATCTGGGAGAATGGCATTGAAACATGTATAATATCATATATGAAATGAATCGCTAGTCCAGGTTTGATGCATGATACTGGATGCTTGGGGCTGGTGTACTGAGACAACTCAGAGGGATGGTACATGGAGGGAGGAGGTAGGGGGGTTCAGGATGAAGAACACGTGTATACCTGTGGCAGATTCATGTTGATGTATGGCAAAACCAATACAATATTGTAAAGTAATTAACCTCCAATTAAAATAAATATATTTATATTAAAAAATAATACTATGAATAATATTAAACCAACAAATTAGACAACCTAGAAAAATGGACAAACTCCTTGAAAAGTTCAAATTATTTAAACTGACAAAGAAACAAAATTTCAACAAATTTATAGCAAATAAAAAGATGAAATCAGTAATCAAAAATCAAAACATCCCAACAAAGAAAAGTCCGGGGCTAGGTGACTTCATCAGTGAATTCTACCTTACATTTAAAGAAGAATTAACACCAATCCTTCACAAAGTCTTCCAAAAATCTAAAGAAGGAACACATTAATTCATTCTGTGAGGCAAGATTATCCTCATACTAAAGCCAAATAAAGACATTACAAGAAAAGAAAGTTACAGACCAGTAAGTCTTATGAATGTAGATTCAAAATCCTTAGTAAAATATTAGCAAACTTAATCCAACAACATGATAAAAGGATTATCCACTGTGATCAAGTAAAACTTATTCCAGGAATGTAACAGAAACTCAAACAGACTAAGGATCTAAATAGATGCTTTTCAAAAGAAGACATAAAAATGGCCAAAAGACACATGAAAATGTGCTCAACGTCAGTAATCATCAAGGAATTGCAAATCAAAACTATAGTGAGATATCACTTCACACTTGTTAGGATGGTTATTATTAAAAAGATAAAAAATAACAAGTGTTCAGGGAACTCTGCTCAATGTTACCTGTTAGGCTGGATGGAAGGGGAGACTGGGGGAGAACAGATACATGTATATGTTTGGCTGAGTCCCGCTGGCCACCTGAAACTATCACAACATTATTAATTGGCTATACTCCAATATATAATAAAAAGTATTTTAAAAAGATAGGGACTTCCGAGGTGGTCCAGTAGCTAAGACTCCACCTTCCCAATGTAGAGGACCCAAATCTGGTCCCTGGTTGGGGAATTAGATGCCTCATGCTGCAGTTAAGATCCTGCATGCTGCAAGTAAGACCCGGTGCAGCCAAATTAGTAAATAAATAAAAATAAATATCTGAATATTTTAAAAATTAAAAAAAAAACAAATGTTGGCAAGGACATAGAGAAAAGGGAACCCTCATGCACTGTTGGTGAGAATGTAAATTGGTACAGTCACTATAGAAAACAGTATAGAAGTTTATAAAAAAATTAAAATGATAACTACCATATAATTTAGTAATTCTACTTCTCAGAATTTTTCCAAAGGAAATGAAAACACTAATTTGAAATGCTGCAGTGAACTACCCATGTTCACTGCAGCATTATTTACAATAGCTAAGACATGGAAGCAACTTAAATATCAATTATGGATGAACAGGTAAAGAAAATGTGGTATACACACACACAAACATACACATATACACACACACATATACATACATTGGAATACTAATAAGCCATAAAAAGAGGAAATCTTGCCATTCATAACAACATGGATGGGCCTTGAGGGCATTATGCTAAGTGAAATAAGTCAGACAGAGAAAGACAAATACTGTATGATCTCACTTGTATCTGGAACCTAAAACAAAACCAAAAAATTCCAAAATTTTAGATACACAGAACAGATTGGTAGTTGCTAAGGGTGGAAAGGGGAAGAATGCTACAATGTGTGAAGATCAAAAAACACAAAATTTCAGTTATAAAATAAATAAATCCTGAGGATGTAATATATAGCATGGTTAACTATAGTTACTAACATTGTATTATATATTTGAAAGTTGCTAAGAAAACAGACTTTCAAATGGGCTTCCCAGACGGCACTAGTGTTAAATAACCTGCCAGCCAATGCAGGAGACATAAGCAACGCGCATTTGATCCTTGGGTTGGGAGGATCCCCTGGAGCAGGGCATGGCAATCCACTCCAGTATTCTTGCCTGGAAAATCCCATTGACAGAGGAGCCTGGCGGGCTACATACAGTCCACAGGGTCGCACAGAGCTGGACACAACTGAAGCGACAAAGCACTCAAAGCACTCAAGAAAACAGATCTTAAGAGTTCTCATCACAAGAAAAAAAAGCTATTTGTGATGATGGATGCTAACTAGACTTATTGTGGTAATTATTTCACAATACACACAAATAGTAAATCAACATGATGTACATCTGAAACTAATATAACATTTATGCCAATTATATTTCAATAAAAATCAAACAATGTATCAATAATACATCATTTAATATAATTTAAAAAAAACCCACATACAAAAACAAACACCCTTTCATTATAAAAACTAGGAAACTAGGAATAAAAAAAAAATTCCTCAATATGATACAGAGTATTCAGGAAAGCCTTACAGTTTACCTCTGTCTGCAGATGACATGATCCTATACATGGAAAATCTCCCCAAATACACAAAAAGCAACTAGAACTAACAGACTCGACTAAGTTGCTGGGTACAAGATGAAAACACAAAAATCAGTTGTTTCTGTATATCAGAAATGAATAATCTGAAAATGAAATTAAGAAAGCAATCCCATTTATAACAGTGTGTAAGAAAATTAAATATTTAGGAATAAGTCTAACCAGTGAGGTTAAAGATTTGTACACTGAAAACTATAAAACTGATGAAAGAAAATTAAAGAAGACCTAAATAATGGAAAGACAGCCTAAGTCTCTTTTAATGGACAGAAAGATTTAACACTGTTAAAATGGCAATAACCACCCAAAAAGATCTACAGGTTCAACCCAATCCCTATAAAATTCTAACAGCCTTTTCCACAGAAGTGGAAAAGGTGATCCTCAAATTCATACAGAATTGCACAAGACCCAGAACTGCCAAACAACTTTGAAAAAGAAGGATAAAATTAGTGGATTCATACTTTTTCAACTTCAGAACTTACTACAAAGCTACAGTAAGTAAAACAGTATGGACAAACATACAGGTTAATACAACAGAATAGACAGTCCAGAAATAAACCTTTGCAGATATGGTCAACCGATTTTCAACAAGACTTCCAAGGCCATTCAAGGGGGAAAGAATAGTATTTTTAACAAATGGTTCTGGGAAACTGCATATCCACATGCAAAAGAATTAAGTTGAACCTTTATATCATATTCGAAAATTAAGTAAAAATGGATCAAAGAACCAATTTAAGAACTAAAACTGTAAAACTCTTAGAAGAAAGCATTGGGAAAATCGTTATGACATTAGATTTGGCAAAGATTTCAGTGATATGACACCAAAAGTCAGGCAACAAATAAACTGGACTTCATCAAAATTAAGAACTTTTGTGCATGAAGAGTTACTCTTAATAAAGTGAATAGATAACTGATAGAATGAGAGAAAATACTTACAAATCATACATTTGATAAGGGATTACTGTTGAGACTATAGAAAGAGCTTGAAAACTCAACAAAAACAACAGAAGCCAATTGAAATATGGGCAAAAGACCTGAATAGACATTTCTCCAAAGAAGATACATAAATCATCCATGAAAAGATGCTCAACACCATTAATCATTAGGGAAATGAAAATCAAAACCACAATGAGATACTGCTTCGTATCTACTAGAATGGCTATAATTATAAGCAAAACAAGAGCTAATGAGGATGTAGAGAAACTGGAAACTTACCGTGGCTGGTAAGAATGTCAAAGACTGCAGCTTCTGTAGAAAACAGTTTGGTGGTTTCTCAAACTATTGAACTATCACATGACCCAATAATTCTACTCCAAGATATACATCCAAAAGAATGGAAAGCAATGACTTTATCAGATAAATGCACAAGGTTCACAGCAGCATTACCCACAATAGCCAACAGATGGAAATACCCAAGTGTTCATTAACAGATGAAATTAACAAAAGGTGGTATATCACATACAACAGAATATTACACAACCATAAAAATGAATGAGATTTTGATGTAAGCTGTAAGATGAATGGACCTTGAAAAAATGCTTAGCTTTCAAGTAAGTCAGGCATAGAAGGACGAACACTGTATGATTCCACTTTTATGAGTTACTTAGATCAGGTAAATTCATAGAGACAGAAGGTAAATAAGAAGTTGCCAGGGAATGAAGAGAGGGAGGAAGAGGGATATTTGGATGATGAGAAAGCTTTGAGTGTAGAGAGAAGTAACAGTTATATAACACTGTGTTTTTAATGTCACTGAATTGTACACTTATGATTAAGATAATAAATATGTGTATTTTACCACAATAAAGTTAACTATATACCCCCGAAATGAAAATGTGTCCACACAAAAACTTGTCTATGAATGTTCACATTAGTCAAAAAGAGGAAATAATTCAAATGTCCATCAACTGATAAATAAATAACTAAAGTAGTATAACCATCCAATGAAATATTATTTGGAAATAAAGAGCCAAATTAAAACTGGGGAAATTTGTGACTTCACTGGCTGTCCAATGGTTAAGATTCTGTGCTTCCACTGCAAGCGGCAAGGTTTGATCCCTGGTTGGGGAACTAAGATTCCACATGCCACGTGGTGCAGCCAAAAAGAACAAAAAAAAAACACAAAAAACCTAGGCAAATTCTAACAAGATTGGTGAATCATATCAATTTCAGTACTCTGATTATCATACACTAAAAATTTGAGAAATTTTACCAGTGGGGGATTCTAGACAAAACATATAAAGGGATCTCTCTGTATTAATTCTTACAACTGCATGTCAATATATTGGGTTGGCCAAAAAGTTCCTTCGAGTGTTTCTGTAAGATGTTATGGAAGAAACAGAATGAACTTTTTAACCAACTCAATACAAATGTCTCAATAAAAACTTCAGTTAAAAAAAACTGCTCCAGAAGGTGACACTGGCTATGACCTCAAAGTGCCTTGCGGAAGATTCTTCTATAATTTTATGCCATAGGCTTAGTTATTCATATTAAAGTTTTTGAACTTGCCTTTGAGGAAAAAAGGAATGAAGTGCTGATACATGCCACAACATGGATGAACCTTGAAAATATTATCCTTGGAAGTCAGTCACAAAAAACCAAAAGTTGTATGGTTTCGTTTATATGAAATATCCAGAATAGGCAAATCTACAGAGATAGAACGTAGATTAGTGGTTGTTGGAGCTGGGCAGGAGGGCTGGAAACATGGGGAAAACCGCTAGTGAGCATAGGGTTTATTTTGGGGATGATGAAAATGTTCTAAACTTAGGTTGTGATGATGGTTGCACAACTGTGTGAATATACTAAAATCCATTTAATTGTATACTTTTAATGGGTCAACTGTATGATGACCCTGTATGTGAATTATACAACAACTGTATGTGAATTATACATAAACACAGATGTTAAAAAAATTTCTTGTGAGCTTATGAGGTGTACAGAAGTAAGGTGAAGCTTTGGAAAACTTTATGTATTGATTAATCATGCCTTTTTTGGTCCCTCATTAGTACAGTTTAAAAGTGAAATATATACATTTTACTCAGCACCCTGAATTTCTATACTTCTTCTCCCAACCTTAAGAGTAGGGTAAAGATTATAAAATGTGGGATATTTTTAAAATCATTCTGCATCATCTTACCGGTGAGTAGCTCTATCCATGTTTGGACAGTTTCTGTGGGTTCAGTTGCTTTGATGTGTTTGAGAGTTTCATCCAGTAAAACATCACCCGTTGGGCTGTCTGATTTTAGCAGTACCTTTCAGAAAAGAAGAAACAAGAGACTCTGGTTCATCTATTTCATTCAAATTAAAATCAGTGAATATGTTATATATATGAAGTGAAGTGAAGTGAAGTCACTCAGTCATGTCTGACTCTTTGCAACCCCATGGACTGTAGCCATGGGATTTTCCAGGCAAGAATACTGGAGTGGGTTGCCATTTCCTTCTCCAGGCGATCTTCCCGACCCAGGGACCGAACCTGGGTCTCCGGTATTGTAGGCAGACGCTTTACCATCTGAGCTACGGGTTAAATGTCATAGGAAAAGCAAAGCAGCATAACATATTGTCTCTGTTTCCTCAAGAAATTTAAAATCTAGTATGGACAGATAAAAATAACATTTGAACTGGGCCCCAGTGGCAAACGATATAAATGGTAATGGAGAAAAAAGATTCAATAATAACTCTTTGAGCCTGGAAAACCAACTTGTGAAACAATTAGTAAAGATAGGAAACTCAGGTCAAGTTGATGAAGCTTGGTTTTAACTGATATGGGATAGCCAAGTTGAAATGTCTGGACAATAATTAACTATGTTCCTGGAGGTGGAAAAAGAAGACAGGTCTAGTAATTTGAAAATTAATAACATAAGGGTGATAGATGAAGCTGTAAAGGTAAATGATATCTCTAAAAGGATACAAGGTGATATAAATTGAGATTTAGATATTAAGGAATGGAGAAGTAAATGAAATAGGGTACCGCTAGAGAAGCAAGAGGATGTAATATAACAAAGGTCAAGAAGAGAGGACATTTCAAATAGGAGGTAGTCAAAAGTGTCAAACACCACATACAGGTTAAAAGAGAAAAATAAATTGAAGACTGAAAATTAGCTGGTGACACCTAAGAAGGTAGTTTCACTAGAGTGCTAAGTATGACAGTGAAGTTGTGAGTGGAAAAAACAAGTAATAAGAAAATAGTATAACTCATGCTAGAGAGGACTTGCAAAATAATTGGAAGGAGGGAAACGGAATGGTTATCTGAGATTGACCAGAGTTAAGACTGCATCTGACCCACATGTTTACCTCCTCATTATATAATACTGTTTCATAATATTACAGCTATAGATAAATAGATAAATACAGAAAAATAATCAACACCATCTTAGATCTGACTTTTCTGCATAAAAAGGGAAGACAAAACCATGAACTTCTTACAACTCTTTAGACCAAGGATACTTAGATTTCTCTCTCTGCTACAGGATAATTAAACCTGTTAGACAATAAACTGTGGAAAATTCTGAAAAAGATGGGAATACCAGACCACCTGACCTGCCTCTTGAGAAATCTGTATGCAGGTCAGGAAGCAACAGTTAGAACTGGACATGGAACAACAGACTGGTTCCAAATAGGAAAAGGAGTCCGTCAAGGCTGTATATTGTCACCCTGCTTATTTAACTTCTATGCAGAGTACATCATGAGAAACGCTGGACTGGAAGAAACACAAGCTGGAATCAAGATTGCCAGGAGAAATATCAATAACCTCAGATATGCAGATGACACCACTCTTATGGCAGAAAGTGAAGAGGAGCTAAAAAGCCTCTTGATGAAAGTGAAAGAGAGTGAAAAAGTTGGCTTAAAGCTCAGCATTCAGAAAATGAAGATCATGGCATCAGGTCCCATCACTTCATGGGAAATAGATGGGGAAAGAGTGGAAACAGTGTCTGACTTTGTTTTTCTGGGCTCTAAAATCACTGCAGATGGTGACTGCAGCCATGAAATTAAAAGACGCTTACTCCTTGGAAGAAAAGTTATGACCAACCTAGATAGCGTATTCAAAAGCAGAGACATTACTTTGCCGACTAAGGTCCGTCTAGTCAAGGCTATGGTTTTTCCTGTGGTCATGTATGGATGTGAGAGTTGGACTGTGAAGAAGGCTGAGCGCCGAAGAATTGATGCTTTTGAACTGTGGTGTTGGAGAAGACTCTTGAGAGTCCCTTGGACTGCAAGAGATCCAACCAGTCCATTCTGAAGGAGATCAGCCCTGGATTTCTTTGGAAGGAATGATGCTAAAGCTGAAACTCCAGTACTTTGGCCACCTCATGCGAAGAGTTGCCTCATTGGAAAAGACTCTGATGCTGGGAGGGACTGGGGGCAGGAGGAAAAGGGGATGACAGAGGATGAGATGGCTGGATGGCATCACGGACTCGATGGACTTGAGTCTGAGTGAACTCCGGGAGTTGGTGATGGACAGGGAGGCCTGGTGTGCTGCGATTAACGGGGTCACAAAGAGTCAGACACGACTGAGCGACTGAAATGAACTGAACTGAACTGACAATGGGACAACTGAATAAGTGATATTTTTATTGTCTGGCGTCTCAAATCTTCCTATTCTTCCAAAATGGACTATTGGTATCTGCCCTTTCATAAGAGGATATTCATGGAGGATGCTCTACCTTTCTGTCTAGTAGTCGCTTCTTACGCATGGTTGGGGGTTCTAGATAGATTCGACCTCGCATGGCCAGCTCTATCAGGATGCCACCTCGCAGGCCAGATGATATGCAGTCATTCCAGAAAGATGTGTAACCCTAGGAAAGGGGAAAAGAGAAAAGAAAGAACATTCTGAAAGGGGTATGGACTTGCAGCAAGCAACCAAAGAATGTTCCATTTTTTTCTGTGATTCATTTCACATCACATTACATGAACTCAAGGCAAAATACAGAATAAATGAAAAAAAAAAGTCTCTTTAACTTCCTTAATCCACCCCTCCCCCCAAAGTATGACTTTCTAACTTCAAGCTCTTTGTGAATTTCTATGGTTGGGCTGTTAATAACTGGCATGCCAAATTTCAATTTTTGAGAAAAATTTTGGTTTCTTTGCTTCCATGACATTCTAAATTTCACAGTGGGATACAAATAAGTAGAAAGATGTATATTGTTTGAGCTTTTTTTACCTCCAAGGTATGTATTAGTTGCAGGCTATTTTGATGGATGGTGTAGTAGAAACCCACCTCTGCCATTGACTAGTTAAGTGCCTTGGTATGTTACTTAACCTTTCTCAAGTGCAATGTCCTCATCTGTAAAACAAGGGCACTAATGTCTATATAAGTTTATTTTGAAGAATAAGATATATATTATCAATATAAGAAACCATTTAGCATAATACCTGGCATATTGTACGCACTTACATGTTAGTGTCCCTTCCTGAGGAACTACAAGGAATACAATAATTAATAGCCACTATCTTAAGGATCTGAAAATGTAGCTGGAAAGACCTGAAAACTTGAGGGAAGCTTTCTGTGACAGTATAAAATTTAAATAAAGGCTCAACTGAAAAATGGAGTAGAAGAAACAGGTATAAATTACTATAGAAGGCCTGGTTTAGATGATACTTTTTCAAATTATAAATTACTTTTGGGCTAGAGCAGTTAGGAACTCTTATGGGACCTGAGCTGGGATTTGAAGAATAGGTTGGATTTAGCAGAGAGTGAGGGTTTTCCAGATGAAGGAAGTCATTCAAATTCTACCTATTCTTCAAACAGCCATTTTAAGCAAAAGCATTAAGGAAGGAGACCTCAAATATGTTTAGAGATTTAACTCAAGGATTTAAAGAGAACTCATGAGATCAAGTTGGTCGGGCTAGGCTGTAGAAAGCCTTGAAGCTTTGAACTTTTTACTGAAAGGCAATATTGAATTCTGAAGGTTCTAAGCAAGGAGTTGTGATTAACACAAGGAAGACCTATCAGTTTTGAACTGTGTAACACGTTTTAGCTATCTTTGGGTGTAGCTTTCCCTCTCACTGGAGAGAGGCCAGGTGTGATATTGGCAGATTCTAGCATGGCTTTCAAGCATGAACAAGACTAAGTCACTATTCTTAACAGTAATGTCTAATATATATTGAACACCTAACTGTTGTAGATTTGTGCTAAGCTTCTTTGCATGCATTTTATGATTACATCTTCACAACCATCCTGTAAGGGAGGTTCTACTATTATCCACATGTTAAAGATGAGGAAACTAAGGCTTATGGAGGTTATGTAAAATGACAGGTGTGGATTCAATCCTTGGTAGGAAACTAAGATCCTGCATGCCAAATGGTGTGGCCAAAAAACATCCAGTTTTCCTCTTTATTGATTTAGAAGTTATACATTCACTTTTATTTAAGAAGTTATCTTTGAAATTTTAACATGCATGATAATTTAAAATTAATATACTATTAAAACAAATCAATATATTAATCTCTCCTAATTGGCCAATATTTTATCTTTTACTTCACAAATTAGACATCATTATTTTATACAGGTAGCACTTGTTTAGATTTACTCAGATGCTTACCAAATTCTTTGCTCACCATTTCTTCTTGCATCTCAGATCTCCTTTCTGGTACCATTTTCCTTCTTTCTAAAGTAGAATTTCCTTAAGTAAAAGTCTGTTGAAGGCAAATTCTATTTTGTTGATCTGAAATGTCTTCATTTTACCATTGTTTTAAAAATATTGTTTTTCTGGATATAAAATTCTAGATTGATAGTTTTCTCTTTATCATATTGAAGATATTATGCCCTCCTCTTCTAGCTTCCATTGTTGCAGTGAGAAATCGATCATTCTTATTGATTGTGATAGGTGGCTTGTCTTTTTTCTTTGGTCCTTTCAGATTTTCTCTTTTGGTGTTTTTCCATTTGACTACAACATAAGTGTGTGTGAATTTATGTATCCTGTTTGGTATACACTTCCTGTATCTGTAGGCTCATTTATTACTTCTCAAAAAATGTCAACTCTTTTTTCTAAGAATTTTGACTTTCCTCTATTCCCTTAATTCTTTCAATTTTTCTTATTCTAACCTCCGTGCCTTTTAACGTCTCCTATATATTTTCCATTTCCATTGTCTCTATATTGCTTTTTCAAGAGTTAGTTCATATCTGACTTCAAATTTATTCTCCATCTATATTTAATATGTTAAACTAACCCTGAGAAAGTGCTAGTTGCTCAGTCGTCTCCAACTCTTTGCAACCCCATGGACTATAGCCCTCCAGGCTCTTCTGTCCATGGAATTCTCCAGGCAAGAATATTGGAGTGAGTAGCTATTCCCTTCTCCAGGGAATCTTCCTGACCCAGGGATCGAACCTGGGTCTCCTGCACTGCAGGCAGATTCTTTATCATCAGACCCACTGCTTTACATCTCTTAAAGTTCCATTTATTTTTCACATTTACCTGGTCATTTGTGATCATTTCCTCTTTTGTGATTCATTTTGTGTTCATTTTATGATTATTTTATTTCTTTAAAAAATCATAGACATTTCACATTGTTTGATCATTTTAATATCTAAGGTCCTTAAATGAACCATTGTTACTTCTGCTGATTCTTTCTCATGGGTGTATTTTTCTTTGTACGTTTGATGACATTTGATTAAGAGGCCCATATTTAATTTTTTATAAATCTATGAGATTTTGGAGGCCTAAACTTAGGATGTATTCCTTTACCTTTTTTTCGACCACAATATGTGGCACATGGGATCTTCCCTGATTAGGGATCAGATCTGTGCCCCCTGCATTGGGAGCTTGGAGTCTCAGCTACTGGATCACCAGGGAAGTCCCTGAGGATGTCTTCCTTTAGAGAAGATCTGCATTTGCTTCTGCTGTGAGTAAGGCATGGTGGGACTGGGAGACTACCAAGAATACAGTTCTGGCAGGGTGGGGGGCAGGGGAGCACACCATATGACTTGTGAGATCTTAGTTCCCTGACCAGGGAACTAACGTGGATCCCTGGAAATGGAAATACCAAGTCCTATAAACTGGACAACCAGGGAATTCCTCCAACAATACATTAAAAAAATTAAGCCTTACCACTATACTGCAGAACTAGAGGTCTTCTAATTCCATTTTCCCCATAACCTTCAAGCTCAAATAAATTATATAACTCCCTTCCCCTCTTCTCCTCCCAGTCAAATCCAAATTTCCTAGTGAAAGTAGTAGTGAAAGTGTTAGTCACTTAGTTTTGTCCAACTTTTTTTGACTCCATGGACAGTAGCCCACCAAGCTCCTCTGTTCATGAAATCCTCCAGGCAAGAATACTGGAGTGGGCTGCCATTCCCTTCTCCAGGGAATCTTCCCTACCCAGGGATTGAACCTGGGTCTCCCTTATTGCACTTAAATCAGGAGGCTGCTTACTTGTTTCTCTCTGGCATATTTTCCCTAGAACACTATTCTCCAGCTTTCTGGAACAATTTTAAGTACTCTTAATGCACCTTTTTTGCCTACTGGCCTTTGCACACACAGTTCTGTCTAGAAGAAACAAAACTCTTCTTTACTTAGCTCTTCCTTGTTCTTAAGGATTGAATACAAGGGTCACATCTTCCACATAACCTTCTCCAACATTATCTTTTCCTCCACTCCACCCTCTGGGTTAGGTTCCTCACCTGGGTGTGTGTGTGTGGGTCTACTTCTCCTCTATCATTTATTATTTCATATTGTAATCAACTGCTTATCCTCAGTAGAATATAAATTTATTATATATTCTATATAAGGAGAGAATATACGACAGTATTTCTCAATAAATGTTTCTGGAAAGCACAAATTTATGATTTAAAGTAAATATGTTAACTTGGTAAAAGCTCAGCCTGAACTATAAGCATTCCTAGATTTATCCAAATTTCCTGAGGGTCTGATCTTAGACTCAAAGGTGGGATTAGTTCTCTTCACTGCTTGCCTCATGGCTACTTCAAGAGTAATCTTTATAACTCCTCTTTAAGGAGGGAAGTAAGCCTACCCACCACCCCCCACTCCTGAGTAATACTTGGCTTTATAGAAGTTAGCTGCCTAGTTAAGGTTAAACTATAACTTTACTTTAGAATATATAATTTACTTAGGTATAACTTTTAATCCTGTTGACTATGAAGCTCAACAGGTGTACAAACATTTCAACCAGTAATATAGCAATTAGAGGAAAGTTTTCCTTGTTTTTTCATTTCTACCTGACCATATAACTTCTGTTTCAGTAACAACGATATCAGATTGTCAACAGAACTATAAATGAGAAGTGCTGCAAATGAAGAAACAATGGCCAGGATGTACAAACTGTGTGTTTTTCAATAGCACCCTTTCCCAACATAGTATCTCACACTATATAAAACTCTTCAAATCAGTTTTTTAACTTTTTATTGAATCATGTCATAATAGTAAAAAAGTATAAGAATATACATGAAGACTTTAAAATACAGTTATAACTCTGAAGTCCATTTCCCTCTAAATTTATCTAGCTGTCTTGGTAAATTCTCAAGCCATGTATAATGAAGATTCTGTGTTAAAGGGTCAGTGCTTTAGTATGCAGGATGATCTAGCATGTGCATACTGAAGTTTACCATTCAATCATTACATTTAATTACCAAAGGCTATATACATGAGGGAAAAAAGAAGAATTTTAGAATCTACTGAGAAACCAAAATTGCACACTGCTTCATGATCGACAGAAAATACTGGAGGACTGGCAGAATGAGATCTTTGAATAGCAGACTTTGTCTTGATTATAAATGTAATACATAATTGTCAAAAAAAGAAGAGATATTTTAGAAATGTATAATTTAGAAAGTAGAAGTCTCATAATCTTCTCACGTCCACATAACAGTTTAGTGGATATTTTCTAGACTTCATACGCATAATGTATTGTATTATACATTTGCTAATATTACATACAGAAATATGATTATACTGAGTGGCAACTTTCCACTTAGGCATTATTTTGGATATCTTTCCACATCACTAAACACACAGCTACCTCAACCATTGTTATGGGCATAGTACTGCATTTTAGATACACTATAGTTTATCTATTTAAGTCCTTATTGATGTATGTTTGGGTTGCTTACAGTTTTTTGCCATTATAAAAAAATGCTGTAAAGAAATATTCATTTGTATGTGTGCTTCTGTTCAATAAATTCTTAGAAGAAATTTTTGAATCAAAGATTATACATATTGAAACTTTTGATAATGCTATTTTATTCTTGTAAAAGTTTGGGCAATAAGATTTCAATAAATTCTGAGAGTTAACACCTTTGCGCTGAATTTCCACTTAGTCAAGTGTTCATTGTTCAAACCTCTTTAAAGACACACCTCAAGACAACTCTGAAGGTTAAAGATTTTAAAGTTGCCTCCTTGGGGTAAAAAGAGGAAAGAAACCAAAGAAGCGTAAAGCATCATTAAAAGGAGCTTTAAAAAATGTTAGAAAATCCTTAAAGTTGAATGAAAAACAGGCAAATATACAATTTCATATTCAAGATGATCAGTTACATAAAATACTGTCTACTTTAAAAGGTGGTTTTCTAATTTTTCCAAATTAAAAAAATATTTTATTAGGAAAAAAAATCTCAGGAAAAAATCTTTCTCTCCCCCCAATCTGAAGATTCAACATTAAAACTGCTTCACTTTCCGTTACAGAAGGAATTTTGCTGTGTCTTCCTGAAGCCTTTCCTACATGCCCAATTCCAAAGGCCAATGTCTATAAGATGATCTCTAGCATTATCAAAAATTATACAAGAAAACAAGTTTTACAAGCAAAGTGAATTTTATTTCATTTTTTCCCTCTAAAAATTACTTTAAGAAGAGTTAATCTACTATTTTCCTGTAAAGTACTCTATTAGGGACTTCCCTGGTGGTCCAGTGGTTAAGATTTTGCCTTCCAATACAGGGGGTGCAGGTTCAATCCCCAGTCAGGGAGCTAAGATCCCACATGCCTCATGGCCAAAATCCAAAAACAGAAAGTAAAAGCAATATTGTAACAAATTCAATAAAGGTTTCAAAAAAAAAGTACTCTATTAAATGAATGGCTCCAAGATCTGATCTATTTTCCTCTTTTATAAATTAATGTGATTCATTCTAACTCCAATTAATATTTCTATGTCTACAGAGCCAAAAGAGACATTTTAGAAAAGAGATTAAGCATTACTAAAAGCTCACTTTGCTTAATCATAATGGGGAATAAGGAACTATGATGTTATTGGATGCTATTCTAATTTTTTAACAGATGATTTCAGCATGATTGGCAAGAATGGATTATAAACCTAGAAAAATGGATATAATTTCTCAATAAACTACATGAAGACTATATCCTTTTAGGATTACTCAGAACATTGGGTGGGAAGATGCAAAGCTGATCATAATAATCAGTTTATTAGCTTTCTCAGGGCTGCCAACTGAGGTTTTGTGTGTGTGTGAAAGCCAGGAATCCTAACCACTAGGCCCCCCAGGGAACTCCTTTTTTTTTTTTTTAAATAAAAGCCACTGTCAAAAGTTCAGAAAATTAAAACAAGTAACACAGTGGTTGCATTAGTGGTAAAGAATCCACCTTCCAAAGCAGGAGAAGCCAGAGGCATGGGTTTGATCCCTGAGTTGGGAAGATTCCCTGGAGTAGGAAAAGGCAGCACACTTCAATATTCTTGCCTGAGAAATCCCATGAACAGAGGAGCCTGGTGGGCTTCAGTCCATGGGGCCACAAAGAGTCAGACACGACTGAGTGACTAAGCACAGTCCCTTGTCAGTGAAAAAGAAATCCAAAATAAAAGAAAACTGGTTAGCTTTGAATATTCCTACCTTAGCTTTACACCTCATTCTGACCAGTAAAAATGTCCTTAATTTTTATTCTAAACAATTAAAAAATGGTTGTAGCACCAGAAACAGTAACTAACTTATATGCCTTTCTTTTCCCACAGTGTTACTCAGCAGTATACATACATTTTAGAAAATACAGAAAGAAAAAAGAATCATATAAAATAAAATAAAAATTGTTCATAACTTCTATCATCTTATTATTTGCATATATATAAAACCAGATTTTTCTTTATATATATACTACACATATCTTTTCTAATACCCACCAATTTTCCCATCTGTTTCTTCTCTCACCACAGTTTTGGGGCTTTCCTTCATAGAACATTTGTGTAAATTATGGAACAGAATGTACACACTACAGAAAAGAAAGTGAAGTCGTTCAGTCGTGTCCAACTCTTTGTGACTCTATGGACTGTTGCCTGCCAGGCTCCTCTGTCCATGGGGATTTTCCAGGCAAGAATCACACACTATAAACTTTCATAAAATACTGAGGCACAGAGGTAGAAGAAACTGTGAGAAAATTTCACAACTTTTCCTAACAAGGAATCAATAGAATATAGCCTAAAATGGAACCATGATTTAAGAAAACATGATCCCAACACCCTTTTTAAAAAAAATTTTTGGGAAATTCCCTGCTGTTCCAGTGGTTAGGACTTGGTGTTCACTGCCAAGGGCCTGGATTTGATCCCTGGTTGGGGAACCTTTAAGATCCCACAAGCTGCATGGCCAAAAACAAACAAAAACTGCAATACTATCACACCTAAAAAATTAACAATTCCTTAATACTATAAACTATTCTGTAAGCCTCCAAATTTTATTAATTGTTTAACATATTTTTTAGGATAATTGGTTTGTTTGAATTAGGAGCCAAACAAAGTCTACACATAGTCTTATGTTTTCCACAAGCTCTTTTTAAACCTTATTTGGGTCTTTTAGTAAATGACATTTATGAAAAGTAAGTGATGAAGAAAAGCAATGTTCAAGTTAATCTCAACTTCCTCTTTATGTCAATTTCAAGTAACATGACATCACATTTTTAAAAAATGGAGTAAATCATACTACATGTGCTATTTTTAAAGTAAAATGTAATAAACACAATTTTACTGAAATTTAACACAAAGCGAAAATAAAGTGAACCTAAAGGAAATACTGAACTTCAATCATTTTATTACAAGAGATTTTCCTAACAGACTTATTTCTATGGTTAAGAAAACAGATTATTAAGAAGTTGAGTTTTGTTGTTCAAATGTTTCAATTTTAGACATCTAATTGACTTCTTACTATAAAAGATAAAGTTAATATCTCTCCTACACTTTCATCTTTATTCCTTTACTTCCCAATTTTTAAATTATAAATTTATATGGATACTACTCTTTTATTGATATATAAATTTACATTAGTTTCAGGTATACAACATAATGATTATACACACACACACACACACACACACACACACACACACACACACATACATTGTGAAAGGATCCTGGCAATAAATCTTCTTAACATCAAACATAGTTAATTACAATTTTTTTCTTGTGATGAGAACTTTTAAGATCTACTCTCTCAGCAACTTTAATATATACAATACAGTATTATTAATTATAGTTATCATGCTTGAAGATTATATCTCCAGGACTTTAACTGGAATTTTGTACCTTTTTGATTGCCCATAAGACTTAGAAAATGAATTAACTAAAGACATTGAGAGGTATGATAAATGCAAGGGAATTTAGAGAACCGCAAGGTCACTTTTTGATTTGTAATGGGCTTTGAAAGGAAATGCAGAATTTAACATAAGTTATGGGGATAGTAACACGGCCAGAATATATAAAAAAGAAATGTGGGGATTCTGGGAAGTTGCCTTATAGCAAGTATCAGAAATCTGTTTTCCCACCAAGACACAATTTTATCAGTACAATCTGTCTGATATAAGTATTTTCGAACTTGGGAAGCTCTTGAAGGTTTGCAACTTCCAGGGGGAGCCATGGATCACTAATTACAGTCAATTCTAGTCAATTTCAAATTTTAGTTTAGCACAGGCTACCCATCTCCTATCCCCTAATCCCATGGCAGGCAGCCATGCATGTGGCTTATATGCAGCTTATATGTTCTACTAGGAGCTAGGGTAGGCAATATGGACTCTGCCATCCAAATAACAGGGATCTGCATTCTGATCATGGAAGTGCAGACACAGAGACCATTGTAACCTCCCTTGTTTGCTGCAAGCCCTTCACCTTCTGGCTGAAGTGACTGCCAGGTGATTTAAAGGGTTGATGTCTTTTTCTTCCTCTTTTTTCTCTTGTCTCCTTTTTGGAGTCAGATACCAAAGACTAGGACATTCAAAAGCAACTACATACACAGGGGAAATTTAAGTCAACTAAAAATGAATTAAAGACTTAAGCATAACTCCTGAAAAACAGTAAAACTACAAGAAGAGAACACAGACGGTAAGCTCTCTCTCCAGGTTTTTTGGACTTGATGCCAAAAGTACAAGCAACAAAAGCAAAAAAATTTTAAAGGGGACTACATCAAATTAAAAAGCTTCTGCACAGCAAAGGAAACCCATCAATAAAATGAAAAGGCAACATATGGAATGGGAGAAAATATTTACAAACCATATATCCAATAAGTGATTAACATCCATGGCATATAAGGAACTCATGTAACTCAACAGCAAAAAACCATATTGTGCAATTTAAAAATGGGCAAAGAACCTGAACAGACATTTTCCAAAGAAAATACACAAGTGGTCCACAGGCACATGAAAAGGTGCTCAACATCACTAATCATAAGGGAAATACAAATCAAAACCACAAAGAGGGACCTTCCTGGTTGGTTCAGTGGCTGGGATGCCACGCTCCCAGTGCAGGGGATCGGGGTTCGATCCCTGGTCAAGGAGCTAGATCCCACATGCCACAACTAAGAGTTGGCATACAGAAACTAAGGATCATATGTGTTGCAACTAAGACCTGATGCAGCCAAATAAATTAATTTACATAAGTTAATTTAAAAAAATGACAATGAGATAACAACTCATACCTGTTAGAATGGCTATTACTAAAAAGATGAGATAACAAATGCTAGCAAGAATGTGGGGAAAAGGGAATTTCTATATACTGCTGGTGGGAATGTAAACTGGTATAGCAACTATGGAAAACAGTGTGGAGGTTTCTCAAAAGAAAGTAGAAACAGGATTACCATATGATCCAGCAATTCCACCTCTGTGTATATATACAAACGAAATAAAACCACTATTGCAAAAAGATATCTGTATTAAACTGCAGCATTTTTCACAATAGCCAAAGTGTGGAAACAATCTAAGCGTCCATCAACAGGTAAATGGATCAAGGAAAAAAATATTACTCAGTCTTAAAAAAAGACAGAAATCCAGTCACTTGTGACAACATGAATGAATCTGGAGGGCATTATGCCCCAGAGATATTTCACCTAGAGGTGAAATAAGCCAGAGAAAAAGATAAACACTGCATGGTATCACTGACATGTAAAATTAAAAACAAACAAACTGAGCTCCTAGAAACAGAGAGTAGAAAAGTGGTTGCCAGGGATTGGGAAGTAGGGGGAAACAGGTAGAGGTTAGTAAAAGGGTGCAAACTTTCAGTTACATAATGAATAAGGTTCTGATGTATACCATGGTGACTATATTGACAACACTATATTGCTATCTACTTTTTCTTAAAGTACACTTGATTTACAATTTTACGTTAGTTTCAGATATATAACAAAGTGATTTGGTTAGATAGATATAGATATTTCCTTTTTTCTGATTCTTTTCCATTATAGGTTATTACAAGATACTGAATATAGTTCCCTGTGCTATACAGTAAATTCTTATTTATTTTATATATGGTGATGTGTATCTGATGTCACTGTACTGTATAACCAAAATTTGCTAAGAGAATAAATGTTCTCTTGTACACACACACAAAGGCAAATATCCATCAGGTGATGGGTGTGTTAATTAATGTGATGGGGTAATCTTATTGCAATGTATACATATACAAAATCATCATGCTGTATACTTAATTTCACAATTTTTTTCAGTTATACCTAAATAAATCTGAAAAAACAAAACCCAGCAAATCTGATTTCCAGAGTTACCTATTATTACACTCAAATGTCCAATTTTCAGTCAAAAAATCATAAACAGTTCAGTATCACTCAAAAGAAAAAAAAAAAAAAAACAATAGAAACTGTTCCAGAAAGACCAGATGACAGACCTAGTTAACAATACTTTAAAATGATAGATTCTCAAATAACTAAAGGAAGATGTGTAGAAAGTCAGGAAAACAATGTATGAAGGAAATGGAAGTATCAGTAAAAAGAAAACCTAAAAATAAATCAAAAAGGAATTCTAGAGCTAAAAGTATAATTACTGAAATAAAAATTTACTAGAGGGATTCAAAGGAAGATTTGAGCAGGCAGAAAAATTAACACACCTGGAGATAGGACAAACTGAAATTATTGAGTCTGAGGAACAGAAAGAAAAAAGATTGAAGAATAATGAACATATCCCAGGGAATTGTGGGATATCAACAAAAGTGAACCAACATACACACTTTGGGTATACTTTTGCTCTCTGCAGGGAGTGCAAAAGGGGCAGAGAGATTATTTGAAGAAATACTGGTCTAAAATTTCCCAAGTTTGATAAAAAGGTATGCATATAAACATCCAGAAGCTCAATGAACTCCAAACAGAATGAACTCAAACATATGCACACTGAGGCACAGTAAAATCAAACAGTCGAAAGTCAAAGACAAAGAGAGAATCTTGAGCGCAACAGAAGAGAAGCCACTTGTCCCATACAAGAGAGCCTCAATAAGATTATCAACAGATTTCTCATCAGAAACTTCAGAGACCAGAAGGCAATGGGCTAATATATTCAAAATTCAAAAAGGGGCAGGGGGGGAAACACCTGTCAACTAAGAATTCTCTATCCAGCAAAATTATCTTTCAAAAATGAAGGTGAAATTAAGAAATTTCCAAATAAACAAAAGCTCAGGGAGTCCCTTTCGACTAGGTCTGCCCTGTAAGAAATTCTAAAGGGTACCCTACAGGTAGAAATGAAAGGACACTGGACAGTAACTCAAAGCAGTATGATGTCAGTAAAGTAAACACATGGACAATTACAAAAGCTAGTATTAGAGTAAAAATGATTTGCAATTCCACTTTTTGTTTTCTACATGATTTAAGAGACTAATACACTTTAAAACATTAGTCTAAAAGCGAGTATTGGTGTAACTTTGGTTTGTTATTCTATATTCTGTTTTGTACATAATTTAAGAGACTAATGCAGCATAATTAGCTTAAGTTTGAGGGCATAAAATATATAAAGATGTAATTTTGTAACATCAATAACTAAAAGGGGTGGGGTGGAGCTGTAGAGAAGCAGTTTCTGTGTGTTAGTTAAGTTGGTATAAATTCAACTTAAAATGTTATAACATTAGGATGTTAAATGTAATCCCCATGGTAACAAAAAAGAAAACAGTTACAGAATATACAGAAAAGGAAACGGGAATTGAAACATGTCAGTATATATATGCTCAACTTGAACATAAATTTCACAATTTATTGTTCCAGTTTAACTTTGACTCCCATAAAGAGAGGATAATATGTGCTGTGCAGGATCAAGATAGAGAAAGTGCAAACTTTTTTGAAAACTCTATTGCTATACTAACAAAATATGAAGACAGAGACAAAGAGATGAAATGGCTCACATCAAGTTTATAGAAGCAGTGGTCAGAGCCAAAAGTCCAAATTTAAGTGGATGGCTTTTGTCTTAATGTCAATACCAGAAATGTTAAAACAGCATGCATTTGGGTACTGGGGAGCATATATAGAGGCAGGCTCTCAATGAAACAGCTTAAATTATATTTTCCTACTGTTAAAATAGGACTTTGATCTCCCAGTTTATTACCTTTTGAACCAACAGTAAATAATCCTTTGGGATCACTTGACTAGATATTAAAAAAAAAAAAAAGAGCAAAACAAAAGTTCTTTTTTGGGGGGTAACAGCCTATGTTAAAACCATAAAAGCTGACAAACAAGTCTTTCTGATACACTTGCCCTATTCACAATGGCAATACCAGGGACGAGAGATTTATTGTTCATTTTGTGCAATCAGGAAACTAAAAGACCAGGTTGTGACCTAAATTATAAATTATACTTTTAATCTTTTGATTGTAATAAAATGTTTTTGGACTGAGCAACTTTCAAAGAGGAGCAATTTTCTCCACCTATAGCCATTCATCCACAAGTTGTATACTAACTTATTGCAGCTGATTTTGTTTTTAACTTACAGATTGTTTGTTCACTGAGAATTTTTTTTTAACCAGCTTAAAAAAAACTGGCACTTCCAATCTCCCATTGCTAATAAATTATAGTGAGTAAATTACAATTGATGAAGGATCATTAGTAATTTTGAAAAGATAAGCATTAACATATTTTAGATCTATAATTTAAAATGAAAGTTTTATTCAGTTTATCATTTTTTATAGGTATGAATGGTGACATTGTTTGAAAGAACATAACTGGTAAAAGTACAAGAATATTGTTAGCAGCACTATTCATAATGGACTCCTGAGTGTCCATTTACTAGTACAATGGCCATATATTCATATAATGAAATACTACACTGTAATGAACTGAATTAAATTATATTCAACAATATGGATAGATTTCAAACATAATGAACAAAAGAATACATGATAGTATTAACCCCAAAACATAAAGTTTAAAAAACAAGCAAGACGGAAATATATTATTTAGGGATTTATACACGTTAAAACTATAGGGAGATACAGCAGCGTGTGATTAGGGAAGGGCACAAGATGATGCTTCTAGGATGCTTGACAATGTTCTATTGCTGGTGGTTACATGAGTGTTTGTTTTTGGGGACTTCCCTGGTGGTTCAGTGGCTAAGACACTATGCTCCCGATACAGGGAATGCAGGTTCAATCCCTGGTCATCCCATGTCTCAACCAAGGGTACACATGCCGCAACTAAAGACTCCACATGTTGCAATTAAGACAGCCACATGAGTGTTTAAAACTACTTGTTAAATTTTACATATGTGTTTTAAACACTTTTTTGGATAGGTTGTATTTTATAATTTTTGAAAAGTTAAACAATAAAACACACAACTGGATGTCCAACTCTGGTACTTCTTTATAACATCTAAGTTCATTTAAAGGAAATGGGATGCATGTGGTTATTCCAGTTATGGATCACTGAAATTATTTCAAACATGCAACTGATGTTCTTTTTTCCTAGAAACTGTCTCTCTTCACTGACTAACTCTTGCTCATCTTCAGAATTCAGATTAAGACTTATCACCTCCCATAAGTCTTCTCCAATATCGTTTCTCTTTCCCTCTCCCACCTATTATTTTCCACACCTATCCAAGTTAGGTATCTTTCTTCTCTGTTCCCTCAGTACTCAGAACATAGTATGCATATATCTCACTTTAGCACAACAGTCTGCTGACTTTTCTGACCCCTCTCCTAACTTCTCCAGCCACTCTCAGCTCATAGACTATAAATAATCTCAAAAGCTGGGACTTTTGTTTTTGTTCTTTTCTAATATTCAGCACTTGTCATATACGAGATATTCAATAGATTTCTGGTGACTAAACGAATGAATGAAAATATATTTCCAGGGGACCTTCTTGTGGTTCAGTGGTTCAGTGCAAGGCAAGGGATACCAGTTTGATCCCTGGCCAGGAAGATTCCACATACCCCAGGGCAACTAAGCCTGTGCATCACAACTACTGAAGCCTGTGTGCCTAGAGGCCTTGTTCAGCAAGAAGAGAAGCCACCACAATAAGACTGCACACTGCAACTAGAGAGTAACCCCTTCCCCCCACTTTCAGCTCTCTCTAACCAGACAAAGCCCATGTGCAGCAACAAAGACATAGCACAACCAAAAAGAAATAAAAATTTAAAAAAGAAAATACATTTTCATAATACCAGTGAACAATACTGTCAATTTTTACTCCAGTGAGATGAGAAATATGGTGAAAGCTTTTATGTTACATTACACAGTTGTTGTTGTTGTTCAGTCAGAGTCACGTCTGACTCTGCAACACCATGGGCTGCAGCACGCCAGGTCTCCCTGTCCCTCACCATCTCCTGGAGTTTGCCCAAGTTCATGTCCACTGAATCAGTGATGCCATCCAACCATCTCAGCCTCTGTTGCCCTCTTCTCCCTCTGCCTTCAGTACTTTCCAGCATCAGGATCTTTTCCAATGAGTCCACTCTTCACATCAGGTAGCCAGATTATTGGAGCTTCAGCTTCAGCATCAGTTCTTCCAATGAGTATTCAGGGTTGATTTCCTTTAGGACCGACTGGTTTGATGTCCTTGCAGTCCAAGTGACTCTCAAGAGTCTTCTCTGGCACCACAGTTTGAAAACATCAGTTATTTGGTGCTCTGCCTTCTTTATGGTTCAACTCTCACTACATGACTACATGACTACCGGAAAGACCATACAGCCTTGACTACATGGATCTTTGTTGGCAAGGTGATGTCTTTGCTTTATAATACACTGTCTAAATTTGTCATAGCTTTCCTTCCAAGAAGCAATTGTCTTCTAATTTCATGGCTGCTATCACCATTGCAGTTGATTTTAGAGTGCATATAAGTACTCAATAAATGGCATTATTAAGACAGAGTTTTGCAAGGAAGGGAAGAGGGTTAAAAAACACTATCCAAATTTAAAAGATTATGACCAAAAGTCAAAAGCATTAGTAGGTTCATGCTTCTTATAGGTGACTTAGTTATAAAGGTTTTCATAAATGAGAAATTTTAAATATACTAGCAATTTAATTAAAGCATTAGGTGCGGCAGCGGAGTCAGCATCGGCTGCAGCGGGAGACTTTGGCATGATGTTTCACACCATCTTGCTGGTACAGCCTACCAAGAGGCCAGAAGGCAGAACTTACACTGACTATGAATCTGTGAATGAGTGTATGGAAGGCGTTTGTAAAATGTATGAAGTACATCTGAACAGAATGAATCCCAACAGCCCCTCTATCACATATATCAGTCAGTTGTTTGATTTTATTGATGACCTGGCAGGCCTCAGCTGCCCTATTTACCAAGCTGATACCCAGACATACCAGCCTTATAACAAAGATTGGATTAAAGAGATCTATGTGCTCCTTCGTCAACAGGCCCAACAGGCTGGGAAATAGTTGAGTTTGGAAGCATTAGGGGAATGGGAGAGGGCTTGGAACACAGGTGTGTGCAGTGTGCTGTAGTGGAAGTTTTGTATTATAGTTATCCTGTTTCCGTTTTGGTATATCCTAGCCAGAATTCAATGTATTAGATAAAATGTGATGATCTTGTTCAATCTGAAAACCCCTTTGCACCTCCCCGTTTTTTTACTTAAACATTTTTATGATGATTTAGATGGAAGTTGGTTTTTGTCAGTTAACTTTGGTTCCAGTACCTCAAACCGTTCATACCTGCTTTATAACATCCACCGTACTAATCCTCCTTCAAATTGGGGTGGGGAGTGGAGGCGCAGTTTAGTTACAACCTTAAGATAAAGTCTTGGTGAAAAACAAATAAATGTTCTTTAGTTATATTTTTCAAAAAAAAAAAAGAAAGCATTAGCTGTCCATAAATCAATATTAGTATCTATAAAAAAACTTTTAATAAAGGCGATAATGACAAACAGGATCTTGATTTCAACAGGAAATAAACCTATTTTATTGTGGTCACGCTGGTAACTCAAGTTTAATTTTCTCAGTTAAGCTTAGTGTTATTGAACCGAGGAAACATCTAATTTTAAATGTATTTGAAAGGTTAGACTCTTCAACACATATTTAAATTTCCTGATTATTTCACAAGACAGTGAAGCTTAATATTTTAAACCAGTCTATGGCAGCTACTCCTCAGAAGAATTTTGAGAAAGTATGACAGTAATATTTCACAAGCAATTGGACTATAAGACCTACTATAATTTCTTTCTAGGCCTACAATTCTTGAAATTTTAGTCTCATTATGTTATTTTCTTACAGCTTTTTAAAATATAATCTAAAAAAGTTATAGCATTAGGTTCTACACTGAAAATTTAATGGAAATCTTCAGCAAAAGTTAACTTTGGGATGCAAAGGTTAACATTTAAGATTTTTTTTTTGACTTGTCACAAACAAATGATGTAAAAACACGAAATTACACATATACCAAAACATATACTCAAAACATATACCAAAGAAAATAGAGCAAAAATATTCTCCAACTAGACCCAAAAATGAAATGGATGTTGCTGTTTTCATTAGGCTGATTCCCTTTTACTTAAAGGAAAGAGTCTTCAAGTCTTGCCTGGCACTCAAAATCATTTCTACTCTGATCTGAAGCTAATTTGTCAATTTTAAGAAAAGAATGAGATCGGTTTTCTAAGAATACCACCTGCTTCAGTCATGCTGTTTTGGGTTGTAGTTTTAGCAGCTAAGTGGTGTCTGACTCTTTCACGACCCCATGTACTGTAGCCCGCCAGGCTCCTCTGTCCATAGAACTTTCCTGGCAAGAATACTGGGGTAGGTTGCTATTTCCTTCTCCAGGGGATCTTCCCGACCCAGGGACTGAATCCATGTCTCCTGCATTGCAGGCAGATTCTTTACCACTGAGTCACCAGGGAAGTACATATTTTAGTCATACTGGTACTCAATTATCTCCCAGATTCATAAAGCTCAAGATAACCATTGCTAACTCATCCAGAAGTTGATGAGTTCCGTTCTCTCCATTTATGTAAATCTATGGGCTTCCTCGATAGCTCAGTAGATAAAGAATCTGCCTGCAATGCAGGAGACATAGGAGTCTGGGTTTGATCTCTGGGTTGGGAAGATCCCCTAGAGAAGGAAATGGCACTATGCTTGCCTAAAAAATCCCAGAGACAGAGGAACCTGGCAGGTTACAGTCCAATGGGTCTCAAAGAGTCAGACAACTAAGTGTACAAACATAGCACCCATTCTTAAAGATCCAGCTAGTTTCACTGCCTTTTGTTCTTCCCCCAATTATTCCAACCTATGATGATCCTTCCTCTCTCCAACTTCCTCTGCACTTACTGTTCTAACATGGAAAAACTGGGTGTTTTTAAATTGTTGTTTACTTTAAAAATCTTTTGAATTGTGAAATATAATGCACACAGAACAGAGTACACAAAAGTGAAACACTCAATGATTTATCCCTAGGTGAATATCTATGAAATTTTCTCCAAGTAGAGAATCAGAAAACTGTTAGAAAAGCCCCTTCATGCTCTTTTCTCATCACTAACACTACCTCCTCCCCTACTTCTCACAAAAAGGTAACCACTACCCTAACAAATATGGTAATCCCCTTCTCTGTATAATTTTACCACCTAAATATGCAACCCCAAGCACCATAGCTTAGTTTATTTTATATTTACCTTACTATCTGTATAATGCTATGCCATGCTTAATTGCTCAGTCGTGTCTGACTCTCTGCGACCCTGTGGACTACAGCCCACTGGGTTCCTCTGTCCATGGGGTTTTCCAGGCAAAAATACTGGAGTGGGTTGCCATTTCCTACTCCAGGGGATCTTCCCAACCCAGGGATCAAAACGTGCCTCCTGCACTGACAGGCAGATTCTTTACCACTAGCACCACCTGGGAAGCCCTGTATAATGCTAAGCGCATTAAATGTTAATTAAATAAATCAACAAGTGGTTTGAAAGATAAGAAAACTAGTTGAGCTGGAAATCAATGTAATATTTTTAGAGCTAGTTATGCTACTGGCATTTTGGAACAACTATTACAACTTTAATAAATCAGAAAGTTTGACTTCTCCTATTTTTGTATGCCTGAGGATTTATCATTTCTCATTCTTTTTGAGTCAACTGAAAGCCAAAAATTTATCAACTATCCCCCAAAATAAAATTAGAACAATTCAAAAGGTGGATATTATCTATCCATCTTTGTATAGTGTTTTACCAGTATATCTAACACCTACTATGATCATCTCTTTAAACAAGCTTCTTTATTTTTTTATCCTATTTCCTTAAGTTTATATTAACTATTATAAACTCAGAAACACAAGTTTCTGTGTCCAAAAGACAAATCCAAAGTAAGTTTCGCTACAGAACTGAAGCAAAAATTCTAGTATCTAGATTCAGCAGGAAATTAATCATTCCTATTCAAAACTAAACCAAACAAAACAGCTTTTTATATCTAAGTTCTTCTTTTATAGTCAGTGAATGTTTCTGAGGCACTGTGTAAACATCTCAAAGTCTTTATACCACCTAATCTTCAGACCTACTCTGACTTTGTCTTAGCGAGTCAGTTTTGCTTTTTCATTTATTTAACTTTTATAAAACTAGAGCCTCACCAATCTTCTCAGCAAATAGGAAAATATACTTCTAGGCAAGATTTTCTGGTATGTTTGTGTCTTGGCCAAGTACATATGGGCATGTCTCTAGTATTAGTTTTAACAATACACAGGATATAATGTCTATAATGTCTTGTAATCTTGTTCAAGTTGGTAATTTGATGTGACAAAAAACAGAAGAGGGAAAAGTGATAGAGAAAAAAAATAAAATAGCATAATACAAAGTAAAACAAGGCTATGCTCAAGTTGAGGAGTCAGTGTAGTAAAGAAGAGATATTACTAGATGTATGTAGCCAATTCATTTCTATCTAAGGACAATTATCAAAGCCACATTTAGTGTTTTTTAGATATAAAGAAACATTTAAATTTGATGTTTTCAAAACTGAGGGCAATAATAAATATGCCTTTTTTGTATATACCAAAGTCTTCTTGAAAAGGAAGTAGACTGTTTAAAATATTACTTACATTATCTTTATAACCTCTTCATAAGGGAGGAAAGTGAAGGGAAAACACAATAAATAGTTAAATCACAAATGAAGGATAATGTATACTACTAGTAGAAAAGCGAAAAAAATATTTGATTATATCACAAGACTTGCTATCTCAAAACTAACCTCATTATAAAATAAATGTTCTATTAATAAGGGAAAAATTAGAAAAAAAGAGAAAGCTGCAATTAATTTTAAAATATTTTCTAAAATAATCTTCATCAATTATTGATCTTTAACTTCTAAAGGTCCACAGAATGGAAGTTATTCTTACTGTATTATAAGAAACCTACCAATTATTTATTTTTGTAAGCAGCTAACCACACATGTTCCTTGTCTTTTCATTTAAAAGACTTTTCTCCCTAAAGCTCAAGAAGACTTCAATGTGTGTGGGTCCCCTTTCTTAGTTTAGTAAGAGGTCATTTCACCATCAATCTCACTTGGGAAACTACAAACACTTTACACTGTGTCTTAAAATTTTGGAGTAATTCTGTAATTACACTTCAAGTGATTATACTTCTGGATTTTACCTTCCAAGAATCAGCCATCCTCCCAGACTTCCCCATGCCCCAGATGGCTGAAGCACAATTCTAAGGCCAGTTTAGCATTAATGAAAATATTTTATCAGATACTTCTTAAAAACATTCCAATATTTAAGTCTTTGAGACAGCCAAGCAAACCGAACTGCATTACCTCTTTATCTTTTAGTCCCAGGAGCAATACTTCTTCCATAAGGGTGAGGCGGATATCCTTAGAGTCTCCAATGTCCTCATTGTCTTGATTTCGGTCTTGATTCATATCTTCCTCACTTTCTACCTTCTTTTCAGAATTCTTCCCGACTTCAGTACGACGGGCCCGGTGAGTTAAGGTGGTCATTCTCACCTGTTTCTGGAGAGGGTGCTGAAAAAATATATGTATGCTTGTATAAATAAACATCTAAATATTAATGCATGCATACTAAAAATGTATACAGATAAGAAATATTTACAAACTTAAATGAGAAAGGAAGGAAGGGGTAACGACCAGAAAAAATTAGGTAGATAACACAGTATCTTTTCCAAAGTATAACAAGTTGAACTGCACTGGAAGCACTGACAAGAAATCCAATCAGTAATTCTAAAGACCAGGAGAAATGATATTGTTTTTTAAGCCTGCTGATTTCTTGTGCATAGCCTATAACCTAGGAGGGAATTTCCATTATTGTGATTCCTTTCACAAAATGGATTCTCCACAAGTTAAATAATATGGAACAGCAAAAAAAATGTGAGCATCCAGCTTCAAAGAGCATACAGTAATCTATATATAACTTCTAAAAATATTCAACGATGCATTATAAAACACAAAAATTAGTAAAAAAAAAAAATTAAGAAAAACTAAATAGAAATACATGTTCTAATACTTCCTTCCCAAACCCAAATGACTCATTTCATGCAACCACTTTGGAGATCATCAGTCTAGAGAATAACACTCAGAATATCATGTATTGCATTTCCATATAGCTAAAAACTTTCATCTCTATTCTTAGGCTAATCATCTTGCAAATACATAAACAGGTGACAACAAAAAGTACCGGCAAGAGAATGTTAAAAGATTAGCAAATTCTTTCTCAAATACAAAAAAATCAGCCTTTTTATATTATGCACTATAGGTTTTTGCTTTTTTGCCTTTTCATACTGTTTATGGAGTTCATTTGGCCACCTGATGTGAAGAGCTGACTCACTGGAAAAGACCCTGATGGTGGGAAAGATTGAGGGCAAGAGGAGAAGGGGCCACAGAGAATTAGATGGTTGGATGGCATCACTGACTCAACAGACATGAGTTTGAGCAAACTCCAGGAGATGGTGAAGGGCAGGGAAGTGTGGTGTGGTGCAGTTCATGGGATCACAAAGAGCTGGACACGACTGAACGACTGACAACAGCCGTTTTAAAAATCTACAGTCAAGAAAAATTCCACTATCGTGTGATAAAGTTTAAAGTTAGCATACTTCACATCAACCTAAATGCCAGTTCTTAAGGCGAAGTACAATAAGTATTTTAAACCAGCAATTATTGAAAAGAATAGCTTTTTCAAGGTCAAAAGAGCACATTCAAGAGCCTCTGTGACTGGATCTCATTCTATCTTCTAGCAATATTTCCCATTACTCCAAATGTACTGTTAAGCCATTTCACAAACATGTCATGCCTTCCTTTGTAGAGGATGGAGTTCTCTCCCCCTTCCCTTCCTCTCTAAATTCTACTAATTCTTTGAAATCTTACTGAGGACCCACTGTAAAGTCTTCAGGGAATCTGCTTTTCCATTACCCAGTGTCCCATGGCTAGGTCTTTCTCTCAGCTGTACTTTCAAACAACTTTAATTATACTTACTTCCTTTAAAGTATTTATTATAGTCTTTCTTTTGGTATGGCTGTCTCTCAACTGTAAACTTCTTGAGGGCAGGGATACTGTCTTCTTGGGTTTTTATATTCTCCATAGCAACTAACACAAATGTCTTTAACGTTGTAACTGCTCGACAAATATATACTGATTAAAACGAATACTCAGAAACGCATGAGAACATTTAAAACATAAATAAAGTGACTTACAAAAGATTCTTTGTTCAAGGCTGTATTTCAAATAATTCTTGGTGGGAGGCAGGCGTAGGAGTGAAAAAAGAAGAGAACCATGAAATAAATGCTTCTGGGCACTAACCCTATCTGGCACTGTGAATAGGGCTTATTTTCTAATCCAATCCAAGAAACTTAGTCTCTTCAGGGCGGAAAAAAAAAAGAGTGGGGATTTTCTTTGAAGAATTAATCATCCCTGGACATTTACTAGTTAAAAAGCCTATTAAAAAACAAACAAAAAAAACCGATGGCCCCCAAATTAAATATGAACCTCCTTCTCTCCATAAAGTAAAATATTTGGAGAGATTTTTTTTTGGACGTTAGATGTATTTCCCCCGTTGCTTACCTGACGTTACTCCTGGGTTACAGCCAAACGCAGGTTGCAGCTTGCGCTCTATTTTATGGGGACATCTGTCCCCACCCCCACCAACTACCCCCGTCCTGCTAGGTGAAAAACTTCTCAGCCACGCAGAGAGAACAAACTTCCTGATCCTTCGATGCAGAGAAGGAATAACACATCAGCTTCCTCAGGATCACTAGGCAACCTACCTTGGTGTTTCTTCATTGGACCAATCAGAAACCTCCGAGGTTGAGCTCAGCCAATTAGAGCTTGCGAGGGGAGGCTCTCCCCCCAGCTATTGTGTTGCGCTCCAGACAAACACGACCAAAAGGAGGCAGGTTTGGGTTTAACCTGACAGCTGGTCAATCCAATGAAAGAAACTTGGTAGCGAGAGGAAAGAGGGCTGCGATCCCCACCCCCCATTAAACCGGCCAATCAAAGCGTTTAGTGAGCTATCACCAGCTTCCGATCTACAAAGGTTTTTGTTGGGCAATCTCAGTGTAGCAGGTGTGTTCTGTAGCAGTGTATACTGGGACAATTAGGTGAGATGAGTTGGGATCCAATAAAGCTAAGAATACATTAAACATTTAAAAATTGGTTGTTTTCGACAATTAGCTTATCCCTAACTTTCCTGTTCCAGAAAAACCCGATCTGGGTCAGTTTGTGGACGTTTATTTGGTTTACATTAAACAGGATAGGCACATTTCTACCACAGCATTCATACTAACATTTCCCATTACTGTTTCTCACTGGCAAGTTCATGGATAATGTATATTTTTTTAGAATATGGCTGCTGAAAATGCAAGAGGCAAACAGACTAAGTTTTAAGCCTTCCTTTTCTAGAGCACAGGAAATACTAAAGTCTAGAACCGGGTCCCAGGTTTCTCACTGAAGGCACAATATCTTTCACATTACCATCCAAAAGTTCTAGGAAGTGTGCTCAACTCTTGAAAAAAATATCTACCAAAATGATTTCAAAATTAGTGCCTAAACATTTTCTACTATTTAAATAAAAAGTAGAAGCCATGAAAGAGTCTAGATGCTGAACAATATTTTATTTATGCTGCCAAAAATGCTAGATTTTAAAATCAGTCATTTTGTCTTGTAAAAATTATTTAAAAAGGTAAAACACCAATTTTAAATTGTACATTATATATTATCATGTTAATACACTGTGTCAAAGTACTGAAGACATTGTTTTAATAAGACAATTAACAGCGTGTTAAACTAGTTTTAATAGGTAAAAAGTGAATTTCTAGAAAAATTTAATACAAAAATAAACATCATTTACTTCAAAAAATGGCTTTTAGAGGGCCTTAAAAAATTAATGTGTTTAAAGGAACTGTCTGCCAAAATGGGAGATACATCAATATCGAGAGGATAATTAATAGAATTATGACACTGGTACTTCTGTTTTTATACAGAAGTTCTCTTGAATTTGTCTCGGTAAGATTAAGGATCACAATATGATAGTTAAGGATTCATTTTAGTGTGCTGACTGCTTAAGACCATATATAAGTTTTCACAGGTAGGACAAACACACCTTAAAATAGCAATATAGCAACCTTTAGTTTAAATGTTGTGAAGAACTCTGCAAACATGCAGAAAAAAAAAATTTTTATATACGCTCCTTCGGTTCACTAAACTTTCTTCTTTTTGGCACTGACTCCTGACTAGAAGAATCAAAGGGATGAAGGACCTGTCAAAAGAAAACAATTACTAAGAATACTTTCCAGTTTAAATATCTTTAATTTTAGAGGGGTTTTTTATGTCTGAGTTTCCTTCTTCCCTTTCTTCCTTCCTCCCTCCATTTCTTCCTTTTCTTACTTTAAAAATTTTGTTATTTATATCTCCTAATGGTTGCTGAATACAGTTTTGCAAAGTATAAGGTTTTCATTAGGGATGCTGGAGTACTTAGAAGATTTGATATTATGTCCTCAAAATAGTAGAACTTCCCTGGTAGCTCAGTTGGTAAAAAATCTGCCCCCAATGCAGGCAACTGCCTTCAATGCAAGAGATCTGGCTTTGATCCCTGGGTTGGGAAGATCCCCTGGAGAGGAAATGGCAACCCACTCCAGTATTCTTGCCTGAGAAATCCCACAGACAGAGGAGCCTGGCAGGCTACAGTCCATGGGGTTGCAAATAGTTGGACATGAGTTAGCAACTAAACCACCAACTCAAAACAGTAAAATATTTTGAGGGGAGTGAGAAGAGTCGGACACGACTGAGCGACTGAACTGAATAATACTCAAAATTGTGGTTGAAAACATATAAATATTTATCTCAGAAATGACAAATACATCATCTGATTTGCTAAAATAAGGTTCCAAATATAATACAACTTGTTATAGAATTTAGGTCAGGAAAATTTTCTAAGAGGAGATGCTATATTTTTAGAGAACATGTGGATTTAGTAACTTAACTTGTTTCTACTTCAGTTTTAATCTGTAGAAAGTTCAGATGAAATCTGTGGCCCAATTTTAATTCTACATAAATAAAATGGCCTGAGTATTCTTGTACTTTCATTTTTTTCTTATTCTATTCATATTTTTCCTGATGTTGATTTTTATTTTATACATTCCTCCAACTATTTCAGATCATTCATGGAATAAGACAGTAAATGTTTACATGGGAAAATTAATAAAACAATGTACCACATTTTATTTTAAAATGACCCAATTTTTTAGAATCGAATATATTTAAACAAGATCTGAAAACTAGAGCTTTGAGGTATATCCAGGGATATCATATTTATCATTAACTTAATCTACAGCAATAATATTCTGATACTTCCCATTTCATTCAACCTATATATTATTATAAGACTTACTGTTTTCCCAGATTCAAGCCGAGTTCTCTTCCGATTTTCCTTAGATTTTACTTGTTGATTTCCATTAGCCTCCACAAAGATAGAATAATTACCAATTGGTTATTTCTCAAAGAACAATCAGCATGATTGTTCAACCACAGGCAACTATATGCAGTTTTTTTAAAAAAACTTTACTGAGATAAAATTCAGATACATAGAATTCATCCATTTAAAATATACAAACTTCAGTGATTTTAAGTATATTCACAGAGTTGTGCAACCATCACAGCAGTCAATTTTAGAGCACTTTCATCCTCTAAAAGGCTTCCCAAGTGGCACTAGTGGTAAAAAAAAATCTGCCTGTTGATGCAGGAGACACAAAAGACCTGAATTTGATCCCTTAGTTGGGAAGATCCCCTTGGAGTAGGAAATGAGAACCTACTTCAGTATTCTTACCTGGAAAACTTCATAAAAAGAGGACCCTGGTGGGCTACAGTTCATGAAGCCCCAAAGAGCTGGACATGACTGAGCACACAATATATCCTCTAAAAAGAAATCCTGTACTCTTACAACTATCACTCCACTATTCCCTCATTCTTTCACCAGCATTAAGACTTTGTCTCTATAGAAATCCTTATTTTGGACTTTCATATAAATGGAACCATATAATGTTTTTGCATGTGTGTGTGTATGATTGGTTTCTTTCACTGAGCATAATGTTTCCAGGGTTCATCCAAGTTGTAGCATGGACTGATACTTCATTCCTTTTTATGGCTGAATAATAGTCTACTGTATGGATATACCACATTTGTTTATCCATTCATTTGTTAAGAACATTTAGGGTTTTTCCCCCATCTTTTGGCTATTGTGAATAATGCTACACATACAATTTTTAATATGAATATTAATGATGACAAGTTATTCATTTTCATAGTATTATCCTCCAAAAGTACACATTTATTTTCTGATGCTTGAAATGTACTTTTCAATAACTTCCTTACTATATATATTAAATATCTTCACTTCCTGCCTGTTTCTAACCATAATTCAGTCACTATTGACAAGATTAGGAGTACTTTGGTGGAGTAAAGGATAGTAAAGGATACTCATCTTAAATAGAAGCTGCCTAGAAATAACATTTTGCTGCTAGAGGTAGTAATTTTTGGAATTCTTTTATTTCTTGCTTGCCAGTTCTAACTTTCCATCAAGAATGTGGGGAAAAAAGGACACCTAAAAATGGCACTATCATCAGTGGTGTTCTGGTAAATGTTTAACAACCAGTTCTCTGGGAGAAATAAATCCTGAGTTAAGGCATGGCCAATGGACTGGAAAAGGTCAGTTTTCATTCCAATTCCAAAGAAGGGCAATGCCAAAGAATATTCAAACCACGTACAATGTGCTCATTTCACATGCTAGCAAGGTAATCTTCAAAATCCTTCAAACTAGGCTTCAACAATACACAAACCAAGAACTTTCAGATGCACAAGCTGGGTCAGGAAAAGGCAGAGGAACCAGAGATCAAATTGCCAACATCCCCTGGATCATAGGAAAAGCAAGGGAATTTCAGAAAAACATCTACTTCTGCTTCATTGACTATACCAAAGCCTTTGACTGTGTGGATCACAACAAACTACAGAGAACTCTTCAAGAGAAGGGGGTACCAGACCACCTCGTGAGAAACCTGTATGCAGGTCAAGAAGCAACAGTTAGAACTGGACATCAAACAATGCACTTCTTCAAAATTGCGAAAGGAGTATGTTAAGGCTATATATTGTTACCTGGCTTATTTAACTTATATGTAGAGTACATCATGTGAAATGCTGGGCTGAATGAAGCACAAGTTGGAATCAAGACTGCTGGGAGAAGTATCAACAACCTCAGATATGCACATGATACTACCCTAATGGCAGAAAACAAACAGGAACTAGAGGGCCTCTTGATGAAGATGAAAGAGGAGAGTGAAAAGGCTGACTTAAAAGTCAACATTCAAAAAACTGACATCATGGCACCCAGTCCCATAACTTCATGGCAAATAGATGGGACAAAATGAAACAGTGACAGATTTTTTTTCTTGGGCTCCAAAATCACTGCAGATGGTGACAGCAGCCATGAAATCAAAAGACATTTGCTCCTAGGAAGAAAAGCTACATCCAACCTAGACAGCATGGCATCACTTTATCGACAAAGGTCTGTCTAGTTAAAGCTATGGTTTTTCCAGTAGTCATGTATGGATGTGAGAGTTGGACCATAAAGAAGGCTGAGCACTGAAGACTTGATGCTTTCAAACTGTGGTGCTAGGGAAGATTCTTGAGAGTCCCTTGGACAGCAAGGAGATCAAACTAGTCAATCCTAAAGGAAATCAACCCTGAATATTCATTGGAAGGACTGATGCTAAGCTGAAGCTCCAATACTTTGGCCACCTGAAATGAAGAGCCGACTCGTTGGAAAAGATACCAACGCTGGGAAAGACTGAAGGCATGAGGAGAAGGCGATGGCAGAGGATGAGATGGTTGGATGGCATCAACAACTCAATGGACATGAGTTTAGCAAACTCTGGGAGATGGTGAAGGACAGGAAGCCTTGGCATGCCACAATCCATGGGGTTGCAAAGAGTCAGACATGACTGTGCAACTGAACAACAATGCTGTGAATACTTTCATTATGTCCAGTTTCAAGGTAGGTAGGAAAAACATAATGTCACTGAATGAAGAGGGGGAAAGAAATCCTCCAGCATACCACTGTTAGAGTGTGCCATTTGTTTCCTAAATTTGGATATCTTTTTTTTGCTGAGCTGTACAGCACGTGGGATCTTAGCTACCTGACCAGGGATTGAACCTGTGCCCCTGCAGCAAAAGCATGGAGTAATAACCACCGGCCTGCCAGGGAATTCCCTGATATAATAGCTCATATATTTTATAGAATGCTTTTTATTCACCTTTGAACCTTGGAGAGTAACTTAAGAGACCTAAAATAAAATATAAACCTCTATTTGCATACATGCTAAGTTGCCTCAGTTGTGTCCTCCTCTGTGACTCTGTGGGCCACAGTCCACCAGGCTCCCCTGTTCATGGGATCCTCCAGGCAAGAATACTGGAGTGGGTTGCCACTTCCCACTCCAGGGGATCTTCCCGACCCAAGGATGGAACTCGTGTTCTCTTGCGTCTCCTGCATTGGCAAATGGGTTCTTTACCACTAGTGTCACCTGGGAAGCCCCAATCTCAGTTTAGTACAACTCAGATAAAAAACTAAAATAAAGTAGTGGTGTTTTTTCTTTAAAATATTAGATTCCCTTTATGTAAGATATGTATGTATATATACTTTAATGTATAATTATTTTTAATGTCTTATTAATAAGATAACCTACTCATAAGATAAAACATGGGAACACTTTAGCATTCCTGGGAATTTCCTGGGAGTCTGGGAATAGAGGAGGGTAGTGTCACTATCCTGAGGAAGTCTGGAGGACAGTGTCACTTCTCAAAGCTCCTCTGCATTTCCCTCTCCACTGCACCTTCAGTGAAATTAACCATTCTTTCCTTTGTGTCTCTGTAGCCTATTCTGACTGCTATCATAATGCTATATCACTGCTTGTTTACCTCAAATTACTAAACTTTAAGCTAAGAGCATATTATATTTCCAGTACCTAGTAAAGTGACACATATTAATAGTATGTGCTTACTAAATGTTGGTCCAATAAATGAAGTATTCAAAGCAAAATAAACTCAACTACGGGGAAAATTACAAGGTTAGAATGAAATCAAATCTAGAGATGCCTTTACCATTTTATTCTGAAAAATTTTTCCACTTCTTGTTTTGCTTTCAGACACATCAAGCTCAGATGTTTTACTGACTAACTGTTCAACCTAGAAAAGAAAATAATTACATGAAACCACTAAAACAATACAAGAGAAGCTTTTCATAATAATGGGGGTCAAAAACTCAACCACATAAAATTTAGGGTCTTGCTATTTTGAGTTAATTAAAGTCAATAATTTTGTGTTGATTCTTACTGTCATAAAAAGTACAAAGGTAAAGATACTGAAACTGACTCTGCACACTGTACATTGACCATTCACTGAATTGAGAAAGATTGAAATTATCACTAGATACCACTCTTTCAGAAGATAAGAACTTCAGCCCACACCCACTGGAGAAGGGCTCTGCAGAAGAAGGTAGGCAATCATCAGCCCCATTATTTTCAGGTTGATTTTTTCTAAATGTTATTTCAGGATTTTACTATATATAGAAAACAAAATTAAACGTGTTCTGCTCCAAGGCAACAAAAATGTATTATACACTCCATTTGCAAATACAAAGGTGGTTGATTTAAATTAATAATTGCTTAACATACTATTTACCTCTGAAATTCTGAGATTCTTTGAACAGTATTTAGGTTTATTCCTAAACAAATCAAACAATAATGCACTCAAAACTTTTCAACATATAATTCCCAAATTTTGTTAGTAAGCATTCTTAATAACTAATTTTCATCTAAAATACCTAGAATATAAGAAAATCTGAGAAATAATCAGATAAGCATATAAGAATCTGTCTTTTGAAAAAATTCAAGTTAAAAATGAGATAGAACTATGAAGTTTATACCTGAGAATGAGAAATTGAAAAATCTGGACTTCCTTTAGATTTCATTTCAGCTTCCTCACAAACCAAACCTGCTTCTGTTAAGAAAATAAATAAAAGAGTTAAAATGGTATAAAATTGAATTGGAAATGAATTAATTTACATTTTCATTAACTTCTCACCTCTATGTACAGAACAGCCAGGGTTTTTTTCCGGCTCTTCCATTTTAGTTTCAGTGTCAAACTCATCCTACATAATGACATGAAGGAAAAAAATGGACACATTCCAAAAAGAAATTAAAGCAACTGGGTAGTATTTATTAACGAGCTTGTTTTACATGAAGGTTAAATATAATATAACACTACAATGACCTCACGCTTTTTGCAAATAAAGTGGTCTTATACTTATTATAAGGCAGCTTATTTATCCAAAGTATAAAATCCTACTTTTCTTTACTTTGCAAGATTGCTTTAAGGTAGACAGTAAAAATACACAACTTTCTGAAAAATGTATGATGATTCTAAGAACCCCAGATCTTACTATCGTTTGAGAGCACTGAATTAGACATGGTAACACAATAAGCTACAACTTCCGTAGCTCTGAAATTTTTGTATAGATACTAGTATAAACTCTGAACCCTCTTCAGGGAGTTGGGAAAGGATAAGCACAGTTATGGTATGACATAAAAAGACATATAAAGTATATCTACTTTATTATTCCCCTTGTGACATACGTCAAAGAGCTTTAAATATTTTAAAGAATGCTGCATAAATCCCAGCCATTTTTGTTTATAAAGCAAGACTGGCATTTAGGTTTTAGGAAGACGATTCCTTCTTGACTGAACTGGTTGAAAACTGAGTTTTTTATTTGTAAGGATTTGGCTACAGAGCCTAAAACGGAATAGTTAGTCCCTATCATAAGAACTGTGATCATAATTTAGAATAAAACAAGAGAAAACCACAAAGGTGAGATTAAAGAACAAACAATAATGATGAAAGATTTTCTGGGAATGAGGCTGTAATTAAAAAAAAAATCTTTTTTAAATAGTTCAATTCATCCATCCATTCAACCAATATTGAGAATACATTCTGACTCTAAATGCTAGGTACAGAAGAAATACAAAGCTGAATAAGACACTTTTCCTGACTTCCAGGAACTTCCAAGCTCCTTCAGGACACTGATTTTCAGGCCCTGAAGAAATTCAACCACAGGCTTACATGAGCACTTAATAAGGGTGTTGAAGAAAAGATTTCAGCACTAGTCTGGGTGACTGGAGTCATTCAGTGGTTTTCTTTTCTTTTTTTGAACCCAGACCCAGATAGTGAAAGTGCCTAACCACAGGACCTAAGTCCTAACCACAGGACCACCAGGGGATTCCATGGTTTTCAAATTATGCTCCAGACAAAGGGGTTTTCTTAAGAGTCCACCATGAGGGTAGGTGAGACGGTGAATGGCTGGGCCTCTAGGACCATTCCCTACTTCATTCACAATAGTTGTGCTTTTAAATTTCTGAGAATAATATTCTTCGTACCCACGTGAAAAGTTTTAAAACCACAAGCCTAAACCTTCTTTATGGTACCTTTCAAACTTGAGTTTATGGTGATAAGAAGTATTTATAGCTACTGAAGTACTCAGAATTCAATAAAACATTCATTACTACTGTACTTTGTAACTCCTTAAGTATACTTACACTTATGTAATGCTCCTGGTCATCTTCTAAATCATCTTTGTCCGTAAGAATTTTTTGAAGTGGTGTTTTTAATTGTTTCGGTGATAATATACCTGAACCAATGTTTTCCATTCGTTCCCTCTCAGTGGTCACTTTTACTTTGAAGGTGTGAAAAGGTGTTGGTACTTCTCCCACATTTAAGTACATAGGCTCCCCTTCAAATATCACTCCTTCACAATCACCATCCTTAAAACCAGGAGGCTGGTAATCTGGGGGTGTAACTGCAGAAAAGTAAGTATAAACTATGTTGTTCATGAAATTGAAGAAAATATATTAATTTTTTAAATTATAGAATATACTGCATATTAAAGAAGTTTTAAATAGTATAGAAGGACATACAATAATAAGTAAAATGCAGTCTCCTACTATCTCCAAGTTCCTATTTTATTCCTTAAAGGTAAACTTTTTTTCTTACACTTGACTAGCTATGTGACTTGAGGAAACTATTTGTCATTCTTGATTCAGTTTCCTCATCTGTCAAGAGGGGAAAATACTAGTACCAACCTCATAGGGTCACTGTGGTATTGAAGTCTATAAAATGATCAAAACAGAACTGACACAGAGGAAGTATTCACTAAATGTTAGTTATTATTGTTGATGCTTTGTGTTCTTCTAGAAGATACTGTGCATATTATATATATATATATTCTTAAAAAACACAAATGAAGTCATAGTCTTTTGTACCTAGCTGCTTTTAACATCACTTTTAAATCTGCTTTAATATTTTTTGGATAATAATTTATCAGCACATTCTTTTAAATAGCTTGCACAGCATTCTATTGTATAGATACACTATAATTTACTTACTCAATCCTCCAATAAAGAACATTCAATGTTAAATTTCCAGTTTGTTTCCATTTAACAAATGCAATAATGCATAAACATATAACCTTGCATATTTGTCTTTGTATATTCCCAAGATACTTTTCTAGCTACAGAATTTCAGGATTAAAGAAAATTTAATATTTTAAATATTTTAAAGAGAATTTAAAATTTTTATATTGCCAAATAGTCCTCTTAAAATGTTATATGGCACATTAATGGTTACATTCCATCAAGAGTATACAAAAGTGCTTGCTTCCCCCTACATCCCTGCCAATAATGATTTTCTAAGTTGTATGATCTGGTAAGTCATTGCTTCATTTCTTTAGTTATGAATGAGGCTGAGCTTCAAATGGACATGTTCTTATCACTGGAGAAGTGTACGTTTTTTTCAAATACCAACATGAAATATAAATTTTATAATTAAAATATTATATATATAAAAAAATTTAGGTGCCTAAAAATATTTGGGATGGAAACCAACTGTTTCATTAATAAGAAAATATACAGGTACCAACTAAAACAGGATGATCTGGAAATAGTACCTTCATCGTAGTAAAAAAGTTTCATGGTCAAACAAACATCATTAGGTAAAGGTCCCAGATTTTGCATTAGAATATAAATCTTGCGAATGAGAAGAATACTTGCTTTCTTGGTGTCAGCAGATGACATATTAGGTTCACTGCTTTGGTTTTTACTAGAAGAGAATCACACAGTTTCTTTTATGACATCCATGGCTTCTAATAACAAAACTTCATGTTTTACTACTTAAGATTCTTATTCTTATTAATGTATCAAGTTGTTAAAAGTTACAATTTCATGTGTTTAATACCACTATTATAAAAAATTTGATATCATTGTTAATATTATAATTCTAAACTAATTTACATATGTTAATACACATTTTATGTAAGATGTTTTTAAAGGAAACAAATGATGAATTTTATTGTATTTCTAATCACATAAGCATACAATAGATTTCCTACTCTTTGGCTCTGTTTCACAATTAAAATATATACAATTATCTGTAGAATTCTGGCTTGCAGCCACTCCAAAGATATTTTGTATCTTTGATAGTACATTAGGGATGTTCGAGAATTTCAGAATTATTTCTAAAGTTTAGCTATACAGTATTATTATGAATAAGTGGTAATCTGCAATATGAAGAGAGAACTATAGAATAATAATTACCTTGTGAAGTCCATGACTGGTCCATTACTGGTGTACTTGAATTTAAATTGGTAACATTCTGAAATTGTCTAAAATAGAAAATATAGTTACAAATCTGATATATAATACTGGTGGCTATCACGATGGTGTGATCACTCACCTAGAGCCAGACATCCCAGAATGTGAAGTCAAGTGGGCCTTAGGAAGTATCACTACAAACAAAGCTAGTGGAGGTGATGGAATTCCAGTTGAGCTCTTTCAAATCCTGAAAGATGATGCTGTGAAAGTGCTACACTCAATATGCCAACACATTTGGGAAACTCAGCAGTGGCCACAGGACTGGAAAAGGGCAGTTTTCATTCCAATCCCAAAGAAAGGCAATGCCAAAGAATGCTCAAACTACCGCACAATTGCACTCATATAACACGCTAGTAAAGTAATGCTCAAAATTCTCCAAGCCAGGCTTCAGCAATACATGAACCATGAACTTCCAGATGTTCAAGCTGGTTTTAGAAAAGGCAGAGGAACCAGAGATCAAATTGCCAACATCTGCTGGATCACTGAAACAGCTAGAGAGTTCCAGAAAAACATCTATTTCTGCTTTATTGACTATCCCAATAGTCAATTTTTGACTGTGTGGATCACAATAAACTGTGGAAAATTCTGAAAGAGATGGGTCAGACCACCTGACCTGCCTCTTGAGAAACCTGAATGCAGGTCAGGAAGCAACAGCTAGAACTGGACATGGAACAACAGACTGGTTCCAAATAGAAAAAGGAGTACGTCAAGGCTGTTTATTGTCACGCTGCTTATTTAACTTATATGCAGAGTACATCATGAGAAATACTGGGCTGGAGGAAGCACAAGATGGAATCATGATTTCTGGGAGAAATATCAATAACCTCAGATATGCAGATGACACCACCCTTATGGCAGAAAGTGAAGAAGAACTAAAGAGCCTCTTGATGAAAGTGAAACAGGAGAGAGAAAAAGTTGGCTTAAAGCTCAACATTCAGAAAACTAAGATCATGGCATCTGGTCCCATCACTTCATGGCAGATAGATAGGGAAACAGTGGAAACAGTGGCTGACTTTTATTTTTCTGGGCTCCAAAATCACTGCAGATGGTGATTGCAGCCATGAAATTAAAAGACGCTTACTCCTTGGAATGAAAGTTATGATCAACTTAGACAGCATATTAAAAAGCAGAGACATTACTTTGTCAACAAAGGCCCTTCTAGTCAAGGCTATGGTTTTTCCAGTGGTCATGTACGGATGTGAGAGTTGGATTATAAAGAAAACTGAGCACCAAAGAATTGATGCTTTTGAAGTGTGGTGTTGGAGAAGACTCTTGAGAGTACCTTGGGCTGCAAGGAGATCCAACCAGTCCATCCTAAAGGAGATCAGTCCTGGGTGTTCATTGGAAGGACTGATGTTGAAGCTGAAACTCCCGTACTTTGGCCACTTGATGTGAAGAGCTGACTCATTGGAAAAGACCCTGATGCTGGGAAAGATTGAAGGCAGGAGGAGAAGGGGACGACAGAGGATAAGATGGCTGGATGGCATCACCGACTCGATGGACATGGGTTTGGGTGGACTCCGGGAGTTGGTGATGGACAGGGAGGCCTGGCGTGCTGCGATCCATGGGGTCGCAAAGAGTCAGACACGACTGAGTGACTGAACTGAACTGAACTGGTGGCTAAGTAGCTACGTATAGATTTTTTTATGTCTCACCATTTAATAATTCTTTCTGCATGATAATCCATATTCATCCATTGAAACTTTCCAATCCTAAATAGTCAATTCCAGGGCCTGGGATTTGGGACTTCAGTGCCAGTAAGATACTTATTCCCCACTCACTGCAATTTATGTTTCACATACCAGAGGGAAGGAACTCCTTAATAGGCAGGTAAGGGAGGTAGCACATCTTTTCCACTAACAGAATGGTTAAGCACAGGACTTAAATCCTTACTATATGGTAAGCACAAGCATTACTATAAACAAAGCTAGTGGAGGTGATGAAATTCCAGCTGAGCTATTTCAAATCATAAAAGATGCTGCTCCTAAAGTACTGTACTCAATATGCCAGCAAATTTGGAAAACTCAGCAGTAGCCACAGGCCTGGAAAAGATCAGTTTTCATTCCAATTTCAAAGAACAGCAATGCCAAAGAATGTTTAAACTTCTATACAGTTGCACTTATTTTACACGCTAGCAAGTAATGTTCAAAATCCTTCAAGCTAGGCTTCAACAATACATGTACTGAGAACTTCCAGATGTACAAGCTGGATTTAGAAAAGGCAGAAAAGAATTTAGAAAAGGCTCCAGGTGCGTGGACTCAGAAGTTGTGTAGCACTGGCCTAGTAGCTCCAGGGCATATAGGATCCTCCTAACCCAGGGATCAAACCTGTGTCCCTTGCATTGGCAGGCGGATTCCTAACCACTAGATCAGCAGGGAAGTATACCGTTTTGTTTCTCTGGTTTTCCCTTCCACTTCTTATAACCCTTTCTTTAATTGTCAGACGAACAGGTAGATGTGATTGGATTAGGGTTTATAGTCAAAGATCAAGGATTAGTATCTTATTTTTCTAAAACTCAACTCCTTTTATAATTCTATAAAAAGAATACCGTTAAAAATAAGAACACTAAAAGATCAGAAGTCAGGAGATTTAGGTTATTTCTAATGGTTTGTATCTTTGTGGCCTTGAATCAGTCACACAAATCTCCCTTGTAGTTAAGGACGTTAATCTGTTTAAGGGTAACAATACACGCCTTGTCTTAACTCAAAAGTCTTTATGAAGTTCAAATGTGAAAATATATGTGAAAGTGCATTGACAAAAGTACAATTAAAGCATTAGAAACTATTATACTTTTATGTTACTTATAGATATTAGAGGCATTATGTTTCTTTACTAACTTAAACATACCTGAGGGTCTTCTGGATTGGTGTACACCTATTTAAAAATAATTTACAACTGAGTTACATAAGTTACATATAAGGAGGACTAAACTGGATATTTTGATTAAAATTTTAAATGAATTCAGTAAAGCAAAATACAGAACAACCCACCCCCCCACAACAAAATTACTTTTTTCTAATGAACAGATCAGTGGTTTGTATCCAATGATATAATAAATAGATGGTTTCAGCATTATTTAATTAAGCAATGCTGAATTTAACAGTCTTTTATAAGGAACATACAATTTAAAAATACTTACAGCAAGAACAACCATCCTCAGCTGAAATATAACAAAGAACAAAAATCTTATTTTTATTCTATATTTTTGCATGATGGATCATAAGAATTATTTGTCCTATTTCAACATTTATTCCTAATGAAAATAATCTCACAAAAAACAAACTTCATTTGTTGCAGGTAAAGCGGTATCTCAAATATCCTTCCCTATTCCCCCAAATATTTATTTCTAGTTATCTTATTGAAAGTCGAAATTTCTATCACTGACTTAAGCAAATGAGGCATTACTGCCAGTTAAAAGGAAAATACATATTGTGAAATAACTCATTAAATCTTACCCAATATGAGAACTGGTTTTAAGAAAAACAGTTCAGGGCCCTGCTCATTGAGTAAAGGGAAGAGACTTTGGGGCCTAACAGAATAGAGAATCAGAAATCATTCACTCTAGTAATCTGCCAAAATCCAAGTCACCCTTAATTTGGATCTTTTCCTTATACTCCAGAACCAATCTATCAACAAATCCAATCAGTTCTGTCAGATACATCCTGAATCTTTTCATTTTTTTTCCTTTGTCATCCTGGTCTATATGTGTGTGTGCTCAGTTGCTTCAGCCCGTGTCTGACTCTGGGCAACCCTATGGACTGTAGCCTGCCTGGCTCCTCTGTACATGAGATTCTCCAGACAAGAATACCAGAGTGGGTTGCCACGCCCTCCGCTGGGGAATCTTCCTGACCCAAGGATCAAACCTGGGTCTCCTGCATTGTGGGATGATTCTTTACCACTGAGCCACCAGCAAAGCCCCATCCTGGTCTAAGACACCATTATTTTTCATCAGTACTTCTGTAATGGATTAAGTGTTATTGACCTTAATTACAATCTTTTTCTCCTTTGATGGCATATTCTCTAAATAGCAAAGTGATTTTTCTTTTAATTTAAAATATAAATCTAATGATGATACATTTCTACTCAAATCTTTCAAATGGCTTTTATTGTACCTAAAATAAAGTCCAAGCTCTACCTACTCAGCCCTGAATGCTCTGGCCCTGGCTCTCCACAGGTTCATCTGCTGCCACTCTCTTGCTCTGCTCATCACACTCCAATCATTCTGGCCTTCTTTTTATTCCTTGAACTGGCCAAATTCCCCTCCAACTCTTTGCATTTGCTGCTCTGCCAGGAATATTCTCCCAATATCAATGCCTAACTGGTTTCCTCTAATTCAAGTCTCAGCTTAAGTATCACCTCCTCAGAGAAGCTCTTCAGACTACCTACCCAATCTAAAGTTACACCACCTCTCCATTTGCCACATTCTTTTTCTTAAAATGTTAATGGCATCTAACACAATTGGATGTTATCTAATCTCCTTGTTTTATTGGCTGTTTTCCCATTATAGAAGAGGCCCTCTTTGTCTTGTTGACCATTTTAACTTACCAGCTCCTACCTAGAATATATGTGCCTAGCACAGAACAGGCACTCATTTAATGAATATTAAAAACATAATGTCTTAATGAAGAAGGCTGGTGACCATGGATAAAATTTTATCTTTTTCATAATTTTTTAGAGTTAGATTTGCTTTGTTGATATAAATGTAAGCTCAGTAAGTATATATAAAACCTTGTCACAATTTAACTTAGACTACATGTAAGTTTATTTTTAAATTCTCATGAAGAATAATAAATATATTACATTATTAGTATAAATATGATTTTAGAAGGCATGTGAAACTAATGAAAGAACTATTTCAAAGGATGTTTTAATTCATTAAGTTTTTATAAGTTAATATATGTTATTAATGCAAATGGGGCTTCCCAGGTGGTGCTAGTGGTAAAGAACCCATTTGCCAGTACAGGTGACATGACAGATACAGGTTCAGTCCCTGGATGGGGAAGATCTCCTGGAGAAGGGTATGGCAAATGAGTGCTAATAATCAAAACTGGCTTGTCAAAATTTGTTAAGTAATAATTCTGTTAGCTTTAAGTGAGTTGAATATGAATCTTTAAAATATTCAAACTTTTAGCTTTGGGCTGGCCTATACCCAAGTTAGTTTAAATTAATCTTTTACTATATGGTACTGTTTTACATTTGTAGAATATAAACTATGAAAGAAGAATAAAGAGATATTGACTTACATATTTTTTGTGTAAAGCATCATAGCATCCTAACATCCTAAAAAATAAATAAGGATCCATTTTTAGACTGAATTCACTTCCAGAAAATAGTTCTTTTAATGTCTCATTATCTCATTACTAATACACAATTATTATTAATAATGAAGCTCCCTTATTTACTAGCTTAAACAATAAAACAAAACAATGTGGTAGAAATATAAAATGTCAATAGGGGATTGAAAAAAAGGAAGACAGAGGAACAAAAATAGGAAAATTAAGCCTGCTCACATGGAGCATGAAATAAAGAAAAATTTAATGCAAAAATCCAAAGATCTGCAGAAGTGGTATCCAGCGTAAAAGGGGGAAATCACTAAAACTGGGTTAAACACTTAAATGTATACAAGGTACCAAAAAAATATTTAAGAAAATTAATTTTCTTTTAGTATTTATTTTACTTACCACTTCACTAACTGTGTAGATCCTGGACAATTTTTATCTTCTCTCAGAATTTTGACACAAAGATCTAAATACAAAAATAAGGATACAGAGATACTTAAGATTAGTAAGCATCAAAAAACTTAAAAGAAGATTATTTTCTTCAGTTGTATATTACAGGTTTATTATTAATAGCAATGAACTTCCAGATGATTGATGTTAATAAAATTAAAGAAAGAAAGGTTGCAGGGAAACAAATCATCTTTTTATCCTTATTATAAAATAGCATCATAATTGCCTAGGATGAATGTTGGTGGAGAGAAAATATTTTCCATTTTAAAAGATATAGAACACTTAGATACAATGTTTTCATGAAATTGTCATCTAAGATTCTTAGAAAATTTGCTCTGGCCCCTTATACCAATTAAATACTTGCAAAAGGCCAAGAAGTTAAAAGGCTATCAGACAGAGCCCTGCAAGGAAGCAATCAGTAATACAGTGGAAAGGACTAAGATCAGTCAGTCTCAGGTTTCATATGTGAAAAACATGAATAGTATCTAACTCAGGCCTGTAATATGAACTAACAAGATATCACACATTAACATGGTGCTTAACATATTGCCAACAAAGTTGGTGAACAATATAAGGTACACATTACGTGATGTATGGTAAATCATTATTATAGTATAAAATGGCTGTATTACTTTTACTTCTTTAAAATAACACAAGAACATACACTACCACTGTAGGAGACTATAAGCAATAGGATATTTTTACCTATTTATTTCATCATTATAAGAGTAATGTCAGGTGATATTATACTTGAGAGATTGAGGGAAAATTGTATGATTAAGTGCTTTCAACGGTATTGAATATACTTTGAAAAATCACTTATATGTCCACACAAAAATTTGTATATAATTGTGGCATTATTTGAAAAGCCAAAAGTGGAAACAACTCAAATATTCATCAACTGGTAGTAGATAAATAAAATGTGGTATATTCATATAATGGAATATTATTCGGCAAAAAAAAAAAGGCAGTAATCCAAGCTACAAAATGAATGAAACTTAAAAACATTATGTCAAGTGAAAGAAGCCAATTACAAAGGACCACATATTACATTATTTCATTTATTTATATGTTTAGAATAGGGAACAGAGAAGGCAATGGCACCCCACTCCAGTACTCTTGCCTGGAAAATCCCACGGACGGAGGAGCCTGGAAGGCTGCAGTCCATAGAGTCGCTGAGGGTTGGACACACTGAGCGACTTCACTTTCACCTTTCACTTTCATGTACTGGAGAAGGAAATGGCAACCCACTCCAGTGTTCTTGCCTGGAGAATCCCGGGGACAGGGGAGCCTGGTGGGCTGCCGTCTATGGGGTCACACAGAGTCGGACACGGCTGACGCAACTTAGCAGCAGCAGCAGCAGTGGTGAATATACCCAGAATCAATGAATTCTGCACTTTAAATCAGTGAATTGTTGGATATGCAAATCATATCTCAATACAGCTGCTATTATAAAAACAAATCCTTTAAGTAAAAAACTACCATTTTAGAGCAAGTCAAACTAAAAAATAACATGTTTAAAGAAAGTTTTAAAATAAACATTACGTTACCATCTAGATATCTTGTTCCATAAGCACATTCTGGAAATATTCCTCTCAAATATGTGATGCAGGATACTGAAACTGCTAGGAGCCTCTTCACTAACACTAAAGACTGCTGCTCAGTTGATATCCTATTAGGAAATATCAGTGCACTCTAAAATTCAAGGGAAAGTAAAAACATTTTATTTAGCTTTACTAAAAACACAATCTTGGAGAGAGGAGGGAGGGGGGTTCAGGATGGGGAACACGTGTATACCTGTGGTGGATTCATGTTGATATATGGCAAAACCAATGCAATATTGTAAAGTAATTAACCTCCAATTAAAATAAATACATATTAAAAAAAATAAAAATACAGTCTTCTTGAACTTAAAGTAGATCTAATATTTTTGCATAAACATGGTACTTCTCCAAAATTCTTAACCATGGTGGTTAGAATCCCCAGAAAATCAAGATGGCTTCTACACTGTGAGGGAGTTTCCAGGGTGGCAGTCTAAAGGTAACAGGCAAAAACTGCTTAAATATCATTAGAAATCCCCTTGTAGGTTAACTGCATAACACATGGATACATAGCACTGACTTTTCTATCTAATTTTTTCCTTCTTTTCTCTTTAGTCACTTACTGGGTTTAACACAGACTGGTAACTGTAATGCAAGATATGTGAAGAGAAGACAATTTTATATCTGTGGGGCATAAAAATTCATGTTCTAGGAGAGGACTAATATTAGCGATAATTTCATCAAGGCAACGTAATAGCATTCACTGATACCTGATAATGCAAGCTGAATTTGAAGCGGCAATTTAATTCAATGCATCAAGCATCCAATAAAATTCTCCATTAATTCAAATTAGTTTAGCAAGTATCTGTATTTCTTACAACATGGAGTTTACTGGCATCATTAAACTCTCAAAGGTTCAACTTTTTCAAACATAAAAATACTTGATAATTCAAGAAACAATAAAATTAGCTAAATTAAAATATATTAAAATACAAGAAATCATACCATGGAAGTTCTCTGTAATTGAGCAGTGGCCATCTTCTGATATTTTCTTTAATCCAACCTTGTGACAGAAATACAAGCTTTAACTTCAGATCTTATTTTTATCTCTAATCTGGTTCACTACATGTAAAGTCAAGAGAGTTTTATGGGAATAAATAATGGGACTCTTTTTTTTTTACTTAGAATCTTTGAAAACAGAGGTTCATTTTGCTATAAAATTAAGTAAACTGTTAATTTCAAGCCGCTTGACTAGCAAGCCTGACACAAAAATGGGTTATTAAGAAAGCTCTTTAAAAGTCTTTTTTTTTTTTTAAGGGATTAAGAAAGCGCTTTAAAAGAGTGCTTTTTTTTTTTTTTTTACGCACACACAGACTTCTATTTTCTTCACTTCGCAGTATTCAAACACTGATAACACTGCACAGGTAGGTAATGAAAAACTGCCCCTGCCAAATCCTTTAAAATAATCTTTTAATTTTTGTTTTAAATTGGTAGTTTCCAAATGACCAAATCACGTAACTTTCCTTCCCGGAACTTGAGCATGGCTCTGGATATAACATATTGTCCTACTCTGTGGAACAATGGCACCCCACTCCAGTACTCTTGCCTGGAAAATCCCATGGACGGAGGAGCCTATTAGGCTGCAGCCCATGGGGTCGCTAAGAGTCGGACACGACTGAGCGACTTCACTTTCACTTTTCACTTTGCATTGGAGAAGGAAATGGCACCCCACTCCAGTGTTCTTGCCTGGGGAATCCCAGGGACGGGGGAGCCTGGTGGGCTGCCGTCTATGGGGTCGCACAGAGTCGGACACGACTGAAGCGACTTAGCAGCAGCAGCAGCAGCAGTGGAACAACCATAAAACAGCAGTAAAACATATTTTAGATTTTTTGGACTGATTCAGATTTCTCATTTCTTTGATAAAAGTTTTGAGGGTTTTTTTTTTTTTTTGGTCCCAATTTCATTTTTCTTAATCAGACAATTCATCTAGAAGAATTCACGGAAGAGTCTATTTACCGTGACCGTTTACTTTTATCCTATCAGGCCTGGACTGGATGCCAGAGTTCACCTAATCTCAAGAACCTCTGTGAAAAATAAGCAGGTATACATTTTCTCCCTCCCCTGAATGTTTCACCACTAAGATCTTAAGAAATTAAAAAGTAGATGGGAGGTAACGGAGAAGACATTATAAAGCAAAAGACGAAAAGAATGAAAACAAAAACGAAATAAATATGTATTACGTATCGTCTGAGAGTCCTGCCGACAGCAACCAGGAGACCGGAAAGAAACCGCACGCGCTCCGTCTGTCGCGCATGCCCATTCCTTCAACGGTTGCCTGCGCAGGCGAGACAGTAGATTTTGACCCCAGATTCAGGTCACCTTTCCCGCCAAGAGCAGCGCAAGGCTCGCTGGGAAACCCGAGAGTCTGAAGGTTTCCTTCTCAGGCTTCGCAAAAGCCACGTCCCCGCGGGGAAGGTTCATTGTGTGTGCCAAGCCCTCCCGTTGTACATAACCGTCTTACAGTGAACAAAGTGTTCTCAACAGCCATTTAATTAATCATGTTAATTTCTAATTGTTTTTACACTTTTGATTTTGTTACGGGATCTACCACATATTGCGTGCCTTCCCAGCTTACAGTCTCCTGTGTCTTCAGGAAACAGTTGCTCTAGCAGTCTCCTATCTAGATATTTCTACTCTCCTGTGTCTGTGCTGTGGGGACAGTAATAGCTTGAGTGTAATTAATGTCTCATTTAGAAGCAAAATAATACTCAGAGCTGGTAGGTAGTTAAAGATTGTCTAGTAATACAAACTTAGTTTGCAGATTGTTATATATATCTTTCATGCATTGGAGAAGGAAATGGCAGCCCACTCCAGTGTTCTTGCCTGGAGAATCCCAGGGACGGGGGAGCCTGGTGGGCTGCCGTCTATGGGATCGCACAGAGTCGGACACGACTGAAGCGACTTAGCAGCATATATCCAAGTAGTGTCAGTAGTGTAGACGTATATTAGTAATTCATAGTCTTTGGTAGGTCTACCTGCCTTACCAGTTAGAAAACAGCCTCCCTAGATATGAAAAGCTTTTCTCACGGTCAATTCGGAGAGGAATGAAGACTAGAACTCTGTATTCACGGTCAAAAATAGTGAAAATGCCCTGGTCTGATTATTTTGCTTTTTATTTCCCTTACACTTAGTGTTGGAGAAGGAAATGGCCATCCACTCCAGTACTGCTGCTGCTGCTAAGTCACTTCAGTTGTGTCCGACTCTGTGTGACCCCATAGATGGCAGCCCACCAGGCTCCCCCGTCCCTGGGATTCTCCAGGCAAGAACATTGGAGTGGGTTGCCATTTCCTTCTCCAATGCATGAAAGTAAAAAGTGAAAGTGAGGTCGCTCAGTCGTGTCACTCCAGTACTGTTGCCTGGGAAATCCCATGGACAGAGGAGCCTGGTAGGCCACAGTCCATGGGGTGGCAAAGAGTCGGACAAGACTTCACTTTCACTTCCACACTTAATGTTTTGTAAAAAATTAAACAGAAGCCTCACTTAAATGAATTTGGGAGATCAGAATGGAGAGTTCTCATGCCCTGAGAGACAGCAGAGGTCAATAGGAAGAAGTACTTCACTTCTTTCCTTACAGGGATTCAGCCAATGAAAAGCCATAGAATCTTTGCTTACCGTGGCCTTCCCAACTTCCAGTTTCTCTCTGTAAAAGCATTGTCCTCCCTATGCTACTTAAGGATTTGCACATGGCTGGCCCTGGTTGCAAACCATTGGAATTGCAATTTTCTGTTGATCCCAAATAAACCCATCTTTGCTGGAAAAATATCTGGCAGTCTGTTTCAGGCCAACAGTTTACAAAGACCTTTCACATTCATTACCTCATCTTTCTGTTACTTTATTTTGCTTCTTCCAAGAATTTTGTGAGGATAACACAAGTATTGCTCTATTTTAGGGTAAAATTGGTTTCCTGAGATGAGCTCACAAGTAATTTCAGTGCTGGCAGATGGGCAGTCACTAGACCATCTAATGATGACATATTAACTTTAGGACACAGTGCATGTGTGCTAGGTCGCTTCAGTTGTGTCTAACTTTGTGTGACCCTACGGACTGTAGCCTGACAGGCTCCTCTGTCCATGGGACTCTCCAGGCAAGAATACTAGAGTGGGTTGCTGTGTCTTCTTCCAGGGGATCTTCTCCATCCAGGGATTGAACCTGAGTCTCATATCTCGTGCATTGACAGGCAGGTTCTTTACCACTAGCACCACATGGAAAGCCCTATGATACAGTGCTTCATATTAAATTTATTTTTGAGTCACTAACAACTATACAAAAAACAAAAAAACATGTGAAAAAGTAAATAGCTCATCTGTGAATGATAGAATCATAACAATGTTGTAGGGGAGGAATAATTTCTCCTCTGTTAGAGTTGTTAGAATGTCTGGCTGGGCCTATGAATTAAACTGACAGAAGGCAGATCAACAGCAGAAAACATACAAGTTTTAATTATATGTTTTTCACAGGCACATGGGAGTCTTCAGAAGAAAAGTGAGGACCCAAAGAAGCAGAGTTGAATGCTTATGTATTGATTTGGCAAGTAGTAAAATTGTGAAAATGTGACTAGGCTAAGGGGGGATTGCCAGGATCCAGCCCCGGTGGATCCAGGGTAATTCGAATGTGGGGACGGAATCGGTGTCCTGGAAAAATCAGCGTCCAGATATAGAGGGAGATTAGAAACAGATAGTGTAGTAGGAGAATTAGTGGAGAAAAGAGGCTGAACAACTGGTTTACATGGAATACCAATCACCACCTATGTAGGCCACAGGCGTCTTTCCATTCTCCCAAAGGAGAGGAGGCACTGAGGCCTTCCTGGTCTGATCTCAGAAGCCCAGGAAGAATTAGCAGGCTTGGTGAGTACCCACATTTCAGATGGCAATTCAGCCAGGAAAACGGGGAGCGAGAAAGAAACGACACGGGAGAATCAGTCTTTCCAGAAACTGATCCGATTTCTTTATTTTTCAGGTTTGTTTATATACCTTTTTGTTATACATAGGGATGAATACAGAGTCACACGGGGGTCAGCAGACCTGACCCTTGTCACAATCAGGTGCTTCATATAAAATTATACAAAGGTCTTATGAGTTTCATCATCTTTTAGCCATGAGGTCTGCTGACATTTTATGGCCCTTTCTGACACCGGTCGGTTAACCAGAAAACTTATTTTTCCAGGGGTGATTTTTTCTTAAATCAGGCGCCACCCTCCAAATAAAGTTGTATTCCTATAGGGTGAGGGTGTAGTGAGTTACAATCAAGAAAGGAATTTACTTAACCTAAGGTTTAACATGATTAGTCTTAAAGGTTAATACTTATTTCTCCTATATGCTAGTTATATTCATTATAAGGGCAGGAATATGGAGATTTAGCAGCAAATATTGGCTCAACAAATGTAAACCCTTCACCAGTGTTTCCCTTAAGATCTATTTTGTCTTAAGATAGTGATAAAGTTACATTTTTACATAGCATAGTGGTTTATAACAAAGTACGGTGATCTATAACAAAAGAGAAGATTCATTAACTCAAAAAGTCTAGTATTGCTAACATCAAAAAACTACTATATTTCCTTTTCTATATTCCAAATACATTGATTAATATATTCCCAGGTGCCTAAGGATATGGAGGCCTGATGGCAATCATTGACTCATCAATGAAAAAAGCCCTATGCTAATACTCCAGACTCTCTGTGCTGTTTATGGTTGAGAGGTTGTCACACAGCTAGTCTGTCAGAAGAGAGGTTTGACCTGAGACATCCTTGTCACACCCAGAGCAGGGAATTAGCAGTAATTATTGGCACAACAAATGAAAAAACCCTTCACCAATATAATTCCTAATCAACCCACTATACTATACTAATGATCTTCTAACTTCTCAAAAGAGTCTGTATTTAGAAAGTTTGAAAACATCCCGTGCCTCTCACAGTTGGGAGGCTGTAAACAATCACATGCGGCTGGACGAGCCTGATCAGGCAGGCCAGAGAAACTTCAGAGTTCGTAAGTTGAAACACTCTTGTCACACCCAGGAATTTTTATTAACTGGAGCTGCAAGTTAATTCCTTATCTGAGAGAAATGGTTATGGGGGAGAACTCCCCGTAAAGTACTCTGGTTTTGGGGGTAGATGCTCAGGAACAGGGGGTTTCCTGAGGCTTGATCACGCCTTTGCGTATGCCAAGCTTCCTTCCTCATGACCTTTGCCATGGGCGGAGTTCCTCATGCTGGCTCCCAACAGGGGATGCATTGGGATAGTTAAATGAGTAGAGAAATGACTAGGAAGGTGAGGGTTAGTTAAACAAAGTTTGTACAGATTTATTTCAGCATGTCCTTGTTAAAGAATGTTTCTTTCATTCTGGTAGAGAAAGGACATCTTTCCTATGGGAATTTGATCTCCTACTTTTAAGAAAAAGAAGAAAGATCAGAATGTCCTTTGTGCAGTCACTGTTTTTCAAGTGCCCTTAACTCAAAATAGGCAATACACCAGAATGGCACATTTAGGGTTGGCACATTGAACCCCTTCAATGCAATACCTAACTACTGGTTTAATCAACTGTATCAGTGACTCTGTTTTTGAGGATGAGAGTGGAGAAATGGGTGGTGTTGGTGCAAGATATCTAAAATATCAACTACCATAATAATAAGCATATAGATACCATTTAAAATTGATAAGTAAAAAATAGCAATACAAATCTATCAGAAGGTAAATACTAGAAGAAACAACTAAAATAATTATCATTGACGTAAAACTATTCAGTTAGTTCAGTTCAGTCACTCAGTTGTGGCTGACTCTTTGTGACCCCATGGATTGCAGCACCCCAGGCTTCCCTGTCCATCACCAACTCCTGGAATGTACTCAAACTAATGTCCATTGAGTTGGTGATGCCATCCAACCATCTCATCCTCTGTTCTCCCCTTCTCTTCCTGCCTTCAATCTTTCCCAGCATCAGGGTCTTTTCCAATGTTCGCATCAGGTGGCCAAAGTATTGGAGTTTCAGCTTCAGCATCAGCCCTTCCAGTGAATATTCAGGACTGATTTCCTTTAGGATTAACTGGTTTGATCTTGAAGTGCAAGGGACTTTCAAGAGTCTTCTCCAACACCACAGTTCAAAAGCATCAATTCTTCAGCACTCAGCTTTCTTTATGGTCCAACTCTCACATCCATTCGTGACTACTGGAAAAACCATAGCCTTGACTAGCCGGACTTTTGTTGGCAAAGTAATGTCTCTGCTTTTTAATATACTGTCTAGGTTGGTCATAGCTTTTCTTCCAAGGAGTAAGCATCTTTTAATTTCATGACTGCAGTAACCATCTGCACTGATTTTGGAGCCCAAAAAAATAAAGTCTGTCACTATTTCCATTGTTTCCCCATCTATTTGCCATGAAGTGATGGGACCAGATGCCATGATCTTAGTTTTTTGAATGCTGAGTTTTAAGCCAATTTTTTCACTCTCCTCTTTTACTTTCATCAAAAGGCTCTTGATTAAACTATTGATAAAACTGAGCCTAAAGTGAGGCTCTTGATAAATCTATTACTGCTTTTTAAAATGTTGATTGAGACTAAGAAGTTCAGCTCTTACCATATTCACCATAAAACAATCTTCAACTATGCATAGTGTTAATCATAGTACCATTTTGCATATGCCTCTGAATTGTTTAATAATAGCTGTTAGGTACTCCAGGGAACATAGCATTTTTGCTGTCTAGAAACTGATAAATTCTTAACTATATTACACAAGCACTGCCAACATACACATATCTATATTCTACTGATCAATTTTTATACAGTTTATTTGTTATTTGAAATTGTTAGGGAAGGAAAACTTTTCCTCTACCCTCTTAGTCTAATACTTGGGGTCTGAAAATTAAGCTGACAACAATCTGATTGGCAATAGAAAAAAAACCCCACAGATTTAATTATATATATTTGTATGGGAATTCATAAAGAAATGTGACTCAAGGATGTGGTTAGAATGTGAAGTTAATATGCCATCTTAATAGGGGATAGAGAGAGACAGAGGGGAACTTAGAGGAGAACAAATGACTTACAGGTAAATATAAATGAACCCTTAGGAGAATGGATGTGATATATGTTAGTTTTATGACAATGGCTGCTTAGGTGACTTCTTATCCAGGTACTGACTTATATTGACTTTTTCTCTTTGGACAAGTTTGTGTTCTGTCTTCTTGTTTAAGCTCTCCTACACGATGGTGTGATCACTCACCTAGAGCCAGACATCCCGGAATGTGAAGTCAAGTGGGCCTTAGGAAGCATCACTACAAACAAAGCTAGTGGAGGTGATGAAATTCCAGTTGAGCTCTTTCAAATCCTGAAAGATGATGCTGTGAAAGTGCTGCACTCAATATGCCAACAAATTTGGAAAACTCAGCAGTGGCCACAGGACTCGAAAAGGGCAGTTTTCATTCCAATCCCAAAGAAAGGCAATGCCAAAGAATGCTCAAATTACCCCACAATTGTACTCATCTCACACGCTAGTAAAGTAATGCTCAAAATTCTCCAAGCCAGGCTTCAGCAATACGTGAACCATGAACTTCCAGATGTTCAAGCTGGTTTTAGAAAAGGCAGAAGAACCAGAGATCAAATTGCCAACATCCACTGGATCATGGAAAAAGCAAGAGAGTTCCAGAAAAACATCTATTTCTGCTTTATTGACTATGCCAAAGCCTTTGACTGTGTGGATCACAATAAACTGTGGAAAATTCTGAAAAAGATGGGAATACCAGACCACCTGACCTGCCTCTTGAGAAACATACATCAATATACACATAATTACAATTTGATGTAAGTGTTATGGCAGAAAAACACTGAATTCATTGAGAAAGTCAAGAGCAGAGAAGCTTAATTTAGATAGGAAGATCTCACCGAGGAAATGTCTTTTGAGTTACAACCAGCAAAGGGGTATGGAGAAGTATTTTGGGCAGAGAAAATAATACTTGCAAAGGCCCTAAAGTAGAAAATACTTCGAAAATGAAGGAAGGCCACTATGATAAAAGCATAGCAAATATATAAAACTGTCTCCAGATGAGAAAAGAAAGCCAGGATATGCAGAATTGAATAGTCTGCATTAAGAAATTTGTGCCTCCTTAAAGGTGTAATGGGAGATATTAAATGATTACAATTGGAAATGATATTATCTAATTTGTATGTTCAAAGGCTCACTCTGGCTAGTAGGAGGATGAATTGAATATTGGTAGTGGCGTGGCCCTTATGGCAGAAAGTGAAGAGGAATTAAAAAGCCTCTTGATGAAAGTGAAAGAGGAGTCAGTCGTGTCCGACTCCTTGCGACCCCATGAATCACAGCACGCCAGGCCTCCCTGTCCATCACAAACTCCCGGAGTTCACTCAGACCTACGTCCATCGAGTCAGTGTTGCCATCAAGCCATCTCATCCTCTGTCGTCCCCTTCTTTTTCCTGCCCCCAATCCCTCCCAGCATCAGAGTTTTTTCCAATGAGTCAACTCTTCCCATGAGGTGGCCAAAGTACTGGAGTTTCAGCTTTAGCATCATTCCTTCCAAAGAAATCCCAGGGCTGATCTCCTTCAGAATGGACTGGTTGGATCTCCTTGCAGTCCAAGGGACTCTCAAGAGTCTTCTCCAACACCACAGTTCAAAGACATCAATTCTTCGGCACTCAGCCTTCTTCACAGTCCAATTCTCATATCCATACATGACCACAGGAAAAACCATAGCCTTGACTAGACGGACCTTAGTCAGCAAAGTAATGTCTCTGCTTTTGAACATGCTATCTCAGTTGGTCATAACTTTTCTTCCAAGGAGTAAGCGTCTTTTAATTTCATGGCTGCAGTCACCATCTGCAGTGATTTTGGAGCCCAAAAAAAAGTCTGACACTGTTTCCACTGTTTCCCCATCTATTTCCCATGAAGTGATGGGACCGGATGCCATGATCTTCGTTTTCTGAATGTTGAGCTTTAAGCCAACTTTTTCACTCTCCTCTTTCACTTTCATCCAGAGGCTTTTTAGTTCCTCTTCACTTTCTGCCATAAGGGTGGTATCATCTGCATATCTGAGGTTATTGAGATTTCTCCCGGCAATCTTGATTCGAGCTTGTGTTTCTTCCAGTCCAATATTTCTCATGATGTACTCTGCATATAAGTTAAATAAGCAGGGTGACAATATACAGCCTTGACGTACTCCTTTTCCTATTTGGAACCAGTCTGTTGTTCCATGTCCAGCTCTAACTGTTGCTTCCTGACCTGCATATAGATTTCTCAAGAGGCAGGTCAGGTGGTCTGGTATTCCCATCTTTTTCAGAATTTTCCACAGTTTGTTGTGATCCACACAGTCAAAGGCTTTGGCATAGTCAATAAAGCAGAAATAGATGTTTTTCTGGAATTCTCTTGCTTTTTCCATGATCCAGCAGATGTTGGCAATTTGATCTCTGGTTCCTCTGCCTTTTCTAAAACCAGCTTGAACATCAGGGAGTTCACGGTTCACGTATTGCTGAAGCCTGGCTTGGAGAATTTTGAGCATTACTTTACTAGCATGTGAGATGAGTGCAATTGTGCGGTAGTTTGAGCATTCTTTGGCATTGCCTTTCTTTGGGATTGGAATGAAAACTGCCCTTTTCGAGTCCTGTGGCCACTGCTGAGTTTTCCAAATTTGTTGGCATATTGAGTGCAGCACTTTCACAGCATCATCTTTCAGGATTTGAAAGAGCTCAACTGGACTTCCATCACCTCCACTAGCTTTATTCGTAGTGATGCTTTCTAAGGCCCACTTGACTTCACATTCCAAGATGTCTGGTTCTAGATTAGTGATCACATCATCATGATTATCTGGGTCGTGAAGATCTTTTTTGTACAGTTCTTCTGTGTATTCTTGCCACCTCTTCTTAATATCTTCTGCTTCTAACAGAATGTGGTCCACTGGAGAAGGGAATGGCAAGCCACTTCAGTATTCTTGCCTTGAGAACCCCATGAACAGTAGGAAAAGGCAAAATGATAGGATACCAAAAGAGGAACTCCCCAGGTCATTAGGTGCCCAATATGCTACTGGAGATCAGTGGAGAAATAACTCCAGAAAGAATGAAGGGATGGAGCCAAAGCAAAAACAATACCCAGCTGTGGATGTGACTGGTGATAGAAGCAAGATCCGATGCTGTAAAGAGCAATATTGCATAGGAACCTGGAATGTCAGGTCCATGAATCAAGACAAATTGGAAGTGGTCAAACAAGAGATGGCAAGGGTGAACATCGACATTCTGGGAATCAGTGAACTAAAATGGACTGGAATGGGTGAATTTAACTCAGATGACCATTATATCTACTACTGTGGGCAGGAATCCCTCAGAAGAAATGGAGTAGCCATCATGGTCAACAAAAGAGTCCGAAATGCAGTACTTGGATGCAGTCTCAAGAATGACAGAATGATCTCTGTTCATCTCCAAGGCAAACCATTCAATATCACAATTATCCAAGTCTATGCCCCAACCAGTAATGCTGAAGAAACTGAAGTTGAACGGTTTTATGAAGACCTACAAGACCTTTTAGAACTAACACCCCCCAAAAGATGTCCTTTTCATTATAGGGGACTGGAATGCAAAAGTAGGAAGTCAAGAAACACCTGGCGTAACAGGCAAATTTGGCCTTGGAATGCAGAATGAAGCAGGGCAAAGACTAAGAGAGTTTTGCCAAGAAAATGTACTGGTCATAGCAAACACCCTCTTCCAACAACACAAGAGAAGACTCTATACATGGACATCACCAGATGGTCAACACCGAGATCAGATTGATTATATTCTTTGCAGCCAAAGATGGAGAAGCTCTATACAGTCAACAAAAACAAGACCAGGAGCTGACTGTGGCTCAGATCATGAACTCCTTATTGCCAAATTCAGACTCAAATTGAAGAAAGTAGGGAAAACCACTAGACCATTCAGGTATGACCTAAATCAAATCCCTTATGATTATACAGTGGAAGTGAGAAATAGATTTAAGGGACTAGATCTGATAGATAGATAGAGTGCCTGATGAACTATGGAATGAGGTTCGTGACATAGTACAGGAGACAGGGATCAAGACCATCCCCATGGAAAATAAATGCAAAAAAGCAAAACGGCTGTCTGGGGAGGCCTTACAAATAGCTGTGAAAAGAAGAGAGGTGAAAAGCAAAGGAGAAAAGGAAGATATAAGCATCTGAATGCAGAGTTCCAAAGAATAGCAAGAAATAAGAAAGCCTTCTTCAGTGATCAATGCAAAGAAATAGAGGAAAACAACAGAATGGGAAAGACTAGAGATCTCTTCAAGAAAACTAGAGATAACAAGGGAACATTTCATGCAAAGATGGGCTCGATAAAGGACAGAAATGGTCTGAACCTAACAGAAGCAGAAGATATCAAGAAGAGGTGGCAAGAATACACAGAAGAATTGTATGCTTAAGAGCTGCTTTTATTTTTATTTTTAAAGATAGACACGTAAGTTAGAGTGTAAACGTGTATATGAAGCATCAACAAGATTCTTGTCTAGAGAAGAGTAAGGAAAGGATCATTCTTTTCACAGAAATAATGTCTGTCTTCATATTTTTCTAATATTTTTAAAAATAATTTTTATTTGTTGATTTTTGGCTGTGCTGAATCTTGCTGGACGGGCTTTTCTCTAGTTGCATGAGTGGGGGCTACTCTTCCTCGTGGTGTGCCAGCTTCTTATTGTGGTGGCTTCTCTTGTTGCAGAGCATGGCTCTCTGCAGGGGATTCAGTGGTTGTAGCACATGGGCTCAGTAGTTCTGATTTCCGGGCTCTACAATGGAGCTCAGTAGTTGTGGCACACGGGGTTTCTTGCTCTGTGGCATGTGGGATCGTCTTGGACCAGGGATCAAACCCATGTCTCCTGCATTGGCAGGTGGATTCTTTACCACTGAGCCACTGGGGAGCCCCTTTCTTATATGTTTTTAACGGGATTGTTCAGTGGATTCCTAGTTCTGGAATGCTTAAATACTTTTGTTTCTTCACCTTTATTATCCATTTAAATCCTAGATGTGCTCTTTGTTCTCGATTTGTTTCTAATTTTTTCCTTTTTTCACAGTTATTACATTTGTCCAGGGTTTTATCACCATAGGCTTCCTTCATAACTCAGTTGGTAAAGAATCTACCTGCAACGCGGGAGACCCCGGTTTGATTCCTGGGTTGGGAAGGTCCCCTGGAGAAGGGATAAGCTACGCACTACAGTATTCTTGGGCTTTCCTTATGGTTTCCCTTGTGGCTTAGCTGGTAAAGAATCTTCCTGCAATGCAGGAGACCTGGGTTCGATCCCTGGGTTGGGAAGATCCCCTGGAGAAGGGAAAGGCTACCCAATGCAGTATTCTGGCCTGGAGAATTCCAAGGACAGTCCATGGAGTCACAAAGAGTCAGACACAACTGAGTAACTTTCACTTTTATCACCACACATGTATACTTACTATAGTATTTTCTAGCTACTATTCTTTTTATTTTCTTCAAATCACCCTATATACAGCTTCCAGAATATTTTTAATTTCTTTTTTTGATTTGAACTTTCCTTTGTGTAAGCTTTTTATTTTTTAAAAAAGGCTCTTTATTTCTGTAAGTTTAAAATTACTTATGGCTGAAAATTCCCCTTTGCGTTAGACATACAATAAAGATTTTTGTTATATATTTCATTATTCTACTTACTAGTTCAGAGGTTCTTCACCTAGGATCCACAGATTCCTAAAGGATCTATGGATAGAATTCATAAAATTTGTGGATTTTTATGGAGAAAAAAAATGATACCTTTATTTTCAGTAATCTGTAATTGAAAGCATTTCCTTCAATTCTGAACACAGTCCATAAACCACAGTAATAATAATACTTATAATTCTGTCACTAAAAGAAAACTCAGGTATTTTTATACCATATTATAGTTTTTTTCAGATACCTTCAAATATCATTTATATTTGTCACTATTTCAAAATTAAGATAGTCATGAGCTCTTGTTATTTAATGCATTTTAAAAGATGCATGTTTATTTCTATAGCACAAATTTATATTCAGAAATTTTAAGAACTATATTTTAATATAATCAGTAGCCTTTGTAATCCTATGAATTTTATTTTAAGGATTTAAAAACACTTTTCTGAGAAGGTACCCATAGGTTTAATCAACTGACAAAGATTAAGAACCTATGTTTTTGTTCCATTTACAGTGCTTGAAAAATTGTGGGCAAATAAAAATTTAAAAATACTTAAAGAAAATATTTATTTATTTATTTGTCTGGGCAGGGTCTTACTTGTGGCATGTGGGACCTAGTTTTCTAACCAAAGATTGAACCCAGGTCCCCTACATTGGGAGCTCAGTCTTAGCCACTGGATCACCAGGGAAGTGCTGTCAACTAAATACTTTTAAACTACAATGTTTTTCTACAGTTTTGATGATAGTCATATGTTACTACCATGTTTTTATAGTGAGCAATTCTTTTTCTTTAAAGTATACTTTGTGACAAGGGAACCAAAGATTAGTTTAAGTTCATTTTATGATATACTGATGACATCATGCCATCCATTTTTCATATCATAGACATGAACTTAGACAATTTAAAGTTCCTGCTACCTCTTCAGGAACTGTCTCTTAATCTGGAGCAGGTGTGAGGAATATCAATCCAAATTAGATAAAATATGGGCAATGCATTATTTTAAAGAAATGCAGTTTGTTTATTTATTCAGGTTGACTTTTTGCCCCCAAAAGGTACTGGCCAAATTGCTAATGACTTAGGTAAAAATAATTTGAATTAGTATATTCATTGTTGATCAATAAAATAATTCTTACAAAGTGCTTGAAAATAGATTGTCTCATTAGCATTTGTCTTCTTTGACATTGCTGATTTTAAAATATTTACTGAATCCTTTTATGTGCAAAGATACAATCTCAGGACATTAATAATCTAATAGTTTCTTCCATAAAGTTGCCATAGCACATCACCAGCATACAATTTATATTCTTATAACAGATTATAATAGTTACTTAAGAATAAAAGAGAATGGTATGTGGTAATGATACAGAGTTGAAAAGATATATATTTATTAAGCATCTATATGCCATCAAGTTTCAACAGCATATTAGGGAACTTAAAAGGACAAAGAAGAGAGTGATAAACACGACAGATTGTCTCAGTTGACTAACGTTCATACAATTATATCTATTATACATTATTAATTTACTTAGCAAACTTTTCCCCAAGATCTGCAAAGCTAAAAAAAGTAGATGAATCAAGCTATATTTTCTGTTAGTACAGTAAATATATATTGATCATATCACACTTATTTCTACTGTTACAGCAGGTAAAATTAAATTGTGAGAAAGTGGTTCTTTTTTCTTGAATTGTTATAAAACAAAGAGGTCCTCTAGATTTCTGGGTAAGAAGGAAAATTAGCAATCCCACAGTGATTTCCACTATTTCTTGCCATCCGTATATATCCTTGGTCACCAAAGTTGAGGCCCCAGCTTTAGAAAAAGAAGTAACACAAAATTACAAATGAATATAAACAAATCGCATTATCAATTTTCAATCTTAGATTGCTTTTCTCCTAAAGTGATTATATAAGAGAATCTATAAAGCAAAATTAGAACAACATAATATATAATAATTTCCCCAGTGCTTTCAGGCAATTTTCAAAGGATGGTTTGATAGGTTTTCTTGCTACATGGAACAGATTAATACCTAATTTAATACCTAGGAAAATAATATGTTTCATTACAAACCTATAAATCCTCCTGCTTCTGCATAGAATGAGTTTTATTATATTTTCCAAGGCCCCATCTTGAAGTATTTTTGTATAACAGGATCAAAGTCGATGACTTCCTATCAAACTTCAATTTCTTCAGAGTGTCATGTAGAAATATTTTGAGAGATCACTAGGGAAAAGGCATAGGACAGGAGTTTTCTAAAAGAGTAGCTCTCAAACACCTTTTTGAAGTGGACCTCAGAGTTGTTTACAGTTAAATCTGTAAAAAAAAAATGGAATATGCTACCTTGGGAGGAGATGAGCTCCCTGGCACTGGAAGTGTTCAATCAGAGGTTTACATAACTTGTTAGAGATGTTGCTAGAGAGGGAATTTCTGGGTCAGATAAGGGTTAGAGGAGATCAGTGGTTCATGACTTTAACATTTCACGGACTTTAGGAATTTCAAAAACTTTTGCAGATTGACATAAAGTTACCAGTTTTTAAATTAGCAAGTACTAGACATTAAAAGGAGAAGGCAATGGCACCCCACTCCAATACTCTTGCCTGGAAAATCCCATGGATGGAGGAGCCTGGTGGGCTGCAGTCCATGGGGTCGCTAAGAGTTGGACACGACTGAGCGACTTCACTTTCACTTTTCACTTTTCACTTTCATGCATTGGAGAAGGAAATAGCAACCCACTCCAGTGTTCTTGCCTAGAGAATCTCGGGGACGGGGGAGCCTGGTGGGCTTCCATCTATGGGGTCGCACAGAGTCAGACACGACTGAAGCAACTTAGCAGCAGCAGCAGCAGCAGCAGACATTAAAAAGAAAAACTCTTTATTATCACCATCATATTGTAAAAGAAAGGAAATTTTAACACCAAAAACAAAACTTGAGGGGACATGATCTCTAAGGATAGTCCTTTGAATCAAATAAATTTAGATTTATGAAAGATTCACCAAAATATTTTTTTCTCCCTTCTTCACATACTAGTAAAAAAATTGACAAAATCCTTGCAAGAGAAATGACTTGTGAGGTTCTTTATTATTCTGAGATTTTATAATTATATAATTATAATTATACAGATAATTATAATATAAGGCAAAATTCATACTCTGTATGAACTGTGCTATAACTAGCATACAAATAAAAGCTTAGAATACTGTGATTTTATTTGAAGAGCAGCAAGGAATCCAGTTGAAAGGAAAATTAAACATCCTTAGGAAACCAGTGGGAAAAGAAGATAGAAGGTTGGTTTGGGGCCAAGTTATACAGAGCATAGAACAGCAGACTGAGGAACTTGCTTAACTCCCTAGGCAAAGGGAAGTTGTTGCAAATTTTTGCTCAGTACTCAAAGGAAGGTTGTGTTTTTGCCTGCAGTGGAGAAACTAAGACATGCTGGCTTATTGGAAAAAGACAAGTGGCAAAATTTAAAGTAGCTGTTCTTCAATAGGCCTTAAATGTTCTATGTATCAGCCATTCACTAGACAATCTTCAGGTGTTATTTCTCTCTTTCTCTCGTACCATTTAACACAGTTATCTACTCTCATCTCAGGCTTCCCTTGTGGCTCAGCTGGTACAGAATCTGCCTGCAATGCAGGAGACCTGGGTTCAATTCCTGGGTTGGAAAGACCCCCATGGAGAAGGGAAAGGCTACCCACTCCACTATTCTGGCCTGGAGAATTCCATGGACTGTATGGTCTATGGGGTCACAAAGAGTAGGACACAACTGTGATTTTCACTTTCACTACTCTCACCTCACTTCCCTCTTGGCTTTAAAATACTACTGTATCCTGATTTTCTCTTCTCTCTCTGATCACTCTTTCTTAAACTCTCTTATGGGCTTTTTTTTTTTTTTTTTGCCTCACCACAGGCTTCTCTGGTGGCTCAGTGGTAAAGAATCTGCCTGCCAAAGCAGGAGATGCAGGAGACACAGGTTTGATCCCTGGGTCAGGAATATTCTCTGGAGTAGGAAATGGCAACCCACTCCAGTATTCTTGCCTGTGAAATCCCATGGAAAGAGGAGCCTGGAGGGCTACAGTCCAAAGGATCCCAGAAAGTCGGACATGTCTGAGCGACTGAGCACCCACGTCATACACATGTCTTGGAGGATCTCAGTTCTCTGGTCAGGGATTCAGCCAGGGCCCTGCAGTGAAAACACCAAGTTCTAACCACTGGACCTCCAGAGAACTCACTGGGCTCCTTTTTTGATTCCTTTCATTTATTGCCATTCCCATTTAAAATTCTTGAATGCCTCCCTAATACCTTGAGAATAAAATCCAAACTCCACTGTTTTCAGTATCCAGTTCGAAAAGCAAAAGCAATAATAAACTCTGGCTAAGCTATTATTAGTATTATTAGCCACCACTTATTGAGCACTTACTCTGTGCTAAGTAGCTTAACATATATTATCTCATTTAATCATCATCCTATGAGGTAGGTATATTATCTTCTTTTTACTAAAGAAAAAAACAGGCAGAGGTAAAGTGGCTTGCCCAAAGTCATGCAAGTGGTTAATTGCAAAGCAAGGGTTCAAATCTAGGCTTTTATGCCAAAGTCTATACTAACTTTTAAACTATCCTTTTCTCTACATTCTTCCTGTGAGTGAGGTAGTATAGGGAATGGAATTCAAACCAGAACATCCAGGATCTTTTTACTGCCTAAAAAATAGGTAAAAATTTTAGATAAACTGAATTTAGACTTAAGTTCTGGTAATGAAAGTTGAGTGGAGGCTCTTATGACTAGTAATATGAACTTAGTTAGTGAGATTGATCAGTCCCTGATCCCATTCAATATCCAATTCAATTCAGTCCCAGTCCCAGAGAAGGTCAACTGGCCCAACTTTGTAGAACATCCCAGATCTCTTTTTGGCTGAGTACTGCTAACTCTGTTTTTAAAAATACAACTGATTAAAAACCTCAAGCTAGATAAATATTTGAGGACAAATTTTTGTCTTCAGAATTGTGCAAGATCAGTTCCAAATGTTCATTTCAGTCCTTACCAAGTTGTTTACTTTTATTAATTCTATAGACCTTTCACTCAAACTGTTCAACTTTGGGCAAGTTTCTTAATTCTCCCAGTATCAGGAGCTTCCTATCCTGTGTTAAGGGGATAAAATGCCTATATTATAGATTACCTTAGAAATTAAATGAGAAAATGTATTTAAAGTGCTTGCCCAGTGTCTGTAGTAAATGCTCGACAAGTAGAGATGGCTGTTTTTTTTTTTTTTATCCAAGTATAAGTCCATCTGATTGGACTCAAAGGGGAATCCAACCCCTTCAAAAATATGTAGTGCTTTTCCTAGGGTGAGTAACAGTTCCATATTGCCTAGGATTGTCCTGGCTTTAAAAATAAAATCCTATGGGCTTCCCTGGTGGTGCAGTGGATAAGAATCCACTGACCAATGCAGGGGACGTGGGTGTGATCCCTAGTCTTGGAGTATTCCACATGCTGCAGAGCAGCTAAGCCTGTGAGCTGCAACTACTGAAGCTCAGGTGCCCTAGAGGCTGTGCTCCACACGAGAAGCCACTGCAATGAGAACCCTGCCCACCGCAAGGAAGAGCAGCCCCCGCTCACTGCAAGTAGAGAGAGCCCGTGTAAAGCAATGAAGACCCAGCAGAGCCAAAAAAAGAGTAAATAAGTAATAATAAAGAAATAGCATTTTAAAAAATCACCAAGTCTTGTGGCCTGGGAAACGTCTTGGTAACAAAATAGGGTGTTTGGTCCCTCTACTTTCTCCCTGCATACTATAGACACTAACTTATCAGAAATTCCTTCTAAAATACATGCTGATTTCCTTTCTGACAAATTACAGCTTTGAACTTTCTAGGCTGTGCCAGACACTACTCTGGGCATTAGGATTATGGAGGTAAACAAGGTAGACAAAGTCTTTTTAAAGCCTATATACATTCTACAGGGGAAACATACAATAATCAAAGAAATATGTAATATAAGTACCATAAAGAACCTGGAGAAGGGAATGGCTACCTACTCCAGTATTCTTGCCTAGAGAATTCCATCAACAGAGAAGCCTGGTGGGCTACAGTCCATAGGGTTCCAAAGAGTTGGACATGACTGAGCGACTAAAACTGTCACCTTCTTTCAGTATAAAGAAAAATAAATGGTAAGGGGATGCAAAGTGTTGGGAGTCAGGGCTATATTTTATTTTATTCTTTGGCTGTGCCACATAGCTTGTAGGACGTTAGTTCCCTGGCCAGGTATCAAACGTGGGCAAGTAGTGAAAGCACCGAGTCCTAACAACTGGGCTGCCGTGGAATTCCCCAGGGCTACATTTTAGATAATATAGTCAGAGGATGCTTATCTGAGGAAATATTTGATCAAAGACCTAAGAAAAGTGAAGGTACAAGTGATGCAAAGACCTGGGGAAAGAGCTGGGGATAATCTTGGTATGTCTGAGAAACAGCAATAAGTCTAATGTACCCAAAGCTGAGTGAGAGAGGAGAAAGGATTTGGAGAGGTGGTTGGAGAGGCAGGTTGAGTCCAGATAATGTCATGCTTTACTTATCATGGGTTTTATTCTGGGTGTAGAGGAAGCCATGAGAGGGGTTAGAGTAGAAGAGTAATAAAATTTGTTTTTTTGATTTAAAAAAGATCATTCTGGCTACTGTGTAGAGGATTGACTATAGGCAAAGGAGAGGGAAAGTGACTATCAGTTGGGAGATTATTGCAGTAGACCAAGAGAGATGCACAGTGGCTTGAACTAGAGTGGTAACAGCAGAGGTATTGAGACGTAATACGATTTGGGGTAATTTAGTGATGGTAGAAATGACAGGATTTGCTGATAGATTAGATGTAGGATATCATATGAAGAAAGAAAAGATGGCTCTAATGTTTTGGCCTGGAGTAAATGCTGTTGGCATTTACCAAGATGGAGGAAATTGGGGCAGTAGCAGAGAGTCAAGAGTTCTATTTTGAACATGTTAAATTAAAGAGGCCTAGAGACACTCCAGTGTTCTTGCCTGGAGAATCCCAGGGACGGGGGAGCCTGGCGGGCTGCCGTCTATGGGGTCACACAGAGTCAGACACGACTGAAGCGACATAGCAGCAGCAGCAGCAGCAGAGACGCACAGGTGAAGAGGTCAAATGGTAGACAGTTGGACACGGAGTCTAACACTCAAGTTATAAAGGTAAGAGTCCTCAGCACATACATGATGTTTAAAACCATGAGACTAAATGAGATCATCTGAGGAGTGAGCTGAGAGAGATAGGGAACTGAGGTCTAATGTTTAGAAGTAAGAAGTAAAAAAAGGAACTAAGGAACTCAAGAGACTGTGAAGCAGAGGAGGAGGAAAGCCAGAAGAATGCGGTCCTCTGGAAGTTAAATAAAGAGTTTCAAAACAGAGAGAGAAATTATACATCACACGTTAAAAGGGCAGGTGAGATGAGACTTGAAAAGTGTTTAATGAGGCAAGATGGAGGTGAGTGGCAATCTGGGCAAGAGTGATTTCAGTGAAATGGTGTAATAAATACCTGTCTTGAGTTATAAATCAATAAGCATATTCTTAATCTCTTTATATAGAAATTTCTGAGAAAAATCACTAGGTTGTAACTTTTTTCCTTTTAGATCTTATTTCAGCCTTTGATTCCATTGAGAAGAGGCAGTATGTATGAATTTAATATAGATTCTTATAATGTTTCATGTAAAACCTGTACCCTAACTCTACACTGAAAGTCAGGATCTCTTGAAAGATCAGACAAGTTTTCAGTGACGGAAAATGGAGTATTCCTTTTTCCCAGCTTACATTTTAATAACTTAAAAATAAAGACGGAGAGGGCGATGGCACCCCACTCCAGTACTCTTGCCTGGAAAATCCCATGGACAGAGGAGCCTGGTAGGCTGCGGTCCATGGAGTCGTGAAGAGTCGGACACAACTGAGTGACTTCCCTTTCACTTTTCACTTTCATGCATTGGAGAAAGAAATGGCAACCCACTCCAGTGTTCTTGCCTGGAGAATCCCAGGGATGGGGGATCCTGGTGGGCTGCCGTCTATGGGGTCACACAGAGTCAGACACGACTGAAGTGACTTAGCAGGAAGGATAAAGAGGAGTCATTTCTGTACCCACTCCCAACCTACTCCATCAACTTACTGCATTACCTAGAAGCCCATCTATTTCACAACTGTTTATCTTAGAGAGGTCACCAGGTATTGCTTCAAGGCATCCTGGGTACTTAGTTTTTGGTGTGTATATTTACATGACTGTGTGTATGTGAATACATGTGTGTTTAAAGATCTATTGGGCACATAGTTAATACCTTTAACTTTTTCCTCAGGTCAAAGTTGTCTTATGCCCAATAACTGTGGAGCCTCCATTTCTCATTGATCTGCATATTAAATAAAACTCCTCCCTTTTTTCTGCAAAGACAATCTTGGTCCATCTTGAGGGCAGTCTGACCAATGTGTCCTTGTCAGGCTCCTAAATTTTTCTAAGTCCATAGCAGTTATATCTCTAGTTCAGCTAGCTTTCTAAATTTATAGATCTGCCCATCATTGGCAACATAGACTATCCAAATAACTAAGGATCTTCTTAGGTAGTTTAACCTCAAAAATCTCTAGTGCCTAATATTTAGGGAGATGTCCCTGGAGAAATATTTAGTTCATCATTCTTCACTTATACGCTCTAGCTTTATTCCTAGATTCAGTCAAACCATCAGAGGGTTTAAAATCAGGTATTTTACGTTATTTTGGCTCCCATAAAATAATTTTTACTCAAGTATATTTTGGTATTAAGTCATTTACATATATTGCTAGACATTATGAAGACATTCTGTAAAACTTATAACTGCATTTACATTGGGATATTGCTGAGGGCATAGTTTTCTATATCAGATCATATTCTCTTAATAGGAATTTAAAGGAGGAATAATAAAAAATAATAACTATGATTTATTATACATGATCTGTGCCAGATACTATGTGATAAATGTTTTACATAACCTTGTTTAATCCTTATAGTAATCTTGAGACTATTAGTCCCATTTTACAAATGGGAAAACTGAAATTTATTCAAGATATTAAATAAGATGTTAAATAACTTGCCTAAGGTCACACAGACAGTAAATTCTAAGTAAGGTCTCCCTGACTTCAAAGTTAATGCTTTTATTTATTATGCTATACTGTATTATAAAGAGGAGCTAAATACTTATATCCAGAACGGGAGAAAAATTCAGGAACATAGAACAGTGTTATAGACATACCAAAAAGATTAAGTAGAAACAACAGGAAAATAAAAAAAAGAAGAGGCCAATTAGAGGAAGACCTCCACATTCTTCTACTGAAGGTTAACTTGGTATCATTGGAAATCACATAGAATCTAACATTTCAGGAGAGCATTAAGAATAAGTTTGATAATATTAAGAGGGCTTTGTTCGAGTAAACCTCTGTGGAGCCTGTAATTCATGATTATGTCCAATCTGTCTTTGTTGGGCCAGCAATTGTTGTGGTTGTTCATAACTTTTTCCCTTCCTATCTCACATCTCTTTCTAACAGGCTGCAGTGTTCTCAACTCATTTACTTTCTCTCAGTTTTGGACTTTGGCACATTTACCTTCCTCTGTTCTGATTACCCTTCTTCGTCTGGTTATTTCTTTCTCCTCCTTCAAGATTCAGTCAAATAATCTGGCTAAAAGGCCTTCCCAGACTCCTCAGGCTAGGCCAGGAACCCTTCTGTGCTTCCACTGCAATGGACGCATACCCCCATCTTAGCATTTATTACATTCTATTGGGATGGTCACCTGTATCTGCCTGTTTCCTTGACTCTACGTTTTAGAGCATGAGTATCTTGAGGGATTCTTTTTTAAATGTTTTAAAGTCGCTCAGTCATGTCTGACTCTTTGCAACCCCATTGACTCTAGAGTCCATGGAATTTTCCAGACCAGAATACTGGAGTGGGTAGCCTTTCTCTTCTCCAGGGGACTCTTCCCAACCCAGGAATCGGATTGATGTCTCCTGCATTGCAGGGGGATTCTTTACCAACTGCACTATCAGGGAAGCACCCCCCCGCCAAAAAAACAATCTTGAAGGATGATAGAGAAAGGCTGTATTTTTCATTGTCTAACACTATACTTGGTGCATGGTAGGTGCTCAATATATGTTTGTTGAATCAATGTATGAAATGAAGATATAAACAGGAGCAAGAGACTATTCTACCACTGAGGAGTTTATATTTTAGTGAACAGAGCATGATTTTTAGAAATAGCTATAACAGAAGCTACAATTTACTCCTTGGAAGAAAAGTTATGACCAACCTAGATAGTATACTCAAAAGCAGAGACATTACTTTGCCAACTAAGGTCCATCTAGTCAAGGCTATGGTTTTTCTTGTGGTCATGTATGGATGTGAGACTTGGACTGTGAAGAAGGCTGAGTGCCGAAGAATTGATGCTTTTGAACTGTGGTGTTGGAGAAGACTCTTGAGAGTGCCTTGGACTGCAAGGAGATCCAACCAGTCCATTCTGAAGGAGATCAACCCTGGGATTTCTTTGGAGGGAATGATGCTAAAGCTGAAACTCCAGTACTTTGGCCACCTCATGCGAAGAGTTGACTCATTGGAAAAGACTGTGATGCTGGGAGGGATTGGGGGCAGGAGGAGAAGGGGACAACCGAGGATGAGATGGCTGGATGGCATCACAGACTCGATGGACGTGAGTCTGGATGAACTCTGGGAGATGGTGATGAACAGGGAGGCCTGGCGTGCTGTGATTCATGGGGTTGCAAAGAGTCGGACACGACTGAGCGACTGAACTGAACTGAACAATTTGCTAAATGCTATAATAGAAGCCATAAAGTATTGCTAGAGCTTAGAAGTTAGAGAAATAATTCTGAGTTAATGAATGGGGTATGGAGAAGATACCATTCAGGGTAGGTTTTGAAGAATAAATAGAATTTTAATAAGTTTTTAAAATAATTTTAAAAATAATAAGTGATTTGTTAAAGATAATTTCAAAAATACATAAAGGAAGACAAAGACAACCTTTTTATTCTTTGCTGTGCCACAAGGCATTTGGGATCCCAGTTTTTTCCTTAGCCGTGCATGGCATGTAGGATCTTAGTTCCCTGACCAGGGTTGAAACCAACATCCCCTGTAGGGGAAGCATAGGGTCTTAACTCACTGGACTGCCAGGGAAGTCCCCAGGACAACCATCATTAACATTTGGTATAATTCTTTCTGGTCCTTTAATATAATATATATCAGAGAAATGAGCTATAAACTTAATACTTATACTGAATATAAATATTGTATTTATATATATTTTTCCATTTAAACATATATTCCAATTATTTTATTCAGTTACTGATAATGATTTCAATGAATATAATTTCTAATACATGGGCTGATTATATCATAATTTATTTAATACTACCTATTTTTAGGTATTTCTGGTTGCTTACTAGTTTTCACTATTAAAGAAAAAAATGCTACATTTACATAAATCAGGTATGAAGTTTTCCCAAAATTCAGGATTATTTTCTTCATATACATTTCAAGAAATGGAAATAATTGGATGACGAATATGAACAGTTAGAAAGTTCTTGATTCATATTATCAAATTGCTTTCAAGAAGAATTGTAAAAATTTTACAGTCCTTCCACCAGAATGTATGAGGGTGCCCATTTGACCACAGACAGTGGGGTTTCTATAGGCAGCAATGGGCTTTAAGGGCATTTCAGAAAGATGAAATGGCATAAGTAACAAATTAGAAATAGCTAAGTGTCTCTGCATTTAGGGAATGATGAGAAAGTGGTTCACTGTGGCCAGAATGTGAGTATGGGTACATGAAAATATAGTGGAAGAAACGTCTAGAAGGCTATGTTTGAAGTCACTTAGTGGAGACCCTTGAATGACTGGCCAGAAGTTTAGGCTTTATTTTGATGAAAATGGTGGACTATTTACAATTTTTACCATAGGTTTGGATGATACATATTTTAAGAAGAAATTTCCACAGCTGAGTGAATTGAATCTGAATTAGATAATGTCATTAGCAAAGGAAAAGAGAAAACCCATCCATATAAAGTGTGATCAGAGGCCTGAAGGACAGGGCTGTGTGGGTTTAGGCAGAGAAGGAAGAGCACAAGATGATACCAAGGGTTTGATAATCTGAAGATGGTAATGTATTACTAAAAATAGAGAATAATTTTCCCTTGAGTTTATTCTAAAATCTAGACATATCATATCATGATGTATTGTATTTTGTTGTTCTAATTCTCGAGTGGGCTGTGAGCCCTTACAGAATAGGATAACTTCTTACGAATTTTTGTATTTCCATGGCCTAGATACTATCTATCCCATTGTAAGATGCCTAGTAAATGCTTATTAAATTAGCAAGTGCTGAGAAGAGGTTTTGAATTAAAACTCTAAAAGATGTATGATCTTCAAGAAGAAACTTCAGTAGAGAAGAGAATTTAGCATACCTACTGTAGGGAGTAAATAAGATATATAGAAGTGAAAGTATTGCTCCATTTTAAAAAGCTATCACTGGTTTGGACCCAAGCTGATTAGTGCTGTGAATAGGTTTTAAATGAACCAAGATATTAATCACTTCAACTATTTCCCAAAGGGCTATGCAAAGACTACCATATTCCTTGTGAGCCACAAGGTGGAAAAGGTAGAAAAGTACCTTTTTGTTTATTTATGATTTGTAGACTATGTATTTTCTGTAAATATCTGAGGACTGCTAGGGGTTGAATTATTTAACTTAAATGCAGAGTACATCATGCAAAATGCTGGGCTGGATGAAGCACAAGTTGGAATCACGATTGCCCGGAGAAATATCAATAACCTCAGATATGCAGATGACACCACCCTTATGGCAGAAAGTGAAGAGGAACTAAAGAGCCTCTTGATGAAAGTGAAAGAGGAGAGTGAAAAATCTGGCTTAAAACTCAACATTCAAAAAACTAAGATAATGGCATCTGGTCCCATCACTTCATGGCAAATAGATGGGGAAACAATGGAAACAGTGTCAGACTTTATTTTGGGGGGCTCCAAAATCAGTGCAGATGGTGACTGAAGCCAAGAAATTAAAAAACACTTGCTCCTTGAAAGAAAAGCTATGACAAACTTAGATAGCATATTAAAAAGCAGAGATATTACTTTGCCAACAAAGATGTGTCTAGTCAAAGCCATGGTTTTTCCACTAGTCATGTATGGATGTGAGAGTTGGACCATAAAGAAAGCTGAGAGCTAAAGAATTGATGCTTTTGAACTGTAGTGTTGGAGAAGACTGCTAATGCATGTATTGAGGGGCTGTTGGGTGCCACATACTGTGCTAAGAATTCAAAGACACAACATAATCTCTGCCCCAGAGGCATACATAGAATACTTGGGTGATAGTTAGGTGAATGAACAATTTAAATATATTGTGTAAAATACTCTAGAATGCAAAGGACAGTTTATTTGCATAGAAAAAAAAAAAAAAGACATTTTGCCCAGCCCAAGGATTTAGGGAAAACTTTCCGGTATAGATAATGACTAAGCTGGTTTTGAAGGAAAAGAAGGAATAAACCAAGTGAGGAAAAGGGATATTGCAGGCAGAGGGACCAAAACAAGCAAGATGCGAAGATATTGAAGATAAAATGATATGAATAGGAACTGTAACTGTGTATGTTTCAATAATCTAGAATGAAAAGTGTGAGACAAACTGCCAGGAACTGAGGCTGACAGACAGGTAGGGACCAAACAGAGGTGACTTGTCTTTTCTACTCAGGAACACTCATCTCACACTGACTGGTTCTAAGAGATAAAATTCTAAACTTATAGTCTAGACAAACCAGATTGAAAGTAGTATATGGGACAGATTTAAGAGTAAAGGAGACCTGGGTATAAATCCTGAAAAAGCAAAAACACTAATTCAAAAAGATACATGCACCCCAATATTCATAGCATATTTTCAGTTGCCAAGACATGGAAACCACCTAAATGCCCATCAACAGATGATTCCCATGTGGTGCTAATAGTAAATAACCTGTCTCGCCAATGCAGGAGACCAAAGAGATGTGGGTTTGATCCATGGGTTGGAAAGATCCCTTGGAGGAGGAAATGGTAACCCACTCCAGTTTTCTTGCCTGGAGAATCCCATGGACAGAGAAGCTGGGCAGGCTACAGTCCATAGGGTCTCAAAGAGGGGGACATGACTGAAGCAGCTCAGCAATCAAGAATATATGTATAATGGAATACTGCTGCTGCTGCTGCTAAGTCACGTCAGTCATGTCCGACTCTGTGTGATCCCATAGACGGAAGCCCACCAGGCTCCTCTGTCCCTGGGATTCTCCAGGCAAGAACACTGGAGTGGGTTGCCATTTCCTTCTCCAATGCATGAAAGTAAAAAGTGAAAGTGAAGTCGCTCAGTCGTGTCCGACTCTTCGACCCCATGGACTGTAGCCCACGAGGCTCCTCCATCCATGAGATTTTCCAGGCAAGAGTACTGGAGTGGGGTGCCATTGCCTTCTCTGAATGGAATACTACTTAATCATAAAAAATACTGAAATTTCATCATTTGCAGCAACATGGGTAGACTTGGAGGACATTATGCTGAATGAAATAAGTTAGCCAGAGAAAAATAAATGCTATATGATATCACTTAAATGTGTAATCTAAAAAATACAATAAACAAATGAGTGTAACATAAAAGAAGCAGACTCACAGATACTGAGAACAAAGCAGTGGTTTTCCGTGGGGGTGCAGGGGAGTGGGTGTTACTAACTAATGGGTGTAAGACAGACTCAAGGATGTATTACCCCAACTGGGGAACATAGCTGATAGTTTGTAAAAACTATAAATGGAAAGTAACTTCTAAAAATTGTACAAAAGAATTTTTAATTAAAAAAATGGTTTTCAAATAAAGGAGGCCAGCTAGAAAGCTACAGGGATAGTCCAGGCAAGAGATCTCTGAACTAGAGCAATAAACAGAAGAAGTGGAGAGGGAGCAGGATCAAGAACAGACATGACATACAATTAATTTGACTTATTGCTTGATTAGTTCTGGAGGATCTAAGACAAATTCATAGTATCTAACGGGGTAACTATGTTGTGTTGTGTTGCCTTTGAGTGAGATGGGAAGTTCTGAAAAGGAACAAAATGGTGAGGAGGGTACTGGGTTCCCTGGACATATTAAGTTCGGAGAAATTAAGATACAGAGAAGTGCCTGTGTCCAGATACCAATTTTAATTAAATATACATTAAAGTATGAGTACATTACCTGTTTTTCACAAGCCAGTAGTCCTTCCCATTAAGGTTACCATAGCCAACCACTAGTACACCGTGATTCACATTCTGAGTACAGGAGGGGTCATAGTAGACACCTGAGAATAACACATGAGTAAAGAAAAAGAGTAAGTGGCATGTGACACTATCTTATTAGCCAGTTTTGGATATATGTGAGGAATATATACTCTCATGCTTAAACTATTTAGAGTTCATGATTCTTTGCTCTCAATGCTATAGTTGTCACAACTGGGTTTTTCTATTGTTTGCTTTTTGGTTTCAGAAAGTTTGGCATCAAGTTAATCACAGTTCCCTCAGAAAGCTCCTTTGATGAACTGCCACCTTTTTCCACTTTAAAAAAATGATCTATTTGGCTGTGTCGTGTCCCCGTCATAGCCCATGGGATCTTTTGTTGGGGTGCACAGACTCTCTAGTCGTGGTTCACGGGCTCAGTTGCTCCATGGCATATGTGATCTTAATTCCCCCACCAGGGATCAAACCCACATCTTCTGCATGGCAAGGAAGATTCTTAACCATTGGACCACTGGGGAAGAGCCCTAATATTTTTTTAACTTATATTATTGTATTTCTTTGTAGATATTCCTAAATTCTTATGCATTTTCATCCTTTACTGAATTAAATGATCTTTAAGGTGAGGCTTTAAAACAGGATGATAACCTTCTAGTTTGTTTAGTCTGATGTTCTGTGCTTAGTGGGCGGCTTCCAGGTACTCTGCTGTGCTGCCCCTACACTCCACAGTGGACCCGGAGGCTAGGCGCTCAGGCTCTGGACTCAGGCAGCACAGTTTCTCATCCCAGCTGACCACCTGCAGACTGTATGACTTTAGGTAGGTTAACCTGTCTAAGACGTGTTTTTTTTCACCTGTAAATAGGGTTATTATAAAGATTAAGGGGCTTCCCAAGTGGTACTAGTGGTAAAGAATCTGCCTGCCAATGCAGGAGACGCAAGAGGTATAACTTTGATCCCTGGGTCAGGAAGATCCCCCGTTGGAAGAAATGGCACCTTACTCCAGCATTCTGGCCTGGAAAATTCCAAGGACAGAGGACTCTGGCAGGCTATAGTTCATGGGATCGCAAAGAGTCGGACACGACTGAACAACAAGCACACATGGGGATTAAATAAGATAATGTGCAGAAAGAATTTAGCATAGGACCTGGCATGCAGTCTTAGTAAATTTTTTCAAGTCTTATTTTACTAATTAGAACTGGGTGTAAAAATACGTATATGAAGTGAAATGAGGTAGAGGATTCCATTTAACCTAGTCTAAGCATTCAGAGGCAGAGTGATAGGGAAGGTGGACATTCTTTCCTCCAGTGCGAGGGCAGTATAAAGCATGAGGGTAATATGTCTAGGTTTTTACCATTTTTGTAGAGGAAGAAAGAAGACTGTCTCGCGTCTATACCAACAGACACAGGTCCTTTATTGGCCACGGCTTCTTTTAAGGCCTCTTCGCTGCCGAAGGGAAGTTCAATATACCTTGAACACGTGGCAGCTCGATTTTTTACATCATACTGGCACCTTCCATCCTGTGGGGAAAGGATAAGACAGATAAAGAAGTGAACTTCAACTTTCTTTATAAATTGACAGTATCCTAGATCTGGATTGCAAATATGTTTTCTTTCCTCATTCATCCTTTCAAGTACCTAAGGCTCTTTCTTATTTTTTTAAAAAGAAATATAAAATCTTCTAAATCCTAATAGCTCTATGTTTCACCAGTAACGGAGGAAATATAGAACTATTCTATTGCTTTAAATTGTGAACATCTTCATGTGTACAAAAGTTGCCAGGGTAAAGTCTCTCAGATTCTAGGTGGATTGTTAGGGAAACACTACATTAAGACTCTAGTCTAGAGTTTTAAAATCTTTTTGATGGTATAATGCCTGCAAGATGATCTGCAGATTAAATATTGGTTTGATTGTTTAGTTGCTAAGTCGTGGCTGACTCTTTTATGACCCCATGGACTATAGGTGGCCAGGCTCCTCTGTCCACGGGATTTCCCAGGCAAGAACACTGGAGTGGGTTGCTTTTCCCTCCTCCAGGGGATCTTCCTGAACCCATGTCTCCTGCATTGACAGGCAGATTCTTTACCTCTAAGCCACAAGGGAAGCCCAAATATTGGTTTAAAAATACCATATCTCAAGTGAGAACGGGGAAGTTGCAAATTCACGTTTGTTGTGTATACAACTAGGTTTTTAAAAATGCCTTATAGGAAAAAGAACTTGAAAGAAATAAACCAAAATAATAGTGGTTAAGGTAGGAGAGTTTGAGTGATATTTTTATCTTTTCTAAATTTTCTGTCATATCATTTAACAAAACGTGTGGTGAGACTTGGAGGAAGAGGAAAGCATTATTTCACTTTTTAGTAAGGTAGAAGAATTGTGTGGTTGATGATCTGAGAATAAGGTTGAGCACAGGAGTTTGGAGGACAAAAAAGTTTAAATACCAGGCAGATATACAAAGAATTTTAAGGAAGGTTTGCTGAAAATTCATTTTTAAGCATGAACTCCACCTGCTGGTTTTAAATTATTGTGCCACTGATAAATTAAGAAGGCTGCTGCATAAGAAAGAGAACTCTTAAGAATTTAGGGATTCTTGATTGAGGTTCGTTCTCCTTCTCTCTCTCTCACATATACACACACATACATACCACGCAGCACTGCTTCTCAAGCACTCGGCTTGGTGATAAGTTTAGTACAGTGAGTTGGAGGGATAACATAAGGTCAAGGGGCAGCACAAAAAGTTAACTTGCAGGCACACCATGGCTTTGTAGGGATAGGAAGCTTCTGAATCGATGCCATTGTTGTCGATGATATATTGGAAAGCCTCTGTCATGAAGCCGCCATTGCAGCCCTTATTCCCATATTTTACAGTTGAGCAATCCACCAGGTTCTGTGCACTCAGAGACACCAGCTTTCCTGTTTTCAGCTTCACTTGTGCTTCCAGGGCTCCCACGGCACTGAAAGCCCAGCAAGACCCACAAGCACCCTACAACAGAGACAAAGTCGCAAGGGCAATCATAGTTAGCAAGGATGGCTTCCATAATGCAAACTGCGCAACTCCCAACATGCCAGCACTTTCATCAGTTGAGGAAAACCTCCCCCTCTACCGTTTCCCCTCCCCTTAGACCATGGCAATGATTGTTCTCCGGAACAAGGTCTAACTTTAATAAATATTTAAGAATGGCTGACCTCACGGAATAATTGCCATATTCAAATATGTTAAGAAATAGTATGTACTGAGCATGTACCAAATACCAGCTATTTTTACCCCATGTTAGAGGAGATAGATGCCAACAGGAAAGGGATTTTTGAGAGGAACTAGGATGATTCCCTTGACCTAAAACACACTTCCTCCCGCCAAATGTAGCATTTTTTGGACATTTTTAGCTGTAGAATTTTTTTGATCATAAGTTATTTTACCAGGAAGCATAAATAGAAAAACACAAAGCTGCTTTAGTTTAAAAAGGTGCACAGGGGCCTGAGCCACATCATAACTGCACTCCCTCTCCTCCTCTCATTCCACTTGGCTGTCTCTTGGAAGGAAGCAAGTTCAGTCTGCTTTTGATTAAACTAAAATCACCCATTGAAATGTAAGCACTCAGAGAAAGGAGATCATTAAATTATTAATATTTATAGTGAACACTTAGATGGGTAGTTATTGGGTCTTCTCAAACTTTTAGAGAATTTCACTGAGAAACTCAAAACTAGTTGAAAGAAAAATATCTAGATGGAAAAGAATTATGAAATTAGCAGTATCATTCATTTCCTAATTTATATATTTTTCTTTGGTCACAGGCTTGGGGAAACTTTGAAGGACATTGATTCTTCTCCCTTATCCTGAGCTCCAAGGTGATATATATGTTTTATCCTTGTGTGCTAAGTTGCTTCAGTCATGTCTGATTCTTTGCAACCCTATGGACTGGAGCCTGCAAGGCTCCTCTATCCATGGGATTCTCCAGGCAAGAATACTGAAGTGGATTGCTATGCTCATCTCCAGGGGATCTTTCCAACCTAGGGATTGAACCCGCGTCTGTTGTGTCTCCTGCAATGGCAGGCAGGTTCTTTACCACCAGCACCACCACCTAAAAAGCCTATTATCCTTAGTTATCCCTAATTAATTTAGGATTTTTGTAGCTTTTTTTTATAAGCAAATTAAAGGAAATACAAAAATATAGGAACACATTTATAAAGCCCATATTTCTTATCTTAGCAATGTAAGCCTAGTCAAGAACTAACTTGACTGGTACAATTTACAGGTCACATTTAGCTTTAGTTATTTCCTCTCTATCAATCCTGAAATTCCTAAGTGAGATGGAGGAATAAACTTTTTGATTGAAATTTTCTCACACATATGATACTATTTCTCAAGTAACTGACTGGTGGAGGGTCCAGTGCAGTTGATGGATAGTATGAACACTAAAAGTCTTTTTTAAAGACCTATTTGCTAAGTTCACAGTTTTTCGCTTAGTCAAAAATGACTCTAACTGTTGGTATTCTCAGCACTATGGGAAATAAGAAAAGTATGATGTGTGGTCCAGGCCCTTCAGAAGGTCACAGTGTAGTTGGGAAGATAAGAATAGCAAACACATTTAGAAAGTAACCTAAGGGACTATGAGATTCACTGCTAAATGATACAGCTAGACTAAGTATTTAAGGAAGAGAGACCTCTGCCTGAGGTACAGAGGCCTAAGATGATAATACTCACCTGGTATTTCACTTCAGTAACACACCCCTTCTCTCTCCAGTCCAGAGAATCAGGCAATTTCTGATTAGGGCTTGACTTGTAAGTGACATTTCTTGGCCATTGGCTGGGAACTCTCAAGGAACTCATTGAAGATATCACTTCTTCACTTGTCTACAAAGATATACACATATGTCCTTTCACTTATATCCTCTGGTCAATATCTTGAAAATTATAACTGTGAATATGTTTAACTGAGAAAAATCAGTGGTAGTTGTGACTAACATAGGTAACTATCTGGTAGGTGAATTATCCAGGTCTCTTTAGTCCTACACTTTGCCGTTAGCATCCCAGTCAGACATCGGGAAGGAGAAGAGGAAAAGATAAAAACCTAAAAGTTACAGAGAGGTATATTTTTCTCTCAAAGCAAAGCAGAATTTTATAAGAAGGGTTCTCTAAAAAGTGGACTAAACTGATTTTGCTTATGACAAAGAACGGTAAAAGATTCCTGCATTTAATCCACTTAGGGTGTTCCCTTCCAAAGGGTACTATTATTCTTAATTTTGGCCACAGTCAAAATTTTTTGTAAGATAGAGCAGAATCTAACAACTAATGAAAGGTTACTTTATATTAATACCCACACTCCCCCATTAAGAAAGCAGGTGGACCATATTACATTATCAGTTTAGATTTATATAAGTATGGTAACATATTCTAAAATGTTGTGAGTAGTCTTTAGGCAATATTTTCTAGAATTAATAAAAGTAAAATTAACTGTGGTCTGTGAGTTTAAAATATTCCCCTAAAGAAGGGATTTATTAAGGAAAGTGATCACAGTGTAGATCAATAAGGAATCTGCAAATTCTTATGTCCCTAAATTCTATTTTCTAATTTTATGTTCATATACATATAAAACATTCCTTTGTTGTTTACCTTCAAATTGCCTTTGGGGAGACAGAAATCCAGTTTACCCAAAGATGAATGTAGGATTATTTATAATTTACCTACCATGTCTCCCAGGTGGTTCATGCCTAGCTCATATGAATGCATTCCCATTGAATGCTCCAGATTGTGAAGCATAACAGTTTTTAGATTCTTTTCCCAGATGAGACGCCGTGCTACTTCCTCATTCTAAAATAAAAAAAAATCATTATACTGAATCTTGCACAAATGTGTTTAATAATGAAAATATACATATTATGAAGCATTCCATTAAATGTGGATCTGTCTGGGGGCATGCATATAAATGAATATGAATAAATAAGTGTAATGGAAAAATTGCACACCAATCTTAACTCTTCCTCTTAATTGCTCTCTTGGTGATTAATATCATTTTAGATATGTACAATGAACTTCCTTAATATGCTAGAAAGTTTTTTTTTTTTAGAAATTGCAATTTGTTGAAGTATATTCTTTGTAAGTACTAAACTCACTTAATCATTATAGGCCTTTTAAAACATCTTTTTAAAAAAAAATATATATATATATAATTGATTATTTATTTATTTAACTGCACTCTGTCTTAGGTCTTAGAAAAAATCCTGCAGAATCTTTGTTAGAGCATGCGGGATCTTTAGTTGTGGCATGTGGGATCTAGTTCCCTGACCAGGGATTGAACCGGAGCCCCCTGCATTGGGAGCAGGGAGTCTTAGCCACTAGACCACCAGGGAAGTCCCTACCCTCACTCTTGAAAAATAGCTTAGTCTGATTATAAATTTATAGCTGTTTTTCTTCAGTTATTTGAAGGTATTTCTGAATCATCTTCTGGTATCTGTTATTGTAGATTAGAGGTCTATTGTCAGTCTAATTATTGTAATGTTTCTAATTTCGGTAACTTATATGATTTTCTTTTTCTCTTTGATATTTTGCAGCTTCGTTACATGTTTGTGGGTACGGGTTTCTTTATTTTCCTCTGTGTAGTATTTTTGACTGGAAAGCACTTTCGACTAGAGGATTCAGGAACATTCTTTTTTCCATATCTGGAAAATTCTCAACCAGTATCCCTTCAAATATTGCTTCTGCATCATCATTCCATCAGATGTATTTGGCACCTCAAACTTTCTTTCATCTCTCTTATCCACATTTTCATAGTTTTTCCATTTTATTTTTGTGTGCTGCCTTCTTGGTGAATACCTCAGTACTATCTTCCAGATCTGATTCTATCCAGCTCTTTCCAGTTTGGAGTTTACCTCTTTTACTGAGTTCTTATTTCAATAACTCTATTTTTTCATTTCTGAGGTTTCTAATTGGATTTCTAATACATTTCACAATTTCTTTTTCATTCATGTAGATGTCATTCCATTATTCATACTTTAAAAAATAACTTTGGTCCTATTATCTTAATTTTATCCAGCATAAATTCTTATTCAGGCTACTGATTTTCTTACCCTCCAGGAGCTTAATTTACATAGAATGCAATATACATGGTGCCTCTTAGAATCGCTGACCCTCACCTCCACCCACAAGGCCATAGTTTACAACAAGCCATAGCCCAGTGAGCAGTCAGCAACAACTCTTTTCATCTAATTTCATTGAGTGTTAGAACCAAGGCCTGAGTGTTGGTTCTAGGTAGTAAGTAAGTCTAGGTAGTAAGTTTAAGCAGTCCCTTTGCCTTCAAGCAAGATTTTACTGTTATCCTAGTAAAAGACATATACAGATACACTTCCAAACCACTAGAGTGAAAAATAAAATAAAGACAAATCTAATGAAGTATAGGAAAGGAAAAAAAAAGAGGAGAACTGTGAGAGAGATTTTAATAGTGGGGTACTAATCAAAAGTCGCTTTCACTCCTCCTAATGGACTAGAATCATTACAAAGTAAGATAACATTCATTTAACCAGATAGTGGTGCTAACTGCACATTTAACTTTGGTTAACATGGAAATTAGAGGCCTGTAATTTTCACCCTTGCCCATAAAGGGGAATGGGTGAGGGTGAAATTCATCACTACTAAGAAAACAACTCAGGGCATTTTTATACAAAAATCACATCAAATAAATAAATTTATATATAATCTTTGCTTACAAACTCATATATTATAGTTTTAGGTGGAGAAGGAAATGGCAACCCACTCCAGGATTCTCGCCTGGAGAATCCCATGGACAGAGGAGCCTGGCAGTTTGCAAGAGCTGGATATGACTTAGTGACTAGATCATCATAGTTTTAGGACTTAGTTATTTGAAGCACCAGGGTTAAGTATTAAAGTCAATTAAGAAGTATGTTTAGAAATAAAAACAAAAGTACAAAGTGGGAAGCGAGAGTCCAGAAATAACATCTGCCAGTGCTTCTCTGTGCCAGGGACTGAAGTCAGGTCTTTTTGTTCCTCAAACGTGCACTCTTTCCCTCTTGGCCTGGGACCTTCCCATGTGAGGCCTTCCCTGACCATACTGTCACTTGTATAACATAATCACTCCCAACCCCTCACAGCCTTCACCGAAGACCCTCTTCCAACCCCCTAGGTCTTGTTTTATTTTTTTCCACTGTTTGTATCATATTGTTGTTCAGTGGCTAAGTCATGTCCAGCTCTGTGCGATCCCATGTACGGCAGCACACCAGGCTTCCCTGTCCTTCACTATCTCCCTGAGTTTGCTCAAACTCATCTCCATTATATATCTGCTTATTTATTTACTTCTTTCCTGTCTCTCCTTTTAGAATATAAGTGCCCTAAAAACAGGAAATTTTTGTTTCCTGATGAAATTCTAGGGCCAAGAAGAGAATCTGGTAAGAAAATGAGTGTGTAACATTTACTGAAGACACTGCTTGTCAAAATATGTAGGGGAGGGACTTCCCTGGTGGTCCAGTGGTGAAGATTCCATGCTCCCAGTGCAGGGGCGGGGTGCAGACTTCGATCCCTACTTAGAGAACTAGATCACATATGCCACAGCTAAGAGTTCACATTCTGACTCTTTGTGACCCCATTAACTGTAGCCTGCCAGGCTCCTATACTATCCATGAAATTTTCCAGGCAAGAGTACTGGAATGAGTTGCCATTCCCTTCTCCAAGGGATCTTCCTAACTCAGGGATTGAACACGGGTCTCCTGCTTTGTAGGTGCATTCTTTACCATCTGAGCCACCTGAGAAGCCCCAAAATCTGGTGCAGTCAAATAAATAAATTTTTTTTTTTTAAAGAACATGTAGGGTACTTAAGTAAAAGCAAATTGCTCAAACAGCAGCCTATCTACCTTTTCTTCGTATTGTTTCCCATAGGTTTTCTTCCAGAGATCCCAGTGATGATCCAGAGTGGGGTCTCTGTGCACTTGTGCCATTGCAGACGAGCACAGCAGGAGTGCCCACACCAGCCATTTCATTCTGTTAAAGGAAAGAGGACACCAGAAGACTCAATATTAGCTGCATCTAATGTGACTGTACTTTTTTCTCAACAACAAGAAGCAGCGCAGAGTCTCAAAGAGACAGAATGTTACAAATCAGAATCATGCAGGAAACCTTCTGGATTATATACTGACAGGGAGTAACTGCAGGTCTTTGTCTAAAATGCCACTTCCAATTCTAAATAGCATTTTGATTTCCAAAAAATTTCCTGATATCTGGTAAACCAAATTTACATCCGAATTTGAAAGGATGTGGAGATGAGGGGAGCAGGGACTTTACAGGATTTGACAACAAATCTAATCAAGGGAAATCCTCTTTTCTCTGTTCCAAAATATTAATAATATTTAAGAAGAAGGCAAACCTTTGAAAAATCAGTTTATCTTGGTAATTTTTGAATACACAAGCTCTCCTTAACTGGTCTATTCAAATATCCACAACCTTCAGAGGTAGTTAAAAAGACAACTCCTATGTACTACTTTCACATCCTTGGATCATTTTACCTTTTTATCCCTAAAAATCAAAATATCTGCTTCAAAAAGAAGCGTTAACTACTTTTGAAAATGTCACTTCTATATTTAATACAAGCAGACTGTTCAGTGACTAACTCCCTCAAACTGGATTCTACTTTCTTTTCCACTTCTTTTTAATTCAAAACAGCTGTATTTTTAACCATATAAATCTTCAAATTATAGTCCAAAGAAAGCTATGTGTTAGCCTCAGGATTGAAATATTCAAGCCAACATTAAGCTTTTCAAAAATGGATTCTTTTTAGTCAAAAAAAAAGAGGTAAATTGAGCGAGAATGATTGTTTACTTCCTCAAAGAAACGATGTAAAACCCGGCAGGCAGAGCAAGCTAAAAACATCAATGTAAGGTTTAAGGACCAAGTAGGAGAAAAAGAACAGACAGTACATACGTGACAGAATAAGCAGGTGCTCCCAGACTAAGAATGTTGACGGTGGGCTCTCTCCAAAGTTTTCAAAGGCAGCAGTGAGACTTCAGCTAAAGTGACTTTAAAAAGAAATTGGAACTTGTCACATGAGGCATCCACAATGAGGAAGTGAACTTTCATTTCAGTTTCATTTAAAATCTAAGTGAGCGTGCCACCTCCAGCTCTCTCACTATGGTTTTGGAGACAAAGTGGGTACAGTAAACCAACAAAAAAGAGCCCCCAGTAAAAGAGATCAATAGAACAAACTCAGCAAAATAACATGAGTACAAGTTTACTCTTTAAAGTCTCATCATTTTGATTATTGAATTTACCTAAAAACAGCAACTTTCAGATGGAAAATTTTAGTTATGAAGAGATTAAGAATAAGTTCCTGTACTCCTGGTTTCCTCCATGATTTCCTAGGAAAAACCGCTTTATTCTTTTCAACATAACTCACCCATGATCTGCTGCTGAGTCGCTTCAGTCGTGTCTGACTCTGTGCGACCCCATAGACGGCAGCCCACCAGGCTCCCCCATCCCTGGGATTCTCCAGGCAAGAACACTGGAGTGGGTTGCCATTTCCCTCTCCAATGCATGAAAGTGAAAAGTGAAAGTGAAGTTGCTCAGTCATGTCCAACTCTTCACGACCCCATGGACTGCAGCCTACTGGGCTCCTCCGCCCATTGGATTTTCCAGGCAAGAGTACTGGAGTGGGGTGCCGTCGCCTTCTCCACATCCATGATCTACTGTTGTCTAATTCTCACCCAGATGAGAATTCCCGTTTATACATGGGTCAGTTTCTGAGCTCACTAATGCGTTCTCTTTCCTATTGCCCCTTCAATAACACAGGGTTTTAATTAAAATAGCTTTGAATATGTTTTGATGTCTAAGAGGGTGGGTCACTCTTATGTTTATTCTTCTTTATCAAAGTTGTCTTAATGTTTTGTGCCTGTTAACTTTTCTACATGAGTTTTAAAAATCAGTTTATCAAGCTTTCTGAAAATTTCTGTCAGTTTATTTAAATTGATATTTATATTGAATTACTATATATATCACGAGGGGGTGAGTGTGTTAGTGTGGACTCTTTGTGACCCCAAGGATGGGGGCCCACCAGGCTCTTCCGTCCATGGGATTTTCCAGGCAAGAAGACTGGAGTGGGTTGCCATTCGCTTCTCCAGGGGATCGACCCCAGCCAGGGATCAAACCTGGGTCTCCCGCATTGGAAGTAGACTCTTTACCATCTGAGCCACTAGAGAAGATATATGTATCATAAATATGTTCAATATACATATTATAAATTTGTGGAGACTCAAGATCATTACAATGTTGAATATTCTTATCTGTAGTAGACATTTACATGCTTATGGTCATTTAGCTTTTTTTATTACAAAATTTTACTGGAGTATAATTGCTTCACAATGTTGTGTTAGTTTCTGCTGTACAGCAAAATCAGCTATATGCATCTAGCTTTTTTTTTTTAAACACTTTTATTGTGGACAATTAGACATAAATAAACATAGAGATATGGTAAAGTGAGCCCCATGAGACAATTATCCTGCTTTAACAATTATCAATATGTGGCCAGTCTTGCTTTATTTACCTTCCCACTTACCCAGATTATTTTGAACCAAATACTAGACATCAGATTATTTCACATGTAAATATATCAGTGTGTATCTCTAAAAGATAAAGACTCTGAAATAAATAAAATTCCAATACCATTATTATATCTAATGTTCTCAAACATGTCAGTATTTATATTTCCCTATCTTAAACATTAAAAAAATAGTTTATTCTGAGTTCCAAATACAGTCTGAACCTTGCAAACCTTTAAATTATTTTTGTATCATTATGAATTCATGGGTTAAACCATATTTTATGTGCTTCAATTCAATGCAGCTTAATAGTTAATGTTTCTCATATTGTCCCATCTTCAGTCAGTGAAAACATTCAAAATGGCTTCTGAGTCCTGAATATCTATATTTGGCATGACATTAGTGCTCTTTTATGGACTCTTTTCTAATATGACAAACCATGGTAGGTTTATGTTGAACACTCCCAGCCCAGAGAGCTTCCTTACCCCTTTCATCTTGGAGGACACAGCTCACCATGTGTTCACTGACAGCCATATATGAACAGGAAGGGAGCCTCACCAGACAATGAATCTGCCAGCATCTTGATCTTGGACTTCCCAGCCTCCAGAACTGTGAGGAGATAAATTTTGGTTGTTTATAAGCTTCCCAAGCGGATCAGTGGTAAAGAATCTGCCTGCCAATGCCGGAGATGCAGGAGAGATGGGTTCATTTCCGGGGTCAGGAAGATCCCCTGGAGGAGGGCATGGCAACCCACTCCAGTATTCTTGCCTGGAAAATCCTATGGACAGAGAAGCCTGGTGGGCTACAATCCCATGGGGTTGCAAAGAGTTGGACAAGATGGAGTGCACACACACACACATTTATAAGCCACCCAGTTTATGGTATTTTATTATAGCAGTCAGATTAAGGCAGCTCTTCTCATACATAAATCTTACACTCAAAGCAGCTAGCTTTATTCATGTTTCAAGGACATTTATGCTTATTATCCTCTGCACTTTTTCCACACTTTGTTGTTACAACAGTCCTAGCTAACGTTTGTTGGATGCACCAATTATATGCCAGTGAATGTGCTATGTGCATGCGTGCTAAGTCACTTCAGTTGTGTCCAACTCTTTGCAACCCCATGGATCTTAGCCCACCAGGCTCCTCTGTCCATGGGATTCTCCAGGCAAGAATACTGGAGTGGGTTGCCACTTCCTTTTCCAATGTGCTATACTCTTTGTATATTATTATTTAATCTTCTCACCGCTGTGAGGTAGGACGATTATTATCTTCATTTATAGCTCAGTTGGTAAAGAATCTGCCTGGAATGCAGGAGACCCTGGTTTGATTCCTGGGTCGGTAAGGTCCCCTGGAGAAGGGATAGGCTACCCACTCCAGTATTCTTGGGCTTCCCTTGTGGCTCAGCTGGTAAAGAATCCACCTGCAATGCGGGAGATCTGGGTTGGAAAGATCCCCTGGAGAAGGGAAAGGCGACTCACTCCAGTAATCTGGCCTGGAGAATTCCATAAACTGTATAGTCCATGGGGTCGCAAAGAGTCAGACACGACTGAGCGACTTTCACTTCACTTTCACTCAACAGAGGGGAAATTCAAGTTCTGAGAGGCTGTATATTTTGCCTTTCAAAACCTGGGATTGCTGAGCTGGTTGCTGACCTGGGATTGAACCCAGTTTTAAAGTAGTAGTTCTCCAACGAATCATTTTGCTTCCCACTGTCTGGAATTTTCTTCCCCCATCACTGCCTGTTTCTCCTTCAAGGCCCATCTCAAAAGATCTCTCTTTCCAAAAAACCTTCCTTTATCCCTAGCTTAATGTCTCTTTTTGAGCCTCTACAGTACTTGGAGGCTCTGTTGTGGCAAACTATTCATAGATTTTGAGACCAGAAAAATCATTCATCATTCTCTTCTCTATCTAATCTCACAATTATTTGTGTATTGGACATACAAATAACCGGTTGGGCCATACAAATGTACCGGTTGGTCCTTTAAGTACAGAAATTAGGTGTACTTTATCACCCTGCTTATTTAACTTATATGCAGAGTGAAGTGAAGGGAAGTCGCTCAGTCGTGTCCGACTCTTTGTGACCCCATGGGCTGTAGCCTACCAGGCTCCTCTGTCCATGGGATTTTACAGGGAATAGTCCTGGAGTGGATTGCCATTTCCTTCTCCAGGGGATCTCCCCAGCCCAGGGATCGAACCTGGGTCTCCCACATTGTAGACAGACGCTTTACCGTCTGAGCCACCAGGGAAGTCCACATCATGAGAAACGCTGGACTGGAAGAAACACAAGCTGGAATCAAGATTGCCGGGAGAAATATCAATAACCTCAGATATGCAGATGACACCACCCTTATGGCAGAAAGTGAAGAGGAGCTAAAAAGCCTCTTGATGAAAGTGAAAGAGGAGAGTGAAAAAGTTGGCTTAAAGCTCAACATTCAGAAAACGAAGATCATGGCATCCGGTCCCATCACTCCATGGGAAATAGATGGGGAAACAGTGGAAACAGTGTCAGACTTTATTTTTTGGGGCTCCAAAATCACTGCAGATGGTGACTGCAGCCATGAAATTAAAAGACGCTTACTCCTTGGAAAAAAAGTTATGACCAACCAACATAGCATATTCAAAAGCAGAGACATTACTTTGCCGACTAAGGTCCATCTAGTCAAGGCTATGGTTTTTCCTGTGGTCATGTATGGATGTGAGACTTGGACTGTGAAGAAGGCTGCCGAAGAATTGATGCTTTTGAACTGTGGTGTTGGAGAAGACTCTTGAGAGTCCCTTGGACTGCAAGGAAATCCAACCAGTCCATTCTGAAGGAGATCAACCCTGGGATTTCTTTGGAAGGAATGATGCTAAAGCTGAAGCTCCAGTACTTTGGCCACCTCATGGGAAGAGTTGACTCATTGGAAAAGACTTTGATGCTGGGAGGGATCAGGGGCAGGAGGAGAAGGGGATGACCGAGGATGAGATGGCTGGATGGCATCACTGACTCAATGGATGTGAGTCTGCGTGAACTCTGGGAGTTGCCAGTGAGGCCTGGCGTGCTGTGATTCATGGGGTCGCAAAGAGTCGGACACGACTGAGCGACTGAACTGAACTGAACTGAACTAGGTGTACCTTACTCATTTTTGTATCCTCCACAGTATAGAATGCAATGATACAGTAGCAACTCAATAAATATGTACTGACATGATTTAAATTATTTCAACAGCCTTCAATCCAATCTACCTTGCAGTTTCATCGTGTACATCACTACCCTGTTAAGACATATTTTTTAAAAGTTTATTTATTGTTTATTTTTTGGCTGTGTTGGGTCTTTGTTGCTGCACGCAGTCTTTCTCTGGTTGTGGCAAGAGGGGGCTATTCTCTAGATGCGATGCTTGGGCTTCTTAAGTGGCTTCTCTCGTTGCAGAGCACGGGCTCGAGGGCAAGCAGTCTTCAGAAGCCGTGGTGCACAGGTTTAATTGCCCTGCAGCATGTGGGGTCTTCATGGATCAGGGACTGGAATCTGTGTCTCCTGTATTGGCAGACAGATTCTTCACCACTGGACCGCCAGGGAAGTCCTAAAACGCATTTTTATCACACCATTTTTACAAATGCTTTCTGTAGCCTGCTGCATTGTCTCACAATCTCATCCATTCTTAAGCATTTTACTCAATTAAGAGTAGATTTTTAGAAATGTTCACCCTCTGCTGGAGTCAAGTTGGTCTTGTGAGGCCCCACATTACACAGTCATTTGTGTCTTTCTGAAATGGCTCTCTCCACCCCTTGGCCTCTCTACCTTGCAAGTTCTACTTCCCAAGTATTGCCTTTCCCAGTCTTCTCTGGCTACTTCACCATTTTTCATTTCTATATACTTTTTAAATTTAATTTTTATTGTATATTAGAGACAAGTTGATTTATAATGTTGTTTTAGTTTCAGGTGTACAGCAAAATGATTCAGTTATACATATATTCTATATACCTTTACGAAACAAACTGTACCATGCAATTCTGAACTTATTCTCTATTTCCATCACATAAGATCATTTCATATTATGTTGACTTGAGAATACAGAATCCTGTCTTACTTATCTTTGTATTGTTTTGTTTAATACATGTTTAAGCAAAAACTAATAAATATTTATCAGATTAATTTTCTAATTATCATCTTCTACATGTTTTATCTTCACTTCTGATGCATCACCCATTTGGCCATGTCTTCTGAGGCTTTTTAGCCAGCCTTAGGTTTGTCTGTTCTTTTGCTCCCCTCCTGGTATATAAAAGTCTATAAACAAACATACTATTTAAAAACATTAGGGGAATACATTATTGCATAAGTCTTACCGTTATGTACACTTGCTGCATGTTATAAAATGAAGCTCACCCTGCAACCTTCCAAACCTGTAAACTTGATTTTTGCACAGTAGTCTCCTTTGAAATGGGGCATACTTGTTGCACGTTTAACTAGTTTTTTTTTTTAAGAGAGGAAATCTGCAATAGTACATTATTAAATCCCTAGCCTGCTGCCTCCCTTCCATCACAGATGAGGAAACATCTCCTGAATGATGTCAAAAAGGGAAATGAAAGCAGAATAAGGAAGCCTAGTGCTTTCTCCAGGTTTTAAGTCACCACTTCGTAGGCTTATGCATTCTGAAAGTCAGCTGCTTCAAGCTTCTCTGAGGAACTATCTTACGTAGTTTTACAGAAAAAGACTCTGATTTTTAGGATGATACCAATTGATGCTGGGAGGGATTGGGGGCAGGAGGAAAAGGGGACGACAGAGGATGAGATGGCTGGATGGCATCACCGACTCGATGGACATGAGTTTTAGTGAACTCCGGGAGTTGGTGATGGACAGGGAGGCCTGGCGTGCTGCAATTCATGAGGTCGCAAAGAGTTGAACACGACTGAGCGACTGAATTGAACTGAACTGAATGCTAGTTTTACTCTCTGTTAATTTAGCCAAGTGATTAATTTTGTACTGGGAATTTAATAACAGACATTATTTCCATAGTTAAAATAGTTCAGTTGTTACTGACCCTTCTGTCCCAGAAGTACACAAAGGTAAGAAGAATACACTTAATAGGGACTTCTCTGGAGGTCCAGTGGTTAAAATTCCAGGCTTTCACTGCAGGGGGCATGGGTTTGATCCTCGGTTGGGGAACTATGATCCCACATGCCATGGGAACATGGTCCAATATACTCTCATACTTAGGACAGAATGGGAGACTAGAAAATTAATTAACTCTAAGTCAAAATTATCCAGTTTACATTTTCTGAAGAAAGAAAATAGGATTCTTGAATCACCAAGGAAAATAGGCTTTTTTAATTGAAAATCTACAGTATTTCTAATACTTCCTGTGTAATTATCTGCTTGGTGCATTATCCTGAATATATTTGATCCAGTAGACATCCCCTCTTGTCTTGGGTCCTCACCTTGGTCACTTGGCAATGTGTGCTCAAAGAAAGAAGGTTAATTTTACCAAGATATCAAAACAAGACATTACTTAGTAGTACTGGGGTACCAAAAATGAGACCCTTCCTCCAACAAATGTATAACAATTGTGACACACTTGATGAGTTATAATCAATTCCAACTTAGTTTCAGAAATTTGTCTGTAATAATAAAGTACCAAAATTTACAAATGATACAATTAAAATTAATTAGATTCAGGTTATCTCTGTAATAGCATCACTTTGATAGAATATATGTACATTCCAGTATGCTTTCTGGGGGAGGAAAGGGAAGTTTATGGTACACTCACATTATTTTGTGAGTGTACCCATGGAAATGTATCACAAGCAACAGATGTGAGCAACATCTGTCTTCTCTACAGGGGTGGAGAATACCAGAGCTAAAGCATGTCTTACAGTGTACATTATTTGTCTATTTCTCCTAGCCATCATTTCCCCTTCTGTGGTGATATCATCTTTATTTGAAATCTGGCAGAGCAGGACAAGGGGGAAGGAGCAATATGTTCAAGGAAGTCTCTGAGGCAGCCTCCACAGAGGAGCAGAAGGAACTGGAAGATAAAGTGATCAGTCCAGAGAAAGCTGAAAAAGTAGAATTAATAGCAAGGGATCCTCATCTGGGACAAAAGCCTAGAGGTTCAGATTTTTTAAGAAAATGATTGCAGAAAGGACAAAAATACTTCGATTCTGGGGATTGCAACATGGCTAAAGCAAAAATGAAGAACAAGCAACTTCCTACTGCAGCTACAGATAAGACAGAGGTCACTGGCAACCACAAGCCTACTCCACAGGATCTTTCTCAACAGAAGACTTGCCTTGTTGCCCGCAAGCTGGTTGGCTGATTAAAAGAGCTGAACTGTGTGAATCTTCTAATTTCCTTTATTTCTGTGCTGTTCAATCTATTCAGAAACATAGGTCTCCCATTATTTCTCCTTAATATATTACTTCTCCATTCTTAGTTTAACAATGCACTGATGAAAAGAACATGTTAGTGTGCATATAATCTGCTTGAAAATGATTGTATGTATTGTTGTTCAGTTGCTAAAGTGTGTCCAACTCTTTGGAACCCCATGGACTGCAGCACGCCTGGCTTCCCTGTCCTTTACTATCTCCCAGGGTTTGCTCAAATTCATGTCCACTGAGTGGGTGATGCTATCTAACCATCTCATCTACTGTCGCCCTCTTCTCCTTTTGCCTGCAATCTTTCCTAGCATGAGGGTCTTTTCAAATGACTTGGCTTTTTGCATCATGTGGCCAAAGTATTGGAGCTTCAGCTTCAGCAACAGTATTCCAATGAATATTCCTTTAGGATTGACTGGTTTGATCTCCATGCAGTCCAAGGGACTCTCAAGAGTCTTGCTGTTGTCTAAGTCATATCTGGCTCTCTGCAACCCCATAGGCTGGAATACAGCCCCACCCATCAATAGATAGGCTGCCTAGTCATACTAGCTCACATGCTTAGTTGCTCAGTCATGTCCAACTCTTTGTGACCCCATGGATTAAAAAAAAATAATGATAAGATAAAACGGGGACCCACCCCCTACCCGCCCACACACACATTGGGTCAAGAGAAAAGCAACTCCCCTACCAGCTCCAGGGGTGGGTGTAGGACCCAAGGCTAGCCTATCAGAACTTTGCATCCTCTGGCTATAGGGACTAGGAAAAAAATATTTGGCTGTGGGAACTAGCAGGAGGAATTGAACCAAGGGCTACTGAACTGCTATAGAAACTTGACAAAGAATCCCCAGGCCTATCAGTTTATTGCCTTTCTAGGCTCCCAACTTATACCACAGCTAAAGCTGAGTAGTCAGTCTCAAGAAAGGCATTTACCCCATACCTACAGGGGGCTCAGTGATAAAGAATCTGCCTGCACTGCAGGAGACACAGGTTCAATCCCTGGGTCAGGAAGATCCCCTCGAGAAGGAAATACCCACTTCGGTATTCTTGCCTGGAGAATCCCATGGACAGAGGAGCCTGGTGGGCTATAGTCCACGAGGTTGCAAAAGAGTCAGACATGACTTAGCAACTAAACAACCACCACCACCACCTCTGGTATAGCCATGAAGAATAAGAACAAGCAAGATTATCTAGCAGGAAGAACAAGGGGCCATGGTGGCAATAAAGAAGATCCCTGGAGAGAACAAATTTGGTGGTTGCCAATTGGCTGGTCAAGAAACTCACTTCACCACCAGCGAAGGAGGAGTCTTCCTTACTTCAGCCCCACTGGGTATAATGTATGCTATGGATCAACAATAACTGTTCTATTTTTCATCCATTCTCTCCTTTCCAGAGACTTTCATTGTAGTTATCTATTTTTCTCCACTATTTTTTAGATATGTTAGATATAGACAAGTTTTGGTTGTCAGACCTCAAAGGGCCATATCCAAACTTGATGAGGAAGACAACATACATCAGTCAAAACTCTTGATCTTGAACCTGAACACAGGATCCAGATAACATCATAGGTTGTCTCACTGGGGAGGGAAATTTGGTAAGCATTTTTTCAATATAAGCATGAATATTTTTTAACCACAGCTACTCACCCCTTACTTCATTTCTAACAGAATTCTAATCTTGTTTACAGAACTGTTTTCCACAAGGCCATGGGCTAAAATGAAGTCAGAGAGGTAACCTGGGACCATATCATGCTTGTAGGTCACTTAAGAATTTGCATTGTATTCTAAATTCACTAAAATATAAGCTCCATGAGGTCATAGGTTTTTGTCACTGTCCTAGAGCAGTGTCTGGCATGTTAAATACACGATAGTTTACCGGGAGGGCTTTGTGCAGGGGAGTGGTATGACCTGCTGCCCAGAGAACAGACTACAGGGCAGCTGCAGCACAGAGTGTGCAGCATGGAAGGAGGGAGGTTAGTAGGTCTACCACAGAATCCGGGTGAGAAGTGACAGGGAGTCACACTGCGGGTAGGGGTTGTGGCTGAGGTAGAGACGTGGCCAGACATATCACATTTTGAAGACAGAGACACAGAATTTTCTAATATGGATTGTAAGAGAAACAGAAAAGACAGGAATAACAACAAAACGGTTATTACTAAACATGGAGCAATGTTTAATTCAAAATCACATGGCTAGATAATAAAGCTTTAAACAGTTGCTAGAAATTCTCTTCTTGGTTCTTTTTTTAAATTCTAGTAAACAATACATAACATAAAATTTACCATTTTAGTTATTTTTAAGTATACAATTAAGCGGCCTTAAGTAAATTAACAATGTTGTGTAATTATCACCACAATCTAATTCCAGAAATTTTTTTAAAACATAGACTTAATTTTTTAGAGCAGTTTTAGGGTCACAGCAAAATTGAGCTGAAAGTACAAAGAGTTCCAGTACTTTCCTTTTCCCAACATACTCATAACCTCCCATACTTAGAAACTGTTCATCATTCCAAACAGAAAACTTGTACGCTTTAAACAATAACTTAGGATTTTGCTCCCTACTCCCTGATGGTGCAGTGATAAAGAATCCACCTGCCAATGCAGGAGACATGAGACACTGACTTGATCCCTGGGTTGGGGAGAATCTCTGGAGGAGGAAATGGCAACTCACTCCAGTATTCTTGCTTGAAAAATTCCATGGATAGAGAAGCATGGCAGGCAGAGTCACAAAGAGTCAGACATGACTGAGTGACTGAACACAGCCAGCCCCTGCTTATACTTCTAGTCTATTCTATTTCCTGTTTCTATGAATGTCTATTTTTAAATGCCTCATATAAGGCATTTAATGAATCATTTGTCCTTTTGTGTTTGGCTTATTTCACTTATCATGTTTGCACTGTTCTTCCATGTTGTAGTATGTATCAACGGTTCATTTCTTTTTAAGGCTGAATAATATTCCATTGTGTATATATATACCACATTTTGTTTGTCTATTCATCTGTTGATGCATACTTTATTTCTACCGTTTGCTATTGTGAATACTGCTGCTAAGAACATTAGTACACAAGTATCTGAGTCCATGTTTTCGATTTTTTTGATGTATATCTCACAGTAAAATTCCTAGAGTAGAGCAGTATGGTAACTCTATGTTTTACTTTTTACAGCAGTTGCACTTTATGTTTCTACCAACAATGTACTAATTTTTCTACATTGTTCCCACACTTGCTATTTTTTGCTTGTTTGTAATAGCCACCATAATAAGTGTGAAGTGGTATCTCATTATTTGATGTGTACTTCTCTAAAGGCTGAAAGTGAAAGTTGCTCAGTTGTGTCTGACTCTTTACAACCCTACAGACTATACAAGTCCGTGGAATTCTCCAGGCCAGAATACTGGAATGGGTAGCCTTTCCCTTCTCCAGAGGATCTTCCCAACCCAGGGATCAAACCCAGGTCTCCCACATTGCAGGTAGATTCTTTACCAGCTGAGCTGCAAGGGAAGCCCAACAGTATTGGAGTGGAGAGCCTATCCCTTCTCCAGGGGATGTTCCCAACCCAGGAATCGAACCAGGGTCTCCTGCATTGCAGGCGGACTCTACCAACTGAGCTATGAGGGAAGCCCTCTCTGAAATCTGGTGATGAGCATATTTTCATGTGTTTATTGACCATTTGTACATCTTTGGAAAAAAGCTCATTCAAATCCTTTGCCCATTTTTGCATTGGGTTGTTTTCTATTGTTGAGTTGCAGCTCTTTATATATTATGGATATTATTTTTTTTAGTCAGATTTATGATTTGCAGACATTTTATCCTACTTTGTGGGTTGTCTTTGGCTCTCTTGAGTGATACTTTGATGTACAAAAGTTCCAAATTTTGATGAAGTCAAATTTATTTCATTGTTGTTGCTTATATTTGTAGTGTCATATCTAAGACAAGGTCAGGAAGATTGATTGACTGATTGATTTTTCCATATATAGAAAAGCACTAAAATTATTAACTTGAGATACCTGTTCTTTGTAGTTAGCAGTAATCTTTTGCCAAGATGTACGCTTGACTATGTGTATTTCCCAGCTAAGAAAATTCATATACATATTTGCTCCTCCCCCTAACTCTATGGAGCAGTTCCCTTATAGCAACTGAGAGGCTGTTTCCCAGGCTATAGTACTCAGTAAGGTCCCTGAATAAAACGTAACTCACAACTTTCACCTTGTATGTTTTTTCTTAGGTTGTCACAGGAAAGCAGACTTAAGGCTATAAATGTCCAGAAGTGAAGAATCAAATTCCTGAAGTCCATGGACAAACTAAGCTGTATTTGAAGGTTTTTCAAGAGTATTAGAGCCTGAAAATTCAGCAAGAAGGATGTGTACTATTAAAGAATAAAACTGCCCAGTAGTAGTATAATATCTGTGCCACTGAAAGTTAATGGGCTGTCGCTTGAAAATTTTCATATCCTCCTCACAACATTCATGAAAGATAATGAGAAATAGAGTATATTGTAGTAGCTAAGAGCACTAGGACCTTGGATTCCAAAAGAGCAAGCAGTCAGCCAGATGCAGAGTATGAGACATTCTATTGGACAAATGATCTGGCTTCTCCATGGAATCAATTACAAGAAAAAAAGTAGGTGTGTGTGGGGAGAGGGCAGGGTGAGGAGGTGACTGTCAATGAATACAGGAGACTTAGGAAATAAATGCAATGCATAAAACTGTTTGGATACTAATTTGAGAAAACCAACAGTAAAAAAAACACCATTAAATGATTGGAGAGGTTTTTAAATGGGCTAAATATTAAATGATACTAAGAAATAACTATTAATTTTGTTGGATGTACTAATGGCATGGTGGTTATATTAAAAAATTTCTCACTTAGAGATGTATAATGAAGTATTTATGAAGTGATATCTGGGATTTGCTTTAAAACACTGAAAAAAATGAGAAGGGATAGACGAAACAAGATTGGAAAATGTTGGTAATTGTTGACACGGGTGATGTATACAGGGATTCACTCTATCACTCTCTCTTTCTCCTTTCATATATATGTTTAAAATGTTCTATAACAAAGTTAAAAATAAAAATAATAAAATATGTAGAAGGAGAAAGAAAAACAAAACAGACCTGGTCTACATCCTGGTTCAACCACTTACTTGCTAGGTTACCTTGCAGAAGCTATTTGAAGTCTGTAAAATGGCAATAATAAGGGTAGGTAAAGCATTTAACACATTATGGTCTGCATAGTAAAGCTCAATAAATGTTAGCTAATATTGTTATTATGAAAGAAATAAAAAATATAATTACAGACTTGATTTACAGTAATTTAAAAACTTTGTGTCAAAATATCAATCATTAATTACTGTATGATTTGTAACAGAACTCTGGAAACAATATAGATGTTCATTTACTGAAGTTTACTTACATGAATTAGATACATCTTTATAAGGGAATTTCATGCATCTATAAAAATAATGATGTGCTAAGTTGAGACCTATCAATTCTATTGCTCAGCATCATTTTGGAGATACTATCTAATGTAAACAGACAAGAAAGAAATTAGAGGTAAAAATTGGAAAGAAAATGGTAATACTGACTTCTGTGGATGATATCCTTACATGCTCAAAAACCTCTCCCCAAAATCAAAAGAATCAACCGCAAAAAGTACAAACCAAAAGAGAATAGGTAAGGTGGCTGTTGTTGTGTTAGTTGCTCAGTCGTGTCTTACTCTTTGCAACCCCATGGGATTGTAGCCCACCAGGCTCCTCTGTTCATGGCATTCTCCAGACAAGAATACTGGAGTAGGCTGCCATTCCCTTCTCCAAAGTATAATGTTACCTGTAAGTATTTTGTGGATGTTCTTATTCAAATTGAAGGTGTTTCCCCCTATTACTAGTTTGCTGAAGGTTACATGACACCAAAAGCATAGTCTATAAACAGGAAAACTGCTAAACTGCATTTTATCAGCAGTAAAAACCTTTGTATTTCAAGACTTTCTTAAGAAATTGAAAAGAAGGGACTTCCCTGGTGGTCCAATGGTTAAGACTCCCAATGTAGGGGGCTCGGGTTTGACCCCTTGTTGGGGAACTAAGATCCCAAATCCCATACGCCACACAGCATGGCCTAAAAAATTTAAAAATGGAAAGAAAATTCGCAGACTGGGAAAAAATATTTGAAAATCATACATCTGATAAAGGAGTTGTATCCAAAATATATAAAGAATTCTTAGGACTAAATAAAAGATAACCCAATTAAAAATGGGCAAAAGTTTGTAAGTTCACCAAGAAAGACATTTGGATGGCTCTTTAGCCCATGCAAAGATGCTCAACAGCATCAGTCACCAAGGCAACTCAGATCAAACCCACACTGAGACCCACCTCACGTCCACCAGGACAGCTGGCATCAGACAATACAGAGAGGGTGAGGAAGTGAAGAAGTGAACACTCAGCATTCGGGTAGGAACGTGAAATGGTGGCTCTACAAGTCTATTCAAGGTAAGGTAGCTGAGTACAAAAACTAATATAAGAGAAATCAACAGCTTTCAAATATACATCCAATCAGAAATTATATTGGAAAAGACCACATTTAAAGTGCAAAATAATAATAAGAGGTAAACTCACTAGAAAAGAAGTTAGCAAGAAATGGGTAATATCTGTAAGAAGGGCACAAAAGAACATTTGACAAAATATAAAGGCACCTCTTACTCTTAGATAGGAAGATTCAATACTATAAAGAAGTCAGTTTTCCCTGCAGATATAAATTTAATACCATCCAAATAAAAATACCAGCAGAATTTTAGACAATTTGGCAAGCTAATTCTAAAGATCACATGGAAAAAATAGGAAACAAGACTTTTCAGGAAAAAAATCTAGAAAAGGAGAGTAATAGGGGAAGACTAGTGTGACTAGACATTAAAACATTATAAAATGTATGAAACCAGTTAAATACAGATATACATATTAATGTATCAGAATAGAAAATCTAGAAATAAACCCAAATACATAGAGGAATAAAATAAATTTTTGCTCATACAGCCATACAAAAGGAAATTTTAAAGGATGTTCTTCAGGCAGAAAGAAAAAAAAAAAATCAAAATACTAGAAGTGTGTAGATTTGCCTCGAGAGGAGTCAGACCTCTCTCAAGCTTGTCTTTACAAAGCATCACAGAGACTACATGCAGGTTACTGAATGTGCTCACTCATGCCTACACATTTCAATATACTATTCTTGGGGTCTGAATGCCGTTTTACATTCCCAATCCGCCAAATTAACACCTGAGCTTCAGAAAAGTTCAGGAGTTATGCTTCCATTAAATATTCTTTTTTTTTTGAGAAGAAATAGAGTACGTGTGTGTGTGTGCTGTCATCTCCGACTCTTTGCTACCCCAAGGACTATAGCCATCAGGTCCCTCTGACCATGGAATTTTCCAGGCAAGAATACTGGAGTGGGTTGCCATTTCCTCTACTCCAGGGAATCTTCCTGACCCAGGGATCAAACCAGTGTCTCTTCTGTCTCCTGCACTGGCAGGTGAATTCTTTACCACTGTGCCACCTGGGAAGCCCTAGAGTATGTGCAGTGTCTCCTAAATCTTGACTTTCCATTTTCTTGCATCTCCATTTTGTTCCTCATCTGTTATTTGTTCTTTACGGCACTGCCAGAGAAGCACTGCTAACATTAAAAAAAAAAAAATCTGATTGTGTCCTTCTACTCAAAAATATTTGATGCCAATTAAATACCTGAATGTTTCTAGAATAAAGTATGAACTTCTTGGGACACCAAATACTTTCAAGGCCTTCTTGGACTCACCTCCAAACTACTTTCTCTCCTCAGCTCTACCATGTATATGTGTTTACACCCCATACTTGCAGCCACTGCAGCCCTTATCATTCACACACATACATTTCTCTTGGTGTTCACCCAGAACCTTCAGCCTCACCTAATCCAACTCTTCACATCACGCCCAATTTCTCCATTCCCTCATCCCCCTCAATCCCCAGTCTTCTCTGCACATTCAGATATTTCAAATCTTTGTTTTCAATGAAACTGCATCTAAAATATTTTAAGAATGAATGACTCAATCTTGAGCTTCCACAGTTCATATTTATTTAATTATGGTTGATATTATTAGTTGTTTTTATGTCTGTCACTAGTCTATAACTTTCATAGAAGTCAGGGCCGCATCTTACTAATTTATTTCAGCCTGGTAGCTTTGAATACATTGCAAATGACATGGTAATAAATATTGACACACAAAAATAAATGGTTTTTGCACAGCATGAAATAAAGTAGTGCCTGACACATGGTCAGTGTTCAATAAATGTGAACTCTTTCTAGTAGTAATAACAGATGCTCAAAAAACATTTTGTGAAAAATGGCAAAAGCTCATTGTGCTGATTTACTATTAGCCATCTAAGCTCTTTTAAAACTGATACTGTTTAGGAATTATTATAAAGAGTTTCAATTTCCTCTTTTGGTAAAAGCAAAAGTTTAGGTTCTCGAACCACAGAAAGATATTTTTCAAGACCTAGGTTCATGTATCACTTAATCTGGTCTCTATACAGATAGAATTAAATATTGAAATCTTTTTATATCCATTTAATTCCTGATACTTAGTACAACTCTTAATACCAAGTAAGCACTAAAAAATGTTAGTGGAAGGAATAAACAAATAAATGAATTAGGATGAATTGTTTATGCAACAGAATCTCCAAACTGTGAACACATCATATATAAGGAATATGTTTCATTCATTTTTTTGTCTCCAGCCACCTCGCCCAGTATCTGACACAAAATGAATGTTTACTAAACAGCTATTTATTAAATTATAGACAAGCGATAAACACAGTTTACTTTAAAAATGCAAAGAAGGAAAAAGAAAACACATTTGTTGTATCATGTAAACTTGCACCAAAGATTTGTGAATAGATTTATTAATGGGGTAGAATTTCTACCTGGAAGATAGAGAGGTAAACATGGAGACTGAGAAGTCAGGTCACCTTAGTCCTCTCAAGTGGTTAAAGCTAACTAGGCCCTGTGAATGAGAATTTAGCCTCTCTGAGGGTCTCTAGCCTCTATACAGCATTGGTCTCAGAACAACATAGTCAGGGCAGGTGCTGGTCACATCTCTTAGCCTAAGAGTGCATACCTATTAGGGAAATTCTACTGTGGTAACATTGAAAACATAAAGACCTTGGGTGAAGAGAAGAAACGAGTAGGAGTGTCACTTGAAGCACAAACAGGGAGACTGAACGGACAATCTCTGTGTCACCACATCTGTGTCAAGAAAGGCACACCAGTTTCCTTCAAGGTACATAAGCATGTTGCACCATTGTGGAAGGAATGGAAGAGCAGGATGGGGTTGGCTGGTGGAAGTCACATCTTGGGGAAGCTGGCCAGATTTGCAATGCCACAAGCGTTGTTCTTATTCCGGGCCATGAGGATGTAGCCTTTGTTTCCCCAGTTTTCTCCCCAGCTGTAGGACCAAGCAAGGAAAATACTTAGTACCCTCAGTTTATTCAATAAAACATTTACTGAGTATTGTGCTAGGTTTTGATGGTTTACCAAAATAAATAAATCAGTTTTTACCTTTAAAGACTTTTAAAGTCAAGAAATGGAGAGAAGGCATAGTGTTACAAGAGAGATTGTTTCTGCTCAAGGGGATCAAAAAGGGCTTAACAAAAGAGGTGGCATTTGAGCTGAGCCCAAAGGCTGATAGAATTTGGACGTGTGGAAACAGGAAGCCAGCAGGTGAGAGTGAAATGAGTAATAGAGGCAGGAAAGCATGGGATATGTGTTAAGATCATGTAGCTAATTGCCATACACCCAGAGCTATCACAGAATCGTGGATCAAGTATACTCCAATTAAAAAAAAAATCATACACCTGAAGAACAGGGTGCCTGACAGGGTATAATGGGAGATTAGGTTAAGGGGATCTTTCTGGCCAGGCTAAAGATTCTCACTCTCTGGCCCATGATAGTGGAGGAGACACTGAAGATTTCTGATTAGGAGAGTGACATCATTCAACTCGAGTTTTATGATGAATTATCTTGAAAACGTGAGTCTAGAGCATAAGAAAGAGGCAAGAGAGGCTGAAGCTGGTGATTTTGGTTCGGGAGTGAACCCATAGAAGAGATGGCAACAGAAGATGAGATGGTTGGACGGCATCATCGACTCAGTGGACATGAGTTTGTACAAACTCTGGCAGATAGTGAAAGACAGGGAAGTCTGATGTGCTGCAGTCCATGGGGTCACGAAGAGTCAGACAAACTGAGCACCTGAACAACAATCACAGGAGAGATGAATGAAGCCATAAGAACAGATGAGACTGCTAAGGAGACAAGTGGAAAGGCTGGAAGATTAGATACAGATAAAGACACAGGCAGACACAAAGACAGGGGAATGAGGAGAGATTGGTCTATATATCTTCCTAAATTATCTTCATAAGTTTACTGTCCTTTTTCTCCCAACCAGAAAATTCACCAGTTACCTGGTACATTTACTTAAGCAATTTACCCTACCCCTGTTCCCTTATCCAGGGGTTCCCAATGACCCTGATCCTGCCTGGGCATGTCCTTTATTCTTCCCAGCTCTCTTGGATGTAGAACTTACCACTTGATCAAAAAGAAAGGACAGGGTAAGTGCCTGGGCTGAGAAAAGAGAAAGGAAGAACACAAGACAGAAGCTGTGGGAGAAGGAATACCCTCTTAGGAAGGTGCACAGGCTCACTCTTAGTTCGGACTGTGATTTAAAAAGTTATTCCCAGCCTCACATTCCATCCTGCCAGCCCTCCAGGCAGCATGCCGAACTTGAGAACTCCCCAGAGTCTAGGATGCCTGCTCCTTTGGAGGGCATCAAGGACAGAAAGTTTAATCAGTGCTCCTGCCAGGCTGGTATTGATCAATGAGGAAAGGAAAAGAATAATTCCTATAAACCTGCACCCCATCCATAAAGTCATAAGGAGCTAAAGAAAAATAGGGAGCCAACAGGCCCTGTAGTTTTATTTGTTCCCAATAATAGAGAAGGAAATACTAATTTTGTTTTTGGTGCTCATATCTACTTTATGAAACGCATTTATCTTCCCAGACTTCAAAATCTCTGCCCAACTCTGATATTTGTCTATCCTAAGAGCAAAAAGCTACACAAAGGGATTACATTGTTTATATTGTTCCCTAATGCTTACCATCAGACTCATGATGGAAACCTCCCTAAAAAACCAATCACATTAGAGAAAAAAGAAAAAATACATATAATTCCAAAGCTCCTGCTGGCTCTTGGTGCTCCTTTATGTTCTCACATTAGCTAGGTCTGTCTTTTTTAGGGGCTGTGAGATCACTGAAGACAGACATCTGCTCACATATTTGTGTACATGACTAAGTACCTTGAACACAGATTAGCTGTCCAACACATACCTTTAGTACTCTTGTCTGGCCATTATGTTAGAATGAATAGCCTCAGATTGGGAAGGTAGAATTGAAACATGTGAGAAAAATTTCTTTGAGGGGAAAAAAAAGGAATATTGGGAAGTTGAGGTTGAGTGTTAAGAGAGTGAGGGAGTGACAAATACAGGGTTCCCATAATTACCTGTTTTTAATTATCCAGTGCTTGTTCCCCTTCTGGATCCCATATCCCACTGCCAAAACCGCGTGGTTCAGATTATCGCTATTGCAGTTTTCATCGTAATACACACCTAGGAAACAAATTATCAAGGTGAAGCTTTCTGCAATCCAAGGGCTGCCCTGTGGGGTCTCCCACTCTAGGAGACCCTCTGTAGAATCCTGTCCCAGTCTTTTCTAAGAGGACTTACAAAAGAGATGGTCTGTGCTGTGGCAGCTGTTTCTCTCTAGTGGACTCAGTCTGATTATGGAAACAAGTACTGAAAATGCCTGGTACCCTGGGGGAAGCTGCCCAGTCCACATCAGGAGAGAAGGTTGATTGTGCTGTATAGGAACAGCACCGTACCTTTTCTGTAAAACTGGAAGGAGGTCAGGCTTGCATCAATGGCCACAGAGATGGGTCCCACTCGGGCTACTGCCCTCTTCAGGGCTTTTTCATTTCCTTCGGGGATCTCTCTGTACCCTCTGCACTTAGCTGCCTTGCCTGTTGGATTGTACATACAATTTTCATCCTGGAAAAACAAGGTTAAAAGAGGACTAGGACTAAGCAAAGGCAGTTAACTGGTGTGAGAAAGTCTGTTAAAGTTTTGGGTGACATCAGTGCATGGCAGCAGACTTGAGTCTCCACCAAGGGTCTGTTCTCTTCTCACCATTTTAGAAACTGTAAGAAAAGAATATGGGGTGGGAGGTGGGAGGGAGGTTCAAGAGGGAGGGGACATACATATACCTGTGGCTGATTCATGCTGATATATGGCAGAAAACAACACAATATTGTAAAGCAATTATTCTCCAATTAAAATTTAAAAATTGTTAAAGAACATGAAAATTGTATACCTCGTACCATGCCCCAAAATCAGCTCCAGGTGGTTTTAAAAACATAATGTGAAAGAAAACACTATAAAACTTTAAAAAAGGAAGGTTTTTATTACCTCAGAGTAGATAAAGATTTCTGAAATTAGATTAAAAAAAAAAACCCACAAATCAACTCTGGCAATGTAGTATGTATGATCCTCAGGAGGCAAGGAAGCAGCAGCTCCTGTGTTGGGAGGAGGCCCGGCCCCAGCTAGACAGAAGACCTTGGTCCCATGCACCTGTATCAGGCAGCGTTCTGGCTGACCTTGTGCTCTCATGAGAGAGGTAAAATCACACAACATGACACTAAAACAAATTAATAAAGAACTCAGTAATTTAGCCTGTGAATTTCCAACATTATGTTTTGCAGGTCTAGTTAACAATGATGTGTTTCATTGTCAAGCCAGAATCATGGAATCTAATGGCAACCCACGTCAAAGTGGTGTATTCTTTTTGGCAGTTCATTTTCCTAGAGGCCACCCCTCAAAAACCCTAATGTTGCATCTACAAGAATACATTATCTAGGGCTTCCCTGCTGGTCCAGTGGTTAAGAATTCACCTGCAAATACAGGGGACATGGCTCGATCCCTGGTCTGAGAAGATCCCTTATGCCATGGAACAATTAAGCCTGTGTGTCAAAACTACTGAAGCCTGCATGCCTAGAGACCATGCTCTGCAACAAGAGAAGTCACTGGAATGAGAAGCCTGTACACTGCAACAAAGATTAGCTCCTGCTTGCCACAACTAGAGAAAGCCTCTGCATAACAACTAAGACCTGATCCAGCCAAAAATAAATAAATACTTAAAAAATTTATCTAAACACTAACAGTAATGGTAGCATTTGACATGATAGTCTAAGATTATAGTAATGTCTTGTATTAATAATTTCTCTAGATTCCTTTGCCATATAATCCAAACCCTTGGTGCCTCCTAGTACCAAAAATTGCATAGATATACAAGTACAATAAAATATCTAGGGGAGGGATTTGGAAGGATACCATGTAATGATATTTTAAAGTAAAAATAACTTGTATTGTGGCTGGAATGAACTTAAATTACTGGATTATCTGCCTGCTGCCTTCTTTTTTAAGCTTTGTTTTTTTGCAACCTCTTTCCATTCATTTACATGTTCATATAAGAAGTTCTTTCAGTTTTATACAATAAAAATAATGAGAACATTTGTCCAAGATTCAGAATATTACAAATGGAACACATGTCTTATAATAGCTAACTGTTCATTTTGACTGATTATAAAACCAAAATTATTGCATATTCCTCTGAAATGCTGAAGAGATCATTTGAAGGGGTAGGGGAGCAAAAATTGTAAGTCAATTGCTCCTTCTATTTCAAAACAGGGGTTCAAATGTTATATAATTTTTATTCAGAGTTTCCGAGTTATTAAACCATCCCTCAACAAACTGGTTAATACAGTACTGAATAAATGATATAAGCTGTCAATGGATAAGTGATCAACAACTAGTTCTAATAATATTTATTTTTTTAATATAGTTAGACAAACCTTTAAATTGGCTGCCTGGATAAAGCAATGTTGGAAAAAAAGTTATAACCATTAATCTGTTTTTTTTTTTGCAGATACTATTAGGATTTAATTTTTTTGATATCAAGTGACAACAAAAAGTTGTCAAAAAATATTTAACAATTTAAAACAATATTTTGTCACACTTGGGTTATGTCACTAATGGCCTGATGTATTCAGAATTAAAAAGCTAATCTGTTAGGGCAGCTTTAGTATGCTGCATCTTACACTAGCAGCCCTATGAAAACTGTATACAGATTAAAGAAAAATCTTTCCACATACAACCTCCAACTTTCCTCATTTGTATACCTGACAACTAAAAAAAATAATAATAACATGAAATAATAATGGCATGAAATTTTATGAGGATGTCTTGAAGTGACTTTACTATGTAGATTGTTGAGTATCCAGTGAAATGGATCTGTTCAGTCATTTACATTAGTGAGCATTTTATTGTATCAGATGTCATTTCAGATGACTAAATATAAATAAATAAAACTCACTGTTATTGGGTTTTTAATGGCTCAAATTGCAAAGGAAAAAAATAATTTTTCTAAAATTAAGAAATTTTCTGGATTGAAAGACATCATAAACAGAAAGAAAAGAAAACACACAGTTAATAGCTGTTTAGTCGCAAAGTCATGTCCGACCCTTGCGATCCCATGGACTGTAGCCTGCCAGGCTCCTCTGTCCATGGGATTTCCCAGGCAAGAATACTGAAGTGGGTTGCCATTTTCTTCTCCAGGTGATCTTCCTGACCCAGGGACTGAACCCACATCTCCTGCATTGGCAGGCAGATTCTTTACCACTGGGCCACCAGGGAAGCCCAATACACATAGTATTCGTATCCAAATATCTTTTTACATTTTTTAAACATTAGTAAGAAACAGAATAAAATCTAATTAAAAATGGGCAAACGATATAAATGCTTCCATGGTAGCACAGTGGTAAAGAATCCACCTGCCAGTGCAGGAAACCCAAGAGACACGGGTTCAATCTCTGGGGTGGGAAGATCCCCGGAGTAGGAAGTGGCAACCTGCTCCAGTATTCTTGCCTGTAAAATTCCATGGATAGAGGAGCTACAGTCTACAGGGTTGCTAAGAGTCAGACACGACTGAGCACACACACAATCACACACAAAAGATATAAGCAGTCAATTCATAAAGAAATGCAGATACTGATGAAGCTGTGAATCAACTGGATTTCTTATATTATGCAGATGGGAATATAAATTTTCCAAATACCTTGGTAAACAATTTGACATCATCTAGTATAGTTAAAGATCCACAGACCTAAAGACTCAGACAATTCTGTTCCTAGATATTACATTCTAGTAAATAAATTCTTGAACGTGTGAATAGAAGACTGTGGATATTTGCAGCAGATAAACAGGTCGGATGGGTAGATCTTGGCTCTGTTACATAACTAGAGGTGTGAATTTGAATATGCCATTTTATCTCCTTAAGTGTCTATGTCCTTCTATGTCCTCACCTATAAAGTGAGGATAAGGGTGCCTTACAGGGCTTTTATAAGAAATGAGAACATGCACTAAGTACATGGCTTAGTACACAGTAGCCATCATTTGTATTACTCAGACTTGCAATCCCTTCTTTAAAGGCTCCTGCTGCAAAGGCCCCATATTACCTATCAACTCCATGTATATAAAAATGTCTTCAGATCTTCTTCCTTTTAGATAAGAAAGATCTTCCTATTACTAAAGGACCTTATACTAATACATATATATGGAATTTAGAAAGATGGCAATGATGACCCTGTATGCAAGACAGCAAAAAAGACACAGATGTGTATAGCGGACTTTTGGACTCAGAGGGAGAGGGAGAGGGTGGGATGATTTGGGAGAATGGCATTGAAACACGTATACTATCATGTAAGAATCGAATCACCAGTCTATGTCCGATGCAAGATACAGCAAGCTTGGGGCTGGTGCACGGGGATGACCCAGAGGGATGTTGTGGGGAGGGAGGTGGGAGGGGGGTTCATGTTTGGGATCGCATGTACACCCGTGGTGGATTCATGTCAATGTATGGCAAAACCAATACAGTATTGTAAAGTAAAATAAAGTAAAAATAAAAATTTAAAGTATAAATAAATAAATAAATAAATAAAGGACCTTATGGGAGGAAGTGAGTTCATCTCTAAAATTGCAATAAATATGAAGCAACTTGCTTTTTTCTCTCATTTTAAACATGTTAACATGTTAACTTACATAATTTGCTTAAATGTTCCCCAAATCCACATTGAGATCACACAAAATAAAGCCACATGATTTATGAAGTTAGCATGGTGGGCTTAGAGATTTCTGATGGGAGTGGAAGAGTTGAATAGAGAGTTATAGAGACCTACTCAGAGATCTATGGGATAGCCTGTCTGTTCTTTCTCCAGGGCAGAGAGACAGATACGAACCATGGTAGCGTAAGCTCCCCAAATTTTCCCAGACTGGACTTCCCTAGTGGTCCACTGGGTAAGAATCCACTTATCAATGCAGGAGACACATGTTTGATTACTGATTTGGGAAAATCCCACATGCTGAGGGGCAACTAAAACCTGTGCTCCACAACTACTGAGCCCACAGGTCTTAGAGCCTGTTTTGCAATGAGAAGCAACCACAATGAGAAGCCACCAACTAGAGAGTAGGCCTCGCTCACCATAACTAGAGAAAGACCGCGTCAAGCAAAAAATTAATTAATTTTAAAACACACAAACAAATTCTCCCAGACTGTGGGAATCTTCTTCGCCTTTTGTGGGAAATCATTTCATCAAGAAAGCTGAATAGGGTAACAGAAAACAAGATTTCTGGAACTGTTTCCAGAACAAAATGTCATGCTTGAGAAGGAGAAGCCGTTACAGAACTATATGACTGTGCGGGACAGTCTCACCTGTCCAACATACGGGTAGGCATCTTCAGAGTCAATGCCCCGGTTCTTCTGCACATACTGGAAGGCATTGGTCATATAGCCCCCTCCGCAGCCATCATTCTCAGACACACAATCCACCAGGTTCTGTGGACTCAGATTTAAGAGTTTGCCGGTTTTCTTCTTGAGTTGGCCCTCCAGGGCACCCACAGAGCTAAAAGCCCAACAGGAACCACATTGACCCTGAGAGGCATAACAGAGAAATCATCAGTAATTGCTGTTCTCACTTTCTGTTTCTCTCTTCTACCTGCCCAATGAAATTTCACACATTTTGTAAATTCCAGCGCCCATCCCCTTTGCTATGAAGTATTCCTATTTCCCTTCACTTGACCTTTGTTGCAGTGTTCTATTGCTATTGTTGCTATTAATAACTGTTGTTACTACTGTTACCATTAGTTGCAGTGAAGCAGAGTACAGCACTTCAATGAATCAATGAATCCATCATGAATTGAAAAACAGTAAGGTGAAAATGCAATACCCCTAACTTACTGAACGTCACAACTTAGCCCAGCCTGACTTACATGTACTCAGAACACTTATGTTAGCCTACAGTCAGGCAAAATAATCTCACACAAAGCCTATTAGTGTTGAATATCTCCTGTAGTTTACTGAATTATAATTATATTGAATATCTTATGCAATTTACTGAATTATAATTGTACTGAAAGTGATAAACAGAATGGCTGTAGTTGTGTTTACCTTCAGGACCATGTGCCTGGCTGGCAGCCATGGCCTGCTACCACAGCCTAGCGTCAAGAGAAGGTATCATACTACATATTGCTAGCCTGGGAAAAGATCAAAATTTTAAATTTGAAGTACAGTTTCTATGGAATGCCCATCACTTTTATACCATCATGAAGTCAAAAATATCATAAGGTGAACCATTAGAAAGTCAGAGAACTACTCTAGGATAGGAAAAGTTTTCCATGTTCTTTTAATACTTTTACAAATGAAGAAATACTGCAGATAAAAGAAATACTCTTTAAAGGTAGGTCTTGGGTGCACAGGGAATAGAAATGTGGAAGACATAAAAATATAACTATTGTGTTGGAAACAATGATACTAATTGTGTATATTTGCATAAGATATTTGCTGTAAAAACAATGTAGATGAATAATTAAGGATTTATTATCTTGCTTAAAAAAAAGTCAGGGACCATCTGTACTGGCTTTGTAACACACTAGATCAGTGACCTTGGGTAAATTACTAAACCTCTCTGTACCACACTGTCTTTATGTGTAAATTGTGAATAATAATAATAAAATGAGATTATGAGAATTTAAAAAGTTAATTCATATAAAGGATGAATTATTATGTACAATAATAATAATCTCCCCAAAAGTGCTAGCTATTATTATTGGCGTATGTTTGGCTAGATGATACATTTTTTTCTTTCCTGCTAGTTCTATTTTTTAAGATTGGGGATTTCTTGAGAACACAAGTTATGTCTTAGTCCTCTCTACTGTCTAGTACTATACCTGGTAGGTTCTGCAAAAACTGTGGTTGTTGAATGAATGTTAGATCAAGTGTTCATCTGGCAGATATAATCAGCATTGTTAAGATCATGGGAAAACTTACATTCTCAGGCTGGTAAGAATATAAGATTATAAAAACTTTTGTAGGAAGGATTCTGTGACCTACTGATTCCAATTTTAAGATTTATTTTGCATAAATATTTGTATATATGCACACAGGTGCTTATTGCAATACTATTTGTAGAAAAGAAAAAAGAAAAAAAACCAACCTAAATTTACAAAAACAGATGATGAATTAAACAACAGAATAGGCTTTATTCTCTTGGCAGTGGGAGGTGTAACTTAATTCTTTTCCATCTCTTTCTGGTGCCCTCATACCTTAGGAACAAAGCAGCAAAAAAGGGAGAGATCATGCTAGCTTACATACCCACACCCAACAGAAAGGAGGATACCTGGTTTTTGACAGGAGTAACGTATCCCTTCTTCCGATAATCAACAGAGTCTGGGGTTCTGCCTTCCCAGTCTGGGATATAGAGGGTGTCATTACTGCGGGAACGAGAAGCGGGTACTTTGAGTCCAGTCATCTTCTGAACCACTTCTTCACTGGTCTGGGACAAAGAAGAAAGAGACCAGGCATAAGCAGGGAACCAAGACAAAACAGGCAGACAGACCAGGAACTGAGGTTCAACTCACCATGTCCCCCAAGTGATTCATGGCCAGTTCATATGTATGGACACCAAGCGAGGCCTCAAGATTATGGATGGAAATATGCTTCAGGTTTTTTTCCCAAATTAAACGTCGAGAGATTTCATCCACCTAAACAGAGCATAATTAGTGTGGGCATAGACTGTGTCCTGTGTATAGTTACTTACATAGTACTGTGGAGGTTTTTAGAAGAGATTAAATTTATAATCATAGAGGATTTACCATCTAGTTGGGGAACTTGCCACGGCATTGTTAAGAGCATGCAAAAATCAATATATAAACAACTGCAAATAATAAAACTCAAAGCTCTGATTTATAGAGGAAAATTGCTTATGGATTAATGGCATTATTTGAGAAGGCTTCCCAAAAGAGACCTGTAAGACAGTTATAAAGAAAAGATAGGACTTGACTGAGGATGACTTGAGGAGTAGGAATAGAGAGTATATGTTAACTGCGAACAGGGACAGGTTTGCTTGGTTGTATTATAATCCTGAATTTGAAGAAGGGAATTTGGAAGCTAGGATTGGATGTCTCGGGTTCCAGCCCTCCCACATTCTCCTCCAGGTTCCCAGGCACCTTGCTGTTATACTGCTTTCTGTACGTCTTCTTCCATAGCTCCCATTGGGTGTCCAGTATCTCCTCGGGGTATAGAGCAAAGCTCAATACAGGCAGCAGTAGTAGAACCGTGAGCCCCCACATCCTGGAGAATACGATAATTAGGGGCATGTGTGGTAGTTCCAGTCGTGTCCAACTCTTGCCGACCCTACGGACTATAGCCCACCAGACTCTGTCCATGGATTCTCTAGGCAAGAACACTAGAGTGGGTTGCCATTTCCTCCTCCATGGGATCTTCCTAACTCAGGGATGGAACCCAAGTCTCTTATGCCTCTTGCACTGGCAAGCAGGTTCTTTACCACCACCACCACCTGGGAAGCCATAATTGGGGGAGACTCTTCTGTTTGTCCAGAGGTTCCTAATCTGATTTGGGATGAGGAAACAGCTGGAACCATATGCTCAGACAGGTGGTTCTTAATCTTTGGGAAGCATAGACTCACATGACAAGCTAATAAAAAATTGCAACCCACTATTAATTCCTCTTGCCAGAAAAATGAATACAACACAATAATTCTTGGGAGTTCCTGAACCCAAAGTTAGGAGCCCCTTCCTCTGGACCATGAGGCAGAGGAAAACTAGGCTTTATGAGGAAGGCAGACAAAGATTGAGAGTGATTTCCAGACAAAGATTGAGAGTGATTTCCATATGATAAAATGATAGGTGGGGGAAGAGGGGTCTGAGTTTGGATGTGATGCTGATACATCTGGTCCCAAGTATTTTGGGAGATCACACACACACACACACACACACACACAACTTGGACAGATAACCAGAAATGGGAAAGAAAATGGACAATCAGGATGGGAGCAACACCTGTCTGCTCCACTGTCCCCAGCAGACTCGGAGGAGATGGACAGGTGTAGGGTTAAGATGAATGGGATTGGAGAATACAAAAAGGAGAGAGAAGTCTTTCCTTCCTGATCATTTCAATGTATTCTTCTGTTCCTTGCCTAAATTTTGATTCTGCTCCTAATCTTGCCAGCAGGGAACAAGGAAAAGTTGACAGCATCTCCTATTTTCTCTGAGATATCCCCTCAGTGTTCTTATGCACTTCCTCCTTTCTCTTCCTGCTCCTCCCTCAGGCAGGAAACTGTCCTAATCTCAACCAGCTGCTGTGGAGGGAAAGCTTTTCTTTTTCTGACCGAAAAACCCACAAATACCTCTGGGACTGCCTCACAGGACAAAAAAGCCTCAGAAGCAAGTTTGTTAGAAGAACGTAAGACAGAAAAGCAATGTTGTGTGATCATTAGTCGCACAGCTTTTCAGTTTACTTTAGCTTCGTTCACGTCTTGTAGTGTCTTGCTAATCACATGTCCTCCATTTTAAGAAAAAGTTTAGTCTGCGGCAAGTCGTACAGCTTGCATGATTTTTAAACTTGTCAATTTTTTGTGTAATCTTTGCACATTGGAAAATGTCCAGCAGGATATTTAATATCTGGAGTGTTTAGGGCTTTTCAGATTCTCAAGCGTAGGAAGATCTTGAGCTACCACGCCTCTGCATTCTCCTCCTCCCTGCTAGTAACTTAACCCTTTTAGTACCTTTGCCTCCCCACCAACCAAAAAAAAAAAACAAAACCCTGAGGCCACTCTTTGAGGGATGGGTAAAGAAGGCCTTACATTGCTTTCACTGACAACCACGTATACATACATATAAACCATAAAAGGAGTCCTAAAGATTTCCAGGTAGATTTTACTTAGCCAGGAAATGACCAAAGGAGGACATCACTGTTTTCCTCCAGAAAGCCTATAAAGTTCATTTTGATCTACAAGTCACTACATTCCTAAAATTCCTAAAAATGGAGGACAGGAATGAGAGGTTAAAAGATCCAGAAAGCTGAAAATGTTACCTGTTGATGGGGATCTGTTCTCTCGGCTCGTCTCAGCAGAGAAGAGTGGATAATGTGGCCGGATGACTGGGGGGGCTGGATTTATTCCACCAGGATTGCGGAAGTCAGCTCTGGCTGCTGGCTGGAAAATTTGGATGGGGAGGGCAGTGGAGATAGAAATGCTGAGAGAGGGGGATTAGGGAGGAGGGAAGGAGGCAGCAGATTTGTATAGTTCCTCTGTGTGCATGTGGAGCATGTGTGGCAGGGTGGAGAGTTAGGTATTTAGTTTCACATGGCTGCCTGCCTTTGAGACAGACAAAAAAGACCTCAGTACATTATTACCCAAGTTGGGGCTTACCTTCTCTTTGGTGGATAGACAAGCATATATTATTTGTTACACTAAGGGATTATCTCTTTTCTGGCCCTCTTCCTGTTATTATTTCCTGTTCCTGTTATTTCTCCAACTTTGAAACCTGTTTTATAAAATTTGTGTCTGACCCTCACATCACGGGTGAGGAAATGAAGACAAAAAACTAGAAAAAAGTATCTCAGGGAAGTCACAAGCTCCAAAATCATTTGTATTTTATAGACCTGTTGCCTAAAAGCTGTCATTGCTTTCAGGCAGGGTAATAGCTTTTCCAGACTAACATGATTTTGCTGAGGAAGGATATGCCCCAAAAATCCATATGAAATCAGTTCTAAAGTAACCAGAAACAGTACTCCTGGTTATGACAGCGCTTGAATCAATGCCATAAGCACTGACAAATTCACTTGTGACTTCTTCACTGCCAAAGCCTGATGAACATTATCTGTCTCAATTATCAAAATCCCCAATCCAGGGCCAGTCATATGAGCTTCTCCAAATGCTTCCCTCAATATCCAGGCATGTGACAGATCATGAGAATCTAGTTCAGTCCCTAAACCACATCCCCAAACATTTCCTTCCATAAACAGATGTGGGGGGAAGAGGAAAAGAGGGTCCTTGGAACAAAAATAATAATACATGGTATCCAGCTTCAGTTTCTAGCTGGGTTACATACATAGACCCTCAAGAAAACAGGTTTATGCTCATGGGTTTAATTTCTTAATGAAACATACTATCCTAGAGGGAAACAATGTCTGGACCTAAATAGTTTAAATTTCCCTATCCCTGATTCCTTTAAATCCAGAAGTGCCCTACTGGTCTCAAGTCCCAATTTATCCCCCTCTCCCAAGGACTTGGGCAATCCCCTACCCCCCATCCCATGGTCAGACGTCCCTCATGATTTTACTCCAAGTGACTCAGGATCAGGAGGACAACTAAGGAATGCTGACTGATCAGAGCCCTATGATTTCTGATTCCTGAAATTATAGACACACTGTGCTTCATGTTTGTGTATCTGAAGCACAAGTTATGAATTCAACTGGTTGCGGGTGTTTGTTGTTTTTGAGCTGGGATGGAATAATAAGGCCGCAATTAAGATCACACAACACAAGGAAGTTTACAAAAGGAAAAAATATTTTGTTTTAAAATCTTTGCTACATGTCATTATTTTTGCCACTGTAAGGCTCAGCACAGATGCCAGCAGTACAGAAATGGCCAACAAGGAAAAAAAAAATCAAAAATAAAACCCTGAAGGAAAAGCAGAAACAAAACCCCCAGAGCATCTTCTCCACCCCTCCCCTTCTCCCAAAGCCCAATAATAACTGTACAATATTATAGTCCTGATCACATTTAAAAACAGTTGATTATTTAAAAAACAAGGATTTCATTGGAAACTCAACTTTTTGGTTTCTTAAAGTGTGATATAAATATATATGTATATTGTATGTGTGCACATAGAATAAAAAAATAAACTGTCTCCTTTTCCACTTCACTACCTGGCACCAGACTGGAGACAAAAGGGAGGGAAACCTAATGACATTCTGTCAGCCCTCTCCAAGGCCACTACGCGCCTCAGTCCCCTATGGCTACATTTAGTATGTTTTCTCGCCAATTCAGTCTTGCACTTAAGATACTGGCCTGAGCCAAACGAGTGAACAACAACAACAAAAAGGCTGATACACGTGACTGTTACCTGAGGAAGGTAAAGAGTGAGAGTAGTAACCTGTATCCGCATTTATATGGCTATAGTTAATTATTAAGTGACCCTGTCGGGATGGGAGTCCAGGTCCCATCTATCACATGGATTTATTACACTTGTACTATAAAGCAAACTCCAGTCTCAAGATTGGAGAGGGAGCAAAGAGGAAGCAACTATAGGTCCAGAAGAGACCTAAATTTCAGTTCTTGCAGACTGGATACTTTGAGTATGGGATGAAAGAGGTTACTTTGCAAGAAGGCTTGGTATTTGGTTTAAATTCCAGCAGTGAGAATTTTCACTGGGACTGCTAATCCAAGAAGTTGAGTTTCCATGCAGACATAACCTCTAGAGAACACACATCATATGTGACTCTGACAGAAAAATGCAGCATCACCCTTATGGACAAGTAGGGGGTTCTGAACGTGTTTACCTTGCCAGCCTATTTCTGCAATGCAGATGTTCCATACAAGGTGAGAGCACCAAAAGCAGGAATGACCCAGCTTTATCACTATATATGTTCAATGAGAGACCAAACGTATCAATAGAAGACTTCATATACTTGCTTACAGCTGCATAGTGGCTGGGCACAGATATAATAAGCGCAGCAAAGACATTTACTTAAATACTCTTTGGCTGCATTACTAAGTGGAAACTAATTGGAAGATTCAACTCTTTAGGACTCTTTGAAAAACACAGAGAAAGACAAAGATAAAATCTGGGACAAATTTTGCATAACTCCCTAGTAGGGAGAAAGAAACAAACACAGAAACAAATGTGCACACTCACACACACACGTGCACGCACACACACACACACACACACACACACTCTCTTTCTCATATTTCATTCCAGAGGAATTGCTCACAGGCAGCAAAAAGCACCTGTACTCACTTCCAAAAACCCCATCACACCTGCCATGTTTCATGGTCCTCAAACATTGAGGACATTTCTCCTCTCTCTCACCTTATTAAGAATTTCTTTCCAAAAATAAGCCATAGTATCCAAAGGAAATAGTGAATGTTTTCTAACCTGCTCCTTGACCCAGCACAAATCGTTTCTGCATAAATTTCTGGTCAGGAGACATAAGGAAAGACATTCTTAACCTAACCCAGCCTCAATTTTTCAAAGGGTCCCCAAAGCGTTGAGGAGTCACTCCATTTCTTCTATAAATGTTATCTCAGACATGCAGGAAGACAAGGGAAAGGTCAGAAGGGAAAGGGAGTATACATGAGGGGTGAGGGAAGGGAAGGGAGAGGAACTTTTATTCTGTTTACAGAAAGATTTGCTTTTTTAAAAACAAATGGTGATTTTTTTCTCCCCCACCCTTTATCCTCACCCCAATAGTTCTATTCTGAAAAGGAGGGAAACATAGTTAGGTCAGGAAATTCTTCATTGTTGTAACTGTTGCTCTGGTCTCCCAGCATAGACAGCATCTCCTAATAAGAGAAAAAGAATAAGCTTGGGTCACACACCTTGATCCTTCACATTTATTGAGCTCCTTCCCAACATCCCCCTGAACCATCACCCCTGGCCCCAGAGTTTCTGCTGTGCTGAGTTCTCTTAGCCTTCTTTACTCCCAGCAATTCTAACTTCTTTAGATGACAACCTATTTTCCTACTTCCTTCTCTCCCTTCCCCCTACAGTTCTACATTCTCCCCCTTTTCTAGTCCTCACTTTTCTCAATGGGAGAAAAATCTCCTTGTCATATTTCATAAAATCCCCTCTGGATACTTATGGAGTATCTCTTATCCTATTTGTTTTCCACCAAAACCTTGTTTTGCCTTCTTCCAATCTGTGTTTTAAACTAAGTTCCTCCTTTATCCCACTTGAGATTACTAACTACTGCAGTCCCCTCAGGATTTATGTAAACAGACCCTTATAGCTGTATTCAGTATTTTTATGCCTAAACTACTACCATCAAATGGGCATATGGCTCTCCGTGAATGGACCAAAATTACCTTCTTTCATGTCTTTGCGTGGTGCTTCACGTCACTAATGACAGTCTAGTGCAGCACACTAAGTTCACAATCTTCTCAATTAATGACATCTATTTTTACGTCTCTTCTCTTCTCCCACTTACTAACCTCAATCCATGCATGCTTTCTTCTCTGTCTCTCGTCCCTGACTCTTTCTCTCCCAGTTTCTGGTTTTCTGAAGTCTTTAGACCCTCTCACCTGGAAGACCTCAGGCTGGCCAGGTTGCTGTGCTGATGGTTGTTGAACATGTTGCTCATTAGAACTTGAACGATGATGCGACTGCTGGCCCTGCCACTGTGGCCAGACACCCACACCCTCTGCTGTCCGTGTCTGGAATTGTCCTGCAGGTTGTCCAGTCTCAGGAGCTAGAAATAAAGCAATGAAAAATAAACAACTTCAACCTGCTAACTCCACTAGAGAGGAGAAACTAGCACATAGCGACATGCAAGTCATTAATTTTACCTAGATACCCTCTGTCCCTTCTATTTCAAACCCTAGTCCCAAATTTATTTTTCTTCTCTAGGTAGAGTCTTTTCTAAAGGACCCTTTGCTCATTCAGACTCAATGTGCATATTATTAAATTTATAATACTTTACATGCTTTTTGTTACACATGCTAATAAAGTCCTTTTCACGCAGGTAGGTTTTCAATTCCAAATGGACTATCACCACGCATTTCCCTATCCCACTCCAGTACTCTTGCCTGGAGAATCCCATGGACAGAGGAGCCTGGTGGGCTACAGTCCATGGGGTCGCAAAGAGTCGGACACGACTGAGCCACTTCACTTGACTTCAGGTCAGCACAGCCAGGACAAAAGCAAACTATTTTAAACACTAAACCCTTTCTCCTTTGTGACGTGATTTTCCTGTTACCCTGACTCTGGTGTGAACTCACCAAAGTTGGATCCACGACTGGTGAGACTAGGATAGGCAGCTGCACCAGGTGACGCAGTGGAAGCACCAGGAAGGGACATGGGGCTGAAAGAAGATGGATTCTGAAAGCTGCCTACACCAAATTGGGAAGAACGAGTCTTAGCTGTAGCCTGGGTAGCCACTTGCTAAAAGGAAGAAAGGGGTAGAGAGTAAACAGAACATTAACATTACTGCACGGACCATTCCTATGGGAGTTAACCCTCTGTCAATCATTGGATTCTTTGGAGCCAACCTCATTACTTATTTCCCATCGCACATTTCTTCCAATTAACTCCCAGTTTCCTCTGACACTATTTTTAGGCACTTGTGATAAAGTGTAAAAAGCAAAGAACTATGCGATTAGTCAAAGTATACACATTTAGAGTTGAGAATTAAATGAAAATAACATAAATGAAAGCATTTTATAAACTGTAAAACTATACAAAAACTAGAAGCATTAATAATAGTACAGCATTATATAAAGAGAAAAACACACTTTGCATCATTTTATTATTCAATCTGTACCACATTTGTTTGTTCCTAATGATCTCTTTTTTTTTTTTGGTAACTAAACAGTTTCCTCACTATAATAGTAATGCATATGCACCATGGGATATCTTCAAAATGAAGGAAAATAAAAAGGAAATAATCATCCATAATCCTACCACCAAAGACACATGGTTAACATTTTTGGATAATTTCTTCCAGTTTTCATTTTCCTATGTATTTTTTTAAACAATGAGGTTATACCATGTATAATAATTCTAGAGTTTATTTCTGATTTTGGCTTTTTTATTTAAAATATTACATATGCAAATATAACTACACAGCAACATATAAAAGGATATTAGCTTTAGCCTTAACATATATATACACATATATATTATATATTACATGAGGATTTTTCAACACAATTCCTGCTCCCAATAAGGTAAAAATTGGAAGACAGAGGATGGCAGGGCGGTCAAGAGAGGATGTTTCAGACAGACAATAATAATTTTACATATGGAAAAAGCCTAACCAACCAAACAACAAATACAAGGGACAGACAGATGAGAGGGTTTACCTGGGCAGAGAAGCCTGGCCGGGTGCTAGGGGTCCAAGCTGGGGCTGCTCCCTGGGTAGGATTGGAGTGGCGGGAAATCTGGGCCAACATCTGCCCTGCGGAAGTTGATGGCTGCACAATGGTTACAGGAGGGGCCAGACCACTATTTCTAGGAGTGAACAAACAGTGAGGTGAGGATGAAAAAGGTGCATTTATCACAGAATCTAGGAATCACAGGACAATCTAGTGCTATCTCTAGATTCCCTTGACTCCCTAGGGGTTAAGGAAAACTTGATAACAGAATCTGGAAAAGACGAAAAACACTGACAATCACACTGATCAGGACACACAGAGATGGGACCTGGAACAGGGCAGCAGGACAGGTGCAAAGAAAGAGGAGGAAGAAAAGCAAGCTCATCTCATCTGAGGCCAACAAGTTCCACTGCTTTGTCTGAGATAACCAGAGAAAGCTAGGCAATAATAAAACCTGGATTCAGTAACTGAATCCCTCAGTTGCCCTGTAAAGCAGCACACACATACGGGGCTCACCTGAAATTCTCTGCCGGCCGGGGGGTAGGAGGGAATGTGTTGCCCTGGGAGAATAGCTGTTGGGTGGCAGGGACAGTGCTGGAGGAGATGCCTTTACTCTGATCTGTGGACCAAAAGGAGTCGGGGGAGGGCCAGTCAAGGGGCTGTAGTATATTAGTTCAGCAAGTTCCTATTTATTCACGAGGTATTAGGGTTAAGTGGAAATATGCTGGGAGACTACTGATTGGGCAGCTGCAGGCCCATCAATAAGTGATCAAAATGAGAATTTAAAATGAGAATAAAGGAAAAACATACCCGTACTGATGTTGGAGTAGATTTCTGAAAATCTTGGATCTCTATCTTGGGCAAACAGACTCTCTGACTTCTCAAGGGGCTTGCTGTGTTCTGGCCCTGTGGTTGTTACAGGCTGAACAGAAACCTGTGGAATGTAATGATAAAAATAACCATGAAGGTTTAACATGACAATTCAATAATTCAAAAATTTATATAAAGATACACATACACTTTAACTGGCTCTAGGGGACACTTCTTAAAGAAATGTTCACCATCCTTTAAAGATGACATACTAACCTGGGAATGATTGTAGCTGGTTAGTCCATCTCTTCCTGGTACCACATCTAATTCTGTTTGCTGCTGCTGCTGCCTACATGTTAAAGGCAAGTAAAAAGAAAAATAGGGGGAAAAATGTTATTTTAAAAAGGATCTGGGGAAAGGGCTTAAAACAAACAAAAAAGTGTGACTGTAGACTGCCACTCCCCAGGCTAGTCACTGCTCAATAAAGAATTGTTCCACCATTTCTCACCTGGGTGCCAGCTGCCCTGAGCCCATCTCCAGGGATAAATTAGCTGTGGGACCTAGCTGTGGCCTCTGGATCGTGTTGGACAGTGAAGGCCGTGGTTCCTGGCTAGAGTTTCTGGGAAAATGAAAAGTAGAGACAAGGAAGAAAAAAAAAAAAGTATCTGACTCTGTACAAAAGATACTACAGATTCCCTGGTACATGGGGTAATCACTGATAAATTCCCCTTTAAAGCCCAATCCCTATGATACCTGTAACCTTAGATTCAGCAAATAATTCGCACTATAAACAACATGGTACAAACAGAAACTATGTCCTATAGCCAAGAGTTCATCCTGTTTGGGCTCTAACTCCTTCCAGGTATTCAATACCTAGTAGTTGTGGATGTGTGTATGTATATGTTGCATATCCATATATTGTGTTTAAAAAAACCCTAAGTAAAAAAACTGATGAAAGTATACACTGAAACATTAACAAAAACTATTTCTTGATGGTGAGAATTTCTTTCCTTCTCTTTACTATTTTCAATACTTTCCAAATTTTCTACAAAGAATATTAATTACAAAATAAAATATTAAGAATTAATTAAAACTAACTACAGTAGAAAAAACCGTAGTACGCAAAAATGGGAAAAGCCGTTATTTCCAGAAACAACTTCTTAAAAAGACTTAAACATTTCAAAATTTAAGCAAAAGAGAAACACAAAACAGCTGTTATTCAGAAATATAAAGATGCAAAAAACCAAAACAACTATAATGACCTGAGTCCTAAGTTAATGAAAATTTCTAACTGAATCCACTGTTATACTAAATTAATTAACAAAAAATTAAACTTCATGAGCCCTAAAAGTTGAATTAGAGGATACAGAGACTCAATGTTGTCACCAGGTATTATTCACACTTGATAATTATTTCTAATCAGATCTTCAGAAGTGGGTTCAAGGCCAATTCTACACAGAAAGATTAAATGGAAAAGAAGTACCTTGACAACTGACATCCACTAGGATGGGCACAATAAAAAAAGACAGCAAGAACTGAACTCTCATACACTGCTGATGAGAAAAATACAGCACTGGTGCTCAGAACGCAAACTGGTACAGCAGCTTTGGAAAACAGTTTGGGAGTTTCTCAGAAGATTAAGCATAGAGTTACCATGTGACCCAGCAATTCTGGGCTGTGCTTAGTCGCTCAGTCATGTTCAACTCTTTGCGATCCCAGGGATTATATGTGCATGGGGATTCTCCAGGCAAGAATACTGGAGTGAGTTGCCATGCCCTCCTCCAGGGGATCTGCCCAGCCCAGGGATCAAACCCAGGTCTCCTGCATTGCAGGTGGATTCTTTACCATCTGAACCACCAGGGAAGCCCAAGAATACTGGAGTGGGTAGAATATTCCTTCTCCAGGGGATCTTCCGAACCCAGGAATCAAACCAGGGTTTCCTGCATTGCAGGCAGATTCTTTACCAGCTGAGCTACCTAGGTATATACCCAAGAGAATAACATATCCACACAAGAAGTTGTACACAGATGTTCACAGCAGCATTCTTAGCATCCAAAAAATGTAAACAACTCAATATCTACCAATCAATGAACGGATAAACAAAAATGTGTTTCCATTTATAAGAAATGTCTAGATCAGGCAAATTTAGAGAGACACAGAATAGATTAAGTTACACAGGGCTTGAGGAAGATGCTGTTAATTAGTACAGGATTTCTTTGAGGGTAATAGATATTTTGTGTGTGGTAATACCCACACAGCCCTGTGACATACTAAAAAAATTATACCCTTTAAATGAGTAAACTGCATGGTATACGAAATCTATTTTAATAAAACTCTTACAAAGCTGAGAAAAAGTTCAAACAGAAAACAATCAAAGAATAGAGAAATAGAAACTAATAAATTAGTCAATATAGCTATGCTCTAAAGCAAACTATGGCCCACAGGCCAAATCCAGTCCACTACCTGTTTCTGTAAATAGAAGTTTACTGGAACATAGCCATCTTTATTCATTTCATTTGTCTAGAACTGTTTTTGTGCTACAAGAGCAGAGTTGAGAAGCTGCAATAGAGACTGTATGTCCCACAATGCTGAAATATTTACTATCTGGTCTCAGGAAAGTCTGCAGACACCTGTTCTAGGAAAAAAAAAAAAAACCGGCCAGACTAGAGCAATAAACTGATGTATAAAACAAAATTATTTCTAGACAAGACTGAAACAAAATTGAAATACAATTGACCTTTGAACAGTTCGGGGGTTGGGGCACTGACTCTCCAAGTAGTCAAAAATCCGAGTATAACTTATATAGTCAGCCCTCCATATGGGGTTCATGTAGTACTATATTATTTACTATTGAAAAAATTCTGTGTATAAGTGGACCATTGCAGTTCAAACTCATGTTCAAAGGTCAACTGACCAAACTCTTCGCATGTCAGAATCTAGTCTCTAAGTCACTGTTTGCTAAAATTTTACTCTACTAGTGTAAATCAACTACATTCCTACAAAAAATTAAAAATTTTTTTATTCTACCTGGATGAACTACCCCAAATTCTAAGCAGTTGGCAGATGTGGAGCTAATGGTATTTACTACTAGAAAAGGAGAAGGAAGAGGTAGGTAGCCAAGCAGACTTGGCCCATGAGAAATTCCAACACTGGAAAAGTTCTTTAAGGTACATACTTCACATTGGTGTTGGTACAGATGATGTACTCAATTTCATCTGAGTAAGGGTTCTGGAAAGTAAAAGAGCTGGTTCTCATCCAGAGCCATTCTCGGTTCTTAGACCGAAACCGGAACATGACAGACAGCACCTGGCCTTTTAACTTCACCACCTGAAAAAGTTTTCAAGCTATCAGTTGAAACTCACAAAAAATTTTCTTTAGACATGTACAATCCTAGGATTCTTGTGTCACTGTCCTTGAAATAACAATATCTTGCAATGTTACTAACAAAACAACGAGGGGAGTGAAACATTATTAAGCAACTAAATAATAAGGAGGTATATTTACCATGTTTCTTCTTAGAGTGCCAAGCTATCTGACCACTTTCACCAATGTCAAACAGGAATAACAATTATTTCCAGGAGAGAAAAGACTATGTTTCCCCAGTTCCTTTGGAAAGTCCCTTAAAGATACACTGATCTAGCAAATTTACTAAAAGTTTAATGACATTGAACATAGCCTACATGCTGCTCGTCAATCCTAGTTTCTACCACTATGACTGAGAATTTCTGTTTCCACAGCACACATGAAGGTTTCTATAAATAAAACTAAAATGGCTTTAGTTTTATTTTGCTTTTTAAAAGAAAGTAATTTTTTTATTATTTTCACTTCTGATCTCACACAATAGAAAATAATCTTTTGAATCCTCCTCCTTTATAATAAAAATATTAGAGGCTAACATTTGTTTTGTATTTATAATATGCCAAGGCCTAGGCTATGTGTTTTTCCTTTTTTTAAGGACAAATTTACTTAACATCTAAAAAAATGTTTTCATCTTTAACACTTACATGTGCTCACTGAATAATATATACACAATGAAAATAACATTTGTATACAAACCAAGTACTGGATTTGAAATCTGATTATTGCTGTACGTATCTACACCAACAGAGTATAAATTCAGTACTTCAAAATACCTACACTATAAATTGCTTTTTAACCAAAAGTTAAGTGATAACATTTGTGTTTAAGTTGACAGAAGAGTGGCAGTAATTGCTGATATTACAGTTTGAGAAATAATTATAACAGAAAATGGGATATATTTCACTTAACAATAAAATGGTACATTTAAAATATATAAATAAAACTTTTAAAAATCAAATGTGAAACAAAGTACAGCAAGAACCAAAATGGGAAGAAAAGAAGGAAAACAAGCTTCTTTAGAAACAGTAACTAAATTTATGTACTGAGAAGCAAAAAGAAATATAAATCCATCTAGACTTAAGAAAGATCAAAATCTAGAAATCAGCAACTAGTAAGCAGCAACTAGTCTGCACAGTAAAAAGTACCTTTGCTTAGTATTCTAGTATCACAGCGGCAACTGATGTCAGAATAAAAACCTTGAGATCACAGTGTGTCTGAATCACCCATTGCTTTGGAATAAACATTTTTCTACAAGTGATAAAATGGTAGGAACTCTGTGGCCAAATGTGTCAGAATTATGAATTTCATGGATTTAAAATATACTGTTCAATATCTTCTCACACTGCCAGAAGTCCATGTCCTTAGCTTTGAACAGTTTCAACAGAAGTCAGAACAGCTTTTCTAAGACTGCACATATAATACAATGTGATCCTTCTGCACGGATAAAACAAGTGATGCTGAAAAATCAGGAGACACTTTTTACTGCCATTGATTTCCTCTAGAAGTTGAGCTATGTGTTTCAAATGCTTTATCTTATTTGCCTACTGTATCAGTAAAAATACTATGCTGTGCTGTGGTTAGTCATGTCTGACTCTTTGCGACCTCATGGACTACAGCCCGCCAGGCACCGCTGTCTATGGGAATTCTCCAGCCAAGAATACTAGAGTGGGTTGCCATGCCCTCTTCCAGGGATCAAACCCAGGTCTCCCACATTGCAGGTGCATTCTTTAATGACTGAACCACAAAGGAAGCTCAAGAATACTGGAGTGGGTAGTTTATCCCTTCTCCAGGGGATCTTCCTGACCCAGGAATCAAACTGAGGTCTCCTGCATTGCAGGTGGATTCTTTACCAACTGAGCTACCAGGGAAACCCAGTAATAACACTAGTGAGGCTTAAAGAGGGAAATTAATCCATCTAATATAAAGTAAGAGTACCATCTAAAGCCAAGTCTGTCCTGAAATTAGAATTCACCAGATGTTTTCAGAATCTAGGGCCTAAAAAGTACAATTAAGAGTTAGCTTACAATTAAGAGTTAACTCTTACTTATCTATAGAAGAACTGTGAAATGAATTATTCAACTACTACCCACTGTTAAGTGCAGAATATTTAAAATACTTTAAAAATGGCCACTTTGATGTTGAGCAGCCAAAGCCAAACAGAAACACCTTGAACATTACATTATCCATAATTTCCAAGTACTGGTCCTTTCTGTTTCTTAAAAATACAAGTTAAGTAACAGTGTAAAACTGCAAGGCCTGCCATAGTGCTCAATTAATCAGTACTCAATAAATATTTGTTGGATGAATGTAATAATAGATATTAGACAAAAATATTACTCCAATTCAAACCAGGAAAAAAAGCTACCTGTTGGAAGCTGTCTCTTAGAAGCTGCTGGTCTTCAGGATGACAGAATTCTACAATATTCTTTCCTAAGAGTTCCTAAAAGAGGAAAAGAAAAGTAAGATCAACACTTTTATGATCACCTAACTTCCCTGGCCCGTTAGGAGAGGAACTGGATTTAATTTCTCTTGCTTTTATCCTAGGATTATAGATTAGAGGGGAATCTGCTAAATAACTGACCTCTAGGCCAATTTTCTTTTTCAGGATATTGCACATTTATTTTAACTGCATTTTTTACAGATTTGAGGTATAATTTAGATAGGCTCACTCATTCCAAGTGTATTTTATAATTTTAATTTAATGATCTATAATACATTTATATAGTTATACAACCATTATCCCCAATTCAGTTTTAGAACATACCCACTGCCCCTAAAATTTCCTTTCTGCCAGTCTGAGGTCAATCCCTGTGCCATCCACTGATCTGCTTTCTGCTTCTCTAGTTTTGCTTCTCTGTACAAATGGAATCATAGAACAGGCAGTCTTGGGTCTGGCTTCTTTCATTTAACCTAATATTTTAATGAAGTTCATCTGTATTGTTCCAAATATCAATAGAATATCCTTTTTATTGCTTATAGGTATTCTAACATGGATATATCACAGTGTGTATCCATTCATTAGTTAAAGGACATTTAGGCTGTTTTCACTTTTTGGCTATTACGAATAATACAATCATGAACATCCGTGTATAAGTCTTTCTGTGAACATATGCTTTCTTTCTCTTGGGTAAATACTTAGGAGTGGATCTGCTAATTTGTACGGTAAGTGGGTGTTTAACTTTTTAAGAAACTGCCAAAATATTTTTCCAAAGTAGTTTACCATTTTACTTATCTACCAACAATGTATGAAGGTTCTGTTTCTCCATGGCCTTGCCAGTATTTTTTGATTATACCCATTCTAATGGGATACAGTGGTATCTCACTGTAGTTTTAATGTGTATTTTCCTAATGACAAGCAACTTTTTATGTGCTATTCATATTTTTTCTTTGATGAAATGTCTATTCAAATCTTGTGCTCTTTTTTTTTAACCGGCTGGTTATTTTAATAAGTTTTAAGAGTTCTTCATCTATTTTGGATATAAATCTTTTTTCAGATATATGATTTGTAAATATTTTCTCCCAATTTGTGGCTAGTCTTTTCATTTTCTTAATGATCTCCTTTTAGGAGGGCAAATTTTAACTTTTATGAAACCCAACTTATCAAATTTATTTTGTGAACCATGTTTTTAGTGTCATAAAAAAATCTTTGTCTAGGGAATTCCCTGGCAGTCTGGTGGGTAGGACTCGGTGTTTTCACTGCCATGGCCCAGGTTCAATTCTTGGTGGGGAGCACTAAGATCCACCAGGCTACACAGTACAGCAAAAAAAAAAAAAGTCTTTGCCTAACCCAAGATCACAAAGATTTTCTCCTAGTTTCTTCCAGAAGTTTTATATCTTTGGTTCTTACACCTTTACATCTTGGAGTTGATTTCTGTGTATGCTATGAAGTAAGAGTCTAAGTTCTTTTTGTTTTATTCTGTTTTGCACATGAATATCCAATCGTCCCATCCCCATCTATTGGAAAAGCTTCTTTCCCCTTGAATTATCTTGATATCTTTGTTGAAAATTATCTGATCAGTTGACCATAAATGTGAGAATAGACTCCATTCTGATCTACTGATCTAATAACTATCCCTATACCAACACCATACTGTCTTGGTTTAACAACAGTTTTACAACAGGTGCTGCATTAGGAAGTGTAAATGACTTTGTTCTTCTTTTTCAAGATCTCTTTTTCACCAGCTTCTTTACACAGCCACAGCCACAAGTCCCTCCTGGTGACTAGAATTTTGAAGTTTATGTAACGACCTATTTCTCAATTCAGATATAGTTATATCTGGTCTTCAGAATGAGATATCTAAATAAATCATAATAACTAGTGCTAAAGTTGCATGTTTAATGGGTTATTATGCACCTAGATTGATTATATGAATTATCTAAAGGTGGCCATATCATTATAGCTAGATAAAGTGCATCATTATCTGTATTAATAGCATTAATAACAAAGAAATACATATTCATACCTGTTGCTCCCACCTGGTTTCACAAGTTGTATTTTTCTAGCTCAGATGCTAACCTTGGTAGGAAGTTAAGATTATACTTAGCTATCAATAGAATAGGATCATCTCTTTTTCTGAGCTAGGGCTGCTATGTTTTGACTATCTCTAGAATTACATGAATGAATAATCTCAGCACATCCAAGGGAAAACAGAGGCCTAAATATCAGTGGTGAAACAACTCCAGCCCCTCACCTGTGGCTGGTAGCCAACAGTAGCCACACAGCGATGATCCACAAAAGTGAAGAGTCCCTCAATATTGTGTCGAGAGATGAACTCTGTTGGTTGACAAACATTACTCATGTCTGTACAGTTGGGAGAACTAGTTACCTGAAAGTAAAGAGATAAAAATGAGATAAAGAGAGATACCATTTTTTACAGATGTACTTCCCATCAGGTTCCCAATTTTAGGAATTTCTGAACTGTCACAACTCATCCAGAAAGGAAAAAAAGATAATCACAGATAGGGCATAAGGCCTAGCTCCACTCCCACACATGTACTCTTCACTAACTCTGTGAAGAAAGATAAAAATTCATTCAACCCCAAACCCACCTACTTTCATTTAGCTAAGTTGTATTGATTATTCATATTGGAAAATTATTCTCCCAAGTAATCAAGAAACATCTGTTTTTGTAAGGAGAAGTCAAAATAATTCCATTTCCCTACTGTCAGTCATGAAATGAAAAATGAGAAGAACTCTTTTATATTGTATAGGAGCAAAAGAAATTAGTTGGAAATAGAAAATTTAGCTCGGCAAAGCTAAGAGTATGAAAGAGGAAAAGACTTCTCTCTCCAAAAGATCTTTCACTGTCTTCAGTTTCTGCTAAATTGAACGGAAGCAATGTTAAGTGTGAATGCCATATTCCTTCAAATATTTGGAGATTTTCAGAATGCTTCATTTGTATTCAGAGAGCAAAAGAAAAAAATAACATGAACACATCCTGAAGATTTTCTCCCACTGAATGCGGGTGATATATTAACCAGTGCAGAAAATTCATACTTGCCTGCAGTCTGCCAATGGCCACTAGGCAAAACTTGCTCCCCTGGCTAGCTTCTGGGTCATCATCTGGAAGTGAGACACCTTCAAGAAGTTGAAGTTAGAAGGTTTAACGCGTATCTCAAACACAACTGCCTTCAAAAATTAGGTGCATAAAGATTTAAAACACACACAGATATGATGAGACTAGGTATAAAACAACAGAGTGCTAAAAGACAAGAATAAAGGTAAATAACCGAAAGAACTTACCATATATATCAGGTACTGTTTTAAGTATTTTTATACATGTTAATTCATATATTATACTCACATTAACTATAAAAAATTACAAAGCACAGGTCCTACACAAAGTATTCTAAAAGATTAAGATGGCCAAACCAAATACATATGAAGGCACTGTATTTGGTCACTCTGTGACCATATCATCATTAAGAGAAGAGATGTCTTGCCTAACCTGTGACTTTCAGATTAAGCAAACAATCAAAAATGAAATTAAACCAAACATCAATAGTTATCTTCTTTGGAAAAGAGAGAAGCCAGGACTTCAATGTTTTATATGGAAAGGGAAGACGGTTCCATTTTCCCGCTACTCTTTGCATATTTATCCTCTTTTTACCAAGAAAAAATTAGTATTTCTTTGAAAGCTACATAGACATATAAAAGACCATATATATTGCAAATGTAGCATTTATACAGTATACAATCTAAAAAGTTCAAACATCATTACAACTTAAAATTATTTTATCTTTATCACATTTAACTACCATTTTGGGGGTGCCTACCGTATGCCAGGCACTAGGCTAAGTTCTTTTCTTACACTAAACCTAATCCTCATAATAACTCTCTATGGGTTATATTATCTCCAGATTATAGATGAGAAAACTGAGGGTTTTTTAAGTCAAGTAACTTACTAAGATACACCACTAGTAAACAACGTCAGAAACAAACCTAGATTTTTACAAATTCAAACTTTAACCTCTTACCAAAATACACTACCTTGCCTCTCTTAGCTGCTATCCCTCTAGAACCCCCAATTCCCAGTCATACCTATCCAGCAGGAAGGTAATTAAGTTGCTAAGATTTGGAAATTCTGACCAGCCAGGTTAAGAGGCTGATCCTTGTACCCCAACCACTTTTCTCACATTTCCTTTTGACCTTTAGTTCCAGTAAAAGACACAGCCAATACTGAGTCATTTTCAAGTCTGAAAAATCCATCTCCCTAACTGGAATAGAAAATCCATAATGGAAGGGAAAGAGTCCACTTTTTCTCTCCTATCTTCTTACAGTTTATACCAAAGCAAATTTCATATGCAACAGGTATATGAAAAATGTTAGCTAACTTTCTTGGACTCTGAGGAAGCTGCACCCAGAAAGAAAGCACTATTCAACTTTCCTACCTGCTGGAGGCCAGGCCTTGATATAGCCTGTGCAGTGGACTACCACGAAATGAGGTTCCCCATCCTTCGCAGAGCCAAGTCCATTTCTAGAGAAATTACAGGTGTCAGGAAAAAACTTTACTCAGAATCATTTAAAAAGCAATGCTGGCTTAGTACCTTTAACTTTAGGCTACTGGGTGTTTAAATAATAGGATGACTATACTTGGACCTTTCCCACCCAAAAGTGACCACCATATTGTTTACCTTTGCCAAAGTGAAGCAACTGAAAGGTACTGCAGCAGGGAGAAAGCAGGTAAAGTGGGAGTGTAACTTCCTTAAACAGGATGAGTAAAAGATGCTTTAGAAGTTCAGGAAAAATAAAAATGTCACTGAGAAGTGAGGGATGAGGAGAAGGGCTGCTGAAGGAAGTACTATAGTAAGATAGCTGAAAACGTGATGATCTCTACAGGTACTTGATCATCCCTTTGGGTTTTGTTTTTTTTTTTTTTACTGCTTAAGGTCTCACCTGCATCTGTTTCTCACAAAGCTCAGCCTATTCATGGAGACTGAATCCACAGAGCTATTGCCACACCTGTTTCAATGAACAGAGAGATTAAAAGCAATTAAGATGCACTATCATTCATACAACTTGAAAAAAAAAAATCGAAAAATGGGCAGATCTTTAGACATTTCTCCAAAGAAGAAATACAGATGGCCAACAGGTATGTGAAAAGTGGCTCGATACTGCTAATTAATAGAGAAATGCAAATCAAAACTATAATGAGGTACCACCTCAAACTGGTCAAAATGGCCATAATTAAAAAGTCTACAAATAAATGCTGGAGAGGATGTGGAGAAAGGGGAACCCTCCTACGCTGATGGGAGGAATTCAAGTTGATGCAGCCACTGTGGAAAACAGTATGGAGGTTCCTCAGAATACTCAAAACAGAATTACCATAGGATCCAGCAAAATTGTAATTTAAAAAGATAAATGTATTCCTATGTTCATAGCAGCACTACTCACAATAGCCAAGACATGGAAGCAACCTAAATGTCCATCTACAGAGGAATGGGTAAACAAGATGTGGTACATATATAAAATGGAATACTATTCAGCCAAAAACAGAATGCCATTTGCAGCAACACGGATGAATCTAGCTATTATCATACCAAGTGAAATAAGAAAAAGAAAGGCAAATAACATATGATATCACTTCTATGTGGAATCTAAAATAGGATACAAGTGAACCTATCTATGAAACAGAATCAGGGACACAGAGAATAGACAGGGGGTTGCAAAGGGGGGTAAAGGTGGCAGAGGTTTGGACTGGGAGTCTGGGATTAGCTGATGCAAACTGGAATATATAGAATGGATAAACAAAAGGTCCTACTGAATGACACAGGGAACTATATTCAATATTCTGTGATAAACCATAATGGAAAAGAATATGAAAAAGAATGTATACATAGATATATGTATCACTGAGTCCCTTTGTTGTTCAGCAGTAATTACTACAATACTGTAATTCAACCACATTTCAATAAAAAAATAAATTAAGGAAAAAAAGCTGCACTATCAAAGAAGTTTTCATCATTTAACAGCCAGATAACAGGCTCTGGATACAACTTGACACAGAAAATTGGCAACAATGCTCCTAACAATTAAAGATAAAGAAGTCAGGTTTGGTATTTCTAAAATTTGTTAACTGTCTCAGAGTTTTTAAGTCAAAATGTTCTATATGGTCTACAAATGGAGATATTCTCTACATCAGGAGTTAGTACACTTTTTCTGTAAATAACCAGACAGTAAATATTTTCAGCTCTGTGGGCCAAACAATTTGTTACAACTAGTTGACTCTGCTATTAAGAGTATGAAAGCAGCCAGACAGTATGTCAATAAATGGGCATGGCTATGTTCCAATAAAGCTTTATTTACAAAGAGAGTTGAGGTTTGTAGACTCCAGCACTATGCTGCAACAAAATCTATTTGCTGTATTTTGTTATTATCTAGGACTTCCCAGGTGGCACCAGTCGTAAAGAACCTGCCTACCAATGCAGGAGACTTAAAGAGATGCTGGTCCGATCCTGGATTGGGAAGACCCCGGGAGGAGAGGAGCCTGGAGGGCTACGGTCCATAGGATCAGAGTCAGACACGACTAAAGTGACTTAGCACGCACACAATCACGTTATTATTTACCTTGCTCCTCTGTATGTCATTGCAATAGCCATGTCCACATATTGGGACACTCTCTCCCATTCTCACTACTTTCTTTCTCTCATTTCTTTAATAATAAAATGTACATATAATCTTATGTGTCATGCACTATTCTAAGCATCTTTTAAAAATTTATTTATTTTGGTGTGCTGAGTCCTCACTGCTACACGTGGGCTTTTCATTACAGTGCTTCTCTTGTTGAGGAGCATGGGTTCCAGGCAGTAGTTGTGGCACAATGGCTTAGTTTCTCTGAGGCCTGTGGGATCTTCCCAGACCGGGGATCGAACCTGTGTCCCCTGCACTGGCAAGTGGATTCTTAACCACTGGACCACCAGAGAAGTCCTAAGCATTTTTATATATATTTATTCATCTAATCTTCGTAACAACTTTATGAGGCTGATATAACTCCCAATATTAGGTGAAGAAATAAAAACACAAGGCAGTCATTTAATCCATTCAAGGTCAGAAGATAAGTGATAAATCCAGTAGTCTGGGTCTAGAAGCTACTCCAAACCACTAAGCCATATAATATTAAATTTTGTAACACCCCCAGGAAACCTTTCTTAATATCCTACTCATCACTTCTAATGAGCATCCTCTCAACAGTCAATTTCCATTACACAACCTGAATTTATTTTGTAACATGAAGAGATGTTTTCTCTATCTGTGATGAAAACTACCACCATCCTTTCTTCAGAATCCTAAAATGTACAGTATATAATTTACAAATGTTGAATATTAAGTGAAAAGAATCAGAAAGTCTTAAATCTCTACTGAAGGGAAGGGAGGGGGGCAGAAGTGGCCTGAGTACATGGATGTTGTCTTGGAATACACCAGAAAAAATATATAGATACTGGCATCCAACCAGTATGGATTAAAATAAAATCCCGAATCAAACATGGGAAGTCAATTTCTTTGTGTCATTTTTTTTTAAAATCAGCAAAATAGTAACCTTGAAATCTACTCTACGGGGCAGTTGTGGAAAATGAGATGACACATAAAGCACCTATCTATCATAAGAAGAATTCAGTAAATACTAGTTTGCTTATCACTTTGTGTTATGACTAAATCAGGTCTTGAGAGTTACATTTAATCTACCTGGAGCTTAGATTTAGATTCATGTTGATGTATGGCAAAACCAATACAATACTGTAAAGTAATTAGCCTCCAATTAAAATAAATAAAATTTTTTAAAAAAGTTTAACTCCTCTGACCAGAAATTAAACCCTCAGCTCTGAATTCTTCCTATGACAAGTCACAATCCTCATCCTGACACTCACCTCATACGACAAATAAATGATCTCCTTGAGCCCATACACATCCTCATGGAAGACTGCTGACCTTCCTTTTTCACTGTTCCAGTCTTCAGATCCAGTATACGCCCTGAAAAGGATGTGAAGAAGAGTCTGGAGTACATTCTTGTGTGCAGGGAAGAGGGGGAAGAGATACTGGAGGCAAAGCTAAGTAAATATCCACGCTCTTCAATCTCCTTGCTTATAACAGAATAAGCCAAGTATGAGATGGATTTTTTTCAAGTCTAAAACACCTCGATTCCCATCAATGAATCTTACGCTTCAGTTCAAAGGCAGCACTGGAAATAACTTTATGCAAGGGAAGACAGGAGCAGAAGTAGGTAGAGCTGGCAAACAAGAGCAAGGTTATATTCTTGGGACTGATTATTTTTATACACATGCATGCATGTACGCACACACACACACAGAGTGAATGTCACTGGTTTAAAAACAAATAGTTTTATATGCTATAGAAAAACGCATCTGTCTCATGCTAAAATTGTCCCTCCTATATTATATAGAAACCAAATGGGAACTTTTGAGAAGAACTAGAAAAATGAAATCCATAAAAACATAAAAGAAGGGAAAGCTAAATACCAACATTAATATGACCATCACAGATTTGATTTCAATTACTAGCTTTAATCTGCTTCCACATTAAAATTTTTTCCAGATTGCTTAGGAGCAGATGTGACTTATTTCCTTCAGCCAAACTCTGGCAAAGGACCGAATAACATTAAACGGAGGCAGCTGGGAGCGGGGGACAAAAAAAAAGACAGAAAAATAGCACAGATACAAACAAACAAAAAACACCTGATATACTGAACGATAATCATTCCCCTCTAAAATGAAAATGTATCATCATAGAACCAAGTACAAAGTCAAAGCCAAGCACAACTTGGTAGAAAAAAATATCAAGTAATTACCCATACAAATGAGACATAAGCATGGATAATTTAATTCTTTTAAAATGACAAGGGAGGTGGTGGTATTGTAGGTTTGGCCTTTATGGTATACTTACACTAATATTAAGATTAAAGTAAACTTTTATATAAACACTGTCACTAATGAAACATTTTCTAAGGATGAGCTACAAAATATATTACTTGCATGTGGACAAAAAGAACAGATTATACTCATGAAAGAAGAAAATTCTAAGAGTTTTGCCAGATAAAATAGGAAAATTTAAGCGTTAAAATACCTCTTCTATCTCAGGAAAAAAGAAGAAAGGACTTGCCATTCATTTCCCATCTACGTAACTCATACCTGTCAGCGCATTTTCCGAAGTGGAAAGCTGCTCACGAAGTTTGTCCACATCATCTGGGTGCACCTGATCATACAGCGTGCTACCAAACCACTCAGACTGTGGCTGGTTCAAAACTGGGGTCACTGAGTCAGAGACATACACCACCCGGCCTGTTTCACATGAGACAATAAACAGAAAGCCGTCTGCTGCCTCCAAGATCAAATGTTTCAGTTCCTGCCCAAGGAAGAGAAATACAAGTTAATACTGAACTCTTTTGAAAAAAACAAATGTTACTACGGAAAGAAGGAAGACCCTTCAGACCATATGTATCTTTCCATAAACAACTGTGGCCTTCTGTTCGACCCACAGGCACAGCTTTGTACCTTAAATATAATCACCTTCACTGACAAGGTAGCTTTTTCCAATAGATAGTTCATCAGTCTGTCTATGTGACTATCCACCTCCCTCCTCTTTACCTCAGATCTCGAAACAGATAATAAAAATGCTTACTATTAACAAAAATTGAGTTCTTGATCTCACCCTTTCTGGTCTCTTAGGATGATGTGCTACAAGTACTCATATTTTCTCTTTCCCCTCAAATCTTAAACATGATCAAGTTTTCTTAATGCTATACAAAACTTCCCTCAACTCTGCCCAACTCATCTTCCAGGGCCAAGCTTAAATTAAGAGTAATGTTAAACTCACTGGCTCTACTCCCTTACTTTTCATGTATTTCTCAGTCTATCTGCAATCTTCCCTCTCAACCACTGCATCTTTTTTCAGCAGGTCACTATTAGCAATGTATTCCTAACTGGCAACTCAAGTGCTCTTTCCTGAGTCTGTGCACAGTGTCACTAGAGATCTGACAGTGTTGTTCATTCTATCCTTTAGAATTTATTTCTGCCTAGCTTCTATGACACCATTCTCGAACTTTTACCTCCTTTCCAAATGTCGGTTGTCTGCTTTAAGCTCCTTTTCCTCTGTTCAAGTTTCAAGTGCGGGCATTTCCAACATTCTATCTTAAGTTCTCTCCTCTATTTATTCCATACTCTCTGAGAAATCATATCCACTTCTCCGCTATGGAATGATACCCAAGTCTACATTTCTAGACTTGCCTAAAATCTACTAAGCATCTCCAAATAGACATTCTATCAGCAACTCAATTTCAACATTTCAAAACCCAGCATCATTTCCCTCTTCAAAAACAATCCTCTGTGCTCTTCCAGCACTCTCTTTCTTGATTAATAATATCCCCTTCCTCTCAGGATATAGGTCTAAAAAATCTAACTAATCTCTCACACTCCAGTGATAACTCAGCTTATCAATTCTATTTTTGAATATAACATCACTGTCTTAGTTATCTCATGCCAAGACTAATGGCCTCCCTGCTTTCACTCTTTCCAGTCCATCCTTAAAATGCTACCACATTTTTTATAGCTACCCATTGCCTAAAAATTAAAATCTAAGTTATATAACATAACACTTAAATATTCCTTCATCAGGTGCCCCAGGGCATGCTAAACTGATTTTCCTTGAATAAAACCTGATTATTCTCACGGTGCTTTTAATCAAGCTATTTCCAATATTTCCAATATTATTCCCCTATTCTTTGCTTTCCATATTTACACTTCACATATTTACACAGGACTTATTATTGCACCTCTGATATGATTGGATTCTGTGTTTACATCATGATTTATTTATTTACACATGTTTTCATCTGTGACTACCTCTTACCATTCTTTACATTTCTAACAGCACAAAGTATCTGGATAGCTCACCAAAAGTGCCTAACTGGAAACCACTGAATCAATATCTATATGTATTCTGTTAGTACAAATTGATTAGCTATTTCAATGTACATATATATATAATCTGTGTTATATGTGCTTTCATATAGACCATCCTGTTTGGAAAAATTTTATTGCTTTCTTCCAAACCACATTCCTTCCTTCCTTCTGATCCTCTGAATAAAAGGATGGCTGCTGCTGCTGCTGCTGCTGCTAAGTCGCTTCAGTCATGTCCGACTCTGTGCAACCCCATAGACGGCAGCCCACTAGGCTCCCCTGTCCCTGGGATTCTCCAGGCAAGAACACTGGAGTGGGTTGCCATTTCCTTCTCCAATGCATGAAAGTGAAAAGTGAAAGCGAAGCCGCTCAGTCGTGTCCAAGTCTTCGACACCCCATGGACTGAAGCCTACCAGGCTCCTCCGCCCATGGGATTTTCCAGGCAAGAGTACTGGAAAAAGGATGGCATTACAGTCAATTTTTTCTTCCTTGTACTTCCTATATTTTCTGAATTTTTCTGCAATAAATAAGTGATACTTTTAACAATCAAAACAGAACATGGCTACCTTATACTCTTTGAGGTCTTTGAGGCCCAGACACTCTATTTACTGTAGCCATCCTGCTAGTATATATGTACTTGTGTGTGTCTATGTGCTCAGTCTATCAGTTGTGTTAGACTCTTTGCAACCCTATGAACTACAGCCCGCCAGCTCCTCTGTTCATGGGACTTCCCAGGCAAAAACACTAGAGTAGGTTACCATTTTTCCTCCAGGGAATCTTCCTGACCCAAGGAGGGAACACATGTCTTCTGCATTGCAGATGGATTCTTTACCACTGAGCCATGGGGGAAGCCAACACATATATTTAATCCTATATAAATTGTTAATAAGTTCTTTAAAGGCGTTTCTTCCCATATGCATTTTCCTCATTTTTCACTTACGTGTGTATTCTGTTACTCACATATTCATATTCAAACCGAGTTTCTGAAAAGCTGGAAATGTTCCTACCTTATATTTCTCTCATAGTGCATTGAATGTAATAGAGCATATCTCTAAGCAACAACAACTGCCTGTTAGATTCCTTTCATCACTAAAACTGGAAGCTGCTTCAAGTAAAAGAAATATATTACTTTCATCTTCTATAACCCTAAAGCCAAGGAAAAGAACTGGTTCTCTGGGGATGAACACAATCATCCCCAAGATTCCAATCTTCCACAGAAGATTCTGTTCTTGTACCCTGAAGACTGGATTCATGAGTAAAGTTCTAAAAATACCTGTAAGCGTGCTAAATAGTTTTCACAATTCTTCTCACTTCTGTTCCAAAGCTAATAAATGGTATAGTCAGGGATCAAAACTCACTTTCCTATGACCTGACTATTTCCTTCAGAGCTGAATTCCTGTCCTTTAAAGAATTTACAGATTCAGCTCTGCTCTGATTCCCAATATAACACACACTTCAGGATTATGAGCATCCGCCCCCAAAAGATCAAAACTTTCAAAAAATTCTAGACCCCCTCATGTGTGCTTCCCAGAGACCTGATCAGTGAGGAAAGACGGCTTGTAGGTGCCATCGGTGGATGTGTTGCCAGTTCCTCTCAAGGACTTCATGTGAGAAACTGCCATGCGTAAGATGGTTAGCTTGTCTGGTTTCCGAGCCAGGGCGCTACAGGTGGGTACCATGTCTGAGAGTTCTGTTATGTAGGCTGTCATCTTGTTCCGTCGTCGCCGTTCAATCTCGCTGTGGTTTTCCCTGCATGGAGGGAGAGAGAAGAAGCCCCATCCAGGTGGTCATATCTGGCCACTTGGGAGCAGAGAGAGTGACATGGATACCAAGTGAGCTGCTGAAGAAATGCAGTACTTAGATTTAGTAGTGCGTAAGTCTCAGATGTTAGAGTAAGGTCTGCCAAGCTTCTCATGCAGAGCAAGCATGGAATAGAAACTAACAAGGTAGACAAGAGTACAAGCAGATACCAGCAAATCTAACTCCTGGAAACTTCACTTCCTATGTAAATCACCACTCCCTCAGAACAAAAAGTGTTTTAAGAAATGACAGTCTTAAAAACTGTTGATTTTATTCACTTAAGTTCCTCAGCTTGACTGATTTATTTATCAACTCAACTTTTTAGAGGCTGAAAACAAAAAATGACCAACTTTTTCCAACAGAAGTATGTTGCTCCACAGTTGATACGAGACTTGATTAGTATAGACTCCCCTGGTCTATAAAATTGTTTGTTCTAAGTATCTTTCTTATTCTCAACACTAGGAGGCAGAATTGGAAGTTCTACTTATCCCCCTAATGGACAAGGCCCTAGCTTCTCTATCTGGGTGTAGTGCCAGTACACTGAGCTCAAGAGATTTATAAGATGCCATTTACTACAAGTCCCTTATGATGCCCAATTTGGGACAAAGTGAACTGGAGAACAGGATGCTTAAAGGCCTGAAAACAGACAATCTGGATCTCACTAGGGAAAGCAGAACACATCTCCAATACTGACTTCCTCAAAATTAGGGTAACTGCTGCTGCTAAGTCACTTCAGTCGTGTCTGACTCTGTGCGACCCCATAGATGGCAGCCCACCAGGCTCCACCGTCCCTGGGATTCTCCAGGCAAGGACACTGGAGTGGGTTGCCATTTCCTTCTCCAATGCATGAAAGGGAAAAGTGAAGTCTCTCAGTCGTGTCCAACTTTTCACAACCCCATGGACTGAAGCCTACCAGGCTCCTCCGCCCATGGGATTTTCCAGGCAACAGTACTGGAGTGTGGTGCCATTGCCTTCTCCACAATCAGGGCAAAATTACTGCTAATTATATAATTATAAAAGTATAATTCAGAGTTTTTCAAATTGGATTTCTGAAAAGCCTAATAGTTCCTCAGTATCTTCCATAGGAATACTTCAAGGAGAGACTCAAACAACAGCTGCATTCCTGTTTCTGTTTTGAGCAGCTTTGCTTTATCTTTTTTACGGACTTCTATTACCACTAAAGATTCTATCTGAACAAAAGTTCTCTGCCAAAACAAACAAAAAGAAAACGAATCTAACTTAAATCTCTTCTTTATGATTAGAGCAAACTAATGTTCAGTAGTTAACCGACTTTTCCAAGGGCAGCCCCCATTCCCAATGAATGCAGTGTTCTTCCCACCATACCACACCAGTTTTCTGAAACGTGAAAGCGTTAGCAGGCATAAGTTAAAATGGCAGCAAAATGAGATTGTGACTCAGCTGAAAGAGGTAACAATAGGTCTCACAGCGTAGGTCCATTTTAGTTACTCTGCATGAGAAACAAAATTTTACTCTTAAAAATAAAGCACCCATTTCCTTGTATCTGACAGGTTTCTGACACTGAAATCCAGAAGACTGATCTTTTAAATAGCCACATCAAGGCTGCTAAGCTTTTCTAAGAAACCACAAGATTCATTCACCAAAGCCACACCACTGCTGTGACAAAGTAATCTAGGCTGCGAGTGTACCCAGGAAAATAAGGGTGAGCTTTCTAGAAGTGTGTGAAGTAAATACTGAGGCCTAAAGACTAGGAACTAATTGCAAACACAGATATATTTATTGGCTTTCTGATAAAAGAGCATTTTCCTGCTAAAGTATCAACTGGCACAGTTGCACTGTTTCTAAAAGCTTTTTATTCTGTGAAATTTAGTGTGCTAAGATAAAGATAAAAAGAGAAATCTATAAAACTAATAGCAATTTCTTAAATTCTTATGTTGCCTCAACTCACCCACTTTCTGGTGGGGGAAGCCAAAGTTCCTGTCATATACAAACTTCTAAAAATATTGTCCTCTCTTGCCACAAAGAAAAACATGAAGAGAAAGGGGAAGAAAAGAGCAGAAATAAGAAAAAGGATAGAAAAAGCAGCAGCATCCACTTCATCATGCTAAAAGACACCATTTTCCTACCTGGCGAGTCTCTCCTTATCCGCAGAGCTCTGCTCATCATCCGACCTAAAAACAGAATTAATGAACTAAGCTAAATGTAAAATAAAAAGGAAGGAAGGAAGGGGGGGAAAGAAGGAAGGAAGGGAGGAAAAAAGAGAGGAAGGAAGAAAAGAGGGGAAGGAAAGAAGGAAGGGGGAAAGAGGAAGGAGGGAGGAGAAAAGGGGGAAGGGAAGGGAAGAAAATAACAGAAAAAACAGATGCAGAGAAGAGGGAGAAATGGAAATACAGACAAGAACCTTGCTGTACTCGACCAAACCATCTGTCAGAATAAAGGAAAAGTAACTTACAGGACAAAGGTCAACATAAAAGCAACCCCAATATTCATTATAAATGAACACAATCTGAGCACAAAAAGCCAATTATCTCTTTGGAAACCAAGCAGACCTACTACTTGAATAAGAACTAAACAAGGGGTACTATTTTCACATACTGCTTCCAATCTGGAAAAAAAGTAATATTCACATACGCTATTTCTATACTGAGAAAAAAAAGAATCAAGCAGTAAATCATGCTAAGAAAGTCAAACAAGTGATCACAAACACACTCTCTCTATAACACATATACAGCACACATGTGCTCACAGACACAATAACCAACAGGTTTCCCTGGAGAATCATATAAATAAAACTGAGAGCTAGGTATCTAGTATATCCCCTATCAGTGATTTGATCTTAAAGTGGTACATTTCTCTTGTGTCGCTTTCCCGTTTCTCTGCAATAAAGCCATAACGTTGCTGGATCCTAGATCAACTCCCTCTCCCCTGGAGGGGCTACAAAGGATTACCACTACATTTCTCTGAGTAACTGAAATACTATAAGGGTTTGTGGCAAATGATGAAACACGTTGGTAGTTGGTGTTGGTATTTCAGTTTATCAGTAATCAATTCCATCTTAAATATATACATAAGTATATGTATATAAAGAGATTAAGAAAAAATATTTAAGTGTGATATATTAACAGGCTGAAAACCCAGCTATTAAAAAATGACAACTACAAAGATTTTGTAGAAAATGGTCAGCAGGGGGGAAAAAAGAGACAAAAAAATAACACAGTAATGACAAGAACCACCTGAAAACTTATGCATATTGACAAGAGAAAGAAAAAAAGGTGATATTAAGTAAAGTTTCATATTTACTGGGTTATTGTAATTCCTTAACAAACTACAAATATTTTTTCAAAAAGTTGGGAAAATTCATTTCATCTTTTGAAGACCCTCTACTGAATCCCAAACAAGAATATCTGAGGTGAACTAGCTTAACAAATCTTAAAGAAATGAGTTCTGGGAAGTCTCTGGCAGTCCAGCAGTTAGCACTCCACACATTCACTGCTGGGGGTACCAGTTCAATCCCTGGTCATGGAACCAAGAGCCCACAAAGAAATGAGCTCTGTTGTTTGCAAGTTAAATACCTAAAATTACTATTACTACTCCTACCAATACAGATCCATAATCCCTTATCTACTTCAATATTTCCAAATAAAATACAGAATGTATAAATATTCACATTTTAAATTTTGAATTAAATTTTAAAGTCACTCAGTCGTGTCTGACTCTTTGTGACCCTATGGACCATACAGTTCAAGGAATTCTCCAGGCAGGAATACTAGAGTGGGTAGCCTTTCCCGTCTCCAGGGCATCTTCCTAACCCAGGGATCGAACCCAGGTCTCCAGCACTGCGGGAGGATTCCTTACCAGCTGAGCCACAAGGGAAGCCCAAATAAATATTCACATTAAGCAAGACAAATGAAGACTAAAACAGTTCAGGTCATGTTTTCATAGCTTTTTGGAATTTCAGTCAAGAGACTGTGAAACCCATACCACCACTATTATTTGATGGCTTCACTTTCTAATGCAGTTTTTTAAAAACTACTGCCCAAATATCTACTATTAACTTCTCATTTGAGAGATGATTCACATCCTAAAGTGTTCGTAAGTAGCTATTTCAGATTTGAAGTAACTAAAAATTCTTCAGAAACCTTTAAATCTGCTCTTTTTTCCTATTGCCATTGCCACCATTCTAGCCCAGGCTCTCATGATTTTATCACTGTCTTATTGTTTCAACGGTCTCCCATTTACCCTCTTGACTACAGTGCTTCTCTTTAATGAGTCCTATATAAAGCTACTGGAGAAAAATTCATATGCATTTTATATTGATACATTATCATTTCATTCAAAGCCTATGATGGCATCTCACTGCTTCAGAGTAGTTTAAAACTACTCTGACTGATATTGCTTAGCCCTTGACATCAATGGTTCTCAATGTATGGGCCCTAGACCAGTAGCATTAGCAATGAATAAGTAGTAATTGCTTAGTTAAGCATTGGATTTTGGATTATTCACTTTTCTGATGTGGTTGCAAATTCAATTTTTAAAAAACAAATAATTTACTGCTTAACAATATACAGAATATATTTGAGTTGAGAGGATTTTTTTAATATGAACCAAAGTATTTTTCATGCTCTAGACAGGTAACTTAAACAAATGTATTTCAATAAAAACTGCACTCTTTGTGTAAACTGTGTCTTTGCTGTCATCTTTAAAAGAATAAAATCATTATCTGTACAGATTTTGTAGATCCACTTAATAATAAATGCAACCAAGAAATTCATATTGTTTGTGTTTCTGTGGACACCCAGCAAGCACAATGTATAGCTATTTATCACATACATAAAAACACTGTTTAAGTATACCATTAGTTTGGCACCATAAGTCTGAAAGCCATGTTACCTGACCATAAACAACAATTATAATACTAATTTTCACCAGTTGAGACTGGGCAGAGAAATTAACTCTCATTGAGAAAAAATTAAAACAGAGAATTTTTAAATTGCCTGGTCCCATAACAAGGACCAAGATGCTCTACTATATTACCTGGCAAATCGCTCTTTATCATTAGACATCTGATCATCATCACACCTGAAGGAGAAAAAAAAAGATTAATCCAAGGTATTACACTTGTTATATCTATTTCATTCTGAAAGGAGAACCAGAAAGGGGTGAAAATATTCAGCAAAAAGCCAATTGAAAAGGCAGCACAAAGCAATAGAGATAATAATATCATCTCACAGAACTTAAAAATCCATGATTATTATTTGTCTGTTTTCTAATGTCTCCTTTACTCTTACTTACCAAACATTCCAAAAAAAGATGTCGAGCTCATGAGGGCACAGCTGCCTGCCCTGTCAATACCTTCCCGAGGTTAGAGATAGTTTTATTTTTCTTTAATTAAGTCAAAAACCATGTAACGTCAAATTTGCCATCTTAGCCATGTTTAAGTGTATGGCTCAGTCGCACTAATTATATTCACACTGGTGTACAAACTATCTCTAGAACTTTTTCACACTGAAAAACAATAGCTACTGAACACCATCTTCTCATTCTCTCTGTCCCCATCCCAACCCCAGCTCTTGACAACAACCACTCTACTTTGTCTCTCTGATTTTGACTACTTTACATCCTCACATAAGTGAAATCATACAGTATTTATTTTTTTGACAGGCTTATTTCATTTAGTATAATGCCCTCAAGGTTCATCCATGTGGTAGTAAGTGACAAAATTTCCTTCTTTTTTAAGGCCGAGTAATATTGCATTTGTGAGTGGATATCTGGGGTGCTTCCACCTCTCAGTTACTGTGAAAAATGGAGCAGTGAACACGAGTGTACAAATATCTCTAAGATCTTGCTTTCAATTCTTTTGGATATATAACCAGAAGTGGCACTGCTGGATCATATAATATTTCTGTTTTTAATGTTTCAGGGAACCTCCATACTGTTTTCCAAAGTGGCCATACCATTTTATATTCCTACCAACAGCACCCAAGAGTTCCAATTCCTCCATATCCTTACCAATGCTTGCTATTTTCTGGATTTTTTGCTGGTAGCATTCTAATGGCCTACTCACTGTAGTTTTGATTTGCATTTCTCTCAATGATTAGTAATGTTGAATGTCTCTCCATGTGACTTTTAGCCATCTGTGTATGTTCTTTGGAGAAATGCCTATTCAAATCCTTTGCTCATTTACTCAGGTTGTTTTTTGTTACAGGAGTTCTGCAAGTATCACATCAGATATATGATTGGCAGATATTTTCTTCCATTCCATATGTTACCTTTCCACTGGGCTTCCTTTGATGTGCAAAAGTTTCTAAAAGTCTTAAATTTTGATTTAAACAACAAACAGTATCTCTTTGATTAAGAAAACACAATCCATTCATCTCAAGAACTTTTACTTAACAAGCTGATGAATCCTGTTTGCTACTACAGAAACCGCAAAGGAGGATGCGTTGAAGGAGGTTAAACCTAACTATGAAAACACCACTCTCTTCTCCAGATGGTCTAAATTTTCCTCTTCTCACTGCCACAGGACATAACAAAAATCCATCAGCTTTGGGCAGAAAGAGGCTTTGTGAGACAGGTAAGACTCACAAAATTTTCAGTTAAACCAGTTATTCCTATTACAGCCAAAATTTATACTTCACAGGCCATATAAATCCTCAACTAATTTGACCCCAAAAATTCTCTCTGAAAATAACTGGAGAGTAGACACAGAGGTGCAGTGGAATTTCAGCTCAAGGACAAACTGTTTGTTTCTAAGATACAAAATACACTATAGCTCACACGCTACAGACTCTTAATGAAAAAAGACACCTATAATTTGCATATTAACTCTGAATCTCAAGAATGTGTCTTCCAGGTCCTTGCTACTCAAAGTGTGGTCAGTAGACCAGAAGCAGCAGCATCCCTTAGGAATCTGTTAAGAATGCAGAATCTTGGGCACTATCCGAGACCTAACAAATTATAATCTTCATCTTGTAAAGAACCCCCTGGTGGATTTGTACCTGCATTTGAGTTTGAAAAGCATTATTTTAGTACTAGCAACTCTGATATTGTATGTAGAATTTAAAATCCTTCATATTCTTAAAAATTATTTCATAGTGTTGTGTGGAGAATGCAACAAAATGACACTTGAACAAAGTGATGAAAAGAGGTAATAAATTACAACTTGCATCCACCAAGGAGACTGAGTTAATCCACCAAGTATCGAGCTGATTTATAGATTTACAGATACAATGCAAGTAAGACTTTCACTCCCAGACCAAAGTGGAAAATTCCAATTAAAAAAATGTACCAGGAATTCCTGTTTAGGTCTCTATAATTCCACTGCCTGGGGCATGGGTTCAATCTCTGGTTGAGGAACTAAGATCCTGCAAGCCATGAGGCCAGAGGAAAAAAAAGTTCTGATGATCAAGTAAAAAAAATTTGGTGATGACTCTCCTGGGCATGCATAATGACCTATTTGGTAAGATCAATTATGAAAACTTTTTTTTAAGGTCGGGGAAAGGACAAATAAACCTTTTAAAATTTGTGTGTAGTTTGTGACTACCAGATTTTGTGGAATGGAAGCAATGACTCAGGGCTAGAGCTAAGTGACAGGAATAAATAAAGACTAGTGATTACCTCTATCCCATTAATATGCACATCTGCTACTACTATTTTATCTATTATTATAATTAGGAATTCCAAATTGGAGGAAAGTGCACTGGAACTGTGTGGGAAAAGTCTATTCTTGCATAGAAATTGAAATGTTTTCCCGTCTTTACATTTGCTGACACTCATTAACGCTCAAGACTTCTCTTGGAAAATGGCTTTCTCCAATATTTTACAACTATTTCTTTATGGTAACCAAGTCACAGTTGTTTTTGAGAATATCTGGCAGTGTTCCACAGCTGGGCAGAAGCTAAACACACTAGCTTTAACTTTAAATACTGCAAAAACAATAATAATAGATAGACAGATGTCACTGACTCAACTAAGCACTATAAAACTAAACAATGGCAAACAATTTAGAATACGGGCATCTTCTGTATAAAAACAAAAAATGAGGAGACAATGACTATATATGCACACAAATATGTGCATTTAAATACACTTACATATGCACTGAATATTCGTGGAAGGATACTTAATAAACTGGAAACTAGTCTCAAGAGAAGGATTCTGAAGGTATGAAGTGAAATGAAGATGTACTTTCATTACATATAACCTTGCACTGTTTAACAATTTTGTGATAAAGTATGTTCATATTTCTTTTAAGAACTTAGTTCAAATAGTAAAATCCAGAAACTCACATAGTAAAATAAATTTTTTTAAGAACAGGGCTCCTGTATTTATTTTTCAAATATGTGTTACTCTGCAGTGTAGACAGTACCTAGGTAGCATTTTCAACTTTGAAAAGAAAAAAAAGGCAGGGTGCAGTCAAGGTTATCGTCCATTCTTTTGACTCTTATTGCTTTCCTGACTTAAAAACAAAGTGAAGTAAGGACATTCCTGGTGCTCCAATGGTTAAGACTCCATGCTCCCAATGCAAGGGGCCTGAGTTCGATCCCTGGTTAGGCAACTAGCTCCCACATGATGAACTAAAGATCCAACATGTAGCAAAGAGGATCCTGCATGCTGCAACTAAAACCCAACACAGCACCAACCCCACCCCACCCCCGCCAAAAAAAACCCACAAAGCCAAGTAACTGGTCTTAAGCAAGAACACAAATTTTCTTTCTCTGAAAGTACTCCTTCATCAATATATTGACAAGTTCACTTTCAGTTCCCTAGAAGGTTCAGTACTACAAGGATACAAATTCCAATTCCTGCTCTGTAGGAGAAATCAGTGAGTATCACAGGCAACATTAGAACATTAATGACCTCCCAACTAATTACACCTTGCAGTATTCACTACCTGGTGCAGCCCACTTCCATACTGAGTCAGAACTTGGACATATGACTTGCTTTGGCCAATGGGACAACAGCAAATGTCAATACAAAGCAGATGCTTGATAAGAAGCACTTGGACTGAGACATGCCCTTTGTATTACAGCCATCACCATGTAAAGAAACTCAAGTCTGCCCTCTTTAAGGATCAGTTCAGTTCGTTCAGTTCAGTCTCTCAGTCGTGTCCGACTCTTTGTGACCCTATGAATCGCAGCACGCCAGGCCTCCCTGTCCATCGCCAACTCCCGGAGTTCACTCAGACTCACGACCATTGAGTTGGTGATGCCATTCAGCCATCTCATCCTCTGTCGTTCCCTTTTCCTCCTGTCCCCAGTCCCTCCCAGCATCGGAGTCTTTTCCAATGAGTCAACTCTTCGCATGAGGTGGCCAAAGTACTGGAGTTTCAGCTTTAGCATCATTCCTTCCAAAGAAATCCCAGAGCTGATCTCCTTCAGAATGGATTGGTTGGATCTCCTTGCCGTCCAAGGGACTCTCAAGAGTCTTCTCCAACACCACAGTTCAAAAGCATCAATTCTTCAGCGCTCAGCCTTCTTCACAGTCCAACTGTTACATCCATACATGACCACTGGAAAAACCATAGCCTTGACTAGATGGACCTTAGTCGGCAAAGTAATGTCTCTGCTTTTGAATACCTAGGTTGGTTACAACTTTCCTTCCAAGGAGTAAGCGTCTTTTAATTTCATGGCTGCAGTCACCATCTGCAGTGATTTTGGAGCCCCAAAGAATAAAGTCTGACACTGTTTCCACTGTTTCCCCATCCATGAAGTGATGGGACTGGATGCCATGATCTTCGTTTTCTGAATGTTGAGCTTTAAGCCAACTTTTTCACTCTCAAAAAAAAAAAGGGGAGCAAGAGAGATGCCCAGCATTATCATCTGAGTCCAGTTCCCAGATGACAAGGCAGCTGAATGCAGTCTTAAGAATGAGCCTAGGCAAGATCAGCAGAAAAACCAATCGACAGAATTATAAGAAATAATATATCATTGTTATTTTTAAGCCATACAACTATAGGTAACTGATACAGAGGATCTTATAAATTCTATATTCTCTTCTCATTGAGCACTTTCCTCTGGAGTTATTACCAGAATGCTTGGAAATTGTATAGGGTATAACAGGAAATTTTAGTTTTAGGATGAAGGACTCTCCTTAGGTCTAAAGACGAAAAAATGAGTCATAAAGATAATTAACTAATTTTTAATATCAGAAATCTAGATAAAGTTTTACAATCTTACCTCAAAAATTTACTGTTCCCTTCTCCATCATCATCAAAATCCAATCTGAGGAAAGTCAACAAAAAATATTATAAGCCTACTGATAATGCAGAATATTAAAAAAAAATTAAAATTCTAAACCCACATCTATCTGAACACCCACTTAAAAAGAAGAAGGAAAAGAGGAAGTGGACATAAGCAAAGATATACTTACTACCTCTTCCTTGTTGAACCAAACTGGGCAAAGAAATTGATCAAAAATGAGTACCAGACTTCCCCAGTGGTCCAGTGGTTAAGAATCTGCCTGCCAATGCAGGGGACACAGGTTCGATCCTTGATCTGGGAAAATCCCACACACCGCAGGGCAGCTAAGCTCAGGTGCCACAACTACTGAGTCTGCACACATAAAGCCCGAGCTCCACAACAAGAGAAGCCTCCACAATGAGAAGCCCAGAAATCGCAGCTAGAGAGTAGCCTCTGCTCTCCACAGCTAGAGAAAGCCCATATTCAGCACCAAAAGCCCAGCACAGCCAGAAATAAATGATAAGTAAATAAGCAGACATGGGTTCCGTCCTTGGGTTGGGAAGATCCCCCGGAGGGCATGGCAACCTGCTTCAAAACTCTTGCCTAGAGAATCCCATGGACAGAGGTACCTGGTCGGGTATCATTCATGGGGTTGCAAAGAGTCAGACATGACTGAAGCAACTTAGCAAGTAAATAAATAATTTTTTTCTTTAAAAAGAGTGCCTACTGCTACCTTTATTTTCCTAGGGTAGCAATCCACCTTTGTCAAAGTTTTACATCAGAGTACAACCTCACAAAAGGAGCAGGAATCTACTCAAAAAGGACAAGGAAAACATTACTGTAAGTAATTCAGGTCTTTATTTTTCATTTCTATAGTCTATTCTAGGCTATGTTACCAGCTCTCTGAAAATCTCTCAAAACAGGGAAGTGATTTAAGACCTTGGAAGGTTGGGTTTTTGTTTGGCCATACTGCGTAGCTTGTGGAATCTTAGTTCCCAGGTAGAACCAAATATGAGCCTTCAGCTGTGAAACAGAGAAGGCAATGGCACCCCACTCCAGTACTCTTGCCTGGAAAATCCCGTGGATGGAGGAGCCTGGTGGGCTGCAGTCCATGGGGTCACTAAGAGTTGGACATGACTGAGCAACTTCACTTTCACTTTCCACTTTCATGCACTGGAGAAGGAAGTGGCAACCCACTCCAGTGTTCTTGCCTGGAGAATCCCAGGGACGGGGGAGTCTGGTGGGCTGCTGTCTATGGGGTCGCACAGAGTCGGACACAACTGAAGCGACTTAGCAGCAGCAGCAGCAGCCGTGAAAGCACAGTTTTAACCAATGCACCACCAGAGAATTCCCCGAAGGCTGTTAAATAATGTTTCTTTCCTTCATTCATCCAATGAACATGTAATACATGCTACATTCCAGATACTGTACTAGATGAATTGAAAACAAAAGATTTGCCCTCAAAGGCTTCTTCTCCTAGACAAATATAAATATACAAGTGAAAATGAGAAAGCATCATATGAGGAGCACAATCAATCAGCTTAGTGAAAAAAAGAGGTGACTTTCATTTCAAGGGATTAGGCAAGATTATAGGTAATGAGATAGGCAATCTCCTATTAATCTCTATACTAAACTAAAATGTAACTCATGTTACCACCTTAACCCCGTGATCTTAGCATCTCCATTGGAGTGATAACCTGATATTATAGGCCTCTAAATGGATTATATATGAAGTACATAGCATCAATCCTTAAAGTGTCCATTTTTCTTCCTCCCTGTAGCCCCAGATCACATGTCAGAACTTCATGTGACCCAGTAACTTCATTTCTAAGACTCTATCCTAAAGAAAAACTCAGAAAAAATTTATGTACAAAGATACTCATTAAGCATTACAATATAATAGCATATCTTCAAAATTGTTTAAATGTCCCAAAATAGAAATTAAGTACATCCTTCTATGTAACTATTTTAAATTATGTTTCTATATAATATGTAACAGTATGGGGAAAAGAGTTATTTTATACAATTAGATCAAAAGACTAGGCTATATAAACCAATATAATTATGATTTTAACTACACATAAAGAATTAAGTAATTATGCAAAAAAACTAATGAGAGATGAATTTGGGTGCTAAGATGATTGCTTTACTAGTCTTCTAACTTTCTACATTTTCCGATATTTCTTTTAAAAAATGTATTATTTCTTTTAATATATTTTCCTCATTACCAATATTACAAACACTTCAGAAAATATAGAAATAATTAAAAACAAAAGAAAAAATAAATCATCCATAATCCCATCTTCCAGACTAACTGATAAGTATCCTTTCAGTTTTTTGGCTATGCATATGTGTTATATACATATTTTTTTCTGATAGGAGTTGATATATTACATAAACTGTAACCTCTTTTCTAAATATATTATGAACATTTTTCTGTACTAATACATATTTGCCACTTCTAATAGCTGTACACTTTCAATATAACTTTCTCAGCCAATCTCTTAATTTTGATATTAATACTGATTCTGATTCTAATTGTTAAGATTATATATAATCTTAACACTGTGTTTAAGAGAGCAGACTCTAAAGCTAATCTCTTAAGGTTTACATTACAGATCCTCTACTTACTAGCTTTAAAACCTTGGGTAAATTACTTATTCACCCTATGCCTCAGTAAACTAATTGCTTCTTGGAGACACAGCAAGCCTTCATGTTATTCTGTTACCATCTTAAGGGAGAGAACACTCTTGCATTACTACAGGTAGGAGGAAACTTAAAGACTAAGTGTAACATTAGCTACAGAATTTTTTAAAACAAAAGAAAGGAAAAAACAGAAAATATAAAGTAGGTAAAATACTACCCCTTCTCCCAGGCCTTTCTAAAACAATCTCTTTTCTGAAGCCTTTCCCAACCTCTACCAACCAATGGTGATTTTCCATACAGTGAAATACACAGCACTGTATTTGTTCCTTTCTTAGCAAACCTGGAGTATTCTATCTTGAATTACATTTATGTGTGTGACGATTATCCCTTTAAGAACATAAGTAATTTAGAGACAAAAACTGTGCCTTATTTACCTTTGTATTCTAGGAGCAATCACACAATGCCTTACACTAATTAGGCATTTCATAAATAATTTTGGAACCAAATGGACTCTGGATTCCCAACAGGGCAATGTATCAATAACTTAAAGGAAAAATATTCTAGATTTCAGCGTTCTCTAAATTCAGGAAAGTAAAAAGCCTACCAAAAAGATTCTGAGAATGGAGATACAAAGCTTAATGAAAGCAACGATATTTTCTCAGCAACAGTGAAATCTTTGGGCTTAGCTATAGTCCTTTACCTTGCAGAGATTTTTGGTTTAAAAAAAAAACAAAACTGCCTCTAAGCAACTTAGGTAAAAACATCAATTCCACACAAAGAAAAATCCAGGGACTAAAGAAAGTTATCTGAAAGGAGTGTAATAAGCAGTTAAAAGAAGCAAGAGGGTTAGGAAAAGGGGTTTAGTACCTAACAAAATTAGGCGGTTTAAAGGAGAAGCGTTCATGACACACTACACTCAAGCTTACCCTGGTCGCCGCTTAATAGCCCTCTGGACGATGGCTCCTCCACCTTGAATCCCAGGCCCAGGGTTTCCAGAGGCAATGGCTGGACCCAGAGGTGGTACATCTGATGTCATTTCTGTCAGAGAAAAACAGAAAACACAGATTTTAGAAAGATTGTCCTTGTTTATCATCATCATCACTATCAAACTAGCTAGAAGAAAGGTTGAAGCTATGGATGATATCTCAATAGTTTGCCAAAAAACTCAAATGCACATTTTAGATTGCTTTTCTTGAATTCTTACTCTAGAAAAAGATTTCCCTACTTCAGTTGCCCCAACTTCATACAGTTTGGAAGAGGTGGCACTATATTCTGCAGCCTCCACTTCTAAAAGCCTGTAATAGTGACATTAATCTGCTGCTAAGTCGCTTCAGTCGTGTCCGACTCTGTGCGACCCCACAGACGGCAGCCCACCAGGCTCCCACGTCCGTGGGATTCTCCACTCAAGAACACTGGAGTGGGTTGCCATTTCCTTCTACAATGCATGAAAGTGAAAAGTGAAAGTAAAGTTGCTCAGTCGTGTCCAACTCTTAGCGACCCCATGGACCGCAGCCCACCAGGCTCCTCCGTCCATGGGATTTTCCAGGCAAGAGTGCTGAGTGGGGTGTCATTGCCTTCCCCAACATTAATCTAAAAGACACAAATTGGTTTACATATTTCATTCATGCAACAAATATATATAACTTAGCTCCTCTGATTTATTTTATTTAGAAAATGCAGAACAACCTGAAAATTAAAAAAATCACCTAAAGTCCAATACTCAAAATACTTACATAGAGTAAAACTCTTAAGTCCTTTGTTATGACGCCTCTTTTTAATCCTTCCTCTCTCCTATCAATTCAATCTCATACCCCAGAAGCAACCATTTTTAACAGCTGAGTTCAGTTTATCTCTTATTTTCCCCCTCAGATTATACACATCTATCTCTCTGATCAAAAATGGGCACATTTGATTACAGTGGGTTTGTTGAAGATGACCAATGGCCTTTTGGGACTAACCTTATGTGAGAGTCCATAAGACAGGCCAAAAATATTGTATACAATGATTCTTGATGTTTTTGTACAAATCCCTGAAAATGTAGCATACAGAAAGTATACAAAACAGATTACAAATGAGAAGCTGGGTATGGGTAAAGTGAAACCAGATATTAAAAGAAAAAAATTAAGAGCAACTTCAGGGTGGCCAAGCAGAAGAGGTATTTCTCCAGGCTGAAAATGAGCTAATCTGGAGAGAAAAATGATGCAATGAAAGGAAACATGTTTAGTGCAAGTCTCCTGCCAACCAACAGATATGGCCATCATTACATGACGTGTGTTGATAGGGGAGGAGGCATTTTTCCTAATAAAAATAAGAATCCTGATCTGAAAGTTGCTTTTAGCATTTAAATACATATCAAAGATATCCACACACACACACACACTCTCAAGACTGATGCCTCATCCCTTTTCATAACCTCACAGTGTATGAATATATCATATCTTATTCAACAATTCCCCAAGTTGACAGACATTTATATTGTTTCTATTTACTATTACTAATTATCTATTACAAATAGGCAAATGTATTTATACTTACTAATATAAGTATATAAAACATTTACACATAAAACTTTAAATTCTCTTCTGCTTTTTAGAACAGATTCCTAGAGATGAAATTCACTGTATCCAGGTATATAATAAGCACTTAAAATTATGATGGGTACTGTCAAATTACATTCCAAAAAGGTTGCTATAATTTCTGCTCCCACTAACAGGATATGAGAGTACCTATCTCCCTCACCAGGACTTGATATTATACTTTGTAATTTCACCAAAACTGACAGGCAAAAATGGTACAGTATTTCATTCTTATTATGTGTTTTTACATTAGTCCTCTGAAATCAATGAGTTGATGTATCTTTGATATTTTTATACTTAATAATATATCTTTTTCTAAAGCAGCCATGAAATTAAAAGAGGCTTACTCCTTGGAAGGAAAGTTATAACCAACCTAGATAGCATATTCAAAAGCAGAAACATTACTTTGTCAACAAAGGTCCATCTAGTCAAGGCTATGGTTTTTCCAGTGGTCATGTATGGATGTGAAAGTTGGACTGTGAAGAAAGCTGAGCGCCGAAGAATTGATGTTTTTGAACTGTGGTGTTGGAAAAGACTCTTGAGAGTCCCTTGGACGGCAAGGAGATCCAACCAGTCCATTCTGAAGGAGATCAGCCCTGGGATTTCTTTGGAAGGAATGATGCTAAAGTTGAAACTCCAGTACTTTGGCCACCTCATGCGAAGAGTTGACTTATTGGAAAAGACTCTGATGCTGGGAGGGATTGGGGACAGGAGGAGAAGGGGACAACAGAGGATGAGATGGCTGGATGACATCACTGACTCAATGGACAAGAGTTTGGGTGACTCCAGGAGTTGGTGATGGACAGGGAAGCCTGGCGTGCTGCGATGCACAGGGTCGCAAAGAGTCGGACACGACTGAGAGACTGAACTGAACTGAAAGAATTTACAGGATCTATCAGTATATAAAAGATATTAAAGGATATCAATTTATAATAATGCATGCCTATTATGTATTACAAATATTTTCCATCACCTACCTCACCCTTTAAACATATAACGTTTTACAATTTTATGTTGTTAAACTTATCAATGTTTTCCTAAATAATTCCTGGATTTCTGTTTTGCTTAGAAAAGCTCCCCATCTTTGAATTTACATCCTTATAAAACTTTTGTGTTTCTCATTTAGATTTGTAATCCATCTGAAATTTATTACTTTTGCCTACCTGGCATAAGGCAGAACACTGAGTATCTTCTTGTAAATGGTTAGCTAATTATTCTAACATCATTTGCTGGTTAATCCATCCTTTCCTCACTTATCTGAAATGACTCTCTTTACTATATTTTTGGGTGTCTACAAGCAACTGATCTCTTTCTATACTTTTATTGTATATTAATATATTTTTCAGCTCCTGTGTCAATACTGAACACTTTTGATAAAAAGTGTTTTTTATAGCACATTTTAGTTATCAAATAGGAAAGTCCTCCATTCTCCATTAATTTATTTTACAAAATGTGCTTATTAAATGGCATGCACTACTTCTGCTTCCAGGACAATGGAATAGATGTACTTTTCCCTATTCCTCCTGCTAAGCACAACTAAAAGTTCTAGACATCATACATAAAACAAACTTAAGAACATTCTGAAAGGTAGACAGAAGAAAGCAGACCAGCTAAAGACTTCAGGATGTGAAGAATGTATGGGGATGAGTTCTCCTGGGTTTCCTTTTCTTAAAGGCTTTAGTCTCTCTAGACAAAGGACCAGCAAAGCGAAAAGGTTACCAGGACAGAGAATTCTTAAACAACTACTACTATACCTCAGCCAAACACCAGAGGAAAACTGTGATCCAGCTTTTAATCTGTCAGCAAAGGCTGAGTGGGGAACCTAAGTATCTGTCTTTGCAAGGCTGTAACAAAGTACCTCAAAACCCCTCCTGGGATTGTGTCAGAGAAGGTCAAGTAGGGTCTTGGAATTTTCATTTCCAGCTGTCAGAAATGAGCACCTGTCCCTCCCAAGTGTCAGTGGAGACCATGTAGGGAAATGTAACTCCCATCCATATTCAGCAGTAAGAAGTCCTACCTCAAGTGTCAAAATAGTCTTAGTGGGGAACCTGGAATTCTATCTCTATTGAATAATAACAAGGTAGCGCCATTATTGATACCACTCTTCTAAAGTGGTATCATGAAAGCTAGATAAAACAGTTTTGAATAAAGGCCAATATCACAGAATACAAAAATGTCCAGGCTTCAAAACTTTTTTTAAAATCACTCATCATTCTAAGAATCAGGAAGATTTTAAATTCAAGAAAAGTAATCAATAGATGCTAACAGTGAAATGACACAGATGTTAGAATTATCTGATAAAGATTTTAAGTGAGTATGGCAAAAATAATAATAGACACTCAGTAATGTCTGAGACTTTGTGACCCCATGGACTATAGCCTGCCAGGTTCCTCTGTCCATGGGATTCTCCAGGCAAGGATACTGGAGTGGATTGCCATTCCCTTCTCCAGAGGATCTTCCTGACCCAGGGACGGTAAAAATGCTTCAACAAGCAATTACTATCACAGTTGAAACAAATGAAAAAATAGCCTCAGCAAAAATAGTCCCAGCAAATATGTAGGAAATATAAAGAAGAACTGAATAGAAATCTCAGAACTGAAAATATGAATTGAAGTTAAAAGTTAAGTGGATAAGCTCAACAGCAGAAAGGAGGGAACAAAGGAAAGAATCCATGAAATGAAAGAACACTACACAAATCACCTAATCTAATCCTAAGAGAAAACATCTGTGATCCAGTCCCATCACCTCATGGCAAATAGATGGGAAACAATGGAAACAGTGACAGGTTTTATTTTCGTGGGCTCCAAAATCACAAGAAAAGCTATGACAAACCTAGACAGCATATTGAAAGGTAGAGAGACATTACTTTGCTGACTAAGGTTCCTCTAGTCAAAGTTATGGTTTTAACTGTAGTCATGTACGGATGTAAGAGCTGGGCCATAAAGAAAGCTGAGTGCCAAAGAATTGATGTTTTTGAACTGTGGTGTTGGAGAAGACTCTTGAGAGTCCCTTGGACTGCAAGGAGATCAAACCAGTCAAACCTAAAGGAAATCAGTCGTGAATATTCATTGGAAGGACTGATGCTGAAGCTCCAATATTTTGGCCACCTGATGCGAAGAACGGACTCACTGGAAAAGACCCTGATGCTGGGAAAGACTGAAGGCAGGAGGAGAAGGGGACAACAGAGGATAAGATGGCTGGACGACATTACCAGCTCGATGGACATGAGTTTGAGCAAGCTCCGGGAGTTGGTGATGGACAGGGAAGCCTGGAGTGCTGCAGTCCATGGGGGTCGCAAAGAGTCAGACACGACTGAGCAACTGAACTGACTGACTGAAGAGAAAACAGACAGGGAAAGAAAATGAATAGGAAAAAAAAAAATCAAGAGATGCTCAGGGACTTGTGTAACTAACAAAAGAGCTAGTATTTGTGTCATTTGAGTCCTGGTGGGGAGAAAGAAGGCAAAGCTGAAAAATAACATCTAACTTCCCAAATTTGGTGACAGATGTAACTTATGGATTCAAGAAGTTGAGCAACCCTTAAAGGATAAACCTAAAGAAACTCATTTCAACACAGATCACAATTAAACATAAAAAAATTAAAGACAAAGTTTTGAAAGAAGCTAGAGAAAAATGACACTTAAGAGAGGAAAAATAATTCAGATATCAGATTTTTCATCAGAAACCATGGAGGCCAAAAGAAAGTGGCATAATATTTTTTAAGTTCTGAAGGAAAGAAACTACCAATCCAGAATCCTTTACCCAGTGAAAACATCATTCAAACATGAGCAGAAAATAAACATATTCTCTGCTGATGGAGAACTAAGGAGGATGTGTCATCAGCAACCCTATGCTAAAGAATAGCTAAACAAAGTTCTCCAAAAAGAAAGGATGTTAAACAGAAGAAATTTTAGAACACCAAGAAAGAAGGAAAAAAACATTGTATTAATAAAAGTCAATAGGCTGTGCTTGTCCTTTTGAAGTTCCTAAATTATATATAATGGTTGAAGCAAAAATGACAACACTGATGCTTCTAAATGTAAATACAGAAATTTAAGGCAAATTATAAATGGGGAGGATAAAAGAATGTAAAGGGAGGTAAGATTTCAACACTTTACGCAAACTGGTAAAATGACATCAACAGACTGTGCTGAATTATGTATATGTATATATAACATAAGGCCCACTATAGCAATTAGTGGAAAAGCTATTCAAGAAGATACACTAATAAACATTATTTGTTGTTATTGTTCAGTTGCTCAGTCATGTCCAACTCTTTAGAAGTTTTAAAAATGTTCAAATAACCTATAGGAAGACAGGAAAAAGAAAACAGAGAAACAAAAATCAAAACGAACAGAAAACAAAAAATAAAATGGCAGACTTAAGCACGAACACATCAATAATTTTATTAAATGCAAATGGTCTAAATGCACCAATTAACAGAGATTGGCAGAGCAACTTAAAAAACACGGCAACTATATGCTGTCTACAAGAAACTCACTTAAAATAGAACAGTGTAGGTGGGGCGAAAGTAAAATAATGGAAAAGAAACATCTTGTAAAATATTAATCAAAGAAAAGCAGAAGTGTCTATATTAATAATAACAGATAAGGTAAACTCTGGAAGACGGTGAGGGACAGAGAGGCCTGGCATGCTGCAGTCCATGGGTTCGCAAAGAGTCAGACACAATTTGGTGACTGAACAACACAGAAAGGTAAACTCCAAAGCAAATAAAATTACCAGGGACAAAGCAGAACATTATATAATAAAGATTCAATCCAGCAAGGAAACATGTGGTGTACATGCACGACAAAGCTGCAAAATATGTTAAACAAAAACAGACAGAACAGAAAGGAGAAAAGTTATAGCTGAGAGACTTCAACATCCCTCTCTCAACAACACACAGAACAATTAGAAAATCAGCAAAGGTACAGAAAACCTCAGTGACACCTCAATTACCAGGGTCTAATTAACATTTCTGCTTCATGGGTCACAGCTTGTCATGATGAAGGGGTTTGTGTATGAAGCTGCATAAGCTTCAACAAAGCTATACAGGCCATGCCATCAGGGCCACCCAAGATGAATGGGTCACAATGGAGAGTTCTGACAAAATGTGGTCCACAGGAGGAGGGAATGGCAAACCACTCCAGTATTATTGCCTTGAGAACCCCAAGAACAGCATGAAAAGGCAAAAAGATATGACATCGGAAGATGAAGCCTTGAAATCCTTCAAGCTAGGCTTCAGCAGTACAAAAACCAAGAACTTCCAGATGTACAAGCTAGGTTCAGAAAAGCCAGAGGAACCAGAGATCAAATTGCAAACATCTGCTAGATCTTAGAGAAAGAAAGGGAATTACAGAGAAACATCTACTTCTGCTTCATTGACCATGTTAAAGCCTTTGACTGTGTGGACCACAACAATCTGTGGAAAATTCTTCAAGAGATGGGAATATCAGACCACCTTACCTGTCTCTTGAGAGACCCGTATGTTTGGGACCAGCACTGATCACACAGCCAGATTTGCACTCGTCTCCCCTCTCCTGTATCACACCTGGAATGGGATCCAACACTTGATGTGGGACCTAGGAAAAGGTTTGTGCTTGCAGATCTTCTTGGAGCTTAGCAGTAGAGTACCTTAGAGAACCACAATAATGGAAAGGGTCCAGTTTCCCCCTTATTTCTAAAGAAGAATGACTGCAAACGTTCCCTTTTCTTGCCCCCAGGTTGCAGCCTACTCTGGACCTGGGAGCCTTCATTCTCTCTTCATGTTAGGTCTTGATTTATGATGAGGGTCAGCTTTTGGCTTCTTCCTGAGACAGTGGAGGGCTTCCCTTGTGACTCAGCTGGTAAAGAATCCACCTGCAACACGGGAGACCTGGGTTTGATCCTTGGGTTGGAATGATCCCCTGAAGAAGGGAAAGGCTACCCACTCCAGTATTCTGGCTTGGAGAAGTCCATGGACTGTATAGTCCGTGGGGTGGCAAAGAGTTGGACACAACTGAGCGACTTTCACTGAGACAGTAGAAACAATGTCAGCTTTGTGGCCTCTGCTGTAGGGACTGGGAGTGGGGCTTTGGCCTGTGGGTTGCTGGCTTAAAGGACGGTTCTTTCACTGGTCAGAGCTCAAGGTCTTTAGCATTCACACATTCTGACTGAAAGAGGGGTTGAAGCAGAAGAGAAGTAGCCTGTCCCAGGTATACAGAGATAAAAAGAGTAAACTAACTCTTGGAGCAGGTGCTTTGGGGAGATGTATAGCTTTGATGCAAGAGGAAGATTCAGAAAATTGTCACTGAACCTGCTAAGGGTTATTTCTATTCCTTGTGTTTCCAGAAAAACCAAACCTCTTATTATCATGTTTTCTAATCCAAATTCATATGACAGCTTTTTTCTGAAACTGAATTAAAATTACTTTGGGGAAAAAGAACAAAATAAACCCAAAACAAGCAAAAAGAAAGCAATAATGAAAGACACAATATAATAAACTGTAAAACAGAAGAACAATTTAAAAATAAAACAAAGAGTTCTTTAAATTGATCAATAACATTGACAAACCAGGCCAAAAACACACAAACTACCAAAATCAGGGGGGGAAACAGGAATTATCAAGACAGACCCCGAAGAAATCGAAGAGATAACCGAGAATACTAACTTAAATAAATCTGGCAACTTAGATCAAAAGGATCAATTCCTTAAAAAACTCAAACTGAACTTTCCTGGTGGTCCGGCGGTAAAGAATCCACCTGCTAAAGCAGGGGATGTGCGTTCGATTGGGAAGACTCCACATCATGGGCAACTAAGCCCATGTGCCACAACTACTGAGGCTGTGCTCTGGAGCCCCTGTGTCTTAGAGGAACTAGAGAAAGCCCACATGCAGCAACAAAGGATCACAAAGCCACACAAATAAAAAAATTAAATTTTAAAAGAAACAAAAACACAAACCAAAACAACTAACCAAACACAAAACAGGTGACATGAATGGTCCCATAATTACTAGGAAACTGAATTCCATATTTCAAGAACTCTTAAAAAAAAAATTCTAGGTCTAGATGATTTCACTGGAGAATTTTACTGAACATTTAAAGAATGAACAGCAATGTTACATAATCTCCTCCAGAAACTAGTTGAGGAAGGGAACACTTACCAGTTGATCTTATGAAGCTAGTATAAATCTGATACAAAAACCAAACAAAGACAGTAAAAAAAACAAAAAACAAACCCAAGATTAATATCCCTTAGGAAAACAGATGCAAAAATTCTGAACAAAATATTAGCAAATAGAATTTAGCAAACAGAATTTGGCAATATGCAAAAGAATTTTACAGTGTAGCCGTATGTGATTTACTCAAGAAAAGCAAACTGGTTAAACACTTAAAATCAATCAACACATTACTAGGCTAAGAAGAAAAATAATGATCATATCAGCCTATGTATAAAAAGTATTTGCTGCAGAGTGAGAGGGAAGTGCAACAGGGAGGGGTAAAAAAAGAATTTAAAAAGTGAAGGAAAAAAAACCCCATGGGTTATTAAAAAAAAAGTATTTCCTAAAATTCAACACCCATTCTGACAAAAACAGAAAAATTAAAGTGAAATGTCTTCACCTTGACAAAAGTATCTACAAAAAACGGAAAAAAGAAAAACTACCACTGTGTATGTGTGTGGGTGTGTGAATGCGCTCATTTGCTCAGTCATGTCCAACTCTTTAAAACCCCATGGACTGTAGCCTGCCAGGCTCCTCTGTCCATGGAATTTTCCAGGTAAGAATATTGGAGCAGGTTGCCATATACTTAACAGTGAAAGACGATGCTTTCTCCCTAAGATCTGGGAACAAGGAAAAAAAATGTTCACTCTCATCACTTATTTAAACACAGTATGGGAAGTTCTAGCCAGTGCAAAAAATGCAAGAATAGGAAATAAAAGCCATACAGATGAAAAAGGAAAAAAAAAAAACAAACTACCCCCATTTGCAGATTACATGATTGTCTTTGTAGAAAATTCTAAGGAACCTACCAAAACAAAAAAAACCTCTTAGAACAAACGAGTAAATTCAGCAAAACTGCAGTATACAAGATAAGCACACAAAACTCAACTGTGGTTCTATATACCAGCAGTTAATACATGGACATAAAAATTTTAAACCATTCATAACCCTTTCAAAAAATAATTAAATGTGAATTTAACAAATACACAGGATTTGTATACTGATGCTGATGAAAGAAATGAAAGATCTAAACAAATGGAGAGACTTATCACATTCATGGAATGGAAGACTCAACAAAAGATGTAAATTCTCTTAAAACTGATACACAAGTTTAATGCAATTCCTTTCAAAATACTACCAAGATATTTTTGAAGACATAAACATGACCATTCTAAAATGTATATGGGAAGGTTAAAAAACTATAACAGCTAAAACAAAGTGGGAGAAAAGAGTCTACTTGAGTTTAAGACCTCTAATATAACTATAATAATTAAGACTGTGCAACCCTAGCAGAGTCACAGACACTTACATCAATGGAACCCAGAAACACTCACACAAATACACCCAAATGATTCTGACAAAAGTGCAAAAGCAATTCAAAGGAGGAAAGATAGTCTCTTCAACAAATAGTGCTAGACCAACTAGACATCCTTAGGGAAAAAAAAAAACAAACCTTGACCCCTTATTACTTTATTAAAGTACCCCAAATTTAATTACCCCTTATTAAATTACCCCAAATTTAATCAAAATGAATCATGGACTTACATGTATAATGTAAAACTATGTAACTTTCAGAGAAAATCTTCAGGATCTAGGGACTAGGCAAAGAGTTCTTAGACTTGGTACCAAAAACATGATACAGGAAATGAAAAACTGATTAACTGGACATCATTGAAATTAAGAACTTTTGCTCTGGGGAAGACTGTCAGAGGATCAAAAGACAAGTTACACAGTGGGAGAAAACACTGCAACAAAGGACTTGGAACTAGAATATAAAAAGAACTCTCAAAACTCAACAGTAATAAAGCAACAGTCTTAAACACACATTTTACCAAAGATTGTTGTTCAGTCGCCCAGTCATGTCCAAATTTGCAACCCCATGGACTGTAGCACACCAGGCCTCCCTGTCCCTCACCATCTCCCAAAGTTTGCCCAAGTTCATGTCCATTGCATCAGTGATGCACAAATGGTAAATAAGTGTATGGAATGTCATTAGAAATGAGAGAAATGCAAACTAAAGCCACAATGAGATGTACAACATACCTATTAAAATGGCTACAAATAATACTAATAAAAAATAGGAAAGATACAAAAAAGATCACTATATACTGCTGGTAAGAATATAATATAGTACAGCCACTCTGGGAAATAGTTTAGTGGTTTCTTTAAAAACTACCATGATTACCAAACATGCAATCAACATAAATTCCAGCACTGCACTTGCAGGTATTTATCCCAGAAAAGTGAAGACTTATATTTATAGAAAAACCTGTATCCAAATGTTTATACACTTTTATTTGTAATACTCAAAAGACTGGAGAAATTGTACATACTGTACAATTCCATTTATAGAACATTCTTGAAACAGCAAAATTACAGAAATAGAAAACAGGTTAGTAGGTGCTGGGGATTAAGGAGAGGGTAGAAGTACGAGGAAAGCGGATGTTGCTTTAAAAGGGTACCACAAGGGACCCTTATGATGACAGAAATATTCTGTATCTTGACTGTGCTGCTGCTGCTGCTGCTGCTAAGTTGCTTCAGTCGTGTCCGACTCTGTGAGACCCCACAGACGGCAGCCTACCAGGCTCCCCCATCCCTGGGATTCTCTAGGCAAGAATACTGGAGTGGGTTGCCATTTCCTTCTCCAATGCATGAGTGAAAGTGAAGTCGTGTCCGATTCTTCGCGACCCCATGGACTGCAGCCCACCAGGCTCCTCCGTCCATGGGATTTTCCAGGCAAGAGTACTGGAGTGGGGTGCCATTGCCTTCTCCACTCTTGACTGTACCAATATAAATATCCTGTTCATGATATTATACTATAGTTTTGCAGGATACAACCACTGGGGGAAACTGGGTTAAGGGTAGAGAATCTCTGTATTATTTCTCATAACTGAATATGAATCTAAAATCATCTCAAAAAAAGTTTAAAAGTTTTAAAAAGATTTTAATGCCATATACTTCATCTTCCTTTTGAAATTTAAAATTTAAGTAGAGTTCTAATAACAAAAAAACTCTTAAGGTTAACTAAATTACATTAAATTTATATAAGAACTTTGAAGGAACAGTAGTATGGTACTGCATTTCATCATCCAGAAATATGGTACATCTTACATTTATTCAGACATTTCCTAATGCCCTTTGACAAAATTTTACAGTCTTCCTCACATAAGTCTTATTTTTAGGTATTTTATAGCTCTTAATACTACTATATCTTGGAATGAAATCTTTTCCATTACAACCTCTAATTGGTTATTGCTAGAATAAAAGAAAGCTACTGACTTCAGTGTGTTTATGTACTCAAATAACTTTACTGAATTCTCTAAAAGCATTTAGTTTACTGGATTTTTTTTTTTTTTGGATTTTCTTAATACATAATTACATCTGTAAGGAATGATTATTTTACCTTGCCTTATTCAATATTTAGTTTTATACACTTATACACTATTTAGTTTTCTTCATTTACTGCATTATTGCAAGCGCTCTTGATCTGTGGGTCAGTGGCTAAAACCTACTCATAAACTTGGGACGAAGAAAAGTTTTATTTTCAATAATCATTAACTGAAATTTAGCATTTCCTTCAATCAGGAAAGTAAGGTAAAACACAGTAGTTTCAGCAGTTATCTGTGACTTTGTCATCAACAGAAATCAGATATTTTCATATCACATGATAGTTAATACAAACATCCAGAATTGTTACATTCAATACAATTTTGAGAGAATATAGTAATTATTAGACTTGTCACTAGGCCTTATTGTGTTAACAAAGAAACATTAATTACTGCATTACAAACTTGTAATTTCTCTTATTTTGTAACTATATTTTTAATAAAATTGATTTTTTCATAATACTATATAGTGTTATTTTATACAGTAACATGCTAAGGGTTCAATAGGGACAGCAAGCCACACTGCAGGGTGAGCCTGGGGCCTAGGGCCCTGCACCACCAGCTCACCAAAGCTTCCTCCCACATGCCTGTGTCTTTCCTCTCCTCACTAAGGGCTCCAACTTGGCCCAGACCAGGGGAGGTTTTTACTAATATTCTGGAGTGGGTGCAACACAAAAGTGTGACAAGAACTTTTGAAGACTCAAAGTAAAAGTATTACTCCTGGTTTTACAGTGAATGCATGGATAATTAGTGATTTTTTTCTAAGCCCTCACTGTGTGTCAGGCACTGTGCTGAGCAACTTGTGTGCCTCTCATTTATTTCCACAGCGATCCAATGAGGTTGAAGGGCTTCAATAGATTTCACCAGTCGTAGAGGTCCATGTTTAAAAAAAAAGTTAAGACTCTTTTTTAAAAAATCATTTTCATTTTTTTTTCAAGTTGGGTTGTTTTATTGGAATTGCACTGACTAAACATTAACTTAGAACTGACATCTTAACATTATAACATTAACATCTTAACATTATTGGAAGCTCCAATAATGGATCTTCTTTTCAAAATACTTGTTTTCTGTCTTCATTTACTTATTTTGGCTGTGCTGGGTCTTTGTTGCTGTGTGGGCTTTCCTCTAGTTGTGGACAGTGGAAGCTATTCTAATTACAGTGCGTGGGCTGCTTATTGCAGTGGAGTGGATTTTTTTTTTTTAAATCAGAAACAAATGTTTTTGTAAAGTATTTATTAATACAATCATTTTTCTTTCCCTTTAGTTTGATAATGACACGGACATACGTTTTCTCAGGTTGACCAATGCTTGAATTCCTGGAATAAATGTTGCTCAATAAATTGTAGTGGGTGGAAGAATGTAAAAAATGCATGTCCACAGAGACTCAGAATGTGATCTTATTTGGAAATAGGGTCTCTGAAGATATAATTAGTGAAAATTGAGGTCATATTGGATTAGGGTGGTTTCTAAATCCAATGAATGCTATCTTTACAAAAGCAAGGAGAGGGACATTTAGATACAGAGACTGGATGATGTGTCTAGAAGCTAGAAAAGAGAAAACCAAATCTACCAATACCTTCATTTCAGGTTTAGAGCCTCCAGAGATGCAAGAGAATAAATTTCTGTTGTTTTAAGCCCTCTAGCTTGTGATAATTCATCACTACAGGCCTGAGGAACTAATACAATAATGATGCATGATTCTTTCAAAATACTCTGGATTTAATTTTCTAAGATTAGCTCCTTTTAAATGGAAGAGGAACTTAGTGTGATGTCAAGTGTAGCATACTTAAGTAGTATTCTTAGTGTACTGAACTCAAGCACCTTCTATTAAAATCACCATCTGACAGAAATTACAAAAAAAAAAACCAAACTAGTAAATATTTAATCAGTCAACACAATCTCACAGATTTATAGAAAAGTCACTTCTTGAATGTGACTTTCTTTCCTGAAATGGAAGAAATAATATAAAACTAAGTCACTGAAAACATGAGTGAGGAAAACAGAAATGATAAAAAATAAAAGCAGCATTATAAGTTGAATAGATGTTGAAATGTTCAAAAAAAAATACTGGTAACAATAATTCACTGTATTCCTACATTGTATAAATATGAACCACTTTGGATACATTTTTTAAAATTTTACTCATTATTCCTAAAATCTACCCCCAAATTGTATTGATAATAAACTGCACCTAAACTCAAAACACAAAACCTCTTTTATGCATGTCTTTTATTACAAGCCCAAGGATTATAACTGCCTTCAATAATGGATAGAGAAATAATGGATACTCACCATTAAAATGATGATACATCACAAAGCTGTCATAATCAAAACAGTGTATCACTGATATAAAACATACAGACCAATGGAATCGAATACAGAGCTCCAAAATAAATCCTCACATCTACGATCAAATGATTTTCAACAAGGGTCCCATGACCATTCAATGGGGAAAGACTATCTTTTCAACAAATGGTTCTTGGAAAACTGGACATTCACATGTTAAAAAGGTGAAGTTAAAAAAAAAAATGAAGTTGTATCCTTCCTTACATTACTCATATACAAAAACTAACTCAAAGTGGATCAAAGATCTAAATGTAAGAGCTAGAACTATGAAATTCATACAAGAAAACATAGGGTAGAGCATCATGACATTGGGTTTGGTAATTTCTTGGATATAGAAAAAGCACAAGCAACAAAAGTAAAAAGTGATAAACTGTACTTCATCAAAATTAGCAACTTCTGTGCATCAAAGAACACGATCAACAAAGTAAAAAGGCAACCCACAGAATGAGAGGAAACATTTGTGAATCATTTATGTGATATGGGATTAATATCCAGAATACATAAAGAACTGCAACTCAACAACAAAAAAGTACAACCTAATTTTAAAATGGACAAACAACGTGAACAGACATTTCTCCAAAGGAAATACACAAATGGCCAATAAGCATATGAAAAGATGCCCAACATCACTAATCATTAGAGAAACACAAATCAAAACTATGAGGTATCACCTCACACTCATTAAAATGGCACCATGAAAAAGAAAAAAATAATAAGTGTTAACAAGGATGTACAGGGTTGAAACTCTCGTACACTGTAGGAATGTAAAACCTGCAACCACTATTGAGAATAGAATAAAGATGCCTCAAAAAATTAAAAATAGAATTACTATATAATCCAGCAATTTCACTCCTGGGTATATACAAAAACGAATTGAAAGCAGGATCTTGAAGAGACACTTGTACAACACCAATGCTCAAAGCAGCATTAGTCACAATAGCCAAAAAGAAGAAGCAACTCAATGTTGATAAAGATGAATGGATTTTTAAAAATACAACATCTATATCCAATGGAATACTATTCAGCCTTTGAAAAGAAGAAAATTCTACAATATGCTACAATATGGTTGAATCTTGAAAATATTATGCTAAGTGAAATAAATCACTCACAAAAAGATAGGCACTACAGGATTCTGCTTTATATAAGGTACCTGTATAGAATAATCAGATTCATAGAGTGTAGAATTGTGGCCTGGACTGGAGAAATTGTGGAACAGGGGATTATTGTTTAATAGCTAGAGTTTTTAATTTTGTAAGATGAAAAAGTTCTTGAGATGGAGAATGATAATGACTACACAACAACATGACTATACTAATACCACTGCACTATACACTGAAAAATAGTTCAAAAGAATATAAAAAAGAGGGACTTCCCTGGTGGTCCAGTGGCTAAGACTCCATGCTCTCAATGCAAGGGGTCAGGGTTTGATCCCTGGCCAGGGAACTAGATCCCACATGCTGCAACTGAGAGTTCACACGCTGCAACTAAAGATCAAAGATCCCACGTTCTGCAACTAAGACCCAGCATGGCCAAAATAAATATATTAAAAAGTTTTAAACAAAGTGTGTGTGCATGTGTGTGTGTGTATATATATATATATGTATGTATAACTGGGTCACTTTGCTGTACAGCAGTAATTAACACAACGTTGTAATTTAACTGTACTTCAACTATATAAATTTTTCAAAAAGTTAAAAAGGCAAATTTTATGTTATATGTACTTTCCCATAATAAAAAAATTTTAATATATAAAAAATGTTTGAGGTGGATCTACATCACTGAAAGGGAAAGCTATTCACCATATATGACTATGGAAAAATGGAAACCTAAGCTACAGAAAATTATATACAATAAGCTTATATGCATAACAAAAGCCTGGAAGAATTCATTTAATATTTATTGCATGCCTACTATATGTCAGGCACTGTTGCAAGCCTTAGAGATAAAACAAAAAGAAGAGACAAAAATCCTAACTCTTATGAATTCTGCATGCTAGTAGAAGAGCAAGATAAATCGAGAAACAAAATATAAACTGGGCTGACATTTTATAGATAAGAAATGGATAAATAGCAATTTCATTTTGTTTGATCTAACAATATGTTATATAGTGATAAATATAGAGAAAAATAAACTAGTGGAGTCAACACAGATGTATATAAAGTTCAAGTAATTTTAGATAGTGAGGGAAGACCTCGCTGAAAAAGCAGCATTTAAGGAAAGGTCAGAAGAAGGTAAGGGAATAAACCATGCAGGTATCTGGGGGAAATGCATCCTAGGCAGAGTGCAGACGCCTGGAGGTGAGAGCATGCCTGTTAAATTCTAGAAATAGTGTGGATGACCTCATGGCTAGAATGGAGACAGCAAATGTTACACAATAACCTATTAACAGTGGTTATCTCTGGAATGGCATTTAGAGACTTCTATATTTGATTTCCTACATATCCATTTTGTTTTATCTTTTACACTAGACATATATTACTTTTATAATCAGAAAATGCATGATTCCAATTTTTTAAAAAGAAAATTTATGTGCATGTACCTGTGTGTGTGGCATGCACTGAAAATCTGAGAGAACATAGCTCAAACTCTAAAGTGATAGAAATCTAGATTCCAATCCTAGGGTTACCACTTACTACATGTATGACCTTGGGCAAATTTTTTAAATCTCTCAGGGTTTATCTGTAAAATGCAGCTGTAACAGTACCTACCTTCAGGGAAGATTAGATACTAAATGTGAACAGTGCCTAACATACTCCTTAAATAGGAGCTTTGTAAAAATACATCAAATACTAAAAAGGCTAACTGATTTGGCCATTACTAATTTTTACATTACAAAAGTAATGTATTAAAATATGGGTATACAGAAAATAAGATGTAGAAGTCCCCCAAAATATTCAAACAATACAGAAACAAACTGTCCAAAGTAGTCTTTTATACATATACCCCAATTTCTGCCACGGGAAATTGCTGTTCACATTTTGTTATGAATCCTTCCAGATCTTCTCTTTACACTAAATATTACAGGGTCTTAGCAATTTTTACATAACAAGGGGAAAGGAACCATAACATACTTATTCTGCAACTTTTATTTTCCCATTAACAAAGTATTCTAGAAGGTACGTCACATCAATAAATACTGTTAGTTCATTCTGTTTTAACAGTTACACAGTATTTCACAGAACATATATTTATGACTGGAGAAAGAAATAGCAACCCACTCCAGTACTCTTGCCTGGAGAATCCCATGAACAGAAGACCCTGGCGGGCTACAATCCTTGGGGTTGCAAAGAGTCGGACACAACTGAGCGACTCACACACACCCACACACACACACACACACACACACACACACGCACGCACTTATGACATTCAAGCTATCACTATCATAAATAATGTTTCATCAAATATCCTTGTATATTTTTAAGCACATATGCCAAGATTACCTACAACAAAAAATTTCTGAAAATGACTTTCTGAATCTAAAAAAGCACATTTAAAACTTTGCCCGTTACTCTCCAAGACCACTGAACCAGTGAAATTGTGTCCAACTCTTTGCAACACCATGGATTGTAGCCTACCAGGCTCCTCCATCCATGGAATTTTCCAGGCAAGAGTACTGGAGTGGGTTGCCATTTCAGTCATTCCAACTAAGAACTTCACCAACGGTATAAATTATCCATAGCTCCAAAAGCACTGGATCTCAGCAATCCTTCAAAGTTTTACTAATTTTCTAGGTATAAAATGATTATCATTGTTGGTTTGATGTGGATTTCTCTATTATTAGTAAGGCTGAGTTTATTTTATATATTATACTATTAACTTTTCCTATTTCACCCTACAAATTTTAAAGTTAGTATATGTAACTTTTCTAAGAAAGAACAAAATTTTTCCTTAAAAAATAAATTCCATACTTTCAATAATAGGTTTAAATGGGATCTAAGAGTTGGAGAAATTTAGAGAAAGAAAAGATAACTGAGGTGGTTTAAAGTCCGACACAGTCCCTAGCACAGAGAAGGTACTCAACAGGAAGGAAAAACTAAAGGAGACAAAGCTGCCAACCAGCCAGGAAGTTTCAGAAAGACAGGTCAAGCTGAACCTCAGAAAAAGTGAAGAAGAGGAAAAAGGGCTCCCATATACAGAAAAGAAGATGAGCAAATCATAATGGGGGGTGGGGGTTATGAAAACAGCTGTAAGGAGCTGTAGGGAAACAGGCCGATGAAGAAGCACAGAATGTATTCGGCAGAAAATATAACATGTCAAGTGCTACCCAACTGTGAGGAGGCCTTGAAGGTCAAGATGAAGTCTTAAATCTGATTCAATAAGCAACTGAAAGACAAAACATCTTTCAGTTAGAGTGACAAGAAAATATAAATTAAAAGATCAATCTGACAGACTTAAAATTTGAATAGAAGCAGAGAAACAAATTAGACTAACCAAAAATGAGGTGAAATTAGGCCTAAATTAGGATAGCAGGATGAAAAAGTAAAGGAACCTCTAAAATTTTAAACTATGTAACTTCTGAGTAAGAACAGTATTTTAAATGTATATACACCTACTTTTACTCTCTTCTGCCCCAGCCACCTCAAATTACATAAAGGAGAAAAACAATTTTACACAAGATAGAGAACCATATAAATGGGGGAAAAAATGGGTGAAAGAAAATAATAATAAATTTATGGAAACTGGGACCACTACCTTTGGTAGACCCATAAGAACTGAATTCTAAACCAGTAGGGAAAAAGCAAAGCAAAAAACCAACTCTATTTACATAACAGAATCCCCCAGACTCGGTAACTGGTGACTCTGGGTGCTTCTGGGGGAGGGTAGAGGGGACAGCAAATGAAATCTAAAATAAGGATTTGTTCAGTAACTGTTTAAGCAGCAGATCAATTTCCAGATCCTCTCCCTGTTTCTTCCAAAAGGGAAAATGCCCCTCCTCAACCCAGTCAAAAATTGATTTATTCTCTGGAAGAGTGTAAACTAAACCAGAGGTCCTCTGGCCTGGGGAACACCAGGCAAAGCTGAAAGTGAGGTTACCAAACTGAAAACAGGGAAACTAAGAACAACGTATGTGAAAGGGATGTATCCTATTGTACTGCTTCTTCCCTGTAATTCATGTGTCCTCTTTCTTGGTACAGGCCTTCCCTGTAGCTCAAACAGTAAAAGAATCTGCGTACAACGCAGGAGACCCAGGTTTGATCCCTGGTTGGTAAGATCCCCTGGAGAAGGGAATGGCAACCCACTCCAGTATTCTTGGCTGGAGAGTCCCGTGGACAGAGGAGCCTGGTGGGCTACAGTCCATGGGGTCACCGAAGCGGACACGACCGAAGCGACTAGGGCTTACCCTCTAGGAAGTTCCAGGCAAAGAGTATAAAGGAGGCCTTGAGTATGTGAAAATATCTTTCTTCCACTTCACTGATAGTTTGCCTAGCTATGGAACTCTAACTTGGAAATTATTTTCCCTCAGAATTTGGAAGGCATCACTCCACTGTCATCTATCTCCCAGTGTGATTACTGTACGGAGAAGCAAAACCATCTGATTGCTTATTATTTTTCACTGATCAATTTTCTCCTCTCTGGAGCTTATAAAATACTCTTTGTATCTGATGCTGAAATTTCATAATAATGTGTCTTGAGTAGGTGAGTTTTCGTTCATTGTTCTGGCTTCTTCAGTTTAAAAACTTGTATCTCCTATTTCTGGGACATTTAATAAAAAAATTAAAAGTTTGGTTAAAAGAAAAGAAAAACAGATGTCACCAGAGAAGGGGGTAGAATACTGCTGTTTTTATAACAAATCATGTAAAACCAAGTCTTTAAATAAATGTACAGAGAATTTTTACTAAAATCACTTTTAATATATATGTTTAAATAAATTTATTTTAAGAGTCACAGATGTAAAAAACAAACTTATGCTTACCAAAGGGGAAAGGAGGGGAGGGATAAACTGGGAGACTGGGATTGACACATACACACTGCTACATATAAACGGGGCTTCCCTGGTGGCTCAGTGGTAAAGAATCCGCCTGCCAATACAAGAGATGCATCTTTAATCCCTGGTCGGCAAGATTCCCCTGAAGAAGGAAACTGCAATCCACTCCAGTATCCTTGCCTGGAGAACCCTAGGCAAAGAGGAGCCTGGTGGGCTACAGTCCATAGGGTTGCAGAGTCAGACACGACCGAAACAACTGAGCACATAGCACAGAAGTATTCTTTCCTAGGAAATCCCATGGACAGAGGAGCCTGGTGGGCTAGAGTCTATCAGGTCGCGAAAGAGCTGGAAACGACTAGCAACGAACACAAACAACAACATATATAAAACCAATAACTATTAAGTACCTACTGTATAGCACCGGGAACTATACTCAATACTCTGTAATGATCTATATGAGCAGAATCTAAACTAGAGTGAACATATGTATATGTATGACAAATACACTTTTACTGTAAATAGCAGAAACTAAGATAACATTGTAAATCAACTATACCCCCAATAAAAATTAATTTAAAAATAAACAAATCTATTTTAAGTATATATTTTATATAGTTAAAATGTTTTATATGCTTTAATATTCTTATATGTCTAAAATGCTTTTTTTTAATGGAAAAAAAAAAACAAGATGTGATAACAAATCTGATAAAAACATAAAAGAATCCAAACACTTCTAGTTACTTAGCCTGGGGAACTGGAAAAACTGTGATAGTCATGAAAGATAAGGAAAAGTTACGAAGGGCAGCAAATCTGAAAGAAATACTGGTGATTACATATCTATATATACACACATATACATACAGACACACATATATATAAAACTTGGGAAAGTGTTAGTCACTCATTCAAGTCTAACTCTCGGCAGCCCCATGGACTGTAGCCTTGAAGGATCCTCTGTCCATGGAGTTCTGCAGGCAAGAATACTGGAGTGGGTATATACTTGTACAGTGCTCAGTCAGTTCAGTTGTGTCTAACTCTTTGTTTTTTTGGTTTTTTTGTCCAACTCTTTGTGACCCCAGGGACTGTAGACTTCCAGGCTCTTCTGTCCATTGGATTCTCTAGGCAAGAAGGCTGGAATAGGTTGCCAAACCCTCCTCCAGTGGATGTTCCTGAGCCAGGGACTGAACTCCTGTCTCCAGCATCTCCCGCACTGCAGGCAGATTCTTTACCGCTGAGCCACTGCTGCTGCTGCTAAGTGGCTTCAGTCGTGTCCGACTCTGTGTGACCCCATAGATGGCAACCCACCAGGCTCCCCTGTCCCTGGGATTCTCCAGGCAAGAACACTGGAGTGGGTTGCCATTTCCTTCTCCAATGCATGAAAGCGAAAAGTGAAAGGGAAGTCGCTCAGCTGTGTCCAACTCTTCGCGACCCCATGGACTGCAGCCTACCAGGCTCCTCCATCCATGGGATTTTCCAGGCAAGAGTACTGGAGTGGGTTGCCATTGCTGAGCCACTAGGGAAGCCCATATACCTGTGTATATATATAATAAATAACATGTTAGTTCAGTTCAGTCACTCAGTCGTGTCCGACTCTTTGCGACCCCACGAATCGCAGCACACCAGGCTTCCCTGTCCATCACCAACTCCCAGAGTTCACCCAAACGCAAGTCCATCAAGTCAGTGATGCCATCCAGCCATCTCATCCTCTGTCGTCCTCTTTTCCTCCTGCCTGCAATCCCTCCCAGCATCAGAGACTTTTCGGATTATTCAAAAAGAGATTTTTTTTTAGACCAATGAAAATACAGAAAATAAGCTTCTGTGAAAAGACAGCAATAAACATTTTGGACAGTCTTCAATACATAAAAGATAAATGAAGGGAAGGAGATATAGTAGTTACCAAATAAATATTTAATTGAGGCAGGTGGATGGGCAAACAGAAATGAAGGAAGTTGATTGGCTTACTAACTAAAGAGTTCCAGTTATAAGAGTAAGACTTGGAGAAGCATAATGAACAAGAGAAAGAATATGAGCAGGCCTAAGGAACAAAGGGAGTCAGTGAAAAAAAGCAAGCAATGCACTGTTTCTGAAGCCAAATTCAAAAAGTTCATCAAAAAGGCACAATTATAGATTATTAAGAACCAGGAGAAAGATTCCAGTAAGAACCGTAAAGCCATTTAAAGAGCTGAAAAACAATTATGAATAAAGGATGTTACAGAAAAGATTTTAAGAACTGCAAAACTTTTCCAGCAAATTTTTCAGCACTGTGCACTCATCTCTCCATCCAAGCAACTGTGCTATGCTGGCTGCTAAATGTATTTCACCTTCATCTACAAAAAAAGACAATACCCCACCCTCTTCCTTAAAAAGAATCAATTGTGCTACACGTCTGTAGAAAGTGACTTTAAGTCCAATGGAGAAAGTCTTATATGTAGCAGTTAAGAATACTGACTGTGTAAATACCACAAACAATAAATTTTGGTGAGGATGTAAAGAAATGAGAACCTTCATACTTCATAGTATTTTCCACTGTGGCTAAAACGGTATATAAAATGCCTATTAAAAAATTTGGAGTAGATGGACGCCAGCAATCACAATGTCTCTACCCACCCCCAAAATTGTCTCTACCCCTACTAGCTATGTGACTTCAGACAAACTAATCATTTGATCTGTGCCTTAGTTTCATCTAAAAACAAGAATATTAATTCATACCTCATAGGATTCTTACAAAGATTAAATGAGATAATATATATGAGCATTAAGTGAGATTATATATTTAGAATAAGTGACCTATAATTATTGTTAGCTATTATAAATGAATTCATGATGTTATGGTTTAATTAGTGTTATCCTTTCAAAGGTATTTTCATGTTAACAGTGCATAAAGATATAAATCTCCAATGCCAGGTTTTACAACATTCACTTATTCAATACTTACTCAGCATACTAGACACCCCTGAGAGCAGTAGGGTACCCTGGTGAACAAGGGAGATAAAGGTCCTGCTGTCATGAAAATTAAATTGTGGTTAAGTTGTTGAAATCAGGGACTTCCCTGGCCATCCAGTGGTTAAGACTTCACCTTCCAAAGCAAGGGGTGTAGGTTTGATCCCTGGTTGAGGAGCTAAGATCCCACATGCCACATGGCCAAAATATCAGAACACAAATCAGAAGCAATATTGTCACAAATTCAATAAAGACTTCAGAAATGGTCCACAACAAAAATCTTTTTTGAAAAGTTGTTAAAGTAATAAATTTAGTTTGTCTACTCAACTACAGAAAAATGTGAAGAGGCAAATACAAAACAAATGATGAAAACAGATGCAAACTGAGATGATTTATCTGGAAACTGAGAGATGGTTTCCAACATACATAATAGCCAACAAAACAGAAAACGTGCAGCCTGGTATACGCTAAGAACTTAATACATGTTTAACAAATGTGCCCATTCCTTTCTCTAGGTTTGTTTCCTTATGCATAAAATGATAGGGGTTTTTTTTTTTTTTTTTTTTTTGGCCTCACCACACAACCAGTGAGATCACAGTTCCCTGATCAGGGATCCAATTCGTGCCCCCTGCATTGGAAACTTGGAGTCTTAACCACTGGACCGCCAGGGAAGTTTCATGATAGAGGTTATCTTGAATCCAAATTCAACATTCGTTCATGTCTACTTATTCAAATCATCATGGCATGTGAAGCAGCATTCTGAAGAACAAATAGCTCTACAAGCAGGGCCTATCATTGTCTGTGAATGATGGGCCCAAAGAAACTCCACTGAGTTCAGGCCTTGCATTTCACAAGAGCTTTAAATATATCCCTTCAGTTAAAGGGAATCAGCTATACAACCATAGTGACAATGGATAGCACTGACAGAAATGTTACCCTTTCACCTCTATAACAGGGCTATACCACCAGGGGAATTAACATTTAAAATAACCATTGTAAACAGCCTGAAGGGAAAAAAGCGAGTGAGTGAAAGTCACTCAGTCTTGCCTGGCTCTTTGCGACCCCATGGACTATACAGTGCAGGGAATTCTTCAGTCCAGAATACTGGAGTGGGTAGCCATTCTCTTCTCCAGAGGATCTTCCCAACCCAGGGATTGAACCCAGGTCTCCCACACTGCAGGCTGATTCCTTACCAGCTGAGCCACCATGGTTTCAAAGACAGTTTCCCCAATCAAGAATTCAAATTTTACCAGTTTTGAAATTAAATATGCCCCAAATGTCACAGCCTAAGTAAAATCAAGGGAAAGGGGGTTTAGTTTCCTTGAGTGTTGCAATTTAGTTTTTTGAAAATCAACCATCACTTGGCACTGTGGAAATCCCCATTGATAATATCTTAGAAGAAAGTCATCCACAGCAGCGAACCACAAAAGACTTTCACAAAGCATCCATAAAACAACATATTATTCTCATCTGTTAGTGATGAGTACAGAAGTAGGACTGGAATGCAAATAACTAAAGTGAGAGACTACTATTTCAAACACAAGAAAACTAGAGTTCCAAGAATGCAGCAGTATCTACTTCTTAATTTCTAACAAAACAGAAAAGATTCAGTTTGGTGTCACAATTCGAATAGCATAAAAAGTATGTGGAGAGGCTTCCCTAGTGGTCCAGTGGTTAAGAGTCTGCCTAGCAATGCAGGGGAGACTGGTTCAATCCCTGGTCTGGGAAGATCTCACAGAGCAACTAAGCACATGTGCCACAGCTACTGAGCTCAAGTGCCTAAAGCCCATGCTCTACAACAGAAGAGGCCACTGCAGTGAGAAGCCAGTTCAGCACAACAAAGATTAGCCTCTGTTTGCTGCAACTAGAGAAAGCTCACATGCACTAACAAACACCTGGCACAACCAAAAATAACTAGCTAAGTAAAACGTATTTAACAAAAAGTAAAAATATTTTTAAAAATTAAAAATAAAAAGTACATGGGCTAAGGTTCTTTTTCAAAAATGTTAACTGTTTTTCAATTGCTGAATCAGTAAAATATATTTAAATACTTCTGAAAAAGTTTTTTGCAATAGAATATAATTTTTTAAGTATCTTGGCATCTTAATTTTATACTGCATAAACTCCTATTTTCCGGTATCTGAAAAAAGTAAGGTAATAAATAAAAATTAAGCTAATTTACTTTAAAACTATAATCTAAGGAGGTTAAAAACTATGTGAAAAGAAAAAGTCTTCCTAAATGTCAGCCTTAAAAACCCAAACATGTATTCCTTCCTTTGCCTTCTACCCATTCTGCACCCACAATAAATGGTACCTAATAGCACAAAAAGAGGTCTCTGTTAAACAGAATACCAGAATCAAGGGAGGAAAAACCTGCACTACTAAAAACTCATTCACATCTCTGGTTTGAATGCTGAAGTATAAATCATGTAACTAATCTGTTCCCAACCAGTGCCTTAGCCAATGCATTACAAATCACATGATTTAAAACATGTTTCTCAAAACTGTTAGTATTCCACAGACAAGAAAGATATAGCCTAAGACTTCATGAACCGTCTGCTTCCCAATGGTAAACAGAAATATTAAAAAAATAATGAGTAAGAAAAATTATCAATTACAGAGAAAAAAGGCACCACCACATTAGAACTATTACTTCAACATAACCCAGAGAGTACAGTATAAACCATATCTTACTCTTCTTTTGATCCAGCACCATTTTAAGACATACCTAGTAAAAAATGCAAAGGAACCAGGTCTCCTGAAAGTCTCTGTAAGGCCACCAACACTCTCTAAGTCAAACTCTATAAACACAACTAAAAAGATCAAGTATTGTTATTAATGCTAAGGATTACCTTAAAGGAAGCTTAGAAGAGTTAAATACTTATTACCAAAAATCTATGCAGACATATGTGAAAAAAAGAACAAACAAGAACCATAGGGAAACTTAACTAGCAAAAAGACAAAGTAGAAAAACTCAAAGAAACATGTATGATGTCTCTAGTCCCTAAAATGACCCTAAGAAAAAAAGGTTTGACCAGCACAAGGAATTCAGACCTGAAAGCTATTTACTATCTTCTCACTGAGCTCAGAACATTTCCACCCTGTGTCCCTACATTTATGGCCCTCATATGCAACAGGCTACCAAAAGTCCATAATTGATCTCTTCCTCTTGATACAAAGAGGCAAAAGGAGAACTGAAGGAAGAAAATGCACTTTCTGATTTAAACATCATGGCTGAACTTGGGATCAATAACTTGGAAGCTATGGGAGAAGTCTCCAACATCAAAAAGAAATATAAAAATTGCAGAAGCAGGCTGCCAAAGGGCAATAAATAACTGTTCCATCATAAGCAAGCATTCTGTACAAATAAATACTATTTTCCGCTTACAGATTTAAGCTGATATTGATCAGCTAATGAAAATGTGGTTAAGAGATTGTCCCTCTGGTTACTGTTCTTTAAAAAACAAAACAAAATAAAGCAACCCCACCCACACTGCTGGAAAAAAAGCTTCTGACATAAGGACTAAACTTTACTTCGCCACCTCTTAATAAGAGAAATGCTTTGCAACTTGACTATGGTTATATAAGTATTTTGCAATGTGTTAGTTTAAAATCTTGTTTATTTACTCCCTAGTTAACAGATAAGTCATTTTACTTCCAGGTCAGGTTTGCCATAATAGCATCTTTCCAATTTTATTCCATCACAAAGCACTTCCTGCAATGGAATTTTAGCCATTAACTTTATCTCCTTTTCCTTTAAAAGGAAAAAACTAAAAAGATTTAAAAATATGATATTGACATGTGGCAAATTAACTTCTTTAAATAGTTCTGTTCCCAGAAACATGGTAGGAAAGACAGTAAATTTCACAGTGATTCAACTGTAATAGCAAAACCGGGGTATTACAAAATACTGCTGCCTTTCAGAGACACGAAAAAAATCCATTTAAATTTTAACAAGGGAACAGCAGTGAAGCCCTCCCACTACTATATTTTCAAGTTATTCATCCCCACCTCTTACTTCTTTTCTGAAGCTATCAAAGGTAAGGATTTCTAAGAAATGGCCAAGGTCAGCAAAGTAAACTAGAATCCCTAAAATGAAATACTTCCTAGGGAGAAATAACTGTAATGTATTGGGAAGAGGACTGGGACTAGGGATTTCAAAATCTGATCTGTCCAGACCTGTTGCACTACACCCTATTCTATCTGAGACATGACTGGTTAAATTTTTTTTTAATGTTCAAGTCCTCACTATAGAAGAGACGTTCATTGAGACACAGCATGAACTGAACTTAAAGAATGGGGACTACCTCGACCCACCTAACAAGATTTCAACCTGGGGTCCCGGATGCTTGCTGTTGGCAAGATTTATCCTGAAACTCAAACACTTCACAAACCTCAGCCTTCAGCAGCTTATGACACTAGAGGCCCCTCTTAATAATAAACACAAGTTTCAAAGGTTAGCCCCCTCGAGGGGGAGTACAGGTTTGTTTGTTTGTTTGTAAGAAACTGAGTATAAATTCAAAGATTTTGAAACTTTAAAATCTAAACGTTTGGAAGTAACATCTCAGCTAAACGGCAACGCGGTCCAGCGTTTATAAGCCCAAACTACTTTTAAAGTAAAACGAGCCACTCTGCCCACAGTTATTCGGCATCAAGCAGGTCCACAGTGGGCAGAGTGTTGAAAGAGCACAGCGCACACCAGAACGCCGCCACAAGAGTGCAGGCGGGCCAGCCCCGCGCGGACTGGCGCTCCACCAGAACTCCGGGCAAGGAATCCCCAACGAGCACCCACCTGCTCCCTCCCTCTACCTCGGGTCTCCCCCGCTCCCCCGGGTCCGGCCCCTCCCCCAGGTTACTCCCCTCCCCCACCGCCCCATAGCCGCCCCCGCGCGTCCCAGCGCCCTCAGCCCCAACTACGGCCCCTCAGCCCCGGGTCTCCCCAGCTGCCAACCCCTTCAGCCCCTCCCCCTTTACAGGCAACCCAGACCTCCGTCTCCTCACCGGGGTTAGCAGTAGTCGCCGCCATGGCCGTAGATGCCACTGCCGCCGCACCACCCCCCCCCAGTGGGAGGAGCCGCCGCCACGGAACCGCGGGGGAGGGGGAGGGAAGAGCCACTCCCCAGACGCGGCGCCGTACTGCCGCCACCGCTACCGCGGAGTCCAAGATGGCGGCTGCAGCAACCCCCACCGTCCCCAGCCCCTACAGCGGAGAGACCCCGCCTCTGGGGCGGGGTCAGTCTCAAAGCCAGCCTCCTCGGGAAAACTGACCAATGAAATCCAAACTCTATCAGAGGGCGGACTGGCCACTGAGCGTCCAGCCCGTCCTGTGGAGGAGGGTGGGCGAGAAAGAAGTCCAGCTGTCTTCCTAATCCCGCCTCTTCTGAGTTAGAGGTCAATGATCGTGTGACGTCAATGAAAAACAATTTTACTAAAAAGCTTCCCTGGGTGGCGGTTTCGCCTGGTTGGCCGTTCTGCATAAGATTTATTTTGTAAATATTTTTTAGGTGCGCTAAAGCGTAAAGTTCACTTAGAGATTTGTACTCTTTTCTAGTTTTTTCCTCTTTTAAGGAACTTTGTCCCCGGCAATAAAAGTTCAGTAAGTTTTGAATCTCTGCAGAAGACCTAGGTTCAATCCCTGGCTGGGGAAGATCCCCTGGAGAAGGAAATGGCAACCCACTCCAGTATCCTTGTCTGGGAAATCCCACGGAGAGAGGAGATGTGGGCTACTGTCAATGGGGTCGCAAGGAGTCGGACACGACTTAGCGACTAAACCACCACCATAGAACTGGTAGTGTGAGACGATCTGGGCGATTATGGTCTGCTTCAGTTCAGTTCAGTTCAGTCGCTCAGTCGTGTCTGACTCTTTGCGACCCCATGAACTGCAGCGCGCCAGGCCTCCCTGTCCATCACCAACTCCCGGAGTTCACCCAAACTCCTGGTCTGGTACCGGCAGCCAAAACAGGAGGCAGTGTGAAGCAGATTAGCTATAACTTCCTTTGATCAAACGGGACAGTGAGAGGTTTTTAGTAGAGAACTGATGACTGTGCAGATTTATTTTCTAATGACAGGAAGCATTGAGCACTTTGAGCTAGACACGGTCCAAACTGCTTTATAAGTATCTACTCATTTAATTTCACATAGCTTTCACAAATTGTCTAATGTAAATTTAATTCTAGTTTTAACAGAAATCCCATTATGCTACTGAGCATCTTTGAATTCTTATAGGTTGTGTATATACTGCAAAGATTACATAGATCCATTTCTCTCATTTAGTTATCAATACAGTTTATCTCGACCAAGATAGCTTGATGTAATTTCTATATTATTGTTTACATTTGTTAAAATGAAAATTTTCTTTGTTACCACTTTCTTGTGTTTTATTTCCAATTCATCAAAAAACAGAAAATCATTCACTCAAAAGAAATACACTGACACATAAGAAGTCGTAGTAAAAAAAGGTAACAAGTACTTCAAAATTACATAGTAATGGTAACTAGCTATTAAACAAGATTGCAGTACAGATATAGCATATAAATTTTATGTGGCTTTAAATGTGGTAAGGTTCATCCAAGCAGCTATAAATTAAAAAAAAAAAGGTGACTAGGAAGTACAATTACAAATATCTAAATATTGGATTTTATTGGGTTAGCACCCATTTGTCCCTTCCCCACTACTCCCTGACTATTAGGAAATTTTGTCAGTGACTTGGAAAGCAAACAAAGCTTTCAAGTCAATTTTGACCCAAATACATAATCCCATTGCCAAGAAATGTAATTTTCTGGAATAAATGCAAAGTAATGTTTTCCAGAATGACATAGATGTTTTCACCGATAAAAAAGATCAAGTTACATCCCTCATTTTTAAAAAATGGTAAATGCCACTTTGTTTCAGACAAACTTGTGCAACTAGCAACAAAGTTAATAAATGTTTTGCAGGGAGAAAGTATAAGGGACTGTTCCAAAATCCCTAAGCAAATATCATACAAAATCATAGTATATACAACATGAAAGGGCACTGTCTGCCCTGGACTTGGAAACAGATGTTTATCTTACAAGTGGACATAAACCAATATACACAATATGAATCATTTCACAGCATATATGCAGTACACAAGGGAAAATGCCCAGAAATTTCTTATTTAGTACGTCATTAAAAATTCAAGTTACAGAAAAAGTGAAATATAAAAAATTTTGTGAGGCATAAGAAAATCTGTAAAATGTAGGTTGTGATCAAAACTGATGGAGTTGTAGCTTTGGGTACACAAAGAATATTATCTGTACAATAAGCAATTTGTCAGTCCAATTTGTGTTTTATTGAGAGAACAGTTGGTAGTCAAATGACATGTCTCCTGATTTTGATTCAACATAAACCAGTGAAAACTATAAATTTATTACTATACATATAGGAATCAGTTCAGTCGCTCCGTCCTGTCTATTTTCGACCCCATGAATCCCAGCACGCCAGGCCTCCCTGTCCATCACCAACTCCCGAAGTCTACCCAAACTCACATCCATCGAGTCAGTGATGCCATCCAGCCACCTCATCCTCTGTCATCCCCTTCTCCTCCTGCCCCTAACCCCTAAGCATCAGGGTCTTTTCCAATGAGTTAACTCTTCACATGAGGTGGCCAAGGTACTGGAGTTTCAGCTTTAGCATCAGTCCTTTCAATGAACACCCAGGACTGATCTCCTTCAGAATGGACTGGTTGGATTTCCTTGCAGTCCAAGGGACTCTCAAGAGTCTTCTCCAACACCACAGTTCAAAACCATCAATTCTTCGGCGCTCAGCCTTCTTCACAGTCCAACTCTCACATCCATACATGACCACTGAAAAAACCATAGCCTTGACTAGACAGACCTTTGTTGGCAAAGTAATGTCTATGCTTTTGAGTATGCTATCTAGGTTCATCATAACTTTCCTTCCAAGGAGTAAGCGTCTTTTAATTTCATGGCTGCAATCACCATCCACAGTGATTTTGGAGCCCCAAAAAATAGTCTGACACTGTTTCCACTGTTTCCCCATCTATTTCCCATGAAGTGATGGGACCAGATGCCATGATCTTTGTTTTCTGAATGTTGAGCTTTACAGCCAACTTTTTCACTCTCCACTTTCACTTTTATTAAGAGTCTCTTTAGTTCCTCTTCACTTTCTGCCATAAGGGAGGTGCCATCTGCATATCTGAGGTTATTGATATTTCTCCGGGCAATCTTGATTCCAGCTTGTGCTTCATACAGCCCAGCGTTTCTCATGATGTACTCTGCATATAAGTTAAATAAGCAGGGTGACAATATGCAGTCTTGATGTACTCCTTTCCGGATTTGGAACCAGTCTATTGTTCCATGTCCAGTTCTAACTGCTGCTTCCTGACCTGCATATAGGTTCCTCAAGAGGCAGTTCAGGTGGTCTGGTATTCCCATCTCTATCAGAATTTTCCACAGTTTATAGTGGTCCACACAGTCAAAGGCTTTGGCATAGTCACTGAAGCAGAAATAGATGTTTTTCTGGGACTCTCTTGCTTTTTCCATGATCCAGTGGATGTTGACAATTTGATCTCTGGTTCCTCTGCCTTTTCGAAAACCAGCTTGAACATCTGGAAGTTCACGGTTCACGTATTGCTGAAGCCTGGCTTAGAGAATTTTGAGGATTACTTTACTAGAGTGTGAGATGAGTGCAATTGTGCAGTAGTTTGAGCAATCTTTGGCATTGCCTTTCTTTGGGATTGGAATGAAAACTGCCCTTTTCCAGTCCTGTGGCCACTGCTGAGTTTTCCAAATTTGCTGGCATCCTGAGTGCAGCACTTTCACAGCATCATCTTTCAGGATCTGAAATAGCTCAACTGGAATTCCATCACCTCTACTGGCTTTGTTCGTAGTGATGCTTTCTAAGGGCCACTTGACTCCACATTCCAGGATGCCTGGCTCTAGGGAAGTGATCACACCATCGTGATTATCTGGGTCATGAAGATCTTTTTTGTACAGTTCTTCTGTGTATTCTTGCCATCTCTTCTTAATATCTTCTGCTTCTGTTAGGTCCATACCATTTCTGTCCTTTATTGAGCCCATCTTTGCATGAAATGTTCCCTTGGTATCTAATTTTCTTGAAAAGATCTCTAGTCTTTCCCATTCTGTTCTTTTCCTCTATTTCTTTGTATTGATCGCTGAGGAAGGCTTTCTTATCTCTTCTTGCTATTCTTTGGAACTCTACATTCAGATGCTTATATCTTTCCTTTTCTCCTTTGCTTTTCGCTTCACTTCTTTTCACAGCTATTTGTAAGGCCTCTTCAGACAGCATTTCGCTTTTTTACATTTCTTTTTCTTGGGGATGGTCTTGATCCCTGTCTCCTGTACAATCTCATGAACCTCAGTCCATAGTTCATCAGGCACTCTATCTATCAGATCTAGTCCCTTAAATCTATTTCTCACTTCCACTGTATAATCATAAGGGATTTGATTTAGGTCATACCTGAATAGTCTAGTGGTTTTCCCTACTTTCTTCAATTTAAGTCTGAATTTGGCAACAAAAAGTTCATGATCTGAGCCACAGTCAGCTCCCGGTCTTGTTTTTGCTGACTGTATAGCGCTTCTCCATCTTTGGCTGCAGAGAATATAATCAATCTGATTTCAGTGTTGACCATCTGGTGATGTCCATGTGTAGAGTCTTCTCTTATGTTGTTGGAAAAGGGTGTTTACTATGACCAGTGCATTCTCTTGGCAAAACTGCATGAGCCTTTGCCCTGCTTCATTCCATAACCCAAGGCCAAATTTGCTTGTTACTCCAGGTGTTTCTTGACTTCCTACTTTTGCATTCCAGTCCCCTATAATGAAAAGAACATCTTTTTTGAGTGTTAGTTCTAAAAGGTCTTGTAGGTCTTCGTAGAACCGTTCAACTTCAGCTTCTTCAGCGTTACTGGTTGGGGCATAGGCTTGGATTGCCGTGATATTGATAGCAAGCCAGTAAGGATAATCTTTGAGAAGAAACAAGCAAATGTTAGAAGACTGCTTTTAAAGTGTGGAGGCCAGGAATGGGGAAGCTGCTCTCATAGTTTCTAAATAAGGACTGGAGGACTTCTGGTGGTGGTCCATTAGTTAAGAATCCACCTGCCAATGCAGGAGACACAGGTTCAACCCCTGGTCCAGGAAGACTCTACATCGACTAAGTCATGTGCGGCTAAGCCCATGTGCCACAACTGCTGTGCCTGCACTCTAGAGCCTGGGAGAAGCCACTGCAATGAGAAACAAGTACCACAACTAGAGAGTAGCCCCTACTTGCTGAAACTAGAGAAAGCCTGCACTGCAACAGAGACCCAGCACAGCCATAAATGTATCAATAAGTTAATAAAATAAAATAAAGAAAGGCTGGAGTAAAAACCCCTTCTTTACTGTATGGATAATACTAACAAAAACTATTTTAGTTTTTCTAAGTAGGCTTATCTGAGCAACATTTTCATTATTTTTATTAATCTTCAATTATTACTTCAAATTCTAAAGGCCATGATTTTTAATGTTAAGAACAAGTATCAGGATTTTGGAAAAAAATAAAACTTTTATGCAAATGCTTTTACTACCAAAGTTTATTATTTCCCAACAATACACGATAATTTTCTTTCTTCATCCAAGAAAAAAGTGGATGACACATTATTCAAAATATTTTAAACCACATCCAACTGTTGCAACTGAATGGAAAAAATGCTGTTCAGTGCTGAATGCAACCCATATAAATTGAATACAACCCCTATTCGATCTCAAGTTGAAAACTTCAACCTTTGAGATTGCCATTTACTCTTCCACTTAGGATCTAACACTACTAAAAGCTGTCTTTAATTAGAAGCTCCCCATGATGCTGGCACCCCACTCCAGTACTCTTGCCTGGAAAATTCCATGGACAGAGGAGCCTGGTAGGCTACAGTCCATGGGGTCACTGAGGATCGGACACGACTGAGCGACTTCACTTTCACTTTTCATTTTCATGCATTGGAGAAGGAAATGGCAACCCACTCCAGTGTTCTTGCCTGGAGAATCCCAGGGACGGGGGAGCCTGGTGGGCTGCCTTCTATGGGGTCGCACAGGGTCGGACACTACTGAAGCGACTTAGCAGCAGCAGCAAACTAAACAAACATGGTGCTAGATCTATCTTAGATTCAAGTGTTCAGAATTATCTGGTAGTCACCAAACACTCATCGCCGTATCTGATAAGCTCATTGTGCATTTAGATTTTCTAGTTTTAGTAGAAATAAAAATTAAGTTGATTGTGAAAGCTGACCTTTTACAAGTGTTTTCTGTTTTCCAATATGAAACAATTGCCACTACTACTATTAATTTTCTAACTATCACAAATTCTGGGTTAAGTTCATGGTAAGCCAATTTTTTAAATTACTTAAAATGGTGGTCTGCAGATGCATGTTTTATTAAGTCTCTCCAGATAGAGTTTCCAGATTTAGCTAAAGAAAATACAAGCTGGCCAGTCAATTCAAATTTCAGATCAACAACAAATAATTTTTTAGTATCAACATGTTCCAAATATTTCATATCACATATTTATATTTAAAAATATTGCTCTTTTATCTGGAAACCCTACTTCTGGATATTAAAATTTGTAGGATCCCTCATCCAGATTATTTGGGAGAGGGGAGAGGCTATTAATAAGAAACAAGAAAGCCACTTAAGTGGATTATATTTTGCAGAAATCCAGGAGAGAAATTATAAGGACTTGAAAATTTTCTCCAGAGCAGTTGTTACTGTGTCACATACTCAATACTTTGTTGGGTCTGTTTGACTCCTAGCACTTATAACTGTGTCTAGAACATGTCAGGAACCCAGTAAACATTTCTTAAAGAATGAAAAGTTTCATCTAACTCATTATATTTTTCATCTTTTCAAGCATTCAACATATATTAGTCCAAAACATGTGGGGTTCTCTGGCCTAGATAACCCTAACCCACTCACATATATACATCTTATCCTCTTAACACACCTGTAGTACAGGTATCAATTTAGTTATCACTTCTGAAAGCCAGAACCCCAGTTTTCTTCTGTTGATACTGCTCTTCCATTACCTACCATGCTCTGCTCATCTGTTACCACACAAGTATTACAAAATCACTCACCTAGCGCCAGACATCCTGGAATCCAAAGTCAAGTGGGCCTCAGGAAACACCACGATGAAAAAAGCTAGTGGAGGTGATGGAATTCCAGCTGAGCTATTTCAAGTCATAAAAGATGATGCTGTTAAAGTGGTGCACTCAGGATGCCAGCAAATTTGGAAAACTCAGCAGTGGTCATAGGACTGGAAAAGGGCAGTTTTCATTCCAATCCCAAAGAAAGGCAATGCCAAAGAATGTTTAAACTAGTGCACAATTGCACTCATCTCACACACTACCAAAGTAATGCTCAAAATTCTCCAAGTGAGGCTTCAAAAGTACGTGAATTGAGAATTTCCAGATGTTCGAGCTGGGTTTAGAAAAGGCGAAGGAACCAGAGATCAAATTGCCAACATCCGTTGGATAATAAAAAAAGCAAGAGAGTTTCAGAAAAACATCCACTTCTGCTTTATTGACTATGCCAAAGCCTTTGATTGTGTAGATCGCAACAAACTGTGGAAAATTCTTCAAGTGATGGGAATACCAGACCACCTTATGTGTCTCCTCAGAAATCTGTATCCAGGTCAAAAAGCAACAGTTAGAACTGGACATGGAACCATGGACTGCTTCCAAATTGGAAAAGGAGTACATTAAGGCTGTATACTGTCACCCTGCCTATTTAACCTAATGGCAGAGTACATCATGCGAAATGCCAGGCTGGATGAAGCACAAACTGGAATCAAGATTGCTGGGAGAAATATCAATAACTTCAGATAGGCAGATGACACCACCCATGTGGCAGAAAGCAGAGAGGAACTAAAGAGCCTCTTGATGAAAGTGAAAGAGGTGAGTGAAAAAGCTGGTTTCAAACTCAACATTTAAAAAACTATGATCATGGCATCTGGTCCCATCACTTCATGGCAAATAGATGGGGATCAATGGAAACTATAAGAGACTTTATTTTCTTGGGCTCCAAAATCACTGCAGATGGTGACTGCAGCCATGAAATTAAGACACTTGCTCCTTGGAAGAAAAGCTATGACCAACCTAGACAGCATATTAAAAACCAGAGACATTCCTTTGCTGACAAAGGTCCGTCTAGTCAAAGCTATGGTTTTTCTTGTAATCATGTATAGATATGAGAGTTGGACTATAAAGAAAGCTGAGTGCCAAAGAATTGATGCTTTTGAACTGTGGTATTGGAGAAGACTGTTGAGAGTCCCTTGAACTGCAGGGAGATCCAACCAGTCCATCCTAAAGGAAATCAGTCTGAATATTCTTTGGCAGGACTGATGCTGATGCTGAAACTCCAATACTCTGGCCACCTGATGTGAAGCACTGACTCATTGGAAAAGACCCTGATGCTGGGAAAGATTGAAGGCAGGAGGAGAAGGGAATGACAGAGGATGATATGGTTGGATGGCATCACTGACTGGATGGACATGAGTTTGAGCAAGCTCTGGCAGTTGGTGATGGACAGGAAAGCTTAGCATGCTGCAGTCCATGGAGTCGCAAATAGTCAGATACAACTGAGTGACTGAACTGACATAGGTCAGTGAAACAAAAGAAAATGATTGCCATGAACACTGTTATGAGAGAATAATCAACAAGGCCTACCATGTAATTGTTCTGGAATGAAAGAAGGCTGTGATGTCAAAGAAGGGTTTTGAATGATATTGATGGCAGTGACAGATGTCAACTGCAATTTCAGATTTCTCCAGTTGAACTCCAGTTGGATTGGTTGGTGTGAAAACCAGATTATAACACTTATTAAACATGTGGAATCATAGGTGGTGGTGGTTTAGTTGCTAAGTTGTGTCCAACTCTCATCAGGCTCCTCTGTCCATGGGATTTCCCAGGCAAGAATACTGGAGTGGATTGCCATTTCCTTCTCCAGGAGATCTTCTCCACCCAGGGGTCAAACCCGGGTCTCCTGCATCTCCTGCATTGGTGTGTGGATGCTTTACCCTTGAGCCACCAGGGAAGCCCTGGAATCATAGAACATCAGCCCAAAAGAGAAGATGGGACCTAGACCTAAATTTCTGCAAGAGACTTGTGGTTGTAGGAATGATAGTACAAAAACTAAAAAAGATAAGAAAAAGAACACCTCAAGATATGCCTGTTTCAGACCCATCACAAGCATGGAAATCGAAACTAATCAGAAATCTTCCAGCAAACAAAAACCCAGGACCAGACGGCTTCACAGCTGAATTCTACCAAAAATTTAGAGACGAGCTAACACCTATCCTACTTAAACTCTTTCAAAATATTGTAGAGGAATTCCAAACTCATTGTATGAGGCCATCATCACCCTAATACCCTAAGACAAAGATGCCTCAAAAAGAGAAAACTACAGGCCAATATCACTGATGAACATAGATGCAAAAATCCTTAACAAAATTCTAGCAAACAGAATCCAATAACATATTTAAAAGATCATACATCATGACCAAGTGGGCTTTATTCCAGGGATGCAAGGATTCTTCAACATTTGGAAATCAATCAATGTGATATACCACATTAACAAACTGAAAGATAAAAACCATATGATTATCTCAATAGATGCAGAGAAAGCATTTGACAAAATTCAACATCCATTTATGATTAAAAAAAAAAAAACTCTCCAGAAAGCAGGAATAGAAGGAACATATCACAACATAATAAAAGCCATTTATGATAAATCCACAGCAAACATTATCCTCAATCTTGAAAAATTGAAAGCATTTCCCCTGAAGTCAGGAACAAGACAAGGGTGCCCACTCTCACCACTACTATTCAACACAGTTTTGGAAGTTTTAGATACAACAATCAGAGAAGAAAAAGAAATAAAAGGAATCCAGATTGGAAAAGAAGAAGTAAAGCTCTCACTGTATGCAGATGACATGATCCTCTGCATAGAAAACCCTAGACTCCACCAGAAAATTACTAGAGCTAATCAATGAATATAGTAAAGTTGCAGGATACAAAATTAACACAGAGAAATCCCTTGCATTCCTATACACTAACAATGAGAAAATAGAAAGAGAAATTAAGGAAAAAATTCCATTCACCATTGCAATGAAAATAATAAAATACTTAGGAATAAATCTACCTAAAGAAACAAAAGACCTATATATAGAAAACTATAAAACACTGATGAAAGAATCAAAGAGGATGCTAATAGATGGAGAAATATACCGTGTTCATGGATCAGAAGAATCAATATAGTGAAAATGAGTGAAAATTACTACCCAAAGCAATCTATAGATTCAATGCAATCCCTATCAAGCTACCAACGGTATTTTTCACAGAGCTAGAGCAAATAATTCCACAATTTGTATGGAAATACAAAAAACCTCGAATAGCCAAGGTAATCTTAAGAAAGAAGAATGGAACTGAAGGAATCAACCTGCCTGACTTCAGACTATACTACAAAGCTACAGTCATTAAGACAATATGGTACTGGCACAAAGACTGAAATATAGATCAATGGAACAAAATAGAAATCCCAGAGATAAATCCACACACGTATGGACACCTTATCTTTGACAAAGGAGGCAAGAATGTATAGTGGAGAAAAGACAATCTCTTCAATAAGTGGTGCTGGGAAAACTGGTCAAACACTTGTAAAAGAATGAAACTAGAACACTTTCTAACACCATATACAAAAGTTAACTCAAAATGGATTAAAGATCTAAACATAAGCCTGGAAACTATAAAACTCCTAGACGAAAACATAGGCAAAACACTCTCTGACATAAATCACAGCAGGATCTTCTACGACCCACCTCCCAGAGTAATGGAAATAAAAGAAAAAGTAAACAAATGGGACCTAATTAAACTTAAAAGCTTTTGCACAATGAAGGAAAGTATAAGCAAAGTGAAAAGACAGCCTCAGAATGGAAGAAAATATTAGCAAACGAAGCAACTGACAAAGAATTAATTTCAAAAATATACAAGCAGCTCCTGCGCTCAATTCCAGAAAAATAAATGACCCAATCAATAAATGGGCCAAAGAACTAAACAGACATTTCTCCAAAGGAAACATACAGATGGCTAACAAACACATGAAAAGATGCTCAACATCACTCATTATCGGAGAAATGCAAATCAAAACCACAATGAGGTAACATCTCACACCAGTCAGAATGGCTGCTTTCAAAAAGTCTACAAACAATAAATACTGGAGAGAGTGTGGAGAAAAGGAAACCCTCTTATGCTGTTGGCGGGAATGCAAACTAGTACAGCTACTATGGAGAACAACGTGGAGATTCCTTAAAAAACTGGAAATAGAACTGCTATCCGACTCAGCAATCCCACTGCTGGCATACATGCTGAGGAAACCAAATTGAAAGAGACATGTGTACCCCAATGTTCATCACAGCACTGTTTACAATAGCCAGGACATGGAAGCAACCTAGATGTCCATCAGCAGACAAATGGATAAGAAAGTTGTGGTACATATACACAGTGGAATATTACTCAGCCATTAAAAAGAATGCATTTGAATAATTTCTAATGAGGTGGATGAAACTGGAGCCTATTATACAGAGCAAAGTAAGTTGGAAAATAAAACACCAATACAGTATACTAACGCATATATACGGAATATAAAAAGATGGTAACGATGACCCTCTATGTGAGACAGCAAAAGAGACAGATGTAAAGAACAGTCTTTTGGACTCTGAGGTGAGGGTGGGATGATTTGAGAGAATAACACTGAAACATGTATATTAGCATATGTGAAACAGATCACCAGTCAAGGTTTGATGCATGAGACAGAGTGCTCAGGGATGGTGTACTGGGATGACCCTGAGGGATGGGATGGGAAGGGAGGTGGGAGGGCAGTTCAGGATGGGGAACACATGTATACCCATGGCTGATTCATGTCAATGTATGGCAAAAACCACTACAATATTGTAAAGTAATTAGCCTCCAGTTAAAATAAATAAATTAAAAAATAACAATAACAACAACAAAGATATACCTGTTTCAATCACATGTAAATCAATGAAGTTAGAACATTCCTTCAAAACCTACATGAAAATAAACCTAAGATGGCTTAAAGACAAATGTAAGACTGCTGCTGCTGCTAAGTCACTTCAGTCATGTCCGACTCTGTGCTACCCCATAGATGGCAGCCCACCAGGCTCTACCGTCCCTGGGATTCTCCAGGCAAGAATACTGGAGTGGGTTGCCATTTCCTTCTCCAATGCATGAAAGTGAAAAGTCAAAGTGAAGTCGCTCAGTCATGTCCAACTCTTAGTGACCTCATAGACTGCAGCCTACCAGGCTCCTCCGTCCATGAGATTTTCCAGGCAAGAGTACTGGAGTGGGGTGCCATCGCCTTCTCCGAATGTTTGGCCCTAGAAGCCACCACAATGAGAAACCTGAGCATTGCAACCAGAGAGTAGCCCCCACTCGCTGCAACTAGAGAAAAGCCCACACAGCAATGAAGACCCAGCCAAACATAAATAAATATTTTTAAAATAAATAAAAGCATGTGGGAGGGGTGGGACTGCTCAGGGAAATAAGAGAAGCCTGAAAAGAAAAGAGGCTGAATCCTCAAAGCTAATGTTGACGAAGAGCAGATTCAAAAGTGAGGGAGTGAGAGAGGCAGAGGATAGGAACTGGGAACAGCACAAATCACAAAAAGTTATAAGTCAAAAGGATTTTAATACACCTATATTTAATATACCTGTATTTGTGTATATATATTCATGTATTCTACAAATTTTCTTTCAATGAGTAAAAGATGACTAGCCCAGTCAAAAGAAGAGAAAGGATAGATTACAGAAAATCTACAAAAGATGTACAAGTAACAGAAATTCAAATATCATAGTATTTATAGAAATGCAAATTTTTAAGAAACTATATTTTTTGCCTATTAACTACACAAGCATTTCAGAGATTGAAAGTAACCTATACTTGTGATATGGTTAAAAAAACAGAAATGAAGCATAAATTGCTATAAGCTTTTTAGTGTGTAATTTGGCAATACCTAATAAACTGTGGAAAATTCTGAAAGAGATGGGAATACCAGACCACCTGACCTGCCTCTTGAGAAATCTGTATGCAGGTCAGGAAGCAACAGTTAGAACTGGACATGGAAAAAAAAAAAAAAAAGAACTGGACATTGAACAACAGACTGGTTTCAAATAGAAAAAGGAGTACATCAAGGCTGTATATTGTCACCCTGCTTATTTAACTTCTATGCAGAGTACATCATGAGAAACGCTGGACTAGAAGAAACACAAGCTGGAATCAAGATTGCCAGGAAAAATATCAATAACCTCGGATATGCAGATGACACCACACTTATGGCATTAAATGAAGAGGAACTAAAAACCCTCTTGATGAAAGTGAAAGTGGAGAGTGAAAAAGCTGGCTTAAAGCTCAACATTCAGAAAACTAAGATCACGGCATCCGGTCCCATCACCTCATGGGAAATAGATGGGGAAACAGTGGAAACAGTGTCAGACTTTATTTTTAGGGGCTCCAAAATCACTGCAGATTTTGCAGTTATTGCAGCCATGAAATTAAAAGACGTTTACTCCTTGGAAGAAAAGTTATGACCAACCTAGATAGCGTATTCAAAAGCAGAGACATTACTTTGCCAACAAAGATCCGTCTAGTCAAGGCTATGGTTTTTCCTGTGGTCATGTATGGATGTGAGAGTTGGACTGTGAAGAAGGCTGAGCGCCGAAGAATTGATGCTTTTGAACTGTGGCGTTGGAGAAGACTCTTGAGAGTCCCTTGGACTGCAAGGAAATCCAACCAGTCCATTCTGAAGGAGATCAGCCCTGGGATTTCTTTGGAAGGAATGATGCTAAAGCTGAAACTCCAGTACTTTGGCCACCTCATGCGAAGAGTTGACTCATTGGAAAAGACTCTGATGCTAGGAGGGAATGGGGGCAGGAGGAGAAGGGGACGACAGAGGATGAGATGGCTGGATGGCATCACTGACTCGATGGACGTGAGTTTGAGTGAACTCCGGGAGTTGGTGATGGACAGGGAGGCCTGGCGTGCTGCGATTCATGGGGTCACAAAGAGTCGGACACAACTGAGCGACTGAACTGAACTGAATAACATTCTAAATGTTAATATCCTGTAACACAGCATTTATATTTCCAATATTTTGAGGAATTTATCCCACAAAACATTTCTACAAGTACCCAGCGAAATATGTACAAGGGTATCCAATGCAATGTTGGTGTAATAATAAGAAATTAGAAACAACTCGAATGCCCACTTCAGGTATTTCTGTAACGGAGTACTTGGGTGCTCAGTAGCCATCTTAAAAAATGATGTGGATTTATATGCATTAAAATGGAAAGATGTTCAAATTCATTGCTAAACTAAAAAGCATAAAATCATTATTTCGTAAATAATAATAAATTATGGTAAATAAAGAAATTGAACGTACACATCCTATACAAGATTTTTTTAATGGAACCAAATAAAACCTTAGAGGAACTATTGCTAAATTTTGCATGAAGTATATGTTCATGTGTAATAACTTCCCTGGTGGCTCAGGGTTAAAGAATCCACCTGCAATGGGGGAGCTGGAAGATCCCCTGGAGTGGGAAACGGCAACCTACTCTAGCTTTCTTGCCTGGAAAACCCCATGGACAGAGGAGTCTGGCAGGCTACAGTCCATGCGGTCACAGAAGAGTCAGACACAACTTAGCAACAAAACAACAATGTAATAATTAATGCTAAATTAAATAGTTTTTTACTTTTCTGATCCAAACATCCTAAGAAAATTCTTTCTGAAGAAAAGGGGAGGTTTTAGAGATTCACTGATCTTGTTGGCAGTGAGTGAGTGAGTTAAAGTCACTCAGTTGTGTCCAACTCTTTGCAATACCATGTATTGTAGCCCACCACGCTCCTCTGTCCATGGAATTTTCCAGGCAAGAATGCTGGACTGGTTTGCCATTCCCTTCTCCAAGGAATCTTCCCAACCCCAGGGATCTGACCCAGGTCTCCTGTATTGCAGGCAGATTCGTTACCATCTGAGGCACCAGGGAAGCCCAATCTTGTTGGCAAGTAATTCTCAAACTTGAGCATACATCGCAGTCACCTAGAAAAACTGGTTAAGACATAGGTGCCAGGACTTCCCCAGTGGTCCAGTGGTTAAGAATCTGTCTTGCAATGCAAGGGATATGAGTTCAGTCCCTGGTCAGGGAACTAAGATCTCACATACCTTGGGGGTAACTAAGCCTGCATGCTGCAACTAACAACCGAAGCAACCAAATAAATAAAGATTAAAAAAAAAAAAAAAAGGTGCCAGCACCTCCAAAGTTCCTGATTTATTAAGGCTGGAATGGGGATTCAAGAATTGGCATTTCTAACAATTTATTGGGTGATGCTACTAATGCAGAGAATCATTGCACAGACCAAAAAAGCTGGCTACTGACTCTGCCTCTACCACCCACATGATCTGACTTAGCCGATACTACTTGAGCTATTAACCTTGGCTGCCCCAGCCCTAGCAGAGTTGTGGAAATATACTTCTACTGATCTAGGTTCCAATTTAATCTAGTGGGATCATTTTCTCACTCACTATGGGAGTGTCTGAAACTTGATCCTGTTTTAGTTGAACTATTCATGAAGCTTCTGAGTTCAGTGTGGGAATGGGGAAGGGGAGAGAGCCACAACCACTCTCCTTTTTAAAGAAGGGGTTGATGAAAAGAGGAGAGGCTGCCAAGAGATGTGCTTGAGTAGGAGGAGACTGCCCTGCCAACATCCAGCCTTGGATATCACTCTCTCAAAAGGTAAATAAATACCCATATGGCCCTTCCTGGTAAAGTTTTTATGGGAATAATTCCAACAATTCTTCTGAGTTTAATAACACTTTTCTGCAAGCTTGGGGAACACTGGGGAAATAAAGAGTTTTTTTTTTTTTTCATTAGTGCTTCGTTTGAAAAGTGAAACATATCTTAAAGGGAATATCTTGGGGATAGTCTTATTTGGGGAGGGTCCTCTATTAGTCCTATTAACTAGAGGATGTCTTTGATTTTAGAGATTATAGTAAGAAAGCTTCCTTATTGTATTTCTTCACAATCACCTTTCCTTTCAGACTAAACTTACGGCTGGGAAAAAATCTGGGTCTTTTTACATTTAGTTGTGGTTTGTTTGTTTTTTTTTTTTCTTTTAAGAAACATGCGGCACTACAGATGGGAAAAATTAAGTGACTTGAGAAGAGAACCCAAGGGAAGGAAATGGTGATTGATCTTTCTGGAAAGTGTTAAGTGAAAGAGGAACTGACATTGCTACGGATTTGTAAATAAGTTCTCTTTCCTACTTTAGCAGGACCTAATTTTACACAAGCCAGTAAATTCATGCCCTCTTTTTCCCTAATCTAGGGAGCAGTGCTACTATTCAACTCAAACAAAACAGAAACCTTAAGAGCCACTGTAAAAGATTCTAGGGCAGGTCTTCTCTCTGGAAAACAGATTTTGAATTTTATCTGCCGTTTATATTTGTCAAGAAAAGCTATCTTATCCAAGAGATTTCAGAAGAATGAATGCGGTGCTAAGTTGCTTCAGTCATGTCCAACTCTGTGCGACCCTATGGACTGTACCCCATCAGGCTCCTCTGTCCGTGGAGATTCTCCAGGCCAGAATACTGGAGTGTGGTGACATGCCCTCCTCCAGGGGATCTTCCCGACCCAGGAATGGAGCCCGTATCTGTTATGTCTCCTGCATCGGCAGGCGGGTTCTTTACCACCAGCGCCACCTGGGAAGCCCTGTGGAAACTAAGTCTCCAAAATATGTCTCCAATAATTTCTTGTGATTTTTTTTCCATTCTAAAAACTTTAAACCTAATTTTGTATTAAAAATCTTGTAGTGACTAAACAGGGCTTCCCAGGTGGCGCTAGTGGTAAAGAATCCACCTGCCAGTGCAGGAGATATAAGAGACGTGGGTTTCATGTGTTGGGAAGATCCCCTGGAGAAGAGAATGGCTACCCACAGCAGTATTCTTGCCTGGAGAATCCCATAGACAGAGGAGCCTGGTAGGCTACAGTCCAGGGTCGCAAAGAATTGAACACGACTGAAGCGACGTAACTCAGGCGGCACCAGTGGCTAAACAACCACGTTCTTTTCTTAACGACAGATCTCCAATTTGTATAAACTTCAGGCCCAATAAAACCTGGATCAGATCCTTACATCTGAAAATAAGACCCAAGAACCAAAACATTATCGTCCTATTTCTTTTCTCTTTTCAGCAAGACTGTATTTTACTTTTTTTTGTCTTCACTGGGTCTTCACCGCTGCTCGTGGGCTTTCTCTAGTTGCGGTATGCCAGCTTCTCAGTGGGACGGCTTCTCTTGTCGCAGAGCTCAGGCTCTAGGGCACGGGAGCTTCAGTAGTTGTGGTGCCAAGCTTAGTCGCCCTCGACGTGTACTCTTTCCAGACCAGGTATTGAACCTGTGTCCCGTGTGTTGGCAGACAGACTCTCAACTACTGGACCAGCAGGTAAGTCCCTATTTTACTTTGTAAGGGAGAGAGAGGAAAGATATAAGCCTAACAGAAGCAAAATTCACTTATTGGAATATGGCAGCTATGAGTGAGAAGTTTGAAGAGACCTTTGATTCAAAGTTCAGGAATTCAGATTCAATTAAAGGAGAAGGAGAATCCAAGATAATGTTTTCCAATTTCCAAATATTGAAGATTTTCCATCTCTCTGAAGCATACAAATTTGTTTGCAAACTGTCCTCTGCCTGGAATTCTCTCATCTCTTGTAACTATTACAAGTTCTACTTGTAACTATTCCACCTGTGGTTCCTTGACCTCTTTCCTCCACCATAAATGCTAACATTCCCTTATTTCTAATTCTCCTTCGACCATCTCATCTACTCCTATGATTTCAACAGTGCTACCCTTGGGTGACTCTTAACTCAAAAGATCTTGCTCTTCTTTACCCTTGAACTTCAGTCCCCTGTTTATGCTTCCTGACCATGCCACACCAGTACCTTTAAATTCACCCTACTCCCAGGGGCTTTGCAAGAATGACTAGAAGGCTAATGCAACAAGGTTACTTTTAAACGTTCCTTCCAACTGTGAGATTCTACAACTTTGTACCTTTTATTTTTATGTATTGTGATCTCTAGCATACTGAGATAAACAGTAGTTCCACAAAAGTTCTCATGTTTCCTTGTCTCTATCACTGTTCCTTCACTGGGAGTGTACCTTTCTTACTCCAAATTGAGCCTGGTCATCACTTGTAGAAAGATTTCTATGACTAATCTTACTCTAGCTGAGTTTGTTAACCAGACATATGTCATCCTATCCATTCTCTTCACCCAAGAGAAGCAGAGTGTTCTGACACTGGAGTCTCCATGTTAACAAATATTTCCTTGTAGGTGTGGTGTGTGCATGCCAAGTCGCTTCAGTCATGTCCGACTCTTTGCAACCCCATGGACTATAGCCTGCCAGGCTTCTCTGTCCATTCTCGCCTGGAATTTTCCAGCCAAGAATACTGGAGTGGGTTGCCATTCCGTTCTCCAGGGGTCTTCCCAATCCAGGGATCAAACCCATGTTTCTTACGTCTCCTGCATTGGCAGATGGATTCCTTACCATTAGCACCACCTGGGTGTGGGCACTATGCTAATCAATGCTGTGAGAAATCACACAAAAAAACAAAACTTTCAGATTTTTGCCCTCTAGAAGTTGATATTAATGAAAGACTTTAGGTTAATTGCTCTCATGCACCCTCCATCTTCCTGCCAGTCTAATATTTCTACAACAACCATCGAATGGTGTAATTTCCATGCTTAAAAGCTTTTTGATGACTCCCCGCTGATTGCAAAGCTGAATCCAGAGTCTTTAATGTGCCATACAAGGGCCCAGGTGAACTTGCCTAGGCTGCTTATTCAGTGGGAGAATATATCTCAAGCACTTACTGAATATTTACTGTTTCTCAAACATACTATGCTGTCCTCTCTTCTCCTTTCCTGCTTCTCCCCTTCTGCACCTTTATCAGCTTGAAAAGGGTGTGTTGCTCAGCTTTGTCCAACTCTCTGTGAGCCCATGACCCCATGGACTGTAGCCCACCAGGCTCCTCTGTCCATGGGATTTCCCAGGCAAGAATACTGGTGCAGGTTGCCATTACCTGTTCCAGGGGATCTTCCTGACCCAGTAATCAAACCTGAGTTTCCGTTATTGCAGTCAGATTCTTTACTGTCTGAACCAGCAGGGGCTACTCATTCTCAGGCCTCAGTTCAATACAGGTATTTGTCTCTTCAGTGAAATTTTCCTGACTCTTCCCTTTGGATTATTTTATCAGCAGATTACCTTGGAATGATTTCTTTACATTCAAGAAGTATATATTTTTGTTTATTTTTCTCATTAACTTTATAAAATGGAGATGGTTTATACAGTATATAAAATCATAGCTAGGAACCTGTGATAAGGAGAACATGATAGGAAAGACACAAGTCTCTTGAAATGCTGTTGAGAGGAGAAGTTGGCAAATTAATAAACCATCCAGACTGTAAAGGGTATAGTGAGATATTTAAGTACCAGAGTAAAATAATATGGATTTTTTAAGAGAATATGGCCTTTTTGATGAATAAAGAGAAGATATATAACATTAAAGAGAAGGTATATGACATTAAAGAAATATATCTAGAAAATGACATCTGAGGTATATACAAATGGATAAAGACACTGGCAAGGTACTAAAAATACAATAAAATTGGTCTTCTCACTACAACTCAATTATCAGCAAGTACATATTAAAAAGCTGGTAAATGCCAGGACGCATTTCCCATTCCAGTTACAAAAATTCAAGAGAAGAGCTTTGGCCCAGCTGGGATGCTTACCCCCAACCACTGAACTGAGGCAGCCAGCATAATGAGGCCGTGTCAGAGCACGGTAGCTCCCCTAATAGCCATATGAGTGGACAGGAGGGGAAGGGTCAGGCAGACAATTTCAGAGAGACCTGCTACTTTTTGTTTTGGTGTTTATCATTTCGTACCTGTCATAATTGTATGGATATGTCTTATCTCCCATGTCAGACTGTAAGTTTTCTAAAGACAGAAATCTTTTTTTTTTCTGTTTTATAATTACATTTAAATATTTCTTTTTTTATTTTTTTAATTTATTATTATTTTTTTAATTTTAAAATCTTTAATTCTTACATGTGTTCCCAAACATGAACCCGCCTCCCACCTCCCTCCCCATAACATCTCAGTGGGTCATCCCCATGCACCAACCCCAAGCATGCTGTATCCTGCGTCAGACATGGACTGGCGATTCAATTCTTACATGATAGTATACATGATAGAATGCCATTCTCCAAAATCATCCCACCCTCTCCCTCTCCCTCTGAGTCCAAAAGTCCGTTATACACAGCTGTGTCTTTTTTCCTGTAAAGACAGAAATCTTTTTATGCCTAGGGGTCCTAGTTTTTGTGCTTTATTTGTTAAATAGTAAAGGATGAGTTGAAGTTAAATTGAAAGTTAATAGAGTTTGTATAGTAGTAGAGAGGGACCTGTTTGTAATCTCTAGTTCCCAAAGCACACAAGTCTGTAGATAAAATAAAGTAACAAGAGCAATGATAAAGAAGTTCTTGACTCTCCCATATCCTTGGACTGACATTTGCATGAACTCAGTGTCAAAACACACTGCCTCTTAGAGATTGTATTGTCAGAATCTTACCTCTTCTCTGACCCTAGCTAAACTCAGAACCTAGACTAGCTCTTCCCTTAGAATGAATTTTTCACCAGGAAAGTCTCAAGTTAAAAATAACCCAGGGGGCTGGAAGACACATTTCCAATCATCATAAAGGCTTGTTTTGACACTTAATTTCTGTGAAACACACAGCCTAAGCTTAAATTGGAATCCTTTCTTCAAGTCATATAATACATTGAATATCTATTACATTCTCAGCACCAAATGAACTGTATATGACCCTGAGTAGTTAGTTGTCAGTGCTTTGAAGTGCGGACCTTCTTAGCCTCCCCTTTCTGTTGATGTTACACACTATCACTACTGTACAACTGTAATATGGGAAAAACTTGCTCTATAACTCCACTTAAGTGAAAAATTAAAACAGCAATGACTTCCAGATACTCCATAGCAAGAGAAAAGGTGCAAGAAATGAGGAACATAGTAAATCCAGGGAGGGTAATAATGGTAAACACTTACATAGTAGTTGTTATGTGCCAGGCACTGCACTATCTTCTACGTATTTATTTAATCTTAGCATCTACATCATAGGGTTATTGTATTATTATCCCCATTTTACAGATGAAGAAACAAAGTTTCTGAAAATTTAAGTAACTTGCTTAGGATCACCAAGCTTTGTTAGAGCCAGGATCCAAATCCAGATGGACTGACTGCAGAACCCATGTTCTCCACTACCACATTATATTTCATGATCGCCATTGAATTGTTCTCACTGGGGGTTGACTTATCTAGAAGGAACACCCTTTGCCCTTCCAAAACCAAGAACTGTATGGACAATCAACCGTTTCTAATGAGCTCTCTCTAAACTGTTCCCTTTTTGGCTCTTCAGAGGACACCCTCACAAACACATAGTGATCTCTAGTGCTGGATCCCAAAGAACTTTTTGTTTCTTTTTTATTTATTTATTTATTTATTTTTGTCTGTGCTGGGTCTCTGTTGCTGCACGTGAAGTGTTTCTAGCTGCGGTGAGCAGGGGCTAGTCTTCGCTGCAGTGCACAGGCTTCGGCTTCTCATGGGGAGCACAGGCTCCAGATGCTGGGGTTTCGGTAACTGTAGCACAGGGGCTCAGTAGTTGTGGCACATGGTCTTGGTTGCTCCACAGCATGTAGAACCTTCCAGACCAGAGATCAAATGCATGTCCCCTGCAGTGGCAAGCCTGCAATCCCTTTCAGGGATTCTTAACCACTGCACCACCAGGAAAATCCAGAACTTTTTGATTTCTGGTAGCATATTTGCAGTGCAAGATAGTCAAACCAAATACTTTAACCCACCACTTCTCAAAAATGTGTATAGTACTTGATACATTGAAAAGAAGACATGTAATATATTTTAGTCATGAAATACAATAATAACTGAACCATCCCAATGCATTTACCTGAGTGTTCTTTCCTTTAGATCATATGCCTGCCTCCCTCCCAGAAGTAATCATTACCATGAATCTATATCACTCACTCCTTGGCTTTTTCCTTTTCTTTTTTTGGCCACATGCCCGGTCGGAGACAGTGAAAGCACCTAGTCCTAACCACTGGACTGCCGGGGAATTCCCTCCTTCGTTTTTTCAGAAGTAAATTTATCACATATGTGTGCATCCCTAAATAGTGTATTGTTAGTGTAAAAAGTGCTTTGTTTTGAGATTTATAAAAATAATATAATAATGTATGCTGCTGCTGCTGCTGCTGCTGCTAAGTCGCTTCAGTCGTGTCCGACTCTGTGTGACCCCGTAGATGGCAGCCCACTAGGCTCCCCTGTCCCTGGGATTCTCCAGGCAAGAATACTGGAGTGGGTTGCCATTTCTTTCTCCAATGCATGAAAGTGAAAAGTGAAAGTGAAGTCGCTTAGTCGTGTCCAACTCTTCACAACCCCATGGACTGCAGCCTACCAGGCTCCTCTGTCCATGGGACTTTTCAGGCAAGAGTACTGCAGTGGGGTGCCATTGCCTTCTCCATAATGTATGCTGTTTTCTGTAATTTGCTTCTATCACTCACTAATACATTTCTAAGAGTCACCCATGTTATTGAATGCAACTCTAGTTTGTTCACTCATTTTTCTCACAGCTTTATAGTATTTACAGTGACTATGCCACGATTTATGTGATAATTCTCCAAGCTGTGGTCATTCGAGCTGTTCAGCTTTTGCTTTTGTGTACAATACTGCAGGAGCAATCTTCTTTTAATTTTCCTGGTATATACACAGGAGTGGACTTGGGAGTTGGGTTGTAGTGAATATGTACATTCAACTTTACTAGATAATGCTAAATGATTTTCTACAGGGGATTTTTATCAATCTGTACTCTGATATTACTGATGGGGGGGTGTATAAGAACTTCGAATGAGTTATATCCTTGCCAACACTTTGTATTATCAGACTTCTTAATGTCTACCAATCTAGTGAATAAAAAAATAATGTCAATGATTACTAGTGAAATTGAACACCTTTTCATGTACTTTTTACCTTTCATGTTTCTTTTTTTTTTAATGCCAGTTCATGTCTTTTGCTAATTTTCCTCTTGAGTTATTTGTCCTTTACTTATTCAGTTGGAGGATTTAGTTTGCTAACTTGGATACTAACCCTTTTTTAGAAATATGTTTCTCCAAATTTGTGGTCTGGTTTGTATTTTTACTTACTTTATGGTGTCTGAACTGATCAGGAGTTCTTAATTTTAAAGTTAAACTCAAGCATTTTTTAAAATATATGTTGTACTATTTGTGTCTTGTTTAAGAGATCTTTTCCTAACCTGAGGTCATAAAAACAGTCTATATTTTCTTCCAAAGGTTTTTGTTGTTGTTGATGTTGTTAAGAATGCGTCTTACTTTTAGCTGCTGCTGTGCTTGGACTTCCTCTCATTGCAGCAAGCAGGGATTACTCTCTGGTTGCAGTATGCGGGCTGCTCGCTGCAGCGGTTCCTCTTGTTGCAGAGCACAGGCTCTAGACACACAGGCTTCAGTAGTGTGGCCCGTGAGCGCAGTTGCTCCACCACATGTAGAACCTTCCCAGACCAGGGACTGAACTCATGGCCCCTGCACTGGCTGACGGATTCTTATCCAGTGTACCACCAAGGAAGTCCTAAAGGTTTTAAAGTTTGCTCTTGACATCTGGCTCAGAGGATAAAGCATCTGCCTGCCATGCGGGAGACCCGGGTTCGATCCCTGGGTTGGGAAGATCCCCTGGAGAAGGAAATGGCAACCCACTCCAGTATTCTTGCCTGGAGAATCCCATGGACAGAGGAGCCTGGCGGGCTACCGTCCACGGGGTCACAAAGAGTCTGACACTACTGAGCGACTTCACTTCACTTGACATTTAACTATAGATGTGGGTTTTTTTAATGGATATCTTATTTTCCAGTATCCATTATTAAACAGGCCATTCTTTTTCTGTCAACAGTGCACATTCCACTATAAGTCAAGTATCCCTAAATGTGCAGTTTGTTTCTGGGCTTTCTAGTCTCTTCAAATGGTCTATTATCTATACCTGCACATATATCCCTCTGTCAGAAATACGATAGCTCTGTAATAAACCTTAATAACTGATATGGGGAATCTCTCCACCATATTCTTTCTCTTCAGAATGCCTTTCTAATTCTTCTACCTGTGAGCTCCCACGTACACTTAAGAAAAACAGTTTGTCAGTTTTCTCAAAACCCTTGATGGAATTTTGTTGGAGTTATATGGCCTCTATAAGTAAATTTGAGGAGAATTAACAACTTAATCAAGTGAAATTCATAAATATCGGGTATCTCTCTATTCACTTTGTTCAGTTACTATGTTGTGTCCAACTTTTTGCAACCCCAGGAACTGCAGCATGCCAGACTTACCCGTCCCTCACTATCTCCCTGAGTTTTCTCAAACTCATGTGTCCACTGAGTCAGTGATGCCATCCAACCATCTTATCCTCTGTTGCCTCCTTCTCCTCTTGCCTTCAGTCTTTCCCAACATCAGGGTCTTTCCCAGTGAATTGACTCTTCGCATCAGGTGGCCAAAGTATTGGAGCTTCAACTTCAGCATCAGTCCTTCCAGTGAATATTCAGGGTTGATATCCTTTAAGATTGACTGGTTTGATTTCCTTGCAGCCCAAGAGACTCTTAAAAGTCCTCTCCAACACCAGTTCAAAATCATCAATTCTTTGGTGCTCAGCCTTCTTTATGGCCCAATTCTTACATCCATACATGACTAGTGGAAAAACCATACCTTTAACTATACGAAACTTTGTCAGTAAGGTGTTGTCTCAGATTTTTAATATGCTGTCTAGGTTTGTTATATATTTTTATGCTACTGTAAATAATGCCACCCCCCTTTTTTTTTGGTGGTGCCTCATGGCTTGCAGGATCTTACTTCCCTGACCAGTGATTGAACCAGGACCACAGCAGGGAAAATTCTGAGTCTTAACTACTGGACCACTAAGGAGTTCCCAATGACCATTTTAAAATTAAATGGTCTTTTAAAAATTACATTTGCTTATTGTTTGTTACTGGCATTTACATATGTAACTGACTTGTGTATCTCACCCATACACCTTGCTAAACTACTTATTTGTCATATTTTCTGTAGACTATTCTGTAGGAAATAATATCAGTGAATAATGAATATTTTTGTTTCTTCTTTTTAAATCCTTGTTTTTTTCTTTCTTTATCTTATTTTACTGCACTGATTAGAACCTCCAGAATGATGTTGAATAAATTGAAGGTAATGAACTTCTTTGTCTTATCCCTGATTTTAAGAGGAAAATATTTCAACTTTTCACCATTATCTGGATGTTTGCTCTACATTTTTTTGTTAATACCCTTAATTGGGTTAAAAGTATTCTTTTCTACCCCTATTTTGCTAAGAATATTAATGTAGGTGTTTTTTTAGTATTGAAATTTATCAAATGCTTTTGCTGCAACAACTGTGGTATTCATATGGCTTATATACATAGCATGTTTCTACTTCTGGGATAAACTCAGCTTGATATCTATATACATCAAGGCTTATTTGCAGAGACCAGAAACCATTCTAGCTATTTTCAGCGAAAGGGATTTAATAAATGGAATTAGGATATTTTTAGTTTCACATGACCAAAAATTAAACCTCAAACCCAACTAACTCAAATGAGATTTTAAAATATATGGAAAAGTACGAATTTGCTAAGTGTTGGATGCATGTTCTATGAATCAAGCTTGTTCACCATATCAAGCAAATATTCTGTATTTCACCAATTTCTGTCTAGCTGACCTATCAATGACTGAGAAGAATATTTTGATTATCCACTATAATGGCAATTTTTATCAGTTTCTCCCTGTAGTCCTATTGTTTATTTATCCTGAGACTATTTTATTAGGTACATACAATTTAGAACTCTAACATCTTCCTACTGAATTTCGCTCTTCATTATAATCTGTTAATCCTCTGTATCCCTAATAATGCTTCTGGTCTTAAGGTCTATTTTGTCTGATATTAATACAGCACCTCAATTTTATTTTGGTGAGTATTCACCTCGTACACCTTTTACTTCCAGTGTTTCCATGTCTTTAAATTTTAGGTGAATCTCTTAGGAATAGCATATAGATGGATTGGGACCAAGACCAAAAAATAAATGTTTGGCATTTTGTGTCTGCTCAACATCCAAAACTCCTTCTTATTTGAGAGGAATGCTCCTTTCTGTGAGTCTGTGAGAGACAGAACTTCATTTTTACTACAGTGCCTAGAAATAATGAATATTCCCTCTCCTATCCCCAGGGTGGCTAAGGTGCTGGTGCGTGACTCAGCCTTGACCAGTCGGATGCTCCAGCCAGGGTCTGGAATATCAAGTGACACAAAGATGACACAATTTATAATTCAGGCATGGCAGGGATAGCAGTATCCGATGACAGTAGCAGCAGTCCTCAGAAACAGCAGTGTCCGGTGGTGGTGGCTTGTGTCCAGCGCCAACGGTGCCTTAACTAGACTTTTCCTGTGCTGACCTTGGTTATGATTCCCAGTGCCTGGCCTCCCTTGGTTTCTCCCTGTTTTATGGAACCAATTCTCCTTCTCCTTGATTCTGGAGGTCACCTGGTCTCTTTATAATAAATACCTTTTGTTCTTAAATAAGTGAAAGTTGGTCAGTCCTGTCTGACACTTCACGACCCCATGAACTGCAGCCCATGAGGTTCCTCTGTCCATGGGATTCTCCAGGCAAGAATACTAGAGTGGGTTGCCATTTCCTTCTCCAGGGGATCTTCTCAACCCAGGGACTGAACCCGGGTATCCTGCATTCCAGGCAGATTCTTTTACTATCTCAGCCACCAGGGAAGCTCTTGCTTAAGTAAAGGAGGCCCTGTTTTCATTACTTGCAAAGAAGAATCCTGACTGATATAAAATTGTTCTTTCTCCCTCTGGAATTGAGGAGGAGATAATATGAAGAGGGAATATGTGAAGTCCAGATTTTCTGTAGCCATTCTTGCTACCATAGGGAAGCTGGTCCGCGTAAAAAATCAATGAAAGTGAAAGTGAAAGTCGCTCAGTTGTATCCCAACTCTTTGCAACCCCATGGACTGTATATTCTGGCCCTGGAATTCTCCAGGGCAGAATACTGGAGTGGGTACCTGTTCCCTTCTCCAGGGAATCTTCCCAACCCAGGGATCGAACCTAGGTCTCCTGCATTGCAGGTAGATTCCTTACCAGCTGAGCCATCAGGGAACCCCAGTGTAGAAGAAAGGTAGATACATAAAGGCAAAACCATGAAAACACCTCCACTCTCTGGATCAAGCCCTACTTATAAAGTTATCCTTACTCTGGACTTTAGTCTCATAAGTCAATAAATTTCATGTATTATTTAATCTCACTTAAGTGGACTTTTCTGTCACTTGCAACCAAACACATCCTACCTGATACCTTTCTATTCTGCCTTTGAAAAGGAATCCCTTGTTTGATTCTGCATTAGGCTTTTAGCTGCTATTCTACCTCTTTCTTTCCTAGTTTAACTCCTCATAAATGATTTAAAATCTTGGTGTCTTCATTTCCTCACTGCCTTTTGTTGTTTAATCCATGAAAGTCTGGACTCCTTCTTTATCACTCTGCTACCACTATTCTTTTAAGATCAGCAACAGTCTTCTCCTTTCAATGCCACATTCTCAAAGTCATTCATTCATTCAACCAACATTTTTACATGCTCACTTTTGCAAAGTATAGTACTAAATTATTCATTGAACAGATATTTGTTGAACATCTAATATATCCCAGACTTTTAAGATAAAAACAAATTATATAGGGTCCTTAGTCTCATGTGGAATTACTATTTTATCAGAAAAGACAGAAATCAAAGTAATCGAAATAAACTATAGTGAATGTTACTAGAATATCTCCCTAGGAAATTGACATTTAAGCTAAGGCCTAAAAGTTGAATATAGAAGGATAGGAGTCATGCAAAGATAATGTTAATGGAAAAAGCCTGGAGGCAAAGGAGAATCATGCAAAACTCATAGAGCTGTGACAAGTCCAGCATTGCTGGGTAAAAAATGTACAAGGAAGAGTGGCAAGAAACAAGGTGAGACAAAATCATGGACAGCCTTGGCAATGCACTGAAGACAGTAGGAAGAAGCTGGAATATTTTAATCAGAAGACTGATTTAATTACACTTACTAAAGATTGCTTTGCGGTTTGGAGGAGAATAAGAACGTTTTCAGAAAATCAGAAAGTATTTGCGGGTGTTTGGCATTTGATGGCCTAGAGCACAATGGTGGCCGTAGGGGTAAAGAAAAGGGAATAGATTTGAGACATGTTTTGGAAGTAGGCCCAAAAGGATATTAACAGAGGTAGAGTGATATGTGCTAAGTCACTTCAGTCGTGTCCAGCTCTGCAACCCATGGACTGTAGCCCGCCAGGCTCCTCTGTCCAGGCAAGAATACTGGAGTGGGTTGCCATGGCCTCCTCCAGGGGATCTTCCTGACCCAAGGATCAAACCCAAGACTCTATGTCGCCTGTGTTAGCAGGCAGGTTCTTTACCACTAGCACCACCTAGTGATAAGCCACTGAAATGTGGAACACAAAAATACACGTGTCCTTGCTCTGAAAGAGCACTGTAGAAAGGATGACACATGAAGAATGTAATACATATATAAGTGAGATATATATCTTAAAATGGTACAAATATCTACCAATTTTCCCACATTTTCCAGCTACCAGATTAGTTTATCTCTCGTCGTCAGGGGATGACACAGGACCAGCTAGTTGGATGGCATCACTGACTCCATGAACATGAGTTTGAGCAAGCTCCAGGAGATGGTGAAGGACAGGGAAGACTGGCGTGCTGCAGCCCATGGGGTTGCAAAGAGTCAGACACGACTGAGCAACTGAACAACAACTTACAATTCTCTGCCAACGTACAGCTCTGCCCATTATGAACACAAATCTTGATACTATTTCACGGAGCAATTTAGCTTCTCACCATGTCAACTAATTTATTTTTAATTTTTAAAATGTATTTACTTTTGGCTGTGCTGGGTCATCATTGCTTTTCACGGGCTCTCTAGCTGCGGGGAGAAGGAGCTATGCTCTTCATCGTACTGTGCAGGCTTCTCATTACAGTCGCTTCTCTTGTTGCAGAGCACGGGCTGTAAGATACTTGTGGTTCAGTAGTTGCAGCTCAGTAGTTGCAGCTTATGGGCTCTAGAACCAGGGTTCAGTAGTTGTGGCATATGAATGCAGTTGCTCTAGGGCTTGTGGAATCTTCCCACACCAGGGATTAAACCCACATTTCCTGCATTGTCAGGCAGACTTTTGTCTATGGCGCCACCAGGGAAGTCCCCAGCTAATCTTTTACAAAACAATATTTTAGGACTTCCCTGGTGGTCCAGTAGGTAAGACTCCACATTTCCACTGCAGGGAGCACAGGTTTGATCCCTCGTTGGGGAACTAAAAGGCCACATGATGTCTGGTGCAGTCAAAGCAAAACAAAAACAGTATTTTAGCTTTCTCTACATCTCTCCAATGACTTCCCAGGTGGTGTTAGTGGTAAAGGACCCACCTGCCAACGCAGGAAACATAGGAGACAACGGTTTGATCCCTGGGTCAGGAAGATCCCCTAGAAGAGAGCATGGCCACACACTCCGGTATTCTTGCCTGAAAAACCCCATGGACAGAAGAGCTTGACGGGCTACAGCCCAAAGGGTCACAAAGAATCGGACAGAACTGAAGCAACTTAGCACTCACGCTTGCTCCTTGGAAGAAAAGCTATGAAAAACCTAGACAGCTATTAAAAAACAGAGACATTACTTTGCCAACAAAGGTCCATATAATCCAAGTTATGGCTTTTCAGTAGTCATGTATGGATGTGAGAGTTGAATCATAAAGAAGGCTAAATGCCAAAGAATTGATGCTTTTGAGCTGTGGTGTTGGAGAAGACTCTTGAGAGTCCCTTGAACTGCAAGGAGATCAAACCAGTCCATCCTAAAGGAAATAAGCCCTGAATATTCATTGGAAGAAGGATTGATGCTGAAGCTGAAGCTCCAATACTTTGGCCACTTGATGCAAAGACCCAACTCGGAAAAGACCTTGATACTGGGAAAGACTGAAGGCAGGAGGAGAAGGGGAAGACAGAGGGCAAGATGTTTGGATGGCCTCACTGACTCAATGGACATGAGTTTGAGCAAGCTCCGGGAGATGGTGATGGACAGGGAAGCCTGGTGTGCTGAAGTCCAAGGGGTCACAAAGAGTTGGACACAACTAAGCAACTGAACAACAACAAGCACACAGGCACTTCTCTCCTAAAGATCCAAACCATTTTACAAAACAAATCTATTGGCACTTTTTTTTCTCTCTAGGCTTGGATGTTGTTTAGGGCTCTTTCTCTCCTTTTTCATGAGCTCCTCAGAACTTCTCTACTAGGGTTATCTATCTGTAGATCCCTTCAGGTCAATATTTCTACTTTGACTGGTCATTATAACACTGAATCCAAGTTCACCTCCAGCCATTTTCTATTAAGGTAACCTCATACTAGCAGGAAGCCCTCTCGGCTTAGATCCTCTTTTTGTGACCCCCTAAGGCTGGTCCCTATCTGTAGTCCATACCTGGTCCTCAAGAAAAAGAAAAAAATTCCCCTCGGGACTTCCCTGGTGGTCCAGTGGCTATGAACTTCAAGCTCCCAATGCAGGGAGCCCAGGTTTGAACCCCAAGCAGAGAATTAGATCCCACATGCCACAACTAAGACCCAGCCAAATAAATAAATGATAAAAAATAAATATATTTTTAAAATCCCCCTCATTCAATACAATCTCAACTCCGCCTTCTTTTCTACTGCCACAGGCTGATTCAGCCAATTTCTTTTCTTTCTTTTTTCAAATTTTATTTTATTACAGTTAGAACACCTAATGTGAGATCTACCTCCTTAAAAATTTTTAAGTGTAAAATCAGTTCAGTTCAGTCGCTCAGTTGTGTCCAGCTTTTTGCAACCCCATGGACGGCAGCATGCCAGACTTCCCCGTTCATCACCATCTCCCAGAGTTTACTCAAATTCATGTCCATTGAGTCGGTGATGCCATCCAACCATCTCATCCTCTGTCATCCCCTTCTCCTTCTGCGTTCAATCTTTCCAAGCATCAGGGTCTTTTCAAATGAGTCAGCTCTTTGCATCAGGTGGCCATAGTACTGGAGCTTCAGCTTCAGCATCAGTCCTTCCAATGACTATTCAGGACTGATTTCCTTAGGATAGACTGGTTGGATCTCCTTGCTGTCCAAGGGACTCTCAAGAGTCTTGTCCAGCACCACAGTTCAAAAGCATCAATTCTTCAGTGCTCAGCTTTCTTTATAGTCCAACTCTTGCATCCATACATATTACCAGAAAAACCATAGCTCTGACTAGATGGACCTTTGTTGGCAAAGTAATGTCTCTGCTTTTTAATATGCTGTCTAGGTTTGTCATAACTTTTCTTCCAAGGAGTAAGCGTCTTTTAATTTCATGGCTGCAGTCACCATCCATTGATTTTGGAGCCCCCAAAAATAAAGTCTGTCACTGTTTTCATTGTTTCCCCTTCTATTTGCCATGAAGTGATGGGACCAGGTGCCATGATCTTAGTTTTCTGAATGCTGAGTTTAAGACAACTTTTTCACTCTCCTCGTTCACTTTCATCAAGAACCTCTTCAGTTCTTCTTCACTTTCTTCCATAAAGATGGTGCCATCTGCATATCTAAGTTATCGATGTTTCTCCCAGCAATCTTGATTCCAGATTGTGCTTCATCCAGTCCAGCATTTCTCATGATGTACTCTGCATATAAGTTAAATAAGCAGGGTGACAATATACAGCCTTGACATACTCCTTTCCCAATTTGGAACAAGTCTGTTGTTCCCTGTCCATTTCTAACTCTTGCTTCTTGACCTGCATACAGATTTCTCAGGAGGCAGGTCAGGTGGTCTGGTATTCCCATCTCTTTAAGAATTTTCCACAGTTTGTTGTGATCCACACAATCAAAGGGTTTGGCATAGTCAATGAAGCAGAAGTAGATGTTTTTCTAGAACTCTCTCGCTTTTTCAATGATCTAGTCGATGTTGGCAATTTGATCTCTGGTTCCTCTGCATTTTCTAAATCCAGCTTGAACATCTGGAAGTTCATGGTTCTTGTACTGTTGAATCCTAGCTTGGAGAATTTTGAGCATTAATTTGCTAGCATGTGAGATGAGTACAATTTTGTGGTGGTCTGAGCATTCTTTGGCATTGCCAAAGAATTAAGTGTACAATAGATTATCATTAACTATACATACAATGTCATACAGAAGATATCTAGTGCTTATTCCTCTTACTTCAATGAAACCTTATGCCTGTTCTTTAGTAATTCCTCATGACTATGATGTTGAGCATCTTTTCATGTGGTTATTGGCCATTTGTAAATCTTCCTTAGAGAAATATCTATTCAGATCCTTTGTCTAATTTTTAATTGAGTCATTTGTTTTCCTATAATTTAGTTGTACAAATACTTTAGATATTCTAAATACAAATCCCTTATCAGGTATAAGATTTTCAAACATTTTTTCCCATTGTGTGGGGTTTTTTTCACTTTCTTGATTGTGTCCTTTGAAGCTCAAGAGTTTTAAATTTGAAGAAGTCCAATTTATCTTTTTTTCTCTTACTGCTGTCATATCTAAAAATCCTTTACCAAATCCAGTGTTATGAAAATTTATTCCTTTTTTTCTGAATTTTATAGTTTTAGCTCTTACATTTGCGTCTTTGGTCTATTTTGAGTTAATATTTATATATGGTGTGAAGTAAGGGTCTAACTTCAATCTTTTGCATATGACTATCTAGTTTTCCAGGCTTCCCGGGTAGGGCTCAGTGGGTAAAGAATTCCCCTGCAATGCAGGAGACACAGGAGAGGTGGGTTCAATCCCTGAGTCATGAAGATCCCCTGGAGGAGGGCATGGCAACCCACTCCAGTATTTTGCCTGGAGAATCCTGTGGAAAGAGGAGCCTGGCGGCTTACAATCCATAGGGTCACAAAGAGTCAGAGACGACTGAAGTGATGGAGCACACAGGCACATCCAGTCTCCCAAGTACCATTTGTTTTCTTTCCTTATTGAATGGTGTTGACCCTCTTCTCAAAAATCAGTTGACAATACATACATGTTTATTTCTGTACTCTCAATTCTATTCCATTGATGTGTATGTCTGTTCTTGTGCCAATACTACACTATCTTAATGACTGTAGCTTTATGGTGAGTTTTGAAATTGAGAAGAGAGAGTCCTCTGACTTTCTTTTCAGTATTGTTTTGATAGTGGACTTAATAACTGAAATTGATCGCTTCTGGGACGTACCTGATTTTTTGTTAAGAGATAGGAATGACAGCACAAACATAGTGATTAGAAAAAATAAAACAATTTTATGTTCATACCTAGTAAGTTAAGACACCACAATAAATTAATTACAGTAAGTACTCAGAATTTAAAAAATATTAGAAAACGGTTTGCACTTAACACAGAATTGGGGTGTTCAGGACAACTGTACTGGGATTTAACAGAGCAAGGAAGCCCCAGTTGTTTTCTGAGTTACAGATATTTTTCATGTCTTGCCTTGGAGTATTTCACCTACTTTTACATATGCTTATATCTTGAAGGTCAGCTATACTAATGTTATCAGTGTCATGTGTGTGTGAATGTGTGTGTGTTTGTCGCTCAGTCATGTCCAACTCTTTGCGACACTATGGACTGTAGCTCTCCAGGCTCCTCTATCCTTGGAGTTCTCCAGGCAAGAATACTTGAGTGGGTAGATTCCCTGCTCCAAGGATGAAACCCGGCTCTCCCATATCACAGGCAGATTGTTTACTGTCTGAGCCACCAGGAAAGGAAGCCCTATCAGTTTCATGAGTACCTCTTAAATAAATCTTGCTAATTTTTTTGGAAACCCTCTTTGGTTTCAACATAACAGTGTTAAGAATATACATACATAGAGGGGTGCGTTGGGTTGGGAGATTGGTATTGACACATATACAGTATCATGTGCAAAATAGATAGCTAGTGGAAACCTGCAGTATGACACAGGGAACTCAGCTTGGTGCTCTGTAATGACCTAGAGGGGTGGGATGGGGGGTGGGGGGCAATGGAAGGGAGGTCCAAAAGGGAGGGGATACACAGTGCAATGCAGAGCTCAGTCCTGCCTTATTCTTCAAAACCCCATGGACTGTAGCCCACCAGGCTCCTCTGTCCATGGAATTTTTCAGGCAAGAAATGCTGGAGTGGGTTGACTGATTCACTTCGTTGTACAGCAGAAACCAACACAACATTATAAAGCAACTATTACCCCAAGCTACTAGCGCTCCCCTAGTAGCTCAGATGGTAAAGCATCCGACTGCAATGCAGGAGACCTGGGTTCAATCCCTGGGTCGGGAAGATCCCCTGGAGAAGGAAATGGCAACCCACTCCAGTATCCTTGCCTGGAAAATCCCATGCACAGAAGAGCCTGGGGCGGGGAGGGTGGGGTACAGTCCATGGGGGTCACAAAGAGTTGGACATGATTAAGCAACTAACACACACATACCCCAATTTTAAAAAATACATACATACAAATATAAGCCAATAAACTTGTTTTATCCTCTTTTGTCTAGGAATATGACAAATCTGGACTAGGGTAAAGAGGCATGTGTTCCCATGGATGACTCAAGCCCGTCCAGTAGTGTTGACGTAGACAAAGGCTTTGCCATCGCCTTTGTTGTTCTCCTGCTTCTCTTCCTGGTAGTGATGATTTTTCGGTGTGCCAAGTTGGTGAAGAATCCCTACGAGGCCAGCTCTACAGCCACAGAACCATCTCTGAGCTGAAGTGTGAAAACACCTGATAGACTTCCCTTCACAGGAGATCTGAAATCTCTTACACAGACATTTATGAAACAGACTGTTTATTACTCCACCTCCCTATTTCTCAGCTTCCTCCCCCTTGCATTCCACAATAGGCACATGAGGGTGAGTTGAGAATAATAATAGGGATGAAACACAAGCTAGTCTGTATTGTTCTATTCAGGGAAAAAGCTACCAAAGCGGGGTCGAGACAGGTTGAACTTATCTGTTAGAATAAAGCCTGGAGGGGCTTCCCCAGCGGCTCAGTGGTAAAGAATCAGCCTGCTAACACAGAAGAGGTAGATTTGACCCCTGGTCTGTGGAGATCCCACATGCTGCAGAGCAAAGAAGCCCAAGCAGCGTAACTACTGAGCCTGTGCTCTAGAACCCAGGAGCCACAACTATTGAAGCCTTGCCACCTTAGAGCCTGTCCTCCTCAGCGAGAGAAGCCACCACAATGAAAATCCCACATGCAGTACCTGGAGAGTAGCCCCCTCTAACTGCAGCTAAAGAAAAACCCACACAGCAACAAAGACCCAGCACAGCCAAAAATGAATGAATAAATAAACAAACAAAAATGTTAAAATAAGACCATGGGTTTCAATCCTCCAATATCTAATCTTCTTGAGATAATTAGACAGTTGGCCATAATTTTATGAGGTAACATAATATAATATCATGATGCTTGGTAAGTTGCATCTAAGCCCTCCTAGAGGTGGTCTTAGGATGTCCCTTTAGTTATGCAAATATAAGGCCAGCAGGAACCGGTTATCATATGATGAGACTCTAACAGGACTTTTTTAGTGTATGAAGCTTAATAAAAGCTGATGCCTTCCTCAAGTGGGCAGAGTTCTGTGGTAAAGGGGAACTAATTTGCCTTGGGTAACCCCTTAACCTCCCTCAGCCTACATTTCCTCACTTGCAAAATAACATCTAGTGTGTTGAAAAGGAGCCCTCAAAATGATACGTCCATGTCCTTATCCCTGAAATCTATGAACATGACCTTATTTGGAAAGATGGTCTTTGCAGATGTAAAGTTAAGGATTTCAAGATGAATTCAACCTGGATTAGTGGGGTAAGCCCTAAATCCCATGACAAATGTCTTTACGAAAGACAGAAGAGAAGACATGCACACAGAGGGGAAAAGGTCAAGTGAAAATGAAAGCAGAGATGGGAGTTATGCAACCACAGCTAAAGGATCCTTGCCTGGAACCATCAGAAGCTGGAAGAGGCAAGGAAGTTTTCCCTCCAGAGCCTTTGGAGGGAGTGCAGCCCTACCAACACCTTGATTTTGGACTTCAGCCTTCAGGACTCTGAGAGAATAAATGTCCCTTGTTTTAAGCCACGTAGTTTGTGATCTTTGTTACGGCAGTCACAGGAAGCTGATATATAATACACGATGATGTGTCACCATCAGCATCCTAGGGACTTTTTAAGAGAAAAGAGAAGGAAATCATAACTCCATCTCTCCGAAGTCTGAAGTTATGGCAATGTGGTAGAGCGAGCTATGACTAACTGGCAGGAAAGTCCATAAGAGAGGTCACTAGAGGGACTTTCCTGGTGGTCCAGTGGTTGGGAATCCGCCCTGCAATGCAGGAAAAATAGGTTCTGTCTCTGGTCCAGGAACTAAGATCCCCCATGCTGCAGGGCACTAAGTCTGTGTGCCACAACTAGACAGTCCATCCACCTCAGAGAAAGATCACTCATGATGCAACTAAAATCTGTTGCAATAAATAAATTAATTAAAATTTTTTCTTATTATTCTTTGTCACCCTTTTCCATACTGTCCTCTTTAGAAGTCACTATGTGCGGGTCACACTTAAGAAATATAAAGTTACTTTTTCTTTCTGTTTTAAAAAAATTAATTTTCTAATTGGAGGAAAATTGCTTTACAACGTGTTGGTTTCTGCTGTACAATAACGTGAATCAGCCATAATTATACAAATATCCCCTCCCTCCCTCTGAAGCCTCCCTCCCCTACCGCATCCCACCCCTGTAAGTCATCACAGAGCACCCTATGTTATATAGCTCCCTATGTTATATAGCAACTTTTCACCAGCTATCTATTTCACACATGGTAGTGTATATATGTCAGTGCTACTTTCTCCATCTCATCCCACTCTCTCTTTGCACTCTGCCCCCTCACCCCCATGCCCACAAGTCCATTCTCCACATCTGCATCTTCCCTGCAAGGGATTGATTCCTTGCCTGCAAATAGGTTTATCAGTACCATTTTTCTAGGTTCCATATATATGTGTTAATATATGATATTTGTCTTTCTCTTTCTGACTTAACTTCACTGCATAACAGGCTATGGGCTCATCTACCTCACTACCACTGACTCAAATTTGTTCCTAAAATATTTTTATTGGGAGAGAGAGACGGACTTCCCTGGTGGTCCAATGGCTAAGACTCTGCACTCCCAATGCAGGAAGCCTGGGTTCAATCCCTGGTCAGGGAAATGGATCCTACATGCTGTAACTAAGACCTAGAACAGCCAAATAAATAAATAAAAAGAGAGAGAGAGAGAATTCACTAGAAGGAAAGGAGGCACCTAGGCCACTGACGAAGGCTCAATACAGGTCTGGCTGAAGAAAATTGGTTCTAGCACGGTAAATAAAAGAGACTAAAGCTCTCAGGTCCAGCCAGGCTGGGCCAAATGTTCTAGGCAACAGCAACCTCATATGGGAATGCGAACTAAGAGAGTCATAATCTTGGAATCTAAGTGTGGGGCTTAAATTCATAATCTTGGAATCTAAGTGTGGGCTTGTGCAGGTACTTGGACCAGCATGCAGCCACTTCCGAGGAGACCTGTATCCTTGGCGACCAGGCTGGGCCAGGCTTTAGCAGCAATACTAGATGGTATGGAAATAGAACTCTAGCCGTGCACTGTTAGCAGAGACTTGATGATTATCTCTGTTTCTGACTCCTGGAAACAGGGCTTCTTCCCCCATGCCTCGCTTGAGTAAATCCTCAGGATTATTTGAAAATAGAGGAAAGGAAACCAAAGGCTTCTACTGGAGATACTAGACTTTGCCTTCACCAGAACAGAGGGTGTTATATTGGTTAAACTGGAGAAAGAGATGATTTGTACCCTTATTGAGTAAAAAAAATTCACGGTAAGGTACAGGTCAGCATAAAATAAAAGCAGATTTAGATTGAAGCAGTACTTGAGGGTGACATGTGTTTCCCTCCAGAAGCTCAGAAATTAACCTTTTCCCCACCTTCCAAAGTTAAATGAATAACTTCCTAGGTGATTCAGTGGTAAAGAATCAGCCTGCAATGCAGGAGACATAGGTTCAGTCCGTGGGTCAGGAAGATGCCCTGGAGGAGGAAATGGCAACCCACGCCAGTATTCTTGCCTGAAAAATCCCATGGACAAAGGAGCCTGGCTGGTTACAGTCCATAGGGTCGCAAAGAGTTGAATACAACTAAATGACTGAGCACACGTGCACACACACACACACACACACACACACACACACACACACACACACACACAGAGGCCATCTAAAATAAAATGCAAGACAAACACAGATTTGACTGTTATCTTACTTTCTCCCTTAACTTATCCAAGGCGGGTGGAAATGCATCAATTAGAAGTGTATCAAATGTGGAAGCAGAGAAAGAGGAGCAACCCAAGGCAAACTCACACAGGGACAATGTGATGAATGCTGTTTAGGAAAGAAGGCAACTTAGCCATTGGACAACAGAATATTTCCAGTCCTGGTAGTCAGATGGTCCTTAGTGTGGAGATTCAGGGAGTTGAAGCCACACACCTTGAATCCATCTGGTTTTAGCGCCCACATTAGCTCTGTTAATCTGGTGTCCTTAAATATTCCTTTCAGTTACCTTAAACTGGTGGCTTAGAAATCCAATGGGTTTGCAAAGAAGTTTTATTGGGCAGACCCCCTCCAGTATAATCTACAAACCTTGTGCAGGTGTGTGTTGCATTTTACATTTGATTTTTGAGTTAACATTTAAAAATTATTGTGAAAGTAATAAATGCACAGTGGTAAAAAATTTTTTTTATAAATGTTACTTAAGATTAAAAAGGCAGAAATTTCCTAGACACTGCCTTGTTTCACAAATCTTTCCAGAGTAACTGCTATTAAGGTAATTTGTCTTTACACATATGTGTATTTTTCCAGACATTCTTTTCTTTTTATTTTTAAAGTAATATTTTTGAATAAACTATCCATTTTTATGCTTCAGAATTCAAAAACTATTAAATGGTATACTGTAAAAACTGTTGGAGTCAAGACTGTGGGTAAAAATATCAATAACCTCAGACATGCAGATGATACCACACTTATAGTAGAAAGCCAAGAGGAATTAAAGAGCCTCTTGATGAAGGTAAAAGAAGAGAGTGAAACAGATGGCTTAAAACTCAACATTTAAAAAAAGAAGATCATGGCATCCAGTCCCATCACTTCATGGCAAATAGATGGGGAAACAATGGAAACAGTGATAGACTTTATTTTCTTGGGCTCCAAAATCACTGTGGACAGTGACTGCAGCCATGAAATTAAAAGACACTTGCTCCTTGGAAGAAAAGCAATGAAAATCCTAGACAGTATATTAAAAAGCAGAGACATTTTTTTGCCTACAAAGGTCTGTATAGCCAAAGCTATGATTTTTCTGGTAGTCATGTATGGATGTGAGAGCTGGACAATAAAAAAGGCTGAGCACTGAAGAAGTGATGCCTTCAAACTGTGGTGCTGGAGAAGACTCTTGAGAGTCCCTTGGACAGCAAGGAAATCAAACCAGTCTGTCCTAAAGGAAATCAGTCCTGAATATTCATTAGAAGAACTGATGCTGAAGCTGAAGCTCCAATACTTTGCCTACCTGATGCAAAGAACTGACTCATTTGAAAAGACCCTGATGCTTAGAAAGATTGAGGGCAGGAGGAGAAGGGGATAACAGAGGATAAGATGGTTGGATGGCATCACCAACCCAGTGGACATGAGTTTGAGCAAACTCGGGGAGGTGGTAAAGGACAGGAAAGCCTGGTGTGCTGCAGTCCATGGGGTTGCAGAGTCGGACACAACTGAGTGCCTAAACAACAAAACTCTTACTCCCACCCTTGTCCCCACCTTCAATTTGCCCTCTTTAGAGACAACCAGTATTAATTTCTTAGGTATCCATCCAGTGATATTTTACATATATGTATAAAAATGTGTATTTTTGCTATTATTTAACAACTAAGGGACTTCATCTGTGGTCCAGTAGCTAAGTCACCACGCTCCTAATGCAGAGGACCCAGGTTCCATCCTTGGTCATGGAACTAGTTCCCACATGCTGAAACTAAGAGTTCACACGCCACAACTAAAGATTCTTCATGCCACAAAAAAGATCGAAGATCCCACATGCCTCGGGATCTGACTAAGACACAGCACAGCCAAATAAAGAAATAAATATTTAACAACTAATAGCATGGTATATTGGAGAAGAAAATGGCAACCCACTCCAGTACTCTTGCCTGGAAAATTCCATGGACAGAGGAGCCTGGTAGGCTGCAGTCCATGAGCATGGTATATATTGGAGAAAGAAATGGCAACCCACTCCAGTGTTCTTGCCTGGAGAATTCCAGGGACGGGGGAGCCTGGTGGGCTGCTGTCTATGGGGTCGCACAGAGTCGGACATGACTGACATGACTTAGCAGCAGCAGCAGCAGCATGGTATATGGGGCTTCCCTGGTAGCTCAACTGGTAAAGAATCTGCCTGCAATGCGGGAGACCTGGGTTTTATCCCTGGGTAGGGAAGATGCCCTGGAGAAGAGCATAGCAACCCACTCCAGTATTCTTGCCTGGAGAATCCCCATGCACAGAGGAGCCTGGTGGGCTACAGTCCATGGGTCCCAAAGATTCGGACAAGAGTCAGGTACTAAGTACAGCACAGCAGAGCAAAGCATGGTATATACATGTTCTGCACTTGTTTTTTTCATTTAATCATGTATCTTGAAGATCGCTTCATATTAATGCACAAAGAGCTTCCTTAGCCTTTTTTTTTAATATAACACTGCTGAGTATGCCCCTGTTTGGGTGTGCTATAGTTTGTTTAATGAACACTTGCTGATGACAATTTATTTTGTTTCTAAACATTTTATTTCAGATAATGTTGCAGGAGATAATTTAGCACTTTATGTCATTTCGAAGGTATGTAGTTTAATTCCTAGAAGTTGAATTGCTGACAGAGTATTGCAGAATTTACAAAACAAGTTTTTTATTTTTTATTTTTTTGGCAAGCTGAGTCTTGGTTGCTGCCTGGGATTTTCTCTAGCTGTGACAAGCTGGTGATACTCTCTAGTTGTGGTGTGCAGACTTCTTATTGCAGTGGCTTCTCTTGTTGCTGAGAGTGTGGTCTAGGGTGTACAGGCTGCAGTAGCTGTGGCACATGGGTTCAGTAGTTGTGGCTCCCAGGCTCTAGAGCACTGTCTTAGTTGTGGCACATGGGCTTAGTTGCTCCGTGGGATATGGAATCTTCCCAAATCAGGGATCAAACCCACCTTCTCTGCATTGGCAGGCTGATTCTTTACCACTGAGCCACCAGGGAAGTCAGAATTTACAAAATTTTTTTAACTACTTGTGAATAATCAAAACTCAGAAGCTTGCATACAAAAAAAAAATCGTTTTTCAAGTTCCCTTGAAAAATTGGAGATCTGGCAGCACCATATGTGCCACACAGAAGAAAAATTAGCTAGAGCTAAATGTCAACTGCTCCTTGTAAGTGAGATATGTATTTCCCGAGTGACCACAGTTCTGTCTCACCTGGTTTTGCTCCATTACATTACTTTCTTGATGTCTGAAACCCTCTGAGTTTTTAATCCCTATGTTCCTTTGTTTTGATTCTGAAATTTTGCAGTAACCTTCAGATTATGATTCTATTTCCCCTAAGTCTGCCTGCAAGGAAAGGATCATTTGGCATTCCAAGGTTTTGGCCCCCACACTATGATATCTCATGATCAAGTAATAAGTAGCATATGTTTGTGATTTTTCAACGTATAACAGTAGACTATAGGTGTGAATGTGTTGAGCATACCAATATGAACACTAACATGAGTACAGGTGTTACAGTTATTTATTTCATATTATTAAGCTGGCAATTCAATTCAGTTCAGTCGCTCAGTCATGCCTGACTCTTTGCGACCCCATGGACTGCAGCACACCAGGCCTCCCTGTCCATCACCAACTCCCAGAGTTTACTCGAACTCACGTCCGTTGAGTCAGTGATGCCATCCAACCATCTCATCCTCTGTCATCCCCTTCTCCTCCCACCTTCAATCTTTCCCAGCAACAGGGTCTTTTCAAATGAGTCAGTTCTTCACATCAGCTGGCCAAAGTATTGGAGTTTCAGCTTCAATAAGCTGTCTTATTATTATTATTATTAATATTTTGTAAATTTTAATAAGGTTGGACTTACTTGGTGGTCCAGTGGTTAAGTCTCCACATTTCCATTGCAGGAGGCACAGGTTCAACCTCTGGTCAGGGAACTAAGATTCCACATTCCATGCAGTAAGGCCAAAAAAACCCCAAACTGATTTATACCAATAGGTCATTACACTGGATTACATCTAAAATAATAAAGAATATTAAAAATAATGTAATTTATATCAGGGCCTGATTGTCTCTGACAGGAGTTACTCTTCAATCCTTAACAAACAAACAGAAAAAGCCAGAGTTTGGCTCCCTAACTATTGTCCTGGAAAGGATTATACAGCTCAAACCTGCCTTTCCTACAGTGTTTCTCAAATTTTAGTGAGCAGGAACTTCCCTGGTGGTACAGTGGATAGGAATCCACCTTGCAACGCAGGGGATACTGGTTCAGTCCTTCCAGGAAAAGTCCACATGCTGCAGAGCAGCTAAGCCCCAGTACCACAATTACCGAGGCCTCGCCTAGAGCCTGTGCTCCAAAGCTAGAGAAGCCACTGCAATGAGAAGCCTGAGTATCACAATGAAGAATAAGCCCCTTGCTCGCTGCAATTTGAGAAAGCCCGAGCACAGCAAGAAAGACTCAGTGTGGCCAAAAATAAAATAAATAATTTTTTTAAAGCTTTAAAAGAAAACATTAAGTGAACAAATTACCTGGCGGTCTACTAAAATTCAGATTCTGGTTCAGCACTCCATGAGTTGGGGCCAGAGATTTAGGGTCTCTAGCAGGCTCCCTGACTGCATGTTTAGCAGCAAGTCCTCATAAGACACTTCCCTGAGTCCCACCGCTGATCTATTGGACTAATTGCTTCAGCTTCTCAGGGCAATGAAGAAATCAGATTGGAATATGATGCTCCAAATTGCTTCTGTTTCTCTTCGATATCCCCATTCCTTACTTCCACCCTCAGCCCACCCACACACATATCAGAAAACTGAACGAATCTTAACAGGAACATAATCAGGGCAGAGCAAAGATTTCCCTTTAATCATCACAAACTCCAGAGTACTGCATGTATGGGGCAATAGGTCGGTTGCTAGAGGAAACAAAGATATTAAGATAGGAACTCAGCCTTGGGTTGATCACAAACCAGCAGAGGAAACACACAGACCCAGATAACTCATGACAGGAAAAGAATTAAGGCAATGGAAGCACAGAGGCAAAAGTTGATTCCACAGGGGATAAGTGATGGTCCCAGGTTCATTGCATTGGGTTGGGTTTGGGTCCAAGTTATGTCATTTAGGATCTTTTGTTGCAGGGCACGTCTCTCTGTGGCTTCCGGGCTCTCTAGTTGTGGCACATGGGCTCCAGAGCACATAGACTTAGCAGTTGCTCTGAGGTATATGGGATCTTAGTTCCTTGACCAGGGATCAAACCCAAATCCCCTGCACTGGAAGGCAGATTTTTAACCAAGGAAGTCCCTGGAAAAGAGATTCTTAAACTCTGGTCCCTGTTCCAATAGCATGAGCATCACCTGGGAAAATCTGAGACATGCAAATTCTCAAACTCCACCCAGACCTACTCCAAGAGTGGTATGGAGATAGCAACCTGTGGTTTAACAAGCTCTCCATGTGATTCTGATACATATTAAAGTTTGACTATGAAAACTTTACATAGAAGACATTTAGTTTGACCTTAGAGAACTAATATTTCATCAACAGAAAGGTGGGCTTCCCAGGTGGCACTAGTAGTAAGGAACCTGCCTGCCAATATAGGAGACATAAGAGACGTGGGCTTGGTCCCTGAGTTAGGAAGATCCCCTGGAGAAGGAAATGGCAACCCACTCCAGTACTCTTGCATGGAGAGTCCCACGGACAGAGGAGCCTGGTGGTCGACAGTGCATTGGGTTGCCAAGAGTTGGACATGACTGAAGTGACTTAGCACACAATAGAAAGGGAAGGGTTATTCCAGGAGATAGATCACAGTAAGCAAAGGAATGAAGATATAAAATTGAAACACATACACATATTGGGGAAAAAGCATATAATCAGGAATGCAAAAGGAGAAATGGGAAATATGTCAGATAGGTAAATGGGGGACAAATTATGAAGAGTTTTAAATTTTATAATTGAAGTTTGAATATAAAGAAAACAGTTTTAAAGCAGGGGAGTGACATGATCAAAGCCACTAATAGAACCGATTTAAAATAAGGACTACCAGCCAGGAGGCTACTTTGTCCTGGCAAGAAATAAGAACTAGGGGAATTCCCTGCTGGTCCAGTGGTTAAGACTGCATGCGTGCTCAGTCACTCAGTCCTGTCCAACACTTTGCAACCCCATGGACTGTAGCCTGCCAGGCTCCTCCATCCATGGGATTTCCCAGCAAGAATATTGGACTCGGTTGCCATTTCCTCCTTCAGGGGATCCTCCCAACCCAGGGATCGAACTTGCATCTCTTGAAGACTCCTGCATTGGCCAGCAGATTCTTTATATTGAGCCACCTAGGAAGCCTCAGTGGTTAAGACTACAGGCTTCCAAAGCAGAGGGGGCAGGTTCAATCCCTGGTCAGGAACTAAGAGTCTACATGCTGCATGGTGTAGCAGAAAAAAAGAAAAAGTGAGAAAGAGGGAGTGAAAAGAAGGAAGCAAGAGAGAGGGAGAGAGAGAAAGGAAGGAAGGAAGGACTAAATAAAGGCAGCAGAATAGGAAATGAAAGGGGGAAAAAGATATAAAAAGCATTTACAAGCTAGGATAAACAAGCTGTATTGTATAATGGTTTAAGACAACAGTTTGTAGGGCCAAACTGCCATGCTCTAACATTTTTTAACTTTGTGGTCTTTGGAGATTTATTTAATGCTGTGCCTCAGTTTTCTATCCATAAAAAAAAAATAATATATGCAATGGAATATTATTCACTCATAAAAAGGATGAAATCTTACCATTTGTGGCAATATGAATGGACCTGAGGGAATAATGCTAAGTGAAACAATTCAGACAGAGAAAGACAAATACTGTATAATCTCATTTATATGTGGAATCTTAAAAGCAAACAAACAAAAAGACCATGAAAACCCAATTCATACTGAAAACAAAGTGGTGGTTTCCAGAGATGTGGGAAGATGTGGGTAGGTAAAATGAGTGAAGGGAGTTGAAAGGTACAAACTTCTAGTTATAAAACAAAGAAGTCATGGGGATGTAATATACACCATGGTAGCTATAATTAATAACATTATATTGCATATTTGAAAGTTGTTAACAAAGAAAATCTTAAAGTTTCTCATCACAAGAAAAAAATTATGTATGGTAGCCTGTTAACTAGAGTTATTGTGGTACTCATTTTGCAATATACACAAATATCAAACCATTATTTTGTATATGATGTCATGAGTCAATTCTATCTCAATTTTAAAATTTTACTTTAAAAAAAGGAGACAATATTATTATTGTTCCTACCTCATCCGATTGTTGTGAGAATTAAATTAAATTAAATTAACGACTGTAAAGTGCTTAAAACACTGCCTGTTATGAAGTAACCAATAAATACCGTGTGTGTGTTTTACAAGGAGTAATAAGAGTCCTAGAGTCTACAGGCTCTACGGTGACTGCAGCCATGAAATTAAAAGACGCTTGCTCCTTGGAAGAAAAGTTATGACAAACATAAACAGCATACTAAAAAGCAGAGATATCATTTTGCTAACAAAGGTCTGTGTAGTCAAGCTATGGTTTTTCCAGTAGTCATGTGTGGATGTGAGAGTTGGACCATAAAGAAGGCTGAGCGCTGAAGACTGATGCTTTTGAACTGTGGCATTGGAGAAGACTCTTGAGAGTCCCCTTTGACTGCAAGGAGATCAAACTAGTCAATCCTAAAGGATATCAACCCTGAATATTCATTGGAAGGACTGATGCTGAAGCTGAAGCTCCAATACTTTGACCCCCTGATGCAAAGAGCCAATTCATTGGAAAAGACCCTGATGCTGGGAAAGCCTGTGGGCAAGAGTAGAAGGGGAACAACAGAGGATGAGATGGTTGGATGGCATCACCAACTCAATGTACGTGAGTTTCAGCAAACTTCAGGAGGTAGTAAAGGACAGGGAATCCTGGTGTGCTGCAGTCCATAGGGTCTCAAAGAGTTGGACACGACTTAACAACAGCAACAATACATCTAAAATTTCTACCTCAGGGACTTCCCTGGTAGTCCAGTGGTTAAGACTTCACACTTCCAATGCAGGGATGCAAGGGGCCTGTGTTTGATTCTTGGTCAGGAAACTAAGATCCCACATGCTGCATGGTGCATCCAAAATAATTAACTAATTAAAATAAAATTTCTAGCTCAGGTAAGAAAATAATACAATCACGAGGTGAGTTTGGAACATTCTGAATTTCAAATATTTTGAGAAGACATTTACTTCGCTGTACCTCAATTCCTGGTGTCGTAACAACAAGAAATAGGTACTTAGCATCATCCCAGGAAACTAGTGGACAGGTGAAATGAGCATAGGTGAAAGGGTGGTCACCAGGAGAGGAATTCAAAAACTTTGATGATCCTGGCTGCTCAGACCCTATTTTCAGTCTTACACAGAAGGTTCCATGAACTTCCCTGGCAGTCCAGTGGTTAAAAGTGTGTTTCCACACCGTCTGACATAAATCACAGCAGGATCCTCTATGATCCACTTCCCGGAGTAATGGAAATAAAAGCAAAAATAAACAAATGGGACCTAATTAAACGTAAAATCTTTTGCACAACGAAGGAAACTATAAGCAAGGTGAAAAGACAGCCTTCAGGATGGGAGACTATAACAGCAAACGAAGCAACTGACATAAAATTAATCTCAAAAATATCCAAGCAGCTCATGCAGCTCAAAACCATAAAAAAATAAATGACCCAACCAAAAAATGGGCCTGAAAAACTGAACAGACATTTCTCCAAAGAAGACATACAGATGGCTAACAAACACATGAATAGATGCTCAACATCACTCATTCTCAGAGAAATGCAAATCAAAATTACAATGAGATAGATACCATCTTACTCTGGCTGCTATTAAAAAGTCTACAAATAATAAATGCTGGAGAGGGTGCAGGGAAAAGGGAACCCTCTTACAGTGTTGGTGGGAATGCAAACCAATACAGCCACTATGGAGAACAGCATGGAGATTCCTTAAAAAACTGGAAATAGAACTGCAATACAACCAGCAATCCCACTGCTGGGCATACACACTGAGGAAACCAGAACTGAAAGAGAGATGTGTACCCCAGTGTTCATCGCAGCACTGATTTACAATAGCTAGGACATGGAAGCAACCTAGATGTCCATAAGCAGATGAATGGATAAGAAAGTTGTGGTACATACACACAATGGAATATTACTCAGCCATTAAAAAGAATACATTTGAATCAGTTCTAATGAAGTGGATGAAACTGGAGCCTATTATACAGAGTGAAGTAAGTCAGAAAGAAAAATACCAATACAGTATATTAATACATATATATGGAATTTAGAAAGATGGTAACGATGAACCTATATTCGAGACAGCAAAAGAGACACAGATATAAAGATCAGACTTTTGTACTCTGTAGGAGAAGGCGAGGGTGGGATGATTTGAGAGAATAGCATTGAAACATGTATATTACCAAATGTGAACTAGATCCCCAGTCCAACTTCAATGCATGAAACAGGGCACTCAAAGCCTGTGCACTGGGATGACCCTGAGGGATGAAATAGGTAGGGAGGTGGGGGGGCGGTTTCAGGATGGGGGACACATGTATACCCATGGCTGATTCATGTCAATGTATGCCAGAAACCACTACAATAAAGAAATTAGCCTCCAATTAAAATAAATAATTTTTTTAAGTGTGTTTCCAATGCAGGAGGCACGGGTTTGATCCTTGGTTGGGGAACTAAGACCCCACATGGGTGCAGTATGGCCAAAAAAAAAAAAGAGAGAGAGAGAAGTTTGGCTTATACTTTTTAAATGAACTTAGGAGCACTTGATGTAAAGAGGGCTGAGCAAATTAAACTATTTAATGAACTCATTAAATTAAAGTAGTAATGAGATTCTGTGGTAGTCAATAGTGCTGATTCATCAAATACATCTGGTTCTCCATCCTTCTGGGGATGAGACATGACTGTTCTTCCTGGCCCTCTCCTGTTTGGGTAGGGCCTCATTCAAGCCAGTAGGTTGAGTCATTCTAGTTGCCAGTGTGAGACTCTCTAGTGATATCTCCTTATGGCAGGGTGGCACATCAGCCTGTGTTTCCGAGTGGCTATCGTGAGCAGAACTCGACTGTTACCCTTTTAGAGATGATTATGCAGTGTGAATGAATAATATATGCTTCTTCTTGTAAACTTTTGGTGTTGTTTCCACAACATAGCCTAGTCTATCCTGACACAGATATCATTTAAATACATATCAAATTCTTAAAAATTAAACAGTTAACAAAAAGTCCTAATGAGGATGTGGGGAAAGAGACACTTTCACAGATTTGCTAGTGAAAGTGAAAATTGTTTCAACCTTTTTGAAAAGTAATTTGACAGCAGATTCTGATAAAAATAGGGGAAAGTACATATTTTTCACCTCAGATTCCATTTGGGGGGATCTCTGTCACAGAACTAAAAGTACTAATGCCAGAGGATGTTTAATATTTATTGTTGAATTTTTGTTGTGGCTAAAAACCGAGCATAATCTAAATTTCTAAATATGATTTAACCATATTATGAAGTATTACACAACTATCAAAAAGAAAACTTTTAATTGACTTCATGGAATGTCCACATGTTAAGTGAAAACAGAAACAAAAAATCCATGTTTGATCTTGTACACACAAGCCTAGAAAACTAAGTTGATTTACCTCAAAGGAGCAGGGGTGGTTAAGTGATGGGTGTGGAGAAGCTATTTTCGTGTTTTTCGTATTACATCTTCCACCTGATGCGAAGAACTGACATTGGAAAAGACCCTGATACTGGGAAAGATTGAAGGCAGGAGGAAAAGGGTACGACAGAGGCTGAGATGTGGCATCACCCACTCGACAGACATGAGTTTGAGCACGCTCCGGGAGTTGGTGATGGACGGGGAAGCCTGTCGTGCTGCAGTCCATAGGGTCGCAAAGTCGGACACGACTGAGCGACTGAACGGAACTCGACTTATTACAATTTGTACGATTTATGTAACACAACAAACTGAAGTACAAGGGAGAATTCTAAACCTTAGTGGTTGCCGACTGAGCCTCTGCACAACAAACTTAGTACTACTACCACTAGTTGTGAGGTGGTAGACGAGGCGGAGCCTTTCTGTAATGTATCTAAGCCACGCCCACTCTACCCGCCAATCGTTTCTCACGTGTGCCCTGGAAGGATTTTCCTTGACGCATGCGTACGCCCCTGAGTTTCCCAGCCTTCTAGGGGCGCCCTGCGGCTTTGGGTTTGACCCCACCAGGCTACCGTCGCAGCGACCGGAACGGCACCTCTGGCTTGCTTCCGGCGTCTTTTTTTTTTTTTTTTTTTCCCCCTCCCCCCCGTCGCTTCCCCTTCCCTCCCTCACGCTTCTTCCCCTCCCCCTGCTCCCTTTTCTGTTTGGTTTCGTTCTTTCCTACCGAGGTCGACCCCTGCGTCGTGAGTCTGGGGTCTGGCTGGTGAGAAAGAGCCATCTTTACCTAGAAACAGGGGAGGTGTGGGAAGTACTGTTAATTGAGGTATTTTGGAGATCAAGGGCTTGTATGGAATGTTTTGTTATAAGAGGTCGGGCGAGGGTGGTCGGGCGAGGTCTTTCCCGGAGACTAGCGGGGGCGGTGTTGAACTGGATTTGCGGGTGGGTGGGACGCACCCCTAAAATGGGTAGCGCGGGGGTGGGGCGGCGTGTGGGCTAAAGAGAAATGGAGGCAGTGAGAACTCGCACTGGGTTCGCAGGGCATTCTGGCTTCAGTTTTGCATTAACCGTTTGATCGAAGAAGCAGTTAACACCAGTGTGTGTTGTATGTGCGAGTATTTGAATTGTCGATTTAGGTAGCTACCTTTTATTCCCACATTATTTTATTTCATTTTACTTTGGGAAGACCTTTTCTCCTGCAAGCTTTTGTGTACTTAAGTGTCTTTCAACGTGAAAGCAAAGTGATGAAAGGAGAAAAGTAATTAAAGAGAAAACAGCGAATTAGGGAGTTGTATACCAAACCTTACCCTCCAGGTGGGGATATTTGCTCAAATTAGCATAGCGTGCAAAGATTTATCTCATTAGTCAAGGAACACAGGTCACAGAAATATCTACCTCAATAAATTGCTTCTTTTCAGTTTCCTAAAACATTTTTGGTAGCTCCTTGTTGCATGATATATGTCCTCCATGCCCTGTCAAACTTTCATTTTATTCAGGCCTATAGTCTACAGCTTATAGGAGATGAGAACTCTACAAAATTTCAGCTTCAGATACTGGAGAACTGGGGGATTGGTGGAGGGGTGGACATGGAATCAAACCTAACTACATATATCTGAGTAACAAGTTGCTGAGTAGGAATGAGTTTTATTAGGGGACTGAAATTCTCTTTTGTGGTTATGATCAACTCCAAAAGTAATTTTAGTTTCCTGCTCCATGTAGAGGACAGCAATATGTCCTCCCTCCCTGGGTGCATTGGTTTGGCAGCAGCAACAGCAGCAGTGGAGTCTGAAGAAATTGCAGAGCTGCAACAGTCCGTGGTTGAGGAGCTGGGTATCTCAATGGAGGAGCTTCGACAGTTCATTGATGAAGAACTGGAAAAGATGGACTGTGTACAGCAGCGCAAGAAGCAACTAGCAGAGTTGGAGACTTGGGTAATACAGAAGGAATCTGAGGTGGCCCATGTTGACCAACTCTTTGATGATGCATCCAGGTAAGAACCACATAGGAAATAGTAAATCTGCCTATTGGCAGACATTTTAAAAATAGTATAATTGTTATGGCATTGTACTTTAGAAGGTACAGACATGTAGAACCTTGCTCTTCCTCAAAGGTTAAGGGCCAAAATCTAACTGCACAGTCATAATATAATATTCATCTATCAGCGGTTAATATATGATCAGCAGTGAAAGTGAAAAAGTGGAAGTTAGTCACACAGTCATGTCCGACTCTTTGTGATCCCATTGACTGTAGCCCACCAGGTTCCTCCGTCCATGGAATTCTCCAGGCAAGAGTACTGAAGTGGGTTGCCATTTCCTTCTCCAGGGGATCTTCCCAACCCAGGGATCAAACCTCGGTCTCCTGCATTGCAGGCGGGTTCTTTACCATCTGAACTACTGATCAGCAGTAGGGGAATCCAAGTCTTGAGTCCCTTCCGCTTCTTTATCCTACACTCTGCTTCAGAACAGTTGTTTTGTTTTCTTATTAGAATCATCTAGGGAGTGCATATTGTGAAGATTTGCTGTTTTGTGTAACTGTGAAGCTTTAACAAGTTCCTCGAACCTTATTTCTACTCTAAACCCCCAGAAGAGTGGTTTCTTTTGCCCTACTTGTCACTTAGAATGTATTTTCAAATAACAAAAGGTAAATAATGAAGTTGAAAGGACCATGCTTTGAACTTACTTTGGATTTTTCAAGAAACCACAATTTAAATATTTTTCTATGGGATAAGCCTCTTAAATTCAAAACAGAGACACTTTGGAATATGGTCTGTTTAAATAGAAGTCATTATATAGTTAAATATATATAAATAAATTCTAATGGCTTTTCCCCCTGCTTCTGCTGGCTTTGACCTTTTCTACATGTGTTCCAATATTAGGGCAGTGACTAACTGTGAGTCTTTGGTGAAGGACTTTTATTCCAAACTGGGACTACAGTACCGGGACAGCAGCTCTGAAGATGAAGCTTCCCGGCCTACAGAAATAATTGAGATTCCTGATGAAGATGATGATGTCCTCAGTATTGATTCAGGTAAGAGATGAGGCTATGGACTGGAAAGTCTCAGGATTGAAACTGAAACGGGAAGATGAGCAGATAGAAGATAAGAGAGGAGAAAAACCATTCTCACTAACTTCATATTCCTAACTGTTGGACTTGTCTGTTACAGGAAAAAAAAAAAAAAAGATTGTTAGTGTCATGGATCTTCCCTGCCTGCTACTTCCTGATTGAATTATTCTCCTTTCCCCATTCTGTATAATCTGTTTTCTAAATTTCCTTGCTTTTTTTAATAGACGGCATTTAACGTGTGGGCATATATATATATTTCTCAAAGCAGATTATTTGGTTTTGTCTATTCTTTAACAATTTTTAAGGTATAATTTACATGCTATAAAATTCACCCACTTTAAGTGTACAGGTTGAGTTGTAGTGAATAATTTTATAGTACGGCAGTCTTCACCCCAATCCAGTTTTAGAACTCTTGCATCACACCAGAAAGTGCCCTCATGCATGTTTGTCATTAGTCTGTATTGTCACCCCCAGGCAACCACTGATCTGCTTGCTTTCTCTGTGAAGTTTAGAAATTTACTGTTAAGTAGGGTCACAGTATGTCATCTATTATGTCTACCTTCTGTCATTTAACATGTGTTTGAGGTTCATCTGTGTTGCATTTATCAGTAGTTTGTTCCTTTTTTGTTGAATAACATTCCATTGTATGGATAGCCACATGTTTTTATCCATTCCTCAGTTGATAAACATTTGGGTTGTTTCCAGCTTGGGGCCATTACCAGTAATGTTGGTATGACCATTTGTGTGGAAGTTTTAATGTCCATGTTTTGTTTCATGTCTCTTGGATATTCCACCCAAGAGTGGAATTGCTAGGTCTTAAGGTAAATGTATGAGTTTTGAAGAAACTGCTGTTGTGTTTTCCAGTTTTACATTCCTGCTAGCAAAGTATGGGAGACATCCTTGTCAGTGATTGGTATTGTTAGTCATCTGGTCATTCTAGTGGGTGCATGCATGACAGTATCATTCTCTGCGGGATCTTGGGCCACAGCAGTGAAAGCCCAGAATCCTAACCATTAGACCACTGGGGGACTCATTCGCATTGTGATTGTAGTTTGTATGTTTCTAAAGACATCGAGCATCTTTTTCACATACTTATTTGCCATTTATGTATGTATTTTAGGCAACTATCTGTTCAGATAATTTTGCCTTTTTGAAAAAATTGGTTGTCTTTTTACTGTTGACTTTTCTAAGTCAATATATATAAGTCTTCTGACTTATTGTACTTTAGGTACTATTCATTTATTAGTTCTGTTTTATAAACATTTTCTCCCAGATGTGGCCTCTTCATTTTCTTAATGATGTCTTTTGAAGAATAAAAATTCTTAAAGTAAGGATTGAGGGTAGTTGGTTGGTTTGTTTCACTTAACAGCTATCTAGTTGTTCCACCACCACTTGTTGAAAAGAGTGTCCTTTCAGGATGCTTGTTGAAAGTCAGCTGGCCATATATTTGAGAGTCACATTTCCCTGGTGGCTACGATGGTAAAGCATCTGTCTACAATGCAGGAGACCTGGGTTCAATCCCTGGATTGGGAAGATCTCCTGGAGAAGAAAATGGCAACCCACTCCAGTATTCTTGCTTGGAAAATCCCATGGACGGAGGAGCCTGTTAGGCTGTAGTCCATGGGGTCGCAAAGAGTCGGACATGACTGAGCGACTTCACTTCACTTGATCTAAATGTTTATTTTTTACCAGCACCACACTGTCTTAATTACTATAGCTTGACAGTAAGTGTTAAAATCATTTTGTGAAAATCCTCCAAATTCATTTGTATTTCATATATAGTCCAAATAAATTTTCGCATCAGCTTATCAATTTCCTGAAAGTTTTTTGTGGCTCCCTTAGAACTTTCTATACATTAGATCATGCTATCTGCAAATAGTCATTTTACTTCTTCCTTTCTAATCTAGATGTCTTTTTTCCCCCCTTGTTTTATTATGCTTGCTAGAACCTTCATTGTGGTGTTGAAAAACAGTTTTGAGAGCAGACATCCTTTCCTTATTCCTGATTTTGGCAGGAAAACATTTTATTAACATTAATTATGGTGTAAATTGTAGGTATCTTTTATCAGATTGATGGAAGTTGCTTCTATTCCTAGTTTCCTGAGAGCTTTTATCATAACTGGATTCAATTTTAGATTTTGTTAGCTCCTTTTTCTGTATTGTCCTCAGATGATCATATGGCTTTTATCATTTATCCTATTAATAGAATGTATTACAATAATTATTTTTTGGATATTAAACCAGTCTTTTGTTCCTGGAATAAATCTCTCATCCTTGCCCCCTCCCCCACTTTGTCTTAGTGTATAATCCTTTTTATATGTTGTTGTATTGGATTTGCAAATGTTTTAACAACTTTTGCACATACGTTCGAGGGCTGTTGGTAGTTTTGTAGTGATGTCTTTGGCTATAGCATCAAGGTAATACAAGCCTTACAAGATGAGTTGGGAGGTGTTCCTTCCTCTGAGTTGTGTGGGATGGTATTATTTCTTCCTTAAATGTTTGATAAATTCAGCAATGAGACCATCTTGGCTTGGACTTTTCTTTGTGGAAAGCTTTTTTATAAATAAGCTTTTTAATTTGAAATCACTTTAGATTTGTGGGAAAGTTGCAAAGGTAATAGACTGTTCCTGCATACCTTTCACCAGTTTCTTCTCATATTGTATTACCATGCTAGATATTGGTCAAAACTGAGAAACACTGGTACTTTCTTTTTATCTGAACTCCAGACTTTATTCCATTTCTGGTTTTTCTGTTCCAAGATCCAATTTAGCATATCACATTGTAATTTATTGTGGGAAGGCTTTTAATTACTAATCCATTTTCTTTTTTTTAAATATACTTATTTTTATCTATTTATTTGGCTGCTCTGAGTCTTAGTTGCAGCACATGGGATTTTTAGTTGCTGCATGTGGGATCTAGTTCCCTGACCAGGGATCGAACCTGGGCCCCCTACATTGGGAGCTCAGAGTCTTTACCACTGGACCACCAGGGAAGCCCTCCATTTTCTTTACCTGATATATTTATTTAAGTTTTCTATTCCTTCTCAAGTTGGTTTTGTTCATTTGTGTCTTTCTAGGAATTTGTTCAGTTTATCAAACTTGTCTAAATTATTGTCATAATGTTATTCATAGTATTCCCTTATGATCCTTTTTAATTTCTGTAGTTCTGTAGTGATGTCTCTTTCATTCCTGATATGGTTTTTTGGATTTCGTCTTTTTGTTTCTTGGTTAATCTAGCTTACTGGTTTAATCAATTTTTGTTCTTTTATAAGGAACCAGTATTGGGAGTTCATTGATTTATTTTTGCTACTCTTTTTCTGTTACCTATTTCATCGATTTCTACTCTGATCTTTATTATTTTCTTCCTTCCAGTTTTCTTGAGTTTGGTTTGCTTTTCTTTTTTTAGTTTCTTTCCTTTTTTAAATATTTATGTATTTATTTTGGCTGCTCCAGGTTTTAGTTGCAGCACGCAGGATGTTTGATCTTTGTTGTGGCATGAGACTCTTAGTTGTGGCCTGTGGGAACTAGTTCCCTCACCAGAGAGCGAACCCAGGCCCCTGCATTGAGTTCAGAGTCTTAGCCACCAGACCACCAGGGAAGTCCCTCCTTAAAGTTGAAGCTGAGACTATTGACTCTAGACCTTCCTTCCTTCCTGGTATAAACATTTAAAGCTATAAATTTCCCTCTAAGCATTGCTTTGCTGCATCTCATAAGTTTTTTTATGTTGAGTTTTAATTTTCATGCACCTCATAAATTTTAATTTTGTGATTTTTTTTTTTTCTTTGACCTTGTGTTAATCAGGCATACTTGTCTCCTCTTTGCATGTGTGTATTTAAATAGTCACCCAAGAATGTATAGAGAATTTACCTAAAGCCTGAGTGTGGCTCTCTCATTTTCAGAATTCCTTGTTAAATCCCTGACTGGTTGGTTGTTCACTCTAAGCAAGAGCTACAACCTCAGAGTAGCAAAGCTACTTGTTAGTGCTAGCACCTTGATGGTAAAGGTACAGTTTTTGCCCATCATGCTGGCAATGGAACAGAGGTGGGAGCTGCCCCAGGAAAGAGATCCATAGACTCCCACTTTTGTTACCATAAGGTTTAGCAGTTTTTTAGATATAAATACTTATCAATCTATTGTTTGCCTTTGGACAGTTTCCAGCATCCTGAAATTTTTTTTTTTTTGGCCATTTTGTCCAGTTTTATGTTTGTTTTCTGCATAGGGGGATTGTCCAGTCTTATCTCATCATTATCACCAGAAGTGCTATAGTTTTGCCTATATTTGAACTAGGTAAATGGAATCTTAGACACTGCAGGCATTCTTCGGTGACTTCATCAGTATCATGCTGATGTGTAGTGCTTGGCACAGTTGCTGCTGCAGTATGGTGCTCCATTATGTGAATATGCCAGTTTATCTATCTCCTAACAACTGACATTTCATTTGTTTTTAGATTTTTTGCAATTATAAGTAATGCTGTAAATATTCTTGTACATGATCCTTGATGCACATGTGCAAGAATCTTTTTAGGATATCATAGGATACTGTAAGAGTGGAGTTGCTGGTTCTTCGGATATGGAATTTTCAACCTTGCTGGATAATTAATGACCAAAAAGCTTTCCAAAGTGGTTGTCCCAATTTATATTTATACCACCAGTGAATGCAGGTGGCCCATGTTCCACATCCTTGACAACACATGGTATTGTCATTTTAAATTTTGATTTCTCTGTTTACTAATGGACTTGAGAATCTTTTCATGTGTGAGTTATCTATAGTTTTTCTTTGAAATGTCTATTCATGTCTCATGCTCATTCACTCAACTGTATGTTTGGGTTTTTTTTTTTTTAGTTCAGAGAGTCTTCTTGTTATTCCTGTAATTATAATTACTAATCCTTTGCAGTTATAAAATGGACATATTACTCCAAGCTTATATTTTGTCTTTACTTTTTATGTTATTTGCTAATAAACAGAAGTTGTAACTTTTAACATTTTCTTTTATGGTCACTGCTTTTTATATCCTTACTGCCCTGAATCTACAAAGATCTTCTTTTACATTGCCTTTGAAAGTTTCATAGTTTTGTGTTTCACATTTAAGTTTTTAATCTAACTGAAATATATTTTTTGTGTAATATTTGAGGTGTTTTCTTTTTTTCATAATGTTCTTAAATAATTCTCCAGCACCATTATTGAAATGAGCCACCTCTCGCTGATTCGCATTGCTTCAGTCAGTTCAGTTCAGGCCCTCAGTCGTGTCCGACTCTTTGCGACCCCCATGGACTGCAGCACTCCAGGCTTCCCTGTCCATCACCAACCTTCGGAACTTACTCAAACTCATATCCATTGAGTTGGTGATGCCATCCAACCATCTCATCCTCTGTCATCCCTTTCTCCTACCTTCAGTCTTTCCCAGCCTCAGGGTCTTTTCAAATGAATCGGTTCTACCCGACAGGTGGGCAGAGTATTGGAGTTTCAGCTTTAGCATCAGTCTTTCCAATGAATATTCGGGATGGATTTCCGTTAGGATGGACTAGTTGGATCTCCTTGCTATCCAAGAGTCTGTCAAGAGTCTTCTCTAACACCACAGTTCAAAAGCATCAATTCTTTGGTGCTCAGCTTTCTTTATAGTCCAACTCTTAACATCCATACATGTGAAAGTGAAGTGAAGTTGCTCAGTTGTGTCCGACTCTTTGCAACCCCATGGGCTGTAGCCTATCAGGCTTCTCTGTTCATGAGATTTTCCAGGCAAGGGTACTGGAGTGGATTGCCATTTACTGGAAAAACCGTAGCTTTGACTAGAAGGACTTTTGTTGGCAAAGTAATGTCTCTGCTGTTCTATCATAAATTACTTATATATACATATATCTGTGGGTTTGTTCCTGGATTTTCTGTTTCACTGGTGTGTCATTTCTTACTAAGTCAACTCTATACTGTCCATCACTGTGACTTTATAAGTTTTTCTGTCTGTTAACTCTAGTAACTTCACTTTCTCATTCTTCACAGATGTCTTGGTTCTTTTACACCTGTTTTCCTTATATTTGAGAGTTAACTTTTCATGTTCCCCCATTTCCCACACACACACACCAATAAAAACCCCAGAACTATAGACATTATCAAAATGTCAGTATCAGTTGACATTATCAGATTATCAATATAGAGATAGTTAATAATTTTCATGGTATTTAAATCTCCCATACAAAGATCATGTAGTTAGTCCTTAACATTTTTCACCGAGGTTGATTCATTTTCTCTACAGAAAGCTTGCACTAACTTTTTTTAAAAACTACATTTCTAAATAGTTTTGCTAGTATTTAGACATGTAGTTGACTTTTGCATATAGATTTTTTTATCTGATGATCTCACTAAATTTTTATTTCATTTTTGGTCATTTACATTGCTTTCCATTTATTTATTTTTGCCACATTTCCCTCCAAGTTTTATTGAGATATAGTTGATAATATAGTATTTAAGGTATAAGACATAATGATTTGATATATATGTTTATTGCAAAATGATTATCACCATTGCCTTCCATTTTTAAATGTTATAAATCTCTAAAACTTCACTGTACAATACAGTAGCCACCATCCACACGTGGCTATTTAAATTATGTAAAATGTGAGGATTCCTGGTGGTCCCTTGTTTAGGATGCTGAGTTTCCACAGTGGAAAACCTGGGTTCAATCCCTAGTCAGGGAAGTAAGATCCTGCAAACCACATGGCAGGGCCAAAAATTTTAAAATTATGTGAAATGTGAAGTCTAGTATTTTCCAGGATATATGAGTAACTCTTAAAACTTAAGAATAAAAAGACAAATAGCCATTTAAAAATAGGCGAAATATTTGAATAGATACTTCTTCAAAGATGTGCAAATGACTAATAAGTATATGAAAAGATGTTTAACATCATTAGCTATTAAGGAAATGCAAGTCAAAACTACTTATTAGGATAGCTGTAAGAATAAGTGTTGGTAAGGATGTGGAGAAATTGGAACCCTCTAAAATTGCTGGTGAGAATGCAAAATGGTACAGCCACTTTGGACAAGTCTTTGAATTCACCAAAAGGTTAAACATTGAGTTACTTTATGGCCTGGCAGTTCTACTCCTAGCCATAATCCAAGAGAAATGACAACATATGCCCACATAAAAACTCATATAGGGCCTTCCTGGTGGTCCAGCAGTTAAGAATCCTCCTGCAAATGCAAGGGACATGGGTTTGATCCCTGGTCCAGGAACTAAGATTCCACATGCCTTAGGGCAACCAAGCCTGTGTGCTGCACCCTGCTGAGCCTGCAACTACTGAAGCCTAAGCACCCTAGAGTCAGTGTTCCGCAACAAAAGAAGCCGCCGCTATGAGAAGCCCATACACCACCACAGCTAGAGAGTAGTGCCCGCCCACTGCAGCTAGAGAAGGAGAAAGCATGTGCATCACAATTAAAACCCAGCACAGCCAGAAATAATTTTTAAATTATTTTTGAAAACTCATATACAAATGTGCCTATCAACGTTATTCATAACAGCCAAAAAGTGTAAATAACCCAAATGTCCATCAACTGATGAATGGATAAATAAAATATAGTATAGCCATACAATGGAATATTAATCATAAAAATGAAGTGCTAATAATGCTGCAACATTGATGAATCTCATGTGATGTACCACGTATGATTCCATTTATGTGAAGTATGCAGAAAAGGCAAACCGTAGAGACAGATAGTAGATTAGTAGTTGCTGGAGGTTGCAGGTATGGTGGAATGGGGAATGACTGTTAATAGAACCCCATACTTAGTGGGATTTCTTTTCAGGGTGATGAAAATGTTCTAGAATTAGATAATGGTGATGGTTGTACAACCTTGTGAATACACTAAAAACCACTGAATTAAACATTTTAAAGGGGTAAATTTGTTACGTAAATTACATCTGATTTTTAAAAATTTTTAGTCAAATTTAAAGGCTTCCATCAGAGAAGGCAGTGGCACCCCACTCCAGTACTCTTGCCTGGAAAATCCCATGGATGGAGGGGCCTGGTGGGCTGTGGTCCATGGGGTTGCTAAGGGTCAAACAACTGAGCAACTTCACTTTCAGTTTTCACTTTCATGCATTGGAGAAGGAAATGGCAACCCATTCCAGTGTTCTTGCCTGGAGAATCCCAGGGACGGGGGAGCCTGGTAGGCTGCCATGTATGGGGTCACACAGAGTCGGACACAACTGAAGCAACTTAGCAGCAGCAGCAGCAAAGGCTTCCATGATAGCTCAGTTGGTAAAGAATCTGCCTGCAATGCAAGAGACCATGGTTTGATTCCTGAATCGGGAAAATCCGCTGGAAAAGGGATAGGCTACCCATTCCAGTATTCTTGGACTTCCCTTGTGGCTTAGCTGGTGAAGAGTCCACCTGCAATGCGGGAGACCTGGGTTCAATCCCTGGGTTGGCAGGATCCACTGAAGAAGGGAAAGGCTACCCCTTCAGTATTCTGGCCTAGAGAATTCCATGGACTGTATAGTCTATGGGGTCACAAAGAGTCAGACACGACTGAGCAACTTTTACTTTACTTCACTTCAGTAAAATTTAAAACTCATTTCATGTGCTTAGTTGCCAAATTGTAACAGATTGGCCAGTGCAGAAACAGAATATGTCTATCGTAGCAGGAATCAAACCATGGTCTCCTGCATTACAGGCAGATTCTTTACCAACTGAGCTATTACAGAAGCCTTTAAATTTGACTTAAAAATATAAAAAATCAGATGTAATTTACATACAAATTTACCCTTTTAAAATGTATAATTCAGTGGTTTTTAGTGTATTCACAAGGTTGTACAACCATCACCATTATCTATTGGACAGCACTAGTCAAGAAACATTTTAACTTAATTCACTGGGCACATTTCATTTTTCAAATCATTCAGATAACCCATAAAAAAATTATTGTTATAAGAATTCAAGTATTTGAAAATCCCAGATCCCATAGACTGTCACCTGTACCAGTACTTTATCCCCAGGTAAGAATTGTCATCTGTTTGCTGTTTTATCTTTCTGAATGCTTTTCGTACTTTTACATAGATATGTGTATCTATATCTAGTTTATAGTTGTTATCATTAGTGTTCCCATGATAGTTTGGTTCTTGATTTCTTGGAAATTCTTATGTATAAGTCTTTCACTCAATTTTTCTCGTCTAGGTGATGCTGGGAGCAGAACTCCAAAAGACCAGAAGGTAACTTGAAATGAGTAAGAGAAGGATGAGAGAGAAGAATATGAAGATAGAAGAAACTTTTGGCCTAACCGTTAAGTCAGTTCAGTCATCAAGATATAACTAGTCACCCTGAAGTCAGCCCCATGGGTTGCAGTACTCTAATTAACGTTATAAGAATGCAAAAGCTCCTTATAGATACATACACTGAATGCTGTATGAATATAGAATTTGGCAGTGATAAGCTAGATTAATTAATCAAGGAAAGCTTCCTAAAGTTGATTTCTGAACCAGATTTGTAAGAAAGGGCAAGTTTTGCCTGATAGAGTAACTATAAGCTTCTAGAAGTAACTGTAAGCTTCTAAACATAACTCAGTCTGTTTCATTTTTTAAAAGACAAGTTGTTACTCTCAAGAAGCGGTGCTACTATTTTAAAACTTGTCTCCCTTATCCCCTTCCTCACAGCTCCGTGAAGCTATGGCTGCCTTAAGAAAATCGGCTCAAGATGTCCAGAAGTTCATGGATGCTGTCAACAAGAAGAGTAGTTCCCAGGATTTTCACAAAGGTTAGAGTCAGGAGACATCTTGGTATAGGTGCAGGGGTGAAGTCCTACAGAGATTTCATGGATACTGACTGTGTTTTAACATTTCAATGTCTTTCTCTACCTCTGTAGGATTCTTTTAATACCACTTGCTGTTTGCTTAAGTCTTTTCTTTTATGGCTGCATCACTCAGCTTGTGGGATCTTAGTACCCTGACCAGGGATCGAACCCAGGCCCACAGCACTGAAAGTGCAGAGTCCTAACCACTGGACCACTGGGGAAGTCTCTTGGCTTAAGTCGTTTGTCTGATGGCTTTCTACCATGTGATGGCTTTGTCCAAATACCTTTTTAGCTCCGTGCTCATGATATCTTCTTTCAGATGAAGGTTAAAGAAAACAGTAACTCAAACTCTAAAAAAGAGGTCTGAAGGAAGCTTTCTTTGTAGAATGCAGCTATTAAGAGATCCCTCCCAGGAAAATGATTTATAAAAGCTGTGCTGTGCTTAGTTGCTCAGTCGTGCCAGACTCTTTGCGATCCCATGGACTGTAGCCCGCCAGCTTCCTCTGTCCATGGGGATTCTTCAGGCAAGAATACTGGAGTGGGTTGCCATGCCCTCCTCCAGGGATCTTCCCAACCCAGGTATTAAACCCAGGTCTCCCGCATTGCAGGTGGATTCTTTATGGTCTGAGCCACCATGCTGCTTGGCATTTAATGACTAATAGTTAATGTTGTTAATAAGGAGTCAGAAATATTTGGTTACAGTGAGATGGTCTTGAGTTACATGTGAATTTCAATTCATATTTTTCCTGTTAGCATAAAGAGTTGAGTCCACTGTGTCTTATATATCTGCCCTTGGCCAAGGGAGCAGGAAAATTGGTTAAGGATCAGTGATTACCCCATTTGTCCCAATAACCCAGTACCCTCTTTATTTTCCGTTCTTTCCCCAATCTGTGCCATATCTCTTTAGAGCAACTTTGCTTTCTTCCTAGGAACCTTGAGCCAGATGCCTGGAGAACTGAGCAAAGATGGTGACTTGGTCGTCAGCATGCGCATCCTCGGCAAAAAAAGAACTAAGACGTGGCACAAAGGCACCCTTATTGCCATTCAGACGGTTGGTATGTTCAGGCTAGAGGGAGGGCTAATGCAAGAGCCTGCAGGCCACCATCACTGATCATGTCTTTTCCCCAGAGCCTTTGGCTTTTGTCTCTCACATAGCAATCAGGATCCACACAGAAACTGATGGTTTCTAAAAATTTTTGTTTTTCTTTTCCATTTGACTCAGGGTCAGGAAAGAAGTACAAGGTGAAATTTGACAACAAAGGAAAGAGTCTTCTGTCAGGAAACCACATTGCCTACGATTACCACCCTCCTGCTGACAAGTTGTATGTGGGCAGTCGAGTAGTGGCCAAATACAAAGATGGGAATCAGGTCTGGCTCTATGCTGGCATTGTAGCTGAGACACCAAACGTCAAAAACAAGCTCAGGTACCTAGACAGAAATTATAAGGAGAGTGGAAGCCAGGAGCAGGTCGTCTGCCCTGTTTAAGCCATAGTGCAGATCTCACAATTGACTCTGATGTTCTTAGTCCTCAGTGGCTGGAAACTCCCTCTTTCCTTTGCCACAGAGTCATGTGGGTGGTTCTTTCTTACTCCCTTCCCCCCCCCTTTTTTTCCCTTTTCTCAAAGAGAAAATTTGGTCGGGGGAGAATAATCCAGATTGATTAATGGTTAGGGGAACAGAGAATTCATACAGAAGGAAGAAATGGAGACTAAATGTTTTTCAGCAATGTGAGAGTCTAATAGTATAACAAGAATAAATCACTTTTGGGAAAGCGGGGATATGTTGGTTAGATTAAGGGAGAATTCTAATATTCTTTTCCATTATGATATATTACAGGATATTGAATATAGTTCCCTGTGCTATACAGTGGGACCTTATTGTTTATCCATTCTATATATAATAGTTTGCATCTGCTAACCTAAGGGAGAATTCTTAACTCTTGGGGTGGAAAGAAAGAATAGTAGAAAGAAAATAGTACACTGGAAACATGTTCCCTGGATTGTGTCTTGTTTGTGATCCAGAGGAATGGAAGCTATAATAATTTCTGGTCATGTTAAATATGGTAACCCCCAGTCTTTCTACCATCACTCTTTCCTTACAGGTTTCTCATCTTCTTTGATGATGGCTATGCTTCCTATGTTACACAGCCTGAACTATATCCCATTTGCCGGCCACGTGAGTGTCCCTCCTTTTTTCCTTAGCTCTTTTTGTTTCCTCTTCTACCTTGTATTTCTTAAGACAACCAGTGGAAAAGCCCTAATGTTCTTGGTGTTTTAGTCTCAAAGAGCATAAGTTTGATTCATATTTTTTGAGAGATACAGTTTTATTTGCTCGTGTCTAGTGTTAGTCTTGGCAGCCATAGAGTCAGACATTAGAAGATCATGACTGATTTTGAGTGGATGCACGTATTGTAGATGTGTTTTAATTTCATTTCTGAGTGATTTAAGTTTGAGAAGATGTTACTTCTCTCCTAGTCTCATGTTTAACATTTGTGTAAATCTGCAGTCTGTGCATTGCTTTCAGAGTGCTTTCTACAGAACCTGTATTAGATGGGGTCTTCATAGTTTCCCCTATACTTGTGACTCTGGCTTAGGAGAGACTCTTATAGAAGCAACTGTTTTTAGTTGCAGGAAGGTCAAGTAAAATGGCTGTTTCCAAATAACATGGCAGTAAATACACTCAGGGTCCTTTGAAAGCCTGATGGAGCATGAGAAGGAAGGACAGGATTTTTTAAAATCAGTTTATGGTGCCACCTGATTCTTTTTGATTTATCTTTACGCTTATCAAGTAAGCAAGAATTTCCACTTGACTTTTCCTAAGAGGAAACATCCATTTCTAGGAAATGAGTGACTCACCTATGTTTACATACTGCTGATTCAATTAGTATTTGCAGAATTTGAGTGTGCATTTGCACCTTAGGTTCAATACTTTTAAGTGGTCATGGTTTTGCTTCCCTTGAGGTTATGATTTCTTCATTTATTTTTTCTCTCCCTCCCAACTTGAAAAATGCCAAACATTTCCTTGTCAACCCTTTCCCCCTATCAAGACATGCCCTACCTGCCCTCTCTCAGCCCTCCTTCTTCCTTGGGACAGTGAAAAAGACTTGGGAGGACATAGAAGACATCTCCTGCCGAGACTTCATAGAAGAGTATATCACTGCTTACCCCAACCGCCCCATGGTGTTGCTCAAGAGTGGCCAGCTGATCAAGACTGAGTGGGAAGGCACGTGGTGGAAGTCCCGAGTCGAGGAGGTGGACGGCAGCCTAGTCAGGATCCTCTTTCTGGTACTCTTCTTAGGAGCCTTAGAGGCGGGGATTTGGGTGGGATGGGGGAGCATAGGATAACTATGGCATATGTAGCTATGCCATAGTTTTTCTTCTTTGTTACTCTCTTACCTATTCTCACTGTTTTGGGTCATATTTTACTTTTTTTCATTCCTCTATGCATGGTTATTAAAAATAAAGTCCCTGAATTTAAGACTCTAATCTGCACGATAGTGTTTTTGTTTTTGCTTTTCTCCAGGAGTATCCACAATGCATGTAGATACAGAGAAGGCTGCTAGTTCTGTTTTCCCAGGGTTATTGATGGTATAATGGGACAAAAAAGAAGGATCAGTGAATTCTGAGGTGTTGGTGATCTTTCAAGGCCCAGCTTAACGCTTAAATCTTCTCTACTTGTCCTTTTCTCCCCTCTCACACCTTTCTTAGAATTATATTTCTTCTCTGAGCTATCTCAGCCCTTTGATCCTAATGAACCTTGTCATATGTCTTATACTCAGTATAAACATCTATCTCTTGTCATTTTTTTAATCAAGAAATACCTGTTTTTGTTTTGGGGGGTTTTATTGTTGCTGTTTAATTCCTGATGCCTGTTGTGGAGCCTAGCACATAAATTTATTGAATAGATAGGGAATTGGGCGTTCATCAGGGAGATTTCCCCCAAGGGAGGCACATGGTATTCTTCACAAGTGGCAGGGTAGATTCTGGCCTTTAATCCATTCCCCTGCCACCTTTCCTTACTTGCAATCCCCTAGGATGACAAAAGATGTGAATGGATCTATCGAGGCTCTACACGACTGGAGCCCATGTTCAGCATGAAGACATCATCCGCCTCTGCACTAGAGAAGAAGCAAGGGGGACAGCTCAGAACACGTCCAAATATGGGTAAGTCCTGAAAGCTATCTGGGAGAGGGAAAAAATGGACAAATCAGCAAAGAGGTGTATGTACGATGGCTATATCCTTTGTTTACCAGGATGACACTACTGCCACATTGAAAACAAGACATGTTCCTAAGTTTCCAGTAGTGGTGATGAATTTGTGTTGCTGCCTCAACATGCTATGGCTCTGATTTGTTCTCAAAAACACATAAAAATCTGAAACAACTAGCTTAGGTTAGGGGTATTGTTGGTAGTAACTACCTCTGTTATTTACATGAGGATTATCTGCTTTGTGTGTGCTATCTGTGGTCATTTTTTTTTTTTTTTTTTTTTTGGCTGCGATGGGTCTTCATTGCTCAAGGACTTTCTCTAGTTGCAGCTAGCAGGGGCTACTCATCATTTCAGTGTCCAGGCTTCTCATTACAGTGGCTTGTCTTGTTGCAAAGCATAGGCCCTAGAGCGTGCGGGCTTAGTAGTTCTGGCTCCTAGGTTTTAGAGCACAGGCTCAGTAGTTGTGGCACACGGGTTTAGTTGCTCTGTGGCATATGGAATCTTCTCAGTTCAGGGATCGAACCCATATCCCCTGACTTCCAGTCTTAATTTTTATCCACCATGTGTGATTAACTTGTTTTAAAATTTTGGTTTTGTTTTTATATGTTTCTGGCATACGTTTTGGTTAATTTTTCTTGACAACATCAGTTGATCAGAGAATGTATTTTTGAAAATTTTTACCAAAGTATAACATAATTGGCTTCCCTGGCAGCTCAGTGGTAAAGGATCCATCTGCCAGTGCAGGAGACACAGGTTCAATCCTTCAGTTGGGAAGATCCCCTGGAGGAGGAAATGGCAACCCACTCCAGTATTCTTGCCTGGGAAATCTCGCGGACAGAGGAGCCTGGTGGGCTACAGTCATAAGGTCACAAAGAGTCAGACATGACTTAGCAGTTAAATAACAACGACAGCAATAGAATAATTATTAATGTAAATTGTCCGAGGCAGGAAGATAAAATCTTACTATTTAACTGAAAGTCAGCCTGTGCAAATATTCCCACTCATTGGTATAAATAATGAGATCTAACAGTCTTAGCACTTATAATATTTCCATTGTTGCTTTATTATATAAATTGAGAATCAAATCTGTGAATGAATATAAATGGCACAGCTCTTAGGTTCTCTATGGTCAATCTCCTTTTCTTACAGGTGCTGTGAGAAGCAAAGGTCCCGTGGTCCAGTACACTCAGGATCTAACAAGTACTGGAACCCAGTTCAAGCCTATGGAACCCCCACAGCCGACAGCCCCACCTGCCCCACCTGGTCCAGCTCTGTCCCCCCAGGCAGGTGACAGTGAGTGAGTGCTATTCCTTCTTTTTCAGCAGTTTCTTTTATATTACATTTTCTGTATCCCTTACTGTATGATCTCTAATCTCCTAGAAGCTTGGAAGGCCAGCTTGCCCAATCTCGGAAGCAGGTAGCCAAAAAAAGCACATCTTTCCGGCCAGGATCTGTGGGCTCTGGTCATTCCTCCCCTACATCCCCTGCACTCAGTGAAAATGCCCCTGGTGGGAAACCTGGGATCAATCAGACATATAGGTGAGAAAATCTCAGGCTCTCTGTTGGGAATGTTGGCAGTGTGGACTGAGTGGTCACTATATGGGGAGGTTCCTTGGCCACAAGGGGCCTCGTTAAGATTATGACGGTGAGAAGTTTGGACTTGAAAGCTTTAACCTTGGAATTTTCCAGGAAACAAAAAGTAAGAATAATTGAATTAGAAATTAGGTGCCTAGAAATACAATCACCAGAAGGTCATTTGTTAAGACTGCTTCTTGAACGTGGTGTCGTCATCAGTACCATAGAAAGGGAATTTGGTAGCCTCTTTCCTTGAATCCTGGGGGTCAGTACGGGCATTTATAGGAAACATAGCAGGGGAAACAACTAGCATGGATAGAAGACTGGATGCTAGTCCCACAATTCACAGGAAAAAATAAAATTCACAAAAAAGACACTGTTGAAACAGTTATTATCAGTTAATGAAGAGTAACCAGGGTGTTTCATTGTCCAGTAAGGCAAGAGGAAGTTTGACTTACTTGTGTCATCTTTAGCTTCAAGCGTATAGCTATTTGACAGGTTAGAGAAGTGGTTTAGCCAGCTAATGGGCTACTTATACAGCAGAGAGGTCCTGTTGCCTTCTGATCTGATCTCTTGCATCTCATTTTCAGGTCACCTTTAGGCTCCACAACCTCTGCCCCAGCTCCCCCAGCTCCCCCAGCACCCCCAGCCTTCCATGGCATGCTGGAGCGGGCCCCTGCAGAGCCCTCCTACCGTGCCCCCATGGAGAAGCTTTTCTACTTACCTCATGTCTGCAGCTATACTTGTCTGTCTCGAGTCAGACCTATGAGAAGTGAGCAGTATCGGGGCAAGAACCCTCTGTTAGTCCCACTACTCTATGACTTCCGGCGAATGACAGCCCGGCGCCGAGTTAACCGCAAGATGGGCTTTCATGTTATCTATAAGACACCCTGTGGCCTCTGCCTTCGGACAATGCAGGAGATTGAGCGTTACCTTTTTGAGACTAGCTGTGACTTCCTCTTCCTGGAGATGTTCTGTTTGGATCCGTATGTTCTTGTGGACCGAAAGTTTCAGCCCTATAAGCCTTTTTACTATATTTTGGACATCACCTATGGGAAGGAAGACGTTCCTCTATCCTGCGTTAACGAGATTGACACAACTCCCCCACCCCAGGTGGCCTACAGCAAGGAACGGATCCCGGGCAAGGGTGTTTTCATTAACACAGGCCCTGAATTTCTTGTCGGCTGTGACTGCAAAGATGGGTGCCGGGACAAGTGAGTTGGTTAGGGAATTGTGGCCCTGCCTCCAACTTTGTTGTGGTTTCCTTTATTTCCACCACTTTCTTTGCCTTATACTGCACTTCTCCTTTCCTCAGCTTCCTTGATCTGCTTTCTTAGCTGTAGCTCCTTCTGAAAGGCCTCCAGAGAGGCTGGGACCCCGCAGCATGATCCTGGGTACATGTTTAGATAATATTAGACTCATTGGACATAAACTTGAACATACTCCGAGAGATAGTGGAGGACAGGGTAGCCCAATGTGCTGCAGTCCGTGGGATCACAAAGAGTCAGATACAACTTAGCAACTGAACAGCAACACATGTGTCTTACCTTTGTTTTTTTCTCTGAGTCTCCTTTTCCTTTGCTTCCCTCCATCATGCATTCAGTTGCTAGTTGTGTCTCTTTATCTTACTTTGTCATATTCCTACTGTCTTTTCCTTTCTCATTTACACGTACGGGAAAAAAAAAAGAAATTTTACTACCCTGTCACCCTCCTTTTATCAGTAGTACTTCTTGCCTCTGAAGAAAGTCTCACAGCTCTAGTAGTTGTACCCTTCTGTTTTATACAGGTCCAAGTGTGCCTGCCATCAGCTAACTATCCAGGCTACAGCCTGCACCCCAGGAGGCCAAATCAACCCCAACTCTGGCTACCAATACAAGAGACTAGAAGAATGTCTGCCCACAGGGTAAGTAGTCAGGGGAAAGTTTAGCACCTCAGAGACTGAATTCTTGTTTGTCTGTGTTTGTAGGAAATAGCAGCATTATAAAATTGAAGCCAAAAAAAAACCTTAAACAGACATTTTATCAATTAAATCTTACTTACCAAATTCCCAGCACATATTTCTTCCTTGGGCTTTCCTTGAAATGAATGCATGTAATGATTGAATAGTATCTAGTAGTTTTCTGTTGCAGTAAAATATGACCTTGATTTCATAGCTGTATGATTATTCTAACAGATTGTGGTTTACTCTGGCAAGTGAGACATATTCAAAGAGAAGTAGGCAGGGGCCTGATTTATAGGACTTTGTAAATCAGAATAAAAATTAGAACCAAATTCATGATGTGATAGGAAGCTGTCAAGAGTATTTTAAGCAGACTACCAATGTCTGCCTTTTCAAGATTACTCTGACTTCTCTGTGAAAAATAACCTTTAGGGCAGCAGCAATAGACTTTGGAAGCTCAATTAGGTAATTTCAGGAACACAGGTAAGAAGTGGTGGTTGCTGGGGCTTGTCCTAGACTGAAAGTGGCAGTAGAAATGAGAAAGGATAGATACCACAAAAGAGAAATGAATTCACAGTGACTTCAGCCTTCTCAAAATAATGTTAGACACTAGATGGCAATTGAGGAATCTATTCAAAATTCTAAGGAAAATGATTTTTTTTTAATAATTTTATATGTTTATTTTTGGCTGTAGTGGGTTGCCCTTGCTGCGCAGACTTTTCTCCAGCTGTTGCAGGGGAGGCGCTGCTCTCTAGTTGCGGTGCATGGGCTTCGCATCGCCATGACTTCTCCTGTTTGCAGACACAAGCTCTGGGGCTCACAAGCTTCAGTAGTTGGCGGCACATGTGCTCGGGGATGCACTTGGAGATAGAGTTACAGAACGTGATAGATTGACTATGGAATGGGAGGGAGAAGAGAATCAAGGACAAGTCCTAAATTTTATACTTGAACAACTAGGTGTATGTTGGGTTTTGTACCCAAATGGAAGACTAGAGCTAGAGTTGCAGGTCGGAGTGAAATTCAGCGGTTCTGGCCACATTAAGTTTGAGGTGTCTGTTAGGCAACCCAGGTGGAAATGTCAAGAAGGCATTGAGATTTCTAGAGAGAACTGTAAGGACTGGCATAAAGAATTAGGAATCGTCAGCTCAGGAGTGGTAGTTACAACTTGGATGAGTTCATCTGGAAAGACCATTGATGATAGAAAAGAGAAGGTGCCCAGAAGTAAGTCCTGGGATCTGCAACTGGAAATTGGACAGAGGAGATAAAAACATGTGAGACTATAAGAAGAGACATGAGATCAGCATGTGGGATTGAGAAGGACAGGTAAGGCAGAGAGAGGACTGAACAAAGTGGGATATAGTGTGGTAAGCTGGATATATATGAATATGTGACCTAATTAGCCTAGTATGTAAGAAATACATAATTAACAGAAAGGACAAAGAGGAAAGAATGATCAGTGAAATAATTCAGATGTTTCCCCATAATGAAAGGGTCTGTGTTTCCAAAGTGAAATCAAGTTCTAGCATAACAGATGAAAATAGATGCCCACTAAAGCACGTGATAAAACGTGATCACTACATCCACAGAACACTGAGGACAAAAAGGAAATACTGAAACTTTCTACATAAGAGAAAGGTACCACAAAAAGAATTCAGAGTAACTTCAGCCTTCTTAAAATAATGTCTATAGTTAGATGGCAATTAAGGAATCTATTCCAAATTCTAAGGAAAATTATTTATTTTATATATATATATAATTTTTTTGTTTTTGGCTGTGCTGGGTCTTCGTCGCTGCACAGGCTTTTTGCTAGTTGTGACAAGGAGGGTGCTACTCGGGTTGCAGTGCACAGACCTCTTGCCACGGTGGCCTCTCCTGTTATAGCACAATGTCCAGTGCACGTGGCTAGTAGCGGTTCCCGGGCTCTGGAGCACGGGTGCAGTAGCTGTGGTGCATGGGCTTAGCTGCTCTGTGGCATGCGGGATCTTCCCAGATCAGGGAGCGAACCTGTGTCTCTTGCATTGGCTGGCAGATTCTTTACCACTCAGCCACCAGGGTAGCACAGGAAAATTATTCCTAACCTAGAGTTCTAAACCCAGGAAAGCTGTCAGTTGTGGGTTAAAGTAGGCTAACATTTTTTTAGACATGAAATACCTCAAATTTTTCCATTATTTCCCCTTAGAAAATTACTGGAAATGTTCTAAGTGAGGGGGAAAGACGAGAGAGGAAGGCACATACTGATCCGGGAAACAGTGGATCCAGCTCTAAAGAAGAGTGAGGGGAATCCCGCATGATAGTGAAGTTAAGGGGGCTTCCAGGCTGACAGTTGTGCGCCAGATGTAGAGAACAGCCAGTGTGAGAGCAGGTCAGACTTGGCTGTAGGAGAAACTTTTGGGAAACGGGGTTTGATAGAAAGCCTGATGTGTCTGAGTATCATCAGAGGAAATCAGGACATAAATTTAAGCTGAATGCATATTGAAAACTGAGCAAAGCAAAACACCGCTATTAGCGTTAGCTACATTGTGTCATTGATGTTTTGCTTGTAATAAAATTGAATGGTGTAACAATGTTTAGATTTTATAATGCTGTGAGTGTTCATTATAGCTTTTTTATAGGTTTGAAATGTTTCATAAAAGTATTTTCACATAACCACAAATATGTTCCTCCCCTACTTAAAACTCTTTAAGAGCTTTCCACTGCACTTTGGATTTTATTCTGACTCTTAATCTTGGATCACAAGACAGTGTACTATCTGACCCCTTCCTATCTCTCTCCTTCCAAAACTGTTCCAGCCACACTGACACTCTTCAGTGCCTGGATCGAGTTCGCCCAGTGTTTGCCAGCCTACCTCGAGAGCCTTTGTACATACTGTGCCCTCTGCCTGGCATCCTTCCACTGTTGTTTGCATGCTTATCTTCTTTAACCTTGAGCTCTCTCTCAGCTTTCCTGTCACCTCCTCAGAGAGACCTTTCCTGGTCTCTCTCAAACTAGGTCGTTTTCACTCCTTTAATTCTCTCATTCAGTTTGTCCTTTTATAGTATCTGTGACAACTTTCATTTTATTTGTTGACTTGTTTTTGGTCTCTTTTTCCATTAAGAGATAATCTCCATGAGGGCAGGAACCTTGTTTCTCTTGCTTACCATTGTATCATCAGCAAATTTTTACCCAGTGCACAGCGTATACTAACCGCGTAAATTCTGTTGAGTGGATGAACAGTACTCTGTTTAGCTGTTCTGAAAATTTCATGTGGTGATGATTAGTAGTTGTTGTTCAGTCACTCAGTTCTGTCTTGACTCTTCCAACCCTACGGACTGTATCACGGAGGCTCCTCTGTCTATGGGATTTCCTAGGCAAGAATACTTGGGTGGGTTGCCATGTCTTTCTCCAGGGCTCTTAGCAACCCAGGGATTGAACCCACATCTCCTACATTGGCAGGTGAGTTCTTTACCACTGAGCCACCAGGGAAGCCCTTGGTGGTGATTACACCTGAATTCACATGCTGGACTTGTCCTTTCCAAACTGATCCTGTTTTAGTTAACAGAGGATATGAACATTAATACCTTCCCAACCCCAGTAGAGTTTTTGAGACCTAACAAAGTTCTTTCTTGATGTGGTATTGGTTACATGGTGTGTGCAGTTTGTGAAAAATTGTTGAGCTGTAGACTTTTACATATTCTTCTCTCTATGTGTATTAGGCTTTAATGTTTTAGTAAATTTAAAAACATACCTTTATAGGGCTGCTGCAAGGATAGAATAAGAGAATGTATATAAAGCATTGATATATTGCCAAACACAAAATATATGTGCTTGGTAAATAGAAGCTGCTGTTACCTTTGCCTAGAGAGATTTTGCTGACGTCATCAACTGACTGTACTGTTGTCATCTTTCTAAAAGCGATTGTCTTCCTTAAATTTACATACCAGAAAAAAAAGAAGTTAAACCATAACACGAAGTAGAGCACAAAAATAGATACTCCCTAAAAATAGGACAGTTCTCTCAGTATATTATCTTCCTTTAATGTTGATATTTACTAGCTCTCTCTGATTAACTTCAGTAGTTTATTTTTTAAATAGTTAAGCTATAACACCTTGAACTAGATAGAAGTGAGCTCCCTGAGGGGAGAGATCATGACCTTTTCCATTGCTGTGTTTCCACTGTCTAGTACAGCTCTTGGTGTTTAATAAATGTTCACTGAATAAAAGAATGAAAATCAGTACCAAAAGCAAGAGTCCCATGAACTTCCAGTTCCTCATCTTTTGCTCCCTTTCAGTGTCTATTATATGGGCTTCTGATTTCCTTAAATATATTTTATTGTATCAGTTTCTACAAGCTGACTTATTTTAACGGCTCTTAATCTATATTCACATCCTGGTTCACTTAGCTTTTCTCCAGGTGTTAGACATTCTTTTATTCACTGTTGCTGTCTTTAGTGCTATAAATATCTGTATTAATCACTTTTCCCCCTTCTGAGTTATTTCTTTGAGCTATATTTCCAAACAAATCGAAGAGCATAGACAGTTCAGTAAGTCTACTTATTTAGATCATCGCCTGATAAATGATGACACCTTAAAAATTGTAACAGTTCTGTGAATGTAACAGATGCTCTAGTGATCATGATATGATTGATTTTATTGTGATCTCCTCCCAGAGTTTATGAGTGTAACAAACGCTGCCAATGTGACCCTAACATGTGCACAAACCGGTTGGTACAGCATGGCCTGCAAGTTCGTCTGCAGCTCTTCAAGACCCAGAACAAGGGCTGGGGTATCCGTTGCTTGGATGATATTGCCAAAGGCTCCTTTGTCTGTATTTATGCAGGTTGGTGATGAAAGGGTTTCTTTCTGGGGTTAGAACATGGTGGAACGTTGAATCAGAGACAAGTTGAATTTAAGAATAAAATGCTTAACCTGTGAACTAGGAGAAAGAAGACAGGATTTTCTTCTATAAAGAACATGAGTGATGCGCCTGTCTGGGTGAATCAGGAAGGGTCAAAAGTGCTTCAGGAGAACAAGAATGAAAAGGGATAAAATTGTGGACATGTTTCAGCAGAGAGACATGGTTTTAGAAAAACTGACATGTGTCATTTTTTTCCCACATCACTCCACACAGAGATTTAGCATAACTTAGGAAGAATGGGGTGGCAGAACGGGCAAGATCTAAAGCTCCCCTTACTCTCACTGTTAAGACACTAAGGAGGAGGTATCATCAAAGAGAAACAAGAGACCATAATGAATGTTATTTGACTCTGTACTTTGGGGCTGGGTATTGATGAAATGAACTTTATTCTTTCTAAAAGCTCCTCATAACCCGGGAAGGCTTTCTCTTCATTCCCAGGGAAGATCCTGACAGATGACTTTGCTGACAAGGAGGGCCTAGAAATGGGTGATGAGTACTTTGCCAATCTGGACCATATTGAGAGCGTGGAGAACTTCAAGGAGGGGTATGAGAGTGATGCCCCCTGTTCCTCTGACAGCAGTGGTGTAGACTTGAAGGACCAGGAAGATGGCAACAGCGGTACAGAGGACCCCGAGGAGTCCAATGACGACAGCTCAGATGACAATTTCTGTAAGGACGAGGACTTCAGCACCAGCTCGGTGTGGCGCAGCTATGCTACCCGACGGCAGACCCGGGGCCAGAAGGAGAATGGATTGTCTGAGATGTCTTCCAAGGACTCTCGCCCCCCAGACCTAGGGCCCCCACATATTCCTGTCCCTCCATCAATCCCTGTAGGTGGCTGCAATCCACCTTCCTCTGAAGAGACATCTAAGAACAAAGTGGCCTCGTGGTTGAGCTCCAATAGTATCAGTGAAGGTGGCTTTGCTGACTCTGATAGCCGTTCATCCTTCAAGACTAGTGAAGGTGGGGAAGGCCGCACTGGGGGAGGCAGAGGGGAAGCTGAGAAGGCTTCCACCTCAGGGCTGGGCTTCAAGGATGAGGGAGACATCAAGCAGGCCAAGAAAGAGGTAAGCAGTGGCAGGGAACTCGGAGAATTGTGGCTGTTATATAAGTTTGATGTGGTGACAAACTTAATGCAGTCTCACCATGAGACCATGAGTGCTTTTGTTATTGTTTTTGACCATACCACATGGCTTGGGGATCTTAGTTCCTTGACCAGGGATCGAACTTGGATCCCCTGCAGTGGAAGCACAGAGTTCTAACCACGGGATACACTGCCAAGGAATTCCCTCACCATGAGTCTTCATATGCAGATGATTTATTTGATGGATTTCTATGGCAAACCTGATTAATCTTCCCCCTAATACATTCCTATGGTGGTGTGGTTGCTAAGTCATGTCTGATTCTTGCAACCCCGTGTTTGTTTAAAGAACCAAATTATTTTACAGTCAGCCTGCTGTGGGTAAAGTACCTGATTCATTCCAAAGTGGAGGATTTAAAAATAATTTTTTAAAACTGCTACCTCAGTTTATCTACATCGTTGCTTTCATTATAGTAGAAAAACAAGAATTGATCTTAATGTATTTTTAATGATGTTGAAACTTACCACATTACAGGTGGTGAACAGTCCCCTGTCCTTGGAATATTCTGCCCATGGTGTTTTCCATGCACATTTTGTAATGCCCTATTATTGGGAAGGGTTAAAGACCCCTCCCAGTGGGGCTTCCTGATGAAAACGATCGTTATTCTCAAGTTGGAGTGTAATTTCTCCATACACACCCAACTTGAGATAGTGTACCTCTCGCTGGCTAATATCTTTAGAGGTCATCTGAGGTGAAGTCTACAGTTGTTGGATATATTATCTAGAACCATGGAAACATTCAGCCGTTCACTCACTCTGTTTTGCAGGACCCTGATGACCGAAACAGGATGTCGATGTAAGTGCTTCACTTTTTTTACCTGCTTCCAAATCTTCCTTCTCTCGAGCCTACAAAAGCAGCCTAAGAAACGGCCAGTAAACCTGACCCCTCTCATGTCTTCCTCTCCCATCAGAGTTACTGAAAGCTCTCGAAATTATGGTTATAATCCTTCTCCTGTGAAGCCTGAAGGACTTCGCCGCCCACCAAGTAAGACTAGTATGCATCAGAGCCGACGACTCGTGGCCTCTGCTCAGCCAAACCCTGATGTGAGTGGCCTCTCTCAAGCTGTGCCCTCCCCAGCCTCCTGTTTTAGAGTGTGCGTAAAGGAGCGTTCTTCTCGTGTCAAGTCTGTCACCATATACTTTTAGACATTTTCTTGCTTCTCTGGTCTTGACTTCCTGCCTCATTTTCCTTCATCCAGCATCTAATCTCGCTATAGCCTCAACCCCTTCCTGCCTAACTGTACCTAAAAGCAGGGATTCCAAGGGGCCCTTTCCATTTACTCGGTTTTTTATACACATATATTTTTTGGCTTCACCGGGTCCCAGTTGCTGTATGCGGGATCTTCCATCTTCCTTGCAGCATGGAGAATCTTCTTTATTTGCAGCTTGTGAGATCCAGTTCCCTGACCAGGGATCCACACCAGGCCCCCTCTGCTGGGAGTGTGGAATCCCAGCCACTGAACCACCAGGGAAGTCCCTCTCCAGTTACTCTTATTCCTTCTTTTCACCCTTCTGCTTCCTCAGGATATCCTGACCCTGTCCAGCAGCACAGAAAGTGAGGGGGAAAGTGGGACCAGCCGGAAGCCCCCTGCTGGCCAGACTTCAGCCACAGCCATGGACAGTGATGATATCCAGACCATCTCCTCTGGCTCTGAAGGGGATGACTTTGAGGACAAGAAGAACATGTCTGGTAGTCTGGAAGAATTTGTGGGGTAGTAAGAAGGAACCAGTAGGGGGAAAATTCAGATCTTAGAATTGAAGCATCCCTGGGAAGACTCCCTGACTCCCAGCTAAACTGTTAATAATGTGTGACATATCGCCTCCCCCTCTTCTTTCCAGTTGCCTTTTCTTTTTCCCTCTGCTCCTGTATCCAGCAGATCTAATCCTGCTTGAAAAAAACTGCCACCTTGGGCCTTTGCTTCAGAGTCTCAGCTTATTGGTATTCCTGAGGTGCACTGGGTGGGATAAAAATGGAAGCAGGAAAATAAAAGGAAGTAGAAGGTCCAATCCTGAGGTAGGGTGGACCTAGCCCCATTCTTCTCCTTGTCCAGGTCCAATGAAGCGCCAGGTGGCAGTAAAATCCACCCGGGGTTTTGCTTTGAAATCAACCCATGGGATTGCCATTAAATCCACCAACATGGCATCCGTGGAAAAGGGGGAGAGTGCACCCGTCCGTAAGAACACACGCCAGTTCTACGATGGGGAGGAGTCTTGCTACATCATCGATGCCAAGCTTGAAGGCAACCTGGGCCGCTACCTCAATGTGAGACCCCTTTCACTCACCTGTATATGCTGGTTATACCCTAGTCCTCACATTTCTAGTTCTTTTAAATACAACTACATAAACCCACCTTTTCTCATTAAAATTCTTGATTGCAAAGAATCTTAAAAGAGGTGGCTTTCAAAATTTCTGTTGCCATGGGAGGATCAAATGGCATTGTTTTCATCCAGCGCTCACTCACCCCACAAAACCAGATTCTGTTTCCTTGGTTCATAAGTGATCTGTACTTAAACCTACAGCACAGTTGCAGCCCCAACCTGTTTGTCCAGAATGTCTTCGTGGATACTCATGATCTCCGCTTCCCGTGGGTGGCCTTCTTTGCCAGCAAGTAAGAGGGAATCAGGAAAGGGGATGGGTGGGTAGGAAAAGCCCAGGTTGGGGAGGGGCCAGGACATTCAAAGGGCCTCTCTCCCATCTGTGATCAGTTCCCCCTACACATTCAGTCATCGCAGGCCTGGGTTTCTGCTGTTTGACCACACCCCTTCCTCCTCTTGCTCTTCAGGAGAATCCGGGCTGGCACCGAGCTCACCTGGGACTACAACTATGAGGTGGGCAGCGTGGAGGGCAAGGAGCTGCTTTGCTGCTGCGGGGCCATCGAATGCCGAGGGCGTCTTCTTTAGAGGACAGCCTTCCTCCCGACCTTCTGAGCCTTCCTGAACTGCCCTTTCCTCAGGAACTGGGTCTCCCTGACTGTTGGATTCTGACCCCCAAGTTTCTAGTCTAGCTACTCCTCAGCTTCTAGTAGATAGAAACGGGGGTTCTGGATCAGGAGACCCCTTCCATTGCGGTGCTAGCAGGCAGGGTCCCTCCCCTGCCTCCCGAGGCACTGGGGGTGGGAGAGGTTACCACTCTAACCTGGGCCTGACATCCCTTCAGTCCTCCTGTGGCCCACCCCTCCCATCCTACATTTGTTCAAGTGTTCATTCTTCTACCAGACTTTATTCCTAGAATGAGGGCTGTGTATTTTACTATCCCTGGTTTGTATTGCTTCTTGAAAGTCTTTTAACAAGATCTTAAAACTAAGATTGTGATTTGCTTTCTTTCCCTCAGCTCCCAGTTCTAGGTCTTGATGAGAGAGGAGTTTCCCCGACCCTTCCCAATAGGCAGCTGTCATTAATCCTGACCTTTCTCTACTTTCGCTTTTTCTTATTTGCCATGTGATATTTTTTAATGTTGCATAACCATGAGGAAGGCATGAGGAAGACTACCGTAGTTTATTTAGTTGATCACTCTTCTCAGTTCTTAAGAGTCTCAAACACTTGTTGCCATGTTTTACTTAATCTTTAATATATTTTAATTAAAAAAAAACCATTTAACAGTACATTTTGGTCTGAAGTGGTCCCTCTGCTGAAATGCCAGGTGCTAGCTGTAATTCAGGCTTTAAAACCCAAACCCCAAATGTTTAATAAATAAAAATTAGAACTAGTTGCCATTCTACTCCAAACCAGCTAGCCTAGGGAAAGAGGCCAGAGAAAGGAGGCAGTAAGATCTTGGACCTGTGACTACAGGGACAGCTGGCAAAGAAGTAACAGAAGACTTCTGAGCAGTCCACATTGTGGCCCCCGCTTTTTGGCAGAGGTAGGATAAGGGTCACGTGCACCCACCTACACTCGGTTCATTTGGATCTTAGAAGGGAAAAAGTTAAAAGTCAGCTCAGCTTTGGTTTCTGGTCCAAGTTAGGGAGATTAGAAAGGTGAGCCTTGGTCCAACTTTGGCAGAATGAGGCCCACAGGTGGGACAGTAAGGCACGACCCTGGCTCTGGAGGTCAGGGAGTCGAAGGCAGACAGGCAGGGCCAGATTCTGAAGAGTAAGGAATGTGACTTATAACCCCCACCCCCAGAACTGAGGAAAGGTCTCAAAATCAGTAGAAAGGACAACTTGGAAAATAAGACCAACCCCCCTCCCACAACAAAGGATATAACCAACCTCCCCATTCCTGGAGATAGGCTGATTAGAATTTGGTTTAAAGGCAACTGGGTGACAGAAGCAGGGGGTGGGGGCACAGAGAAGAATGGCTCCTCTTGCTCTCTCTCCTCCTCCCCAGAGCTTAGAGTGACCCTGTGGCAGGGTGGGGTATTTCCTTGGCTTTATACGTTAATCTGAGGGGCAGCAGGGACAATGGTTCAGTCATTCTTACGATGGTGGTTGTTGAGGATGGGGTGGCCATTGGCCAGGGGCCGGTTCTTTGCTCCTCCCCCAGCTGCAACCTCCTCCCCCTCTGAGCTCTCTGTTTCTTCCCGGTCACTGCGTTCATCTTCTACTACCTGTGAAAGGGATGAGCAGGGTTACAAACCCGATGAGCAGGGTTAAAAACCCCTAAGGACTGCCTCTCTTGGTGGGCTTTTTCCAGATATACCCAGGGCCCCACAGTAGGTTTTAGAGGGTTGCTGATACGGGAGGGAATTTGGGCCGTTCCTAGAATGGAGGGTAGTATAGGGCCTACAGAATGGGGACAGAACCATCACCTTTCCAGTTATGAACTTGTGGGCCATGCGCAAAATGAGGTAGGCCCAGAAGATATGCAGCAGCTGTAGCACTCCCATCATGAAATTGAAGAAGTAATAGCCAAAGAAGGCGGGATAGAGCTCCAGTGGGTACACCAGCGTGCAGTGCAGGATCCTTGGGATGGGGAGAGACAAGAACGGTTAACACAGAAAGGAGAGGGTCAAGACTGAGGATAGACAAATAGGGCCAGGGAGAGGATTCCTGATTTCTTCAAACAGGAATGTAGTCTGGTATCCTACTCACCAGAAGGGCAGGATGACCAGTCGGGTGATGATGAAGACAATGGCGAAGACGATGAAGATGTTGTTGCAGGTGTTTTTCCATCCCGCATAGTTAAACATCTTGGCTGACTGTGTAGATAGCCCCCACCTATCATCACGGGCTCCTGACTCCCATATACATTCATTCATACATCCCACTTAACCAAACTAGCTCTGTGCCCCAACCTCTCTGGTCCCAGGAACATCCACCCACCACTACCCCAAAAAAAGGATAGAGGGACAGAAGAACCTGCACCAGGGTCTCTAGGCTTGAGGAGATGCCCAGGAAGCCTGACCTCTAGCAGGTAGTCAGAAGAGTCGTGCAGAGCCATGATGAGAGTCCCTGCTCGGACGTAATTGGCAAACCAGGAGAAACTAATGAGGATGATGGTGGCCACGTGATGGATGATCTGCTCCTTGAAATCCTGTAGAAAAGATGCAGCCTCCAGAGGACTGTCCTGTTCCCCTAGCTTCTGTTCTTCTCCCTTGTCTTAAATTCCACTTATCCCACAACTCCATCCAAAGCACCAGGAACTCAAAGGGGAGGTGGTTCAGACCAGGCTTCATTTTGGCCCCTACTCAATGGTACAGCCCCATGGCTCACCTTTCGCTTGACATCAGAAGCAATGCTGAAGAGCAAGGACCAGTAGAAAGACAGTTCAATCATGTAGTACCAATACTGGGAAGGGATGATGCTCTGAGAGAGAAAAGAGGAAGTTTTAACGGACCCCAGAGCCACTGGACCCACTGGTCTCACCTCTCCAAACCCAGCCCTCCTTGCACTTCAGATTAACCACCATGACTGCAGTCCCTTCTGCCACGTGTCTGAGATCAACTCTTCACAAGGATGTGTATGTCCCAATCCTATCCTACACTGATTCTCACCCCACATAAGGGCTAATTACCCCATATAAGGAATCAGGACCCATCACGTACCTGTATGGGATATCCCTCCCAAACTTTCCTCAGGTCATAGAACCAGGGTTTCTGCAGAGAGATGGTAAGAGGTTAGGAAATTCTGGGCCTCACCCCACCTTGCCAGAGAACCTACTCCCCTACCACCGCCCCCCCCCCCCAAGTAATCCCCACTCACGTCTACAATGACAGCTGTGCCGGCAATGAAAGCAATCAGGTAAAATGTGAATCTCCAGCTGGAAGAGGAAACAGAAATGGCTAGGAGAGCGGAATGGAAGAATGGCACAGCCCTCCACCCAACCCCCAAATCCCTCCCCCCAGACACCCTCAAGGATATATTCAACCAAATGTGCTGCCTCACCCAGGAGTAATCTCTCCATGTACAGTTGCGGGCCCCCCCACTCCCCAGCAAAACACAACAGACCTTCTTCCTCTGCCACCCAGTTTCTCTTGCCTCAACTTCCCCTACCTTGCCTCTCGGAACTTCTTGAGGAGACTGGGCCGGTCCTGGTTGCGACGGCGGCGGAACCAGCGCTCTACCTGGCGGCCGGAGAGCCCGCTCTGCCGCGACAGAAGCTCTACATCTGCCTGGGTGGAGTCAGAAGCCCATTGTGTTCAGCTTCGCTCGCCCTCCCCGCCCCTCTGCCAGTAATGACCCAAGTCGGCCCCATCTGAAGGGAAGGGGAGATGCCTTCCTGTCTCTTCACCCCATCTCCTCACTCCCTACCAGGACTCAGTAACTCCCAGAACAGGGTCTGCAGCTCATACCTGTTTGGGCTGCTTGCCACTGGTCATGTAGAAATGCTCCAAAGTGGGGTTGGGAGATGCCCGCAGCCGGGTTTTCTCTTTGACATTCAGGAGGGCAGCCAGTGGTGTAGCCACATAACTGGGGAAGGGATAGGAGTGAGGGGTGTCTGACTCTCTTGAAGCAGGCAAGCCTGGTAGCCCCTAAACTAGAGGGCCTGGAGGGGGATATTGCAAGCTCAGGCAACTTTATCCTGGGCCTCAGTTTCCCAGCAACCCCCTCTCTGGCTGCCTTGGGCTGCCCATAGCTGACAAAGCTGCCTGTGTTTACTAGCCACGAGGCGGGTGGAGGGCAAGAACAAATAACCATTGAAGGAATGGGCCTGGGGGTGCTGAGCCCTCAGAAAGACAATGCTGCCTTTAGTGGGGGGCACACAGTAGGCAGGGACCTGGGTGGTGAGAACACCAGTGTGCAAGACCAATTAAACAGCAAGAGACAAACTCGAAGTACAAGAAACTGCGGCTGGGAGCCAAGGAAGGCATGGGGGCAGGTTGGTATGCTCACAGCTCAAAGAAGTATCGAATGATGAGGAACAGCAAGGCCAGGGGTAGTGTGATATAGAGGTCAGAGGCTTTGGCGTAGACACGTCCATCTCGGTCTTCTAGATCAGCCCAGGTTAAGTTCACAGGGAGCCACAGCCGTTCCCACCAGAAGTAGTCATGTAAGGTCTGGAGCATCCTGAATGAGGAAGGAAGTAGAGGGCATCAAAGCAGGCAACAGTGCGGAAGACAAATGACAGTTTTCACAGTGTAACAAAAAGAGCAGGGGCAAAGCCTCAAGCCCTGGGCTCTGGTCTTGGCCATGTGGACAAATCAGTGTGCCCATCTGTAATATAGCGGCTTTCCAGTTCTAACAGTTACTCTTAATATCAACCAAAGGTGACGTTAACAGCCCCTGGAAGTCCTGATTCCCTAGACTTAATTAAGAACCTTGGGGTCTCCCCATCATTTTGCTATTCTTTCATGGAAACTAGACAGGATCTAGCCCTAGAAGCCGGGGCCAAAAATCTTAAGTGAAATCAGAGTCATCCTTCCTTCCCCCCACCCTCCAACCTCTTCCTAGAGCTCCCCTGTGTTAGTCACTCAGTCATATCCAACTCTTTGTAACTTTATGGACTGTAGCCCGCCAGGTTTCTCTGTCCATGGAACTCCCCAGGTAAGAATACAGGAGTGGGTAGCCAATCCCTTCTCCATGGGATCTTCCTGATGCAGGGATCAAACTCAGGTCTCCTGCATTGCAGGCAGATTCTTTACCATCTGAACCACCAGAGCTCCCAAATCAACCCATAACGAACCTTCCTTGCCAGGGAGCCCAAGAAAGGATTGCAGGGCTGGGGCAAGACCTTCCTCCCCCTTCCCTATAACCCACTGAGGCAGCAGGTCCTAGGGAAAATTAAGAGGCCAGAATAAACCAAAATTATGCCCCCAAATAGTGCTGAGCTCAAGGACAATCAAAGGACATCAAATATTGCACACAAGATTAACAGCCCATGCCCAAGCCATCCATTCCCAAACATTTAGGCAGAAGGACTCTATGTGAAGCCTATTCTCAGAAACAAAATGAAGACAAGGCTGCAGGGAGTCAGGAGTTGGAGGATAGAGAGTCAATACAGCAGACTAAGACATCCAGTAGAATTAGGAGCTACTTTGTATTAAGGCTCCTCTAGAAAATAAAATGCTAGTCTGCTCAGGGAACACCCATCACAAATACCCTCAGTGCTCAGGATAGAGCTGCTGCTTTGTACCGCCTCCCTCCCCCGTTTAGTCCATGGAAAGGGAAAGGATCTACAGGGTGGTGGTGACCACTTGGATACCCAAATGAAGGAGGGTACGATCTGAGGCTCACGCAGGGACAGCAGCTGCTTGGAGCTGAGAGAAGGAGCAAGATGATCGCGTAGAATCAGCGATGGTGGTCCACACAACAACTGGCAGTCCTAGGACTCAGCAGGGAACCCAGTAGGATGACAAGGCCAAAGCTTCCAGGCTACCAAGCCCTCATCCTCCCAGGAGGGAGGCCAGGTGGGTGGTCTCCAGGCTGGCCTTGAGACTAAAAGCTGACACAGAAGGAAGGTGGTCCCCTCCCAGCTGCCGAGCAAAGAGAGTCGGGAGATTGTTCTCTGCTGTGAACTGGAGACCAACCGGTGCCTCGCTGAAGGCTGATCATATCACAGCTGAGCTGGGCTGCTCCTCCGACAGCTCCACCCCCACCCACCACCGAAGCACTTGCGAAATCCCTCTCAGCCTGTCACGGGTCAGCATTTCAGCTCAAGGACTTTACCCTCTTGTCCCCACTCCTGGTCACTGCTCTTTCAGATGAAAGCAGAGGGCAGCCCCGACAGTAAAGGAGTTTCAGCTCCACCCGCCCCCAACAGCACGCGTACTACACACATACGTACACGTACACACACACACACACATTCCAGGCCTCAGCTCCTGAGGACACTGCCCCTTCCCTCTCCACCTTGGCCAGAATAAATATTTAATTAGTTAAAGAGATGGAAGCCTTTGGAACTGAACAAAACTAAACACAGTTATCACAGTAGAACTCTCCCCACACGACAGTGCACACAGACACACTTTTCTTTGAGAGAAGTTGTAGAAAATGTAGAGTAGAGAAGGGGCAAGGCAGAAAGCCTACATGTGGTGGCACACCTCCGGCTCTTCTTGCCACCTTCTTTGCTTAGTCTGATTGGAGGTGAAGAAACAGGCCTGACTCAGTCACCTGACTGCTAGTCCCTTGGAGCCCAATTTGTCCTCCATTGAGGACTAAAGCCAAGGGTACTGTCTGGCCTAGACATTGGGCCCCATTCCTACCCTGGTCAGTGGAAACCGGCAGGTAAGTTTCTTTTGTCACAGATATTTTGAGGATTAAAGATTCAGAGGGCTGGCTGGGATCCTGGAGGCTAAGAGTAGAGTCCCTCTCCATGACTCCCGGGGGCCCAGGAATGCCTCATGCCTACAAAGAAGGTGAGGAGCTGCAGAATCAGGCAGAAAGTCAGAGACGGGTCAAGGGCAAGCACCTGGATAGTGCAACTATCTCAATCGCAGGACAAGGTAGCACCTGGCCCCTGCCTGCTCCAAGCAGGGAGAGCAGAAGATGGTGTGAGCAGAGAGTGTGATGTGTCGGGAGTTCTGAATGGGGGCTCTCTCACACCCGGGTTTCAGGCTTTCTGTGACCACAGCCCTCCCCTACTGCCGAGCACTTCCATTAGCAGAGGAGCGGTGGCCTGGACCCTGCCCCTCGCCCCTGGGGCCTAGCCCAGCAGGAAGAGGCACCAGATTCAGCAGGGTCAGGACTTCGGACTCCCTGTGAGGGGGAAGGGAAGACAGCAGGGGCTCCCAGCCCGCAGGCTGCACTTACACACCCCCACAGAACCTACCAGTCCACTCCTCGTGGATGTCCCTGGCACACCAAGCCAAGGAATGGATCTCAAACAAAAAGGTGGGTCAATAAAAGGGGATGTGCCTTCGTGCCAGGGAGACAACCTTGCTTTTCTGGGTCACATTACTTAATTTCCTGGTGGAGAAAATCACACCTATAGGAATTTTTCCACTCAAACAATTTATTCCCCCACACACATGAAGAGACAATAGGGTGTGTTCGTGTGTATGTATCTCTGTCTCTCTCATGCACAAATACACCTGCCTCAGAGACACAGACACCACTTTATGAGGCACAGCTGGAGAATGGCCAGCTGAGCAGGGATTTCATGGGCATTGGATTACCAGGAACTTGAACAGAGCTCCACCCGGCTGCTACCTTTTGCCCCAACTCTGACTGACCCATCCCAGACTCTCACAGACAGATGAAAAAGGGCAGAGAGTCCCCAAGGGGACTTGTAGACCCAGTCTGCTAGGAGGGCAGAAGTTTGAGGCTATGAGGAAGAGATCTCACAGACTCAAAGTGATAACAGTCCCAACGGCTCTCAAAGTTTGGAGAAATAATTGAAGAAGATACAATACGATCAGTAAGGGAAGACAGAGTGACAAAGACAGGATCCCAGATGTTCCCAGCTTTCACTGGAGCCTGAGGGACTACAAAAAAGAAGTGGAAAGAAGTGGCAGAGGACCTGAATAGTCCAGCTTGTTGAAAACTTTTTCAGGCAGCTACACCAGGTCACAAACTAGAAAGCTGCGAGCAATAGATGAAGCCAAGGAGAGGTGTGTCATCCGTCCAGGCTGAAGTAGAGCTCTCAAAATTTTAGTTTTCTGCGGGCCCAACACAGCCAAAGACTGCAGGAGACTACAGCCCCCAGGGGGAGAGAATGACTGGCAAGTTCAAGAAGTAGACTGGGATGCCAGGGGGGCCATGCTAAAGACACAGTGAAGGATCGGCCAGCCTGTGGCCAGTGACGGGAAAGTGAAGGCCCTCCCTCCCAGGGGGAAAGCTGGCCAGAGGCCCCAATGAAGGGAGTGGATTGTGGGGTACCAAGGAAGACAAGGAACTCTCTCTCTTCAGAACAGGGTTTCTACAGGTCACTATATGATTAGCGTCAGGCCCTGAGGGAGGAGGCTGCAGACAAGCCCTTATCCTTAGAAGCCCCATCACAAGCCCAGTCAGCCACCCACATTAGGCCCAGCCACCTGGAGTCTGCTATGGGACTGCAACCTCCGCTAACACATGTGGGAGTGACTGCCTGCTGGAGGCCTTTCCTGATTCACTTCTCCGGAAAGGGGGGCTCACTCCATTCCTCAGGATCCTCAGAAGCCCCTATCTCCTGTACCTGCAACTCAGGTGAAGGATCAGATTTTGACACCAAGAGTCTACCTTAGGAAGTGAACCTCTAAACTCAGGCCAAAGATGAAAACCACACACATGCAATTAACCTACTTGCCAGAGAGCCTCCGGGCCAGAAATTAGCAAGGTGAGGCCCAGAAAACCAGTTTCAGCAGCAGCTCCCCCTACCCCTGCCCCACACACCCCATAACGGTATAAGAGCCTTAGCCACGGGGCGGGGACCAGGGGCAGACACTCTGAGCCACTCCTTCCTGTTTCCCGTTAAGCACATGGACGCTCTGACCTCCCTCCCGGAGTGGGCACAGCGAACCAATTAGAAAAAGCAAGACCCTTCACTCTCCTCTCACTCCAGCCACGGGATCCCCCAGCCAGGGGCCGCGCCGCGGGGTCTCTGCCAAGCAGCGGGCTCTCGTGCAACTGCTCACCAGACTTTCTCTCCTCCCCAACAAAAGGGCGCCGGGCGCTCGGCCGTCCGTGGGCAGCCCCGCGTCCCCAACTCCCAGCTCCTACCTGTTGCCCAGGACTCGTCCGGGCTCCGGGCGGCGCGCTCGAGGACGCCCGGGCGGCCGGCCAGCCTGCCCTCGGGCGGCGCTGGGGGCCCGGCCGCTCCCGCGAGGCGCTCCGGCCCGCCCTCCACCAGGCCCGCCGCCGCCATGAGCGCGCGGGGCAGAGGCCCCCGAGCCGGCGGCCGCGCCGAGCGCCCAGCCGCCCGAGGGTGTGCGCCCGCGCCCCGCTCCGCTCCGCGGCCCGCTCCCGGCCCCGCCAGGCCCGGTCCGCCGAGCCGCGTCCTCGCGGCCCCCGCAGTTCTCCCAACTTTTCCGCGCCCGGTGCCGCCCCACCCCCGCGCGCGGCGCCGCGGACTCCCGGGCGCGGGTTCCGACTCACTCGGCGGCGGCGGCGGCGGCGTCGCGGAGCTGGCCCGGCCGGGAGCCGCTGCGCCGTCTCTCCCCTCGTCCGAGCTCCGAGCCCCCTCCGGACTGGCTCCGCTCGCTCCTCTCCTCCCCCTTCCGCCCGCCCGCCTGCCCGCACCCTCCCTCCTTCCTCCTCCTCCCGCCGCCCTCCGAGCCCAGCCGAGCCGAGAGCGAGCCCAGCCAGCCCGGGAAAGAAAGGCCGCGAGCAACACAGCAGCCGGGAGACTGGGCGTGGGCCTACGGCCCGGCGACGGAAGGGGAGAGGAGGGCGGGCGGGCGCGCGGCGGGGCCCGGGCCTCCGCGCGGGGTAGCCGCGCCCAGCCCCCGCCGCCTGCCACCGCCCCCTCCCCGGCCGGGGCGGGTGGTGGAAGCTTGGGAGCCGAGCCCTCGCTGCACCCGGCGGGCGGCGGAGCGCCACTGCAGGCGCTGCACCGCGGGGAAAAAGCCCCCGATAAGGGAGGCAGTGCGGGGTCTCCCAGCCTCTGGTCTCTCGGTTAGGGGCGCGCTCCGAGGACCCCGGGTCAAACCCGCGAGGGGCGAGGGGCGCGGAACGGCCGTGCCCCTGCACTACCCCGGCAGCCCCCACCTGCGGCCCTCGCCCTCCGGCCGGCTGCGGCCCCCAGTTCTCTCAGCACCCCGACCGATGGCCACACTTCCCACCTCCAGCCCCACCGGACAGCGGAGGGAGGAGGGCGCCCCGGCTCCCGGCCCGCGCAGCCCCTGTGGGTCCTTCCCAAGGGCCGCGCGCCGAGGCCCAGCGCCTCTCCAGGACCGACCCGGGCAGCGGGCCCTCGAGATTCGGCTGGGACCCCTAGGGCGTCCCCCACCCCAGCCCGGCCTTAAAATCCCCACTGTTTCCACACCAGTGCTGTAAAATCTACCCCCCAGTGGCACACATACCCTACTCCCGGCAGACTCTGAAGGACCCAGTCCCCAACTTCTGCTGTGTAAAACGTATCTGAGTTTTCAATCTGGACCACTGCTTATCCGTGTTCAAATTCATACTTTAAAATGTTTTTTCCCTAGACTGGTAAACTTGATGTTTCAGGAAGATGTAACATGTTTATCCCAGAAAACGGGCCTTGATTCCTAAGGAGGACAGAGTGTGACTAAGATGTGTTTGAGGTTTTGTTTAGAGAGGGCCCGCCTAGCAGAGGTAACCATTTTTTACCTTAATGAAATGTTGGTGTTTTTATACCGAGACAGTTAGAACCTCTGAGGGCAGCTTGTTTCAGGGTTTATCTGGGCAAATTCAGGTGTTCTGACAGTTCTCTTAGGAAGGAATATGATTTCTCACTCGTCCAGTTTGAGAGCTTGGTCCTCACTGAAGACGCTATCTAGAGAGGTAGAGAGGCAGAGGTGGTCTGATTTCCAACTTTTCCTTTGCTTTTGCAGTGGGCCCCCTAGCCCAGGCCAACACGGGGGAAATGAGACTTGGCCCACCCCGTGGCCCCTCACCACGGAACCTGTACCCAGAGGACTTTCTAGGCTTTTTCAGCCCCAGATTTGCCTGATTTTCCAGTTCCCAGCAATCCCTCCAGCCTTTAATTCCTTTGCCAAAGGGTAAACTCCTTTATTTGCAAGTCATATCCTTTCTACACCTTTGCTATAACCCCCCCACCCCCCCACCACCCCCTCCAATTCCAAAGTTCCCCCACCTTTCTTGAGTTCCCTCCCCAGTTTCCCCTTTCCAGTAGGGTTCCAGTGTCTCCTCTTTGGGCCCCAACTAAACTTTGGGTACCTCTCTATCCTCTCCCCAGATCTGTCTTACTTGGCTCTCTGTTTGTTTCTGAACCTTTTTCTCAGGAAATTTTCCTAGACTTCCCCAAGGTCCTCACCAGACTTTATAAATGATTCCTCAGAGCACTGAAGACCAGTTAACTTTAAGATAGCAGTGGGAGGGGAAGTTTGGGGCTGAAGCTGAATAGACAGGCCTGAAAAGTAAAGATAAGAGGGTATACCCCTCCCCCAGGAGACAAAGAAGATGGATGGAGAAAGAGAAACTGGGCCTCAGGCAGCATTTGAATGATGCTGCCTGTTTAGAAGGGGCTTCCCTGGTGGCTCGGTGGTAAAGAATCCACCTGCCAATGCAAGAGACACAGATTCAATCCCTGGGTCAGGAAGAGCTCCTGGAGTAGGAAATGACAACCCACTTCAGTATTCTTGCCTGGAAAATTCCATGGAAGCGAAGCCTGGCGGGCTACAGTTCATGGGGTCCCAAAAGACTTGGACATGACTGAGCAACTGAGCACAACCAATTTAGAAACTCTCTCAGAAACTCTCTCTCTCCCTAGTTTGGACCAGGAGATCTTGATCACTCTGACCCATCCCCCACCGCCCAGGCCTGGCATAGCCACGCCCACAGTGCCCCAAGCTGCCCGCCTTGCAGTGACTCACTTCCTCTGTATGGGCTGCTGTGGTGTCCGGAGGCACAGGACACAAATAGGCCTTTGGCCTGGGATTTAGGTATCTGGAGCAGGCAAAGATGTGGACTCTAGTTGTGGAAATGGGTCTTGGTCTTCCCAGGTCAGGCTTGCTTGTGTAACACACAAGATTCTGGATAAAAAGAGTAGAACTTGGCCAAAACATGAGCAGTGGGATTAAGATGCAAGGAATTCTGGGGAGAAAAAGTTTTATAACAAGAGGAGAAATAGCCAGGAGGAATTTCTGTGTATTCAGAAACCCATGCAGAGTGCAGAAAAGCAATATGGACCTAGAGCTGAACAAGTTTTCATGAGTCAACAGCTATGGCCCTGTATGTTACTTGCTGCTTGTCCTCTTAAGAGGAGACCCCAAGTCAGTCATGCCCTTCTGAATGAAAAAATGTTGCCTACCATATCAGTAAAGAAAGGATATTGCAGCCATCAAGCCATCATATTATAGCTGCCAGGACGATGAGTCCTGAGAGAACTCAAAACGAAAATAGGGTGCCCTCCATTAAGCTATCAGCCATTATAGTCACTCCCGCAATGGTGCACCCTTTGGAGACTCAGGATGGGAAAACACAGGATACTGGCCCCAGCTGAGACACATATCAAAGGAATGATTTCAGTGAGCCCAGACTTTTGCATCTTTCCTTACATAAAAAAGCACTACATTCATTAACTTGACATGTCTTGTTTTCCTTAATAAACAGTAATCTTTTGATATTCTGACTACCTGGTTTTTGTTACAAAATTCCCATATATCCTGGCTCCTCCCTTACTTCTTCAGAGCAGTCCCTCAGAGCTATTTGAGAGGCTGCATTCCAGGCTTAAGTTCCCAGTATTGTCCACCAAATAAAATATAATTCTCTACTTTTACGTTGTGGTTTTTTTTTTTTTTTTTTCCAGTCGACCTTCTCATCTGAGTGATGAAAACACTGAGAAGTTAGGAGACCTGAATTCTGGTTCCAACACCATGGTCCTTGGAAGTCACTCAGTCTCCTTGAGTCAGTAACAAGAGGGTGGTAGGTCAGGTCATCCCTAAGATCTTCTCCAACTCTGAAATTCTAAGATTTAGAGCATGGGTATGGAGGGTGATTTGTTGCTGTCGTTCAGTCGCTAAGTCTTGTCCAACTCATTTGCGACCCCATGCACTGTAGCCCACCAGGCTCCTCTGTCCATGGAATTCTCCAGGCAAGGATACTGGAGTGGGTTGCCAAATCCTTCTCCAGGGGATCTTCCTGACCCAGGGATCAAACCTGCAACTCCTGCAGCTCCTGCATTGTAGGAGCATTCTTTACAGATGAGCCACCAGAGATGCCCTGGAGGGTGTTTTAGTAAATCTGAAAAGGGCCTCAATCTGACCCTGGAGTTGAACAAAACAAAACCCAGGGACAAAAGGAGTAAAGCTTCCACCAGTTTCAGAGAGACATCTGTAAATGCATCACACACCTCTAATAATGCTAGGCACCCAGGACCACTCTTCTGCCACCTCCAAATTCACTATTCAGCCTTGCAGGTCAGCCAGCATTACCTTGCAGAGGTTTAGACTGGAGAAACAGAAGCCCTCTTTTGCTCTTCATTTCCCCCTAAGCCTACTTGGAATATACCCAAAAGAGATTCTCAAGGGTACAGAAAGCCAAAGGCCAGGGACCCTGGCTATGGAGCTGCTCTTCCGCTATAACCCAGCCTAGAAGTCTCCTGCGTGTGTGCTGAGATCCGTCTCAGCGGGGCCCCTGGACCGAATGTCTACCTGAGGCTCTTCCCCGACCCTGCCTGCCCATGGAGTCCTCTGGGGAACCTCATGTCCTCGGGCCAAGAGAGCCCCTTGGTGTCCCTCAGATACCAAGGGGAATCAGAGCCTCCTAGACCACGAGTGGCCACCAGGGGGTCTCAAGGCTCTCTTGCAGTGGCTTTTGATGGCCTCTTGTGGCCAGATTTGGGATTAGAAGAAAGAAGCAGCAGAAGAGAACCAAGGTTGGAACTCTGAAGAAGATGCTAGTAACAGTTACCACTATAAAATAACATTATAACATATGTTATAACATTATAACATATAACAAATTAGTAAATATTTTACATGTATTTACCATTCAATGCCCAGCACTCCCCTAAAGTGCTTTACGTGTATTTATTTAATCCTCACAATAGCCTATAATATAAACACTGTTATTATCACCATTTTTTTTAACCTCTGTTTTGACAAGGAAGAAACTGAGCAGAGAAATGTTAAGGTGGTTGCCAGAGTCACACAGCAGACCAGCATTCTAAGTCTAAGGAGTCTGGCTTCAGAACCTTTGCTTTTAATCACCATGCTGAAACTGCATCCCATTTTTCAGGCTGCCAGATAAAATATAGGACACTCAGTTAAATAATTTATTAGCATCGTGCATACATGCTAAGTTGCTTTAGTCATGTCCAACTCTTTGGGAACCTATGGACTATAGTGTGCCAGGCTCCTCTGCCCATGGAATTCTCCAGGCAAGAATACTGGAGTGGGTTGCCATGCCCTCTTCTAGGAGCTCTTCCCAACCCAGGGATCAAATCCAGTCTCTTGTGTCTATTAAATTAGCAGGTGGGTTCTTTACCACTAGCACCACCTGGGAAGCCAATCCCCATGGAGGACTACAGTCCATAGGGTATCAAAGAGTCAGACACAATTGAAGAAACTTAGCACGCACACACACATTCTACGAAACGTGGGTTATACTCAGTACTAACAGATTATTGTTATATTTACTAAATCTGGCAACCTTAATTTATAAGGCACGTCTTAGAATATTGTTTATTATTTTAGATGTAATCCCGTAGAATGACCTATTGGTATAAACCAGGATCTGGGGCAGGGGGGTTTTGGCCACCCTGCAGTATGCTGGATCTTAGTTCCCTGACCAGAGATTGAACCGTGCCCTCTGCAATGGAAGCATGGAGTCTTAACCACTCGACTGCCCTGCAGAGCATTTTTCTGTCTCAAATGCCATCACACATATTATTTCATTTAATCCCCCAGGAAGCCTATTCCCAGGTGTGCCAGGATTCCCCCTCCAATCACCCAACCCTCCTACTCTCCCAAACCCCACCCGCAACACTTCATCCTCTCCCATTATTCCCCCCCTTTTTTTTTTCTAGGTAAAGAAACAGAGACACGAGGGCCTGAAATGACTAGCTGAGGTTATAGGACATAACGAGTGGCAGAACTGCGACTGAACCCACACTCTTCAGCAAAAACCGGTGCATGCTTTCCCCTTTAACAGGAGAGAAAAGCGAGGTGCAGTGACTGGCACGTTTACAGCCCTTTACAGCACCTCCTTAGGCCTGGTCTGCTCGGAGGATAAGCGGCTGGTCGTTCCTCAGGGATGTAGGAAAACCAGTGAGGACCTTCCAGGGCAGGAGCATGGCAGAGGAATGCAGATAGCTTCTGTGCCCAGCCCCTGCCTGAGCTGTCTAGCATTGCAGGAAGGAGACTGCTCCCAGGCCCGAGGGAGTTGTCTGTGAAATTCGAATAATTGCCTGCTTAGGGGCCCCTTTGGCTCCCTAAGACTGTTTACCTGCTGTTCTGTGCACTGACAGCCTCCAAGAAAGCTGCTGGAGTTGCATCACCTACCGCAAAAATAGTCCTGGCTGCTAAAAGGCAGCAGAAGGAATCTAAGACGCAGGGACCCAGGGAGCCTCCTTCATCTCCCTGTTGCCTTTTGGGAGCACGATGCTTCTGTCCACAGGGATTACCCTTCGCATTTTTCTCTCCTGACTGCTGATCTTCCCCCACTCAGAAATACCTGTGTTCTTCCTTCCCTGGAGGTTTACACAGTCTCCCCACCCTGCTCTTTCCATCACTCCCACTCACTACTGCTCCAATAAGGCAATCATCAAGGGAGTTTCTGGGTTGGGACCCCTCTGGGGTGCAGGCTGGGGTGCTCCACTGGTATGTGCCCCAACAGGTTTTCTCTATCAGCCTCCAAATCAGCCTGGAGCCTGTCTGACCTGCCCCCCCAGGGAGCTGGAGTCAGAGGCAGAGCCAGGTCAGAAACTGGACTCAGAGACTGGGCTTCTGTAGTCCCAACCCAGCCCCGCAGAGAAAGCAGCGCACAAAGCCTCCTGTGTCAGGGCCGAGCTGCTGGGAGGCCAGCGGAGTTCTCTTGTTTGGGCTGAGGCCAGTTCCTGGGAGGAGAGATGCTGTAGGGAGGTGTTTGCATGTGGGACACGGTACAGCCTGGTCCTCTCCCACAGCTGGGAGGGGCCAGAGCCCGAGGACGGCGGGGCTGGTCTGCTGCAGAGGTCATCTGACTGGCTGTTCAGCTTGGGCGGCACACACCGCTGTCCTGTACCAGGCCACACCAGAGCTGGTGCCCACAAAAGGCACTGCGCCAGGGTCTGACGACACCTGCTTCCCCCCCAGCACCTCTGGGTAAGCACCGGACCTGGCTCTCATGCTGGGGTAGGGGGCAGATTGGTAGGAACTTGTTGATCACTTGAGAGAGGGAGAAAGGACTTTTCTAACATGAGTGCCTGTGTCCTTCTCCAGGTACCCATGTACCCACAAGAACACACACTCAGCTCAGCTCAGAGACTGCGGCTGCTGACCTAAAGATTCCAGCAGGAAACTCCGAGGGTGAAAGACACACAGCACAGTGGTGGAAGCTGACGGGCAGGTGACAGTCTCACTTATAGTCTGGGGCTGATGGTGAGGGGAGGTGCTGTTATTTCCCACCCTGCATACTTAATCGTCACCTCCTCCACACTGCCTCAGAAACAGCCAGCCAAACCATGGAAGGGAGGGGGAGGTGGACCTCAGGAGGGGATCATCCATCTCAGACCATGGGGGCTGGGGAGCCTGGGGACCAGCCCTGGAGTCTGGGAGGGTCTGTTTTGGCACCAGTTCTAGCAGCATCCCTGATCAAATCTTGCTTCCTGAACGACAGTGAGTGGTGGGGAAGGTGGGGGTACCCTTCTTACCTTCCACTTGGGCTCCCCAACCTGCCAAGCAGGTTGTTCATTCTTTCTGCAACAAGGGAAAGGAGTGGGCAAAGGGCTCCCAGGCTCCCAGGCTTGGGGGTTATAAAGAGGCCCTGAGGGGCTAGGGGGACGTCCCCCTCAATTGGCTCCTATGTCCCTCCCCCCAGGGCAGCCAGTAGCACCATGTCTGTGACCCACGGGAAGATGGGACTCTCCTTAACTCAGGAGATCCTCAGTCACCTGGGCCTTGCCAACAAGGTAAGGGCTGCTGGGATTGTAGGAATTATTTTTAAAAATTATTTTTATATCAATGCAGAGGCTGTGGGGTAGAGTGAGGAGTAGGAAAGGAAGATCTAGCCTGAGGCTATGCCAAGGGCCTGGCTGGGTCACTGAAGAGGAACATGGGCAGACTCTGGTACCCCATATCTTACAGACTGCAGCTTGGGGCACCCTGGGCACCCTCAGAACCTTCTTGAGCTTCAATGTGGACAAGGATGTACAGAGGCTGCTGAAGGCGATAGCAGGCCAAGGTGAGCCCTTTCCCTCTGCACTTGGGCATCTATCTTTTAGAAACCAGTCTGTAGACCAAGGAGCTAGAAGGAGGAACTGACAATACTCAATAGATGTTTGTGGAATGCCTCATTCCTGTGTGTCCGGTACCCAGTAGGTATTTATCTCCATTTTCACAAGAGCCCTGTGAAGCAAGTCATACTATTTCCATTTCACAGATGAGGAAACTGGGGCTCAGGGAGGTCAAAAGCCTTGCCCAAGATCACACAGCTCAAAATATTGCAGAGCTGGGATTCTAAAGCAAGCCTGTGATCCCAAAAGGCCATCTTCTGCACTGTACCAGGCCACCTTTGCTTAACTTTGGGTCAGATTTACATGCCATTGGCAACTTCTTCAGGATCAAATGGTGTTAGGGATGATGTAGCTTTTCCTAGACCTTGTCATCTCCTCCTCTGGAGGCTTCAAGGCAAGGAATAAGGGGATCTCAACTCCGTAAAGACCCTGACAGGGCTCTGCCAGACTCACAGGCCAGCCCTCACCTTGGTTCAGGTGTGGACCGTATTGCCATTCTGGACGTACTGACCAACCGGAGCCGAGAGCAAAGGCAGCTCATCTCTCGAGCCTTCCATGAACGCACCCAGCAGGTGAGACCACGCTGATTCCCAGGAGCTGTGGGCTGGGGTGAGAAGACCCCAGGAAACTTGGGCACAACAAGAGTAGTTGAAACCAGCCGAGACCAACCCTTACCCCCTGCTAAACCCAGTCTGTGGCGGGGAGGGAAGCCTGGTGGTTAGGTCTGAGATGAGAGCCAGCCAAATATTCCCAAACCTCCTCACACACCTGGGACTCTCCCCCTCATGCTGTTCCTCTGCCATGGGGACTGTTTCTTGTAGGACCTACTGAAGTCCTTGCAGGCAGCACTCTCTGGCAACCTGGAGAGGATCGTGCTTGCTCTGCTGCAGCCCACAGCCCATCTCGATGCCCGGGAATTGAGGACAGCCTTGAAGGTACCCTGGTAGCTCAGCTGGTAAAGAATCTACCTGCAGTGCAGGAGATTCTGATGCAATTCCTGGGTCAGGAAAATCCCTGGAGAAGGGACAGGTTACCCATTCCAGTATTCTTGGGCTTCTCTTGTGGTTCAGACAGTAAAAACTGCCTGCAATGTGGGAGACCAAGGTTCAATCCCTGGGTTGGGGAGATTTCCCTGGAGGAGGGCATGACAACCCACTCTAGTATTCATGCCTGGAGAATCCCCACGGACAGAGGAGCCTGGTGGGCTGCAGTCCATGGGGTCGCAAAGAGTCAGACAGGAGTGAGCAACTAAGCACGTTGAAGATACCAGGAGAGGAGCTTTGGCAGGAGTGATGACCCTATTGAGGGAAAGACGACGTTAACTGCCTTGCCTTTGCCTGCTCCAGAGGAGTGGACTTGGCAGAAGCCCCCTGGAAAAGTAGTCCCTGCTGACCCTCAGGAGGACAAGTGGTCAGCGTCTGTTCCCCGCCATTCTAACAACATGGTTCCATCTCAGAGCGGCTTCCCAATCTCTTGTAGGGCCCTGGTTCTGCTGAAGATGTGGCCTTGGAAATTCTTGCCACCCGAACCCCACCCCAGCTGCAGGAGTGCCTGGCAGTCTACAAACACAGTAAGAGTGTGGAGGAGGGGGCTCTAAGAGCTGGACAGGACAGTCCTCGCCTCCCCTGCGCTCCCTGCAGGGAGCCCTCTGGGAGCCTGTCTGCTGCTATTGTTCCCTTGGGGTCTCTCCTCCTCCCCCACCCCCCGTCGGGCTCAGTCTCCCCAGGGAGACAGCCTGTTGTCATCATTAAAGAGAGAGAAGCATTCATTAACCATCGTGGTCTGGGGCTCCAGGGTGGATCCCGAGGTAATGACAAGGTTGAGCCCTGTGACAGTCCCAAGGGCACCCAAGTCACCTTCCCAGCCCCTTGCTGATTCTGCCATCACACCACATCCCAGGCTGAATGGAAGCTCGATGCAGCCAGGGGGAAAGGTGGGGACTGCTCTCTAGGGGTCAATTCTTAGCCCTGCAGTGACTGCCGCATGCCTCACCCACTAATTGGTAACTAGTTTTTTCTCACCCTCATCTTAACACACCCCCTCTTTTTCTTGCTTTCCCCAGTTTTCTTTGATGTCCCACCTCAGCCTATCTTTTTTTTTTTTTTTTTTAAATTTTTGGCCATGCCAAAAGATCCCGGGCATGTGGGATCTTGGTTCCTCAACCATGGATGGAATCAGTGTGCCCTGCAATGAAAGTGTGGAGTCTTAACTGCTGGACCTCCCGGGAAGTCCCCTGGCCGATTTTCTTAACCCCTCTCCTACCCCTTTTCCTTTCTGCTTCTCTTTTTTCCTTCCCTTTTCTCCCTTTCTTCACATTCTACCTCCCTCATCACCTCGCCTCACTTCCAAGGAGGGGGACCGGCCCTAGCCGTCTTGCTTCACGATATGGATGCCGCCATCCTCTTTTCACTGTCTGGCCACCACCCGAGTAACTGATTGCCTCCCTCCCCGAGCAGTCTGACACCGGGAGATGAGGCCGCCCCACAGGGCACAACCCCACAGCGCACAGGTTACTCGCAGCTTAGAGATGCTTTCAGGGTGGCCACGGTGGTGCTTCTGCCTTACATCCTGGGAACTAGCGGCCATCAAGCAGGGGACGGCGGGATTGAAAGGGCACAGGCATCTGACAGGTCCTAGAGGTATCCTCATTGGGAAAAATCAGGACGATTCAGAGAGCTCCTGCTCCTGTCCCAGATTTCCAAGTGGACGCTGCGGAGGACATCAAGTCTGAGACCAGGGGCATTTTGCGGGACTTGCTCCTGGCCCTGGCCAAGGTAAGGGGGACTGGTCTGGGCGGAATAGAGTTACCCCACTGGGGAGCACCCACCTGTGTTCATTAGGGAGCACCTAATGAACAGGAGAGGGCTTTGGGGGAAGACCAGGGTTTGGTTTGTTGGTCTGGTGATAAAAAACTGCCCTCCAAAGAGCCCTCCTGAGAGTTTTTCCTCCTAGGGGGGCCGCGAGGCCTACACTGGAATTATTGACTATAACCTGGCTGCACAGGACGTCCAGGTGAGCAAGGGGCGGGGGAGTTTGCACCGCCGTGCACATAAGACACTGTATCTTAGAGCCGGTGACCTGTGTACCCACTGTCTTGCAAAACTGTCCTTGCCTTGGGAAGGAATCCTCAGTGACGTAAGGGGGACATGGGGTATCAGGCAATGTCACACAAGAAGCTTTTTCCACTCATTCGGCCTCTCACTCGTGAACTCACACATTCTCCTCTCATGGGCATTTGGGGACTATTTAATTCCTTCCACGGCAGGGGACATAGGTTCGATCCCTGGTTGCAGAACTAAGGTCCTGCATGCTGTGCTACACAGATAAATAAATGCAACTAATTTATAGGTTAAAATAAGCTTTTCCGTGTTTATGGATTCTGGGAACACCATAACCGTGGCTCCCTAATCCCCCAACCAGTGATTCTGATTTACTCCCTGCTCCCAGGCATTAAAACAGGCTGAAGGACCCAGCACAGAGAGGACGTGGGTCCTTGTCTTCACCCAGCGCAATCCTGAACACCTCATCCGAGGTACACAGGAGTCTTCTGGTCTCCCCAGCTTGCTCTAATGATGAGTTCTGGCTGAGGAAGGTGGGGAGGGCTCATCCTTCTCTGGGATAACCACCCCCTTCCCCACTTATTTTTCTAACTCCCTCCCGTGTGCACCACAGTGTTGAACCAGTACCAGTGGTACACGGGGCATGAGTTGGAGAAGACTGTCCGGGCCCGTTTCCATGGAGCCGCCTGCGTGGCTCTGCTCAACCTAGGTAAGGGGTCTGCTTGGAACCCACGGGGCAGAGGTCTCCTGTAGAATGGCGGTGGTCTCTCTCCATCTTTGCCTCTTTCCTTCCAGCCTTGGTGATTCGGAACACACCCTTGTACTTTGCTGATAAACTTCATCAAGCCCTCCAGGTAAGACTGATGCTCCTCTCCCCTTGCTTTGGAACAAAAACAGGCGGGAGACACCTCCTGGGCAAGAGAGAGGAAGTTTCACGCTGTTGCTAATGTAACCATCTCATATTACTTTGTAAACATGGAGGAGCTCTCTTTTCCTAAGTTTACAAATTGTCTTATCAAGAGTAGAGGAGGGAGCTGTGGTTAGAGACAAGTCCATTGACCCATCAGGGCCCTAAAGCTAAAATTTTTGGCCCAATGAATGTCTAGGTGGTCAGATACAGATATGAATTTGCTCTGTAAATACACTGTCTTGTCCGGGTTCAGTTGTTGCCAGAATGAGGATGGCGATAACACTAGAAAGAAGAATGAAAGAGCCGCCCATTTCTGAGGGGCTCCTTGTGTGCCAGGGCCTCTGCTGAGCACGTTTCAGTAAGTACTCACATTAACACTCCATCCATGTTTATAGACCAAAAAACTGAAGCACAGAGAGGTTAAGTACCTTGCCCAAGGTCACACAGCAGTCTCCCTACAATACACATAATGATCCTATAGGACATTTTGGTCTATACTATAAGCTATAGCCTACTCTTGGTACCCAAGATCACCTTTCTCCATACTGGTCAGACTTTGTTCTATATAAGCCAAAGTTAAATTGGCAGTCTTGGTTTGAGTAATTTCATAAACAGAATCCAGTCATTCTGCTCATTCAGCTAGGTGTCCTAGTACACCTGTCCGCCAAGACCTATATAAATAAAAATCCCACCCAAAGTTTGAAGATGGAATAGTTTTTGGTACACTGGTTGAGAAACCATGATGCCTATTGACAACTATTCAAAATGTTACATAGAAGCTTTCTTAAAACATTTTCTTTTTATTTATTTATTTATGACTATGCTGGGTTTCCACTGCTGTAAGGGCTTTCTTTCGTCGCTCTGAGTGGGGTCTCCGCTTTGCTCTGAGTGGGACCTCCTCTCTGCTCTGAGTGGGGCCTCTTCTCTACTCTGAGTGGGGCCTCCTCTCTGCTCTGAGTGGGGTCTCCTCTTTGCTCTGAGCGGGGCCTCCTCTCTGCTGTGGTTCGCTGGCTTCTCACTGTGGTGGCTTCTTTTGTCCTGGAGCGCAGGCTCTGGGGCTTCGGGCTTCAGCAGTTGCAGCTCTTGGGCTCTCCAGCTCGGACCAGTAGCTGTGGGACCCGAGCTTTAGTTGCTCCATGCCATGTGGGATCTTCCCGGACCAGCGATTGAACCCGTGTCTCCTGCATTGGCAGGCAGATTCTTTACCACTGAGCCATCAAGGAAGCATCTAGAAGCATTTATTTTATCACCCAGAGATTTCCATTTTGACAGTAGACTATTGTACTTATCCAATAAATCCTGTACTATTATAATGAGTGAACACTAGGTTTCACTTGAAAAGTTGTGATTATCTAAATTCCTGTCATAAAAACAAACCTGTACTCCAGCAGTGATTGTAATGTATTTGGATTACAGGACTTTAGACTCCTGGATATAAATTGTGGGTTTAATCTTAGAAGAAGGAGTCAAGAAGTGATACAGGTTTATTTTTCTGGAAAAAAAAATCAAAAAGAAAGAAAAACTCAGTCAAGACACTTCCATACTATTCTTTTATGAGAGATATGTAAAAACATAATTGTGATAAATATTTATTCAGAAAAATGACCTTTAAGTGATGGCTGGTTCAGGACAGTTCAGTTCAGTCACTCAGTTGCGTCCGACTCTTCGAGACCCCATGGACCGCAGCATGCCAAGCCTCCCTGTCCATCACCAACTCCTGGAGTTTACCCAAACTCATGGCCATTGAGTCGGTGATGCCACTGAACCATCGCATCCTCTGTCATCCCCTTCTCTTCCTGCCCTCAATCTTTCCCAGCATCAGGGTCTTTTCAAATGAGTCAGGTCTTCGTATCAGGTGGCCAAAGTATTGGAGTTTTGGCTTCAACATCAGTCCTTCCAAAGCATATTCAGGACCGATTTCCTTTAGGATGGACTGGTTGGATCTCCTTGCAGTCCAAATTCAGACCAATTTGAACCATGAAATGATGTTCTTTATAAAGATCCTAGGGCAGTATGAGATGCCAAATATACTCTCAGGTAACAAAAGAAGAATGATGTTTGATATAAGTTTAGTGTAGAGAGCCACTTTACACACTGGGAACATTCACTTAATGAGCAACTCTTACACTAGTTCTACAACTGTGGAGTACAAGAGTTGCAAGAAGGGAAGGATGGATACTGGGAAGCATTCAGCAATCTTTATCACAATACAAAACCAGTGTACATGCCATTCAAAAGAGTAGCCATCAGGGAATTCCCTAGCAGCCCAGTGGTTAGGAGTCCGTGCTCTGACTGCTGATCCCTGGTTGGGGAACTAAAATCCCACAAGTTGTGCAGCCAAAAAGCCAATCAGATTAAATTAAAAGTGAAAAAAAAAAGTAGCCATCAGGCCCACTGACAATTAGGTAATGAGTCCAAATAAAACATAGCATCCTATATTCCCTTCATCAGTTTTTATTTGTTTCTTCTAGGAGTTTATGATCTGTAGGATGGCCTTAAGTGTGGGTTTCAGGCAATTCTGGGAAGGGCCTCAGAAGTCAGGTGCCTGAGGAAACTCTGAAAAAGAGGATATTAGAAAATGGTGACAGCAGCAGTACCCAGCTTGTGACACAAACAGGATTTTTGCAACCAAAGTACTTTATTTAGAAATCTCTCATGATAACATTATTATAATCAGTTATAGCTCCTGATATGATGATGTACTATATCTCTATTGGGGCTTCCCTGATAGCTCCCCAGTTGGTTAAGAATCCGCCTGCAATGTAGGAGACCCCAGTTCGACTCCTGGGTCGGGAAGATGTCCTGCAGAAGGGATAGGCTACTCACTCCAGTATTCTTGGGCTTCCCTTGTGGCTCAGCTGGTAAAGAATTTGCCTGCAATGTGGAAGACCTGGGTTTGATCCCTGGGTTGGGAAGATCCCCTGGAGAAGGGAAAGGCTCCCCTCTCCAGTATTCTGGCCTGGAGAATTCCATGGACTGTATAGTCCATGGGGTCACAAAGAGTCAGACACGCCTGAGCGACTTTCACTTCACAAGTGGCACTAGTGGTAAAGAACCCACCTGCCAATGCAGGAGACATAAGGGACAGTGGGTTTGACCCCTGCCCTGAAGAAAGAAATGGTGCCCCACTGCAGTATTCTTGCCTGGAGAATACCATGGACAGAAGAGCCTGGCAGGCTATAGTCTATAGGGCTGCGCAGAGTTGGACACTACTGAAGCGACTTAGCACACGTGCACACATGTACCTCTATTATTTCTAAACTGAACCCTCCATTACTGTCTTTAACCAAAAGGCAAGAGGCCCGTTGCAGGTACAAGAGAAAGAAAATGATGCTGAACCTCAGGGGTCTAACCAGGAGAAACCGATGACAGTTTAGGGATAGGGTGAGTGTCCTCCTTAGACATTCCCTGTTAACAGTCTCTTGACTATCACGCTGTAAGTCTTCACAGGTAGCACATCCCTATCCTTTCTTGAGTCCTTGCTTTTGGAGTGAGACTCTAAGCTAATGGCAAGGCCAGAGAAGATGTGGAAGGAATGAGTGATATTGCTGTAAATATTCCCCACAGCAACTGATTTTTCCTGCCACGTCATCTCCCTTGAGGATGGACACAGATAATGTTTGGCCCTAGATAATGTCCATTTCTCTTTTCCTTGACTCTCTCCTCACCAGCACTCGCTAGAATAATTCACCATGTGGCCCAAACCCTGCCCTGTGAGAATTTGCCTACCACCACATCCCCATTCTGTTTCTTCCTCTACCAGGAGACTGAACCCAATTACCAAGCACTGATGCGCATCCTTATTTCTCGAAGCGAGACTGATCTTCTAAGTATCCGAGCCGAGTTCAGAAAGAAATTTGGCAAGTCCCTCTACTCTTCCCTCCAGGTGAGGCTTGGCTGGTTCTTAACCTGGAGCCCCAGAGCTTTATCCTTTACCTCCACCCTGCACACAGTGGAGCATATTCATGGCCTGGAGAACTCCTGGGTCTCTGGTTAATTTAGTGCAGAACTCTAGAAACCAAACAAGCTCTGGACCAGCGCGAGGGAGAGAACAGAGTGCCTGAGCCATGATGGTGGCAGGCCTTTCTAACATCTGACTTTCTGTCTGCAGGATGCAGTGAAAGGGGACTGCCGGTCAGCCCTACTAGCCCTGTGCAGGGCGGAAGACCTTTGAGACCTCATCCCCGCATGACGCTCAAGGATCTGAGATTCTCTTGTTTGGCTGAGCCTGCAGGAGACCAGCTGGGCCTCCAAATAAGATGACCCCTCACTGAGCACCACATGTTCCAGCTTCTTGTTGAGGCCAGAACTCAAAGTTTCTTTTAAATTCCTTCACTTCTCTCATCTCAAAGTGATGTCTGCACCTGGGTCCCCTAGCTCTGTCCTGGGTGTGCAAAACGAGATCACTTGGATAGTTTCTGTCCTATTCATTCTTCCTGAATTCTGGCCAGAACATCTCGCTGATGCTTGATTTCTTTTGGCAAACTTCTCTGTCATTTGTGTTCCCTGATTGAAGTTTGGGTGGAGCAGGACACTGGCTGGGAGGAGGCCTTGAAGTTGGAGGTGCCTTTGATGTGCACTTGGGTATTCAACAGCAGTCCTGTTTGAGGCTCTAAACTGCAGTTGTCAACAACCTGCCTCCTCTGTGCATCCCCCTCAGTCCCATTATTCTCTCTTCCCCAGGAAATTTCAGGCAAAATAAGTGAGAAACAGGAACCACGAGGAACCTGGTGGGCTACAGTCCATAGTGTGGCAAGAGGTGAACATGACTTATAAACTAAACAACACATGTGCATGCCAAATTGCTTCAGTCGTGTCTGACTCTTTGCAACCCTATGGACTGTAGCCCGCCAGGCTGTCTGTCTGTGGAATTCTCCAGGCAAGAATACTGAAGTTGGTAAACAGCAACATCCACATGAAAAAAAAAGAAAAAAGGACAAAGCAGACTTTTGGCTCCCCCTGCTGGCTCTGTTAGAAATGACAGGCCAGCCCCTCTAGCCTCTTTACCATCCCTGCACCCCCACCCCCCACCACGGTTTGCATTCCTCAATTGGGTCAAATACTTAACAGCATAGCAGCAGGGTAAGGCAAACAGCAGACTTCAGGAAAGGTTTTATTTCCAAATTCCTAGGAAGGCATTACAAATAATAGAGATAGAAACCCAAATCAAAACCTGAAACAAACGGATGGATGGATGGATTCGGATGGGCCTATAGGATGACCCAGCCAGTCAGGGGTGGGAAGTAGGGGAGATGGATTCTAGACAGACGGGGACTTCACCCTGGAGCCTGAGTCTGTACATTAATGTGACTATTCTGGGGGAAAAGAGTTAGAAATCAGAAATCCTCACCCCATCAACTCCAATGTTGCCCTGGATGGTTGGGAGGAAGAGGAGGCAGCACATGAGCGCAAAGAGGTCACCAAGTCTGACCTTAGCGTTCACTGCCTGCTCTGATCCCCAATATCCCATAAATAAGTTACCCTGCATATCTCAAGTTGAGGGGGAGCAAGCAAATAGCCCTCGCCTCTGAAAGCGGAGGCAAGGCAGCCGGGCCCGGGCAGGACTACAGGAGGACACAGTCAGACTCTTGCTTCGGCCTTTGCCGACGTTCAGCAGCTGGGCGTCCAGATGCGGCTCCTCTCCCCTGCGTCAGATTGAACAGCTGGTCACCCATCGACCATGGCGGAACATAGGACAGGGACTCTAGATGGAAGCAGGGTCAGGACTGGGAGGGGCTGTGGGGAGAGAAAGACAGCAGGGGACCCAGGGCAGAGGGACAGACAGAAGGGCCCCGAGGGAAACCTTGAAGAGATGCGGTGGGAATAACAAAAGTCTGGATCAGGGGAAGCCGGAGCGGCACGCTGGGGATTCAGGGACGCTGGAGGGGCAGCACTAAGAGCAAGGAGGAGCAGGCCCACCTGCGGTGATGGGGCCCGCGCAGGGGCAGGCTGGGCCGCTCGGTGCTGCTGGTACTCCTCTTGCTGAAGCTGCTGGGCCAGTTCCAAGTCACTGAGACCCGACGTGCCCTGGGGCGGGGGCTGCTGCTGCTGCAGGGACAAGGCGATCAGGTAGTCCTAGAGAAAGGGGCAAGAACAAGGGCGGTGAGGGAGGCTGGGGCAGGGGGCTGGCCAGGCTGGGCTTAGGCTTCCAAACCAGCTCAGCCTTTCCTTATCCTCCCAATGCCCCTGCTCCTTCTCCAGAGAGAAACACACAGCTGCGTATTTTATCTGTGATGCCAGAGAACACACACCAAGCGCAGAGATGGTTCACGGAGACCAGAGAGGGGCCCGGGTGTCATAAGTTACAGTCTCTAGATGATAAGATACAGGCGGCCCGCCTTGGGCACAAAGCTCTCCGAGGCAGACATGCGCTCTGCCCACCCCAGCCCCCAAGGCCCCACACACCTGGTCCACCTGCCGCTGCTTTTCTGGGGAGCCACTCCCACCTCCTGGCCCGGGTCCCTTGCCCGGGGAGTGACTGAGGTGAAAGTCAGAGTCACAGAAACAGCTGTCTCCGTCCACATTGTGCAGGCTCTCCCACACCACTTGCTCCTCCTGTAGAAAGCCCTGGTCAGTGACCAGTAGGTACAAGTGGCCCTGTGCGGGAGAGAACACATACGCTGGTGGGATGGCCGGCGGCTCACGGCGGAAGCGAGCTGAGCGGCGCAGAGCCCGTGAGACTGGTCGGCATGCTAGTTGAGACGTGTCAGTGTGAGTGCGTGCATCTTTCGCTAGGTACACATGGCTCTGGGCAGAAGGGCTGTATGAGTGCATGCTCAGTGGCGTGTGAGTGTGGCAGTCACTGTGGTCAAGCATGGAGTCCTCGGGACGGCAGTCTTCCTACCCTACTTCCCGAGGTTCTTTAGGCTCACGGGATGCCTATGAGGATAAATCCTTTAAGAGCCAAAGATCTTTCCCCCCTCTACTCCATTCCTAGAACACTTAGACAATTTCTAGCTTTGGAAAACTATGTGTGTTAGTCGCTCACTCGTGTTCGACTCTTTGCAACCCCATAGACTGTAGCCCACCAGGCTCCTCTTTCCATGGAATTCTCTAAGCAGGAATACAGGAATGGGTTGCCATTCTATTCTGCAGAGGATCTTCCCAACCCAGGGATCAAACCCGGGTCTCTCGCACTACAGGCAGATTCTTTACAGTCTGAGCCACGAGGGAAGCCTTGGAAAACTATAGTATTGTTCCAAACTCCCACTGCCCCTTCCTGGGAGAGGACGTGCACTTTCTTGGCCCACTGATGGCAAGCTCACTCCTTACGTCTCGCTCTGGCCAGTGAGATGGTAGCAGAGCCAACACTGTGCATGGTGTGTCCCTCTCGCTCTCCCGTGTTCCAGAGAAAGGCTGTTTTGTCAGCCAGGGCCCCAGACTGAAGATGATGTGGGACAGAACTGTAGCCAACCCACAGTGGACATGCAACATGAATGAGAAATAAACCTTCGTCATGGTGAACCACGGGGATTTTAGGGGTCATTTGTTACCACAGCTTAATTTACCTTGTCCTGACCAAAATACTGACCCAGAAGAAATAGGCATGAGGAAACAGACAGCACTCCAACCTCCCACCTCCAAACCCGCATCACCTTATGCTTAGTCATAGTGCTGAAGTGGTTGTTTCGGAAAAAGACGCTAAGTTCACCCTCCTTGGCAGCTGCTGTTAGCTCACATAGACCATGGTAGGTCAGCTGGGCAGCAGTGGTCTCCAGAAACTGCTCTGCAATCAGGCCTGGTGGCAAGGACAAGAAAAGAGAGACAGGAGACTCAAATCCAAAGTCCACAGGAGGATCATCCAGAGAGCCCCTATCAAAGCCCTAGAGATCAGTCCCATCTTGGGAAATCCCTTCCTTGAAGCCTGGTTATATTCATCCATTCAACAGATGCTGAACTTCCCTGGTGGGCCAGTGGCTAAGACTCCAAGCTCCCAATTCAGGGAGCCCGGGTTCAATTCTTGGTCAGGGAACTAGATTCCAAACACCACAACTAAGAGACGCAGGTGGGGACTTCCCTGGTGGGCCAGTGGCTAAGACTCTATGCTCCTAACGCAGGAGGCCCAGGTCAGAGAACTAGATCCCACATGCCACAACTAAGACCCTCCACAGATAATAAATAATTATTTTTTAAAAATGAGAGAGAAAGACTCAGGTGTACATGCATGCTAAGTCACTTCACTCGTGTCCTACTCTCCGCAGCCCTATGGACTGTAGCCCGCCAGGCTCCTCTGTCCATGGGGATTCTCCTGGCAAAAATACTGGAGTGGATTGCCATGCCCTTCCTCCTGAGGATCTTCCCAACCCAAGGATCAAACCTGAGTCTCTTGCATGTCCCGCACTGCAGGCAGATTCTTTACCCACTGAACCACCTGGGAAGCCCATGCTGCCACTAAAAAAAATCCCACTTGTCACAAGTAAGACTCAGCCAAATAAATAAACAGATGCTAACGGAGCAACCAGGCACTGCACTAGGTACTGGGGGATACATCAGTGAACGAAACACACAGCTCCCCAGACTCCTGCTCACGGTGCCTACATTCTCATGGGACATGGTGGTGGAAAGACAGACACTAAACACTAAACCTCAGCAGCCACCATTCCCTCCACAAAAGATTGCCGAGGAGAAGGGAGGAATGTCACCTTCCGTCACGAGGTTGGTGTCACTGGAGTGCTTGCAGGTGATGATCTTCTCCACCAGCTGGTTGTAGCTCAGCTTCCCGACTGCACTCACAGCCTCAGGACTCTGCATGGGCAGCGGGGTGGGGTGGTACCCCCCAAAATGGAGAGCTTTTTTTTAGGAAGGAAATGAACCAAGCACACAAGGATTGCAACCCTATGACAAAAGCTTCCTGAAACTTTTGATGTCTAAAGAACTGACCCATTTTCATATTGCTTGCTTGTGTTTGAATGTTACCCCCAAAAGTTAAAAACTAAAGGAATTCCACACTGAATCCAACCTTGAAACCCCAATCCCCTCCCTAGCCAATCTACTCCCTATCTCCCTAACCCTAACCCCACAAAATTTTGCTTCTCTCTCAGCTTGAGCCGGCTGAGTCTCATGTGGGCCCTTCCGCCCTCACCTGTGGATCAACAAGCCAGCCATGGTACAGAGGTATGCCAAGGAGGTCAAAGACACTGCACTCAGGTGTATACTCAAAATCAGAGACACCTGTGAAGCGCACATTGACATCCAGACCTGTGGCCAGTTTAGGCAGCACCGTCATTGCATCGTCCACATTCTGGGGATGGAAAAGAAAAACGATGGCTAGGTCAAATCAGCACACTGTGCATTTTAAACTTAGTGTTATAGATAAGCAACAAGGATATACTGTATAGCACATGGAATTATCCCCAGTATCTTTTTTAAAAATTATTTATTTATTTATTTGTTTATTGGCTGAGAGGCACGTGGGATCTTAGTTCCCCAATCAGGGATCGAACCCATGCCCCCTGCATTGGAAGCACAGAGTCTCAATCACTGAACCACCAGGGAAGTCCCATATACCCAGCCAATCTAATTATAAGATACCCAGTATCTTATAATAACTTATTACAGAATTTAATCTGCAAAAATACTGAATCACCACACTATATACCTGAAACTGACACAGTATTGTAAATCAACTATACTTCAATTAAAAAAATAAAATGAAATGAAAAAATAAACCTTACACAGTATTATATGTCAATTATATATCAATAAAACTGGTAGGAAAAGAAAATGATGGCTATTCTAGCCTTCCCTCTTCTTGTTCCACTCCTACCTCCAGGAAAAAAAAAATTTTAATCTTGTTGCTCTTCCCCCCTGGTTTCCTCTTACAGTGGAAAGTCCTCCCTTTTCTCAATCCTTCTTTATCTTATGTAAATGAACATATTTTCTAAGACAGAGACACACTCTCTCCCTCCTGCAGAAAGAAATGATGGTTCAAAGAACCCTCTTGAGAAGCATCAGAAAGGCTTCTCTTAATAGCCTGGGGGCCCCTTATGAACCTGCAACCCCCCAGTTCACAGACCTTTCACCTCACCTGCTGAAAATTAAGCTGAAGTCCCTCTGACTTTTCCTGAGGTTTGATGGACAGAAGGCAGTCTCCTACAAGACAGGATTCCTTATCAGCTTACCCCACCACTGTCCCAAAAGCTGCTTCCTCTTCTCCAAGAAAACAGAGGTAATATCACAGAACCACAGATTTTCAGAGTTGCAAAGGGCCTTCGTTTCTCAGAGGAAGAAAGGCCAAAAAAGGTGAAGGACCCACTCAAGGTCACATGTGAAAGCTAAGGGAAGAACTAGGGTGACGACCCAGGACTCCTGACACCCTGACTTTTGCTTTTCATTCCCCAGCCTTGCAGAGAAACCCTATAGACCTTTACCCTCCCTGCCACATAAGATCCCCGGATGAAGAGTCCCTCAATACTCTGGATTTCTGGTTCAGTAGATAGCACTGGAACCTTTCAGGTAATTCCTCTTGAAGGCCCAGTCACTCACCAAGATGGGCCATGAGCTCGTCGGACGTGATCACTTCCTTCTGAGGTGGCAGCTTTACCTGGAGGCAAGGAGAGATCAAAGAGTTGGCCAGTCATTGGTAAAGAATCTGCTTGCCAATGCAGGGGACAAAGTTCGATCCCTGGTCTGGGAATATTCCACATGCCATGTGGCAACTAAGCCCGTGCACCACAACAAGGAGTAGCCCCCACTTGGCCACAACTAGAGAAAGCCTGTGTGCAGCAACGAAGATGCAGCACAGCCAAAAATTAATAAATTAAATTAAAAAAAAAAGTGAGCCAGGTGTGTGCTTTCCTTCATGGAGCACTGAAGGAGGAACCCAGAGAAAGGAGGGATGAGGGCAGGGCTTATCCAGCAGTCAGGTGTGGTGGGCAAAAACGGCTTGCAACTGGAGCAAGGGACTGAATGGGAAGAACTGCAAGGCGTTCCCATTTGCTAGACAGTGGAAGATGCAGTAGTAGGACAGATAATTGTCCTGTTTTTGCAAATATCTGATCTCATTTGTTCAACCTGGTGATAAAGGAAGAAAAACCTGGAAAGTTTGACAGGTTTGAGAAAAGCAGAATGATCAACATTTTCTAAGACTCCATCCAAACTCCCTCTTACCTTCCACTGAAGAAAAAGGATGTTCGCGATGGCGATGAGAGGGCAAGGGCCGTTGGCGCTCTGGGTGATGATAGGTGTCTGTTCTCCTTTCCAGGGGATCCACTTGACACAGTAGAAGTCTAGCTCAGGCTGTCGGGCCCTAGGGGCCTGGGGAAGCTCCTGGAGCCTGAAGCAGGCCTCCACTGTCTCTGACTCAGGTGGAGTCTCTTGGGCTGGTCCTGGCTGGCTTGAGCTAGCATCTGGTGGAGGGGACTTGAAGTCATCCTGGCCTTGGGCTGGCAGTGAAGCTTGGTCTACTGGCTCCTGCTCTTCAGCTGCCCCGTCCACCTCTTTGGCATCCTTGTCCTGAGGGTGCTCTTTGGGTTCTGACAAGGCCTTGTGGTTTTCTGGGCTGACTGCTTCTGCAGTCCTGGCCTCACCAGGGGCTGGATGCTCAGGCTGATGGTGCTCCATGGTCAGGAAGGGCTGACTGAAGGCACCAAAGGACTTTACTGTCCTCAGAGACTGACCTTACTCTAAGCTTGATAAGCAAAAGGGAGACGGATCCAATAAGAAGGAAATCATTGGGCTGAAAAGTAAACAGACCCAGAAAAATCTCGGAAAAGGAATGTAGTGCAGAAGGCTTGCTGAGCGTCTGTTCAGCCACTCCAGGCTACGGGCAGTACAGTTTTAGGTTAAACAGAAGGGTCCCAGGCCGAGCTGTCACCTCTAACTTGCTGTGACCAGATGGGACCAAAGAGGGTACAGGACTTGAAGGTTTGGAAGGGATAATTCTGGTGGGATTGAAGACATTGGGTGGCATCAGCTTTCCTGAAACAGAAACGACAAGGACTGAAGACAAGATAGGGAGCAAAAGGAGAAAGAAGGAAAAGAGATGGAGAAAGAAATGTTCATACAATACTGACAGTGATCTTAATACAGTGATCTTTAGCTAACCTTGAAGTAAGCATTATGTCAGTAAAACCCACCATAGCTGGAATGAGGGTAAATCCTCTGCCTTATCCCCCACCTCTGCCCTTGACTCTTCAGGGAACATCCTGAGTACACAGGGCTTATATCTTTAGGGCCCTGTTTTCTCTGCTTCATCCCAAGGCCAAAGAGCTAAACAGCGCTTGGGGTGAAGAAAAAGAGTCAGTATCATACCCCTAAAGGGGAAACACTGGTAAGAAAGAAGTCTTTCTCTTTGAAGGACTCCACCTTTACAATTCCAGCTTTACAATTACAAACCACAACAAAAGGTCCTGGGAGGAGCTTCCTGTAGGCTGGAGAGGGGAAATGCAAGCAAGGTGACTTGAAACAGAGATGGGTTCTGATAAGTAATTTCAGATTAGAGGTACAACCTGTCCCACCCCAACCCCAGCCCCATTCTCTTGCCAGCTGGAGTTGGGATAGCAACTTATCAGTTCCTCTATGCTCTGAAAACTGCTCAAACCCAGTACTCCCTTGCTCACTACATGGAATATGAAAATACTGATTATTGATTTACATTAAAAAAAATTACTCCCTCTACATTCACCTATCTGTGCAAATGTTCTTTCAATCCATTCCCATCTAGGTTATTTTAAATGTCAACTCTGGACCTGTTTAACCTGCTCTCTCCCAGCACTAAGCATGACATTTAATTAACACCATGGATAGTAGATGATAAAAAGCCACAAACCCTGCCTCCTGGAAAATATCTCCCTTCAACCTCCTTGCTCCCCTCTCCACCTTGGTCAGGGTGAGAAAGGTGGAGAAATAAACTTGTTAGAAATCTTTTCTCTTGCTTCCTCCTAACCTGAGACTATGCTTCCTTTCGCAATCAGATAGGATTTAGGGCTAAGGTAAAGCCTCGGAGGTGAAGTTGAGCAATGTAAAAGTCATGGAAATAAGACTAGTCACCCAAATTGATCATCCTTCTGATTTAAATATAATCTATGCTAGCTGTATCTCATTTCCATGTGATTAATTTAGAATCTGAGTAGCAAAATTTGGGTACTCAGGCCTTATACCTTTTTTTAAAAAAATCTCTCTCCTCTTTTCCTTCCTTCCCAAATGACATTTAGAATGAGCCTCAGAAGCAGAAAGCAGAGCCTGGGACAATTTTTTAAAAGCTTGGAGAAAAACAGGGCTTACTTCTTATCTTTTCTATCCAAATGCCAGAAATGATCTATAATTAAGTGGGGGCTGGGCAGTCCAGTGAGCCAAAAGAACCCAGAACTGGACTACCAGAGGAAGCTGGGTCTCAGAGAAACTGGGTTAAAAGCTAAGTGGGCTAATCCTTCAGAAGAGGGGAGGAAGTGTAACGGAAGAATTCCAGGCTACATGGTGCACACCGGTGGAGTGAGCATGGAGTACTCAAGAGCAGTACTGAGACTCACAGTACGCATTCTGAGACTCACAGGTACTTAAACAAGGAATTCATTCTTCCCCTCTTAACTAAGTCCTAGGCTTTCTGGAATCATCCTCTGGTGGCGGATAGGGGAGGTAAAACAGCCCCTGCTCCTCCCTAGCCAGTGGCAATAAATACCCAGAAGTTGGAAGAATCACAGGAATCAGGTCTGTAGCTTCAAGAAGACACGTCCCCCCTCCCACCCGCAGGAACTTCACTCTCCCTTCAAGAGCGTAGGGTTCTCACTCTGACCCAAATCTTCAGGCAACTAAAGGTTTAGATTTTCCCCTCAGAATAAGTCCACCACAGTGCCCTGTCTACTTGTTAGCAAGGGAGAGGAGGAAGGTGTAATTAAACGGGGGAAAGGTAGCGTTTCTTTTACTTACTCCTTCTGCCCGAGAGCCTCTAGAAACCCAGACTTACAGAGACCCGGGGTGGGAGGATAGGCAGAGTCACCTCCCCAAAGCTAGAGAGGAAAAGGAAAAAAGGTGAAGGAAATGGTTAAGACTGTTTTTACCTTAAAGAAGTGGGGGCTGTTCCAGGACTTAGAAGGAGGGTTCAACTTCGGGACTGCGGTGAGGGAGGTGGGCTCAGAGAGGGGCGCCGCCACAGTCCCGGCCGCCTCCCAGCTGTCAACGCCAGAGTCTACACAGGTTTCCCCAGGTTTACGAGCGGCGGTCCCGGCTGGCTCGCGGCTACTTCCGGGCTCACGCCCACGACCGGGGGTCCCTGGAGAAGGGTGCAGGCAGGCAGGGGTGCAGCCCAGGTGCGCCCAGATCGCTCAGAGCGTCTTCAGGATTTCTGAGTCGCCGCGTCTAGGGCGCGCGCTCCAGGCCCGGTCTACAAGCGCTGGTTTTCAAAGGAAGTTTGTGGTTTTTCTTTTTTCTTTCTCGTTCTCTCTTTTTTCCCCATCGGGACAAAGAAAAATCAGTCAAGGACAAGCTCCCCGAAGGAGGAGGAGCCTGCCTGGCACTGGCGGATTTCCATTCGGGCTTTCTGACCTGGTCAGCAGCTTGGTGATCAGCAGTGAGCGAGAGAAACAAGGAGAGAAAAACAACAGACCCTTTCTCTTCTCTCCGCCTGCCGCTGGAAGGGATGGAGCACTTGTGCCTCTCTGGTGAGAATAGGGAAGAGCAAGGGCCCTGGCTGCGCTGGGAGGAGCAGGGCTGGACAGCAGAAGCTTGTTGGATCTCCCTGGGTGCGGCAATCCTCTGCCCTGCCTCCACTAAAACAGGGCCAAAGAGCCTGATATTTTCATATTTATTCATTTAAAGGGAAAAAAATCCTGATCTTTTCGAAGTCCTTACTGCATTATTTTTTCTTTCTTTCTTTTTTTTTTTTTTTAGTTAAGAAATGAAACCGGTTGGGCTGCACCCTGGTAATGCAGACGGTGCGGAAAAAGCAGCGGGCTCCGGGAAGAGTGCAGCAAGCAGAAAAGTAGCTGAGCACGCAGGGGATCCCATATCTCTGTGCTCTGGTCCTTGTTATCCCTCAGGCCTCAGCTTCTCATCCATTACTTCCTCTCAATTCCTAGCTTGGTGAGGAGGAAAAACTGGTGTGAGGCTGGCGGCAGAAAAAAAAAGGGACGGATTCATAACTGAGGGAACCTTTGATGATGAGAGTACATATACTTGCAGTACTCTGCACTACTCTGGGGCTGGAAGGTGGCAGTTAAAGGAGGCTGGAACCCAACTCTACGTTCTGAAAGGCCTTCCAAGCTCTACTCACAGGGCTACGGCAGGATGAAACTTCAAGCAACTCTGCAGGCTGAAAGGGGAGTTGGAACAATTGGGGAGGCAGGGAGTATAGATCCCAGGTTACAACAGACCGGGGAAGAATGAGACATTTGCCAACAGGTTACAGAGTTGTAAAAGAAGCATCAGGAGTTGGCAAGAGACTGTTAGGTGTTAAGTAAAGAAGAGGGGTCAGAGATTATTAAAGTTTTTTTATAACAAGGAAGACCACATAATTGGTCAATTTGGTAAAGAAGAGAATTCAAGAAAGATGAAGAGTTGTTTTTGCCCAGTGGAATTTTAGATGTCAACCAGGTGGTCGATATAATTTATGGAAAGACGCTATACTTAGCCTGACTCAAGAGGGAAAGTTCAGAAGCCACAAAGATAGATTATATGACTCATACATACTTGTGAACTCAGATAATTCTCCTTCCCGCAATTCTTGGGGAAACCATAGCGGAGCTGCGGGACTACATTTCCCAGGATGCCTCCGCACCACGCTCCCCTTCGCGCCTCCCGTGAATCTCTGGGCGCAGAACTTGGCCTCCGCCGCTGGGGGCGGGGCATCGTCGGGCTCCCGGGGCGCCCTGTTACGCACTTCCTCCCGGGGTGAATCGCCGTGTAGCGGGTTCGAGTCCCGCCTCCCGACTCGCCGCAAGCCCCTGAGTCCGGGGCGGGGCGCATTCGCCGGTTAACCTCTCAGCGGCGAGGGGCGGCGGCACACGTTGGGCTTCACCATGGAGAACTACTTGCAGGGTTGTCGAGCTGCTCTGCAGGTAAGGGACCCCTGTTTGTTATCGTAAGGAATGGATCCTGGGGTCCAGGAAGGACGAAGATGTGGGATCTGGGGAGCACCGAGGGTTTGTGTGGAGGGAACGCGAAATTGTGGGTTGGGGGCTTGGAAATCTGAGGATGGAGGAAGGAGAACCTAGCCTTTGAGAGTGGGAATGCATGCTCACGTAGGGGCTCCAGCCTTTGGGGTCTGCTCGAGAGCGGGGAGGCGGAATCGTGGGGCCGGGTCCTGCCTCTGAGCCCCTGCTCGGTGTCGCTGGGTTAGTTCCGTCAATGGGACCCGGGCTGTGCCGGCCGCGAGGTGTATTTGTTCCCTCCTCCCTGCCCCTCTTTCAGTTCTCCGTTCACGAGGCCTTGCTGGCGCCCTGGCCTCCAGGTGAACCCCGGGAGTACGAGGGAACCTGTGCCCACGGCTTTGTTGCCTCTGAACGGCGGTTTTTGTCTGACGGGCCTAACTCCTTCTAAGTTAAAGGTGGTCATGGTGTTACACTTTAAATCTGTTTTTAAGGAAAACACACACAGTACATCAGGCAGGTCTGTTGACCGACAGTCTTGCATTCCTTTGCCTCCAGTTTACCTCCTTGACTTTAACACACACAAATTACATAAAAATCCACGACCTGGATGGGGATAAGCACAAAGTATGTTTGGAATCAAAACTATATGCATGACTCCTGAATGCTTTGTGGCTTATTTTTGGTACTGTCTGAGCCAGTTGGAGTCTCCCAGCCTTGCTGACTGGTCGTGCAAACTTAGGTCGCTATTCCCAATTAGCAGCAAACAACGGGCCAGAGAGAGGCTCCAGGAGGTCACCTGGCCCCCCTGCTTCAAGTTATACTACGCTTGGAGAAACCTTGACAGATGGTTGACTGTGCTTCCTTTTAAAGTATCTTAAACTTGACAAATTCACCTGGGAAATAAGATTCTGGTCTGTAACAAATCCTAAAAGTCACCTAATTCCTCCTGCAGAATCAGCTGGTGTCATAAAGGAATGTCCTCACCTGAAGAATGGGAGTGAAGTTCTGGACTTGCCTGGCAGTCCAGTGGTTAAGACTCTACCCTTCCAATGCAGGGGGTGCAGTTTTGATCCCTAGTGGGGGAAATAAGATCCCATGTGTTGTGTGGCATGGCCGAAAACAAAAGAAGAGTAGGAGTGAAGTTCAATTAGTGTAAAACCAATTACACTACATTTTTCCTTGTGAAATGCAGATTTGGGAAGGTCATTTTAATGTATAAGACAATCTGGGACCAATTCATTTTGGTTACCTCTGATTTCCACCACAGGGAACTCATCAAAGACTAATATAGAGGCTTTCTGGCACCATTCCAAGGGCCAAGAAGTTGGATTTTTCCCTAATGACCCAAATAACCAGTCTTTTTCACCATTTGATAAAGAGTCTTTGAACCTGAAACCTTACCATATAGCATTTCATTGCATGCCTCTATTCTACAGCGTCTACTCTCCAGAAGTGTCCCAGGTTAAGAGTATGTCTTCCTCAGGAATATGAAGCCGAAAAACACGATTTTTTCAGTATTACTGATATCCTGACTTTTCTCTGCCTGAATTCATTCTCCCAGGGAACAAGATCTAGATCTTCCTTTCTCCAAACTTGTGAAGGAGAGGTCATATCTTAGAGCTCTTATCACACAGCCTAGCCTGGGCCAAGAGAAATTAGAAAGTTAGACTAACAAAGCTAGTGGGTGGCCTGGTAGTAGGAGATACTGGTGGACACCCAGTGATTTAGATTGTCTGTAATTATGGAAGTAGAAAATGTACATAGTGAAAAAAAGTTAATACAAAAAAGATATACAAGTAGAAAGTGAGAACGGTCTTTTTCTTCTCCATTTCCAATTTCCCAGAGGCCACACTGTTGTTTCTTAGCTAAAGAAAGACATGATTTAGATAGAAACTATTTTTTTAAACTTTTTATTTTGTATTGGGGTATAGCAGATTAACAATGTTATGATAGTTTCAGGTGAACAAGCAAAGGGATTCAACCATACATATATAGGTATCCATTCTTTCCCAAACTCCCTGCCAATCCAGGCTGCCACATATCATTGAGCAGAGTTCCACGTACTATACAGTAGGTCCTTGCTGATTATCCATTTTAAATACAGCGTTGTGTACATGACCATCCCAAACTTCCTAACTGTCCATTCTCCCTGGCAACCATGTTTGTTCTCTTAGTCTGTGAATCTCTTTCTATTTTGTAAGTTCATTTGTATCATTACTTTTAAGATTCCACGAATAAGGGATGTCATACGATATTTCTCCTTCTCTGCTGACTGACTTCACTCAGTATGACAATCTCTAGGTCCACCCATATTGCTGCAAATGGCATTATTTCATTCCTTTTAATGGCCGAGTAATATTCCATTGTATAAAGGTACCACATCTTTTTTATCCGTTCCTCTGTCGATGGACATTTAGCTTGCTTCCATGAGATACTGTTGTGTTTTTTGTTTTTTGTTTAAATTTTTATTTATTTGTTCGTTTGGCTGTGGCGGGTCTTAGTTGTGGCATGCGGGATCTTCTTTCTTCATTGTGGCATGCTAGATCTTTAGTTGCAGATTGTGGGGTTTAGTTTCCTGACCAGGAATGGAACCTGGCCCCCCTGCATTGGGAGCGTGGAGTCTTAGCCTCTGAACCACCAGGGAAGTCCCCAGAGACACTGTTAAGTTTGAGTGTTGCTATTAAAATACAGTATAACTTTTAGGAAATCGTGAATGCTTGGACTTTTATATAAGACAGAAACAGCTGATAACTCAGCCAACTTTCCTATTGATACCATATTTTCAGCATTTGATACCAGTGAAATTTTCTACAGTCTGCCACCACAATGATAGTAGATTGTTCTATTTAAAAGAAATCTTATGTCCTAGTCATGGTAAGTCATCTATCACTTTTAGTTGGGCGGGGGGAAATCTTTGCTTCGCGGGGGGCCACATTCTAGTTTAGGTGGCTAAACTAGAAGCTTTGGCTTCTGGCTAAACATCCAGAAGCTTTGGATAATGTGCGTTGTCTGCACTTCTCAGGCATGAGGCAGAAATCAGGATTGGCTGATTCTCCTTAGAAATTTACAGTCCTTGCGTCACTGTCAGTTAGTCCCATCTTCCCTGCCGGAAGTGCTTCTCTATCTCTGACTCCTTGTCTCCTTTTTTCCTTCTTCATTAACTGGTTTGTAGAGTAAGCATCAGACCGTATTCAGCCTCAGAAGGGAAGTGGTTGGCTCTGCTAGCCCTAAAACCATCCCCTCTCGTACCATTGAGGCCACAAAGAACATCAGAATACAGTCATTTCAACTAGTGGGTTTTTTAAAGGGAGGAAAAAAAAAGTTTATATCTACTTGTGGCTCTCAGATTGTATTTCTTCCGTTGGCAGCTCAGGTTTCCTCATGCTCTAAGTATAGCTATATTTGCCCTGAACTCTTCGCCACCACCGCTCTTGGTTGCTCCTGTCCCAAGATTTGCTGACGGTCCCAGAGTATTCCTTTTGTTTTAATTCTTTTTGGTTGCTGTCTGAGCTTGGCTGAGCCCAAGGGCTTAGTTATTCACCTTCCTCTGGTGGTCATTTCTCCTCCCCTCAGAGCCATGACATTGTATTTGGTCCCTGCTCTCTGCTTAGCCTTCTCTTGGTGCTGGGGATCTGATTGAGTGTAATTCAGCTGCCACTTGGAAGGAAGCAGCACCAGTGTGAAGTCAGTGTGATGGTCAGAAAACTGAGGCTGTTTGGCTTGTGCTTTCAGCTGGGGGAGGATGGGATGGGGGTTAAGAGTTACCCATGTTTTTCCTAAATGAAGAGAATGGTACCTTGTAAGTTAGGCATTCATATACCTGGCTTGCCCAGGATAGTTTATTGAAATATAATCATTAATTGCAACCCTTTTTATTCTCAAGAGAGTACTGGTTTGAACAGCAAAGTATATAGTCACCTAACTTGTAAGCTATGTTAAAGATTTGTGATACACGCCCATGAAAAGATAGTGAGCTCCTTAAGGTGGTGGTTAAGTTCTATACCCCAAGTACAGGAAGCTGGAAGTAGAAGAGACCGGTGTGGCCTGGGTGCAGGGACGATTTGCAGAGAGAGGGGGCTTCGGTAAGGACCACAAGGGCTGGAGAAAGAAGATGGAAGGAAACTCCTCTGAACTATGACAGAGTTGGCTCTTATGTGCTGTCTCATTTAATCCTCATAACAACTTCATGAAATTGGTTACAGTAGTATCCCCATTTTTATATGAGGGAAAAGAAGCGTAGAGAGGCCAAAGTCCTACAGCAAGAAGCAGAGCTGGGATTCAGCCCCAGCCTGTGGTCTTTTCCAGTGACAGTTCGGCCGCTCTCAGAGAAAAGCCAGCAGTGCAAAGGCCGGAGCTGGGAATGTGCCCGTCATGTTTCGTGGGCGGTGAATGGGCCAGTCAGGCCAGGGCAGTGGTGGGTGCTGATGGTGGGGAGGGGGGGGGAAGGAACGCCACCGCCTCCCTTGGTTGCTCCTGTCCCAAGATTTGCTGATGGTCCCAGAGTATTCCTTTTGTTTTAATTCTTTTTGGTTGCTGTCTGAGATTGGCTGAGCCCAAAGGCTTAGTTATTCACCTTCCTCTGGTGGTCATTTCTCCTCCCCTCAGAGCCATGACGTTGTATTTGGTCCCTGCTCTCTGCTTAGCCTTCTCTTGGTGCTGGGGATCTGATTGAGCCTAATTCAGCTGCCACTTGGAAGGAAGCAGCACCAGTGTGAATTTTGGAAGGATCATTTTTCCATTTTTCCATTTTTCTCTGAGGGCCTCTTCAAGCCCAGCAATAGACCTCTCCTGCCCTGCCTGTCCTGTGTTCCTCTTACCTTTATTCTCCAGAGTCAGGACCATGCGGCCTCTCCTGTGTGTATATTTCCCTCTCTAGAGAACATAGTGCCCTCCCTTACTGCTGCTGTGAGCAAGTTATCTCTGCGGCCACTTATCTCAAGTGCTTTGTTGTCACTTTGGTCCACAGCCATCTGGTCAGTTCATGGTATCCAGGAAACAGAGGGGCCTTCTCTGGTATCAGGAGGACGAATTGCAAGTCAGAGGAGTCATTATGGGCCTCGGGTCTTGGGTACAGAATTCTCATATTGTGTTGGCAAAGAGTTTAATATTGAAAAGAATCTTCTCTCTCCTATGCTGTTCGGTGTGAATGGGTCTTGGCTGCCACACTCTTGAAATAGGCTTAGAGAAATGGGCACAAGGGAGAACCTAAGGGCAGACTTTCCCCAGAGGTAAAAAATTTTTAAATGTGACCTTTAGGGTGCATGTGTGTTCAGTTGCATGGTCGTGTCCGTCTCTGGGACCCCATGGACTATAGCCTTCCAGGCTCCTCTGTCCATGGGATTTTCCCAGGCAAGAATACTGGAGTAGGTTGCCATTTCCTCCTCCATGGGATCTTCCCAATCCAGGAATTGGAACCCATGTTTCCCAGAGAAATCCCAGTGGAGCCTGGCGGGCTACAGCTCGTGGAGTCACAAGAGTTGGACATAACTTGGCGACTAAACAAGAACAACAACTAGGGCTGGGAGTAGAAGATGGAGAAGAGGCTGGTTTTAAAATAAAAGCTTACCTAGTTACTAGACAAGACAGTTTTTACCACCAGAAGTCTTCTAAAATTGTCCCTTTCTGGCTTTGGGTTTCTGGACAAGTGAGGAGAGTGGATAACGGTCAATACAGGGAAGCTGATTCTAGGTCCCTCTAGATTCTCTTTCTTCCTAAAGTTATATTACTTGATAAACCATTACTTGTTATGTTTTACTCTTCTAAATGCTTCCCCGATTCTCTAAAATCTTCTGTCTAGCAAATCTTCCCTGACTGAAGAAGCCAGAGTGGATTTTCACTTTTCTGTAACCCAGCAGTCCTCAACTGGGGGTGATTTTGTCCCGTGCGGAATATTTGGCAAATCTAGAGACATTTTGATTGTCATGACTGGAGGTGGAGTTTGGGGGTGCTGCCAGACATATGACAATGCACAAGTGGACAGCCCCTGCAGCCAAGAATTGTGCAGTTCAAAAGGCCAGTAGGGCTGAAATTAAGCTAATGCATCTCTTAAGGAATCTCTCTTATTCCTTCCTTTCTTTTAGAAGTAGGCTGAGATAAAAATTCAAAAGTAAACTGGTAAGAGAGAATCCCTGTGCCTAAGCCGAGCCATGGACTGTATGATCTCATTCCACCTGGCCAAATGCATCTTTGCTATTTTGGGGACCTGTAGGTTTTAGTGTATTTTATTTAAAGTCCGATAGGGAGATGCAAAATAACAAGGTTAATAATAACAACAGATGTACCTCCCTCTTCAGAGTTCTTATCAGCAGCTGGATTTTCAAAGCTTTAAAAATAAAAGTTCCAGCAGCAGCAACTGTTTTTGTTTTAGTCCGAACCCATTGGAGAAAGTATCAGTTTCTTGGGTGTGAGAGTGTTGGTTAATCTGGCTATCATTGACACTCCTCTGAGTACGGGGAATTTCATGGACTAGCTATTTGGATAAGGGACTTGATCTTATTTTTACTTTTATTTTCAAAGTCTATTCACCTATTCTCGTTTAGAAGTGAAAAGATTCTTTTCCCTATTTGAAAACAGGAAAAAAGTACAAACCAGAGTTGATATGGTTTGAATACATCAGCTACCCCAGATGCTGTACCTTTGACTACTCCTTGAGTATCCCAAGGAGCATAAGAATCAGAGAATTATTTACTGCTCTTCTGAAAGTTTAACATTCAAGAAGACTGTGGTGAGAGGAAGGACTACGTTTCCACTAAGTAGACACGAGTGGAATGCTTAAAGCTTGCCTAGAACACATATGCCCTTTTAGCTAATATCCTTATCCGTGAAATGAGGACCCATAAGAATATCTGACCTACCTCCTCTATGAAGATCAGTGAGAGGATGTGTGTGCAGCCCTACATGTGTATTAGATAAATGGAAATGATTAGAGGATGCTTTTGTTAATCCCATTATCCCACCTCTCTAGGAGTCCCGACCCATACATGTTGTGCTGGGAAATGAAGCCTGTGACTTGGACTCCATGGTGTCAGCCCTTGCCCTGGCTTTTTACCTGGCAAAGGTGAGTACCTAAGAACAGAGTCCCTTAGAATGAAAAGATTTGGATTCAAAACCCAGCTCTGCTATTTGGTAGCATTTAGCCTTAGGTAACTCAGATCTGTTAACTTTGCTGAGTCTCATATCAGTAACTATACAATCTGAAATGATAATACTTCGCAGTGTTGCTGTGAGGATCAAATGAGCAGATGTATTTTGAAGAATTTGTAAACCATAAAGCGATATTCACACAGTCATTTACTGAGTTATCACTGACTCAATGGGCATGAATTTGAGCAAACTCTGGGAGATAGTGGAGATAGGGAAGCCTGTGTCCATGGGGTCGCAAAGAGTCAGACCCAGCTTAGTGACTGAACAGCAGTGGGTGTCAGTGGTCTGTGTGTATTCCTCATGCCCATGTCAGCTCTGGAGGACTGATAGGCTCTTCTCTGCAGCATCTGGAACTAGGCCTTTTCCACGAGTTGTCTTGTTGACCTTCATGTTATTGCTAAGAAGGAAAGAGGGTAAGGGTCATCCTTTTATTTTGATCAGACTGGAAAGCTGCGGCTTTGAGGAAGGCAGTAACTTCCCCAAGATCATGTCTCCCTTAGTCCCAGTGGTCTTGTGACTTTTCGTGTCCTGTCACATAACACAGCCATACCTCCTTTTCACTTTCCTTTCCAGACAACTGAGGCCGAGGAAGTCTTTGTGCCAGTTTTAAATATAAAACGTTCAGAGCTACCTCTACGAGGTGACAATGTCTTCTTTCTTCAGAAGATTCACATTCCAGAGTCCCTCTTGATTTTCCGGGATGAGATTGACCTCCATGCACTGCACCAGGCCGGCCAGCTTACCCTCATCCTTGTTGACCATCATGTCTTACCCAAGTAAGTGGAAGAAATAAAGCTGATACTTACCGTGTGCCATGGGCTGTGATGAGTAAGATTTTCAAAGAGTAGAGGAATGTTTGCTCTCAGGGATCTCATGGGCTAATCATAATTGATGGGTGATACCAGATATAGAAAGGCAGTAAAAAATATTGTCACTTCTTTAATTATACAAGTAATAAAAAGAAATAGAAACATGAAGAGTTCAAACTAAAGGATAACTCAAAAATAATTTAGATCTACCTTTGGTATCATTGTTTTAAGATTTCATGGTAGATTTATTGTAATGGAAACCTTTGAATAATGGTTGCTGCTACTGCTAAGTCGCTTCAGTCGTGTCCGACTCTGTGCGACCCCATAGACGGCAGCCCACTAGGCTCCCCCGTCCCTGGGATTCTCCAGGCAAGAACACTGGAGTGGGTTGCCATTTCTGTGTTTTTTTAAAATTAGCAAGGTCATTTCCTTCATAAAGCGGTATCTCATTAGTGCTATTTAACAAATGTACACACCTATAATAATTCCATCCCTAATTCAGGATTGGAAAAAACTGGCCAGCAAAGCAATACGAATACAGATCTTTCCAAGTGTCTCTGGCTCCTACTAATATGTATATTTTTTTCCTTGAGCACACTGGTTATAGCAGGGGTACTGACAGAGGACAGCCTTCGGGCGCTAGTCCATCTATCCACTCACTCATTAATAAACTTCTGTTTAGAGGATGAAGATGAAGTGAAGTCTCTGTTCTCAAGCAGTTGTCAGTCAGAGGAGGGAACTAGACAAATGGGTCATTGTAATGGGTGTTAGAGGTAAGTGGTAACTGTCATTTAGGGGACAATAGGCACATGGAAGATGGAGTGGTTAAATATACAAGTGAGGAGTGGAGGATGTCAGGAAAGTTTTTCTAACAGAATGGATCCTTGATCTCAGTCTTGAAAGGCTCGGTGTTTGCTTGGTGTATGAGGAGGTGAGGTAATTAGGAAAAGTATCCAGGCAGAGTAATGAACATTCAGATAAGCAAAATGCAGGTAGGCATGAAATAGTACGGTGACTTGGGAGAACTGGGATTTGTTTTGCATGACTGGAACATGAACCATGAGGGAGAAGCAGGACATTAAAAAGATAACCAGAAAGGTAGGCAGGGGCCTGATCATGGAGACCTTGTAGGCCCTTCCAGGAGATTAGACTTTATTTTAGAGCAGCGGGGAGCTATTGTCAGTTCTCTTTATTCCAGGTCTTAGCAGAACCAAATTTGCATTTTTCAAATGATCATGCCTTGTGGAGGACAGTGTAGGAGGACCCTGAAAGCAAATGTTCGGTTAAGGAGCTATTGGAGTAGCTCAGATGAGAGAGATTGAGGGCCTAGAGTAAGGCAGTAGCAGAGGGTGGGAGAGAAGGGAATGGATGGGAACTGAGCCAAAAGCCATAGGATCCTGTGAGCTGCATGAAATTTAGATATGAAGTGAATTGAGGAAACAGGAGAGATTTAGATGTTGGGTGTCCAGGTGTCAACTGGAAAGGCACATCGAACGTGGGTGAGTTATGGGTAGCTGATACTTTGTCAAATTCACTTATGCAGCATTCAAAGATGGCCTCAGTTATAGTATTTAAGAAAAGAATTGAGAGGAGTGGGGCAGCGGCGGAAGTGACCAAAGATCTACGTGTTCGCCTAGGATGTCTGTATTTTCCTCAGGAGGAGGTGCGGCTGGAGTGCCCCTACCTGTCTTTCTTTCTCTTTTCCCCCACACCCCCCTTTCCCACACAGAAGTGACGCAGCCCTAGAGGAGGCAGTGGCGGAGGTGCTAGACCATCGGCCCATCGATCAGAGACACTGCCCTCCCTGCCCTGTTTCCGTTGAGCTGGTGGGCTCCTGCGCTACCCTGGTGGCCGAGAGAATCCTGCAGGGGGCACCAGAGATCTTGGACAGGCAAACTGCAGCCCTTCTTCATGGTGAGGGTGGCTTGGGGGTTGGGACCTGACCCTTTATCCCATCCCAGAGAAGGGAAAGTGAAGAAGTCTAGAGTCCTCCAGCCTGACCATACTCTCTCAAAGCCACTTAGTCCATAATGAAGCAGGTTCTTTTTCAAGGAGCAATTAGGCATTATAAAGGCTTTCGAGTATCTTGTCCTTTGAAGGCCTGGGGAATATTTTGTTGGAGCGAGTAGAAAGGAAGCATGAAACAACAGACCTAGAAGCTGCCTATTAGTAGCATTGTATAATGGAAGGAGGACTAGCCAAAGAAGCAGGAAATAAATTCTAATACCATTTCTGCCCAGGAAGTAGTTATATGACCTTGCACAAATCTCTTAACCTTTTTTGTTCTTATTTTCTCCATTTGTTAAAAAAAAAAGAGAGAGAACTGGATTCAACTATCTGTTCCAACTGGAATTTGGCCTATGGAAGAGAGGTCATCTCTCTCTGACTAGGTTTCAAAATCTCCAGGAATTGAGATACTCACACTTCCTTTCTACCTTTTCCCCGTTTCTGTGCCTCCATTTCAGTTTGGATTTGGGATGTCTCACTCAGGACATTGTCCCAGTTGTTTTGTTTTCCGTGAGTTGCCATACAGTCTCCTTAGGTATTGTGTCCACTGGGTTTGAGGGTGATGTGTGCTCTAGTTGCCAGGAATGGAGTGCCACAGCATTTGAGTTCTGCCATGCTCCTTCTCCACAGGAACAATCCTCCTGGACTGTGTGAACATGGACCTTAAGATTGGAAAGGCAACCCTCAAGGATAGCCACTATGTAGAGAAACTAGAGGCCCTCTTCCCAGATCTGCCCAGCAGAAACGACATCTTTGATTCTCTGCAAAAGGCCAAGTTTGATGTATCAGGTATGAAGTATTAAACTAGTGGACAAAAGCCTTGTTCATTATATGCTTGAAAACCAGCAAAACAATGTCAGAGCATGCTGAATGGTTTAAGCTTTACACCAGAAAGAAGCTGGCTAGTATGCTGTGTGGATAAGAAGGAATATGTTAAGAGTCTCAGAGGTTTTCAGTCTAATTAGAAAATATAGACATTTAAGGACTCCCCTGGTGATCCAGCAGCTAAGACTCTGCACTCCCAATACAGGGAGACCAGGTTCGATCCCTGGTCAGCGAACTAGATCGCACATGCTGCAGCTAACCCCCAGCACAGCCAAAAAAAAGAATTTTTTATTTTTTTAAAGAAAGAAAATATAAGTATGCCGAAGGAATATAGTTGTCCCTCGGATCTGCAGGTAAGTGGTTCCAGGATCCCTCACAGATCCCAGAATGCTTGGATGAACTCAAGTCCCTTATATAAAATAGCAAAATATATGAATACAGCCAGCCCTCCTTGTCTGTGAATGTGAAGCCTGCATACAGAGGGTCAACCGTACTGAATTATGAGAGGGAGCTCTAGGTCACTGGTTAGGGAAGCAGAAGAAACATTTAGGGTGAATATACAAAGGACATTGATGCTTTTGAATTGTGGTACTGGAGAAGACTCTTGAGAGTCTCTTGGAGTGCAAGGAGATCAAACCAGTCAATCCTAAAGGAAATCAACCCTAAATGTTCATTGGAAGGACTGCTGCTGAAGTGCCAATACTTTGGACACCTGATGCAAAGAGTCAGTTCACTGGAAAAGACCCTGATGCTGGGGGAAAAATGAAGGCAGGAGGAGAAGAGGGGAGACAGAAGATGAGATGGTGAGATAGCATCACTGACTCAATGGACATGAATTTGAGCAAACTTCAGGAGATAGTGAAGGACAGGGAAGCCTGGTGTGTTGCAGTCTGTGGGGTTGCAAAGAGTCAGACACAACTTAGCGACTAAACAAAAACAGTAATAGAAAGGACAAAATAAAAGAAGAAAAACTTCCATGACTTTTTTTACCCAGCTATCTCTTGTTGATATTTTAAAAAAGAGAAAGAAATGGACCACCAGGGCTTCCCTGGAGGCTCAGACAGTAAAGAAACCAGCTGCAGTGCAGGAGAGCCGGGTTCAATCCTTGGGTCGGGAGAAGGGCATGGCAACCCACTCCATTATTCTTGCCTGGAGAATTCCATAGACAGAGGAGCCTGGCAGGCTACAGTCTAAGAGTTGGACATGACTGAGCGACTTTCTTTCACTGCTTGTGGATATTTAAAAAGGTCCCACATGTACTTTTAGAAAAGTGAAACAACCCAGAAAGGGGAAAATCGGGAGTAAAAGCCTCTCTTCTTCCATTTTCCCTGCTCCCCAAAGTCCCTTGCTCTAAAGGTAACTGTTGTGACCCAGTAATTGAAAATAATTTTTTATTTAAAGTAAATTTCCATGCTAGAATTACACCTGTTCTTTGCCTCAAAGAGCGACTGTGTTTTTCCTCTTCCTTGACCTGTCTTGGTGTCCTCACCTTCCTGATCCTAGGACCCTGGGTTCTCTTGGTTCTCTTGTTTGACCCTTATTCTCACATCCAATTTCTAGGACTGACCACAGAGCAGATGCTGAGAAAGGACCAGAAGACCATCTCCAGACAAGGCACTAAGGTGGCCATTAGTGCAATATATATGGATATGGAGGTAAGAGCAAGATGTAGGTGTGGGTAGAGAGAGAAAACCTTCAGTTTTGTTGGTAACCTTGTCCCTTATTCCTAGCTTGCCTCCAAAATATATCTTGTACCTACTTTTCTCCATCTCTACTGTAACTCCACAGTCCATCATCTCTCACTGCACTGTGAGACCCCCAGTGACCTGTAGTGACCCCACGCTGGTGTCCCTGTCTCCACTTTCAGCCCCTGCAAACCGTTCTCCCCACAGCAGCCAGAGTGATCTCTTCTAAGACATAAGTCAGATCGAGGGGCATGCTCTGGTGGTCTAGTGGTTAGGATTCAGTGCTTTGGCTGCTCTGGCCCGGGTTCAGTCCTTGGCTGGGGAACTGAGATCCTGCAAGCCACCAAGCATGGACAAAAAAAAACGTGTCAGATCCTATTGGCCCTCCTCCCTTTACTGCCTTTTCATCACACTTCTATAAAATCTAAAGGCCTTACTGTGGTTTAAAGGGCCGTCTTTGATCAGGCCTTCATCCTTTTCTCTGACGTCTGCTCATTCCAGCCCCATTCCTGCACTCACAGCACTGCAGCCACCCCAGTTAGCTTTCTGTTTTTCAGAACCGTTAAACTCACTCTCAACCCAGAGCCTTTGCACTCCTTTTGCAGAGCTGGCTCCTTCTTTTCGTTCAGGACTTAGCTCAGGTGTTTCCTCCTTTAAAAGGTTTTTGCTGATTACCCTAACTAAAGTAATACCCTTTGTGCTCAAAAGTCTCCAAAAATTACTTTTAATTTTTGGCCATGCAGCTTGCAAGATCTAGTTCCCTGACCAAGGATCGAGCCTAGGCCCCTGCAGTGGAAAGCACAGAGTCTTAACCTGCCAAGAGGCTCCTGTTTGTCCTTTTCATAGCACTCAGCACCCTGAAATAATCACGTTTCATGGTTTCCTTGTATTTTGTCTCTATTCCTCTGCTAGTTTATCAACTCCCCCAAAGCAGGGACCCTGTTTGTTTTGTTTCGGGTGTATCTCCAGCACTGTGACAGTGCCTGACACATAATGGATGCTCGGTGAATCTGTCAAATGGGTGAATGAATATAACTCTGATAGTGGTATTTTAATATCTAGTTCCATATTATATTACGTTAAATCAGTCAACAACCTGATCTAAACACATACTTTCATAGACTGCACAGCTTTCTCCTAAATAACATGTAAAAAACACTAAATAACTAAAAAAATAATAGTTTGGCCTCTTCTCTTGCTGCTCAAAACCTAGTTTGGGAACCAAACATAAGAGCACAAAAGGCTTGGAATTCCCAGACAGTCCAGTGGTTAGAACTCTGCACTTTGACCGCGGGGAGCAGGAGTTCAGAGCCTGGTCTGGGAACTAAGATCCCACATGGCACAGCCAAAAACTTTCTTTAAAAAAACTTTTTTTATAATAAAAAGAAAAACTAGAGAAGAAAAAAGAACACAAAAGGCTTTCCAAGTACCATAATCACAGTATAAATGGACTCATTAGAAATACCAAGAATAAAGAAAAGCCCTAATCTGGAGCAGCTGGTGGTATTATTCATTGGAGGAAGTACTGCATGAGATTTTGGAGAAGAATATAGACAGACAAAGAAAGAAGAGCCACGGATGCAGTTGTCATGTTGTCTGTACTTATTTGTATGCACCATTTGTATTCTGTTTTTATTTAGAATAAAAATATCCACAAGGCAAAGACCTTGCTTGTTTGACTGCAACAGCAAGATAGCCTTGGACATGCCCAGCATGTTAGTTACATTATCATTTTTTAGTTCTTAAAACAATCATGTTTGATAAATAATTTGTCCTCATTTTACATGAGGAAACTTACGATCAGGGATCCTTGATCGTATAACTGAGAAGCAATAGAGCTGATTTTCAAACCAATTCTGTCTGAACCCAAAGCCTATATTCTCCTCATTCTATATGTTGCCTTCCAGCACATACATAGCTCAGAGTAAATACTAGATACCTTTTTTATGGAGCACAAGTCCCAGGTTATCATGCAAAGAAGACTTTCATAAGCATCTTCTGTGGGGATGATAACGAGGGTCCAGCTGTCGCCCTCAGCCCTGTCCGTTTCTTCTGCTTTAGGCTTTTCTGCAGAGGTCTGGCCTCCTTGCAGATCTCCACGCCTTCTGCCAAGCTCACGGCTGCGATGCCCTGGTTGCCATGACTATCTTTTTCAGCACTTACAATGAGCCAGTGCGGCAGTTGGCTGTTTTCTGTCCCCACGCAGCACTTCGAATGACGGTGAGTCTCTATCCTAGGGGCCCTATGGAGTTCAGCCTTGTGCACTGCTCTGTTCTATAAAGACCTCTCCTTGGTTCTTGTATTTATACAGAGGTCCTTGATCTGTTTCCAGAATCTCCCCTCCTTCCTTTTTTCCATTTTCTCTATACATGACTATCCTTAATCATACTATTGGTGAGAAACGGAGATTCCAAAGAAAATTAGAGACACAATTCCTACTTAGTAGGACTTGAAATTGGGCTAAAAGAACCTGTTATAAATCTGGAGTTAAAACTTGATTTAATCACTAATTCCTAACTCCTGGAAATCAATTTCTTTTACCTTATTGCTTTGAAACCTGAAAACAGAAGAAAACCTTTTTTACTCTTTAACCGGGCAAGGATTAGTGACTCTGTGCTAACTGTGCAGAGTAGTTGAGGAGCAGGTTTGTTTTTTAACTCTGATCTTCCATTTGGCCACCTTTCTCACTTCTCCACCTTTCTTTTCCTCTGTTGGTTACTCCTAAACTCAGGGAAGAATTTAAAAGTGGACTTAAGGCAGTCCAGAGATTCTTTGGATTTCTTAGCAATGAGGACTGCTAGACTAGTCTGGATACAGCCAGATAATCTTTTTGTTCAAAAAAGGTATGTCTGCCTTTTCCCACCTCTCTCTGTCTTTATCTTCTCCTCCAGGAAGCAAACATAATTTCATTCAATGGAAAGTAAGTTTGGCATTGTGGAAAGAACTACCCTTTTAAAGGTAGATAAGTAGGCTTTCCTGTCCCAGATTTGCCACTTACTGGCACTTTGACCAAAGGGAAGTCAGTTGACTTCTGAGTCCACAAACAGCATATTACTACCTAGTGTGATGTGATCGTGAAACATAGTATCATATGTGAAGTTCATTGCTGGGCACAAGGTACTCTTAGTAATCATGTCATGAAGGAAAGGGTGCTTTGACCCCACTTTCCTGAATCGCCCCTCTTCTGCCTGCCACAGTCCCTCTGATGACTTCACCATCACCCTGGCTGCCTCTGTGCTGGGAAATGGTAGTCCTCTTTTCACTGTCTGCCCCACCATTTCCTCTCTTTCTCCTTTGGTAAGAATGGTATATAATAATTTAGAACACTGCTCTAGTGACAGACCTGAGTTCAACTATCAGCTTTGCTTCATTCAGAGTTGACCTTTGGCAAGTTACCTAATCTATCTAAGCTTCAGTTTTCCTAACTATAAATGAGGTTAAGTAATAGTAATACCAACCAGTAAGGTAGTTGTGAGGATTGAGAAAATTAGTTATTTGAAAATGGCCAGACATGGCACAGTGCCTGGCATACTTCCCAGCCCCATTTGATATATTCATTCTTTCTGCCTCTGTCGTTCCCCTGACTTCAATGCAGATGGTTGGCCCATCTCAGCTAAGAATAGAGTTCAAGTTTTTAAACAGTGCAGTACCCTTGGAAACAACAAAATCCGAGTAGCAGGGAGTCCCAGATTCTGGTTCAGACTCTACCATCATCTGTGTTCAAGACATCAGATCTCTCTGGACTTTGGTTTACTTATTAATAAGATGAAATATATGGTCTCAAATGTTTCTTCTGTTTCTAAAATACTGTGTATTAGTAATCAGTATTAGCTGATGTGCAAGCAATAGAACAACTCTGGATGACTTAATTTAAATTAAAAAAAAAAATTTTTTTTTCTCCTCTGCTAGAGAAGTCTCGTAGAAGTCTCAGCCTTTTGCTTCAGCACCTTATATACCATCTCCCCATCTTGTCTCCTCTTTAGATCTGTGGAATCCTGGAACGTTCCCACTCTCCGTCCCTGAAGCTGACCCCTGTCCCAAGCAGCCATCCTAACCTCCAAGCCTATCTTCAAGGCAACACCCAGATCTCTCGAAAGAAAGTTCTGCCTCTTCTCCAGGAAGCCCTGTCAGTGTATTTTGACTCCACGGACATCCCTTTAGGACAGCCTGAGACAGAGGGTGTGTCAAGGGAGCAGGTGGACAAAGAATTGGACAGGGCAGGCAACTCCCTGCTTTCTGGACTGAGTCAGGATGAGGAGGAGCCTCCACTGCCCCCCACGCCGATGAACAGCCTGGTGGACGAGTGCCCCCTGGATCAGGGGCTGCCGAAGTTCTCAGCCGAGGTCATCTTCGAGAAATGTAGTCAGATCTCGCTGTCAGAATCTACTACTGCCTCCCTGTCCAAGAAATGACTGCTGAGAGGGAAGGGGAAAGTGAGAGAGGTTGCTTGAACCGTCCTGAATGCATGTTTTGAGATGTTTCAGCAGGTCTGTCTTCTTCATTGTTCCAGGATCTGGTGTACTGTTGTCATTGCTAGGAGGAGAAAGAAGAGAAGGAAAGCTGAGCTGGCTTTCTACCTTTTTCTCCCACAATCTCAACCAATCAAAAAAATTTTTATTATTTAATTTAACTGTTGAAATTCGCACTGACTATCATTTGTTTCATTTGCCAGGGTCATGATGTAATAATATACATTTGTATGTATTACATTATGTAGTAACATACAGGTGCAGCAGTGTGGCACAGAAATAATGTGTACCCCAAGAGTGCCCTCAGTCAGGCTCTTTAACAGAACCAGTATTTCTCATGGAACCAAACATGCATTGTCTCCAATATTCATTTATTCTCTTATTAATTCAAGTATTTATTGAATACAATACCTACCTTAAGCTTATTCTAGTTTTAGCCTTTAGCTCATTTCCACCTCCATGACTCCTCTCTCTGCTCCCCAATTAGGTGATGGTGTCTGATCCCAGATGGCTAAATTTCTATTAGCTTATTGTGACTGTTTCAGGATTATTTAGGGGCAGATTAGAGGCCCTTGTCTTCTGTCCTGATCAGGTGGCCTAGCTCTCAGTTTCCCTGGATCCCTCTGAGCCAGAGCCACAGGGATCCAGAAGACCTCTGGTTCAGGAGACACCTGGGAAGACCTTAAGACCTCTGGGGTACTCTTCCCAAAAGATGGCAAAAAACCATGGGAGCCCCGGCTGGACTGATTTCTTACCCATCTCATTCTCCTCTTGCACAGAGTAGAAGGAAACAAAGTTTCATACTGAGTGCCATAAACTATGTCTTTTGTCCAGACACTCACTCCTTTAAGTTCATTTCCCTGTCTGCAAAACTGATGTTCCCTGGTTTCTGTCCTGTTGCCACCATCCTTTCTCACCTCAGCCCCTCTGGTTTTTTGTTTTTGTTTCTGTTTCCCTGGGAGTGCTCAGGGTCACTCGATTGTCTGTTTCTATGTAATTGTACCAAGGTCCTCAGCCTCATGTAGCATGTACAGGAGTATGATTCCTACCATAGTGACCCAGCACAGAGCCCCCCCACCCCCCGACTTGTTCTGCATGTGTAGAGTCCCCCTTTTCTCTTCAGACCAACCTGTTCCCCCTTTTCCTCCCCAACAGCTCTGTCTCCTGTGGGTTGTCAACAGTTTCGCTGAACAGTGGGGTGTGTGATGGTTTTGACATGATGTCTTCATATGAGGGAAACAGTCTGACTTCACTCTGAAGGGATGATGTTTGTAGCCATTGGAAGGTAAAATAGTGTTGTGATTATTGAACCAAAGGAATTTACGTTTTGTAACTTGGTTACTTTTATTTTGCATTTTGTTAAAGTATTAAATACTTTTTTCCTGTTTGAGGTTTTACTGTCTTTTTTTACAACTGTAATCAGCCCTTTCCCTTAGATAATTGCTTTAACTTCCTCAAGATTCATTTCCCTTCTTTCTGCTGTACTTACTGTCTTCCTTCTGTTGACTCTCTTTGGGAATAAGGAGCAGCAGTCTTATCTCCCCTCATCCTCAGCCTTTCCTTCAATGTTTCTTCTTCCAGAACTCTATCACAGACTTCTGTGTCCTTGATTTTGCTTATGCTTGAAAAAGTAGGCACACTATAGTGTTAAAACCAAAATGGTTTCTACTATTGCCTTTTTTTTTTAAGCAGCTTCCAGAAGGTTTTAAGGAGTCTAGAAAATTGTCTTCCTAGACTCACCCAAGACTAGCCACTTTAGAAAATGTACTCTCCTCCTCATAACCCGCCCCCACATAGGCAGGGTTTGTCTTTTGTGCAAACCTGCTTCTTGGGAAGGGAGGTGGCAAAACCTGTTTGAAGGTGAGGTTACCTCCCTTCTACCCCTCCTTCCTCCTTGGAGGCAAGAGCAACGACAGCTGAGACAGAGAAAAAGGGGGTACAGAAGTGCTGGGGAGCTGGGGCATCCCGCTCCTGGACAACTACAAGTGTTTCAAGGTGACAGGAAGACTTGTGAAGATGGGAACTATACAAGAAGCCAGAGAAAAGACGGTGGATCTCGGGTGAGTAAGGTCTTGGCTGACGTGATCGGAAACAAGGAGTGAATAGTCCCCAGGGATTTTCCCACCATCCAGCTCTTACCAAGTCCTAGCAGAGACGAGACTAAGAGAACTAATTGGCAGGGAAGGGATGGGGGTGGCCTTAGGTAGGAAGTACCAGTATCCTACGGGAATTAGGGAACAGGGGATTCCAGGGTAATTCCCTATTGCTTTTCTTTTAAGGAAATTTCTGTACTTTGATATCTGCCCCTGTTCTCCATTTTCTAACTCCCACCCTCCAGAATGGCCATGAGAAAAGCTGCCCCAGAACTGTGCTAAGATCCAGGCCTGCCTTCCCAGCAAATCTCTTCCTCCTTACCTTCTACCCCCACCCCTCTACCCATGCCATGGTTCCCCTAACCACTCCCCAGCGTGATGGAGGTAAAGCAAGCCTGACAAGGTGCCATCTTTCCCAGCTTTGCCCAGTGACAGCTGGGCAGGACTGTCGGGTTCCTGCCAATTGTAATGTGAAATACCTCTCACCCCTCCAGTCCCGGTGGAACAACTGCCACACAGGTCAGAATAATTTAGCTTTTGACCTTAGAGCTAGAGGGATCTTAGAGGGACCCTCCATGCTCCCTCTGCTCCTATACCCAGCAGTAGGGATGACTGCCTTTCAACAAGTGAAGGTGGTAGAAACATCTAGGAGACAACAGATCTGAGTTCTTTTTAAGGCCTGCCTTGTGTTCTGTACCTTACTACTATTCTTCACGCCAGTGTTCTCACCTACTATCCAGTTCCCTTAAGACATTGCCTAGGGACTTCCCTGGTGGTCCAGTGGAAGACTCTGCACTCCCAATGCAGGGGGCCCAGGCTCAATCCCTGGTCAGGGAACTAGACCCCAGGTGCTGCAGCTAAGATCTGACACAGCCAAATAAATAAATTATATATATATATATATATATATGATACACCTAGTTTGTCTCATAATGTTTTCTTTCTGGGGGACTGTCTTAGCATCGAGGCGAATGCAGAAGCAGCAATACTAGGAGCATCCTTGAGACTTGGGGAACTGGAGCTGAAGGAAGAATGGCAAGATGAAGAATTCCCTAGGTGAGATGTACGAATGAGGCTGGGAAAAAGAAGAGCTGGTCACAAATGGAGGGTGGGGATGGTAAATTTGGACTTGAAAGAGAGAGAGATGGGAAAAGAAAGAAGAAATAAAATTATGGTAGGGAAACAGAGTTGATAAAGTGATACCTGGCTTAATGCCTTAACCTATGTTTCTGCCCCCTTTTTGGTTTTCCCCGTCTAGATTGCTTCCTGAAGAGATTGGCCCTTCTGAGGATCCTCATGATCCTGAAAGAGACACACAGGCAGGTGGGTAAATGAGAACCTAGGCCTCAAGTCCTTGATTCTAGAATCAAGGTTATGGCAGCCTGTCCCCTTGTGGTTCTCCCTCCCTTTTCCCAAATGTCCTGCATTAGTCCTTTAGAATTCACCCCATAGTATCACTTACATATACAGGAATTCTAATGTCCTACACCAACACAACTCCATCTTTCTCTTCTTTTTTCCCCTCCTCCCCCAACCCCAGGCACCCCCAGCACTTTAGCCCTGTGTGGCCGGCGCCCCATGCGCAAGCGTCTTTCTGCCCCGGAGTTGCGACTGACTCTGACTAAGGGGCCTGGAGATAATGGAGCTTCTCCCACCCACTCTGGACCTTCTTCTTCTGATGGCAGTTCTGACCTGGAGGTAGACGAGTTGGAAACACCTTCAGACTCGGAGCTGCTGGACAGTGGACATGAATTTGAATGGGAAGGTGGGAAAGAAAGCTGAGGACTGAGCTGGTAGAAGTAGAGGCCAGTGTTAAAGCAGCTCGGGATGGATTTAATGGGACTGAAGTTAGAACTAATAAGGGGATCAAGAGGTAAGATGTGCAACATTTCCTTGGAATGGAAAGGCGGAGCCTACAGATCCAATGTGACGGTAGTCAGTATGAGGGGAGGGGAGGGCCACTTCATTTATTGGGGAAATTTTATTGAATAACTGTTATATGCTGTCAGTGAAAGTGTAGTTGCTCAGTCATGTCCAACTCATTGCGAGCCCATAGACTCTAGCCCACCAGGCTCCTCTGTCTGTGGAATTCTCTAGGCAAGAATACTGGAGTGGATTGCCATGCCCTTCTCCAGGGGATCTTCCCGACCCAGAGGTTGAACCTGGATCTCCCACATTGCAGGCAGATCCTTTACCATCTGAGCCACAAGGGAAGACATCAATGAGCTACAGCCAGGTTATGAAGATGAATAAGATAATCCATACCCTCAGGGAATTGTCTGTTTAGCATAAAATAAACGTATGTATAGATTAAGTGCGGTAAAGATTATGATCTACATGTATGTAGGATACAGATTAAGCAGGGAGAAGACAAAGGTCAGTTCTGCCTGAGAGCTGTTAAGAAAGACTTCACAGAGGAAACAATTCTGAGTTTATCGGGTAGCTGGAGAGGCATTCTAGACGGAAAAAAGCAAATTGGGCAATAGCATGGCATGATGGGGAATTCAAGGTATTGAGCATGACTCTTTGGGTATTAAGGAAAACTTTGATTTCTTCTCTACTCACACTTTTGATACCAAATGTATCAGTTTTCCCCCACCAATTCTCCAGACACAAATTGGATGTCCTACAATTCAGTCACTATACTTACCTGGAGTTAGTACAGATACTACAGGTTGAGGGCTCACCCACAAGACTGCCCTCAGACTTCAGACTTCAATCACACGTCCAGGTTGTCACCTGTGGTTCTGACTGACAGGGGATAAATCACAGGTGCCCACTACACCCTCCTCAGATTTGATAATTTGCTAGAACAGCTCACAGAACTTGGGAAAACAGTTTCCTTACTAGATTACAGGTTTATTATAAGAGGATACAGCTCAGAAACAGCCAGAAGGAAGCAATACATAGGACAAGTTATGTGAAAGGGGAGCACCACCCTCCCAGTACCTCTGTGTATCACCAAACAGGAACCTCTCAGAATCCCTTCAGTTAGGGTTTGTTTATAGCATTGTTCTTTGCCTGGGCTGGGTCTGCATTGCTGTGTGTGGGCTTTCTCTAGTTGGGACGAGTGGAGGCTACTCTCTAGCTGCAGTGCGCACAGGCTGTGGGCACACAGGTTTCAGCAGCTGCAGCACACGGGCTCAGCAGTGGCAGCAGGGCAGGCTCTAGAGTGCAGGTTCAGGAGTTGTGGCTCTTGGGCTTAGTTGCTCTGTGGAATGTAGAATCTTCCCAGACCAGGGATTGAACTCATGTTCCTTGCATTGGTAGGCAGATTCTTATCTGTCGTATCACCAGGGAAGTCTCAGTTAGGGTTTTTTTATGGAGGCTTCATATGTAGGCATGACTGATTAAATCAGTGACCATTCGTGATTTAGCATGACCTCCAATCTCTCTCCCCTTCTCAGAGGCCAGATGGCAAAAGTTCATCCCTCTGATCATGGTCACTTCACCTGGCAACCAGTCACCCATCCATAGGAGCTTTCCAAAGTTACCTCATTAACATAAACTCGTGTGGTTGAAAAAGACCTGTTATGAATAGGAAAAGATACTACTTTCACCTTTACTGTCAGAAGCCAGGAACAAAACCAAAATATATATTATTATATTACAGATCTGAAGGACTGGGCAGTGAAGAGAGTGAGAAAAGACTGTGTTAAATAGGCAAAGGTCAAATTATGGAGGTCCCTGCTGCCATATAAGGCGCTTAGATTTTATCCTGTAGGCAATGAGTTTTAATCAAGGGAATAACATGATCAGGTTTAATGGCTTTTAAAAGATTGAAAGCAACCTAAAGATCTGTGAGGAGGATGTTAATTCTATTACTGTACACCCATGCAATGGGATAGAATGCAACTATTTTTTAAAATGAAGCAGTTCTTTCTATGGCTATGGAAAAATCATGCAAAAACAGTGAATATAGAATATTGCTATTTGAGTGAAAATGGGAGGTTAGGGAAAAATGTTTGCTCTAGCAGTGGTGGGTGGGATGGAGGAAAACAGATAAGAATAGGGAGATAGAAGGCTAGTACTAAGGCCAGATAAGAAATGCTAAGAAGTTATACCAGGACAGTAAAAGCAGAAAGAATAATTTATTATCTAATGGAAGTAGACAGAGGAGGATCTGACTTGAGGGCTGGTAAAGAAGTAAGAGTCTTGGATGGCATAGAATTTTCTCTCCCAGACAGTTAAATGGATGGGGTCATTCATCAAGAAAGAATATAGCAAAGAGGAGGAAGAGAAAGAGTGTGAGTTGCACTTGGGGTCTGGTGACTTGGAGATGACAGAGAAACACAAAATAGAGGTGTCCACTCCAGACATTCAAGAATATGGGTCTGGTATCAGGAAAGAGGTCTGCGTTAGAGAGGAGTCATCACCATACTGGCAGTAACTGAAGACACAGGAACAAATGAGCTCACCCAAGGAAGGAAGGAAAAGCATCAGAAGAAAGAAAGAATCTGGGAAAATGGCAGAGGCCATCAAGCTACCATAGTTCAAGGTTACCTCCAGGCCATTGTCCAGTGACAAAGTGAGGATGATAAGTCACAGGAAAGAGAAATCAGCAGAAGGTTGGGTTGATTGGGCAAAGCAGCTAGTCATGGGTGGGGGGAAATGAGGAATTAGTTGTTGGGGTAATAAACACTAAGAATCTAAGGAAGTTTCAAGATGCTGAAGTTACGTATTCTGCCTTGTTGATCCTTCCCCATCCCTCTTTTTAGATGAGCTGCCTCGGGCAGAGGGCCTAGGGGCCAGTGAGGCAGCAGAAAGGCTGGGCCATGGTTGTATGTGGGATGTGGCTGGAGAAGATGGTCATCGCTGGAGGGTGTTTCGAACAGGACAGCGGGAGCAGCGAGTGGACATGACTGTCATTGAGCCCTACAAGAAAGTCCTATCTCATGGAGGTAATGGCTGTAATAAGTGAAGGGTTAAGAACTGTGACTTCTTGAATAAAATGCTGAAGCTGGAAATTCAGTTATTGGGTTCAGAATCCTTTCTTCAACTTCTAGAGACCCACAGAGATGCTCAACCTAAACAGATGTACTGTCCATCAGCACTTATTTATTGAGTTTTCCCCTTCTCCTCCCCAGGCTACCATGGTGATGGCCTCAATGCTGTTATCCTCTTTGCTTCCTGTTACCTACCCAGAAGCAGCATCCCCAACTACACCTATGTCATGGAACACTTGTTCAGGTGAGGTGGAAGGCTTAAAGGGCTCCAGAGTGGGTGTTATAGAGGGAAACGTTAAAAAGCACCCCTTCTCTGATCAGTAACTGACTGTCAAGTCTACAGCGATGTCCCTCTCACTCCCCACAACCCCAAACGCATACCTTCCCTGACAATTCCATCTGTCCAGGTACATAGTGGGAACCCTGGAGCTGCTGGTAGCTGAAAATTATCTGCTGGTTCACCTGAGTGGAGGCACAAGTAGGGCACAAGTTCCACCTCTGAGCTGGATACGCCAATGTTATCACACTCTGGATCGGCGGTGAGCCTCTTGGATAAGAGGGCTGTAACTTTCTCTTATCCTTTTCTCTTTCATCTCTCCATTTTGTTCTTCTATTCGGTCTCTTCTACTTTTTTGTTTTTTGGCCCTGGGATCTCATTTTCCTGACCAAGGATTGAACCCCAGGCACTGTCAGTGAAAGCCTGGAATCCTAACCACTAGGACCACCAGGGAACTCCCTCTTCCATTTTTCTTTGTCCGCCTACAACCCTTTCCAAGGTTCTCCTATTTTCTGTCCTCTCTTGGAGTCAAGGAAATCTAGTTTCAAATCTTGCCTTTATCATTTACTACCTGTATGACTTTGGACAAGTGATTTAACCTTTCTGGGGTTCAGTTTCCTTCTCTGTAAAATGCCAATAATATTAACATCTTTGCCACTAAGCATTTGTGAAAATCAAATAAATCAACGTGGTGCCTTGCCTGGCACATGGCAGGCAGCCTTTCCTTTTCTCATAACGTTGCTGATTATTTCATTTTTTACATCTCCACTGTCTTTTCTTGTCTGCCTTCATCCCTGACCCTTATGCCTTTTTTTTTTTTTTTTAAATTTAACTGTGTTGGGTCTTTGTTGTGACATGCAGGATCTTCCTGTGTCACACAGGATCTTTCGTTATGGTGCACAAACTCTGCGGTCTAGGCACACAAGTTCAGTAGTTGCAGTCCATGAGTTTAGTTGCTCCAAGGCATGTGGGATTTTAGTTCCCCTACCAGGGATCGAACCCACAACCCCTGCCTTATATGCCTTCCCCCCGCCCCCCGATTTTTCTTTTTTTTCCCTTTCTTCCTTCCATCTTCCATTTGGCCACTTTTCTCTTCTGGTTCCTTTGTTCTCTCTCCTCACTGGTCTTCACCTGGCCATGGAGGGATGAAGGACTCTACAAAAAGAAGTATGGGGGGCATAGGGCATAGGTCATAGGGCATAGGAAGGAAGTGGGGCTGAGAAGACCAGGCTAAGGGATTCTGAGAGAAGAGTTTCCTAAAAAAAGAGAAGGTTAAGCAAGATGGATGGCGCTGAGATGGCAATTAAAGGAATGGGGATTCGACCCAACTGTCAGAGAACTCTAGAAATTAGAGAAGTGAAGGAAATGAAAGTACAGAAGGTAGCTCCACCTGATCGTCAGGTATGAAGGTGGAAGGAGAGTAGGATGGTCTCATGCTCTTCTTCAGGCTCCGGAAAAACCTGCGTGCTCTGGTGGTTGTCCACGCTACATGGTACATGAAGGCATTCCTGGCATTGCTTCGGCCCTTCATCAGGTACTTGCTTTGGGGACAAAGACCCCTGCCCCCTCCCCACTTTCACAATCAACATTAAGAAGTTCTTGCCCCACTGTGGCTCTTTCTAACCTCAACCACTCTCTACTTGTTATGTTGCACTCTGTAAGGATCTCCAAGAGCCCTCTTCTTAGTATAAAACACACTTGGTTGATTCTCTCTTTTCAGTTCCAAGTTCACACGAAAGATCCGTTTTCTGAACAGCCTTGGAGAGCTGGCCCAACTCATCTCCATGGATCAGGTCCACATCCCAGAAGTTGTCAGACAGTGAGTCCTGGTTTAAGGATAAAAGTTTGGGATGGGATCTGTAAAAGCCAGTTCCCGTTTTCTTAATGCCTTGAGGGAGATACAAAGGAACTGAAAGACAGGCTCTGCTTTCAGCTGCTTCTGTGTATCTGGGAAAATGCCATACATGCAGAGAAGAAATTAAGGACACTACTGTAAAAAGAACAAATGAAAAAATTACCCCTAAAAGTGCATCAAGGAATAAAGGAGTAATCACAGCAAAGAATTTAAGGAGATTCAGACCGGCTCTAGAAATTAAGAAAGGATGTTGGCAGTGAATAGGAGAGAATATCCAGTGGGGGAGGGTTGTTAGGGAGCAAAGGATTCTACATGATGGCTGATCCAACCATCTTCCAGTTCACCTGGCTTCTCTCCCCAAACCCCTGAATAAAAACCAGGTCTGCTCTTGTACCGATTTCCCCCCCTCTTTTCCTCCTAGGCTGGACCATGATCTCCATGGCTCAGGAAGAACCTAGCACAGGACTGGAAAAATGGGCTTAAGAACCAATCAAAGATACGGATCTGCCTACACCCTAAACCCAGACACATCTGAGCTGTTTTGTAAATCATCTCATCTTCAACCCTAGTACCACTGGATCTTCACATCTCCGTGGCATGTCTTTCTTTCCATTACCCTGACGTCAAAGCAGGGCCCTGATGTGCTGGGTAACTTTCGTTTCAGCTGGAGGGCTGCATGTCGTGGCGTTTTTTTAATAGGAAAGTGCAAAGCTGTGCTGCTTTAGCTGTAGAAGCTTGGGCAAATCACTTCATCCCTTTGGAGTCCGCGATCCTTTTCGCATGGGGTATTCTCGAAGTCTGTAGAGGTGAGGGGTGGGCGGATGGGGAGGGCAGGCCTCCTCCAAGGGGCCAGGAACCAGTAGCCTCAACGTTGAAGAGTCGTCCTAGTTCCCTCTGCCCGTGCGTAGTCACGTCTGCTGCCTGTGAGCCTGAGCAAGGGCACTTTCAAAACCTGTACTTTGTCCTCTTTAGTAAATTCTGATCTGTAGTAAATTTTATCTCTTAATAAATCAGAGATTTATTAAGCACTGCGCCCAGGAAGTGAACTACTTTCCGCAACCGCTGCATCACACACGGTCCGTCGGTCGGTTCCGGCACGGAGTTCTCGCGCAGATGTTCCCGGGGGTTTTCACCTGAGTCCGGGGACCTGCCAGGGCGCCCCTTGGGGAGAGGGCTTGGGGGAGGGGCGCGGCGCGCGCGTGCGAGCCCCCCGCCCCTCCCCCCGCGGGCCTCGGTTCTAACGACCCGGTGGGTCTGGGTCGAGAGCTGAAGGGAGGGAGAAAGGTGGGAGCCCCAGCCTTCCTCACTGGCTCCCTCCCAACCCCACACCGTCCAGCCCCATGGTCCCCGCCGCCGGCGCGCTGCTCTGGGCCCTGCTGCTGAGTCTGGGGCCCCGGGCGGCGGGGGCCGAAGGCCTGACTTCGACCGCAATGCCGCGGGACAGTTTCCGCTTCGGGGGCCCTATGACCCGCAGCTACAGAACCACCGCCCGGACCACTCCAGGCGTTGTATCCCCAAGGATGAGGGTGACAATGGAGGATGAGGACGACGTCGTGGCCGCTGCCGACCGCCTGGCAGGCCCGGCCGCTGCGGAGCTCTTAGCCTCTACGGTGGCCACAGGCAGCAGGTCACGATTATCGCCGGAGGAGGATGGGTCTTTGGAAGAAGGGGTTGTGATTTACGCCAGAAAGAATGACACCGAGTCGGAGACTGACAGTACGACCCGCTTTACGCCTGGAAGGCCTAGCCCATACCTTACAGCGAATGACCAGGATTCCGACAAGATGAGTTCAAGCCTGCCTCACTCCACCTGGAAGGCTAATGTGGACTCACAGCCCTCTGACAGTACCACGAACCCGTGGTCCTCAGGAGGGTCCACCCTGAACCAGTGGCCGCCTCCCTCGCCCTCGGCCATGCCAGCTCCGGAGGATCTGCGGCTGGTGCTGTTGCCCTGGGGCCCGTGGCACTGCCACTGCAAGTCGGGCACTATGAGCCGGACCCGGGCCGGGAGACTGCATGGCCTTTCGGGCCGCCTGCGAGTTGGGGCGCTGAGTCAACTCCGCACCGAGCACCGGCCTTGCACCTACCACCTATGCCCCTGCAACCGCGAGCGGGAGGAGTGCCCCCTAGACGCAGGTCTCTGTGCTGACACCCGCTGCACCACTCAGACCACCACTCAGACCACCACCAGGGCCATCACCACCACCACCGCTCCCTTCCCCCCTCTAACCAGCAGACTCAGGCCCGCCCCTTTTATCCCCAGTCCCATTCCCAGCCCCCACCCAGCCTATGCTTTTTGGAAACGGGTCAGGATTGGGCTGGAGGATATTTGGAACAACCTCTCTACAATGTTCACAGAGATGGAACCAGTAAGTGTTTAGTGATGAGCCAGGATTTTTGTTAATGAATCTGAAAAGTCCTGATATACAGAAACCTGTTGCTAAACCAGCCAGCATGTCTGCATGAACTGTTACCTTGTTTGGTTATTGATTCATAATATGCATTGGTTATTCACATTTATTGTTAGCCATTGATTCCATATACCATTTCTTGAGCAACTGCTGTTTGGCTATTAGGCAACATGTACTGTTGGTCACTAGATGATTATTGACCAAACTGTTAAGATGGTAGTTATATAAAGAATTCTTGATGTGGAGATGATTAATGCATGTGGAAGATATTCATGGTTTTCAGTTTATTAATACAGCTTAACAGTAACAGCCACCAATATCTGAGGTCTTCCTCTGTGCACTTTGCCTGGATCAATCCTCACAACAACCGTATCATATTATTATTCACACCTTACAGATGAAGAAACAGGGCTTTCAAAGCTAGTAAGTAGCAGAATCACAGCAGGATTTAAACTAGGTTTGTTTGACCCTAGTGCCAATGCTCTTAACCACTACTAACCCAAAGAATTGTCCTTCTGGGATTCTCAGAAACTTAAGAACTCTCAAGGAAGGATAGTCCTTTACTTTTACCAAAAGAGCTACCAAAGTTCCTGATTGACCTGATAAAATATTCTCAAGGTCTCAGGATAATAGGTCCTTTGGGGAAAGACAATAAAATGTATACTTGGTTATTTTGTCAGTTTCTGTCCTTGTCTTTCTCCTTATATGTCCAATACCATTATTCAATATAATAAAGCATAGTGTGCAATAGTGTTGAGGGGATGAGGGTTTGTGCAGAGGGAAATGAGGCAAGGAAGGGAAAAGAATATAGATGTGGTTATAATATTTTCCCTTCTATTTTGTTTCCTCACCCAGATAAAGAGAAATCAGAGGTAATGGCCACTTCAACCACAAGAGGAGGTGTCAGCATCTCAACCTCTCCTCCCCCTTGAATCCCGTACCCACTGGATTTTAGTACAGAAAAACAAAACTAGAAAAAAACTGTTTGGTCATGTATCTTTGTACAGAGGTACCTGAAGGAGACCATAAATCTCTTGAACCTTAAAACTGAACTGTGTAGCTAACAGCATCTGACTTGGTCTCTTCCCCTCTCCTCCAGGATAAAAATGTTGATATTGCTCATCTTCCTCACTTCTATTTTTTAATGTCTATTCATGTCCTCTGTTTTTAATTTTTATTTGACTGCGCCGGGTTTACTTGAGGCACTTAGGATCTTTAGTTGCAGCGTGTGAACTCTTACCTGTGGCAAGGGGCCTCTGGTTCCTGACTAGAGATGGAAAGTCCTCATCTTCCTCATTTCTAAAGTTGCTTTTAAACAAGTACTTCTTTAAAGACTTGAAAAATCTCAGATAAATGCCCCCCAAAAAGGAACAGGAAGAACAAGTTGAGCCCTTGGCAGGTGATAGTGGTCTTCTTGCCTTCACAACCCTTAGCCTTCTCTCCTCAGAAGAGGCAAGGTCAGAACAAAACGCTACGACAGCCACTTTCTTGGAGCTGCCTTCATTAACAATGTTTACCCTCTAACCCACACATACCTGTAGTGATTACTCTGCAACTATTTTGCTTCAACTTTTTTTTATTTGAAAATGTATTTAAAAGTCCAACAATTTTTAATATAAATTATGACTCTCAAAACCATTCCCATCACTCTCAATATTGTTAAAATGATGGTAGCATACACATTAGAGAAGGTAGCTAAAGGTGAGAGAGCACCAAAGAAAAGATTGTGTGTAAAGAGCAGGCAGTAGAGTAAGGCTCAAGATCAGGGTGACCAGAGATTCCAGGAGGTCCCCATCTTCCTGCCCTATCCTGTTAACCCTTTAGATCTAGTAAAACCCGCAGGCTATTGAGCAATTAGCTAGACTGGAACTGAGTACATTGGGAAATGTATCCCTATGACCAAGCTTAGACACTGAAAAACTGCAGGAAATACACTGAAATTTGAAAAAATTAGAACCTCAGTTAATATAGGTGGGGGTGAAGCAGATGGATGGTGGAATCAGCAGAGTGGACGTTAGTTCTCACATTCCTGACTCCCACTCCCATCAAACAGGATGGTTCCTATTACTGAGCTAACAAGACTGCTGCCTTCTCAACTCTGAGCAGGCAGGAGCTTATCTGTTCCGCCCTTCTAAATACCCTGCAAGGAAGGGGCTAGAACAAAACACCTGAGAAAACGGAAAGCGCCTTAAAGACCCTGCTCCGACAGTATTTTCCCACCTAAGGCAGACTCTTCAGCCAGGTGGGCAGGGGGACGCTGGTCTTCAGACAAAACTCCCTGAGTCTTACTTGTGTCTGGTTCTAGGACTAGGGCACAGAAATAGTTTAAATTTGGGGGAGATAAGCTGGGCTGGCTGCAGCTCTGCTGTTTCTCTCTTCCTTCCTTCCGCAACTCCATTTCACCCTGTTCAGGGCCCCACACCGTAGGGACCCCTCCCCTGGAGAGAATAAGGATGGAGCGTTGCAGCACATGTCCATACAGAGACATGAACCCACACAAGCACAAGCAACACAATGAGCAGAGTTTGGAGATTAGGTGCAGCCCTATTGAACCTATTTTACAAAGGGCCCTCATTTATCTGTGGTTCAGGCTTAGGATGAACAAGTGGAAGTCAGGTAAGAGGAAAATATCTCGACTCTCAAGCTGTGGCTCTCAGCGGGGAGGGTGCCCTCTAGGAGACATTTGGCCACATCTGGTGACATTTTTGGTTGTCACAACTAGGGTGGGCAAGGATGCTGCTAAATGTTCTACAATGCACAAGGCAGTCCCTCCCTACCAAGAATTACCCAGCCCAAGATGTCAAAGTGCCTAGTTTTGAGAAAACTTGCTCTAGAGGTCTTCCAATTCCCATGCTGTGAGGATCTTAAGCTCATTTTAGGATGACTTTTCAACCTATTTATCTCACCACCCCTCCCATCCTCAGCGATCAATAAGTCTACCCTGAGACATAAACTCCTAGTTTTGTGGCCTTCTGGGTTCTTCTCCAAGATCCCTCTTCCTCCTCTCACCTAGGCCAGCAGGGAGGTTGGCAGAAGGCAGATCCCCAAGACTAAAAACGAATGTCTCTAGGTTAAGACCCACCGCTTAACTCTTATCCAATGGGAAATAATAAGGCTCATAACAAGGTTGGGGTTAAGGGCAGAGGTAGTAGCAAGATGGGGTAATTAAGAGATCTCACTTTAAATTAAAATTTTAATTAAAAAAAAGAGGAAAAGATCTGAGAGAGCCAGCAATGCTATAGAAACAGGGCTAGAGGCCTTCTGAGAGAAAGAACCCGGTACTGGCAAAGAGATAGGAGGGACTGTGAGCTTAAAGTCCACACTCTAGAAAGAAAGAGCAGCCAGCTGTCACCCCCTAAGACCCGACCTGACATCCACTTCAGTTCCCTCCAGGAGGAAAGACAGACACAGGGAGGTAGGGAGCTTCTCAGCAAAGCTGGCTTCAGCTTAGGTCATCTCACCTACCCACCACATGTAAGGAATTCCAGGTTAGGAATTTAAAAACATATGGCACCTAGACCATCATTCAGGAGACAGGAACTCATTCCAAGTTCCCAGAAATCTCCTATCTCAGATCTGAGAGTGTCCAAGACTTCAGCCGAGCTCCTCTGGCCAGTTAGTCGTCACTTGGTCAGTCCTGCTGCCTTGACCCCATCTCCAGGAGGGGCTGCAACCAGAGGGAGGAAAGGGAGGCCAGCCCCCGAGCCTTCTGAGGCATTATGAGACAGACAGGAAAAGAGGGGCCCTGGGCCGCTGATTCTGGGAGGAGAACTGATAGGGGCAGCATCTCTTTGGGGCTGGACAGAGTGGAGGCTGGACACATAGCAGATCCTGATTAAAGAAAAAAAAGGAAGATTAGCCTCGAAGATAACCTTTGGGAGAGTGCGCCACCTGGCTCACACTCTTAACTGTTTCCACAGTGTGCTCTTTTTTTTTCTATTTCTCTCTGCCTTTCTAGATCCTAATTCTTTCTTCTTCCTTTCATTTCCCATTCCTGCAAAGGATCATGGTTCCAGGGCAGGGGGCTAGAGGCGCCGGATCAGTTGCTCTAATCACTCACCATTCCTATCGGAGCTATAAGCCCCTAGAATTGCTCCATGGCCTGTCTCGGTTTCCCTTGGATCTCATCTGCTCCTGAACTGCACCTGTCTGTGAAAAAGCACATGTGAGACCCTCCAAAACCTTAATATAGCAAAGCAGGAGTTTTCCCCTGTGCCCTCCAGGGAAGAGGATGACCCCATCTCCTTGACAAGAAAATAATTATGAAAAGGTCAAAACTAGCCTCCATTCCTCCAAGGGAAGTTTCAATGCCTCACTTCACATTGACCTTTACGAGGATGTGATAAACTAGGTCTTTTACAAGTAAGATTCTCTCACAAAGGACTCTCTCCTATTTATCTCAATTTCACAACTGATGAAAAGATTCCTTCAATATCTCCAAGCCCACTCCTTCTTTTTTGGGGGGGCAGTGGGGCACGGCAGGTGGGATCTTAGTTCCCTGACCAGGGATTAAACCCATGCTCCCTGCATTCAAAGTGTGGAGTCTTAACCAATGGACCACCAGGGAAGTCCTCTGTTATTCTGAGAGCAGAAATGCATATTAAACAGTATTTAGAACAGAGGTGCTCAGCCCTTTTCCTGACCCAACACTCCCAACCTCAATATGTCTTACTATGGTGCTGAGACAGCAGTTTTTTCCTTTTTATAGACAGTTAATAGAAGAAAGGGTTATGATTTTGCAAAAAAGCCCTCTAAGTAACTATTAAGACATATATCCCCCATCCCAATGGAGAACAATTTGCTAATTGTAAAGATGAGGCCGACTACACCAGAGACCTGAAATGCCAGATCTCAGATTTATGCAGCCTGCAAACAGGACTAGAATCCTAGCCTCTTGCTTCCCTTCGAGTATTCTGTTATGCCTCCAGGTTCAACTTTCAAAAAGTGGCACGGTTCCAGGCCACAATCCCATCTCAACCTCTCCCCATTCCTTCGTTACCATGGCAAGTCCATCTCCGGCCCCCATCTCCCCAGAGCCAATGTGAGTCAGGTGGACAAAATTCATTGGTTCCCCAATCATGGTTCGATCAATCCGTCTCCTCTTCTTCTTCTGCTTGGAGAAGACAGGGAGTTACATCACAGTGGAGGAAGGGAAAAGAGTCTTAAAAACCACTCAGGGAAGAGCTAAGGGTCTGGGGGCAAAGGGGATATGGCACTATAACAGGGAAATCATTAGGGTGTGAAAGGCGGGGCTAGAACAACACAGATGTAGAGGACACAGGCAGGGTGGTAAGAGCAGTGGCCTGCACAGTGGACAGAGAAAGGGCATGTCAAAGTCACCTCTGGCTGATGAGGGAACAATGGGGCAAACTGACAGGTATTAAGCTCCACCTACAACCTCCTGTCAAACTCAAAATGGACAGGAAAAGGAAGTGACAGCTGGGACTGTTCACCCCTTCCATCACTCGGCCCCTTTATTCCATGCCCACACCAGCCTGGCCTTAGAAGCTATTCTGACAGAGAGGTAGGCAAGAAGTGGGCTCTTCAGATGGCAGATTCCAGATGATGTGTCTTCATCACAGCCTATGGCAACTGATTTCTGTGTGTGTGGGGGTGGGGCTGGGAAGACTCACCGGCTGGGGTTTCTCTACCACGCAGCAGCCCAGTTTGTGCCAAAATTCACTCATGTTCCCTGACGGTTCCAGTTTCACTCCTCTGCCTGAAGCCCCAGAGGGCTCTTGTTCTTGTGCCTGACTGCCCTCGCCTCACTCCCCTCAGGTGTAACAATGCCTTGAGTTTCAGCTGGACAGGTCTAGACAAAGTGGAGTCCTTGGAGCCCTGAGCTGAGTGGTGAAGGTCAGCGTCTCAGATCCTGAGACACTAGCAAGGTCAGGGGTGGGCAGGCAGGTGCAAGGTTATGTCTTCCACAGACTTGGAACCCTGGATGAACAGAGAGTGAAGAGAGAGAAAAGTTAAGGAGAAATCCCCCATCCCCCACTCCCTTGAGAAGCCTTCTGATGAGCCTATATCTTCTTGCTCCTGTTTAAGGCCACAGTCCTGTAACCAGTGTTAACCTCTGTAAACATAACCTCAAAGTATGACGATCAGAGAAAGGCAAAGAACAAACAGGGCACCAAGGGGTTAAGAAGCTACAGCTGCTGGGAGAGGAAGAGGGCTAGAAGCTAAGGTGACAGGATGGGAGGGGACCAAAAGATACTGGTAGAAATGAACAAAGTTGGGGTGCTCAAGCTCCACCTCCCTTCTCCCTGGGTTTAGGGCAGAAGGGGAGGGGCATTTAAGTGAGTTTAAAGAGGAAATGGTGGTTTTTTTGTTCTCACAAACAAGGCCTCCACCCCTGACCCTCCCTTTTTCTTTACCTTACCCTGAACACCTAGATTTTCTTTACCAAGAGAGGCCCTGACTACCTAGGTCCTGGGTGACTAACTGCAGTAGGTTGGAACCTAAGAAAGATTTTCTTCAGCGAGGAGTTCTTCCCTCTGTTCCCTGCCCTTGTTCCTCCTCATTTCCCTCAAGTGAGATCCAACCCCTCCCCAAAGCCATTTACTAGTTCCTTCATTACTTGACCTTGAGAGCCTTCCTGAGGACCGCCTGCACTGTTTCATCTGAGCTCTGCATCAGCGCGCTCCTGTGTGCGCGCCTCAGCATGCACGTATGTGGCATGGCCCTTTCTCCATGTGTGTCTTGTGGCCATCACCTGTGCCCAGGTCGTAGGAACACATGCCAGGCATCTCTGTTCCGTGAGGAATCTCTTTCCAGGCTCCCCACCCTCTTCACGTGTCGTGTCGTGCCACTCCGGTCTGCCTCACAACCCACAGGGCCTGGGCCGGCCTGCCTCCTCCCCTCATGCTGTGACCTGTTCTCTTTCTCTCTTCCCTTCTTAGCACTTCCACCCCCAATCTTCATCAGCCAACCAGATATGAGGAACTTTCCAGTAGCATTAGTGTCCAAGGACACTACTTCACCACTGCCTGCCAGGGTAGGACACACATGGGTTTCCTCTATCTTCAGCGCCTCTTCTAGTCAGATAATACAAGCAACTTCAAAGATTCCAGGCAGGGCAATTTCACGGACACCATACTGGAGCCTGGATAGGAATCTCCCCTCCCTCCAGGACTGGAACCCTAGGCTGATCTAAGAGCTGAGAGGGACTTTTTTTCTCAGCCTTGAGATGAGATCACACAAACACTGAGGTTCAGTTTCTGGGGGATGGAAGGACCCAGGAGTCCAGGCTTCCTCTAACTTCCCTTTCCACCACTGGTGGGACAAGTAATGAGACAGGGAGGAAGTCAGAATGCAGCTGTCCAGAGAGGGGGGCTGTGGTCAGTGGGACAGTCAGTCAGTCACAGGGTTTGTTGTGATGGTGGTGGTGTTGGTTGGTAAGGGTTGGTGGGTGGGAGGGGATGAAGAAAACAATGAAGAATCAGAGGAAACCCCCCGCACTACCAGACCCGCTGTGCTAACACTGGACTCTCCTCCAAAACCCCCCCTCGCTCAAAGCTGAGTGGACAGAAGTGGATGGTGGGAGGGAAACGGAGAGAGCAGGGGGAGGAGAGAGGGAAAGGGGCAGTGGAGGGAACAAGGGCGTTTCTGTTCCTTTTCCAGGGACCTGGCCAGGGCTGGGTGGAGAGAAAGTGTGTGTGTGGGACTTGGCATGAAATGACCAATGGTGATGAGAAGTGACCAGGAAATTCCATTCCCTAGGACACAGGACATAAGGGTCTCTGAAACCTGGCGGTGGGGTCAGCCTGAGAAGACTGGGCCGGGTGAATGCGGTGGCGGGAGGGAGGAGGGGGGAGGGGAACAAGGTCAGAAAAGGAAGTAAGAGTGATTGGCTGCCACTCTCCTTTAAAACAGCTAAATCTCTAAAGAGTGAGTTGCAGACAAACGAAGTCCTGAACTGGTCAGCCCAGGAGGAAGAGGCACCTGAACCCACTACCCACTATTTCAACCCCACAAATGAAGGGGAAGGGGCTGGTAAACAGCAGGAGAGGTCAGGATCTGATCAGATTAAGGCCATATCCTGAGTCAAGCAGTGCCTTGACCTGGCTTGAGTCCCAAATAGGAAGGGTGAAATACAGAGCTGGAGAAGACACCAAGGTCACAACGGAGCTTAAGAACATTAAAACTGCCAGGGAGTGAGCAGGAGACTGGATGGGAGAAAGGTTCAGGGAGAAAGGATGTACAGAGGTAGTTTCCTAGTCCTGTTCTAGCCCCAAACCGGTTTTCCCGGTCCCGCTGCCTCCAGCCCCAAGGCCTCCAACCCGCTGCTTGACAAGCCTTCACAAGAAGCAGCTGGGGAAAGAGAAAGAGAATGGAGAGAATGGAGCGGGCAGTTCTGGCCATGAGCCCGGGGCTGCAGCTGGCCCTTCTGAAGACCTCCAGGGAGGAGGGCTGCTGAGGGGCTCTAGAGAAGTAGGGGGGACTCCGCGTTTCAGCCAAGTGGCAGGCATTCGCCCCAGCACCAACCGGGCCCTTCCCCCGGAATGGTCTTGTGGAGGCTTAAGAGCAGAGCTAGGCCCTCAACTCCCCCTCCCCAATATAAATCAGTCCCATAGACTCTATTTCTGCCCCCACCCCCGCAACTCTACCCAGAAATTCTCTGCTTCTTCCAAGGTTGAACTAGGATTGGGGCCTCTCTGTGAATCTTTCCGACTTTGTCGCTGTCTTCCGTGACTGCTTGTCTCAGATTCAGACCTTCCTGGACCAGCTCAGCTTCACTTTGTTGGCACATCCCAGCACCGAGGTTGGTGAGTCTCAAAAGAGACCCTCTTTCCACCGCCCTTCTCCCCCGCACTCCAGACCGTCTTCCCTTCTGCTCTTTCACTGGCCTCACCTGCGCAGTGCCGGAGCGTGGACGGGGACGATTACTCACCCAGCGCATCCGCGTTTGCCACCGACCCAGCATCTCGACAGCCGCGGACTGCCTGCTCCCCCACCCCCAGCATCCGGTGCGTCTCCGCCAGGCTGGGTAGGCGGGGCGCACCGGCGGAGGGACGGACCCCAAAGCCTCACCTGCTCTGCTCCGGCATTGAGGCGTCCGGCGGCAGCTGATGGGGGGCTCCCGCTCGGGGCACGCCAGTGTGGGTTCCCGGGCTCGCTCCTCGGCGCGGTGGGGGAGCCGAGGGCGGACCGGCAGAGGTGGGGCTGGCCGAGGGCGGAAACGGCCGCGACGCGATTACGAAACCCGTCGGGCTGAGAGCCCAGCGCACAGCTCTGGTCGGGACAGAGGAGGCGCTGCGCTGCGCTGTGCAAGGACGTGGGAGGGGCCTCGGAAGCCCCCGAGGGCCGCCGCCCTGCCGGGCGTACCCGGGAAGGTGGGCCCTCGAGGAGGGCCTGGCACCCACCCTGGACCGTCCGGAACCGCGCGTTCCCTTTGCGCGCCGGCTGTTGCGGGCCAAAAAGGAAGCGGAGCCCCGGCATCCTGCGGCCCCAACCGAGTTCAGAGATTCGCAGAAGCACACCCCCGTCCCGATCTTCCTGTACCCTTCCCCAAATGGGGGTGGGGGCTAGGTTATTTACCCATTGTGAGGGTGGGGAGGCAATCGGGAGGGAGGGCTGGAGAATTTTTTTCTGATTCTCGAAAACACTTCGAGTAACTCAAAATCCTTAAATCGGGGGATAAAGGGACACTCCTCTTTCTCCATCGTTATCTAGAGTCAAGATTTTTTAATCCATAGACCTAAAATTAGAGGACAATTAAGTGCTCATTCATTACTCCCTCAGTCAGCACGGGGGTGCTGGAACCGTGGTGCAGACCAATAAACCTACGGAGATGCTTTAATCCTGTCTCCCTCCCTCAAGTGTTCTGGAACCTATCATTTGAATTAGCCAAGTCAGGCTGGGAGGGGGCGGGGAGTCCTTCCGCCCTTCTTAGGAGGGGCTGCATTGCAGGGGGAGACTGAGCGGACTGGCTGTCACTGAACAGGGAGAGGGAGTGAGAAGACAAAGCCGTCAAAGCCCCAGTAGCTTTCTTTTTCTCCAGCCCAGAGCACACACCGGAGCCCTGAGGTATTCCCTCCATCTTTGGAACTCGCTAGTAATTCATTGATAACAGGTAAACGAGACTGAGGGAGGGGGGCAATGGGTTGAAAAGATATGAGAGGTGCTGCTAGTTTAGGTTGAAGACCCCCTAATGAGGGTGGGGTGGGGGAACAGTTCTTTAGGAGCGAGGGCGGCGCTGGCAACAATAGGTAGGTAGTTGTTCACCGTTTTACATCCTTCCGAAGATCTCCATTCATGCCTTATAATCCTTTACACAGACATTTATTTCTAACAGTTTACGTGTAGCCATTTTTCAGCATTTATCTCCCTATTTCAGTTGTCAATCTGCCTAACATTTGTCCCTGAAGATAAGAAAATTATTGTCTTCAGTTATCTGTATCTTCTTTTTCAAGCTGTCATTTGTTTTCCCTTTTTTTTTTTTTTTGGATGACTCTAGTCCTCCTGTATCACTCTGGCCTCTATTTCCCTGTATTTTCATTTTTTTTTCTGTCATGTTCCCTTGATGTGTCTACCCTTACCCCAAACTTATTTGTCTCCACAGAAAGGAGTTTGGGGGGAGAGATGTGATAATACTGAGATTAATCCTGACTTTTCTTTTAAATCTCCTTCTCCCATTCCCAAACCTTTGCTCGGAAGAGTCCTTTGAGGTAGGAAGGTAGGGACCTCTGTGTTGGACAACTGCCTGATTTCGTATTGCAGTCAGTACAGTCCACAGGAGCTAGGTATGGGGGCAGATTTTGGAAAGGGAATGCTTCATTGTAGCTCAGTAGAGTAGGTGGGGGAAGGACATGGCTAGTAGGAAAATCCAAGCTCAGAATGAGACACCTATAATGAGATGCCAGGGAGGTTCCATTCCCCTCCACCATCATCCCTTGTCCCCTGTATGGTGGCAGCATGACACAGCAAGGCCCTGTTGGATAGGCCCTGGATTCCCACAGAGGGTCTGGACAAAGGGTATTTGGGCGTGTCCGTGTGGCTCAGAGAGAGCCACTTTATGCTGTGTATTTGCTAATTGTGTATCTCTAAGAATAGACGGTGATATTTAGAAATTATTGTTGCCTAAAACAAGTGAATTCAAAATGAAGGATAGTGGGAAGCATTTATTGAGCATATATTGTGGTACAAGGCACTATCCAAGCCCTTTGAGATAAATAAATGAGAGATATAAAGATAGATGAGGCATGGGTAGAGAATATTTGGGGAAGAGAAAGCTAGCTGAAAAGAAACCTTGTGCAAAATTCAGGTACTTAGGAATTATATCCGTACTATATTAAAAATTTCATTGCTAATGCAAATGTCAGCTTCATTTTCGGTACAGCCAATATTCTTGACTTGATTTTAAAAGCTGATATGCTTGACTGAGTGCCTTTCTGAAATGCATTTGGTACCACATACATGTCTCCTGAGTCAATGAATGGCATGGCTAGGGATTTGGGGCCTTTTAAGTTATTATTTTGTAAAATTTCCTTTTGCTTTTTTAATTTCAAGAGAAGCTCTGCCAGACACTCAGAATTGGTTGGACAGTTTTTATACATACACTGGTTGAACAAAAGGAGTCAGTGTGTCAAGGAGCTTTTTCCCTTTCTCAGATCCTATCTTCCTCTCTTCTGCCTTTTGCATTTTCACTGTTCAGATTCTAATCACGGGAATAATCAACACCAAACCCACTGAATGTCTGTTCCTCAGGAAGTAAGAACTCTTGCCAGTTCTGAGAATACTGGTATAGAATTATATCAAGCTGCAGGCAACTATGTATAACACATCAAAAAAGGGTCAGACTGGAAATTATGAGACCCTATCCAAACAGACTGGATAATTTCTAAGGTGTTTTCTAGTTTTAAAAGCCTATGCTTCCCTCTCCTTCTCCATGATTCTATTCTTTAAAGAGCCTATTTAAAATAGAATTTCTAAAAAAAAAGTGGGGGGGGGGGGCGGGGGACCTCCCTGGCTGTCCAGTGGTTGAGACACTGCGCTTCCAGTGCAGGGGATGAGGGTTTGATCCTGGTGGGGGAACTCAGATCCCATATGCTGCATGTTATAGCCAATAAATAAGTAAATAAAATAGGATTTCTTAAAAAAAAAAAAAAGCCTATGATGTGCTCAGCATTATATTAAGCTTACTCTGGAGGAAATATAAGAGACCAGCTAGATAGGCAAACTAGTACTATTAATTAAAATCCTTGTGGGAAGGTTTACTTCTTACAGTCTCTACAGTCCCAGACTAAGCCAGGGTTAGTTGGTTGATAGGAACATTTTTTTTTTTTTAATAGCTTTCTGTGCACATGTCTCTGCAAATTACTGTGGAGATGATCAGAGCTGAATATCATAGGATGATGACCTCACCTTTCCAACATGCTCCCCCACCCTTTTCCAGTCCCCAAATTACTCTCCTTCTAAGCAGCTTCTCTGCTGAGTAATGCTCAGTTCTCAGGGTTTATTTTGGAGCTTGACTCTAAGAAGACAAAGAGCAACTCAGAATTCACTTTTAACATTGAAAATACCCTAGTCTACCCACTTAACATTCCTAAAACCCCTATATTCGCATATAACTGTACACTAGATTAAAGCCTATTTTTTCTGCCACATTTATGGGGGCATTTTGGAACTTACTTAAGCTCACTATTTAGGAGTCTCAAAGCTTGGTGAAAGCTAATGGAGTGTGTTGGAGGAAAGCCTTGTGAGATGGGGATTCTATTTTTAGAGGCGGTGGAATGTTCTTTCTGCTCCTTCCCTTGGTTAGTAAGCAACAGGGAGGTCGCAAGGAGGTATAATAGTCTAACTTGAGGGTGTGCATGGGACACACAGGAAAGATGAAAGGAGTACTCATTAAAACATGGAAAAGTAATCTATTAAAGGATCTTCTCCTTCCAATCTAAACTTTCTTGAAATTTCCAATCCATTTGCTGTATCATCAAGTGTATTCTAGCACTGAGATCAGAGAAAAGAAATCCTGTTATAGCATAGGAAAATTAAGAACCCAGGTTTTGTTCTGAAAGGGAGAGTTAGGCTAGAGAGAAACAGGCTGTAAGATTTATCTGTGGGCTTATAAATGGGAGTGGGAAAGTATTCATTGTATTACATACTGAGGGAAAATTAGCAGCTTTGGATGTTTCTTTGTGTGTGCAAAGCCCAGCACTTGTGAAGAAGGTGTAAAGTAGACTGGTTTTTACTTTGGGAAATTCTTAGTCCCTTGAAGGAGTTAAGATTATCCTTATATAAGACACATAATGGTGATCTGTAACCCCAAACTGATGTAGTCAGGTAAAACTCTACAGGCATTGTGGGAAATATTGCAAGAAATAGGCTAGATCGAGCTAAGTTTAAGGATGGCCTCCTGGAAGAAGTGAGTTTACGGTAGGGTTTAGAAAGCAGGAAGGAAAATAGAAAAATCATGGACATGGAAACCCTTTTCAGAGGTACCATGACCTATTAAATGAGGAAATCAAGGATATGAAATATAGTAAGAGGTCAATGGAGATTCCTCTAGGGACTTGAATGGAGCCTTGAAACTTGGATAGTATTTTAAGATGGAGAGTGTAGAGTTAAGAGACAGGAGTAAGTATAGCTGTAGCATAAAATGTACTAGGGAAAACAGGGCCTTGAAAACCAGACCCAAGCAGTAGGCAGTAAATATTATGTACAGAGGCAAATGGGGAAAGGCCTTGGGCCACAAAGAGGTGGCTGTAGCATGAACACTGATAATTGGTTTCTTTCCAGGAAGTTATGAGGGACCCTGTGAGTAGCCAGTACAGCTCCTTTCTTTTCTGGAGGATGCCCATTCCAGAATTGGATCTGTCAGAGCTGGAAGGCCTGGGTCTGTCAGATACATCTACCTACAAGATCCAGGACAGCAGCGTTGGCAAAATGACGGGGCAAGCACCTGGAGCAGAGCAGGAGAAAAACCCAGAAGGCGATGCCCTCCTCGAGTACAGCACCTTCAACTTTTGGAGAGCTCCCATTGCCAGCATCCACTCCTTCGAATTGGACTTGCTTTAAGCCCAAGATCTCTCTCTTCCACCATTTTGCCCTCATTGCCTGACCTTTCAAACCCCCTTCCTTCCACCCTTTCCCCTATCAATCTTGCTGTTTCCCCTCTACTGTATTGAGGTGGTGCTGATGAATCTGCCTGAGTTGTGTTTTATGTATTTATTTATTTATCTTACCAGGTTTTCCTCAAAAGTCCTCAAGTCCCAAAGTAAAGGGTTCAAGCAATGGAGTATTGGTCACAGGGATTCCTCCTTTCCTTTCCCAGACATTAAATCCAGAAAAAAGACTGGTGAGGCCACCACTGAGCTGTATAGCAGTATAAAATGGAGGACTGATTTTTTTTTTTTTTTTAGTTCATTTTAATCAGCTTTCAGAGATTGCTCAAACCTTCCTAATTTCTTGTTCCAAGCCAGGAAACACGTTTCTTCAGGGGTTGATGAAAACCCTGTAAATTTTGAGATTATCTGCTATAAAACTGTAGGGTTTCTAAAAGGTTAAGGTGATCCTGCTGCTTCTTGTGATACACTTTTTTCTTAGAGAAATTAGGGGCAGTTGAAGGTATGAAACAAGAGGAAATAACACAGTGTGGGAGATGATAATAAGAAAAAAGCCCTGAATCATTTCAGAAACAGTTACACTCTCTCAAAAGTTGTTCCTCCTTTAAACCTATTCAATTTACAATTTTGCTCCTGTGGGCTGAAAATGCTAGCTGAGGAAAATCAGATTTCAATTCTTAAAATGCAATCTTGCTGTTATGATAATTTGTAAGATTTTATTCAGTCTCTAAAAGGCATAGGCATGGGCCTTAGTATTTTAGTTTTGCCCCCCTGCATTTGCAGTGTAGGATACTGATCAAATGGGCCTTGGGCACAGTTCTTCGGCTACCCTGACCCTATGAAACGAACAATCAACTCTGACCCTACACCATGTCTCCACCCCTCCCCAAATTATTGCTGCTGATTTGTGCTGCCATTTAATCACTTCTTTAATAAAGATATTCAATCCCAGGACTGGATTCTAGTTTTCTCTCTTTACAGGAAGCAGCATAGATCTAAAAAATTAGCTTTGCTTCCATGTTCAGCTTATATATTTTATCTGATGTTCAACTTTGCGGAAGAAGGATTTAAGTAGCCTTTATACATGATAATGATGAACTTCAGGTTGAACAGATAAGTTACAAGAAAAAGGGTGAAAACAACTTAAAAAAATTATTTTGGAGAAAGCTGTAACCAACCACTCTTGTGCTTGTCCACTGACTACCAATGTATTAGGTAGAAGGCACCTGTGACATTAAATCTGCACTTCATTATCTCAGCCTGGGTCCCTAAGAAAACAAACGACTTAACCCAAATATGTTATATGCTTATACTTACAAGTCACTTAGTTTTTTTAAAAAAAGCTATTTGGGCTAATTTATAAGTAGATTATGACTACCTACTGTATGAGACACCCAGTCAGACAACAGAAGAGGTTGTAAACAAGACTGATTTTGACCCTCAAGAAGCTGTAAATACCAACTTGGGCAGTAAGCCAAAGGAGTCCTTTAAAGAACATGAACAGGATCTACGGAAATTGATAATAAGGATGGATTGGAAGTTTGGGATTAGCAGATGACAAATTACTACATACACAATGAATAAACAAGTCCTACTGTATAGCGCAGGGAACGATATTCAATACATTGTGGTAATCCATAACAAAAGAATATAAGTATATATATATATAGTTACAACGGAATCACTTTGCTGTACAGCAGATATTAACACACTATCATCTATACGTCAGTAATTTTTTTAAAAAGCACGTAAATCTTCCCCATAGGGTTTGAAAAGCGTTGATGGTCTCCACCATCAACGACAAAAGCCAAAGTCGAATAAAGAGTGGAGCAGTGATGTCTCCCTTTCTATTTATTTTCCAAAGTCTTCTTTCTCGACTTCGCGCTGTCCTTTAGTTCCTGGCGAATGGTAGGTGGAGATGGGAATCAACTGGCAAGTAAGGTGCCTAAAAGAATTTGCAAACTCCTGCTCCATCCTCTTCTAAGCCCCCGCCAAGAAATAACTGTTGACAGGTTGGCTCTAGGATCCTTACATTCAGGCTGTAGCGGAAAACATGTCCGTCCGGCACAAGAGCTCAGTTCACGAGCAAACCGTGCAACGTCCCAGACATCTTCACCCGAGGGTGGGACCGCGAAACATGCCTTTCCTAAAAACAACCAAAAGACAGCTGGACAGACGGGCAGAATCCGATTTCACCAGGTTCTTGGCGCCAAAACAAACCATCGGGTCCGTCCCCTGCCGGACCTATACGACACGTATTCGACAATCCTCCGCCTCGCTAAATAGTCCTGTCTAAAACGTCTCGAATACACACTATTTTACCTCAAAAGGCCTTCCGAGGATAGACAGTGACCTCAGGGGCGCATCATCGTTCTGTTCGAATACAAACACGGTTTTCCTATCATTTTCTTTTCATAGATTCCTCCGCCAGAAATTATATTCCCCGAGTCTTCACTTCCGGGTCCGCCATTTTGCTGCCTCCATTTCTTCACGAGGGGGGGTTAAAGGCCCCCCAAATATGCATATGTGAAAAGGCCAAAAAGTAACCGTCATTGACAGGGAGTCTTAACTAGAAAAGGAAACAGGACAAAACTGGCAGGCTCGGTGAAAGCACAGCCGGCAGCGTCCCGGACGAGGAGGTGAGGGGGAAAAAGAGATGCATGGGCTCGAGGGGGCGTCAGGGCTGGAAGGGAGACTGCCGCGAAAAGTTGCACCGCTTTCCAGCTCGGCCCCAAACTTCTCGGTGCAGTCGGAGCGGCGCCCCCTCGCCAGAGCGGGGGCGGCTGAGGGAAGGAGAGGAAGGGGATGCTGCTGGGAGGAAGGGGAGGGGACTGGGAGGTGAAGAAGGGGGTGGGTGTAAGACCTGGGGCTGGGGAGCTGGACCGAGGGAAGCCAAGGCCACAGAGGTGACCGCTAGGGGGCAGCGCGGCGCGCGGGCCGGGGGCTGCCCTCGAGGCTGAGACCCTGGCTCCTGTCCCTAGTTGACTCTTCTTGCGGAAAGACTGAACATCGCTGTAATGGAGGAGAAAAAGGATTCCCTAACTCTCTGATCCCAGGAATAGCCTAAAGATTATTAATGAGCTCAGCAATCTGAGCAAGAGCAGTGAGGGTTCCGCCTCCAGTTCTTGCACAGTTGTTTGTACAGCTGGCGCAGCAGTGGGGACGTGTGCAATAGAAAAAGGTCGTCAGATCGTGGACTCTTCAATTCCATTTCTCCTTCCTAACCATTCTCCTTTTCTCACAGATTTTCTTGAGCCCGCAGACATCCCATTCTTCTCTCCCTTTCCAGAAGGACCTTTCTCTCTCATCTCTCTTTTTAAAACATCTATGGAAAAGGATATTCTATGATTTACCTTCAGCAACTTAACATTTTTGGCCATCTGAGACTGTATTTTCATTGTACCATTTGATCCACCCAGTCCACAAGAGATGTTCTTAAGCATCTATGCTCATATATGCTTTGATAACAGTGAAAGAAGTGCCCCACCTAAATTTTTGTATCAACAAGCGAAATTACTCTCTTGTAATAGAGTATGTTGTTGTGAAGAGCTCAAGCACTTCATCAGTTATTTAAAAAAACTTATTGAAAATTCTTGTGTGTTCGTTTGGGAGGGGAAGTGGATGCTCTGTTATTTTATTCATCTTCAAAATCCTGGGAGGCAAGTTAGATCAGTAGGGAAAGTGGAGGTACATTCACTAAGGGAGAATGTTTTCCTTTTGTTTTTAGTAATCAAGGGAGCTCAGAAGTGCCTAGACTGTCTCTTATCCTTACTGCATCTCTCATCTGGTGGTATATGGGAGAATGACACATAGTCCCCCCAAAATGCCATTATTTTAAAAATACATTTTACTTTTAAAAGCAAAGAGTGAGAATAAGGGGAGAAAAGACCCTTGAACACATATCTAGGAAACTTTTTTTTTCCTATCAAATGATTAATGCAACAGCCTATTCACATTCTGACCCCAGAGTTTAACTTACAATTTATAATAAGAAATAAGGTTTTTGGTGGCCTGTTTAAACAATGGGATGAAACATTTGGGTCACTTGTCATTTAGAGGTACTGATACACAGACTCATAAATATGATTTAAAAGTTATAAAATTGACATATATATGAAGGCAGACTGTAGGGGACAAAATTGATGGCTCAAAAATATTTTGTTAGAGTTCAGGAGCTGAGGACACCAGTTGCAGTGGGATTAAAATCAACCTAATTAAAGGATCTTGTCTTCCAGAAGTTTCAGCTTCCCAGGAATGTGAACCAAACTAGGTATCTCCTTAAGCAGATACCTCAGCCTATGCCTGAATATTTTTTTGTGGTAGAGAATAGAGCTGAAATTTCAATATTAGGAGAATTTAATCTGCTGCATGTCATTTCTCAACATTCCTGTGTAGGACGTTCTTTCCCTTAGTGATCAGTTATCGTAGAGGTGTTTTGGGTTTTGTTTTGTTTTTCATTTTTTGAGGGGGAGGTGAAGGAATGTGCTGTGTGACTTGAGGCAGGATCTTAGTTGCCTGACCAGGGATTGAACCCAGCCCCAGCAATGATAGTATCAAGTCCTAACCAGTGGACTGCCAGGGAATTCCTATAGAAGTGTTTAGGGCTTGGTGATACTTTTTTTATATATAGATATAACACATTCAGGCAGGCAGATTCTTAACCACTGGACTACCAGGGAAGTCCAGAGGAGTGTTTTAATAGCTTGTTCAGGTAATGGTGATTATTCTTCTTCTATGTTACACAAAAACCCAACAAGTGGCAGGCAATTTCTTAAACGTTAGTTGCAGTGAGGAATCTGAAACCATGTCAATGAATGTTTTATACTTGATTACCTTAAAGCCCATTGATCTGCTTTCACTTTGAATGACCCTTTTTACCTGACCATAATTTTGTGACATATATGGGTCATTTGAAAAATATTAGTTCACCAAACAATGCCCATCATCCAAATGTTGATGTATTTTATACAATATTTAAAAATTGCAGTTATTAGTATCACCACTCATTTTATCAGGAAAGTTTATAGGGACTTCCTTGGTGGTCCAGTGGTTGAGAATTTGCCTGTCAATACAGAGACACAGGTTTGATTCCTGGTCCAGGAAGATTCCATATGCCACAGAGCAACTAAGACAAAAAAGTACAAGATGAAAGCAAATAGATAATAAAAATTAGATTTATCAAGAACAGCCATTTCCTCGCTGGTTGGAAAATTTGTAATGTGTGGTGATGATATACCATTCAGAAAATTCTCCGTCGCATACAGGAACTTATTATCCTCTGCAACTCTGAATTTATACCCAGGCCCGTTTCTAATTTACAACAACTATCAATTTAAATGGCCATTTTGGTTGCTTTTTAAGACAATCTCCGTCATTTATTGCCTTTGATTTCATGTGTTTAACGCAGCATTTTTTTTTGGCTGTGCTGGGTCTTCTTTGCTACGCTTGGGCTTTCTTCAGTTGTGCAAACGGGAGCTACTCTTTGTTGTGGTGCACGGGCTTCTTGTGATGCCTTCTCCTGGGTGGCACAGGCTCCAGGATGCTCCAGCCCACAGGTGGACAGGCTTAGTTGCTCCCCAGCACGTGAAATCTTCCCAAATCCAGGGATTAAACCCACGTCCCCTGCATTGGCAGGCAGATTCTTATCCACTGCACCACCAGGGAAGTCCTCTTTTTTTCTTTAAATGACGGAGAGTTGACTGTATGCCTTTTACAACGAAAAAACTCTCCTACTCAGATGCTTTTATTTTACTGTGAGCTTTCACAAAAATTTAATAATGCCAGCATTATTAAGTGAAAAACTGTTCTGATTTTAGACATAACTATACTCTTAAACAAAGTATATAATCTGGCCAAACTGATGACTAAAAAACTCTAGGTGTTGCTGAGACACCTCTGACAGGTGCAGTGACATCTCTGTTCATTTTTGAAAAAGTGTCCTCCACGTACCCGAGTCTCAATATCCTTGGTTTGCCTATTCATTTTTTTTGTGTGTATATAACACATTATTTCTACCCATGATTGTTTCGAAGGGATGCAATGCTGTTTTACTGAGTCCTTAAGCTAGAAAGGCAGCAGTGTGTTTCATGTATTTTCAAAGTATTTTACTGGAGATTGAAAGTGAGGGAACTACGGTTTAGGGCCTGAAACTTTGCAAATACCTGACAGTTTGTATTGAAGTAGAAAAGAAGTGCCTTATCAGATAGTCCACTTGAGAAGTATCTTACATATATTCTAATACAAGAGGTCTTCTAAAAATATTTTTACAGGCATCTTTCTTTGTGTTTGAGTTACAGCTTCCTGAAAATTTGTGTTCCTATGTATAAAGATGTCTTTGGTGGACTTAGGGAAGAGGTTGCTAGAAGCAGCAAGAAAAGGCCAAGATGATGAAGTGAGAACATTGATGGCAAATGGTGCCCCATTCACCACAGACTGGGTAAGCTTTCTTAATTATTCCCAGCGTGTGCTATTAGTAGCCTTTTTCTTAAAGACTAAATAGTCTGAATTGATTTTTCTTTATTGTCTTTCTGCCTCAGTCTTCCTACAAGAGTTTCATTATCTTTGTTTCATCTGAATGTATGGTTTTCTTTTAGTTTTCCAAATTGAATGAATCTCCTGTGGATAGATAGATGGTAATTGTAAGGTATTATATACTTGTAATTTTCTATAATGTTTTTTAGAGTATTTTCTAAAAGGTTTACTTCTCTCTGGAGTGTACTTGGGTTATAGGCTTCTGTAATTAGCTAGAAATTAAACAAAATCAGTATACTAAGAGTACATTTCTAAACTAATAAACTGGTTTCCTTTTCTCTAAAATGTCCTCATTAATAAGGAATAGCCTAGCCATTTTGTTTCCTTTTTCACTGTTAAAAAATGCTAAAGAGGAGGGTGTAATTTCATGAGTTTGAACAATCAGCTTGGAGAGCAGAGTGTCAGAAGATCCAGGGTCTAGGTTATAACATGGGCTTGCTTAGTATTCATAGATTTTGTTAGCATTGCCTAATTTTAACAATTCAATAAGCAGTGTCCTCTATTCTGAGGTGATTAATTAATAACTTTAGAGGCCAACACATCACAAAAAGGAAGAAAGGAAACCCAGGAGATTAACATTGCTATAAATAGACTTGAAAAGCACAGTGTGAGTTAAATCCAGTTAGGCAGAGAGACTGAATATATGAAAAGCAAAGAATAAATGAAATAGGTTTTAAATTAAAGAGCATAACCCAAAGAAAGGGATAGATCTCTGACCAAATGGATGCTGATGGATAACTCTGATAGTAACAAGATTTACTTGGAGATGATACAGACTTGTTTGTTGCTGTTGACACACTATTGCTAATCTTTTTTCTTTTGGCTCTTCATCTCATCAGTCTTTCTGCTTTGTTTTACTGTGGTAACAAACTTCTATTTCAACCAATTAGATTTGCACCCTAAATTTCACATGTCACTTTCTAGTTTTTGCCCTTTTCTCAAGAATTGTTTTGAACCTGCCTATCCCCCCACTTTGTTCCTGACTCAACATGCTCTCTTCTATTTTTTTAACCTTCTAAGCCCTGTTTAAAATCTTAGCCATTATGGAGTTTTACCTGTTAAGTCCACCTGACTTAAAGCCATTATACTTTGCACTTATTTAATTGATACTATGTATATTTGTCCATTAGTATATTAATTTTAAGTAAATCATTTCTTCAGTTTATCTGCCCAGCCAGATTCTCTCTCCAAGGACAGGAACCTAGGCTTCTCCTGTTCTTCATTTGTATCCCTCCTGTAAATGGCAACCCACTCCAGTGTTCTTGCCAGGAGAATCCCAGGGACAGGAGCCCGGTGGGGTCACACAGAGTCGGACATGACTGAAGCGACTTAATGATGTTTTAGGACTTTGCACACAGTTGATATTAAATGAGTATTATTTCCCCGCAGCTTGGAACATCACCCCTCCACCTTGCAGCCCAGTATGGTCATTATTCCACAGCAGAAGTGCTCCTTCGAGCAGGAGTTAGCAGGGATGCACGGACCAAAGTGGACAGGACCCCTTTGCACATGGCTGCAGCTGATGGACATGCACACATCGTGGAACTACTTGTTAGGGTAAAGCAAGAATAGTGGCGGGTCTATATTGTAAAAAAGACAAATAACCTTCCTATTTTCTAACTTAAACAGGCATTAGGAAACTAGGTTGGAAAAGGTCAACTTTAGGACAGTTTATAGCACTGAGTTGTAGCTCTTTCAAGAGTCATCATAGCTTTGAGTATTTTACTTTCTAATCTTTTGAAGGCTAAACAGACTATTGATTTTTCTTCATTCTTCGTCTGCAGGTGTTCTTTCTCTTATGCCTGTTTTTTCAGGCACTCAGCTTACTGTTAATAAATGCAACAAAAATCTGTTCTTTTCCCCTTTCTCTCCCATCTGTTATAATTTCCCAGTGATGTCCTTAAAAGACCCTCTCGTTTAAGGCATTGTGTCTGTCAGCATGCAGGAGAATTTTAGACATGTTTTTCCCTTTGATATTTCTTAAACATTTCTAAATTTGAGTATGTGTAATCACTATGGAAATCCTCAGTATCTGGTGATGGGATATTGTACCTGTGCTACTATAACCAGTATCTCTTTGAAAAAAATTACTTTTTTATGACAGAATGGTGCAGACGTGAATGCCAAGGACATGCTAAAGATGACAGCTTTGCACTGGGCCACAGAGCACCACCATCGGGATGTTGTAGAGCTGCTTATCAAATATGGAGCTGACGTCCATGCTTTCAGCAAGTTTGATAAGTCTGCTTTTGACATAGCCCTGGAGAAGAACAATGCTGAGATTCTGGTCATCCTTCAGGTGCTGTTCTTTTTATACCACCACAGTATACTTTAGCTGAAGTTACGGATTTTTTGTAGGAGCTGAATCAAAACTGAATTTTCTGTATCTTATGAAAGTAGTACTTTCATTATGTCTCAGTCTTGTGATTGTCATTAATATCTTAAAAAAAATTCTGTAAAACCCTGAGTTATTTGTGGTGATTGAAGAGCAATGTTGTGACCAGTACATAAATAAGATTTATTTGGCTTTAGAATTTTTTTTTCTCCATGAAAATTTCCTTTTTTAATTAAGCTTGACTTGGGATAATATGAAAAGCCTTCTTATGTTTTATGAACATACATCAACTGATGTGAGAACATAGCTCTAAAGCATATTGAGTCATAAGGAAACCATCTCAGAATTAAAAATCAGCTGTGATGGTATCATCCATTGATTTCTTAAGCCAGTATGTGTATATAGGAAATAACAGGATGAGAGATACAAAGATTAATAGGGCATAGCGCTGTCCTTGGAGTGTTTACAGCATAATGAAGGTAAAGACCAAATATAAAGCAGTATAATACTATAGTGATTGAATACTATGATGATAAACAGATACCTAGTAGGTGTTATGGGAGGGAGTTTTGATCATGCTTAAGGCAAAGATCAAAGTATATGTAGACTCTGAACTGAGTTTTGAAGGAGCATTAGGCAGAGATGTGAGAAAATGATGTTCTAGGCTAGAAAAAGCAAATCAAAGAGACAGAGGTGTGAAAGGGCATGGAATGATCAGGAAAGAGTAAGTATTAATAGTTCTGTGCCTAGAGATTGGTCAAGAGAAGCAGAGTTTGGGAGTGGCAGGAGCTAAGACTTGAAAGGCTGAGTTCTGAACACAGGGGTGTGCAAGATTGTGGACTATTTTGTGGTGTTCCAATGGAAGCTTTTAAATATAGGATTGATATGAGAGGGTTTTTTAAAAGGTTTGAAGTGTGGTACACAGGCTTGAGAGAGAAGACAATGCTAAAGAACCATATAGTAGTAGTGTCAGTCATTCAGTCGTGTCCAGCTCTTTGTGACACAGACTGTAGCCCACCAGGCTCTTCTGTCTCCAGGATTCTCCAGGCAAGAACACTGGAGTGGGTTGCCATTCCATTCTCCAGAGGATCCTCCTGACCCAGGGATCAAATCCGTGTCTCCTGCATTGCAGGCAGATTCTTTACCGTCTAGTGACTTTCATTAGGCCAGGGAAGAGTCAATGAGGGCTAGAATCAAGGAAGTGATATGGAGGGCAGAAGGGGCGGGTTCAAGAAGGAATTTTACGGTAACCAGAGAATGGATAACCTGCTTCAATCGAAACTCTTAGCAAAGGGATATTTGTGTGTTAAAAAAAAAAAAAGCCAAAGAAATAAAATAGAGATAAGCATATTTATACCAAAATTGTGCAGATATCCCTGAAAGCAAAAATGCAACATATGGAAATAAGCCTTTAAAATCTGGTGTGCATTTGTTTGTTTGTCATATATTCTCTGAGGGATTTCTTCAGTAGCAGAATGGAATAAGTAGTTGGACAAAACTCTGGAGAATATTGTTCTCTGTAGATTCTCTGCAGGGATCTTCAGCTAGCACCATGTCTTGTACATAATTGATCATAGAATGTTAGTGCTGAAAATTCCTTTTTAGGCTCCCCCTTTGATTTTTCAAAGTAAAAACCAATGTCCAGAGAGGTTAAGTGAATTGTCTAAAGGTTTTTGCAAATATACACCTTTTTTTTTTTAAGGTAGAAATAATAGGAAAAACAACCTAAGCTCTCTGTTGCCCTGGTCTGAGAAAAAAACAGTGGTGTTGATGAGAACTCGGAGGTCCCCAGGACATTGTGTGCCAGAACTAGTTCTGCCTGACAGAGCATTAGGGGAGAGGGGGCATGGCTGTTCAGTAACTGTATAACTGAGGCTAGTTAATAAATGTTCTTACTTTGAAATATCTTGTGTTGTTTTATAGGAAGCAATGCAGAATCAGGTGAATCCTAATCCCGAGAGAGCCAACCCTGTGACTATGGCTACCCCATTCATCTTCACGTCAGGAGAAGTTGTCAACCTCGCAAGCCTTGTTTCTTCAGCCAGCACCAAGACAACCTCAGGTGATGTTCTGATAATGTGACATTTATTTTAGACTTAAAACGAACCTGAATTACAGGTTTTTTAAATAAGATGAATAAATACTCTGTCTGATATCCCCTCCTTTATTAAAATATTCCCCAAATGGAAGATTTATAATAGATTTTAAAGCTAATGCTTTATTCTTTCTGGAGGAAGGGAAGATCATACTTTAGGATTATACATAAATGCTTAACTGTGTTAAAAGTAAAATATTCTACAGATTAATCTGTTGAAGGATTATGTCTGACCCCAAAATGAAAATATAAGGTATTTTAATATGGTACTGCTAAGGAAAATAGTTAAATATTTGTAGTCTAAATCAGTAACAAATAAGAAAATAAACATAAATGGTTGTTGGATGCTTATATAAAAGAGGTAAGTATGGTTATTCCACTAAAGTTTAAGAGTCCTGATTTGTTCTTGAGAACATATAAAACAACAATATAGCAAAGAAAAGCCCTTGGTGCTGCTCTTTTGACACGTGTATGTATTTGTTTTAATTCATTCACTTTTGGCTGCTCTCTCTGGGTCTTTGTCGCTACTCAGGCTTTCTCTAGTTGTGGCAAGCGGGGGCTACTCTTAGTTGGGTGCACAGGCTTCTCATTGTGGTGATTTCTCTCACTGAGGAGCACAGGCTCTAGGAGTGTGGGCTTCAGTACTTGCTGCTTGTGGGCTCAGTAGTTGCAGCTCATGGGCTCTAGAGCACTAGCTTAGTAGGCTTGGTTGCTTTGCAGCATGTAGGATCCTCCCGGACGCAGGATCAAACCGCGTCCCCTGCATTGGCAGGCAGAGCCTTATCTACTGTACCACCAATACACAGTACACAGTATTTATGTTTTAAATAAAATAAAATATCTATCTAGAAAGGAGCAAATCTAATTTTGTTGTACAGCAGAAACTAGTACAACATTGTAAATCAACTATAATAAATTTTTTAAATAAAAAGGAGCAAATCAAGTTTATTTTCAACGTCTCCTTACAGATATTTGTTTTACAATGAGAAAAATTATGTCCTCGTTTAAATAAATGTTCCTACTGATCCTGGGTTTCATTTTCTGTTTCCGATTTTCATTTAAAAATTAACAACTGTATTCATAGTTGTTTGTAAAATATCAGAGGAAGATCTTGACTGATGTATTATTATTGACAGGCAGTATAAACTAGAAAGAATAGATACATATTATACAAAGGTTTTTGCATTCCAGAACTGCTTTCAAATACTGATTTATTCATTGACTAAGATACTTAGCAGCAGCAAGATACTTGATCTTAGAAATACTACTTACTTCCCTAAGCCTTAGAATATAATTAGAATATAAATTAAATATAATAATTAAATATAAATATAATAATTAAATATAAATTAGAATATAAATTAGAATATAATAATCTACTTCATGAGGTTGTGGTGAGACTGAGATTTTGTATTTCAGTACCCATTTTATAGCAGGGCTTCAGTAATAGCTCGGAGAAGGCAATGGCAACCCACTCCAGTACTCTTGCCTGAAAAATCCCATGGATGGAAGAGCCCGGTAGGCTGCAGTCCATGAGGTCGCTAAGCATCAGACATGACTGAGCGACTTGACTTTCACTTTTCACTTTCATGCATTGGAGAAGGAAATGGCAACCCACTCCAGTGTTCTTGCCTGGAGAATCCCAGAGACGGGGGAGCCTGGTGGGCTGCTGTCTATGGGGTCGCACAGAGTCGGACACGACTGAAGCGACTTAGCAGTAGCAGCAGCAGCAGCAGCAGCAGTAATAGCTAATGTTGAATGAAAATGTAACTTTTCAGTGAAGGTTGACTCTCTGGTGCCCACAAGGGGGCAGTAGTGCCCTTCATTTTATAAGCTATCAACTGTCATTTAAAATTGCTATGCTTTAGTTTTCAGCTGGATGATTCTAAAAGTTTAGCTTAAATATATGTATATATGTAATCAGAATATTCACAGCCATTTGGGTTTGTTGTGGTTCAGGCCACACTGATTAGAGCAAGTGTTTTTTAATTCAAAAGTTTTTAGAAGCCAATAAAGTAATATGTTTACAACATGGGGTAGAATTAAGTCTTTAGTCTAACTACTGAAATTCTCCAGACTGTAATCTGAAATGATAAGCAAAGTTGAAGGCATGCAGCATAAAGATTCTTAGCCTTGGTTCCTGTGGACCTATATCATGCTTGTCATGTTGCTTCTGGCAAACCTCCTCCTTTTTTCTCTTCTGTATGTTGACAGCAGCAAATTGAAACTGCTGAACCGTCACATAATTAGAGCTGATCTCTCCAGTGTCATCCTACTCATGAAGCAGTTCTACCTCGCTGTTTTCCTTTAGGGGATTGGCCTATCAGTGCAGATAAAAGAAAGGAGAAAAGTTCTGAGTCAAATTCGGGTTGTGTTGTTGAACTGGGTTTGAGGATTTTCTTTTCCTGAATGGTGGAGAAGCCCTCTTGTTTTCCATCATCCAACAATATTTTTAGGAATTAACTGAAAGTGTGCTTCCCTGGTGGTCTAGTGGTTAAGAATCTGCCTTGCAATGCAAGCAACACCGGTTCAGGAAGATCCTACTTGCTGTGGAGCAACTGAGCCTGTGCACCACAGCTACTGAGCCAGTGCTTTAGAGCCCCGGAGTCACAACTACTGAGCCCAAACAGTGCAACTACTGAAGCCCACACACTTAGCACCTATACTTTGAAACAAGAAAAACCACCACAGTAAGAAGCCTGTGCACTTCAATGAAGAGTAGCCCCTGCTTGCCTCAACTGGAGAAAAGCCCGAACACAACAACAAAGACCCACCACAGCCAAAAATAAAATAAATACATAAATTTTTTTTTTTAAGAATTAACTGTAAGTATCCTAGGATTGTCATTTTGGTGGATATTTTTGATACCAAAATCCAGACTGTAAAGATCGCTTTCAATTTTCCATTTGTGACTAAAGATATCAGTTATTATCAGTGCCACCATCAAACTGCAGTGACTGGAGAAGGCAGACTTAACTTAAATATTAATCAGGGCAAAACAGAGTTATGAAGATAAATTTCCTTTTTCTGTAGAATCGTAAGATGCACTCCAAAGTCAAGTACGAATTGCCTTGTATTGGTTCATAAAGAGTGCAGGCTTTGGAATCTAACAGTTAGGTTCTGATCTGGGCTCTTGACATTCACTAGCTGCATGACCCTGAGCAAATTACTTAATTTTTCTGAATCTTAGCGACTAAACCACCACCACCAGTTTTCACTGACTTGGTGAGACTGCCTAGCCAACCATAGCACCTGCCCCTAAATCCTGATCTGAAGAGTTTATTTATATTAGCCACATTCTGAGTAGGTAACAAATTGTCACTAACAATGCCATTTTCCTTCCAAAACAACAGCAGCCATGCACATTTCACTTTATTTGATGGGGGTCTTGTATTAAAATGAAGCAGTTAGCATTATTTAACAGTAAAGTACTTTATTTTCCCAGAACTCTCTGGGATAAGTCTAAAGAGATCATTTGTATCATCTCTTTTCAGTTTCAACTTTCCAATGTAGTATTCGGTCAGAATACTAAACCTAATTTTTCACAAATGTTCTTTCTTCATCTTGTTATTGAAGAGAATTTGGGTGAGTCATTATGTTTGAATTAGAGCGAGAACAAATACCCTTAGGTTGGAATCATCATGTGCTAAAAAGTATATACTGCCTTTTTCATGAAGCAGTTCTACACAAGTAGTCTCCTTTAGCTTGATGGCCTACCTGATTTGTCTTACTTGAACTTTAAGTATAACAGCCTTGTTTGTGTGTTTGTCTGTGTGTGTTTTAACTGTGAGAATATAATAGCAGTGTATTTTTTATTGTTAGTGACTTACTGTCACATATATTACAACCTCCATGAGGGATGTATCTAAAACTTGCTTGTTCCTCGTTTGTTTCATTTGTGAGTTCTTATGTCAGCACTTGGTATGATAGTCTGAGTGATAAAAAACATGAACTAAGCAGGAAAATTAGAGTACAAGCTGTAGCTAATCTTGCACTTACAAGGTCATTAGATTGACACAAGCTCTGTCTAGAGGTCATGCACTGTGTTTCACTAAGACTATTTGGTTCCTTGAGTATGAGAGAATTAAAATAAGGATATCATTATTTTCTCCACCCTTATCTTCACTCCCACAGTCATCATCCAAAAGCTTTGAAAGTATTTTACAGATAACTGACTTTTTTTAAGGTGTGCTATTGAGAAAACAAAAAGTAAGGGTATATTTAGAGCTTCCCTGGTGGTTCGGGGGTAAAGAGTCTGCCTGCCAGTGCGGGAGATATGTGTTCGTACATGGCGCAGAGTAAGCCCGCGCCCCACAACTAATGGAGCCTGTGCTCTCGAGCCCAGGAATTGCAGCTGTGGAAGCCCTCGTGCCCTGGAGCCCACGCTTCACAACAGGAGAAGCCACCGCAATGAGAAGCCCGTGCCCCACAGCTAGAGGGTAGCCCTTGCTCCCCGAAACCAGAAAGAAGCCTATGTAGCAGTGAAGGCCCAGCACAGCCAAAATAAATAACGCTAATTACGGTTTTAAAAAGATGAGTGTACCAGTCCACTTCATTCAGGAGACAAAATTATGTGTGGTATAGCTTGATTATACATAATTTTATTATTATATGTCAGAAATACTTATATATTATAAATATATAATTTATAAACTTAACTTCTAAAAACTTATTAGTAACAATGGATAACTATTAAGAGGTGAGGAGAACTCTAAAGAATATAGGAATAGCCAGTATGGGGAGCAGTCACTTCTATGTGATAAAACTTAATCTCCTGCCAGATGACAGGAAATATTTATAGGATTCAGCTTCAGTATCACAAGGCACAGCAAAGAAGGGTGGATTTGGCGCCAAGCGGCAATTACTTTGCAATTGGTACAATAAGTTATCTCTGAAATTATAGTGAAAGACTTGGGGAAATGCAATTCATGTTATAAAAGTTGGATTTATGCAAAACTGTTGAGTAATACTTCCGGTTCATAAAATTAGGCATGCCTGTTGCCAGATCTAATGCACTTCCCTCTTGGAACTTAGCTGTAAGTATATCACATAGATAGGGGAAAAGGTTATGAATGAAGTTTTTAAAAATAGCACATCATGACATAACTAAACTAAGTAATTGTTATTTTTTAACATCAATCAATTGTACTATCCTTTGACATTCAAAATGTGAAACTTCATGTTTTTAACTGTCCTTGCCCTTGAGGTCAGTCCTAGTCTTCTCACCTGTCTGGTAAATAGAAGAGCTGGTGAATAGAAGAGGCGTGACTGACTAAAGCCCAGGAGGGGCCTGGTCCCTCACCACTGCCTAGCTTGGGGTGAGGCATGCTCTGTATGCTTACTGCCGGCTGCCAAGAAGAGCTCTGTACAGCCAGCCTTGGGAGTGGTTGGAACTCTTGGTGTGTTAGCTGCTGATGCTCAGCCTTGACAGTGCCAAGAGAATGATCAGATGAAGAGAATGTAATGGCCCTATACCAAGCATATTATCTTAATCCACTTTAAAGGGAAAACTTTAAACCTTAAGAGTTTTAATACCATGATAATCGGTTTATATAAGTTTGTATTAGAAAGCAAGATTAAGGAAAAGCTGAGATTTTTATTTAATAAGCCATTTTAGTTCATCTCTATTCTCTCCACTGGACCTCATTTGCCTTTTTTACCAAAATAGGTGACCCCCATGCCTCCTCAACAGTACACTTCTCAAATTCTACCACCTCAGTGCTGGCCACCCTTGCAGCTCTTGCTGAGGCATCAGCCCCCCTCTCCAACTCACACAGAGCCACAGGTAGGTAAAGGATATCTGCTAGGTGAATCACCATTTCTTCTTTTGTTTTCAACTCTCCAGCAGATTTAATTTCCATGAAATGTTAAAGAATTATGGTTAGAGACAACTAGGATAAAGGGATGTAGAGTCACTGAGCATCACAATGAAAAATCACTAAGTGATATAATCAGTCAGCTGAATAATATCAGAGAATGTGTAAGTTACTCCTTTGTATTCTTGCAGCTTCAAGTTTGCACTGACTCAAGGTACATCAGATTGAAATGTTTAGTCTTATATAGCAGAGTTTTGGAAATACTCTGTGTTGTGTTTTGACTGATACTATCATAGAATGATTCAAAATAGCAGCCTAGATGTCTTGTATTAGAGCATCAAAATACATGGGACTGCTACCTCGCTCATTGTTATATCCTGTGTGCCCCAGGTTGGCGTGCTTCATTTCACTGCAGATGTTATTCTGGCATTCCCAGTGGATTTGTGGAGATAAATCCTGTATAGTGCCCTTCTGATTTTAAAACAGAAAAGTTTCAGGTCCCTTAGCCAGAGCTAGTGGCCTCCAGGGAAAAGGTTTAAGACTTCATATAGATAGGAGGCAAATAGATAGGGGTAAATAGTCATCTAGGAATCTTTCTGGAGCTCTCTGGCAATCTGCTCCATCATAAATGAAAGCAGATTGTTGATTTCTTTCTGCCATAGACATTTAGATGCTGAGAACATTCCTCCAATTCTGTTTTTCCAACTGGTAGCAATCATAACGATCTCTACTCAGATGTGTATGAATGAGCAACATGGCAGAGGAAAAAGCAACATATTAAACTTGTGCTTGTTAATTCTTTTAATTTGCTCTTTGATGTTGGATATATCATTTGACTTCTTCAGGTCTGTCTCCTCATCTCTAACATGGTAGTTGGATTAGATTATCTATCAGGGTCCTTTCAGCTCTAACATTTAACTGTTTTTTGCTTCTAAGAGGTATGAAAGCTCTATTTCCATTGAACTGCCTGAACACATCTCATGTGGATAGTCCCTACCCCTGTTGCAAAGTCTCCTTGTGACTCTTTAGATACAGAAATTTCATAGTAGTAGGAGCTGTTTCCCCTAATGGTTACTGGGGATATTGACTAACCAAAGTGAAAATCTTTATTCAACGTGATACATGTAAAGTTCTTATTAATAGAAAAGTACTGGCCCATAGTAAATAGTGTTCACTGCTATTAATGTTATTGATCAGTCACATGGGAGAAGCCGCCTGTTTTTGTCTATCAAACTTCCTCAGTGTTTTGACTTCTTGACATGTTATTTTGTTAATTCTCTATTAAATGCCTTTATTTCTTATAGAAATAGGTCTACTCTAATTTATAGTTATAATTCTAGGCTCTATAGATTTATTTAGACTTTCAAGATACTTCCTGAAAAAGGAGTCCCAAGATCAAGTATGTTGGGGAAACTCAGCATATCTTATTTTCTGTTACAGAGTCACAATGCTCATTTGTCTATTAGGGTCTCTGATACTTACTACAAAATAAAAACAAAAATTTAAGCATATTTAAACAAACATTTTGAAAATGTATTTGTACATAGAACCCGTCTGGTGAAAGCTAACATGTCAGTGAAAACATTTTAGAAAATACTCTTCTAATGCATTTCAAGTTTTTCTCTTCCTGATATTATCAACTTCATGGAGGCTGAAATTCCTCTACTCCTGTTTTTTTAAGCTATAATTTTATATTTACTTTTGTCCTCTCTAGCTAATTCAGAAGAAATCATAGAGGGAAATTCTGTTGATACATCAATCCAGCAAGTAGTGGGTAGTGGAGGCCAGAGGGTCATCACCATAGTGACCGATGGAGTCCCTCTGGGTAATATCCAAACTGCAATCCCTACTGGAGGCATTGGCCAGCCATTTATTGTGACTGTGCAAGATGGACAGCAAGGTGAGTTGTCCCGTGTGGACAATTGTTTATTAAAAGATATTTTAGACACTCAACACACCTCTAAAAATGAAGCATTAGGGCAAGTTAGGGGGAAATGGGAGAATGCCATATCCTAGATGGGGCAAAGAAGCTCTGAAAAAGAAAAAAAAACCCTGAAACCAGTCAAATTTTCCTAATATATATAAAATATGTGAGTAAAACCAATAACCTGATAGAATAAAGAGCAAGTATTGCAAACTAGTAGTTCACAGAAAATACTGATGGTTCTCAAAAATAGGAAAATTTATTTCATTTATGGCAAGAGAAATATAAATACTGCACCAATATACCATTAAAGCACGATGCTGTCAAGGGTATGGGGAAACAGGCACTCTTATAAATCACTGGTAAGAGTGTGAATGCATCCTCTGAAGAGCAAATTGTCAACACGTATCAGTATTGAAGCTGCACATACCTTCTGGTTAAAAAGTTGTTTTTCTATGAATTTATATTCACACACACAGAAATGAACTATATACTAAGTTATTTGTTACAGCATTATTTGTAATTATCAGATTAAAAAAACCTAAGTAGAAGTCATTAATGGAACTGGGTAAATAAATTATGGTATACCCTACTCATGCAATGGAATACTATGCAGCTATTAAAAACAATGGGGAGGATTCTTATATACCAGTATGGTCTTATCTCCAAAATACCTTAAGTGACAAGAGCAAGATACAGGCAGTGTGTAGAGTATGCTACACTGTATTTTTTAAAGGGATAAGTTTATATGTATATTTGCTAATATATTTGTAGACTTAGACTATCTCTGGAAGAACATTCAGAAATAACATTTAACATTGGTTCCCTTCTGGCAGGGCACCTGGGCAGCTAGAGATGGACGAGAAGCTTTTCAGTATATATGCTTTTAATCTTTGAACCATCTGAATGTATTAGTTATTAAAAGATACTTAAGTAAAAATTTTTTTAAAAAAAGAGAAACTAACGTTGCAACTTCATTCCTCAGAAATACTAGAGGTTGAAAAAGAAGGGTTGGTATCGTTGCCTTCTGTGTCATCAGCAATTTGAGTTGGCCTAAATAATTATGAGGATTTTATAATTTTTAAATTATTTGAATTGATGGATCTTTGCAGTATGGGAAGAAAGAGTAGGAGTTAAACCTTTATAATCCAAGCTTTGGTATCATAAATTCTTGGAATTTTATTTGGAAATATACTACTGATGTTTTTGTGGACATTATCATTTAAAGTTTGGGGGAACTCACAGAGTAGGTGAGAGACTACTTGGAATTAATTAAATGAGAACGGAGGTTTTTTGTTTGTGTGTTTTTTTGTTTTTTTGCCTTTTTAAGATCAGAGTTGTTTTAAGGGAAAAAAATAAAAATTTAAGGTCCTCTGGCTTGTGGGATCTTAGTTCCCTGACCAGGGATTGAACCCATGCCCCTTGCATTGGGAGCATAGAGTTTTAACCACTGGACCACTGGGAAGGTCCTAGGGGGAAAAATTTTTTTCAGGGTTTTTCCTGGATAAACTTCACTACTTTTTACAGATGCATTTAACCAAGCTCAAAGAATGAAAGCCAAAATTTTGTGAATTAACTGTAAGAAATTTTAAATTCCAGACAAAACTTCCATTTCCACTTAGCAGATATCTAAGCTGCTTTCTACTGCTGTCAATTGAAGCTATCAATTTTTGCTTTAAACGAAAATCATAATGCATCCTAAAACCCAGATATAATTTTAACTTTTTATTTTGAGATAATTGTACATGTAATTGTACATGATAATTCATGTACCGTTGTAAGAAATAATATAGAAGGATCCCGTATATCTATCACTCAGTTTCCCCAAGTGATAACATTTTGAATAATAGTACAAATATTTTGTACTATTTTGTGCACGTGTGCTAAGTCGCTTCAGTCGTAATTCAACTCTTTGCGACTTCACGGACTGTAGCCCACCAGGCTCCTGTCCATGGGATTCTCCAGGCAAGAGTGCTGGTGCGGGTTGCCATGCCCTTCTCCAGGGGATCTTCCGGGTCCAGGGATTGAACCCGTGTCACTTATGTCTGCTGCACTGGCAGGTGGGTTCTTTACCGCCAGTGCCACTTGGGAAGCCTACTGTACTATTTTGTGTAATATACAAATAGTGCAATATTACAGAGAGGAAATTTACCTTGGTACAACCCACCAACCTTATTGAAATTTTTTTGCAGTTTTCTCTGCCTTCATTTGTGAGTTTGTGTTCTGTGCAGTTTACTGTATGAACACCACCGCAGTTGAGACAGAAAGCAATTCTGTCACAGGGATTCCTTGTACTACTCTGTATCTGCAGGCACTTCCCTTACCACCCCATTCCTAACCATTGGTGACCACTGATTCGTCTGTTCTCTATTATTATACTTTTGCCATTTCAAGACTGTTATAGAAATGGAATCATATAGTATATAGCTTTTTGCAATAGGGTTTTTTTTTCTCAGCATAATTCCCTTAAGGTCTATCCAAGTTGATGTTTGTATCAGTAGTTCATTTCTTTTTATTGCTGAGTAGTTGTCCATGGTACGGATGTACCCTAGTTTATTTAATCACTTAATTACTTAAGTTGTCTCCAGCTTTTAGCTATATATGAATAAAGCTGTTATGACTCATCATGTACAGGCTTTATAGGAACATAAATTTTCGGGTATCTGGAGTAAATGTCCAGAAGTACAATTTCTGGGTCATATGGTAAATACATGTTCAGTTTTGTAAAAAAAAAATTTTTTTCTACAGTGACTATACCATTTTATATTTTCACCAGCAATTTATGAATAATCCAGTTTCTCCACATTCTTGCCAGAATTGGGTGTTGGGTGTTATCACTATTTTTAAAATTTTAGCCATTCTGATAGGTGTGCAGTACATCTTGTATGTTGTATGCATATGTGTTGACCCTTTTCTCACTTATCCTTGAGAAGAGAAATAGTTAAATTAGATATATCTAATGGTAAACTGCTTTCATGAAAGGTTTTTAAAAATTCTTATTTAAGACATTATACCTACTTTAGATAAGTTATTCCTGCAGAATTGCAAGCTAAGTGGTCACAGCTTCTGATCTGTAGTCAGACACTTTTTTTTAAAATTAATTAATTTTTTTTTCAGACACTTTTATATAAAAGCTTCAGGCTTGGGTCTTAACTGCATGGCTTCCAAACCTGCAAATCATTGCCCTTCCTTTCTAAAGTCGTCTTTGTCTTTCTGTTTTTAAAAAATGTGTATTTGGCTCTGGGTCTTAGTGGCACATAGGGTCTTCATTACATCCTGTGAGATATTTAGTTGTGGTGCACGAACTCTCTAGTTGAGGCATGCAGGCTTAGTAATTGTGACATTCTGGCTCCACAGCACATGGGCTTCAGTAGTTGCCACATGTAGGCTTAGTTGTTCCAGGTCATATGGGATCTTTGTGTCCTAAAGAGAGCTCAAACCTGCATCCCCTGCGTTGCAAGAAGGATTCTTCACCACCAGGGATGTCCCTCTGAAGTCTTCTTAGTGCCTCTAATCCTTTCGGTTTCTCTCTACAAAGCCATGCCTTACCTGTTGATTCTAAAATCCGAAGAAACATGAACAGTAAGATACTAGAGAATGTGTTTTAGTTTGTTTTCCTATTCAAAGTAAGCAAAATCTCTTTGTTTTACTGTGTATTCATCACCTCCAATTGGTGTCCTTTGGCTTATAGTTCTAACTGTACCTGCTGGTCAGGTTGCAGAGGAGACTGTCATTGAGGAAGAGGCAGAAGAAGCAGAGAAATTGCCACTGACTAAGAAACCAAGGATAGAAGAAATGACAGACAGTGTGGAAGAGAGCAAGGTAATATTTTTAGCAGTGGTGGAGAGAAGGCAAAAGACACGAAAGCCAGACTTCTCAAGGCCTGAACCCTTGTCTTTTTGTCTGCTCTTAGGAATCCTCACCTGTGTGGCTTACTTTTACAGGAAGGCACTGAAAGAGAGCTACTTCAGCAGCGCCTCCAGGAGGCTAATCGAAGAGCCCAGGAGTACCGACACCAGCTCCTAAAGAAAGAGCAGGAGGCAGAACAGTACCGCCTCAGGCTGGAGGCCATGGCCCGACAACAGCCCAATGGAGTTGATTTTGCCGTGGTTGAAGGGGTGGCCGAGGTAGATGCTGTAGTAGTCATGGAGGGGGCGATGGGAGAGAGAGAGACAGAAGAGACTGGGGCAGCAGGGACCACAGAGCCTCACACTGGAGTTTCCATGGAAGCTGTTTCAACTTAATGTGCAAGGGCCACAACTTGTACTGTGTCCATCCTTTTCCTCTTAAAAAAAAATACAGAGGACAAACTGTGTAAAAATTAAGAATGTCCTAAAGAAGAAAATTATAGCAGGGTACAATGCTATCGGCTACAACTTGGGCTCAGGAAAGCTCTCTATGCAACTGGAAAATTCGAAGTCCAATTTAGGGAACACGTCTTCTGAGGGTCCAAAATAACAAGGACCAGATTTCTCAGCTCACATCATTGCTTGAAGCACAGAGGTAAAAGAAAGGTGGATGTTATGGACCAATTGTTTTTTAAATAACTGACTTTCTATCAGAAGATTTTGAAATAATATTTCTAATATGGACATACCCAGAGCCTTTAATAGTTGAACCATCAAGTGACCTGAAACTTTGCCTTAGATTTATGATGTGTACCCATTAGGGAAGAAACCTAGTTGGGAGGAGGGATTAGATGTGAGCTTTGGGGAAGACAAAGAAATATATTCTGCTTCCAAAGGAACAGGCAGGCACTCCCCACTATGCTGAGTTAATTTCACTGAGAAGAAATCACTTGGGTAAATCTGCATCCACTGTGTGTCCATACCCCAGATGCCAGTTTAAGAAGCTAAAATAGAATTTTTAAAAACTGGAAAGCAAACTTGCTGATGTGGGAGACGTGTATGTAGATCCCACATCCTCCAGCTGCACCTCTGCGATGCTGGAACATGGCCAGAAAAGAGGCTCATGGGGTTAGGAAACAGTCTGGTCTCAAGACACCAACTTTGCTTTGGCTAGATTTTATGAAATTGCAATGAGGAGGGTAGTCTGTTGTCAGAACAACTTGCTTCCAAACATTTATTTATGTAATGTCAAGCTTTAATATCAACTTTTTAAAAAATATTAATTTATTTATTTTAATTGGAGGCTAATTACTTAACAATATTGTATTGGTTTTGCCATACATTGACATGAATCCGCCACGGGTGTACATGTGTTCTCCATCCTGAACCCCTCCTACCCTCCTCCCTCCCCGTACCATCCCTCTGGGTCATCCCAGTGCACCAGCCCCGAGCATCCTGTATCATGCATCGAACCTGGACTGGCGATTCGTTTCACATATGACATTGTACATGTTTCAATGTCATTCCCCCAAATCATCCCACCCTTGCCCTCTCCCACAGAATCAAAAAGACTGTTCTATACATCTGTGTCTCTTTTGCTGTCTCACATACAGGGTTATTGTTACCATCTTTCTAAATTCCATATATATGCGTTAGTATGCTGTATTGGTGTTTTTCTTTCTGGCTTACTTCAGTCTGTATAATAGGCTCCAGTTTCATCCACCTCATTAGAACTGATTCAAATGCATTCTTTTTAATGGCTGAGTAATATTCCATTGTGTATATGTTCAACTTTTTAACTTTATAAAATTTTGTTAAGTTTGCTAAGTGTGCCTTTCTGTGGAACTTACATGGTATCCACTCATATGCAAGACAAGACAGGAGGAGAGATGAAGGCTGAGGACGTTGTAGAGTTTTTATCCATCTGATTTGGGATGCGTACACTGTTTGTTTTCTTAAGGTCAGGTCTTGTGTAGAGCTTTTGTGCTTTATAGGTGCTCAGTGTGTTGGCAGAGGGGATAAGGACAACCAGTGCCATAACGTAAGGAACCAGAGATTCTGGCCAGATCTTTGTCACCTTACGCTTTTCTCTCCCACCATGCCTGCTCCTTTTGCCTAGACACTTTAGAAAGTGTTTCATTGCTGGGATTTCTTGGAGTTTCTTTTTTTTTTTTTTAAAGAATGGGAATATGGGTGGAGAGGGAGAGAGGTTGTGAAGAAGTCATCATCCTGGACTTGCTTTGTTATAAATTAGAAGCAACCAGAGGGAGATGTGAAGGACAGGGAAGCCTGGTGTGCTGCAGTCCACAGGGTCGCAAAGAGTTGGACACAACTGAGCAGACAGAACGAGAGGGATATGTGCCAAGTAAACAGCTGAATGACTGTAGAATAAGGTTTTCTTAATTAGCGATCATGGGGAAAACATGTATTCTTAGTTTGGAATAAAATGTGACAGTTAACAGGGTTCTATTTACCTTGACTACTGAAGTAATTTGCTGCAGTTTTCCAGAGCAGAATCATTTAGGGCTCAAAATAGACTGTAAACATAACTCCCCAAACCAAATTTAACTAAAGTGAAAAGAAAAGTGAAAGTGAAGTCACTCCATTGTGTCCGACTCTTTGCAACCCCTTGGACTGTAGCATACCAGGCTCCTCCATCCATGGGATTCTCCAGGCAAGAATACTGGAGTGGGTTGGGTGCCATTTCCTTCTCCAGGGGATCTTCCCAGTCCAGGGACTGAACTCGGGTCTCCCGCATTGCAGGCAGACGCTTTAACCACTGAGCCACCAAGGAAGCCCTTAAAGAATTGGCTATTAGAGGCTTATAGACAAAAATATCAGTTTTGAAATGAATGCTGGCTATGGGCCACCTCAGCTAGGTTTTCTCCATGGACCAAGTACTGAGCACTTTCCAGATGATCAGAGATGAGTCTGCACCATCGGGGATGGTGGAGAAATGCAGTGCAGCCGCCTAGGTAAGGGTGAGTGTAAAATGGTGGTTTCTGCTGTCAAATCGTCCTGTTTCTATTCGCAGTGTTTTCCTTTTTCTGAGTCCCTTTGTGAATCAGGTGCTAACAGTAAGCTGCTGTTGTGTTCCATTTCAGAGCTTTAGCTTAACTATAGAGGGACCAAATGTTATTTTAGATGTGTTTTGTGTGTGTTCTTGGTGTATATATTGACTTCAGTTCCTTGTTTTTTGATTTGTTTGTTTATTTTTTCTTTCCTGTTAAGAAGGTGGAGGTTAACCTTACAGAAAATATCTAGGTCCAACCAGCTTACTCTCTAAGGTAGCTTCTGATGGAGGTTGATTCCATCTAGCACGCCCTTCTGAGTATACAGAGCCCCTACTGTTTAGAGGTTCTTATTCTTTTTCTGTAAAAGCCTATCATTCCCACTCAGAAAAATATCTAATATAGCCCAAGTCATTTTTGATGATGGGGTCTCTGAGATAGGGAGTTTAAGGAGGGATTGGGTTAGGGAGAGAGAGAAGGGCAATGTTTGGAAAGGGGTGGGCACTAAAAGGGCATTTGTTTTTATTTACCTGGAATAGACCATTTAGCATTCCAGAGAAGGAAAATAGGATTTGATCTCTAGTTGTATTGCCATAGAGAGAATGGTAGGTCAGGATCCCTTGTAGTAGTTAATATTAATGACATTATTGGCAGTACCATTATATGATTTTGCATATTTTTCTGGATCAACCTTGGAAGTTGGGAAAATGTTGCTAGGTCTTCTGGGTTTGGGAAATCCAACTGCCCTGTTGGCAAGGTTGGATTACAGAGACTCAAATAACAGACAGGTGGTTCAGAGATGGTACTTGAACAGGAAAATCTGAAACCTGGATAACTGCCTATTTTAAAATAAAGCTGCTTTAATAGTATCAGTATTAATATAGAAATTTTAGACCCTACATTTACATTATGGTTTTAAGCTTCCCCCTAAATAAGAGAAAGAAATAAATCTTAATATTTCTGTTCTTGTTCCCAGCTTCAGGGAAATTATTTACAAATGTATAAATGGACATTCCCTTCCTATCACTACCTCTGTGGGATCTCTTAATTATAATGCCATAGTTGAGGTCTCTTACTTGAAATATGAGAGAACTTGGCTTTAGGTTTTCTGTATTTTGAACTCAGCACCTTAAAAGAGTTTCTTTTTTCTCTGTCATATCTGTTTCATTACTTTTGGCTTTGCCTCGCCCTCTTTTTCAGCCTTCGCATTGCTTTAGTAAGATTTTTGTGTCTGCTCAGTAATACTAGAAATCTGTGGCATACAAAATGGCTTTCCTTTCTTTCTTTATATTGCTGTAAAAGAAATGAATTTACCAGAAGGCTCTCCAGTTGAAGTTAGGTATTGTGTGACCAGTGCATTTTTTTTAACACCACTTTGCTGCATGTATATTATTGTGTATATTTATAAATACATATGAATTTTCCCACTTTTCTCTTTGTTTTGAGGTCCAATTCTAAAAAGTACCCAGTAAACGCTGGAAATATTTTTTATCTCATTAAACACTTTAGAGAGGGTTTCTTTCAATTCATTAAAGGGACTGAGGAAGAAAAAGCATTACTTCGGCCCTTTTCTGAGAGGCACACTCAACAGGCAGTAATGAGAAACCTGAGGAGTAAGGCCCTAGGGAGAGCCAGTACCTAGCTTTCCAGAGATTTCTTTAGCATATAGTGTGATGACATCATGTAAACTGAAAGCGTCAGAGCAGAGTTGGGGGTAGAACTGGAGCTGCCTTTCCACAGAGCAAGCCTCCTTTCCACCCCTGTGGCAGCTGTTTTGACTGACATTTGCATAATTTCTTATACTTCTGAATAGGCAAGAAACTAGATAAACGTCCATGGCAGAGGGTGCAGACATTCTATATATCTGCTTTTCCAGTTTAGACGCCTCATCCTTTTAAGAAAAGATCATTTTGAGAAATTTCTGTGGCTCTCTCCTAACAAACATCATGGATCCCCAGAACCTGAAGACCTGAGGCATATAGAGAACTATTCCCAGAAGTTTAATCCTGAATGGCAATTAGTCTTTGTCCAGATTTATTGGAGAATGGCCTCCTGTTCTCTGCTCCTTGTGTAGACATCTCTGTATGGCCAGAAAAGGAGCTTTAGAATGGAATACAAGCCAAGCACACCTATGTGCTGCTCTAATCTCTTATCTATTTCCATTTTATATTTTCCCCTTCTGAGTTAGTATTCTATTTCCTGTGCCAACATATTTACCAAGAGACAGGAGCAAGAAGGATGTGAATTCAATTTAAGTAGCTTTGAACCTCTGGTACTGCCTTTTTTTTTTTAAGCCTCTCTAAGATTAGGGGGTGGGGTGATATCCCAAGATTGTACTACAGACCAATTTGGCTTGTTAATGGCAGGAAATTGTGATTCCCTGTCTCTCTCTCCTCCCCTTCCCCTCTAACTACTTCTGCTTCTGTGACCCCATTGTTCTTATCTCATTGAGTCTTTCCCAGGCACTGGAACTTAATTAGTAGGTCATTTCTAATCTATGGGCCTTGTCTTTCCTCTTTCTATTCCCTGCCTTCCCCACCACATATTTTCTGTTTATTAAGTGGTTTATTCTTAATTCTGAGAATTAATCTAGGTCATGCTCTATATCCTGTGCTTCCGAATTGGTTTCAGGCATCTGGTTCTATCAGCAGTAATGATAACAGCTCCCTTCTCTGGCCTTGCCCTGTGTACTGTCCTTCTGCCAAGGCCACTTGTGTTAGGCTAGAGAAAGGGTAGGTGGGGTGCTTAGCTTCTCAAAACAGCTTCAGTTTTACAAGTTGTCTGACAGCTTTATGTACAGTATATTTTAGGAAAACAAATCTACTTCTCTTTTATTTAGGATTTTAATAAAATAGGGTTTGAATCTGATGAGCAAGTTCATGTGTGTGTGTAAGCATTTATGTGTATGTACACCTATACAAATCTATATTATATATACAATTTTTGTACTATCATTTAAAATAAAAAGATATTTCTTAATAAAATGTCAAAGTCTTACCATTTCAGGTGTCACTGAAATTTTTTCCATCTCCTGAGCAAAAATTATATCTATTCCCTGGTCCCGGATAAACCTTAAGACCAAGTTTTCCCTGTCCAACTGAACTAATGAGAATGGAACAGTGGGAGGGTGTTGTGTTTTGTGTGTGTGTGTGTGTGGTTTTTTTTTTTTTTGAGGAGGAGGAGGGCGGTGTCTTCTTTCCTCTGTTGAGGTCTCTTCTACCCATTTACATTCTCTGCCTTTTCCTTATCTAGCTACTAGTTGACAGTCTTAACAGGCAAAGCAAGTTGAGGCAAGACCAGAAGTAAGAATGAAGAGAGATTTTGACTGGGTTATTAATTTATATCTTCTTCCCTTCTTGATCACTCCCACCCCTAAAAGCAAACAACCAAGAGAGGAGAGTGGCTGAAGGAGATTATTCTGTGTCTTGTGTGGGAGTAAAGTCAATGCCGATATACTCAGGGAGGGGGTGGGTGGACATAAGGCCCAGAGAGGCTGGGACAGTTGATTTGCTCTGCTAACTTCTAAGCTACTCTTGGTTAATAAGGTGCTTGGTGTTATCTCAGTCCAATTCAGCACACATTTACTAAGTAAATATGAGTAGCAGTCTGGTTGTGGTACAATCCCCATTGATAGCCAGGCTTGAAGGGATCTATCTGGCTGGCTACTAATGTGTCCCCATCAAGTATACGTGAAAGTCACTCAGTCGTGTCCAATTCTTTGCGACCCTATGGACTATACAGTCCATGGAATTCTCCAGGCCAGAATACTGGAGAGGGTAGCCTTTCCCTTCTCCAGGGGGTCTTCCCAACCCAGCGATCGAACTCAGGTCTCTCACATTGCAGGCAGATTCTTTACCAGCTGAGTCACCAGGGAAAGCCAAGAATACTGGAGTGGTTAACCTATCCATTCTCCAGGGGATCTTCCCGACCCAGAAATTGAACCGGGGTCTCCTACACTGCAGGTGGATTCTTTATGAGCTGAGCTACCAGTGTATGGTGTTCTCAAAAGCTGCTCCATAGGCAGTAAAGATGCCTTTCTTAAATAATGAAGTTAAGTCGCTCAGTCGTGTCCGACTCTTTGCAACCCCATGGACTGTAGCCCACCAGGCTCCTCCATCCATGGGATTCTCCAGGCAAGAATACTGGAGTGGGGTGCCATTTCTTTCTCCAGGGGATCTTCCCGACCTAGGGATCAAACCCAGGTTTCCCGTTTTAGGGGCAGACGCTTTAACCTCTGTGCCACCAGGGAAGCCCTAAATAAAGGAGGGTAATACCAAAATCAAGGGCATTTAAGTATCAGTATTCAACATTAGAACCTCCAGGTAAGCTCTCAAAGTCAATGTTTAGGAAACTGAACACTTACCATGTATTAGGCTGCATGTGGATAATTGCTTTTTGGTAAATAATACTGTGTACATACTAACTATAAGGTACATCTAGCAGGTACCTCATAAATGGATATATGGTCTTTGTGGTGCCTAAAGAAAAACAGAAATTTAAAAAGCTTTGAAAAGCAAAGAACTGAAAGTAGTGTTGAATCTGTAAAAGTGAGCCCTCTACTCCAAGATCAGTAGGTAGAAAATACAAGAGAAGGCTGAAGTGTGAGCAGCCTCGTGATAATTACGCCTACTCAGGGTTTACACAAGATGTCTGATAGCTAACAGTAAGTTACTTAAGACTACAGAGGAGGACTACCTTGATGGTCCAGTGGTTAAGAATCTGCCTGCGAATGCAGGGGACACGGGCTTGATCCCTGGTTCAGGAAGATCCCACTTGCCTCAGAGCAACTAAGCCTGTGCACCACAACTTTGTGATGTGAAGCCGTTTCAGTCATGTTGGACTCTTTGCAACCCCATGGACTGCAGCCTACCGGGTTCTTCTGTCCGTGGGATTCTTCAGTGAAGAATACTGGAGTGGATTGCCATGCCCTCCTCCAGGGGATCTTCCCAGCCCATGGAATGAATCCTGCATTGGCAGGCAGCTTCTTTACCACTAGCGCCCCCTGGGAGGCTAACCTGCATGAATTTCATCAGTGGGTTCCCTGTACTTTGGCTTCCAGTTGGATCAGTCAATAGGAAGTTCTGGGCAGAAGACAGGATGAAGAAAAATGACTGAAATCAGTGTATTGATTTCCCAGTTTCCCTCCCTTGGGCTCGCCTGGGCCCCACTCCTTTGATTAAAGGCCACTGCTCCTCTCAATGCTATCTCACGAAGGCTCAGTAACCACTACCTCCCTTTGTCCTTTCAGGTGTAAGGCTGTTGTTAGTAGCCTCTAGTTACTAACCTATCCCTTGCCAACAATTTTTAAAAGTAGTTCTTAAAAAAAAAATAGCCCTTGATTATTTTGAACATGTCAATTATTTTCTGTTGGGACCTTAATACACCTGGTAAAAGCACGTGATAGTTTGGATTCATAAATTTCACATTTTATCCATATACTTCAATCTTACTCTCATACATGTAACCTTAAATTCTTATGAGTCAACAGTTCTAAAGGGTCAACTGCTGGCTTAAGTAATAGTGACTCATACCTGTGCAGTTCCCAAGGGTAGGGTAGTGGTATCAAGGAGACATAAATCTGAGAGATAATAATAGCTCAGGCCCCTGTGACTTAGCTACAAAAGATGCTGAACAGCTTTTCAAGCTTTGTGACTGTGGAACCTTCTGTGTTTCAGGTCCCCAAAGCTTTAGGCAAGCTGATGGACTCTGCCTACTGGGGCCTTGGTTTCTCCATAACCTCCCAGGATGCCTCTGAGAAATCAGCTTAGAAATCCCTCAGGATGATAACTTTATCCTCCTGTTAGCACATTTTGTTTTTTTCTGAAGACAAAGTTTGAGCTAATATCCTGAAAAAAAAAAAAAGACTATCAGCAGATTTCTGATTTAGGATCATGTTTATCCCTGTGTTGTCAGTGATAATTTCTTTCAATTCATCCCTTAATTTATTATTCACTATTCTGTCAGGATGAGGTTTTTCATATGTGCTAATGAATTACATTCTTAGTAGTAGTCTATTTGGGATAAGTATTTCCCACAAGGCACTTAATTTAAACCTATATATTTATATAATGCTTTATAAGCCCCTGTTGGCATATTTCTTTCCACACTTTACAAAAGAAGTTGAGGTACAGAGAGGTTAGTTGAATTGCCAAGGTCACCCACAAGACTATTAAGTGGCAGAGTCCAAGGACTGTTTGCTTTCACTGCAACATAGTTGCTTTCCCAAGCCCAGAGAAAGTTCTCAGAGTCCAGCTGGGTACTCTTGACTAGATAAGTTGCCATCCTTTAGAAATACTAATAAATGAACACCCTTCACAATTAAACTGAAACCGGGACTTCAACCTGTATTGCAGCTGCCTGCAGAGTCACAAGGTTAAAATTCTATTATACTTTTCTTTGGGGTCTACATTGAAACCTGAGGGTATTTTACCCCTTTCTTTGTGACCACCTTCAGGGCTGAACTGAAGAATTTGTGGGAATTTGCCCTCAGAGGGCTACGAAAGTTTGCAGTCTTAGAATTTTTCTTTGTCCTGGCTTGGTTTGAAAGGGATAATGAAGTCAGGTGACTGAAAATGTTCTTTACTCCTTCCTTGCTCTCCTCTGCTATCTAGAAACTAGCAATGATTTCAAAGTATCTTGGTTTAAGTAAGGCATCCAGTGAGGAAAAAAAAAAACCAAAAAACAAAAACCAGAGATCTAAAGGACCTCTCCAAGCTGGTGTCAAGGCTGTATATTGTCACCCTGCTTATTTAACTTCTATGCAGAGTACATCATCAGAAACACTGAGTTGGAAGAAACACAGGCTGGAATCAAGATTGCCAGGAGAAATATCAATAACCTCAGATATGCAGATGACACCACCCTTATGGCAGAAAGTGAAGAGGAACTAAAAAGCCTCGTGAAAGAGGAGAGTGAGAAAGCTGGCTTAAAGCTCAACATTCAGAAACTGAATATCATGGCATCTGGTCCCATCACGCCATGGGAAATAGATGGGGAAACAGTGGAAACAGTGTCAGACTTTATTTTGGGGCTCCAAAATCACTGCAGATGGTGACTGCAGCCATGAAATTAAAAGACGCTTACTCCTTGGAAGAAAAGTTATGACCAACCTAGATAGCATATTCAAAAGCAGAGACATTACTTTGCCGACTAAGGTCCATCTAGTCAAGGCTATGGTTTTTCCAGTGGTCATGTATGGATGTGAGAGTCAGACTGTGAAGAAGGCTGAGTGTGGCAGAATTGATGCTTTCGAACTGTGGTGTTGGAGAAGACTCTTGAGAGTCCCTTGGACTTCAAGGAAATCCAACCAGTCCATTCTGAAGGAGATCAGCCCTGGGATTTCTTTGGAAGGAATGATGCTAAAGCTGAAACTCCAGTACTTTGGCCGCCTCATGTGAAGAGTTGACTCATTGGAAAAGACTTTGATGCTGGGAGGGATTGGGGGCAGGAGGAGAAGGGGACGACCCAGGATGAGATGGCTGGATGCCATCACTGACTCGATGGACGCGAGTCTGAGTGAACTTCGGGAGTTGGTGATGGACAGGGAGGCCTGGCTGCGATTCATGGGGTCGCAAAGAGTCGGACACGACTGAGCGACTGAACTGAACTGAACTGGACTGAACTGAACTGAACTGAACTGAACTGAAGCTGGTGTAAACAAGCTTCAAGGAGAAAGAAGGTAAATTCTCGAGGACATTTGGTGGAACTAGCTAACCAAGGTGTGAGAGGTATTCAGAGAGCATTTAAAAACCTTGAGGGGAAAATGTTTAAGTGAAGTTTGTAAGGATACCAAGGGGAACAGATTGCTGAGTAGAAGCAGATCACAAATATAGGACTAAGTTTGGAGGGCTCAGACGGTAAAGCGTCTGGCTACAATGAGGGAGACCCGGGTTCAATCCCTAGGTCGGGAAGATCCCCTGGAGAAGGAAATGGCAATCCATTCCAGTGTTCTTGCCTGGAAAATCCCATGGATGGAGGAGCCTGGTAGGCTTACAGTTCATGGGATCGCAAAGAGTCGGACACGACTGAGCAACTTCACTTTCACTTTTTCACGAATCATCACAAGATACCAATGTTTTCTCCTTTCGAGTTTTCTCATACATTATCGTACTTGAGTCTCTCAACCCCAGTTTTCAGGCTAAGGCTAAGGGATGGATCTTTAACCCTGCAGGATAACAAGGAGTAAAGGGCGGAGCTAGAAACCATCTCACTGTTCTTCAACAAACTGTTCCAAGCGGATTCCTGCCCAAGCCTTTTAGGCAAAGAACCTGGAGAGAGCCTGGCGAGATTTCCTTAGCTGCAAGGCGTGGACTGGCCTCTAGGCGCCGCCGGCGATAGGGAAGCCTAGGGCTCCAGCCCTGTGGAATACTCCAGCCACGCGCCGGTAAAAAGCCAGACTTGTAAATCCGCAAAAGCAGCCGCCGCCAGCTCAGGGCCTTAAGTGCCCTTAGCTAGAGGTAGTGGGAGGGGCAGATCTTGTTCGTCCCTCTCATTGGCCCCCGGCAGTAACGGACAGGTATCTACAGCCAGCCCCAGCCAGAGGAACCGCACTACACACGCTAGCTGATCTTCGGCGCGCGGGGTTGGAGTGCTGCAGGGGCATTCGCTAGGGGAGGCTACGCATGCGTGCAAAAATTCACGCTTCTCGGCGCCCCTCTGGCTTTGTGAAGGGTAACTGCTCCTTAGGGAACTGTTGGAGCAAACCCCTGACTCCTCCAGGACTGAAGCCTTTGCTGTTTTTTGTGTTTTTTTTTTCCTTTTTGTAGCCTTCTCGTGCGACCGACGTTCTTCCAGCGAAATTCTCTTTTGACAAGATTTCCTGATGCGAAACTTCAATCACTTACACTGCAGCTTCATTTTATTTCTCCCCAAATACCCTCCTCCTGCCCTGTCGAGCATTCTACGAAAAAGTGCATCTTACCTCGATCCAGAAACGGGCTTGGAGTACCCTCCCTAACCCCACCTAAATTCTACCCGGGGTCTCCTGGGCCCTGGTTCATCACGCACCATTTCTTCGCTTGCCTCCTTCAGGAAACCTTTCCTGATTAACCCCGGTGGGACTGCAGCCATCCCAATTACTCGGAAGAGAGTCAAGGCCAAGTTGAAGGCAGAAATTCTGGAGCAAAGGTGCTCAGAGTAGCCGACCGGTTCCCGTCCCGCCCGCCCGCTCCGCGAGTAAAGTCAGGCAGCGGCTCGGGGACAGAGCTGTATTGGGAAGCGGAGAGGCTCCTACATAGTAGGAGGAGGCACGTCCCAGGAGGCCCGAGGACTCTGTACACAACGCGAGTGGCTCAGCCCCGGCCGTCCGCCGTGCGGCCCGCCCGGGGCCCAGTCTGTGGAGGCCCGGAGGGGCGAGTTAAGGCAGCTTGGCTGAGGGAGAGGGGGAGTGGGAGTGTGCCAGTTACCCCTGAAAAGCTGGCTCACTGAGGGGGCGAGCTTCTCGCCTCCCACTCCTCTCTCGAGGACAGGGGGAAAAGACAGTCGGCAGTCAATAAATAAACCCGAGGCGGGCAGGGACCCCGGGAGACTCTCGGAGTCCAGGAAGGCTGGAGGTGTGGCACAGGGAGGGAGGTCATCTGTCCTTGGAGACGCGTCCACGCTCACGGCCTCTGAGGGTCCCACTTGAGGCCTTGGAGCAACTCCCTTCAAAAGTTAAAATGGCTGCCGTTAGGGACGGCCGCCAGCGAGGAGGGCCCGACGAAGGGAGGCTTCAGGGGCCCCTGGGGCTTCTCGACGTCCACCCTCTTCAGGGCGCGGCCCCGGTGCCCCTCAGGCCGACCCAGGTACAGGAGGTGTCTCCCGGCACCCCCCGAGTACCTGGATGGGCCTCCCGAGGGGACTCGGGTGAGCAGCGCAGGGGGTGCACGGTGCGAGGAGAAGGGCAACTTCCGGCTGCCACCCACCCCGAGCCGGGGAGCTGGGGCGGAGAGCGCAGGCCGGCCGGCGGGGGCCGGGCACTTGCCCTCCGGGGGCACGTCCAGCCTCCGAGGCGGGGCACAGTCCCGGGGCAGCAGGCTGGGGCCGGCAAAGAGGGTGGGGGCGGGCTCGGGCGGCAGCGGCCGCGAGGTGAAAGGGGCGGCGGCCGGGGGCTCGGCGTCCTTCCTGGGCGCCTGCGGGCCGTGCAGGTAGCGCAGGAGTTCCTCCAGGGTGGTGACTTCCACGGCCTGCCCGGGACAGCCAGGCGGCGGCGGCTTCACCAGCACGCGCGGCGCGGGGCCACCCGCCGCGTTCCCGCCTCGGGCGCGGCTCCGGGCCTCCTTGGCGTTGTTCCCGTTCTGGTTCCAGTCCCAGGGACCCCCGGCGTGGCGGAGGTGCTTGACCGGCAGCTCTGGCGTGGACTCCGGGGTGGGCAGGCAGGCCAGCTCTGGCGGGGGTACGCCCTCGGGAGGAGGCAGGAAGGTGGTGTAGAGCTGCGGCGTCTGGGCCCCCTCTCCGTCCTTGGACGGCGGCGGCGGCTCTGGGCCCGCCCCATGCAGCCGGGCCAAGCTGCGGAGGGAGAGAGGACGTGGGATCCCTGCAGACTCGATATCCTTGCTCCGCCGTCGGTGCGCTCGGCGACAGGCGCAGGAGACCAGGAGGCCAGAGACAGAGGCGCCCAGAGCGAAGGCCGCGGCCACACAGGCCAGGAGGAGTGGGATGGGGACTGAACGTGAGGCTGAGGCTGGTGGGAGGTCTCGGCGCACGCCTGCCAACGGAGAGAGAGGAGAGATGGAGGCTCAGCGAAGGTAGCCCAGCGGGAAGACAAGTTCCAAAGTGTCCCTCTCTCCGACTGCTGGTCTGCTTTCACTCTGACACAGCCTTGACCCTCTATAGGAGTCTCCTCCCCTGACCCCTCAACACACACAGCCCACCCAACCACCGCTCACACACAAGCTAGAGCCTGGGCCTGGGGAGTCCCATCCCAGCTCCGGCCCCTGTAGCCATGCCAACAGCAACTGCCAAACTCTGCCCGTGCTGAAGGAGGCGGGGCTGGGAGGGCCAGCTCTGGGGAGAAGGGTGGGGAGGTTCCAAACAGGCATTGTTAGTGAACACCAAACAATGATCAGTGAGCGGCTTAGAATTCTTCAAGAATCGGCAGCTCCACACTTCACTCCTGTCCCTCCCAACCAGCCCCCTTACCCTGAGTGTGAGCTCCAAGAGTGGAAGACTGGGGCCGGGGATGGGCATCACTGGGGGGGCTGGGGGTCTCAGGGGAAGGGCCAGGACTCAGAAGCACTGATGACAGAGACCAGGTCAGAGCCAGTGAGACTCCCGTTCTCCACCTCTGATACCCACAGCGGGTCTGCCACCCCCTTTGGAACCCAGAAGCCCAGAACTGCAGCCTTCATTTTCCTCTGGGAATGGGGAAGGGCTTACCATGCAAGGCATTCTTTCATTTCTTTGTTCAAAAACTATCTATTAGGCATCCTGTTATGTGCCAAGCACTGAGCTATATGCTAGATACTTAGAATGTTAACGCTTTCTGAGATTCTCTCAGAGTGTCCAGGGTGCTGGTCTGCTGCTGCCATGGGGCATGGACTTGGGTGAGTATGGGCTGACCATGGTGAAGTTGGGACAACAAAACTCACCATAAGTGGAATCCCCTGTACCAGACTGACTCCCAGTAGCTCCATCTATGAAACAGGGAGGGAAAGGGTGAAGGTGGGGGGAGGCTTCATGAGGAACTGATGGGCATGACCGTGCCGCAGGAGAGTAGGACAAAAGCCCACACCTGGGAGGGTGTCTATGGCCGTCAGAGCCATGCTCAACAATGGATACAGCTGCCTTTGCCCTTTTTACCTTGGCAGTCATCATGCTCCATGGATTCCTCGTTACCAGTTGGATCCACATCAGTCCTAGGAGGAAATGGAGGTGGCTCAGTGCAGGTACAACTATCGTCCCCTCCCCCACCCTAGCCCTCAGCCTCCTCTCTTAGTAGTGGGGAGCTTTCTCCTCAGGAGATCCAGGAGCCCCTCACTTACCCACCAGGTGCCCTGATATCCACGCAGCCTCTGGAGCTGTCCCATCCACAGTATGGGTCCTGAGAAGCCAGACAGCTCCTAGGGAAAACTGAGTCATATGAGGCTGGGACCCTCCACTCTAATCACAGTCCATTCCCCTGCCTCTTTCACTCTCACCCTGGCCTGCAGGAGGCTCCTAGCCTAATATTCCCATCCTATCCACACCAATCCTTAGTCCCATCCCTGGTGACTGCCCACTTGCAGGATGCTTGTGGACATCTCACCACACACAAACATCCCCTGCATTTCCCTGCCACCCCCAATGCCTTTGTGCCTGCAGGCCCAGGGAGCCTGGCCTCAAGTCCCTCTCACCTCCGACAGGCCCCATGCCGGGCACACCGACTAAGAGGGAGGTAGATGATGCAGCCAGAAAAAGCCACAAAGAGCCTGTGACCTTCAGTGTCCAGCTCCAGCCCTATGACCCGCCGTGCTGTTTGAGCTGCCCGCTTCCCACTGCACCTAAGGTGAGGCCAGAGGGAGTCAGAGGTGGAGCAGGTGAGGCTCCTTTTTCCCTGGGTGAGGTAAAGAAAAGAAGGTGGGGAGGCATACAAGCAACTGAATACGACTCATGGGGCTACCCTGCAGTGCCACACAATGTCGTCTTCTCTCCAAGTCCCTCTCTCTTCCCCACAACTTCCAATATCGGAGTCCCCACCCCATCCCCATATCCCCATCTCCCACCTCACATTCCATCCCTGCTCTGCAGGGGGCCTGCTGGACAAAGGGCTCACCGGGAGGGGCTGTAGGCATTGATCTCTTCCAACAGAATGGGCTCAGAGCCCCCAGATTGCCCCCCTGGGGGTAGCACCTTCAGCACTGTCCCATCATTGGAGCCAAGGAACAGGACTGTGGTGTTACTGTAGGGACCAGCCATGCCATCCACAGCCACCTGGGTCAGTAGGGCCCTGGAGGAATAGGCCTCAGGTCAGGACAGCCTGACCAGTGGAAGCTTGAATGTTTCAAGGACCTAGATGCCCCTTCTCTGCCCTTCCTCCAGCCCAGGGTTTCCTTCTTAGTTCTGTCCCTCCCACTTTCATGGGTTCTTCCTCCTACTAATATGATTTACCTTGTGGGGTCAGAAAAAGAGAGTGGGTGAGGGGCGGATGGCAGTGGTCAGGGTTTTTTAGCCCTGTACCTGCTGGTGAGGGTGAGCAGAGGCTGATGGGTGGCGGGTGGCACAGCAGGGTCCAGGAGTGGGTGAGCCTTGATGAAGGTCAGGACATCATCAGGGAGGTCTCGAGAAGAGGGGAACAGTGCAGCTACACCTACTCCTGCACAGGATCCGGGCCTGGAGGACACAGGAAGAGGCGGCCTTAGGACAGGGAGCTGGTGGTCACAGAGCCTAACTAAGCCCCAGCAGCCTGCCCGAGGGCCGGGAGGCCCCTTGTTCTGTCTGCGCACAGACATTCACACTACTGCTTTCATTCCCTGCTGCCAATCCATGACAGCCTCCTCCCCAGGCCTTGGACACCTTGCCCTCTCCTCATAACCTATTTGGGGAGCAGACACTGCTTGCTTCTACCTCCACCAAAGCCCCCCATCCTGGGTACCTGGGGGAGGGGACCCTGTCCTCAGACACAGGGGTCCAGGCCCCATCCAGACTTCTCTGCTCCTTGAACTTGCCCTCAAACCCACGCTCGATATCATCCAGGTAGAAGGCGCAGACCGCAGAGCCAGGAATGCTGAGGGAGCCAGAGAACGATGTGGACTAGGTGTTAGAAGGGACAGCATAGCACCTCCCAGGTAAGGCTTGGCCGCCCTCCTTCATGTACCATCTTAGGGGAGAGCCTGAGAGAGCGGGGCAGCCCCTGGGGCCCATGCAAGGAAAGCACAAGGAAAATGGAGCTTCCCCTCACCGCCCTCATCAGTAGGCCCTGCAGGACGATCTTTGTTGCTGGGGGGCATGGAGGGAAGGGGACAGACTGGGCTACATTGACTAGTCTAGTACCAACCTATTGGTCTGGGTGGTGAAGACCCCAAAGAGAGCAGAGCGACCATACAAGTTCACAGGCCCTGTCAAGGCCTGTAAGACGTCAAAATAGAAGGTCGAGTCTCCAGGGACAGAGCAGTTGAGCCGCAGCTTCAGGAAGGATGTCCAGTGGCGGTCCAAGGCTCTAGGTGAGCCACCCATGTCACGCTTACACACACGGGCCACACGGGAGAACTGCACCTGCCGGGGGAGAACCGGGGAGGAAGATCAGTGAGCGAGCCCCCACGTCAGCAGGGTGAGAGCGGTTTGGTGGGGTTAGAGTACCAAGAGACCAATGTCAGGGGCACAGCTAAGGAAGGATGTGGTGTGGTTGGTCAGTCCGGGTCAAGGCGAAGGACAGCAGGATGAGGGGACAGAGGCCTGAGGGCAGCTCCGCGTGGGGCTCAGAGCCCAGCCAGGAGCTCTTCCCCGAATGTCCAGCAGAAGCCTCTAGCTACCACCCCCGCTGCCCACCTCCTTACCCTCCCTAGCCGGGCATCCTCCACAGAGACTTCTCGGAAGAAGAAGTAGACGTGCTCTCCGTGCTCCAAAGCGTGGACAAAGTGTGGCTCTGAGTGGGGAGTGACAGGAACAGTATGGAAGAGTATCTGTACCTGTCCAGAATCTCCTGATCCCATGCTGCCTTTCCCCTTAGCACACCTGCACACAATTACCACCACCTACCGCAGCTCTCCCCCTGCACCCCCTCCCCAAGAGCAGCCTCCCTCCCCCAGGCCCACCCTGACCTCGGAGCCACTTGGAGTCGTACTTGGCGGAGCGGAGCGGGGGCTGAGGCCCAAGGCTTCGGTAAACCACAGCGTCACTGGCCTGGAAGTCTGCAGCTGTGGCTGAATACAAGCTGCCCTCTGGAGGGGTGGGTAGGGTGGCATCAGGGGGGCTCAGGGATCTGTATCTTGGCTCTTCTTGGGCCTCCAACACCCCTACCTTGGCCTGACCCTGGCCCCTACCTCACCCCTGATTCAGGAGCATGCAGGAAAGACCAAACTGGGAAAGGGGCTAACATGGCAGCCACATGCCTGCTTCTCACATGCCCGGGTGCACACCTGCAAACACAGCCACGTTGGACTGGGTGGCATCAAAGGGGCATCGAGCCTGCCCACTCAGCTCCTCACCCTCCTGCTGCAGCGAAGTTACCTGGAAGCAGAAGGAACAGGTTCTCGGAACCCTTGGGGTGCTGCGAGTCTGGCTCCATAGCCCACTTCCTCACGTCACCTTGCCTTCTTGCCCCACCTCTTCCGGACCCTCCACCCAGGACACTCCCAGCCCCCACCCCCTGCTTATCCATCCCCACCAAACTGACTGCCCAGCTTGAGTTCTCCTCCTACTCCCATCCTGATGCCCCACCCTCTGTACCCCACGCCTTTGTACCCCATAGCTGCGGCACACGGGGCTGAATGAGTTCGTTCCACAGGCAAGGAGCGTCTGGGAGTCCCAGGGCACGAGAACGCGAATGTAGTTGTAGCACTCGTCCTAGAGAATCCAGAATTCTATGTCAGCCACAGGGCTCCCTGGGACTGGGACGGGGGTCATGGAAGTAGGGTTATCCTCCTTGAGGCAGTTAGAGCAATAGGGGGTAAAGTTTCAAAAAGAAGCTATTTACTACTAGTCCTGGGGTCTTGGGCAAGTTCTTTGGCCTCTCAGAGCCTCGCTCTTCTTTTGTGTGAGATGTGTAAAGGAAGCTAAAAATCATCAATTCCCTTTCCTGTATATTTTCCTCTGTGACTTGAGATAAGAAGTAGCGGAGATTTGGGGAGGTGGAGGGTCAGTTGGACAGAGCCTGCAGGCTGGGTCATCTCCTATCCTCATGATTTTCATCCCACTCCTCACCGTCAGCTTGCCCCGCACGGCACAGTTCTCCATGTCTTGGCTCCTCCATGTTAGATACTGGAGGGAAAAGTAGAAGAGGGAAAATCATGGCACAACCTACGCACATTACGGTTCCCTTTTGGAGTCTTCTTCCCACCCCCCTGGGTCCCCGTTAGACCTTTCCAGCTTCATCTCCATGCCTCAACCTCCTCCCACACAGCCCCTCACCTTGTTGGGCACGAGCCCCTCCCCTTCTTCTTGGGCTTGAAGATCAAAGGAGAAAATGTGATCCCTGAAGGGATAAGCAAGGAGGGATCAGAGCCAAGCCATGGCTCCCCACGTGAACTCCCGTGTCCCCACCTAGTCCGTGTTCGGCTGCTCGGGGACAAACAGTGTAGACCTCCTGCCCTGTCTTCTCCCCCTGACTCCACACCTCGGCTGCTATGTTCTGGGTCCTAGCATGTCCAAACCCCAGGGCTTGTACACCTGCACGTGCCCTCTGCAAGATGGGGCAGTGGCCATGCAGGTCCCATGCCTGCCTGGGAACAGGCCTGGCAGCCCCACAGTGGTGCCACAGCCAGTTTACCTGGCAGCCACTAGCAAGGTCCGGTTCAGGGTCAGGAATCTCTGAAAGTCCAGCCCAAGTTCTGCAACCAGAGCATCATCCTCCAGGCCCCGGAACCAGGATAATGGAGAGATACCTAGAAGGCGCAGAGAGGCAGGCGCTGACGCCCTCAGGACACAACACTCCCTCAGCATCCTCCCCAGTCAGAGGAGACCCAGCCCTGGGCATGTTAATAAAGGTATTAAGAAGGCTACTAATAAATACAGTATCAGCTAACTCTGAGCACTTCACCTCTGCCAAGCACTGTGTTAGCGCTTGAGTGGCATTCTCATTTCAGAGAGCAACCCTATGAAGTAGATTGGTGCCATCTTACAGATGAGGAACCTGAGGCTTAAACCCAATAAAAAATTTGCAGAGCTCATTTAGCTTGGGAGTGGCAGGCACCCCAATTCAGATCGAGGCCTGTCTGAGTTCAGAACTGAGCCCAACCCAATTCTTAGATCTGCCTTAGGGCTAGCGATTCCCTTTCATTCCACATTGTATGCTGTCCCATGTAGACCATTTCCTCACCCCATCTCTCCCAGCCCTCTTTTTGCACCCTCCCCTCAAGGCTCTTCACAGACTACCTCAATCCTCCAAGCTTTCTGCCTCCTCTGACCAACTCCAGCATCCACCTGGCCTGATCATGGAAACCACAGTCATCAGTGTTCAGAGGGAGCCCAGAGTTCAGAGAGAGATGATTTAAGATTTGTACCGTGATTAGAACTGTGTCTGGCACATGGAAGTGTTTGCTACTCTTATCTATCCCCCAACAGTTACTCTCAATAACCTAACTGCCATTCCTTCAACCTTAAAATTATTCTAAATTCTACATATATAACAGGAAGCTGCAAATAGCTCTATCTACAAGGTCTGTCACGGTGGGACGGTGGCCTTTCCCTTTCCAACTGGCCCAAATGGCTGGTATGAAGCCTGCCAGTGTGACCCCAGGTAAGGACTGGACATGCCCGCTCCCTCCCCACAGCCTTCTCACTCAGCCTTTCCTCCTCTTTCCTGACTGGGCCTGGGACATTTGGTAGGTCCCACCGTGACGGACCTAGATATGGTGGTGATAAAGTGGTGGAGAGGGAGGTAAGAGGTGTTGGGAACCTCTGAATTAGTCCTAAGCCTTCATTTTGTAGCTAATAATAATAGCAAACACATATACATCATTTACTTTGTGCCAGACAGTGTTCTTAGCACTTTACCTGTATTACCTCATTTAATCCCTAAATAACTCTATGAGGTAAAATACTATTTTTTGGCCATGTCTCATGGCCCGTGGGATCTTGGTTCCCAAACCAGGAACTGAACCTGTGGTCACTGTGGTGAAAGCACCAGATCACCAGGGAATTCCTGGTAGAACACAATCATTATCTTCATTTTGCCGATGAGGAGACTGAGGCAAAGAAGGTTAACTAACTGCTTATAAAGCGAGCAGCTTTAACAGCAATTTGAACCTGCCAAGGTTTGGTCTGACCAAGAATCCGTGTTCTTTATCACTGAACAATGCCGCCTGGAAGTGAAGAAAGGTGGCCCGCAGAGGAGAAGTGACTGGCCTCCGTGCCACTCCACCTATCTGCTCCCCTTTCCTGTCAACTCTTAGCTTCCTTGAGACTGACAGCCCTCCTGCAGCTTGCCACCCACACGAAAGGTCTCAGTGTCTAATTGCCAAGACTGAGTGCTGAGCTCACCTAGAGGGTCAGGGTGCCAAGCACTCACCGTGCAGGTCAGAGGTCAGCAGAGGGAGAGGGTCCTGGGGAAATGCAGCCTGGGTGTGGGGAATTGAGAGCAGCAAGAGTAGCAGCAGCAAGGGCATGAAGTGGGGGGCACGGGGCATTCTGTGTGGGGCAGCTCAGGCCCCAGGGGCTGCCCCCTCACCCATATGCTGGCCCTGAAAGAGAAGACAGAAGTGGGGGAAGGGGCCAAACGTCCTCCACCTTTGAAGCAGGAGGGCTCCTTCCCAGGTCTATCCCCAGAAGACCCTGCAGAGAAGGGTAAAAAATCTATCTCTGGCACTGCCTCAGTGCCAGCCGGCTGTCACTGTCACTCAAGTCCTTTCCCTCTCCAACTGGCCCCAACTGGCTGGTGTGAAGCCTACCAGTGTGACCCCAGGTAAGGACAGGATACGCCCGCTCCCTCCCCCCAGCCTTCTCACTCAGCCTTTCCTCCTCTCTCCTGACTGGGCCTGGGACATTCGGTAGATGACACCTCCTGGCCCCCTCTTGCTAACCTCGTCTCAGCTATAATTAGACACTGAAGCCTTAAAATTATAAATAGTGATTCCTTGGCACCAGGGGGAGGAAGAGGATATCATGTCTGCCTCCCCTCCCTCACAGACCCCCATGGCACCCTGGGAGCAACTTAGGCGCCGTGCCTCGGTAGAGGCAGCTGTGAGGCAGCCATCATGCAGTTTAGGGCTGAGGAAGAACAGAGTTGGGGAGGCAGCCCAGGGGTCTTTGCCCTGGTCTAAGCTCCTGCTTCTAAGGCCCTTTCCATCGCTAGGAAGAAGCTGGGTAGGGAGGGGAATGGAGGAGGGGGGCTGTCTTAGCCAAAAATGAATCTGCATCAAAGCCAGATCAGAGGCTAAATTTAGCTCTGGCTACAGCTGTCTGCCCGACCACTGTGCCCCCTCCCAGCCTCCCTAGCCCCCTGTTCCCTCCCCGACTCCTAAGAAACCTTGCATGAGCTCAATCTGGAGAAGAGCGGACCCACCCTCTGTGAGGAGCCAGTCATAGCAGGGGCTACACTGGTGAGGAGATATGACTGAATATGTCCCTCTCTCCCTTCCTTCCCTCTTTGGGCTGCCTTGGAATGAAAATGTAAATAATTCAATGACAGGCAGGCGATTGTAGCCCAAAGTCCAGGAAAAGATAGATATGGTGGAAGGGACTGTAAGACAGCCCTCCTTCCCACCCATCAGCCTCCATCGGCCTTCCCCAGCCAAGCTGACCCTGGCTGGAACCCACAGTGGGAGATGGACACCAGCTTCCTGCCTTCCCCTGATATTGAAGTGAGGGACTGAGTAAGCCCAGGAAATCAGGTCAGCAAGGGTGAGACTCCCTCCTTTCCATGAACAGACAGTTATCCTTCACTAATCCTCAGTTGCCTGTCCCGCCATGTCTCCCGAAGAAGAGACCCTGGGCTTCCAGGCCTCCCCCATTCCGTCTCCCCCACAACTCCACTTTTGGAGCCAGAACCCAGGTGTACCCCACCCCCAATCCAGCATCACTGATGGGGAGGCTGACGTCAGATGGGATCCCAAGAGAGCTGGAGGAGGGGAAGGGGTAGGAGCCCCTAATGATGGCCCCCTCCCCAGGGGCAGAGCAGTCAGCTAGCTAACGACCCTCTGGTGCTGAAAGGCCAAGCCTCCCTCTGCCACCCCCCACCCCCACAATGGTTCCCCCCAGGGGAAGAGAAAGGGACACAGCTTGTCTCCTATCCTCCCCCTCCTGTCCCCCCCCCCCACCAAGTTGCCCTGGGCAACTGGTATCTTCACCCAGGAAACAACTTCAGTCTCAGGCAAGTGGGGAGAATGATCTGACCCTCTTCTGTTCCCAGGCCATGCCTACTTCCATCCACTGCCCTCAGGGGCTATTGCCCTTTCCTTACCTGGGGTGGTGACTCCTGTGGGGGTTTGAGGGGGATAGGAGACCTCTGACCTGATGGAAGAAGGGACAGAAGGAGGTAAGAGATGGAGTTATACCTCCTTACCACATCCCTTAAAAGTAAATGTGAACATCAGGAGAAGTCTAATGAGGCTAGGGTAGGGGAGATGCTGCCCTGGAACTGGGGGACACATTGACATTGAGCTTGATTACAAAGGTGCTGGCCATTCATGCCTAGAGCTGTGAGGGCAAGGGCAGGTGCTGGGGCTAGACCCTACCCAGAAAATCCTGGAACTTCAGCACCAGTCTGGGCAAAAGGGGTAATTGGGAGAGTTTGGAGGGCATGCCGACCACTCCCATAGGAAAACCTTCAGAACCCAGCAGCCGTCTTAGCAAAAGCACCCTAGCTAGGGACAATGGAGGCTAATTTGCATTTCATTTGCATGTTCTTCATCCCTAAGCAAAATGCTCTAAAACCAACCCCCTTCCTTCCCTCAGAGCAGGCCCTGCCTCCCTCCCACCCAATCTCTCTCCACACTACCCCCTACTTTAGACTGGATTAGTCCAGCCTCTGAAAACACTTGGTTGGCCATTGCATTGGCCCCCCAGACTTAACTATGCTGTCTGTAAGAGGGCTTCCCATAGATGATTTTAGTGAGCAGCATCTGAGTTGCCCCCATGCGACCCCTGGCTTGGGGAAAGGCTTACCCTGCCAGGACCAGTCCCAGCTGCTTCACACCCCCCCATTTGGAGCAAATGGGGGAGGCCTGGCCAGCTCTTTCTCCCCCTCCTAGGTTCTCCCCTTGCTGGGAAGAGGAAACAGCCCTTCTCTTTCCTCCTGGCCCTGCAGCCACCTCTGGGGAGTGGCCAGGGTCATAGCCAGATTCTAGCAGGGGGCTGGGGAAGGGAGGGAGAAGGGGAGACCCGGCTGGGGACAATAGCAGGAAGCCTTTGGGCTGGTCGCCTGCCCCAGTCCACGTTCCTCTAAGGATGGGGTGGGGGTGGGGGGCGCACCAAGGAGCCTCGGGGAACAGGCGCCTTTGCTTCTCCAAGACAGTTCCCCTCACCCTTAGCTATCAGCCCCAGGTTTGCTACCTACCCTCCCTCCCACCCAGCCCCCAACGAGGATAATCCAGGTGTCTAGAGCCTCGCCTGAGGTGGGCCTGAGGCCAGGGCCTCGACGTGTCTCCCCCTCACTGGATCTGGGGCTCGGAGAGGGGCGGGTAGCAGAGTCTGGGCCGGGACCGGGTCCCAGAGCCACGTTAGCGGGAGGAGGGGCTGGAGGGGCCTGCAGGCGCAGATCGAACAGGGATGGAAGCGGGGGTTGGGAGCGGAGGCGGGTCTCCGAGGCCAGGGAAACGGCCAGAGGCTTGGAATCGAGGAGGTCGGGCCTGCGGCCAGCGCAGAGCCGGGTCCGCGGGCTGGAGATGCAATCGTCAGCCGGGCTTTCCGCCTTGGGAGACCAAGGTCTAACAAAGCCCCTGGGCAAGTGGTGTGAAGGAAGGTTATGGGCTCTAGGACTAATGTTCCTCGGGGCCCATTCCCGACTCTATGATCAAGTCAACCCCGCTGGGAGGTGCTCAGACTCCCGCTTGCACAATGACAGAGGTGCAGCCGGAGCATCAAAGTCTGGAGCGACGCGTTCTCCTTCCCTTCCCTGCAGGGGAGACGCGAGGGTCCGGTTCCCCACGGGTCTTGAAGCCTTAATCTCTATGCTGGGGAGGCAAGAGACCAGGTTTTCCACCCTCTATACGATGCGCGCCTCAAATAATGCGTTTCGCGCTCCTCAATGCGAGGGATGCGACTCGGAGAACCCAGGTCCCAAGTGGCGCCCAGACCTTGCGCCCCACAGTGCCGTAGCGGGGCTGCCCTCTTCCTTCGGTTCACCCCAACTCCGCTGACCCTCTCCGTCATCCAAGCACGACAGAGCGCTGGCGCCCTGCCGGGTCCCTCTGGCACTTCGAAGCTTACCCCCAGCCTTCGGCGCCCCGATCCTCCCCGCCTCCCTGCAGCCCCAGCCCTACTCGGGGATACTTGCTCCGAGATCCGGGTCAGCGGGAGAGAGATCGCAGCGGTCGAGCAGCGGCCGCGCACCGCGCCGAGTTCTCAATCGGTTGGGGCCCCAATGAGATGCGGTGAATGTCCGAATTGGATGGAGCTTGGATCTGGGCTCCCGGGCGCTGTCAGGTCGCGCGAGTCCTGGGTCCCAGTCGCAAACCCCACTCCCGCCGCGGTTCCGCGGAGGAAAACAATGCGACCGCCCGGAGCTCTGGGCCGGGCCCCAGCCGCCCCGCCCGCCTCCCGACCGGACCCGCCTCCGGCCCGCCTCGGGGTCCCCATTACTAATCGGGCTCTCGGAGGCCGGTTAGACACCGCCTTCTCGACACCTCTCCACCAATAGTTCTCGGAGGAGGAGGGGCGTCGGGAGCACCGCCCACCGAGAGGGCCTGGCCGGGAGGCTGAGCCGGAGACCATAGCCAGGCGCGAGAGCCGCGGACAGTCGCTGAGACCCGGTCAGAGGAGGGGTCACACGCTTTAACATGGAGAGGCCCTGGGAAGAAATCTCACAAGAGAGGAAGGAACAGCAGCTGGGAGGAGAGACAGACAGGAAACCCGAGGACCTCGGCTGGGCTGGGCTGTCAGAGCCGGCGTGACCCTCCCTCTCTTTTCTCTCTCCAATGCCTTTGACTACCCTGCTCCTGGGTACACCTCTCCCTTACTCTGCCCCCAAACCTCTGTTCCTCCTCTCCACTCTGTTTACATCAAATCGTCTATTCTTCTCATGTGCCTCCTCTGGTTCATCCCGACTCGGGTGAGGGAGACCTAGCATGCATTTGAGGGCTTGAGGCCTGGAAAAGGAAAGGAAGACGGCGCCAGGAATTTGCCTTATCGTCATCATCTCCCCTCCTATCCCTACTATCAAAGCAAGACGTACTTAGGCCAGTAGGCCAGAAACGAAGGAGTCAGGAAGTCAGGGTGGCCAGCAGTTAGGCTGCTGGTTGATGGAAGAGGACAGGTGAGGAGGGCTGAAGCCAAAACAGAGATGTGGAGACTGGGACAAACTGATTCAGACTCACACAGAAAGAGGAGCAACATGGGACCTGAAAGAAAGGACAAGTAATCAGCTGCCCCAACCCCACGTATCCTTACTGCCCCACAGACAAGGATTAGTGATGTCCCATTTTTCCTCAGGAGGCCCTGGACATCCCTCCAAACAGCAAAACTGCCTTTTCTCGATTCCCACCCTCTATAAAGACCCTTTGATTCCAGGAATGTCAGTGGGGAGGAAGAATGAGGCTACTTCAGACAGCTCTGCTTAGCTCCCACCTTGGTATTGCCTGCTAAGATTCTTCCCTGCGTGGGGTCTGGGACAAAAGACGTTCTCAAAATTCCCAGGATAGTGGGTGGCATGGGAGACATTGATATTATTGGATAGTTTATCTGAGTGGACACACACACACACACACACACACACACACACACACACACACACACATCCTGGTCTCTGAACTTCAGGAAAGGAGAGGCAGGGGTTTGCTACTCCTGGACAGTCTTTAATGGACTGAGATCAGGGTAGATAGCATCAGTGACTTGTGATATGAACTAAAGTGAAAATCACTCAGTCATGTCAGACAAAAACATATACACACACAATCACAGAGACAGAGATGGAAGGTGAACCAATGAGATAAACAGAATCAGAAACAATGGGGCCCTCCTTACACAAGGTTAACTGCCAGGGGATTTTTGGGTCCAAGGGAATTCAGTGGTCAGTCAGAGCTGTTTTGGGAGAGAGATGCCTCAGAATATAGAGTCACGTGGAGGTCGAAAGAAATGTCCCCAGTTCCTAGTACAGGGCTTCAGTATAATGTGCTCCCTGGAACTCCCCTGGAGGCCCAGTGGTTAAGACTCTATGCTTCCACTTCAGGGAGTGTGGGATTGATCCCAGGTTGGAAAACTAAGATCCCAAAACATTAAAATATGTTCTCATTGAATAGAATAGTGAATGAGGATTAAGGTACAACTCATCTGAAGTTTTAGGGCCCAACTAGAATCTCAATTCAATCCAGTAAATATTAAGCACTTACTTCAAGTATAATCTCCTGTGGAATGTGGTTGGAGGGTTTAAGAAAACACCACCTATTTGAACTAAAACAAGACTTGTATGTACTGAATGATTAAAAAGCAATACCAAATCCCCCCCAAAAAACAGTCTTCCCCCCTCCCCCCACCACAAAGTTACATTGGACATAATTCCTAAATGAAAGAAAAGACAGTAAGTGCCCTTCAGGGTAACTGCAGGGAAAGATGTTGGATACATTTTATCATGGAGGCCAGGGAAAACCTGGGTGGGAGTTGGCTTGGAGCAAAAGAAAGGAGAAAATGTTTCAGAGATCTTAGCTTCAACAAAAGCTTTTACTTGGTGAGCAAGGAGCCTGAAGCCTGGATAGCAAAAGGACCCCTGTGACTTGATACATAAGGAATATACTAGCAGGGGAGAGGGGAAGAGGGGGAGAAACTATGGAAGGCCAGGAATACCAAGGTGAGTAGGTTAAAATAATTTGATCAGAAAAGGACATTATTTCAAGTTCTTGAATAAAGGTATTACCAACAAAATACTTTATTTTAGCAAGATGAGGAGACCTTCTAGCAAGAAAACACGAAGGTTCAAGGACGAGGGGAGAGGCAGTCAGACAAGGATGGTAGCTTTGGGTATGTAAAGAAATGGGTGAATCTGAGAGCTATTTCAAAGGACAAACCCAGATGACTTTCTTCCTACTCCCCGGGGTCTTCTGGAAAAAATCACAGTCCCACAGACTAGAGCCTTTTATAAATTCAGCATCTCCAAGCTTGGAAAATTACCCTCTCCCAGCCCCTACAAATAGCTCTCTTAAATGCTTACTTCTTTCCTCAAGTTCCTTTCCTCAGAGCTTTCTTGCTCATCTTAGCAGAATCCATATCCCTCTTCAGAGAAAAACAGAGACAGTAAAGTGGGAGTCTCACCAACCTTTTGGCCTCTAGACACGCACGTAGCTGCCCCCTCACATCCATCTCATCCCAGCAGGTGGGGCATCAATACTGCCTGTCTAAGGTTCACCATTCTGCTTTACTGTGAGCTCCACACACACAGGGCCCGCCTATGTCTCTCTCACCTTTGTGTCCTTTGCATTTCCAACACGGCTTGGCACATTGCAGTTATTAACTGTTATTACATTGGTTGAATAAACCTGATTCTGTATGTCCCCCTTAGGGGTTTTATGCCACATATGTTCAAAGATTTTCTTCTTTATTTCTAATCTCTCCTTTTCTACTGACATCTTCCCCTCTGCATATATACATGCTCAAATATCTCCCATGATGCAAAGAAAAAAAAAAAACAGACTCTAAACTTTCCCTTGATCCTTGCCTGTATTTAGCCATCACTCAATTTCTCTCTTTCCTTCATAGCTAAATTTGTAGAGTCATCTATTCTTGCTGTATCCATTTCCCCGTTTGTCAGTTATTTTCATTTGGGCCCCCATAACGCCATTGAAATTGTTCTCATCCAGGTCACTGATGACCTCCTTGTCACATTCGATGAACAGTTTTCAGTCTTTATCCTTTTGGCCTCTTTATGGCATTTGGCCAAATTAATCTGTCCTTCCTTGAAATGCTCTCTTTTGCCTCCTGAGTTCTTTCTTTCAACAAAGACTAGGGACTTAATAGATATATTTTTTAAGTGAATGAATGGCTTCATTTCTATTGATATGGTCTCTTTTTCTCAGCCTTTCTGACCTCTCCTTAAATATTAGTGTTCCCAAGGGTAATATCCTTAGTTACACACCTTGCTCTACACACTATCATTGGTCAAGATAATACACACCAACAATTCTGATAACTATTTATGTGTGGCTCACCATAAACTCTATTGCTATTCAATCTCAGTCTTTCTCCTGGGCTCTAAACTCACTTCTATAATTGCTTACTGGCTACTTCCATTTGGATTTTTCAAAGGTACTTACCATTTAATCTAAAGAAGGAAGCTTGTCTTTTATCTTTGTATCCCCAGCACTTAAGTCATAATGCCTTGCACATAGTATATAGTAAGCAGACAAAGAAATAAATGCACCAAAGATGTGAGCTACCTCCAGGTATGTCAGGCCGAAGTCTTGCTTGCCTGCTTCAAATCATGTTGAACTTTCTCTTTCCAAACTGTTATGTGAGTACTGATCCTAACCAGTATCATAAAAGTATGGTAAAACCTCAGCTGAGGAGAAAAATAGGAATGTTCCACTTTGAGTATTTCTCCAGATAGTTACCAAATTAAGTGCAAAACATTTTCATTCTGTTTCAAATAGAGATTATTCAAAAAGATAGTATTAATTTCCTATGGATGATATAGCGAAAAGACCATAACAAGGAGGCGTTAGGGCTTCCCCCAGCGGCTCAGCATAAAGAATCTCCCTGCAGCACAGGAGCCACGGGAGACATGGGTTTGGTCCCTGGGTAGGGAAGACCCCTGGAGGAGAGCACGGCAGCCCACTCCAGTACTCTTGCCTGGAGAAGCCCATGGACAGAGGAGCCTGGCAGGCTACCGTCCATGGCGTCACAAAGAGTTAGACACAACTGAAGTGACTCAGCACACACGCACACACAAGGGTCATTAAGACTAACCTTGTAAATAAACTGTTTGATCTCTAAGGCAGAGTCTGTCACCCGTGAGTGGACACGACCTGCCTGCCTAGTTCACAGGATAAAGTAAGATAAAGTAAAGGTGAAATGTTTTATAAATCTCAAAATGTTTCACACATTTAAGGTATCATTTAACCAGATTTTTGCTTACTCGGAGGAAGTTCTGTGAACTTAACAGTCCAGGTAAACAGTGAGGGCCCCAAAGTCTAGAATGTATGTAGTTAATACTGTTGGCTCCTCTTCCTTCTAGCCCCAAATGCTGCAGTTTTCAGTGGCCAGCTTTTTTGTTTTCCTTCTCTTCTCTTGCTATCTGTGCCAGTTCTCATTGTTCTCAGTGGTTTTGCTTCTGAAAGACCCTCTTTTCCCTTTTATTCATTTGTGGCTGTGCAGGATCTGTGTTGCCGAGCGGCTTCTCTCTAGCTGCGGTGAGTAGGGGCTACTCTTTGCTGCAGTGCGCGGGCCTATTTTGGTGGCTTCTGCTGTGGCGGAGCACAGGCTCTAGGGCACGTGGGCTCCAGTAGCTGCAGGTTCTGGGCTCTAGAGCACATGGGCTTAGTTGCTACACAGCAAGTGGGATCTTTTTGGACCAGGGATCAAACCCATGTCTCTGGCACTGGCAAGCAAAGTCTTCACCACTGAGCTAGCAGGGAATCTCTTTCTTTTAATTTTCTACTAATTATATGCTGTGGGGTAGGGATGGGGTTCTTTTTCTTGGGGTTCAAGCTATATTTAGAAAAGGCAGAGGAACCAGAGATCAAATTGCCAACATTTTATGGGTCATAGAAAACGCAAGAGAATTCCAGAAAAAATATCTACTTCTGCTTCATTGACTCTGCTAAAGCCTTAGAGTGTGTGCATCACAACAAACTGTGGAAAATTCCTAATGGGAATACCAGACTACCTTATCTGCTTCCTGAGAAATTTGTATGTAGATCAAGAAGCAATAGTTAGAACCAGATGTGGAACAATAGACTGATTCAAAATTGGGAAAGGAGTACTTCAAGGCTGTATATTGTCACTCTGCTTATTCAACTTACATCCAGAGTACATCATGCGAAATGTCAGGCTGGCTGAAGCACAAGCTGGAATCAAGATTGCCAGGAGAAATATCAATAATCTCAGATATGCAGATGACACTACCTTTATGGCAGAAAGAGAAGAACTAAAGAGCCTCTTGATGAAGATGAAAAAGGAGAGTGAAAAAGCTGGCTTAAAACTCAATATTCAAAAGATGAAGATCATGGCATCTGGTTCCATCACTTCGTGGCAAATAGATGGGGAAACAGTGCAAACAGTGACAGACTTTATTTTCTTGGGCTCCAAAGTCACTGCAGATGGTTACTGCAGCCATGAAATTAAAAGATCCTTGCTCCTTGGAGGAAAAGTTATGACCAACCTAGATAGCACATTAAAAAGCAGAGACATTACTTTGCCAACAAAGGTCTGTATAGTCAAAGCTATGGTTTTCCAATAGTCATGTATGAATGTGAGAATTGGACCATAAAGAAAGCTTAGCACCAAAGAACTGATGCTTTTGAACTGTGGTGTTGAAGAAGACTCTTGACAGTCCCTTGGACTGCAAGCAGATCAAACCAGTCAGTCCTAAAGGAAATTAATCCTGAATGTTCATTGGAAGGACTGATGCTGAAGCTGAAGCTCCAATACTTTGGCCACCTGATGCAAAGAGCCAACTCATTAGAAAAGACCCTGATGCTGGGAAAGATTGAAGGCAGGAGGAGAAAGGATGACAGGATGAGATGGTTGGATGGCATCACTGACTCAGTTGAGTTTGAGCAAGCTCTGGGAGATGGTGAAAGACAGGGAAGCCTGGCATGCTGCAGTCCATGGGGTCGCAAAGAGTCAGACACGACTGAGAGACAGAACAACAACAATATGCTGTGGGTTCAGAGAAGATTAGTAGAAATAGATATAGATCAAGAGAAAACAAAAAGTGAATGGAAGTCACTCAGTTGTGACCCACTCTTTGTGTTCCCATGGACTGGAATTCTCCAGGCCAGAATACTGGAGTGGGTAGCCTTTCCCTTCTCCGGGGATCTTCCCAACCCAGGGATCAAACCCAGGTCTCTTGCATTGCAGGCAGATTCTTTACCAGCTGAGCCACAAGAGAAGTCCAAGAGAAAACAAAAGACTTCTGCAGTAATGAAACAAATTAACATTATTGCATGTGACTGTTATGTTGCTACCATTTTCCCCTTATCTCCTGGCTATTGGATGTGTTTTGAATTTCTTATTTCAGCAAGTAGTGCCAGACACTAAAGCAATAACCCCTACGCCTCATGGAGTTTACAACCTAGATAGGGAGGCCGTTAATAAAATCACAGACTACAATGAGGAGTGATTGTCATGATAAGGAAGGTATGCAGTTTTATAGGACTAGGAACAGAGGAGTCGCAAGTAGTTTAGGGAGTCACGGTGGCTTCACAGACCTTTGGCTTCAGAAGCCTTTCCAGCTGAGACCTGAAGGAGGGCTAGGAATTAACCAGGCAGGGAAGAGGTATACATGGGGAAAGTTCCAGGTAGAGAGACAAAAAGTGGGAGAGCGCAGGAAGAGGGAGAAGGAGAGGAGAGAGAAGCCAGCCATGATGTGTTTTGCAGGAGCTGGGAGGATTACAACACAGACCAGACTATACGGAGAGGTAAACAGGTAAGGAATCAGTAAAATTCTGGCTTCAGAAGGTACTACTATATTTGCATCTTCTTGTATTTTCACTCCTTTTATTTTCCAATTATATTATATATTTCTTTTATAAAAGGACTTCTACTTTTTCCTGTGATTTTGACAGTGCCACCTACCTACTATTGGCCCCCAAGTGTGCGATTAATGAATTAATAGAGCACACAGGAATAGAATGCTGCCACATTCATTATGAGGTTGAAGTCATTACCTCCTAACCTGGTGGGGTAGCTGTCAGAAAAGCATAGGCTTGGGAATCACACAAGCCCTCAGCCTGCCATTTATTAGTTCTCTAATTTGGGAACAGGTTATCTAACCTCTTCAAGCCTCAGTCTTTTTCATTGGTAAAAGGAATATAGTGACATTTAATTCACAGAGGTATCAGAGGATGAAGTGAGATATTTATATAACATCTAGCAGACTGCACCCAACTAATGCCAGCTCCTGTTCTCTCCTCTCCCTTCCCTTAACTCCCAGTCCATTCTTTTCCACCTGCCCCTATGCCTTGCTCCATAAGCATTGCCTCTCCTTTGCATTTTCTAAGCCTCCCTCTCCACTGCTCCTTCTTCTCAACCTACAAACGTCCTCAAACTCCAAGCCAAAAATAGTCCTTCTCTCAATCCAGCTTCCCATCCCTTTAACCTACCTTTCCATTCTCTTCATCCCTTTACCACCACATTCATTTAAGGCGTTGTTAACATTTCCAATCCAAATTCAGTCAAGGACCCTCAGCTCTGAAACCTGGGCTGAGAGAGGCAGGAGTGAGAAAGGAGCCAAGGCCCAGTCATTGTCTCCAAGGAGAGAATCAATGGTTTTGGAGTCACTGGTACGCTGATCGCCTCCACTTCTAAACTTCAACATTTCACAACCAGACATCTTTCCCATTCTTCTTTTTCTGCCAGAACTTTTACTTTTCTCAAAAAGTCCTTAAAAAAAAATATATATATATATATATAAAACCTAATCAGAAAATAAGAGGAGTGAAAATACAAGAAGATGCAAATAGTCAATATCTTCTAAATCCGGATCTCAGGTTCTTCTCATAGGTTCTCATCGTGTGCTTAAGAAAACTATACCAGTGATAACATCCTTTTAAGTGTCTCCTTTCCTCAGCTAAAACTTTGCTGAAGCCCCTAACTCAGTCCCACTGGGCTGATAAATTTCCTTCCCCTGATCAAAAACCTTTAATGTCTCCCTACTGTCTACAGCAAAAGTCTGAAGTCTTGAGCAGCTCCTTTAAACCCTTCTGTGATCTGGTCTTTTTCCTTCTTCACTTCTTTTTCAAACAACCTATGCTCTGGTCATCAGAATAAATCACCATTTCCTGAATATGCCTTGAATCTCTGCTCTGTGGCTTCTGCGTAACTCCATCGTCTGGGAAGCACTTCTGCCACACTCTGCCTGCTAGGCAGTGAAATCCATCCTTCCAAGTCTACCTCTCCAGCACTCCTATGAGAAAAAAAAAAATCTAAATTTTCTTTGCTCTCAGTTCAGTTCAGTTCAGTTCAGTTCAGTCGCTCAGTCGTGTCTGACTCTTTGCGACCCCATGAATCGCAGCACGCCAGGCCTCCCTGTTCATCACCATCTCCCGGAGTTCACTCAGACTCATGTCCATCGAGTCCGTGATGCCATCCAGCCATCTCATCCTCGGTCGTCCCCTTCTCCTCCTGCCCCCAATCCCTCCCAGCATCAAAGTCTTTTCCAATGAGTCAACTCTTCACATGAGGTGGCCAAAGTACTGGAGTTTCAGCTTCAGCATCATTCCCTCCAAAGAAATCCCAGGGTTGATCTCCTTCAGAATGGACTGGTTGGATCTCCTTGCAGTCCAAGGGACTCTCAAGAGTCTTCTCCAACACCACAGTTCAAAAGCATCATTTCTTCGGCGCTCAGCCTTCTTCACAGTCCAACTCTCACATCCATACATGACCACAGGAAAAACCATAGCCTTGACTAGATGGACCTTAGTCGGCAAAGTAATGTCCCTGCTTTTGAATATGCTATCTAGGTTGGTTATAACTTTTCCTCCAAGGAGTAAGCGTCTTTTAATTTCATGGCTGCAGTCACCATCTGCAGTGATTTTGGAGCCCCCAAAAATAAAGTCTTTGCTCTCACAGTTCCTTAATTCCTTAAATTTCTATGAAACCTAATGACATCATTTGGCTTGTATTACAGTTATAAGTGCTTACATTTATCTCCCTGACTAGGGTGTTAAGATTCCTTTTTTTTTTTCTTTCAGGCTGTAAGGTTCTTGATGGTAAATAAATTTGCCTCATTTACGGACTGTGACTTACCTTCATTTTTTGCATCCTGTTAGCAGCTATGCAGCATAGTCGATAAGCTCGTTGCCTCTAGTGGTACAACGATGTGCTGACACCTGCTGGTTATATCTAGTTCTGCAGCCTGAACCAGCTTCTTCCTCTCAAGTATTTGGGGTGAAGAGAAGTGTTAGTTGCTCAGTCGTGTCTGACTCTCTGTTACCCCATGGACTGTAGCCTGCCAGACTCCTCTGCCCATGGGATTCTCCAGGCAAGAGTACTGGAGTGGGTTGCCATTCCCTTCTCCAGGGGATCTCCTTGACCCAGGGATGGGAAACCAGGTCTCCTGCATTGTAGGCAGATTCTTTACCAACTGAGCCACCAGGGGAGTGTAAGTATTAGGGGTGGGGAAACACTTACCCCTGGAAAATTAAATGGCAACCCGCTCCAGGATTCTTGCCTGGGAAATCCCATGGACAGAGGAGCCTGATGAGCTACGAATGGTCGGACATGACTGAGAGATTGAGCATGTATGCATTCCCTTACCCTGCCAGGTACTGGAAGCCTGTGCTCCTGGTAATGCTGCCCCACAGCACCAGCCATCCTTGACTCTAGGGGCACACTCAGACCTGCTGATCTCCAACTTGCTTCTGGTGTCTCCAGTCTAAGTTCAGTACACTCTCCAGAACTTTCTGCACTGACCCCCACGTCAGCAATTTATACATCACATTTCCCCCAGTACCACAGAAATATACGGAGAACAAGATCTCAAGGAACTGGGCAGCAAGAGTAGAAAGAGGCAGATAATTTGGGAACAGGGGATGTGCAATTCCTCCTCCTCACCTCAAGGAATCAAGACTGTTTCCTACAGAATGCTATTCCTTTTGACCTTTGTCTTATTTACAGGAGGCTGTTGGGGCCATGGACTTTCTTGGTGACAGTGTGATGAACCGGAGGTTGAGCACTGAGTAGGTAGGCGGGGCTTGGGGGCGGGGCCAGGCCAAAGGGCCTCTCACTTAGGAGCTTCTCCATTCTGTCAGCTCTCCCGGAACATCCAAGGCGAGACTGGCACCCAGGGCGCAGCAGGTGAGGGACTGGGCAATGCCAGAGGGGGAGATGGTGGCAGAAGAGTCCCAGCTCTGTCAACCTGAGCTTTCCATATTGTGGCTCTCATTTGATAGAATTCTTGAGTCTCAGTGGGGAGGTCCAGCGCAGTTTTTCCTGGAGTAAAGCAGCCTCAGAAAGACACGGTTTTGGATGGGTGGGCACAGGGCTGAGGGATGGCGGTGGATAAGGGCATGTGAGACCACTGAGAGATGCAAGATCTTAGGAGACATGGATCTAGAGGTAAGGGCTGGTGAGAGAGTCTGGCCAGAGGATCACAGGGCAGCTCTCAGTCAGGTGAAAACAGGAGACCGAAACACGGAGGCAGGGAGAGGACAGTGGACCAAACGCGAGATGGCAACGGGGGCAGTGGAGAGCTGGGTAACAGGAAGGCCAAGGAGGAAGGAAGGCTCACATGGAGCAATCTCCTCTTCCGGCTGTCGAGTGTGGTCCAGAAAGCCCCAGCAAAGCTGGGGGCAGAGCAAGGTTTTGGGTTTCCACTGGACTGATTTGGCTGGGGGAGAACCCCCTACCCCAGTGATACCTGCCCTGCTTCTTCAGACTCCCATTTTGGTTGGGGGACAGGGCGAGGCTGCTCCTCACTGCGGTCAGAGCCACATCCTGCAGAGGAACAGGGGAGGGGGAAGTAAGAAGCAAAACAAGCAGAACCACCATAGGCAAGACCATGGGGAGAGCGCTCCGGGACCAGGCACTCATGTGCCGCCAGCGGGTCCTGAGTGCAGCCTCGGCAGAGGACCCGAGACCTCTGGGGCCGTCTTGAGGCGCTTGTTCCTCATGCTTCCTCAGTGCGCTCCAACCTCATTGAGAACATGCCATGGGAGGAGGCTTCTTCAGATTGTGTGGTTCAAGGCCCATTTTTATCATTTCCCAGTGACTTTAGCCAAATTGCTTAATTGTTGTTTCATTTTCCTCATTGCAAATTGGGGATACCTACCTTACAAAGGGTTGGAAGACGGAGATAATTCACATGAAGCACTTGCCATATAGTAGGTTCTCAATAAATGTGAATAATAATAATCTTTTTTAATCAGGACTCCAGGGACCCCTATATTTCCCACGTCTCTAAAGGCAGTGCAGCACACTAGCTGACGTGGGCTTCTGCAGACAGAAAAACAGTTGTGTTTGACCTTGGGTAAATTATCTAATGTAAGCTTAAGTTTGCTCAGCTGTAAAACAAAGATGGTAATACCTACATTTCACAGTGTAGGTGCATATCTGGGTACAGATGTACAGTACCCAGTCAGTGTCCAAAAAGGGCAGCTGTGAGAGCTATCTGCCAGGTAAGCTTCATCTTCTCCACTGTAGGAGCAACGGCCCACTTCCCTTGAGGTCTTAGCTGTGGTGCCCTAGCCTGGGGTGTGCCCTCATCCCTCCAGCTAAAGCTCCCACTGCTCTGCTGGCCTGTTTTAGAGATCATGATGTCCTGCAGTCCTAAAGGGAAAAATGGGAACCAAGTGTAGAGGGCTGAGGGGGCACAGGGGGAAAGAGACGACAAGATGAAAGATGATGATGGGACGGAAACCAGAGACAGAAAGGGGAAAAGCTACTTCTCTCCTGCTAAGGAAGCCTGTGGCCTCTCTTCTAGTGACTGATCACATGACCCCCCACCCCGACCCCCGCTCCCCGACCCTTCCCTAGGAACCATGGAGTCCTTCAGTTCCAAGAGTCTGGTGCTACAGGCAGAGAAGAAGCTACTGAGTAAGATGGCAGGGCGGTCTGTGGCTCATCTCTTCGCGGATGAAACGAGCAGCGAGGTGCTAGATGAGCTCTACCGTGTGTCCAAAGAATACACACGCAGCAGGCCCCAGGCCCAGCGGGTTATCAAGGACCTGATCAAGGTGGCGGTCAAGGTGGCTGTGCTGCACCGCAGTGGCTGCTTCAACCCCAGCGAGCTGGCCCTGGCAACCCGCTTTCGCCAGAAGCTGCGGCAGGGCGCCATGACAGCACTCAGCTTCGGGGAGGTGGACTTCACCTTCGAGGCTGCCGTGCTGGCCAGCCTGCTGACCGAGTGCCGGGACGTGTTGCTGGAGCTGGTGGAGCGCCACCTCACGCCCAAGTCCCACGGCCGCATCCGCCACGTGTTCGATCACTTCTCTGACGCCGGCCTGCTCACGGCCCTCTACGGGCCTGATTACACCCAGCACCTGGGCAAGATCTGCGGCGGGCTCAGGAAGCTGCTGGACGAGGGCAAGCTCTGAGAGTCCCAGCCCCAGCGTGCTCCTTCTTGGCAGAACGGCTGGCTGAGACAACTACACACACCAGGCTTCTAACCCTGCGCCTCTGCACTAATGCTTTTCAATCTCAGGCTCAGTCTTTCCCAAGAGTGAGTGTGACTCTGAGACTGCCCCACCCCCAAACTACTGGTGGAGAAGCGGCAATGCTGAGGGTTGAGGCCTCTCTTCCCACTCCAGCCCCAAGACCGGAAACAAAGCTGCCTGAAAAAGACGAAGTGAAACTTGGACCTGTTTTCCCCCACAAAGGGCCTTTCAAACAGGGAAGCCCCCTCACCTCAGAACCAGGGTAAGAGGGCATAGACCAGCTAACTCTTCTGGGGACACTAAAGACAGCTGGGGGGAAGGGGACCCTGGGGGACATTCTAGACCTTCAGATCTCAGCAGAGTCTGGAGGGATCCCAGAGGCTCTGCTCCAGAGGGCAGGAAGAAGGGGCTAGGGCAGGGGAGAGTCTCACAGAGGAAATAAAATTATTAAAACATGCACAGGGCTCAATGTTTAATCTCTCCAGCTTCTTATATCTTATACCATCACAGGAAAGAGGTATATAAACACCACTCATCTCACCTCTCACCATTTCCATACAGGAGACTGAGGCATATTTCCAATATCACTGCGGTTTCATTGTCTACTTCTGTTTAAGAAAATCAAAAAAACTGAACCACACATCAGTGCTACAAATTGCAAATAAATACGTAGTGAGGAGCAAGGCATAGATCAATAGGCTCTGGTAGGGAGAGGCTATAACAAAGAGGCTCCCATGGCAAAAAGAGTCCCACAACTGTCTTCCTCTTCAAACTCAATTCCCTTTAGTCTCACACAGGCTGAAGAAAAGAGCAGATCAGAGGGGTGAACTGGTGGCATGGAGGGTTTCAGACCCTACATTGCTTTTTTTTTTCTCCTCAGAGCAAGAGTTGTGAAAAAGTTACAGGGACCTGATTAACCAAGACTAAGCCCAAATTCTTTCATTTGAGATTGGGGGCAAGGCCCGGCACAGTCTGCCACTCCCCGCAGCAGGGCTAGACCACTGATGGCCCATTCTCAATACCGTGGCTGGCTAAGAAGGTGGGGGAGGTGGACTGGAAATCACTGGCTCACTGCTCCTGGGCTCCCCACATCACGGGGCTACAGAAATCCCAGTTTTCAGCTAAGAGTGGGAAACGATAAGATACAGCAAATAAATATTACTTCAATATAGCACCAAATAAATTAGGTAACAGAGTTGGAGATAGGGAGGAAGTTAGGGGCTAGGGGAGTCCCTGCCTTCCTTGGCTCCAAGGCCAAGGAATCATGGAAGGGACGGGAAGGGCAGCAGGGATGTAAAAAGACCTTTTGAGTCTAAAGACCAACTCTAGACTCAGCCCAAGAACAGAGAAGGGGTCTATTTCCCATCCCCTACTCTTGCCAATAGAACTGCTCCAAGCCAAGGAACTCTTGATGGACAAGGAGGCTGGGGAGACGGCAGAAGTACAGGGAGGGAGGCTGGGAAGCCGTGTTCTTGAGCCTCACCTCAGGCTCCTCTCTCCCTCAAGATGCTCCTTCAGCATCTGGCTTGTCTCAATCAGTTCTGGGGACCTCAGAGTTTGAAGATTTCATCTTCCTGGTCCCGAAGTGTCCGGGTCCGAGAGGTCTGGGTCAGTGGCACGGGACCTAGGACTGCTCGTTGCTGCATCCGAGGAGAGCTCAGGTGAAGACTTGAATCCTCCCCAGGTATCCTGCAGGCGAGGAAAAGGGGGGAAAAGCAACAGGTCAAGGGAAAAGACTGTGATGGGCTGAGTGAAGAAGTAAGTGGCAAGCTGTCTTCCTCTAATATACGTGAGCTGGTTGCTTTACGATGGAGTCCAACACCCTCTGGATAAATCCTAACCCTAACGTTCCTTCATGGATCATCAGAGCAGTAAGAACAGCCAAATATTTCCTTCCACTGGGAACACAGAATCATTTTCCAGTGCCTCCATCCATTCCAACAGCCATGGGCTCTGCGAATTGTCTTGGGGCCACCTGAGGGAAAGGCTTCACCTTGCTTCTGCTGACACTGGGCTTACTTTGTGTCTGATCAGGTAAGGTTGGGGAAACAGAGAAATTTACGGAGGGACTTAAAAGGACCCATTCAAGACTCACCCACTTTCCCCCTTTTTCAGCTTCTGGGCAGCAGCCTTCTTTGACAGGCTGATCTGTGAATCGAGCTTCTTAAGGAAATCAGAGGCAGAAAGGTCATGCATCGGGGGCTCCTGGCCAGGTGTGGGAAGGACTTCACCATTGGGATGTCCTAAAGCTCTTTCTCGTTTCTTCCTCTCGGCTGAGTGTGGTCGAACTTCATCCTTACTTGGCTGTACTGCTTCTTCTCCATCCTTCTCTTCCTCAGAATCCAAACCATTGAACAGATCTCTGGGCTCTGTCAGGATGGGGATGTAGAGGGTTTTCTTCAGGAAGATGGAGTCATTAGTATAAAGGCGGTTTGCACGCTTAATCTGTTCCATCTTTTAAAAAAAAGTCACCACAATTAATGACAGTAATAATGATCCACCTTATATTTGTACAGCATCTCATGCCTTTTAAAGTGATTGTTCAGAGTCTTATCTGGCCCTATAACAACCAAAATTACAGAGGGCTGATATCCCTATTTTATTGATCAGTAGTTTTTCACACTTTTTGGTTTTACGGCCCCCTTACATTTTAAAAAAATATTGAGGAAAAAAAGTTTTTACTTATGTTAATCACATCTATCATATTTAAGGTATTATAAATTAAAACTTAAAAAATTTAAAACACTGTTAAATGTTAACAGAAATATTTTAATGAAAAATATTTTCTAAAACAAAAATAGAGAACATACAGCAAGAACAGAGGCACTGTTTTACATTTCTGTAAATCACTTTCATGTCCGACTTGACTGAAGGCAACAGGCTTCCCATGTCTGCCTCTACAAGCATCTGCTGCAGTATCACAGGTCACATGGCTTCTGAAAAGCACAGTGTGCACTCACAAAAATAAAAAAGACGCATAAAGTCTTGCTGTTATTACTATGGCAATAGTTTTGACCTTGTGGACCCCTAAAGAGTCTTAGGGACCCCTAGATTTTGAAACTACTGTAAAGGTGAAGGAACTCACTCTGAAACTAACTAGATTCTAATGACCTTTCTAGCTCTTGGCTCAAAGGCAGTGGAGCAATGTCCTCATATATGATACTTTGAAAACTACCATAGAGATGAAGGAACTGAGGCTCAGAGAGGTTAAGTGACTTGCCTAGCAAGCTACTGATAGCTAGAATTCTGGGCCTTTTTACTCCTCCCAGGAATGCTTTTCTTATTTATTTATTTTGGCCATGTCGCGAGACATGCGGGCTCTTAGTTCCCCGACCAAGGCTGGAACCCATGCCCCCTGTAGTGGTTAAGGCCCCCTTAACCACTGGGCCTCCAGGGAAGTCCCCAGGAATACTTTTCTTATTATAATATTAATAATTTCACTGATCAAGTATTTAGTGCCTATTTATTCATAATTAAACACATAATTAAACCATCTATAGCTACCTGCCTCCCAAGGTAGAAATATCACTGTCATCCTTAACTCATACTTTCCTTTCACCATCTATACCCAAGAGGTCAACAAAAACGCTGCAAAAATCTCATCTCTGGTCTCAGCTTCACATTGTCATTGACTTAGACTCAGTATGTCTCATTTGGGTATTGTTAAGTTTTTTAACTGGTCTCCCTCCCTCCATTTCAACTTATCTTCTACCCTGCTGACATATACCTTAAAAAAACAATTTAACCCGATCAATCCACTACCTTGCTTATGAACTTTCTATGGCTCCCCACTGGGTCAGATATAAAATCCAAATTACCATTCAAGGGCATTCTCAATCTCGCCTTCATAGGAAGTCCAGCCTTACCTCCCTTCTGCCACTTACACATTTTGCCATCCTGAACTTTTTATTTTTATTCCAACATTTCATGATCTTTCACACTTTTGTGACTTTATCTGCCTGGAACGCTTCTCCACTACTCCCTTCCTGGCCTGGAAAACTTCTCATCAACTATCATTCCCTTTGTGTTACCTTCTTCAGGGCTCCCAATGCATACTGTAAATATTGCCATATTAATACCTATCTTATTATACTGTAGGCATATCTGTCCTGTGCAAACTGTGAGTCATTTAAGGGCAGGACTGGTGACTTGCTGTCTCTGTATCCCTTAGATTGTCTTCAACATCGCACAAACTTGGCACACAGCAGAGGCTCATTAATGCTTTATGAGTAAAGAAACTAGATAATAAAATATAGAAACCATAGACACTGTATATCAGTATTTTATTACCCAAGGCCAGGCAGCCAGTTTTACTAAAAATTCATCCCATAAAGGCACCAGTTTGGGAGATCATAATTCTTATAACTGTCCAATATCAAAGCTGTTTCCACTCTAAGCCAAGACTACTAAAATAAACTTGACTAATAAAATCTTATGCTATAATGAGTTCAAAAATAAAATCGGATTGATCTGAACAGTAAAAACAGTTAAAAGCGGCTTGCAGTTTTATACTTTTACTTTGCCAAGCACTTTGATGCTATTCATTTTATTTTGCCTAGATAATATCCTATGTCCCTTCTAGTTCCAAGACGATATGAATTAATTTGTGAATTTTCTGTTGCTTTTATTACTTCCCAGAAGTACCATATATGGGGACATTGTTCCTCTGTCTTCAAGCCAAGAGCTACAAGGTCATTAGAATCTAGTTAGTTTAATAGAGCAGTTCAAAGTGAGGATTTTATTTTTTTGGCCATGCAACACAGCATGTGGGCTCTTAGTTCTGAACCAGGGATCGAACCCACACCTCCTCAGTGGAAGCGTACAGTCTTAACCACTGGACCACCAGGGAAGTCCCATGAAATGAGGATGTTAGAACAAGACAACTGGGTCTGAATCCTAGCCCTAACAACTGGACTAGTTGTATATACTTTATAGCAAGTTCTCTCTCAAAGCTTCAGTCTCCTTATTATTCAAAATTTGTTTTTATTGAAGTATAAGTGACTTACAGTATTACAGTTTCAGATGTACAACATAGTGATATTTCTTATCTTTAAATGGAAATGGTCACATTTACCTCCTAGTTTCATGGAGATAATATGAGATAATAGAGCTTGGCATATACTAAGTGTTCCTTAAATGACAGGTAGGTAATAAATTAGGTAATTTATTTACCTAAGTTTTTTATTTTTTATTCTTATTGTACAAATGGTGAGGAAACTGAGGCCCTAGAGAGCGAAGTGATTGACTATCCAGTCACTCAGCTAGTAAGGAGCAGAATGAAACCAGAACCTAGAACTTTTCTTTACTAGACTACAGAGATTTTCTGTACTCAGGAAGATACAGGGCAGTAAGGAAACTTCAAACAATAATTGTTGAATCACTAACAGCAGTTTCCTTCATTGCACAGCATCTGAGCCTCTGCTGGGATGAAAGGACTGCTCAGTACTTTCAAATCCATTTCCTTTATTTAGGCCATCCCTCTACTTAAATGTCCACTTTACTATACTCCCAATCTCCAGTGTGGAAATTTTAGCCAGACTTTCATTCATTCAAAAAACATTTATTAAGCTTCTATGTGCTGGGGATTATGTCAGGCTCTAGAGATATAAAATTGAAAAGAAAGAGTTCTGTCCCTTAGAGCACAGGCTATTGGAAAGACAAAGACGTACAGGATGTAGACCACTGGATTCCACAGGTCTATAGATAGGAGCATAGAGAAAGGGGTGCCCAAGTCTTTGAAGGCCCATTGTGATGGTCCCCTTAAAGTCTGCACTAATGTCCCCTTCCAAATAAAAACCAATCTTCTTTCCTGACTTTCCACTCTTTGTTAACACCTCTATAAACTCACCACGTTCTGTCACCTACAATCATTATTTGTGTCCCTGCTCACTTCTTCAGTTCAGTTCAGTCGCTCAGTTGTGTCCGACTCTTTGCAACCCCTTGAATCAGCACACCAGGCCTCCCTGTCCATCACCAACTCCCGGAGTTCACCCAAACTCATGTCCATCGAGTTGGTGACGCCATCCAGCCATCTCATCCTCTGTCGTCCCCTTCTCCTCCTGCCCCCAATCCCTCCCAGCATCAAGGTTTTTTCCAATAAGTCAACTCTTCGCATGAGGTGGCCAAAGTATTGGAATTTCAGCCTCAGCATCAGTCCTTCCAATGAACACCCAGGACTTCTCCTTTAGAATGGACTGGTTGGATCTTCTTGCAGTCCAAGGGACTTTCAAGAGTCTTCAACACCACAGTTCAAAAGCATCAATTTTTTGGCCCTCAGCTCTCTTCACAGTCCAACTCTCACATCCATACATGACCACTGGAAAAACCATAGCCTTGACTAGACGGACCTTTGTTGGCAAAGTAATGTCTCTGCTTTTGAATATGCTATCTAGGTTGGTCATAACTTTCCTTCCAAAGAGTAAGCATCTTTTAATTTCATGGCTGCGATCACCATCTGCAGTGATTTTGGAGCCCCCCCAAAAATAAAGTCTGACACTGTTTCCACTGTTTCCCCATCTATTTCCCATGAAGTGATGGGACCAGATGCCATGATCCTCTTTTTCTGAATGTTGAGCTTTAAGCCAACTTTTTCACTCTCCTCTTTCACTTTCATCAAGAGGCTTTTTAGTTTCTCTTCGCTCACATCTTGAGTGAGTGAGTGAGTGAAGTGAGTGAGTCTGTAAATTACATGAGAGCAGCAGCTACACACTTTATTTATGTTTCTATCTCCCAAGATGGTTACCACAATGCTTTGAACATATCAAGCAGAAAAATGTTGCTTGATTCAACAAGATATAGGGGAAGACCCTTATCAACTTTAAAGCAATGTATTTTTACTCCTACTAAATACACCCTATGCATGAACTGAAATGCTTGGCATAGAGAGTACCTGTTTTGTACCACAGAGACCACCTTCTTGAAAAGAAGAGGGCAGAGTCTTGAGGAGGAGAAGAGAACAAGAGGAGACAGCACTTAAGGAACCTCAGACTAAAAACTAGCTCTGCACTGTTTGCTGTGAATGTTTGAAAGTGAAAGTGAAGTTGCTCAGTCCTGTCCGACTCTTTGGGACCCCATGGACTGTAGCCTACCATGCTTCTCTGTCCATGGGATTTTCCAAGCAAGAGTACTGGAGTGGGTTGCCATTGCCTTCTCCGGAATGTTTAGTCATTCTCAATTAAAATATTTCTGTGTAGTTAACAGTACAGGCTTTGGAATCAGACAGACCTGTTTCAATTTTCATGTCAACACTTATTAGTTATTTGACCTTGGTCACACTGGTTAACTAATCTAAGTCTCAGTTTCTTCATCTGTAAAAAGGGCACAATAATTATATGCTTGATAGGGATGTGAGGATCAAATGAGCTAATGGATGTAAAGTCTTTAGTACAGTGACTGGCCTAAAAAATAAATGCTGCTCCCCTCCGTTGGGATAATGGGACAGGATTTGTTCCCACCAGACAGTGCAACACTGAGACGGGAAAACAAAAAGATAAAGGTGACCAAACCTTTATCACAGTCAATTTATCACAATTAGTTAATATAAACACAATTAAGAAAATTTCAGGGGAAGTTGCCTAGAGGGCCATACATTCTCATGAGGAATAAACCTCTTCTAATTGGGTGTCTACGTCCCAATCCTGGAAGACTCACCGTCACCCCGTATTTGAGTGCTAGTCCAGCCAGGGTGTCTCCGGGCGCCAACTGATGCTCCAGGCGTCTTTCCCTCACCGGGGAGCAGGCAGACTGCACCAGGCTTCCATAAGAACGAGCCCGGCTCCCTTGAAGCAGTCCTGACCCCCCGAGGGGGGCCTGTCTAGAGGGAGAAGCCATCTCCTCACCCTGCGGACACTGAGGTTACAACCCCGGGAGGCCCGGCCAAGTGACCGATAATGACGGGCTCGCGGTCCGAGAATGGGTATCTTAGAGGATTCCTCTCTTTCAGTCTTCTCTCTTAAGTCTCCCCGCCTCCCCAGGCGATACGCGACTTGTCAGCCGTAGCTTCTCCTCCCTCCAAGTCCCCTTCCCACAAATCTGTACTCTGACTATTCAGTCCCTACCTGAGTCTTTCCTTAGGACCCCTCCGACTTTCGACTCCCCACAACAACTCGCGACGTTGACCCCTGACCTTTGAACTCTAGCAGCCTCCTTAACACGCAGCTCAATTTGCCCCTACGTCTGGCAGCCCGACCTCCAGGCTCCCCAATACCCCGACTCCGCCCGGTCCCGGGGTTAGCCCTCTAGGGTCAGGAACAGATCAGGCCCACCCTATATGGGCTGTGGTTGCAGGCGAAGGGCGTGACAATAGCCAGAGTCTGTAGCACTCTTTCTCCGTCAGAGATCCTCAAAGGTATTCTCCAAACCAAATCAGTCACACCCTCAAATTCGGGCTCCTCTTCTAGGTTCTTGTCGTTCCAAACGCCTCGAATCTGCCAAGACGAAAGGGCCTGGATCCAGCCCGGCGGCAAGCTCTGTGAAAAAAGACTTCATTTCCCAAAAGGCCCCGCGCCGGTGAGGTCGCAGGGCACCATAAGAAATACAGTCCCCCTCGGCCGGCTAGAAGCTGGCTTCCGGGATCGCGCAGTGCATTCGTGGAAGCACATCCCCGGAAGTCAGGGGGCCAGCCGGAAAGAGATCGGAAGGAACGGAGACGACCCACTCCTGCTACGGTGGCCTGAAAGGCGTGGCGAAGGCGGCTGGATAGAGTTTTTGATTTCTGGGGCTCGCAGTCTTGATGTCTTTCAAGAGGGAAGGAGACGATTGGAGTCAGCTCAATGTGCTCAAAGTAGGCGGAGAGGAGTGCTTCCGAAGCAGCTTCACCTGCCCTCTGAAAGCTGTAAAGGAGCTGTTTTGTTGCTGTGGCAACAGCTGGGGGGCGGACTGGAGGGAACCAAAAGACTAGAGGTGGTGGTGACCCCTTTTTCGCCGCAGATGTGTGTTCTCCCATGGTCTTTATTCCCTTTGAGTCCTCGTCTCTATCATTTCCCTTTTATCCTTCCCTCATATCCAGCTGATCCCGTGCGGACTTCTTCCCCTGTCTCCTGCAGAAACGAAGAGTCGGGGATTTGCTTGCCAGTTACATCCCGGAGGATGAGGCGCTGATGCTACGGGATGGACGGTGAGAGCGAGGAGTGGATCAAGTTTAAGGGTTTTGAAGTTAGAGACTCAAGAACTTTTGTTATTAAGGAGGAGAGCGGGAGTGTCTAGGATTCTTTGGCTGGGAGTGAGTAACAGGGACGTGGGTGATGGAGACTGGGAGACTTGGGAGTTGGGCTTTGGAAATGAATGCTTGGACGGGGTGGGACCTATGACCAAGACTCCACTCCCCAGGGACCAATTATCTTTCCTACTCCCCAGCTTTGCTTGTGCCATCTGTCCCCACCGACCTGTCCTGGACACTCTGGCCATGCTGACTGCCCACCGTGCAGGCAAAAAACATCTGTCCAGTAAGTTTGGGAAAAGACACAATAGAGTAAACCCTTAAAATCTCTTCAGACCACCCTTGGTGCTCTGGTTTTAATCCTCTTCCCCTTTCTCCTCAGGCCTGCAGCTTTTCTATGGCAAGAAGCCAGCAGGAAAGGGCACAGAGCAGAATCCAAGACAGCATAATGAACTCAGGAGAGAAGAGACCACAGCAGAGGTAATCAGAGAGGGGAAGTTGTGTTCCAGGCAGGACTGTGCTGCACACCTTAGGCTTGAAGGACTTTAGCTTATTTCTGGCTCTGACTCTGTCTTCTGTCTCCATGCCAGGCTCCTCTCTTAACCCAGACTCGACTTATCACTCAGAGTGCTCTGCACAGAGCTCCTCACTATAACAGTTGCTGCCGCCGGAAGTACAGGTTAGTGGGATGGGAAAGCCAGAAGTAGGGAGGGGCAAGAGATAGATAGCTCTAAAGTGATTATTTTCCTAATTGTAATCTGAGACATACTAAGTGTTCTGGGGGTGTTAACTTGTATTTCAGGAAAAAGATTTTTGTAACTAAAAAAGTGCTTTGTAATCCTATTTGATTAAAAATTAGTGTATTTTAAGGGTTCTACAAAATCATAAGATAAAAAAAAACCCTTAAAAGATTTAGACTTTCCTAAATTTACTGGACTCCAGAATTCTTTCTGTGCAGAACACTTACTAATATCTTGAGGAACACAGAATTGGGAAGCACTCCTATAAGGAGTTGGGAGTCACAGGAGATTAGGCCCTTTCCTTTACTGCTTTTACAGACTTCGATTCTTCTCTGTCCAGACCGGAAGCCCCTCGTCCCTCTGTCTCTCGTCCCCCTTTGCCACCCGCAGAGGCTGAACCCCAAGGTGGGAAGATCAGTAGAGAACCTGAGCCTGAGGCTGGTTCACAGACCAAGGAGTCAGCCACTGTCTCATCCCCCGCACCTATGAGCCCCACAAGAAGACGGGCCCTGGATCATTACCTCACCCTTCGAAGGTGAGTATGCATAATTTTTCCTCAGTTTTTCCCTTTTATCTCTGACCCTCCTTGTTTCAGAGCTTCTCAAGTGTTTTTACTTATCCCCCGGGGCTTCCCAGGTGGCACAGTGGTAAAGAAGCCACCTGCCAATGCAGGAGATGCAGGTTCGATTTCTGGGTCAGGAAGATCCCCTGGAGGAGGGCATGGCAACCCACTCCAGTACTCTTACCTGGAGAATCCTGGCGGGCTACATTCCATAGGGTCACAGAGTGGGTTCCTCTTGAAGCAACTTAGCACACATGCATGCATGCACAAAGACTCCTTACATATGTAACTTTTTTTTCAAATAGTTCAGGAAATTAATTACAGTTAGATAGAAAGAACTATTGGGGCTTCCCAGGAGGCTCAGCAGTAAAGAATCCTATAGTGCACAAGAGGCAGGTTCAACCCGAGTTGGGAAGATTCCCCCGGAGAAGGAAATGGCAACCCATTCCAGTATTCTTGCCTGGGAAATCCCATGGACAGAGGAGCCTGGCAGGCTACAGTCCATGGGGTCACAGAGTTGGACATGACAGAGCACTCGCACACACACTTTTCTTAATTTTGTAAACTTCCTTTCCTGACCAGTTCTATTTTCTGGTGTTTCCAGCTCTGGATGGATCCCAGATGGACGAGGTCGATGGGTAAAAGATGAAAATGTTGAGTTTGACTCTGATGAGGAGGAACCCCCTGATCTCCCCTTGGACTGACATCCTCGTTCCCCGTTCATTTCACAAATAAACTATAGCCGGCGCTGGGAGCCCAGCTTTTCCTGAGTCGTTCCTTGTTTCAGGATTTCAGATCTGTTCATTCTCAGCCCAGCCAATTCTTCTCTGCAAGGTACACAGCTCCCCACACTTCTGACCCCTCCCCCACCTTCTCCCACAGTCATGCCAAGCGTCAGCTGCATGCAGTCTGGTGCCCTATTAATAAGTCTGTCAGAAGGAGGTTTTTGCCCTTCATGTTTTCAGCTTTCTTCTCCACCTCCACTCAGAGTCTTTGCCTCCTTCCAATAACATGAGGGTTGTGGGTAGGCACTGGTCGGCGGGGAGGGGTTGGACATGTCTGGAAACAGAGCCAGGGCTAGCTGCCCTGTGAAAGTAGAAGAGACTAAAGGCATTCGCAGGGTTATGGGGAACACCAACGGAGCGAGCTCCCCCCACCTCCTCCTGGTAACCTGAACCTCCCTGCCTGCTGATCCCCAGAGTATAAATAATCCCCTGATGAATTGGCAGTAACCCTTGGGGGTTAGTGCCAAGATTTCCACTCCAAAGCCCAAGGAAGGAGGCAGGCAGAGTGGACAGTAGGGCCTTTATTTACAGGAAAGGAGGGACAGATGAGGATTTAAGCTTTCAGGGCTCCAAGCCCTAGTTGGTAAAGGGAAAGGTAGTGTTATCTCTTCTTTTGCTGGCGACCTGTAAAGGAAGAATAGTAAACGCAAGTCATTATCCCATCTCTCGCCTCCTGCAAAGGTGTTCCTTCTCCTTTCTCGTTCCTTGGCCAGACTCATAGAGGCAATGTCTGAGGTCACCAAGCATGCTCCTCCCCGCCATGTTAAAATAAGAAACAACGGCAGATAAAAACACAGGGCCTCAACGGCTATGACTGATTCCCTTTTGCCTCTATACTGGTGTACTTGGGCAGAGGAGTTTTCCTGTCTACCTTCTGGTCACCCACGGCATTTGAACTTCTGTGAATGGCACTTTGGCAGCACCCTAGGCGCTTTCAGGGGCATCCACCAGCTTCTGCAGCTACTTGCCTTCTCCCCCACGCACCATGTCTGCAGGTACTCACGCAGTTCATTGTTCCGGGTCATGGCCTGGGCGGCCCGAGCGCGTGGCCCCTGCTGTGTAAAGTGGTAGCCAAAGCGGACAATGGAGGGACACTGTTCGAGCACGGTGGCCATCTCCATCTCCACCGCGTCACCAGGCCACTGGCGCTGGGGGAGGGCGAGATGGAAGCCGTTAGCCCCCCTCGCCTGGATTGTTCACCATCTCAGACCACCAACCCTTTGGGAGGTTAAAGAGGCTCGTTCTCTGGAATGAGTAATGAGAGGTGCTGCCTTGGCTCCCCTCATAAGAAGAGGGAGAGTCCAAACAAGATCAGATGAGATCCTGCCTGTGGCTGCCCCAGGGAAGAGGATCAGTGAATGTTAGCTGACTGCAAAGACTAGGGGAAGGGAAGGCTGACCTGGTTGTCTACTCGGAGCTCAGTGAGTGTGGCGTTCTCCCGAACTGCCTTCAGCACAGCCATAAGCCCTGTGCTGCTAATGAAGTTGGATTCGATGTTCAGGCTCTGGAGGCTACGATTCTCACGCAACATGTCAGCCACCGCCTGGGTAGTAGGGACTTGGATTAGGGTTAGGGTACAGTTTCACAGATGACTGAGGAGAGAAAGAACAGGAGCGAGAGGGAGACAGCTCTTTGAGAAGAGTCCTTGAGCTGGGTGTGGGGCTCCAGGGAGGCAGAGGGAGGGTGGGTAGTAGGGAAAGCAGTGGGGTGACGTGTGCAGTGGAGTTGGGGGTGGTTGAGAGGGTTTGGTGCTTTAGGAAGACAATCAGGATTTCACAGCTGTGAGTCAAAGGACTGAGGGGAGGAGTCTCCAGCAGGTCTCTCCTAAGAGAGTTGATGGGAATAGCACCCCCAGCACAACCCTTTCTGACAGCCCTGCCAGGGATGCATGTCCAGGGAGAGGGTGAGGGATGCCAGCTAGCCTTACATTGGCAATGGGGTCACCACTCCTTGTGGCCACCAGGCTGAAGCTCCGGACATGGGTATTTGTCTTCATGGCCTCACACAGCTCAGTTAGCATGGCTATCGGGATGTCCTATCAAAGGGAAATAGGAGAGGGTGGGCCAGGGGACTCATAAGACAGCAGAGTTAGGCCGGTGTTACTGCTTAGAGGATGGGGCAGATATCACACCTGGATATTGTTGAGGTTCACCTCCTCTACCTCCTTGTCGTTGCTTCGAACACTCTTCAGTATCTCCTCGATGTTGGTGGGATTTGGGGGCTCATCTGGCACTGGCTTGTACTTGTCAGGCTGCACCACACCTGGTGGGTGAGGGGAGGAAGGAAACCCCAACATGTTCCCCACAGTCTCCTCCCCATTCATTCTCTTATCACTTATGCTTCATGTCCTCTGCCTGACTGCCTCGTTTCACCCTTTGCTACCTTTGCTCAGACTTCGGGACACCTGCCCGGAGCCCTGGGCACCATGCTCCCAAACACACTCACTGCTGATGCCTTCGGTGTTGCAGATTTCTCCGCTGCAGATCGCATCATAGTACTGCTTGTTGCTCATCAGTGTGTACATGCCCAGAATTGCTGGAGAGAGTAGGCAGAGGGGGCACAGGGAATGAGAAAAATGGGCTTGTTCCAGGCCCTCCACCCACCTCATTCTGAATCTATTGCATTTTTGAAGCCTGACCTCTTCCAAAGAGGTTTTCACTTTTGGTCCCAGGGGTCCCTTCCATTAAGCTGTGTAAGGCAGTGGTTTTCAAAACACTGAGACAGGGCTAAGGGCAAGTCCCTAAGGAGCCATTACAGGGTACGGGGGTCTGTGAAACCCTCCTGTTTGCAGCCAGAATAGTTTTGCTTTATAATCCCTGTAAAATCGCCCTTGAGATGTTAACTTATTAAATTTAAAAATGAGTGAATACATATAGAGACAAAAATTAAAAACCACTACCTAAGGCTTTCTCAAAACATCCACATCCCACTAGTCCCATGCCATGTTCACGACCCCTGCCCCAGATCCTCCCAACTCAACTGCCCACAGCTGCCCACCTGCAATGTCACACATCTCAGCATCTGTGGCGTGGGCCAGCGCCTCCTCCAGCTCAGGCTCCAGAGTGACCTGCTCCTCCACTGGAATTTCTCTCTTGGGCTGGATGTAGGGTTTCCCTGATGGGGAGATGAGGATGGTTCAGGTTGAGGTCATTTCTCCTAAGATCCTGGCCTCCAGCTTCCTTTCCTTCTCCAGGAGGTAGAATGCTGGGTCGCTAGGAGCCACTGTAAAACCTGAGTCCTCTACAAGCTCAGGACTCCTGGGTCCCCTTGATCACTTCTAAGAGCTGGAGTGCAAGTTGGCATGCAGGTGTAGGCAGCTGATTTCCTGGCAGTTAGGAGTGGGCAAGTGAGAAGAAAGCTGGAATGGGGACATGTGAGAGACCACCATTGGGTTCTAGGAGACATGGATGTTAGAGATCCCATACCCTTCTTCTCGCCTGTGAAGGGCACCAAGTCATCACGCTCTTTGACCTCTAGTGCCTGCTGTTCCAGGTACTGCAAGAGGGCCTCTCGGTCCAGCGGCCCCGTTGGGCTCTTCTTTGTCTGGTCACGTTGTCTTAGTCCAGCTGGCAGGAGCATGTTCTTAGGGGTGAGTTTTGGAGAGCAAGTCAGGGCCCCCGCTCTGGCCTGGGGCACCTCCAGTTCTCCTTAGAGCATCTCCAGACACTGTTCCCCTGAGCTTCTTGGGACTCTAAGCCCTGTAGATGACCCTGGTCTCAGTCCCGGGCCCCACACCCTTCCTACCGCCTAGGGATTGCCCGATCCCCTGTGCTGGAGCCCCTACCTCGGGGTCCATCTCCTGTAGCTCGCAGTCCAGCTGTTCTAGCTCCTCAGGGCTCAAGGTCTTCAGGATCTCATCTTCATCTATGTCTCTGTATTTTTCCAGTTCCTTTAGATACGATGACATGATGGCCCCCACCCCCTCCCCACTGTGTGGCACTCACGGAGCCTGGATTATAGGGAGAAAGTGGTTAGACAATGGCAAGATGTATACGGACACAGCAGGGAAACAGACAAGCCAGTGGGGCAGAGCAATAAATAAGCTGGTTGCCTTGGAGGACAGAGATCTAGCTGGGAATGGGAAAATGGGGGAAGGTTGGGTTGTTTAGTTAGAACTGGAGTCTCCTCACTTCCACAGCTTCCAGCCACTCTGGATGGGGATTCCAGGTATGCAGGGTGAATCCCTCTCCCCATTGTATCAGAAACCCTGGCAGTACCCCTCCCCTTAACCTCGCCTGTTGGTGCCTCTTGCCCTAGCACAGCTGCCAGGAGCCCTGCCATCACAGCTGGCCCCAAGCCCAATTCCTATTGCAAGGAAGGGGGGCAGGCAGAGAGCTTCAGGGAAATTCTGCCTCTCTTCCCCCTAATCCAGTTTTTCCTAAACTGGCTTAAGAAACCAAGGAGGATTGGGGGGAAAGACCATGCTCTTACTCTACCCTCATTTCCTTTTATTGTGGGGGATCAAGATCTCATTATGTTTGCTCAAATTCTAAATCCTGAGGGAAAGTGAGAGCTCAGAGGGCCTGGGAGACATCCAGGGTGGGGGAGGGTGGCACAGCCTTAGGAGAAGGTATAGAGTTCACACAACGTGTCCCTGGCTTTGGACAGGAAGCCAGTCTAATGGGTGGGAAATGCCTTCTAAATGGGATAAAGTTTCTCTAGAAACAGTGAGAGGATTAAACTTGCATGATCTTTTAAGCCACACATACACTCCATGCTGAATATGAAAGCCTGAGAAAATAGGTGCGATACGTACATTGACAACCTAAACTACAGTTAATGACAACGTAAACTACAGTTAAGGGAAAGGACAGACAGTGACAGAAACACTGAGTGACAGAGACACAGACACCACATCATTCCCAGCAGGAGCCCCTCTTCTCCTCCCATCTCCCACCAGGCTCTGATCCACAAGCCCCCTGCCTTCCCCACCTACCAGTCCTGGTGGCCACCTCCCTTCTCACCTCCCCTGCTGTTGGTTGGTCTGTCTGTTCTGCTGGAACACCGTCTGGGCAGCAAGAGGAGCCAGTGCCGGGGGAGAGGGTGGGGGAACAGTGAGCTCAGCATTTTATTATTTTAGCTCTGGCCAGGTGGGGGGTAGTGGGAGATCACATATACACAGCCCCCATACCCTGCCCAGCCCTGAGAGCCTCTAGTGGCCGCTAACAGCCATGGCACCTCCTCCCCTTCCTACAAGCCCGAGTCCCAGAAACTGGACTTCTACGAATCACAGTTCCTGTTAATGCTTACTGGATTGGCCTAAAAGTCTGTTTGGGTTTTTCCATGATATTGTACAGAAAAGCTGAACAAAATTTTTGGCCAACCCAATATTTAGTGCCTGCTATATTCAAAGCAGTGACTGTAAGGAGATATAGAGGTGAGTATAAGGATTTTGTTTTGGTGTCTAATTTTAAGGTGTTTATAAACTGTTAGAGGAATTAATATTTTACAATCTAAAAAGGGCAACTCTGGAAGTTCCCTGGTGGTCCAGTGGTTAGGACTAGGTGCTTTCACTGCTGAGGGCCCAGGGTTGATCCTCGGGGAACTAAGATCCTACAAGCCATATGGTGTGGCCAAAAAAAGAAAAAGAAAGAAAGAAAAACCCTAAAAAATAAAGAATAAAAAGGATGACTCATAATAAAAACTATTAAACAAATATAAAACTCATTCACAAATACTTTTTGCTCCCAACCCTAGATTGGACACCAGACAAAAGGGATCCTTCTATTTTATTAGATTAAAAAACACAAACCAGTAGGGACTAGGGGGAAAGACGGGGAAAGAAATACAGAGAAGAGCTGGGCGAAGATCAGCAATGACAAAGGGGAGAAGCAGGGCTTCTTAAGAGCCCCAACTTAAGAACCTTAAGTTAGGACAGGAAAGAGGTTTCTAAGGACCAGACATCCCTTCATTTGATGACAATTTTCTGGCGCAAGGCTCGGGGCCCAGAGCCAGGGAGGGGCTCAGGAGGTGGTGGGCCAGGGCCCAGGGCTGAGGCAGTGGGCGGCAGTCCATGGGCAGTGATGTACTTCTTGTAGGCCTCACGGATGATCTTGAAGGCTCGAGCAGTGGCATAGGGTATGTCTGTAACAGGGTCCCGATATAGGGCTGGCCGATGGGTCACCGGGCAGACCTCCCTAACGGGGATCTTTGGGGGCCGCCCTTGAGGAAACCATTCCTCAAATGTGGCATCGTCACTAAAAGTGATGAAGGTACGTGAGCAGCGAGCAGGAGGGATGACGGGTCCAGTCCCAGCACGGGCAGTCAGTGCAGAAGCCATGGGTGCAGGATCAAGTCTGAGGGAAAAGACAGAAACACACAGAGCTGAGAGGTGAAGACAGCAGAGAGATCAGAGAACTCAAGAAAGAGGCGGCGGCAGTGGATGGCAGCAGTCCGAGAGAATCTGTTAAGTGACAGGACAAACAAAGCAGGGCTGGATGGAAAAAGAGGAGGAGAGAGCGACTATAAGAAAAATCGGAGCTGATGGGAAAAGGATCTGAAAGATACCCAAGTGTTAGGAGAGCTGTGTGAGGAGAGCAAGTGAGACAGGGCTGAGGAAACACAAGCTGAATACAGAAGGGAGACATTGCACTCTTCCCCGAGATTCACTCACTCACCCTTCTACGTCGACATTCTCTTCTTTAGGGCCTGGCTCCCCAACCAGTGGCACAGTCACTGAATGGTAGGTGATTATGGGCCCAGGGCACTTCCGCTTCTTGTGGACCTGCTTCTTTTTGTCAGCCTCGAGACGCTCATATGTCTCTTCAGGAAGGAACGAGCAGATGGTCAATTCCCCACTTCCCAAACCCCAGTCCTGTCCTACAGTCTCTTAATTACCCTCCTGGCTGTCTAGTCACTGCTCACCCAAGCCAATTAGCAAAGTCCTCTAAAGCCCTCAAGCATCTCCCATTTCATAAGCTTTCTGCTTGCCCCTTTTGACATACACCCTGCTCGTCATTTCTTAGGGTCACTTGATTCCTCACTGGCTCAGAACAGTAGGACTTCAGAACTGAAAGGGATCCTTTGGCAAGGAGCCTGCTCATTTCCTCTAAGCTCTCGTTACTGTTCTGTCAACTTGCTCCTACCTATTCAAGGCAGCACATTGCCTCTTGAGGACTCCCTAGTGATTAGAGTTCTTTCCTACTTTTAAAACATAATTTATTATTCACTGAGTCATTTGCTTTTTCGGCTGTGCTGGATCTCCGTTGATGCATGGGCTTTTCTCTAGCTGCAGCGGGTGTGGGCATCACGCTGTGGTGGCTTCTGGTGTTGTGGAGCGTCGGCTCTAGGCACGTGGGCTCAGCAGTCGTGGTTCCTGGGCTCTGGAGCACAGGCTCAGCAGTTGTGGTGCACAACTTAGGCTTAGTTGCTCTGCAGCAGTTAGGATCTTCCCGGACCAGGGATTGAACCCATGTCTCCTGCATTGCCAGGCAGATTCTTTACCACTGAGCCACCAGGGAAGCCCTCTTCTTTCCCACTGTGAGCTGAAATATACTTCCTGTTGATAGTGCTTCACCTTTTAAGGCCAAAAGAAACACAAATCTAACCTGTCTTCCACTTGACAGTCCTTTAACTAGTTGAAATTCGTGCTCATCTCTCTTCAGGCTGATCACAGTACCCCTTCTACTGAACCATTCCTCATAAAACATGGTTCTGAGTCACTCCCTCCTTTGCCACCTGTGCCAAAAACACCCTTCTGTTCCTGTACTTACCATGATCTATGGCAGAGGCTGCAAGATAGCAGCCCCCTTATGTGTCCTGCTTGATTTGCATAGTGTTTTAAAGAAAAATCTGAATTAGCTGCTGACATTTAAAAGTCAGGAAATTACATTCAAAGACAGAGGTTTCTGGTCCCCTTTGAAAAACTAAGAAAATCTCCCAACTTTGTATCTGCATTCTCACAGGGCAACAATGAGCTGAGCTAATGGTTCCTTCTTTCAGGCCCTCCTCTCTAGCTCACTAGTCACCCTGTCTGGACCAGGTGACACTGCTCTGTGGCAGTTCATTGTTGGTACACACATCTCTCAAGGGCAGTGACTGTGACTCATATTACCTATACATCATGAGGGTCACGCAGCATTCCACACATTACAGGAATTCAATAAAGATTTGTTAATGTATACACAGATCAAAATATACCTGGTCCCTCTGTCCCTCTTAAATGTGGGTACTCTGAACACAATTCTCTAGTGCAGGGGTCCCCAACCTCTGGGCCGAGGACTGGTACCTTCTGTCAAATCAGTAGCAACATTAGGTTAGAAATAAGGTGCACAATAAATGTAATGTGCTTGAATCATCCTGAAACCATCCCCCCCACCATAGGTTCGTGGAAAAATTATCTTCCACAAAATTGGTCTTTGATGCCAAAAAGGTTGGGGATCACTGCTCTGGATAAAGTATGACCAGAAGAGTCCGCTGGACACCTACTCCCCTGACCCCTCCACCTCCATCCAGTGATTTAATCTCTCTTACACTTGAATTCTGGATGATAATACTGCTTTCCCTGAAGCCAACCTTTCAACTCTTCTCTCAACACTTTCCTGTACCCTCTGTAACCCCTGCTCTATAATCAGCCAGCTCATCTATTTCGTCAAGTTTCTCACTCAGCATGCCTTCCAAAACTTGCCTTACAGGAAACCTGTCATCCGTAGAGGCCACTACTCCCCGCAACCCCCTGGTGGAGGCCGCTTATTCTCCCACACCCCGGGCAGGATGTGCCTGTGTCCTGTGGAGCCCCACGCTTCAGCTCTCGTTGCTCCATTACCCTAGATACCTCTGTTCTTCTAGTACTTCGAGTACCTGAAAATCTCTGCATTCTATCACTCCTTCCAGCCTTCCTTTTCTCTTATCAGTCATTCTCTTATCAATCTAAACTCCTTCGCCCAGACCTGGATCGATGAGCAGTACTGGAAAAAAGTTACACAACAGGTAGAATGAAACCGCCAGAAATTCATATTCCCAAACTTCAAAAGACCTGCCAACACCAGCAGATGATCCTATCTCCACAACAATTTCAAACAGTCCTCACTCTCAGGCTTCCAACTCTATCTCCAACACCTGACAAATGATAGTCCCTAAAAACCATCCGATGAGAACCATTATACTGGCCTGCTCTGGATTTACAACCCTATAGCTATGAGCCACCCTTACTTCCTTCCTCTTACCTTAGGCCAACCCTTCTACCCGTGCCCTAGCTCCCACCCTGACTCCCACTTCTCTAAAACCCTATACTATTAATGATCCTTTCTTTTCTGTCTTAAAATTCTTTCTGTTGCATCTCATCAAAAATATATACTCTCCAATCTTTGAATAAAAGAGAAGAAGGACAAACCCTTTCTTGACCCCAGACCCCCCCCCCCCCCCCCCCCGTTCTTCTCCTACCCTTCATGGCCAAATTTTAAAGGTTTGGCTTCCCAACAACTTCCCAATGGCTTGCTCCCCCAAAAGTGCTCCCTAAGGTCATTTCTGACCCCATGTCACCAAAACTAATGGACACTCCTCAGTTCTCTTCACTGGCATCTCAGCAAGACTGGGCAGCTACTGCCCCAAACATTCTCTTTCCTTAGGGTTCTTAAGACAAACTTTCCTGGCTCTTCTCACTCTCTGGCCTTCCCGCAGATCCTTTTCTAAGCTCCTCCTCTTGTAGGAGACCATTACTTTTTGGTGTCTGCAGGACCTTCTTGAGCCTCTGCCTACCCTTCTTCCTCTGTGTTTTCTCCCTGAGTGATCTCATCCACTCCAGTGTCAACTGCCATCCACATTCAAAACCTTCCAAATTTGTATTTCTAGCCCAGATATCTTGTCCAAACACCAGATTTGTGTGTTTACCTGATTTCTCAGCACTGCATGAACTTCTCACAGACATCTCAAATCCAGCATGTTCAAACATGAACTTATACTTTTTTTCTCCTGCCAAACATGCCCCACCAGGATCTCCTATGTCGGAAGCCTGGGAATCACTCTCTTTACAGTGGCCGGAAACCATCAATGTAGTAAAAGGATGCAGATTATAATTATAGTGACATCAAATGACCTCATTATCTGTGATATTTCTCAGTCATTTATGTTTTAAGAGATAACCAGTTTTAAAGTACGGCGTTGCCATTATACCGATAAAGGGTATATTTCCCGTTTTAAAGCCCATACAATAATAATTTTTTTTTTAAAGTCACGACAGCTGGACTTCCCTGTTGGTCCACTGGTTAAGAATCTGCCTGCCAGCACTATTTACGATAACTAGGACATGGAAGTAACCTAGATGTCCAACAACAGATGAATGGATAAAGAAGCTGTGGTACATATATACAATGAAAAATTACTCAGCCGTAAAAAGAAACTAGTTTGAGTCAGTGCTAATGAGATGAATGAATCTAGAGCCTATTACACAGAGTGAAGTCAGTCAGAAAGGAAAAAATAAATATCGTATATTAACGCATGCATATGGGATCTAGAAAGTAGTACTGATGAACCTATTTTCAGGGCAGCAATAAAGATGCAGACATAGAGAACAGACTTATGGACACGGGGGTGGTAAGAAGGAGAGGGTGGGATGAATGGAGAAAGTAGCACGGAAACATATACACTATCACTACCATATGTAAAATAGATAACCAGTGGGAATTTGCTCTATGATTCAGGGAACTCAAACTGGGGCTCTGTGACAACCTCGAAGGTGGGATGGGGTGGGAGGGAGGCTGAAGAGGAAGGGGACATATGTATACCTACGGCTGATCCATGTTGATGTCTGACAGAAACCAATACAACACTGTAATTATCCTTCAATTAAAAACACATGAATAAAGAATCTGCTCTGTCGAGGCCGAGGACACTAGTTCGATCCTGGTCCAGGAAGATTCCCCATGCCATGGAGCAGCTAAGCCCAGGCATCAAAGATACTGAGCCCTCATGCCCTAGAGCCTGTGTTCCACGCAAGAAGCCACCCTACGACAATGAAGAAGAACCTCTGCTCTTGGCAATGAGAGCGAGCCAGAACGAAGACCCAGCACAGCCAAATATAAATATTTTTTAAAAGTCATGACAATACATCCTGAAAATGTTGAAAATTAAATCTTTTGTGGTCTTTTGGAGTGAAAGTGAAAGTCACTCAGTCATGTCCAACTCTTTGTGACCCCATGGACTGTATAGTCCATGGAATTCTCTGGAGTGGGTAGCCTTTCCCTTCTCCAGGGGATCTTCCCAACCCAGGGATAGAATCCAGGTCTCCCATATTGCAGGTGGATTCTTTACCAGCTGAGCCACCAGGGATACTCAAGAATACTGGAGTGGGTAGCCTATCCCTTCTCCAGCGGATATTCCCAACACAGGAATTGAACCCAGGTTTCCTGCACTGCAGGCAGATTCGTTACCAACTGAGCTATCAAGGAAGCCCCAAAGATGTGCTTCACTGACCGGGAATAGAACCCAGGCGAGGTAGTGAGACCACCAAGTCCTAACCACTAGACCACCAGAGAACTTTCTGGAGTGAAGGTATCTACATTTCAAAACTACTGATACCATTAAACTAAAATGAGTTAGTGAAAGTGAAGTCACTCAGTCGTGTCCAACTCTTTTCGACCCCATGGACTGTAGCTTACCAGGCTCCTCCGTCCAGGGGATTTTCTAGGCAAATCAACTGGAGTGGGTTGCCATTTCCTTCTCCAAGAGATCTTCCTGACCCAGGGATTGAACTCAGGTCTCCCACACTGTAGGCAGACGCTTAACCATCTGAGCCACCAAGGAAGTCCTAAGGATACCAAGGATACCACTGAACTAAACTGAGTTGGCTCCCAGATATTCTGGGTAAACAATCTTCCACACCACAGTAAAACTGTATTTGGGTTATGCATATTCAATTATATGTGCTTGATGAAAAAAAGATTCAGAGAGAGAGAAATAGCAAATCAAATATTGTAGATTTCCCCCGTTATTTCACTCAATGCACATATGCTCCAGAGTGAGCACATGATGCGGGGAGTGAAATCTGCTGCTCCCTCATTCACCTCTCATGATCTGAGAACTCTCACCGCCCCTTAAAGAAATGTATGCTTTTGTACTGAATGTTCCCATACAGGACTGTGTGCCCAGTAGCACATAAACTGAAGAGATCTTATAGAATTTTAACTTTAAAGCAATGTATCTCATGAACGGACTGATTCTACTGAATTTCTAATTCTCATGATCATTAAAGCAGCATTATCATCTCATTGCATTTTGTGAACAAGGAAAGAAAGACGCAAGCAGGTTGTAAGTAATTTGCCTGCAGTCTTATAGCAAGTGAGCAGTGGAGCTAGAATCTGAACTCCTTTCCGTACAATTCCTATTTTAATACCAAGGCACTTTAATGTAACTTGTTCTTCAGGGCCCTCACTACTGCCTACTTCCTTGCTCCTAATCACTTTCTCTCCCCGTATCTTTCTTCTGATTTCTCTTGTCCCAAATCTCCATCTGTCCAATTCTTTGGGGCCTCTAAATCTAACTTTTTCTTGTGCTTCTCAGCCCCTCTACCCACTGTTCTCAAAACCAAAGACTGACCCAGTGAACGTAAGTTGAGCTCCTCTGTGATCTTGGCCTCCCTGAGCAGCTCCTCCTGGGTCAGTGGCCGCTCACAGTGGGGCCCCTTCCGTCGCCGTGACTGGCCCTGCCTCTCCTGTACCCGAAGGAATGTTTGTCGTGTGTGCTCAGCTGTAGATTGACGCATGGACTTCCGACCTGGGAAGGAAATCATAGTGGAAGAAATCTTTGAACTCATGTCTACCTTCTCTGAATTTAATTTTAAAGCTTTTTATTTGGAAATCATTTCAAACTTACAAAGAAGTTAAGAATAGTACAAAGAACATCCATGAATCCTTTGCCAAATCCTCTGTTAACATTTTGCCCTATTTGCAATCTGTGTGTGTGTATTTTCTGAATAATCTGAGAGTTAAGTTATGCACATCAAAATCATGGCTCTCTTCCCTAAATACTCGGTGTATATTTCCTAATTAGAATTATTCCTACATGCTCATAGTAAAGTTATCAACTTCAGTAAACTTAACATGAATATAGTACTTTATCATAACACTTCAACTTTGTCTATTGACCCAAACATCCCCACTCACTGTCAGTGCCATCATCCTGTAGTTCTAATGGAAGCAGTGCCTTCTCTTCTCGAGTCTTCTGAGAGCTACCAGCTGGGGTGCTGACCTTTCGAGGCCTCAGGCTCTTGAGAGGCTCCTGTGGACAGAGTGAAATCAGATACCAGGGAAGAGAAGATATTGGGAGACAATGAAGACATTAGGAAGAGAAAACCAGCAGAGCAGGAAGTGGGATTGGTGTGGGGCATAATGGGACCTGATGAAAGGGAGAATACAAATTAAGGAAGTCCAAGAAAACCAGGCCTCCCCTGCACCTTATATGCTTTGGTGACTACTCGGCGCTTCCTTCTTGGCTCTTCCGCTTCTCCATCACTGGATGGTTCATCCCCTTCGTCGATATCAAAGTCAGAGTCCACCTCATCCTCTGTGTCTGACTGGTCCCCTTGATACTCATCATCTCCTGATTCCTGAGGACACAGGGAGATGAGGTTCTCACTTTCAGTTATTAATTCCCCTCTAGAAGGAACAGAATCCCTTTGCCTGTTGATAAGGGCTGCCCCACTCTCCTTCCCAGCCTAGCCTTTCATTTTCCTCAGGCAAGAAGGGCTGATGGTCTTTGGCTCCAGCACCACCCCTTCCAACGTTAACTGACTGCCCTTTACCTGCAGCACCCTCCCGTGCTGGCTCCCAGCACAGCACACTGTGTTAAGTGCTGGGTACAAAAGGATACGGTTTGGTCTCCCCCTTCAGGGTCTCACAGTCAAGTATAGGAAAAGACATCATTATAAATGGAAGTTTTAATACAGGGCAACATATAAACTACCAAATGGCAATAAAATGTTACAGGGGATCAGAGGAAGGCACACCTGCTGTGGACTGATGGCCTGGAAAAGTCTAAATGTTAGACTATATTCCTTTAGACCAACAGTTGGCAAACTTTTTCTGCAAAGGACCAGATTAAAATAGATAGTGGGTTAGATCCAGCCAGCAGGTTGTAGTTTACTAAACTCTGCTTCAGACTTTAAAGAATGAAGAGGATTTGAGCCATGGTTTACAACACTGCTAGTATTTAGACAGCCAAGAGGGAAGAGGGAATCCCAGGGAGAGCAAATGACAGGAACAAAGGTACAGAAGCAAGAATGTGTACAGCATGTTTATGGAATAAGGATTTAGACCTAAGCAAAGCAGGTCTGTCTCTGGTAGAAGTCTTCCTAGCTGACTGCCTTTGGCTTCATCACAGCCTCCTTCCAACATTAACTGAATGCCCTATAGGGCTACAAGATTTGAAAAGAAGGTTGCATTCAATCTATGTGCTCAGTCGTGTCCAACTCTTTGTGACCCCATGGACTGAAGCTGGCCAGTTTCCTCCGCCCATGGAATTTTCCAGGCAAGAATACTGAAGTGGGTTGCCATTTCCTTCTCCAGGGATTCGATCTACAGAGAAATGTAAATGTCATGACTTAATGACATTTAACTTTTAAACTTATGATCTTAACTTGCAGGACAGTGATTCTCAATCCTCTCCCTCTTCTTACTTGGTCCAGCACCGATAATTACTGCTGAAGTAAGCTAAAGTTACTGAGAAATATGTCTCATTCCTCAGGTGAGTTGGGACAGAAAAAGAGTTGGGTCCTACCACCATGTATGAGCTTCCCTAGCTGCTCAGATGGTAAAGAATCCGCCTGCAATGCGGGAGACCTGTGTTCGATCCCTGGGTTGGGAAGATCCCTTGGAGAAGGGAATGGCTACCCACTCCAGTATTCTGGCCTGCAGAATCCCACAGACAGAGGAGCCTGGCAGGCTGTATAACGCATGAAGTTGCAAAGAGTCAGACACAACTGAGCAACTTTCACTGCATACCATGTATAATGGGAAGACACTGAATGTTCGGGGAGGAGAGGAAAACTACATACAAGGAGTGTTTCAGAAAGTTCTGGAGGTGGTGGGATGGACTGGAGTAGAAAACACATAGTAGAGCCTAAGCCTGAGTTTGGGCTAAAACAGCAGCCACACAGGAAAAGAGAGAGAGAGGAAAAATGCCCGGGAGGAGGGGAGTTAACTGAGCAGGGCAGCACCTCAAACATGTGCCTCTCTCTTCAATCACTGACAAGACTGATGGGTTAATCTTGTACACATGGTGGCTAAGCAAGCAATAACACAGCTGACAACCGAAGGCAGCCAGTACTCAGTCTTGTACTGGTGACCATCATTTCCTCCCAACTAATGTTTGTGAAAGACAGCCTGAGAACACATTAATCCCCTCAGCCCTGACCTGGTATTAAATCATATCACCAGAGGGTAGTAGTTCAACTACACATTAGCTTAGTGCCCAACTGAAATGCTTTCACTAAGTTACGGATTTACTATCATTCCTTTGGCTTTTATCGAGGGTCATTAAGAGACATGACTAGTTAAGAGAATGCTTTTACATCATCTACCAAACCCCTGTTATTTTATTTACAAGGATGTAATTCTCCTTAGGACTTAATGCTGAATAAGTATATCTCTCTTAAAGAACTTACATGCTTCTTTCTTACAAAAAAAGAAATTCAGGATTTGGCTGCCAGGAAACTCACAGCTAAATTTAATATCAACTGTACCATTTTAGCAGAGGCTCCTGGTACAATTACTTCTCATCTGTCTCTATTTTTACTGTTCCTACTTTTTGTTTATATCATAAGCCTTCTTAAATCCTTTTTGGAAGCATGAAGGGTACATATTAAATAACGACTCGTAAAATGACAGGAATAGGAAAATGGCCTTTGGAAGAGAGATGAGAAGGTTCTATTTTAAACTAATTGGTTATGGCTGTGTTAAGTAATGATTCCTAACCAGTCACCAAGTCCTGTGGATTCTAATTCCTTAGTTTCTCTTGACTCCTCCTGTTCTTTTTTTGTTTTTTTAAGACAATTGTTAATACACCTGCTATGTCTGGGCAAAAGCAGATGTTGCAGGCAATACCATTCAATACAACTTTAACTTTGGGCAAACCACTTAACCTTTTGAAGGCTACATTTCTTCACTGGTAAACTGGGATTAACAATAGTTACTTATACCTCAGAGTTTAACAATCGAACATTTAAAGTTGCTCACCCCGCCCTGCACCATCACTTAAAAGAAAAAGTTACTACAGGTATCTTACATTAAACTCCCCGAAGCAATAATCTCTATCCCCAAAGTTTTGTGTGTGGGAATTTGGAGGCTGGCCAGTGGTGGACAGGTCCAAAGAGACCACACTAGACCAGTACTATGATCCCCCCTTACTCTTCGGCTATATGATGTTTGTGTGGATAGCAAGAACTGAATGCAAAACACAGACAGACACTGCTATCAGACACAGACGAAAACCATCCACACATTATCGCAGCCGTGACTCCTCCTGTTCTTGTTTCTCTACTCTCACTGCCTCCTTCTACCATTTTCCTCATTATAGAATGATCTTTCTAAAGTACAAATCTGACCGTGAAATAATCTTCTCAGTCCTCTGAATGAAGAATAAAAGTTAACATGGCTCACAAAACCCTATAAGAGCCCAGGCCTACTCCCGCTATTATTCTCCTTCCTGGTTTGGAGTATGAGAGTAGCTGTGCAGGTCCCAGAGCAGGATGTCAGTGTCTTTACATATTCTGCCCCACCCTCCTCCAGGACTAACCTTCCATCTTTCCCTGCTTCCAGTCCTACTGCTCTCCATCCAGCCAAGGCTCACTTTTCAAACTGTCCTCAGCGTAAACATCACCTTTCCCAGGAACGCCCATCCCAAACAACTTTGTCTCCCAAGTGCTACCATAGCACCCTATGCTTAACACTTTTCTCCTTATCACACGATATTTTAACTGACTGTTACCTCAGCTAGGTCCCCCACTGGAGTCTGGAAAACGTAAGGATAAGGTGGTGTTTTTAATACTCTCTGTTTCCACAGCGCCTATCACAGTGCTTGGCTTGCTTTAGGCACTTAACACATTTAAAGAATGGACAGATTCAATCAATACAAATTTAACAAGTGTCAACTCCATCCAGTCATTGGACTAGGCACTCAGATGTACACTGTTAAACAAAACAGATCATCTCTAACCTTACAGAACTTACAGTCTATTGGAAGGCATAAACAAACAAAATATATCTAACTACAAATTGAAATATGTTCTATGAAGGACATACATGGGGTCACTTTTCAGGACAGTCAAGAAACAGTTATCTAAGAAAACATTTATAACGATATTTGAAAGCTGAAAAAAGGAGTTGGCTAAGTCCCTCTATCTTTTTTTCTGAGAGATTCTTTTCTACAGTTCAGGTGAATAACCAGGCAGTAGGCCAACGAATATACACCGCGTGACTAGGATGTGCCTGGCGTATGCTAGACGTCAGAAGCGCTGAGAGCTGCAGTTAAGGAAATACACAGTAGTTTTCAGCCATAGTCTGGGGTCCTTCGGACAACTTCTCCATTCCTGACCCCTCCAACACCATTCAGGGCTCCCCCTGCTAGGACTCCAGCTTATGCCCCCATCTCGCCCACCCCCATCTCCAGTACCAGCTACCAGGACTCCTCTCCCCCGCCCCCTTCTTTGTCCGAGGTTTCTCTCTCCGTCAGTACTCCTTTTAGCTTTATTTCCTCCCTCTTCCTGGGCCCGGCTCTTGCCTCAGTGAAACCCCCATAAGTCGTCTGGTAGAACTCATCTTCTTCCTCTGCTTCCAGAAGCCCAGAGAGCCGGTTCCCCGCGGTCTTCCGGGGGGCGCGGCCCCCAGCCAAACTCATAACGCCTATGGAGACAGCGCAGCCACCACCAAGCCCCTCACCCAGCGCCGTTCTCTAGGCTCGGCGCTCGATACCACTACCTGCGGGCGGACGGCGGAAGCCCGTCGTCTACAGACAGAAGTAGCAGAGCGTCGAGAAGTTCCCAGTACCGTTCAGTTGAGATCAGTCGCGTCCGACTCTTTGCGACCCCATGGACTGCAGCACGCCAGGCTTCCCTGCCCATCACCAACTCCCGGAGCTTACTCAAACTCAGTTCCATTGAATTACTGATGCCATCCAACCATCTCATCTTCTGTCGTCCCCTTCTCCTCCCGCCTTTAATCATTCCCAGGATCAGGCTCTTTCAAATGAGTCAGCTCTTCGCATCAGGTGGCCAAGGTATTCGAGTTTCAGCTTCAACATCAGTCCTTCCAATGAATATTCAGGACTGATTTCCTTTAGGATAGACTGGTTGGATCTCCTTGCAGTCCAAGGGACTCTCAAGAGTCTTCTCCAACACCACAGTTCAAAAGCATCAGTCCTTTGGCGCTCAGCTTTCTTTATAGTTCAACTCTCACATCCATACACGACTACTGGAAAAACGGTCTAGGTTGGTCATAACTTTTCTTCCAAGGAGCAAACGTCTTTTAATTTCACGGCCTTCTCAACTCTTCAGCCCCGCCCATTTCTGCGCTGAGGCCACCCCAGGCTCCCCGCCCCAGTAAGCAAGTTTATCCGGGCTGTGGAATGATACGACACCAGGAGCCCTTTACCCCACGGACAGAATTTGGGAATCAATAAATTTGAATTTAGAAGAGGTCAGTTTCCGTCTGTTCCCATACGTTTTTCATTCCGTTGTCAATAGAAACCTTTCTGTTATTGTTCAGTCGCTAAGTCGTGTCAGACTCTTCTACCCTATGGACTGCAGCCCTCCAGGCTTTCCTGTCCTTCAGTCTCTCTGAGTTTCCTCAGATTCATGTCCACTGAGTGGGTGATGCTATCTAACCATCTCATCCTCCCTCTGCCGCTCCCTTCTCTTTCTGCCCTCAGTCTTTCCCAGTATCAAGGTCTTTTCCAATCAGTTCGCTCTTTGCATCAGGTGGCCAAAGTGTTGGAGCTTCAGCTTCAGGATCAGTCTTTCCAATGAATATTCAGGGTTAATTTCCTTTAGGACTGACTGGTTTGAGCTGCATGCAGTCAAAGGGACTCTCAAGAGTCTTCTCCAACACACAGTTCAAAAGCATAAATTCTTCGGCGCTCAGCCTTCTTTATGGTCCAACTCTCATAACCGCACATGACTACTGGAAAAACTATAGTTTTTTTTTTTCAACAGCATTGACTTTTATTCATTCATTGTTGTCACCTGAAATGGCATCTGTTGGATTTAAATGTTCATTAATGTAAATGGCTGAACAAATCCATTTTAATGGATATTCAGTTCATTAAAAAAACCCTCAATATCCCTCATAGTTCAAGTCACTTCCACATAGCCTTGTGACAACTCCCACACCAAAATAGTACTTTTTTGGTAAATTTTGACCCATTATTACTCCCATGTTATGCTCTTCTCAGCTGTCAAGAGTACAAGGTGAAGAAAAACTGTAGTTAGATGGGGGTTGCACCTGGAAAACAAATTAACTCCACATACATGTTTCAAACTGCTGGGTCCCAAGTCCGTCTATGAACTCCCAGGCTGCCAGTATCATGTGCAGCATAGTAAAGCTATCCTATCTAAATAGCTTATTAATTCTGCATAAATCAGGTCAATCAATGTGTCAACCTGTAACAGACTGTGCACTTTTAACTGAACATGCAAAATATTCACTCTCTTAAACTTTACATCATCATTTGGTGTCAAACAATGAGCCAAATCCCAACAGTATATACAAAAAACAGCTTTGCATTTACAAAAGATTGTTTCCTATACTGATTAATCCAGACAGCTAAATGCTCAAAATTCTCCAAGCCAGGCTTCAGCAATATGTGAACCATGAACTTCCAGATGTTCAAGCTGGTTTAGAAAAGGCAGAAGAACCAGAGATCAAATTGCCAACATCATCAAAAAAGCAGGAGAGTTCCCAGAAAAACCTCTATTTCTGCTTTATTGACTATGCCAAAGCCTTTGACTGTGTGGATCACAATAAACTGTGGAAAATTCTGAAAGAGATGGGAATACCAGACCACCTGACCTGCCTCTTGAGAAACCTGTATGCAGGTCAGGAAGCAACAGTTAGAACTGGACATGGAACAACAGACTGGTTCCAAATAGGAAAAGGAGTACGTCAAGGCTGTATATTGTCACCCTGCTTATTTAACTTATATGCAGAGTACATCATGAGAAACGCCGGGCTGGAGGAAGCACAAGCTGGAATCAAGACTGCCAGGAGATATATCAATAATCTCAGATATGCAGACGACACCACTCTTAAGGCAGAAAGTGAAGAAGAACTAAAAAGCCTAGTGAAAGAGGACAGTGAAAAAGTTGGCTTAAAGCTCAACATTCAGAAAACGAAGATCATGGCATCCGGTCCCATCACTTTATGGAAAATAGATGGGGAAACAGTGGCTGACTTTTTATTTTTGGGGGCTCCAAAATCACTGCAGATGTTGACCGCAGCCATGAAATTAAAAGACGCTTACTCCTTGGAAGGAAAGTTATGACCAACCTAGACAGCATATTAAAAAGCAGAGACATTACTTTGTCAACAGAGGTCCGTCTAGTCAAGGCTATGGTTTTTCCAGTAGTCATGTATGGTCGTGAGAGTTGGACTATAAAGAAAGCTGAGTGCCAAAGAATTGATGCTTTTGAACTGTGGTGTTGGAGAAGACTCTTGAGAGTCCCTTGGACTGCAAGGAGATCCAACCAGTCCATCCTAAAGGAGATCAGTCCTGGGTGTTCGTTGGAAGGTCTGATGTTGAAGCTGAAACTCCAGTACTTTGGCCACCTGATGCGAAGACTGACTCATTTGAAAAGACCCTGATGCTGGGAAAGATTGAGGGCAGGAGGAGAAGGGGACGACAGAGGATGAGATGGTTGGATGGCATCACTGACTCAATGGACATGGGTTTGGGTAGACTCTAGCAGTTGGTGATGGACAGGGAGGCCTGGCGTGCTGCGGTTCACGGGGTCACAGAGTCAGACGTGACTGAGCGACTGAAATGAACTAAACTCATTGGTTTATGAAACTTTATTGAAAAAGAATAAATCAATTACTAGCAGAGCTATTAGTTGATCACTCATCCATTGACAGCTTGCACCATTTATTCAGTGCTATATTAAACAGTGTATTGGAAGACAGATTAACTAATAGCTCCAAGCCTAACAATTTAAATGAAAATTTTAAAATGTTTGAGACCCTATTTTCGAATACAAAGTGTGTTTGACTTCCTATTTCCATTCTCTGTAGAATAAGAACAGGTCATTCCTTTATTGAGATGCATAAAATACATCACATTTTCTGTTCTGCTGATGCTATAAATTCAATAAATTATCCAGCCACATCAGTTATGAGCATAAAGTATATCACGTAACCTCAAATCTCTAACAGTGGAATGCTTAAACAAGGATGGATGCTGCTAGAATAATCCTGCTTCCTTTGATGCAACAACTCAGCCTCCATCTCCCTCCCTCTCAGATGATTCTTCAGCATGTTAGAGCAGTGAGCAATGGTTCTAGTCTCGTAACCAAGTTAGAGTGAACACATTGGCTACATAGTACACATGCTACATTTTCTAAAAAATTCTGAATCTTGCGCAACTATTCTCTTGTAACTACTTTACAGTTTCTAAAAGCAGTTATTGTCCAAAGCTGGAAGAACTTAAGTCTTCACAGATGGGCATGTGACTGGAGGGAGGTAAACAAAAAATACAATTAAAAAAGATGAGGTCTGATATGAGAGCAGCCCGGTAAGAAAATCAGAAAAGAAGCACTAATTTAAAGTTTATTCTAACTATAATACAGGTTATTCTGTCTTTAAGGTAGCATCACATGGCATAATTCTGAGTCCATTCCCGAGATATTCTGCTGTACTTATCTTTGTCTGTTTCATAGATCCATGCAGTCTCTGGCACTAAGGGGTCACCTGGGTTTGGATCACACAGCAGTGAACAAATGGATAAAAGAACTTTAGAAACAGTTAAAGCAGGAGACCACTGTGATCTTAGAATATCGAGACAAATGCTGCCATTACTCTTAATATTTGGATCATAAATTCTTGTTGTAAATACAGCCTTAGGTGGTTTGAAGGGGTAGTCTGTAGGCAAATGAATTGCCAAAACGAATACACTGTCTTGATATGGGCTGTCATTAGGTCCCATAATTGTGACTTGCCAGTGAAACATATCATCCCCCAACTGGACTTGCAGAACATTGTGCTGGAGGGTCACAGGCCAAATCACTAAGTTCCTTATTAGTCTGTTTCGGTACCATAGTCTGTGCTTTTTGTCTGGCTCCTCACTATCTCGGTGTGTGCTGGAAGGTCCAGCTCATGATTATCCCAGCAACTGGGAAGGATTGTCTATTCATCTCACATCAGCTCTGCCAGACACAGGCACTTGGTATTGAGGAGGTGGATCTCGCAAGAACCCCAAGGCTGGTTTCTTCAGCGCTCAGCCTTCTTTACGGTCCAACTCTCACGACCATACATGACCACTGGAAAAAAACATAGCTTTGAGTAGACAGACCTTTGTCAGCAAAGTGATGTCTCTGCTTTTCAATATTGTCTAGGTTTAGCATAGCTTTTCTTCCAAAGAGCAAGCATCTTTTAATTTCATGACTGAAGTCACCAGCCACAGTGATTTTGGAGCCCAAGAAAACAAAGTCTGTTACTGCTTCTCTAACAGAGCAGGATGAGCACAGCCCTTAGCAGGTAGCATTGCTGTGCCTCATTACTCTGCGCCCTGTTACTAGGCAACAGGTCCTGGTCAGCTATTGGTTAGCACAGCAGTGGGTCCTGCCCACTGGTAACTGTCAACAGGGGACCATTGGGGAAATGATTCAGTCAACAATCCATGGGGTGGTGGTCATCAGATGGAGAGTGAAGTAAAAGGCAGATGCAGGCCTTCTCCTGGAGGCCCTCCAGCTTACTCAGCCTTGGGCCAGCAGGTGAGCTGGAGAGCCCAGGGAGCAGACTAGGGAGCCCAGACTAGGGAGTCCATGGGGTGGTGGTCATCAGATGGAGAGTGAGGTAAAAGGCAGATGCAGGCCTTCTCCTGGAGGCCCTTCAGCTTACCCACCCTTGGGCCAGCAGGTGAGCTGGAGGGCCCAGGGAGCAGACTAGTGAGCCCAAGGACTATGTCCTGCAGAGCTCCAGAGCCCTCACTAAGGCCCTCCACTAGCCATGGCCCAGGACTTGAGAAGTAGTGAACCTCTCCCATCTCTGTGACCCACCAGCAGTGGCCGTCTGTATGCGTCACAGTCTGTGAGACCTGGTCTCCCCATTTGGATGGCCTGAGGAGACTGAGGCCACTTGGCTTGGATGCCTGGCTCCCTCAGGGATGACAGCTGGGCAGGATATGGGAACCTGGCCCTGAAGGAGCTGCCAACTGAGATCTGCCTCCTCTTAGCCAGGACTGGGACCTTGGAGGGTAAAAGTTGTGCCTTGGGACTTTGCCCTTTCTCGTCAGGACAGAGAATAACATTCATCTGGTAGAGATTTTCAGGAACATCATTACCTGACCATGACCTGACCTTGAGAACAAAGGATTGGACACCCAGAAGTCTGCAACAGCTAACCATGCCCATCCCTCACCTTTTCCTTTTAAAGGGACAGCTTTCAGTAACTTTGGGGTTCTAGGATATGAGCCACCCATTTTCTTGTATGAATCTGTAATAAACCTTTCTCTCTTCCAAACTCTTATGTTTAGTATTTATGGGCCTCACTGTGCATCGGGCGCATGGATTTGCGATTTCAGTAACACTTCCACTTTTCCCTCTTTTACTTGCCATGAAGTGATGGGACTGGATGCCATGATTTTTTTTTTTTTTTGATGTTGAGTTTTAAGCCAGCTTTTTACTCTTCTCTTTCATCCTCACCAAGAGGCTCTTTAGTATCGCTTCAGTTTCTGTCATTTAGAGTAGTATCATCTGCATATCTACGGTTGCTGATATTTCTCCTGGCAGTCTTGATTCCAGCTTGTGATTCATCCAGGTTGGCACTTTGCATGAAGTACTCTGCATATAAGTTAAACAGGCAGGGTGACAATATACAGCCTTGATATACTCCTTTCCCAATTTTGAACCAGTCTGTTGTTCCTTGTCCAGTTCTAACTGTTGCTTCTTAACCTGCATACAGGTTTCTCAGGAGACAGGTAAGGTGGTCTCGTATTTTCATCTCTTTAAGAATTTTCCACAGTTTGTTGTGATCCACACAGAGGCTTTAGTGTAGTCAGTGAAGCAGAAGTAGATGTTTTTCTGGAATTCCCTTGCTTTCTCAATGATCCAATGAATATTGGCAATTTGATCTCTGGTTCCTTTGCCTTTTCTAAAGCCAGCTTATTGCTTATACATCTGGAAGTTCTTGGTTCATACTGCTGAAGCCTAATTTTAAGGATTCTGACCATGCTTTACTAGTATGTGAAATGAATGCAATTGCACGGAATTTTGAAAATTCTTTGGCATTGCCCTTCTTTGGGATTGGAATGAAAACTGACCTTTTCCAGTCCTGTGGCCACTGCTGAGTTTTTCAAGTTTGCAGACATGGTGAGTGCAGCACTTTCACAGCATCATCTTTTAGGATTTGAAATAGCTCAGTTGGCATTCCATCAATTCCACTAGCTTTGTTCATAGTAATGCTTCCTAAGTAATACTTTTGAATTGTGGTGCTGGAGAAGACTCTTGAGAGCCCCCTTGGGCAGAAAGGAGATCAAACCAGTCAATCCTAAAGGGAATCAACCCTGAATATTCATTGGAAGGACTGATGCTGAAGCTGAAGCTCCAGTACTTTGACCACCTGAAGAGCTGATTCACTGGAAAGGACCCTGATGCTGGGAAAGACTGAGGGCAGGAGAAGAAGGGGGTGACAGAGGATGACATCACCACTCAATGGACATGAGTTTGAGCAAATTCTGGAAGATAGTAAAGGACAGGCATGCTGTAGTCCATGGATTGCAAAGAGTTGGAAACAACTTAGTGACTGAAGAAAAACAACAGTGCTTCCTAAGGCCCACTTGACTTCACACACCAGGATGTCTGACTCTAGGTGAATGACCACACCATTGTGGTTATCCAGGCCATTAAGACCTTTTTTTCTTTAGTTTTAAAATGTGGACATTTACTACTTAAATCAACTCGTTTGATAAAAAACATTATATTTTAAGATAACATAAATGCACATTAAAATAACTATAAATTGTGATTCTTCTGAGTGCAAACGAGTGGTTACCCAAAGAAGAAATAAAACCTCCTTCTGTGCTCAGTCACTAAGTTGTGTTTGACTCTTTGCAACCCTATAGACTGAGGCCTGCCAGCTTCTCTGCTGGGGATTTTCCAGACTAGAATACTGGAGTGGGGTGCTATTTCCTTCTCCAAAGACCTTTTCTGTATAGTTCTTCTGTGTATTCTTGCCACCTCTTCCTAATCTCTTCTGCCTTTGTTAGGTCCTACCGTTTCTATCCTTTATTGTGCCCAACCTTACATGAAATGTTCCCCTGATATCTCCAATTTTCTTGAAGAGCTCTGTAGTCTTTGCCATTCTATTGTTTTCCTCTATTTCTTCGAACTGATCACTTAAGAAGGCTTTCTTATCTGTCCTAGCTATTCTCTGGAATTCTGGATTTAGTTGGGTTTATCTTTACTCTTTCCCCTTGCTTTTTGCTTCTCTCCTTTTTTCAGCTATTTGTAAAGCCCTCTCAGACAACCACTTTGCCTTCTTGCATTTCTTTTTCTTTGGGATGGTTTTGGTCACTGCCTCCTGTACAGTGTTGGTGCAACTGGTTACCACATTTGGCTGTTAACCAAAAGATTGGTGGTTTGAGCCCATCCAAGGACGACTGTCCTTGAGGCCTTTTTAATAAACATTTCTCAAAACCCAGATTTTGTCACTCTTCTACTCAAAAGTCTTTAATGACTCCCTGTTGACTACAGGATAAAGTCCAAAATCCTTGTGGCAGAATAGTAGTGTGATTAGGAACATAGCTTTAGAGCCAGCCGGACGTAAGCTTTCATTTGAGCTTAAATTCTAGCCCTATGGAGAAGGAAAGGGCAACCCACTCCAGTATTCTTGCCTGGAAAATCCCATGGACAGAGGAGCCTGGTGGGCTACAGTCCATGGGGTCGCAAAGAGTTGGACACGACTGAGCGACTTCACTTCACTTCACTTCATGACTTTGGACACGTTACTTTACCTCACAGAATTTTAGTTTTCTTTTCTGCAAAGTGTGAGTGATAGGTATTAACCTAAGTATTAATCTTTCCTTTAAGGTGGTTGAGAAGATTAAGAAATGTAATCCTTATAAACTGCTTAGCACAGTATTTAGTAAGCACATAGATGTTTCAGTTCAGTTCAGTTCAGTCTCTCAGTCATGTCCGACACTTTGTGACCCCATGAATCGCAGCACGCCAGGCCTCCCTGTACATCACCATCTCCCAGAGTGCACTCAAACTCACGTCCATCGAGTCCGTGATGCCATCCAGCCATCTCATCCTCTGTCGTCCCCTTCTCCTCTTGCCCCCAATCCCTCCCAGCATCAGAGTCTTTTCCAATGAGTCAACTCTTCGCATGAGGTGGCCAAAGTACTAGAGTTTCAGCTTTAGCATCACAGTCATATCCTTCGTAATTCAGCCTCTCCCTGCTTTTCATGGCCTCAACTCCTGCCACATCATCCTATTCTAGCATCATTTCCCTGACACCAATTCTCTGTAGTGCCTCTATGCTTTTCTTCTCCTTAAAAATCTCTTTCTGGTCTATCTGGCAAAATTCCAATTCTATAATACAGTGATGTCTTCTCACATACCCTTCCTCTCTTCCCAAACTTTCTAGAACCATTGAGATCATGCCTCCTAGAACCTCGGGAATAGTTCCAATCTCAAATAGTTTGTGGAGCCATCAAGAATGTATCAAAATAATCCCATTTGCATTGACATGGATGGCCCTAGAGATTGTCATACAGAATGAACTATGTCAGAAAGAGAAAGACAAATATTGTATATTGTTTATATGTGGAATCTAGAAAAATCATACAGATGAACTTATTTGCAAAGCAGAAATTGAGTCAAAGATATAGAAAACAAACTTACAGTTACCATGAGGATAAGGAGGATGTGTGATGAATTGGGAGATTGGGACTGACATAGATAATATTAAGCACAAAATGGGGCTTCTCAGGTGGCGCAAGTGGTAAAGAGCCTGCCTGCTTGATGCAGGAAATGTGAGACTTGGGTTTGATCCTTTGGTTGGGAAGATTGCCTGGAGGAGGGCATGGCAACCCACTGCAGTATTGTTGCTTAAAGAAGCCCATGGACAGAGGAGCCTGGCAAACTACAGGCCATGGAGCCGCAAAGAGTTGGACATGCCTGAAGAGACTTAGCATGCATACATAAAATAGGTAACTAATGAGAACTTACTGTGTAGCACAGGGAACTCTACTCAGTGCTCTTTGATGGCCTAAATGAGAAAGAAATCTAAAAAAGAGTTGATATATGTATATCATTTTGATGTACAGCAGAACTAATACACCATTGTAAAGCAACTATACTCCAATAAAAATTACTTAAAAAAAAGAATGCATCAACTTCTCTTCCCCATTTTTATTCTGAAAATGTTTTTCAAAACACAGCATTTATGCGTACTTTATGATGGCACCTATTATGTTTTAGAGATCTTCCCTGTAGCTCAGATGGCAAAGAATCTGCCTGCAACGCAGGAGACCTGGGTTCGATCCCTGGGTTAGGAAGATCCTCTGGAGAAGGGACTGGCAATCCACTCCAGTATTCTTGCCTGGAGACTCCCACGGATAGAGGAGCCTGATGGGCTACAGTTCGTGGGGTCGCAAAGAGTCGGACACAACTAGGTGACTAACCCACTAACCCACCCATTGTTTTAATGATTTCTGTGTCTGTCCCTCATTAGTCTGATCTTTTTGCAGGCAGAGACTTTATCATCTGTATATGCCAGAATTTCCCATAGTTGAGGACATAGCTAAATCAATGAATGAATTAATTAATGACTAATCGAGTGAATAAGGTATCATCATCTTATTTTGCCTCTGTGTTGAACTAACCACTCCATTTTGACCTGAGGTACTGTTCTAAGGCATGAATGTCATGTTAGTAAGGCTGTGTGTGTCTTTGTGTGTGTCTGTGTATACACTTTGTCCTTCAAGTTTGTATGTGGGGCCCTATTTTGAGATCATCAGATTGCCCTCCTCTTTCCAAAGTATATATTGGTAAACTCCCTTTTCCATTTTCTCGGGGGCACCAGGCCAATGTGTCCTGCTTTGCTCCTGTTTCCACACACTGCCACATCACTAGAGTACTGCTATGCAAGGAATGTTAATGGGGAAGAGTGGCTCTGTGACTCAGAAGCCAGCCCAGGGATTAAGCTGTAGTGGAGGGAAAGACAAGGTTTGGGGGAAAATATGAAAAACTGTTGGCTTTATGCCTGGTGGCTCAGATGGTAAAGAATCTGCCTGCAATGCAGGAGACCTGGGTTCTATCCCTGGATTGGGAAGAATCCCTGGAGAAGGAAATGGCAACCCACTCCAGTATTCTTGCCTGGAGAATCCCATGGGCAGAGGAGTCTGGCAGGCTACAGTCCATGAGGTTGCAAAGAGTCAGACATGACTGAGTGACTAAGCACACACGTAGAAAACACTGTTAATTCCTTTTTGATTTTTGCTTTCAATCATTCATATATTCAGTAGACATGTATTGGGCACCTACTCTGTGCCAGGCACTGTTCTAGACGTTTGAGATATAAAAATGGACAGGATGTAATCTTTGCCCTGAAATGTTCACGGACTTTGAGGGAGAACAAGTAAACAGACTGACATAATACAAGATGGTAGGAGTAATAGTGGCTATTTTCTGGTACATAAAGGAGAAACAAAGTCCCCTGAGAAACTACAATACAGGGGTCTCTTGTTTCAGGAAGCTTGAAATCTAATTCATAGATCAAATTCAAGGAAGGTGATCCCTCTCTTGACCTATGCCTTGGTGAATCAGGGTAAGAGGCAATCCAAGCATTTGAAGTGATCTACTTTCACTACCAAAAAGAAGATGAATAACCCAGCAGGTGGCAGCAGGGAAACAATTATTTTACGTCTTGATGAGGGAGGAGTAGAAAGCAGAGGTAAATGCTTGGAATTATGTTCTGGACGTTCAGATACTAGGTTCCCTTTCAAAGACCCAGAAGACATTCGGTAGAGAATAACTAGGCCCATGTTGGGGGCTGCAATACCCAGGATTTTAACCCCATTCATCTTCATTTATTCATTCCACAAATAATTATTGAGCCCTTACTACGTACAGAGTTACATCATGGGAGGAGCTGTAAATACAAGAATGAAACAGTCCTTACTCTCTGGCAGTTTAGTCTGTTCAGAGATAGGTCTTCATATTTCCCATCAAGGTTCATAATCTCCAGGGTATTTTATTAAAACTGATTGGGGTTAGTACGAAGATTAGACTAGAAAGGGGAATTTCTCTGAGTCTCAGTGACCTTTGGAGAGGTAACAGAGAGGCTAAGGGCTCGGATCACAGGAAGACTGTTATGTTTCTGATCGTCTTCCGTGGCCTTTTAAACAGGTCTTCATTCGTTTATTTATCACATATTTACTCAGCTCCATCACTGTGCCCAGCACTGCGCTTGAGGCAAAGTGTGGATCTGTTTCAAATGTCATTCAAAGGAAGGCAAGACACGCACGCTTGTTAAATAATAAACAAGGCAGTAAAGTCGGAAGAATACTTGGTGGCATGTGATGTTTTGTGATACTTAACTGTTTAACTGTCTGACTAGACACCAGCGCTTCAGTCGGGAGGTTTTCCTGGGCTGTGAATGCCAGCCCAGCACACTCTTTTCGAGAGCTCAGAGTTCTCGATTTAGTCCCGTCTAAGACTACCTTCTATATTGACTCACCAAGCCACCGTAGACAGAGCCGCACTGTCTTCCTTCCTTGGATTTGCCAAGGCGCGAGGGACCTGTGTCACGTGACCAAACTCAGCCTCTTGATTGGCTTGCCTCCTCTCAGGGCCGCCCTCCTCCCCCATTGGACGGGGTGGCCGCTGAGAAGAAGGTTGGGCGCATGCGCGATGCCCGGATTTCCTTGGCCACCGGGAGTGAAGCGGTGGGGTTGGGCGATAAACAGGCTGTGGCTAGGGAGAAGGGGGAGGGGAGTTCGCTCCGCAGGGACTTCTCATTCCCCACCTTTTTCTTTTAGGTGTGGTTTGATCCAGACGCAGTTTCCCGGCAGCCGCTTGAGCTTACTCTGTTGTGAAAGGGGAAAGTAGCTCCTGCGGAAAGGGGTTAAAGTTGCTAAAACGGTGCGAGACGAGAATTGTCCCCCATGCCATCCTAATGGTTCCGCCCTGAGTTGGTCCCGGAGCCGGCGCAGCATATCTGAGAGAGGCCCCGGAGGGGGCGGGGAGGTGCCCCGCACAACGCGGGTTCTGTGAAGATACGTGGGGAAGATTCGACTCCGAGAAGAGGAAGAGCGCGATAGAAAAAGAGAGGCCGCTGAGGGGGAGGGGGCTGCCAAGATGGCGTCTGCCTCCTCTGGGCCGTCGGCGGCAGGGTTTTCATCCTCGGATTCCGGCGTCCCTCCCTGCACCTCGGCCTCAGGTAATCAGGGCGTGGCGTGGGCTGGGGGCTGATGACTGTGCGATGGCAGGAAGAGCGAGACCCAGGATGGGCACCTGTAGCTGGGCATGATTGAGGCGTTGCCGGTAAGGAGGACCGAGAACTAGGCTTTCATGTAGCTTTCAGAGCAAGCAGAGGGAATGTGAGGAAAGGATGGATTTGACTGAGAAAAGGGAAGCTGTCAGAAACACTGGCTGTCTTCAGGGAGACCGAGTTGAGGACTTTGAAGGAGTAGGGTCAGAAAAGGATGGAGATTGAGGGTGGGAGTAGGGAGGAAAGAGGGAATCGAAGGGAGTAGAGAAAGAGTAAATAGAGGCTTCGTAAGTAGAGAGGAATTACGTAGTGTGAGAGGCAGGTTGACTCCACTTTGATTGCGGGGTTAATTGGACAAAAACGTGGAAGAGAAACCATGGGACGTAAAAGGTATGGAAGCGTTATGGGATGCTTTCCAATGCTGGGGCGTTAGGGAATTGGGGATTTTGTTGGGGGTGGGAATGAGTTATTGGAGGCTCCTGAGAGCCTCCCCCTAATGCGCCATTCCTTCTCACTTCGTGCCTCCCCTCCCCCCAAAACGCGCGCGCTCGCACGGACAGATACATCTACACGTTTTATCAAACATCCTCCTCTGGAGACTCCCATCTCTTGACTGCCCAGCTTTGGGAAGGAATGGGAAGTTTTTGAAGAGAGCCTGAGGTATGTAGAAAAGCAGGGTTTAAAAAACTGAAAACAGATGGAGAAGGCGGAACGATGGAGTCTCGAATTGCAGCAGAAGTTGAGGGAGGTGATGCAGGAAATTAGGCTTGAAAAGGATAGGGTGGGGATGGTTCTAAGTGCTGTGTAGGAATATTGCATAATAGGAAATGGACTGGAAGAATGCTTAGGCACGAAATTGGCACTTGGAGAAGGGAGCCGGGGAATCTAGCTCAAAGTAGTTAGAAACTGTTGAAGATTGAGGGAGAGCCAAGGAGCCCACAAGAAAGGCAACAGATTGCGTGTAGGAGGGGAAAATGTGTGGTGTTGGGATGTATGGTGGAGGGGGGAGTGGAGTTTGAGCAAGAAACTGTTCTAGAGCTTCCATCAGAAATGTCTGGGGTTCCACAGTGACTGTTACCTATACACTGGGAACAGGAGAGGCCGCCAGATGATGGATGCTCTACCCGAGACATTGACACTTGCTTAATCCTGGGATTGCATCCTACTGGTTTTGAGTTGACTAAATAGAGGGTTCCACCTTTTCCTGTTCAGTTCAGGTGAGCACATACTTGGTCATAAATAGCTTCTTCACAAACTGGAGTTCTGTTTATGTACAATCTATTTTTAGTTTTTTGAGAGGTGGTTTTTGCCTTTCCTATAAAAGATTAGTGGGCCAGAACAACAACTGTTGCATTCTAAGTGTGAAGAAGGATAAAGTTAAAATGAAAGTTTTTAAATACAGTAGCTTCTTAATTTAAAACTTCTTTTCCTCTCCCCCAGTGCTGGAACAAGAATGGTTGTGTACAGTCTTTAAGCAGACTTAACTATCAGGTCAGGCATTAGAAACAGCTTAATGTTAAAAGCCTTGTGTTTATATCCCACAATTTAATTCAGCCTCTATCTCATGAAAATATTGTCCACGTGGACAGATTTAGGAGTAAAAGAAAATATTTCTGTCACATAGTGATGTCTTCAGGTTTTTGCTCCTACTTCAGATAGTCCTACTAGTTTTAGGTGTTACTATTTGATATTTTTGTATGTTTTTATATATTCTGTCAGATCCTAAGACTAGCAGGAAGTTATTCAGATAGTGTAAATGTTTTTTGCTGTTGTGTTTGCACCAGAAAATAAAATAATAGATTTCAGTCAATTTTACAGCTTCTTGGCTTTATTGTGTTCATATGTGAGGTCAAGATACAAAAATGGCTAAAAATTAAAAGTGACTAAAAACAAATAGCTTTGGATTCCTTTTTTTTTTTAACTTTTTCTTTCACCCTCTTTCTCTGTTTCTTTGGCAAATATTGAAACTGTTGGATTAAGAAATTCAGAAAAATTCTCATAAATATTCCTGAAAACATGGGATTATTGTGTGCAGATACACAGTGTTGACTTCTTTCGCATATCTGTATGTTCACTTAAGTTTTTGCTTACTGAATTTAATAGAATATTTCCTGTTTCATTTCAAGGATATGTTTTTGAAGAGGATAAGGTGTTTGATTCAGATGCCAAAAAGGCTGTTGAGAATGTGTTTTGTGATTGGAGGAGAGTGGTGGTCTGTCTGGATAGTACCAGGGGAATTAAGGCATTGGCAGGAATAAATTGGTTTATGGTCTCCTGAATTGTTAAAGTGAAAGAGGAGAGTGAAAAAGTTGGCTTAAAGCTCAACATTCAGAAAACTAAGATCATGGCATCTGGTCCCATCACTTCATGGGAAATAGATGGGGAAACAGTGGAAACAGTGTCAGACTTTATTTTTTGGGGCTCCAAAATCACTGCAGATGGTGACTGCAGCCATGAAATTAAAAGACGCTTACTCCTTGGAAGGAAAGGTATGACCAACCTAGATAGCATATTCAAAAGCAGAGACATTACTTTGCAAACAAAGGTCCGTCTAGTCAAGGCTATGGTTTTTCCAGTGGTCATGTATGGATGTGAGAGTTGGACTGTGAAGAAAGCTGAGTGTGGAAGAATTGATGCTTTTGAACTGTGATGTTGGAGAAGACTCTTGAGAGTCCCTTGGACTGCAAGAAGATCCAACCAGTCTATTCTAAAAGATATAGGTCCTGGGTGTTCTTTGGAAGGAATGATGCTGAAGCTGAAACTCCAATACTTTGGCCATCTGATGAGAAGAGTTGACTCATTGGAAAAGACTCTGATGCTGGGAGGGATTGGGGGCAGGAGGAGAAGCGGATGACCCAGGATGAGATGGCTGGATGGCATCACCGACTCGATGGACATGAGTTTGAGTGAACTCCAGGAGGTGGTGATGGACAGGGAGGCCTGGTGTGCCGCAGTTCATGGGGTCGCAAAGAGTCGGACTGAGCGACTGAATTGAGCTGAACTGAAATTATTAAAGGCTAAAAAGGTAGCTTTGTAGAAATTAAAGGTAGTTTGTGTTTTAATCATTCTAAAATCAACTTACTGTCTTTAGATGTTTAGGTGAACTCACTTAAATATTGGTGAAACTGAAATCCTAAAGGTAAGGTTCTCTGGCAGTGTATACAAAATAAGAATGTTAGGATTCAGGGACAGATTGATGTTTTAGATAAGTCATTCATAACCTTTTAAGGTTCAAAATCTTTTGGCATTCAAATTAGAAAGGATTGGTAATTTAAAACAGTTCTTCCTGCCAGTATTAACCCCCATCTATATTATTTAATCATTAAGCTGGAGCTGGTCTTTTATGCTGCTGACAGGTTAGATACAGAAGTTAAAGCAAACCATACATTCTAAGAGATGTTTGAGAGAGCTTTTCCAACGGAGTAATTACCATGTTTGGATTAGAGGGAGGTGATTATAAATTAATGTCAATCTTACAGGCACCATCATCATTTCCTTGTTCTTATACTTTGTTAATAAAAGATGATGAAGTTTGTGCTCAGCTGTTCGATGTGTAAAGGAAATTTATTCCTTTTCTTCCTTTTTGTCCTAGCCTCATTATTTGGTCAGTGGTACCACTTAAAAAATAAAAGCACTGACGAGATGCTGTTGACAGTGTTGCCATCTGTCACGCTAGTGACAGTATAGAGAGCCTGTTCCCCTGTTTGCAGTTTTACTAGTTCATCAAGAATTTGAAAATAAGCCACCAAGTCTTTTTACTGCCAGAAAGGGAGTAAAGTTTCTATTTTGGTGACTTGATTTGAATTTGGTGGAAGAATTAAAAAGTAAAGTTAGAGTATTAAAGTGTCCCTTGCGCCCCTAAAATAAGAGCTGTGATAAAATCATGTGTGACTCCCTTAAGAAAAAGGACTTGAAACCTTATTAAATCATGAACCTGTAGCTCATTTTGCTTCAGACCAGCACATTTCTGAAATTGTCACACATTACCAAATGATTCTATCATAAGTACAGATGATTTGGAGGTAACATTTATAGCTCCTTTTCTGATTTTCCCTTAAACTGCTGAGGGAGACCCCAAAAAACACAGGAAGGAAAGATTTTTGCCCAGAACTTTTGTGGTAGAGCCAGTCTCATCAGTCCTTGATTCTGGTGGCTTTGGCCTTCCCAGCAGAGCTCCACCAGTAAATGTATGCTGTAATCTGAGAACTCCAAATGGTAGGAATTTTGTTGAGGGTTTTTTGTCTGTGTTCTTTGTGTACAGTGTAAGCCATTTGTAGACTGATCTCTTTGCCTTTAATTTTTCTATACTAGTGAAAAGTAAAGGAACTTAAGCCACATTATTGGGGGGGGAAACTGGAGTTTGGAAATGTAAAGACAGAACAGAATGCCATGTAATGAGAATATCAACAAGTATCCTTTTGGTTGGTATTTTGTAAGTAAGGAGAAATTTTTCTTTATGCTTTTCCACAGAGGGCTTACATCCACCTCCTTTTTTATTTTGTCACTTTGGTAGATTCTTCCAGAAAACTGACATCAGAATGTCACTGTTTTTTAATTATCCATTTATTTCTGCCATGACTGCTCAAGCCCAGGGTCAAGTATAGTTATATAGACTTAATAGGTATCCAGTATCTGTTATTAATTGGTAATGTGTACTTACAAATTAGCCTTGAATATCAAAATACATATTATGTTTTGTTAATTTCTTTGTTTTTTGTTTTGTTAATTTCTGTGTGCTGTTCTGAGTTGATGTAGAACTTCCGATTAATAACTACTCAAATATGTGCTAGCTACTAGTTATTACATGTTTCATCAGCCTATTTTTTAAATAAAAATAATGGAAACTACAGCTTGTGAATTGAACAGCTTCACCAGGCCAAACTCAGGTAACTGGTGAGAAGTTCTGAGTTGAGATTGGGGGGTATTTAACCTTTTAAGCTGGATGTTTACTTTAGTAGAATCTCGGCATAGTCTTACTTGACATGAAGAAAGCAAAAAGACCAACTTGTCGGTTTGGTTTTTCGTTTTACTGAGTGTGTCCTCTTGATCAAGGATACAAGTATACTTCAGGAAGTATGCTATTTTCTAATAGCCAGGCAGAGGGAATCTGTTTCTTTGTGTTCTAAACCCCAGCCCATCATTCAGTCTCAAAGAGAGAGTGATTGGACTGATGGTGTTTCCTAGAGGAAACCCCTTCCTGGCTCGTTTCCCCTGTTGCACTTCACTTCTCCACCCTTTCCTATCAAAAGAGAACATTGTTTCATTTTTACATATGTGTTGATCCTGTTTTATTCATATCTCCTATGAACTGTTGTTTTAATGTTTTCTGTTTGAAGTTTTGTGCCTCAGCTCCTCCATCTTTTAAAACTTTGCCACTGATTATTTTTCTTTTTTCTTCTATTAAATAATTCTGTTTATTTGTAATGGCTGTATCAGAATAAATTAATTTTTAAATATCTGATTCCCCAAAAGTCCCCTTATTGTTGGAGTCTGAGGAAGACTGGCAAAAAGAGAGAGAAGGGTAAATTCCTTGTAGGCAAATAGTAAGTATGTCTTACTATTTGCTGTGTATTAAACTGAGCTTCATGGAGTTAACCCAGAATAAATACCATCTCAAAGGATCAGTAACATTGATGGGGAGTGAGCAAAGGTTGCCGGGAGAGAATGGGAAGAGTTGTTTTTTTTTTTTTAAGGATATATGAATAGCTTAATACTAGCTTTCCTTGCGTAACATGCCTGGTAAACTTCAAGTTCTCATTGACAAGAATCTGTATAAAAGAAATGGTAGAGAAGTAACTTGGTCATATCTCTGTGATTTTCTTGCATTAGGGTCTGGGGGGGTGATTGAAGTGCATTGTTGGGACAATTAATACCCATTGTGATATTATTTAAGTTACTTTCTCAGCTCAGTGTATGTTTCAGGCCAGCAATACTGCTTTTTTTTTTTTTTTAAGATAGAACCAGGTTTGGAAATAGAATTGGGAGGTGGTGAACTGCTGGAAATCTTAACTGCTCTTTAGCTTTGGATTGGCTTATCTAAGAGATTCAGGTCTTTTAAAGAAGGACTCAGATATCCAACCCCCCACCCCCCAAATTTCAACCAGAATTTTAGTGCTAAGAGATACATATTTGTGGACTGAGAATCATGAAATGTGGCTTATAGAACTAGAAGCAAAAGTTTATTAAAGGGAAATGTAGAGATATTTTAATTTAACCCTCTTATATTCCAAATTAGGAAACTGAGGTTCAAAGACATTGTTAATAGTGGCAAAGACTTTGCATAAAGTCTGTATGTTATCACGATGAGTCTTAGTAAATTTGTGATTCATTTCTTGCTACTTGGCTCTTAGCCGAGCCAGGTTGACCCCAGGACTGGTAGATCAATGAGTTTTGAGCTTTTGTTTCTAAGAGCATCCTTGCTTTTCAGACCTTTTTCTAGAAAATTCTTAATAAAAATTGACACCTGCTAGGAACAAAATCCAACCAGTCCATCCTAAAGGAAATCAGTCCTGAATATTCATTGGAAGGACTGATGTTGAAGCTGAAACTCCAGTACTTTGGCCACCTGATGTGAAGAACTGACTCGTTTGAAAAGACCCTGATGCTGGGAAAGATTGAGGGCAGGAGAAGGGGATGACAGGATGAGATGGTTGGATGGCATCACGGACTCAATGGACCTGAGTTAGAGTAAACACTGGGAGTTGGTGATGGACAGGGAGGCCTGGTGTGCTGCGGTTCATGGGGTTGCAAAGTCGGACACGACTGAGCGACTGAACTGAACTTAACAAAATTTAACTTTTCTCTAAGATGTGGCTTGATTTTCATGATTGACTTGGTTTAGTTCTTACTGAGGGTATGGTAACAGTGCCTGGCCCCCACCCCCCAACGCTACCCTTAGAGATGTGTGCTTAGCACTGTTTCTCATTAGGCTGGCATTTCTGAGTATTTTCATTTGGATAACCTATTGTGCCTCCTACACGCAGGGGTATAATTAAAGTGGCGTTCAGTATTTCAGGTTAAAGAGGACTGGAGAGATTGTTTAAGATAGTCCAGCAAATAACCGGGTGATGACTGTCTTGTGCAGGTTTTTGCTTTTTTTAAAAAATCTCTGGCTGTCAATATTATCAACCAAAATACCCCCTCAGAATTACCATTTTGCTTCCCAAAAGCCTGCTTGTCTCTTTCTGATTTCTATAGGAATTGACAGATTTATTGGTAGCTCATTAAGCTAAGTCTCTGGGATCTCTTTATGACCTGTTCAGGCAAAACTCGTCTGAGGAATGCACATCCGGCCCAGTTCTAGCATCCTGAAATTATGTGTGTACTTCACGCATTAAAGTCAGTTACAGGCTGCCTCTTAGTTTCTCATCTGGAAGATGATGTCATCTCATCTTTGACGGAAATGTTTCTGCTCTGAAAGCACTGGGAGAGGCTCTGGTACTAAGGCCAACTCTTGTTCCACATGCTGAAGGGGAGTGGGGGAGGGGAGTGACAACTCTTTATTTTGGAGCTGTGTACTGTCTGAAAGTATCTCTGTTTTGATTATCTCTTAAGGCCAACTCATTTCTCCTCTAAAGTTTATCTTTTTCACACTTTTCAGAATTGTATTAATTTTCTTTTCTTCCTGTACATTTTCTCCTTGCTCTCAATAGTAAGTCATAGCTGCCAGTGCTTTAGTAGCTGCAGACCAGTTTATGGAGAGTCCTAGTGATGTTTTGCCAAGTGACCAGAAACCAGCCCCTTTGGTACCTTTTTCATCACAAACACAATTTAGGCTGGGACTAAGGACCAAAATGGAGTGCTTCCTTAAGACTATTCAGAGTTACTCAGAAAAATTTTCTGTGACATAGTACAATGATTCAACTTTGTATTTTAGCAAGAATTGATTGGATTATTTCCTCTGTGGCACTTAACTGGCTGGTTCAGTTGTCTTGAAATTATTTTAGTAACATTAAAGATTTCTCAGCTAATTTTCATAATTTAGAGGCTAGATCTTTATTTTTCAAATATCCAGGAGATAACGCTGAAATTAGGGATACCTGTTTTATGGGTGAATATTGATACTCTAAAGGATATGAAAGAGAAATTCTTCAGAGAGAACCTGTTAGCATATGCGCTGATACAGGCTTGTTTCAGGTTGTATGGGCATCTCAGAGTAATGAGAATGGGAGTGAGTGTATAGGAGTGATGCTTTATTTGTAGCTTGCAACTGTCAGCAGCTTTCTAGACATCATCTTTCACATTTTTCCTTCTAGTCTATCTCTGTAGCAGCATAATATGTTGTAATGAGCTCAAGTTAGTGTGTAGGGAGGGGATTGATGGTGATCTGTATGTGTGGAACTTTGAGCACTAGTTTACTGGGGAAAATGGGTTATAAAACAGAACAATAAAGCCATTCCCACATATCTCTTTAATTGTTAAATTACCTGTTATAGAAAATTTATATAGATAAGGAAAAATAGAAACTTGAACTTAGAATATCACCTTAATCATACTATCCAATATCATCATATTTTAACATTTTAGTCTATAATCTTCTGGACATTTATTATGTGTATAAATACATGTGACTTTATAGATAAGTGTTTTAGAAATACTGTACTATATAATTATTTAGCTTTTTCCATTAAACAGTTTATTGTGACAGCCTATCCATAAATGAACATAAAGATAATGGTTCTATACTATTCCATTTTATGACTATACCACAACTTATATCACCTATATTGTATATTTGGATCCTTTCCAATTATAGTTGTTACATACAGTGCTACAATAAATATATTTGTATATATGTCTTTGTCCACTTGACCAGTTATTTTCTTAGGATAAATTCTCACTTGTGGGACAAATGGTACATATTTGCTTTAAAGGGTTTTTGCTAGATATTACCAAATTGCCCTCACGAATGGAAGACCCTCAAGTGAAATGTATACACATTCTGTTTTAAAAGGATAGAAGCCTGTGTGCAAGGAGCTTTATACCTGAAATTGTTTTGCCAATCTGAAATCATGCAATAGTGAAGTTGTTTGGGTTACAAGTTTTGTGATCACTCCTGGAGTTTTTCTGCCAAAGCTGCCACCTTTTTTTTTTTGATTTCTACCTGCAGAAAATCTTCTCACATTTCACAGTATGGTACTGGGGATCAGGTCAGGTCCTGTTAATAATTTTAAACTTTAGAGATGTAATGTGGGTTTTTTAAAAAAATATGCTTGTTCTGTTGTAAGCAAGTAGAACCCCAGAAGTAAGCGATAATTTTCTGTTTTTCCTCATTTAGGTCTCCACTTTCTGTGCTGTGGGGTCAGCCGTAAGAGAGGTAGATCTGATGTGTATCTGTGCTGAAGAAGCATGAGCTCCTTACAGTTACTAGCAGCGGACTCCTCTTCCCCATAACAATTGCAATTTTTTTTTTTTTAAAGTAGTGTGCATGGCCTTTTGAGAAGGCTGTGAATGTACTGCAAAGAAATATTTGACTTCAGCTTCCATTTCCCTCTACCCTCTCCAAAAAAAATGCTACCTTAACATAGCAACTTCTTTTCTCACAGTTTCACAATATAAGATGAATCCATTGACTATCTTTTGTCTCCCTCGAAGTCTTCCCATAACTCCATTTCCTTTTGTTTCAGTAAATGTGTCTCTCCTTCTTTTCCCTTTCTGTTGTACTTCTCATTTTCCCTGACCCTTCTTATCCTGTAGATGGGGTTTTATAATTCACAATGATAATAATAATTGCCAGTATTTACAGAGCATTTATTACATGTTAAGTGCTATATGGGATTTATTTAGTTCTCATAACTATCCTATGATGTACATGTTATTATATCTCCATTTTATGGATGAGGTAACCACGGCCTAGAGAGTTTTAACCAACTTGTCGAGGTTATCTAGTTAGTAAATGTAGACCTAGTATTAAAGCCTAGCCAACTTAGGTGTGCTGGTTTCAGAGTCCACATCCCTACCCACAATACCGTACTGCTCTCTCACTACTCTAAAAGTCTGTGTGTGAACTAACTGGACTTTAAACAAGATTAAATATTTGTTCAACAAAGAATAGTGCAGAGGGGAACTTGCCCTTCTGATTTGGGCTGTCAGAATTCTGAGCTCCTCCATGTGTAATACCTGGAGTTACTGATCATTCTTTCAGAAAATATTGTAGAAGTTAATGTGGATTTTTGCCAAGGATTGGTGATTGATTGTACAGTCAATTCTAAAATCATTGAAACAACAAGAGTGCCTATCAGATGCCCTCTTTTTGTCATTGCAGATTCAGTGATCATAACTCTTACGCTTTTAATCAGATTGAGTCATGGTCCCACTGACACCAAAAAGAAAACTCTTAATCTGAGAAGAATTAAAAACTTTCTCTCTGTTAAAGTTGTTCGTGTCTTTTTATGAAAAAAAGAGGTACTTTGTACTGCTAGTGAGGACCTTAAGATCTGTGAAATTGCTCGGTCAGGTACCAGTGTTGAAAGGCAGCTGCTGCTCCTCTAGAATACTGGCATTGTCTGTTTCAAAACAAGTAGAACCTCACTGAAAGAAAAGAAAGGTACTTTCCTGCTGTTTTTGCCAGTGACATTGATGACGGTTGCTGCAGGAGCAGAGTAGTGGCATTGTTAATTCCGTTGAGAGAAACCAAAGGAGGACTCTTTATCCTCATATCAATGAAAGTGGGAAGGGAAGGGAAAACCTCAGGGGAAGAAAATACGTGTTCATACCGTCCATTAGCAGTTGTAAGATTTATTTAGTCTGTAAAAGCATTCTTGTTCCTTTGGTGCTTTTCTTTCCCCCTTAGACTCTGAGTGGCCAGGAAATTGAAAACAAAATATAGTTTAGAAGAAAGAGAGTTGAACTGGGAGGTTGGGAATGTGAATTCCAATTCTGTCTCTGTCACTACCTTTGCTCTTTAATTTTGAGCACATCCCTTATGCTCTGTTTATTTACTTATAATAGATTAAATACATCTTACTGTTAAGAATTGGGCTTCCCTTGTGGCTCAGCTGGTAAAGAATCTGCCTGCAATGCGGGAGACCTGAGTTCGATCCCTAGGCTGGGAAGATCCGCTGGAGAAGGGAAGGGCTACCCACTTCAGTATTCTGGCCTGGAGAATTCCAAGGACTGTAGAGTCCATGGGGTCCCAAAGAATCAGACTTGACTGAGCAACTTTCACATTAAGAATAGGTTAAAATCTCAAAGGCTCTTGTTGAATTATTTGTTTAATATAAATAGTTACTGATTTGTTAGCTTAAATGGGTGTATAGGTTCATATGTGGCTGAAGGGACTAAGTTCTTAACTTGTTCTATTTAAAAATCAATTTTCATTAATATCTATAGATCTCAGCCAGATTGAGCCTGCCTTGGTCAGAATTTTTTAAAAATACCCAAAGTGAGTATATCCTTGTTTCTCTAGGTCTTCTATTTGTTTGTTTAGTTATTAGTGGACAACAAGCCAGTCTTTATTAGTAAATATGTAATTGAGTACAGTTTTACACATTGGTCCTTGTTTATGTCCCATAGATCTTTTTACATTTTCATCTTTCCACAGAGGAACTGGTACTTGAAGAAATCACCATGATTGGCTCTGCATCATATATTGACCCACTTAGAATTAAGCTGTTTAAACAGTTATTTTTCTGAAACAACCTGTTAATCATGGCTTTATTTTTTGCTGCCAGTGGAGCAACATTAGCCTTTCGTTTAAATGCTTCTTGGTCCAGGGCCTATTAATAAGTAGGAGCTACATGATCATGAAGGAAATGTTTTTCCCTGAGGAGGAGGAAATTTAACATTGGAACTCAGTAGCAGTTACTGTTCCGTCGGTCAGTTGTCTCCGACTCTTTGCAACCCCATGGACTGCAGTGCACCAGGCTTCCGTGTCCTCCACCATCTCCTAGAGCTTGCTCAAACTCACGTCCATTGAGTCAGTGATCCCATCCAGCCATCTCATCCTGTGTTGTCCCCTTCTCCTCCTGCCTTCAATCTTTCCCAGCATCGGGCTTTTCCAGTGAGTTGGCTCTTTGCATCAGATGGCCAGAGTACTTGAGCTTCAGCTTCAGCATCAGTCCTTCCAATGAATCATTCAGGATTGATTTTCTTTAGGATTGACTGGTTTGATCTCCTTGCAGTCCAAGGGACTCTCAAGAGTCTTCTCCAGCACCACAGTTGGAAAGCATCAACTTTTCAGTGCTCAGCCTTCTTTATGGCACAACACTTGTGTCTGTACATGACTACTGGAAAAACCATAGCTTTGACTAGACAGATCTTTGTCTGCAAAGTGATGTCTCTCCTTTTTAATATGTTGCCTAGGTTTGTCATAGCTTTTCTTCCATGGAGCAAGCGTCTTTTAATTTTATGGTTACAGTCACTGTCCGCAGTGATTTTGGAGCCCAAGAAAATAAAGTCTGTCACTGTTTTCCATTGTTTCCCCACCTATTTGCCATGAAGTGATGAGACCGGATGCCATGATCTTAGTTTTTTTAATACTAAATTTTAAACCAGCTTTTTCACTCTCTCTCACCTTCAGGAGGCTCTTTAGTTCTTCTTTGCTTTCTGCCGAAAGGGTGGTGTTATCTTCACATCTGTGGTTATTGATATTTCTCCCTGCAGTTTTGATTCCTGCTTGTGATTCATCCAGCCTGGCATTTCGCATGATGTGCTCTGCATAGAAGATAAATAAACAGGGTGACAATGGATACATCCTTGGCACACTCCTTTCCAGGGTTTGAACCAGTCTGTTGTTCCATGTTTGGTTCTAATTGTTGCTTCTTGACCTGCAGTTTCCTCACCCAAAAAAAGGATGCTATATATGGATTGTGGGTATGGATTATAAGATGATAGTTTATACTTATCAGAGTATTTTTTACACAGATGCTAGAAAGCAAACTTTCTGTTGACTGATACTCTAATCTTATCCTAACTTAGGGATAAATCTCATTCTCCTTAAACATTGGCTTGCTGTGAGCAGAGGCTACTCTTAGGGGCTTCTCACTGCAGTGGCGTCTCTCGTTGCTGAGCACAGATTCTAGGTGCATGGGCTTAGTAGTTGTGGCTCACGGGCTTATATGCCCTTCAGCATGTGGGGTCTTCCCAGACTAGGGATCAAACCAGTGTCCTCTGTATTGCATGATGGATTCTTAACCACTGGACCCCAATCGTATTATTATTCAGACCCCAGTATCCTTCCAACTGCCTCAGCTGTAGTGTTTTGAGGATTAATCCAAGTTTTGCAGTTGCAGATAGCTAAGTAATTGGCACCATGTTCCACTGAGTTAAGTCCTCCCACCCTCATTCTGGGTACTTTGCAAGAGTGTAGCAGCCCTGGAGCTATGTGTTTATGAGATAAAACTAGGAAAGGTAGCAAGGTAGAACTTTTTAGGGAGTAAGAAAGCCCCAGACTTACACACTGCCTTGAACTCACTTACCTGCTTTTTTGCTTCATTGTTTAACTTGGTCCAGTGACTCCTTACATGAAGAGGTTGTTCTGTTCTAGGAGAAACTGTCAGCCTAGAATTGGACATTGGCTCTTGGTTCTGTCAGATCCCTCCAAACCCCTTCCTTTGGGGTAAAAGAGAAAGAAATAAGCCAAGTACTGACCAAGGAGTCCAGAATCAGTGTTGTTTTCTCAGCTGAAAGAATGCGTATTTCTTCATTGAGCATCACTAGTTCTACTGCTGTGTGTATACTTGCACAAGGGTTTGTTGGGGATATGAGGAGGCTAAGGGTTTGGGGAGCAGCCAAGAACTTTGAGGTGCTAATTAGAATTTCATGATGGTCTAGGTAATTGAACATTAAACCTTCCTGAGGGCCCAACTTTGCTCTTCCATAGAACTCACATATGACAACATATTTGTGTAGCACATCACAGTCCATGAAGTACTTTGATTTAGTTTGTCTCATCTAATCTTTACATAAACCTTCTAATACAGATTCTTCTTTTTTAGTTATTAATAGAGAATAATTTGCCTGTAGTAACAGGGAATTGAGGACCTCCCTGTGGCTCAGTCTGTGTGGGAGATCCGGGTTTGATCCCTGGGTTGGAAATATCCCCTGGAGATGGGAACGGCAACCCACTCCAGTATTCTTGCCTGGAGAATTCCATGGACAGAGGAGCCTGGTGGGCTTCAGTACATGGGGTTGCAAAGAATCAGACATGACTAAATGACTAACACACACACACACAACAGGGGTCTGAACCCAGCTCAGCATGTTGGCTCTCAAATGAAGGGTTTTAAGACTCAAAGGGTTTGACTAATTTTTTGTTAGTGAGTGCCTTAACTTTTACAGTTAAGTTAGCAGTTTTAATCTTGAATCTGAGTTGTGCTGACTTATTGTTCCTTGGAAGCTTTAGCTTACGGTTCCAGTCCTAGGTTCCAGGTCTTTTGCCTACCTGAACTTGACCTGATTGAAGATGAAGCATCCTGCAAGAAACATAGATTTTTGGGCTTTGCTGTTTTTCTAATTTTCTGGGTCATTTTATGCAGCACATCTTCCTAACAGCTAGATGACATTTGTCTTACCTCCTTTTTTGGAAAGAGGAATGAAAACCATCTGTTCCCCATAATTTTGCTGCTCTGACTCATTAAGGAAATTTTGCTGCTCTGTTTATTGGTACTAAAAATGCTTTTACCATTAAACCTTACATATGGGCCAGAACTGAGATTTTCTTACTCAGCTACTAACTTATGTTATTGAGGATTTGTCCCATTTGGATTCTTCTTTCTTTTTTTAAATTTATTTAATTTATTATTTACTTGGCTGCATCAGGTTTTAGTTGCACGACACTGGCTCTTCGTTGCATCATGTGAACTCTTTGGTTGTGATACACGGACTCTCTCGCTGTGTAGATCCTCAGTAGTTGCAGTACATGGGCTTAGTTGTTCCGTGGCATGTGGGATCTTCGTTACCCAGTCAGGGGTCACACCTGCATCCTCTGCTGTGGAAGGTGGAATCTTAACCACTGGACCATCAGGGGAGTTCCTGGATTCTTTTAAATTTTCTTTAATGTGGCTAATCTTTATTCTCTTTGAATTCTTGAGCTAGATCAAAGTAATATATTAGTAGTCTTTGAAGAAAAAAGACCAACAGTTTTCAGTATGAAGGGGAGAAAGGTCTGTCTGCCTGATTGATCATGTGTCTCCAGAGTGATCATGGGTGAAGTCTTTAGGATGGCATACCCTTAAGAACCGACTTAACCTTAAGAAAAAAAAGATTTAACCTTTTGGAGTAGTTTTGTATGGATAGTGGTCTTTTAGTCACTTTCTAAACATATTCTTGAAATCTTTTCTATATTTAAACTGATAAAAGTCATAAATAATATTTAACTACACACATATCTTATACATCTCCACTGATGAAATATTTAGTGAGTAAACAACAAATTCCTGTTGCATTTACAGCAGGATCAAGATGAAGATGTAAGGGTATAGAATCAGGTTTTACCTGCATTGAATGCTTTTTCACTTTTTCATCATTGCATTTTCCCATCCATAGCTTCTTCATCTCTACAGACCAACTCTTTTTTTAATTGAAGGATAGTTGATTGACAATATTATTTTAGTTTTAGGTATACAGTTAATTATTCAATATTTTTATAAACTATACCCCATTTAAAATTACTACATAGTAACGGCTATATTTCCTTATGCTGTACAATATATCCTTGCTAAATATTTATTTATTTGCTTATTTATTTTATGCATAATAGTTTGTGTCTCTTACTCCTACCCCAGCTTGCCCTTCTGCCCTTTTCACTTCCCACTGGTAACCATTAGTTCTCTGTGAGTCTGTTTTTGTTACATACATTTGTTTTATTTTTTAGATTTCACATAGCAGTGATAACATAAAGTGTTTCTTTTTCTCTGAATTATTTCACTTAGCATAATACTCTAGAGCCGTCCACATTGTTGCAGAGTGTAAGATTTCATTCTTTTCTGTGACTGAGTGGTATTCTATTGCATACAGATACACACACACGCACACACACACCCACAGCTGCTTTATTCATTGATCTGTTGGTGAACACTTAGGTGCTGCCATATCTTGGCTGTTGTAAATAAAGCTTCTGTAGATCAACTTTTTACCTTTTTTTCTGAAATAATTACTAGAAGTGCAAAGCACCATAGATATGCTCTAAAGCTTCTTACCCTTTTAGCTCTACAGGAAAAATTATTAGTCAAGTCTAGGCTGTCCGCTAACTCTGGTATCTCTTATGCCCTTTCTCTTTCAACCATGGTATCAAATGAGACACTTTGGGCTCTGATGGTTAAATGTATCAAGAACAGATGTATTTCCTAGAGAAAATATGAACACTTGGATAAGAAAAAGAAACTAGAAAAAGGCTGGAATATGTATAAGGGCTCTGTATGGATGAGGAAGAGGAAGGGACATTTAAAATCCCTATCCAAAAGGATCTGGTATCACTGAGGCAGGAACCCATTGTCAGGTTTAGTTTGACTCAAATCCTAATTGTTTCAGTGAGCTTGATAGAGATCATGCAAGTGTGTATACATATTTATAGTTATGTTTTTTTTTTTTTTAAACAGCATCTGGAATCAAGAGACCCATGGCATCTGAGGTGAGTTTTATATACTGATATACAGTGGTTCTAAAACTTTAATTGTGGGATAGAAGGATACCTGTTTATGACATCCTTATTTCCCCCCTACTGGGGTCTTGAAATCTATTGATAGGTATGGTTCTCACATCTCTTTGGTAGGCTAGTGATTATACAGCTCTACTTTTATCACAGTTTATTATGAATATTAACAACAGCTCAGATTTATTGAGTATTTTTATTTTTTTTAATTTATTTCTCTGCATCAGTCTTAGTTGTCGCATGTGGGATTTAGTTCTCTGCCCAGAAATGGAACCTGGGCCCCCTGCATTGGGAGCACAGAATCTTAGCCACTGAACCACCAGGGAAGTCACTATTAAGCATTTTTAAATGTACCACATGTAGTGTTCAGTTCAGTTGCTCAGCCATGTCCAAACTTTGCAACCCCATGAATGGCACCACGCCAGGCCTCCCTATCCATCACCATCACCCAGAGTTTACCCAAACTCATGTCCATTGAGTTAGTGATGCCATCCAGCAATCTCATCCTCTGTTGTCCCCTTCTCCTCCTGCCTTCAGTCTTTCCGAACATCAGGGTCTTTTCAAATGAGTCAGTCTTCGCATCAGGTGGCCAAGGTACTGGAGCTTCAGCTTCAACATCAGTCCTTCCAACAAACACACAGGACTGATTTCCTTTAGGATGGACTGGTTGGATCTCCTTGCAGTCCAAGGGACTCTCAAGAGTCTTCTCCAACACCACAGTTCAAAAGCATCGATTCTTCAGCGCTTAGCTTTCTTTATAGTCCAACTCTCACAACCATACATGACTACTGGAAAAACCGTAGCCTTGACTAGATGGACCTTTGTTGACAAAGTAATGTCTCTGCTTTTGAATATGCTATCTAGGTTGGTCATAACTTTACTTCCAAGGAGTAAGCGTCTTTTAGTTTCATGGCTGCAGTCACTATCTGCAATGATTTTGGAGCCCCCCAAAATAAAAGATCAGCTACTGTTTCCACTGTTGCCCCATCTATTTGCCATGGAGTGATAGGACCACAAGCCATGGTCTTAGTTTTCTGAATGTTGACCTTTAAGCCAACTTTTTCAGTCTTCTCGTTCACTTTCATCAAGAGGCTTTTTAGTTCTTCTTCACTTTCTGCCATAAGGGTGGTGTCATCTGCATATCTGAGGTTATTGATATTTCTCCCGGCAGTCTTGATTCCAGCTTGTGCTTCCTCCAGCCCAGTGTTTCTCATAATGTACTCTGCATATAAGTTAAATAAGCAGGGTGACAATATACAGCCCTGATGTAGTCCTTTTCCTATTTGGAACCAGTTTGTTGTTCCATGTCCAGTTCTAACTGTTGCTTCCTGACCTGCATACAGGTTTCTCAAGGGGCAGGTCAGGTGGTCTGGTATTCCCATCTCTTTCAGAATTTTCCACAGTTCATTGTGATCCACACAGTCAAAGGCTTTGGCATAGTCAATAAAGCAGAAATAGATGTTTTTCTGGAACTCTCTTGCTTTTTCCATGATCCAGCGGATGTTGGCAATTTGATCTCTGGTTCCTCTGCCTTTTCTAAAACCAGCTTGAACATCTAGAAGTTCACGGTTTTCATGTATTGCTGAAGCCTGGCTTGGAGAATTTTGAGCATTACTTTACTAGCATGTGAGATGAGTGCAATTGTGTGGTACTTTGAGCATTCTTTGGCATTGCCTTTATTTGGGATTGGAGTGAAAACTGACCTTCTCTAGTCCTTTCTTTGGGATTGGAGTGAAAACTGACCTTTTCCAGTCATGTGTGGCCACTGCTGAGTTTTCCAAATTTGCTGGCATATTGAATGTAGCACTTTCACAGCATCATCTTTCAGGATTTGAAATAGCTCAAGTGGAATTCCATCGCCTCCACTAGCTTTGTTTGTAGTGATACTTCCTAAGGCCCACTTGACTTTGCATTCCAGGATGTCTGGTTTTAGGTGAGTGATCACACCATTGTGATTATCTGGGTTGTGAAGATCTTTTTTGTACAGTTCTTCTGTGTGTTCTTACCACCTCTTCTTAATATCTTCTGCTTCTGTTAGGTCCATACCATTTCTGTCCTTTATTGAGCCCATATTTGCATGAAATGTTCTCTTGGTATCTCTGATTTTCTTGAAGAGATCTCTAGCCTTTCCCATTCTATTGTTTTCCTCTATTTCTTTGCATTGATCACTGAGGAAAGCTTTCTTATCTCTCCTTGCTATTCTTAGGAACTCTGCATTCAGATGCTTATATCTTTCCTTTTCTCCTTTGCTTTTCGCTTCTCTCCTTTTCACAGCTATTTGTAAGGCTTCCCCAGACAGCCATTTTGCTTTTTTGCATTTCTTTTTTTGAGGATGTTCTTGATCCCTGTCTCCTGTGCAGTGTCACGAACCTTGATCCATAGTTTATCAGGCACTCCATCAGATCTAGTCCCTTAAATCTGTTTCTCACTTCCACTGTATAATCATAAGGGATTTGATTTAGGTCATACTTGAGTGGTCTAGTGGTTTTCCCCACTTTCTTCAATTTAAGTCTGAATTTGACAATAAGGAGTTCATGATCTGAGCCACAGTCAGCTCCCTGTCTTGTTTTTGCTGACTGTATAGAGCTTCTCCATCTTTGGCTGCAAGGAATATAATCAATCTGATTTCAGTGTTGACCATCTGGTGATGTCCACGTGTAGAGTCTTCTCTTGTGTTGTTGGAAGAGGGTGTTTGCTATGACTAGTGCGTTCTCTTGGCAAAACTGTATTAGCCTTTGCCCTGCTTCATTCTGTACTCCAAAGCCAAATTTGCCTGTTACTCCAGGTGTTTCTTGACTTCCTACTTCTGCATTCCAGTCCCCTATAATGAAAAGGACATCTTTTTTGGGTGTTAGTTCTAAAAGATCTCATAGGTCTTAATAGAACTGTGCAACTTCAGCTTCTTCAGCGTTGCTGGTCGGGGCATAGACTTGGATTACTGTGATATTGAATGGTTTGCCTTGGAAACGAACAGAGATCATGCTGTCGTTTTTGAGATTGCATCCAAGTACTGCATTTCGGACTCTTCTGTTGACCATGATGGCTACTCCATTTCTTCTAAGGGATTCTTGCCCACAGTAGTAGATATAATGGTCATCTGAGTTAAATTCACCCATTCCAGTTCATTTTAGTTCGCTGATTCCTAGAATGGCAACATTCACTCTTGCCGTCTCCTGTTTGACCACTTCCAATTTGCCTTGATTCATGGACCTAACATTCCAGGTTCCTATGCAGTATTGCTCTTTAGAGCATCGGACCTTGCTTCTCTCATCAGTCACATCCACAGGTGGGTGGTGTTTTTGCTTTGGCTCCATCCCTTCATTCTTTCTGGAGTTATTTCTTCACTGATCTCCAGTAGCATATTTTGGGCACCTAGCGACCTGGGGAGTTCATCTTTCAGTGTCTTATCTTTTTGCTTTTTCATATAGTTCATGTATGTAGTGTACCAAAATGTAAATAATGTATCTAAGTATTCTTATTTAATCCTGCAAAGAACCTCTATTAGCGTAGCTGCTGTTGTTATCCATGTTTTATAGATGAAGAAAGTGAGGATTAGTGGTTATTTAGCTTGCCCAAGCTCTCATAATTAATAATATGGCATTAAGAAGGTTAGGATTCTAAGCCAGTCTGACACTAAAACTCACTCTATTGTTTTGTTGTTAATACCTCCTGATATTATAGCTTCAGTGAATGTGGCAAACTTCTTTTAACCATACTGAAGCTGTTGGTTTCCTGTATTTCTTTTTTGTGCAGAGTATGTTATATTTGTTTAATTTTTTTCTCATGATGTGTTTCCCAACTTTCTCTTTACTTCTTGCATCTCTCCTGGGGTTTGTGACGGGGCGGAATGTGGACCCTTTTGGCATAGGATTTTAGGGTTTTCTCTCAGAACATCTTCCAGGGTCTGTCAGGTTATCTATTGAGGGTTTTCTCCACTAAGGGCCTTAGTAAGAATGAAAGTGAAAGTGAAGTCGCTCAGTCGTGTCCGACGGTAGCCCACCAAGCTCCTCAGTCCATGGGATTCTCCAGGCAAGAATACTGGAGTGGGTTGCCATTTTCTTCTCCAGGGGATCTTCCCGACCCAGGGATCGAACCCAGGTCTCCTGCATTACAGGCAGACGCTTTAACCTCTGAGCCACCAGGGAAGCCTTACTATTCTGAGTAAGAATAGTAGAACTTAAATCAGGTCCTAAAATGGTAACATGCTATTTCCAATAGTCTTTTTGCCTTTTGGGTTTATTAACTGAATGAATAGTGGCATCATGAAGAATACTTTCATGTCTATTGTGCTGGCATCTTGGCTGTGGAGAATAGCCTTCTAGTTTCTACTCCACTGGTTTTGTTTCTTCCTTTTTTTCTGAGGGTGTCAGGTGAGTAGAAAACAAGGCCATATCATATTCTCAGGAAGCTCTTCGAGGCAGGGAGGCCCTCTTCTTAGAGAATTTGTCTCATTGCCTTAGCCTTTTAATATCTGAACTGAACAGTACTTATATTTGGTAGTGGCTAGTTCATTTCTGCTAGTGAAGTCAGTTTGAGCAGAGAGTATTCAGGTTGGGTTGAAAGTTAAAGGAGGAGTAATTGTGAAAGGAGTCTGGGTCTATGAAGCTCTTTTTCTGTCTTGCTTTTTTATACTGGGAGTCTCTCCTTTTTCCTGGGGCTGCTATTAATATCTCCTACTTCCCCTGTTTCTGCTTTTCTCCAGTGATAATCATTTTAATATTCTTTGTCATTTTTCTGAGGACCACAGATGAAATATGTGTCCTTTTGGAGTGCTCTTTTAGTTGTAATTCTTTAGGCTTCCCTGGGGGCTCAGAGGTTAAAGCGTCTGCCTGCAATGTGGGAGACCTGGGTTTGATCCCTGGGTTGGGAAGATCCCCTGGAGAAGGAAATGGCAACCCACTCCAGTATTCATGCCTGGAGAATCCAATGGATGGAGGAGCCTGGTGGGCTACAATCCATGGTGTTGCAAATAGTCGGACACGACTGAGCAAGCGACTTAATTCTTTGGGTAGCAACACTGTAACTTTGTGTTTGCATGGGGTAGATCTTCAGAAGATTTTATAAAATGTTCTTGATCCTAAAAAGGGTATGTTCAGTGTTTTATTTTGATATACCATCATGGTAGCAGTTTGATGTGTTATGTGGAAATTATATACTAATGTTGAATCTTCTTATTATAGGTGGCTTATTCCTCTGGCATGTCCATGAAGAAAATAGGTCACCGAGGTGTTGATTCCTCAGGAGAGACAACATATAAAAAGGTGTGTCTGAGTGGAACCCTTTCATCTTATTCCAGGAAGGGCTAGTTTTGTCTCTTTGATTATATACTCCACATTCTATCCCATTTCTTGATACCCTAAACCTTTGCACAATAGCCGTCATACAACTTGAATTTTAGAATTTACATCACAAAGGGTGAATTATCTAACCACCTATATATGTGTTTAAATAAGAATGTTCTTAATGGACAAATCTGATGTTAGATGAATTTTCACTGAGCTGAAGCAGTTGTGTTTCCCTGTTAAGATATAAACATGAAATGGCAACCCACCTCAGCATTCTTGCCTGGCAAATCCCTTGGATAGAGGAACTGGGTGGGCTACAGTCCGTGGGGTCACAAAGAGTCGGACACAACTTAGTAACTAAACAAACAAATAACAATAAGCCTTCAAGGCCATTTTAACCTAGCTTTGGGGAACCATGTGTTTTGATGTTTTTCTGTCTACTCTGGTGCTGGGTATACATAAAGTAAAGGCTGGATCCAGTTCAGCCTGGTGATACAGACAGGTCAGATGTGTTTCTTCTCTTCTTTGTGTGTCCTTTTTTTTTTTTTTTTAAATGTTTATTTATTTGTTTTTGCCTGTGCTGAGCCTTTGTTGCTTTGTGGACTTTGCTCTGGTCATGGTGAGCAGGGGCTACTGTCTAGTTGTGGTGTGTGGACTTCTCACTGGGGTGGCTTCTCTTGTTACAGAGCATGTGCTCTAGAGCTCACGGGCTTCCGTAACTGTCGCAGGGGCTCAGTAGTTGTGGTTCCTGGGCTTCAGAGCAGAGGCTCAATAGTTTGGCACACAGGCTCAGCCACTCCATGGCATGTGGGATCCTCCTGGACCAGGGATCAAACCTGTGTCCCCTTCATTGGCAGGCAGACTATTTATCACTGAGCCGTCAGGGAAGCACTTGGGTTTTGTTAAGATTATAGTTTCAGTTGGTGGATACGGCCTAGAGCACCTGATTTTGAGCTAGAGATATGAAATGGATTGAAAAGATAGTAGTAATAACCAAGAAGAGGAAATTGAACTGGTGAAGGGAAAGCAGAAGAGGAGCATCATGGGGCGATCCAGTTCTTCAGTTCTGGACTAATTGGAGATGCTTAGGTTTCCTGCGGTAGAGTGTTAAACCCCCGTATGACACCTGTACCTTGTCTGGCCCACGTCAGTTTTCTTGTGTCTGTTTTCTGTCTTACTGCATTGTCCGAAGTGAGAGAGGTATACTCACGCATTCTCCGTCAGGGATCAGACTGCCCAGATCAGATCAATTCAACAGACATTTATTGAGCTCATTTTATGTGCTGAAAACTGAGACGACAAGCTGAGTTTCTAGTCTAAGAGAGACAAGCACTTAAAAAATTAATTATAATTTTAATGCCCCATGAGGACTAAGTAGAAAGGCAAGTAATACTTGGTAAGGGTTGGGGATAAGGGAAATTGCTTAGAACAAAACTATCCAATAGAACTTTCTATGGTGATTGAAATGTGCTATACCTGTGTTATCCAGTGTGGTAGCCACTAATCATACCTGAATGTGTCTAGCAAAACCGAAGAAGTGATTTTTAAGTTAAATTTAATTTTAATTAACTTAGAATTAAATAGCTGAGTGTGGCTACTAACTACTGTATTAGATAGCACAGATCTATTTAATATGACATTTCCTCATGACATTGGAATCCTGATTGCAAGAATGGAGCTCTTATATTTGTATTTTGACCATAATATGATAATGGGCTTCTCTGGTGGCTCAGATGGTAAAGAATCCACCTGCAATGCAGGAGACCTGGGTTCAGTCCCTGGGTTGGGAAGATCCTCTGGAGGAGGGCATGGCAGCGTACTCCATTATTCTTGCCTGGAGAATCCCCATGGACATAGGAGCCTGGAGGGCTGCAGTACATGGGGTCACGAAGAGTCGGACACAAATGAGGGAGTAAGCACACACATGAGTATTTAGTAAAGCTAAATACTTCTCTCAGAAATAATTTTAATCTTTCAGGCTTTTTAGTAGCCTTTTTTTTGCCACTCTGTTGGCCTTGGGACATCACTCAGGCCTGGTCTTAGAGGACTGAGCTTCAGTCAGTCAGAATATCATTTAATTTTAGTTAACATTCTATATCCGATGAGTAAAATACTTGGAGGACTTCGTATGCTCTGGGGGCAGGAACCTTTGGGGTGAGACCTGAGACTGTTCTCTCATTTCAGTGTATCTTCCAGATGTGGATGTGGTTGGAGGAACACTTTGCCTAGTGAAGGCTGGCCCCCGTAGTCACACCTTGCTACTCTGTATCGTCATGCCTGTCCAGTCTTTTCAGGCTTCACTGCCATGTGGAGCCATGAAGATGGGGAAATTGGATTGCCCCAGTTTAGAATGAACCACTGGAAGGGCATTTGCTTTCCATTGTTTCTTCTGGTTCTTCTCTCCTGAGTTTTTACTGCTGTAATCAGATTTAATACTAGAAACTTTCCTCTTGTTTCAGACAACCTCATCAGCCTTAAAAGGTGCCATCCAGTTAGGCATTACTCACACTGTAGGAAGCCTGAGTACCAAACCAGAGCGAGATGTCCTCATGCAAGACTTCTACGTGGTGGAGAGTATCTTCTTCCCGAGGTACAGTGGTTAATTAATGTTCAGAAGAATGTCCTGGGAAATGTGACTTTTTTATATCAACATTAGGACATTTTAGAAATTCATACCTAATTTAGGCATGCATCCAATCCTTAGCCTGATATTAATCAGTGTGACATGAGACTGGAGAATTTGGACAGCAGATGCTATCCTTTGGATGCTTCTGTGAGCCTCTGGCCTGTGGCCTGAGCCCTGAGAAGCACTTCAGGGCATTGGATAGGGGGCATATGATCCCCTGCTTCATGTCTTAATCCCTGTGTTGCACCTGTGTCTCATTACGTAACTGACTCATCCAGTCCCTTTGGTTCTCTCAGGAAGGATGTATTGACTTGCCTTTGGGTGACTGTGTGTCTTCCCAGGGTTGTGGACTCCCTAAATTACAGGGACTGATAAGTTATAACTTCTTCTTTTTAACACCACAGTGAAGGGAGCAACCTGACCCCTGCTCATCACTACAATGACTTTCGATTCAAGACCTACGCACCTGTTGCCTTCCGATACTTTCGGGAGTTATTTGGTATCCGGCCTGATGATTATTTGGTAAGCTTCCGGACCTCAGGACTCTGGGACTCCAGTATCAGAGGAGTACTTCCAAAGGAAGACCTCTTCACATTCTTGCTCTTATTTTTTTGTTTTAGAATAGAATTGTACCTGTAGTTGATTTCTGATAGGGGAAGCCCTGGTATCTCTGAACCTGTTGCTCTCTTTTCTTTGGGCCCTAGTACTCCCTCTGCAATGAACCGCTGATTGAACTCTGCAACTCTGGGGCTAGTGGTTCCCTCTTCTATGTGTCCAGCGATGACGAATTCATCATAAAAACAGTCCAGCACAAAGAGGCAGAGTTTCTACAGAAGCTGCTTCCAGGATACTACATGGTGAGAGGACAAGGAGCACCAACTGCTCGAGCTGCCCACTCCACTCCTGGACAGGGCTGGGCAGGCTGACATCAGGGGGAAAGCAATGTTAGCGCTTCTGTCTTAGGGATGTAGTTCATCTTTGTGCTTTTGGTCCCATCTCTTTTGTCTCTCTCTGGCTAAAGGGGGTTTTGTTTATCGGTCCTATTTTAAGTATAACCTAGCTTAGATCTTCCTACCCAAGACAAAATTCAGTGATGTTTGTATATTTATTTGGAGTATAGTTGGTTTACAATGCTGTGTTAGTTTTTGACGTACAGCAAAGTGAGTCAGTTATACATACACGTAATGTCTCCTTTTTTTTTGGTTCTATTCCCATGTATAGGTCATTACAGAGTATTGAGCAGAGTTCCCTGTTCTATTCAGTATGTTCTTATTAATTATCTATTCTATTTACAGTAGTGTGTATATGCCAGTTTCAGTCTCCCAATTTATGCCCTTCCCTTTCCCTCTGGTAACCACAAGTTTGTTTTCTACATCGATGACTCAACTTCTGTTTTGAAACATGTTCATTTTTACCATTTCTTTATATTCCACTTAAAAGTGTTATATATTAGTCTTTCTCTGACTGACTTCACTCAAGTATGGCAGTCTAGGTCCATCTGTGTCACTGCAGATGGCATTATTTCATTCTTTTTTTTTTAATGGCTGAGTAATTGTTCATTGTGGGGCTTCCCAGGTGGCGCAGGTGGTAAAAGAATCCTCCTGCCGATGCAGGAGATGCAGGAGATGTGGGTTTGATCCCTGGGTTGGGAAGACCCCCTGGAGTAGGAAATGGCATCCCACTGCAGTATTCTTGCCTGGAAAATTCCGTGGACAGAGGAGCCTGGCAGGCTGTAGTCCATGGGGTTGCAAAGAGTTGGACACCGCTGAGCGCGCACACAGAACAGCCCATTGCACATGTGTGCTGCATCTTCACCCATTCCTGTCGGTGGACATACAAGTTGCTTCCATGTCACGGCTATTGTAAATAGTGCTGCAGTGAACACTGGGGTATGTGTATCCTTTCAAATTATGATTTTCTCTGGATATATGCCCAGGATTGATAACAGCTGGATTATATGGTAACTCTAGTTTTTTAAGGAACCTCCATACTATACTCCATTAGTAGCTGTACCAGTTTACAGTCCCACCAACAATGTAGGAAGGTTCCTTTTTCTCCACACCCTCTCTATCACTATTTGTAGATTTTTTGATGATGGCCATTTTGAACTGTGTGAGGTGATACGTCACTGTAGTTTTTCTGATTTGCATTTCTCTAATAATTAGTGATGCTGAGCATCTTTTCATGTGCCTCTTGGCCATCTGTCTTCTTTGGAGAAATGTCTGTTTAGATCTTCCACCCATTTTTTGATTGGGTTGTATTTTGTTGTTGTTATTGACCTGCTTGAGCTGTTTGTACATTTCGGAGGTTAATTGCTTGTTGGTTGCTTCATTTGCAAATATTTTCTCCCATTCTGGGATTTCCTTTTATTTTGTTGATGTTTTCCTTTGCTGTGCAAAAGCTTCTAAGTTTAATTAGATCCCATTTATTTTATTTTTGTTTTTATTCAATGATGATTTTGCTTTCCATTCTTAGTCCAGCTCCTAAATCAGGGAATGAGGTTGGTTACTTCTCTTGATAGTACTATATTCATTCTTACTGATACCTCTTGGCGGTGCTGGAGAAGTTAGGGAACTCTCCTTTGCCTCCCATCATACTCAACAAAAATATACTATAAAGAAGGCTAAGGGTTAAGACTTTTTCAGTGCTGTCTTCCCTTAAACCTCTCTAAAGGAATATATTCATCATATTGGTAGTATCCTGACTGCTTAGTGTATTGGAGGATCTGCTACTTGGCTTGGTAGTGATCCCATTATTAAGATAGATACATTGGGAGATTTTAAAACAATTACAATATGGGCTTCTGGGCAGGCAGATTGTATCTGAAATCCCATGAGCAGAGGAAAGTGGGTAGCAGGTTTTGTCCTTGAGTTTCATTGAAAATCAGCTGACTTGCTCTTCTACTTCTTTTTTACTTTCTTGCCCTCAGAACCTCAACCAGAACCCTCGGACTTTGCTGCCTAAGTTCTATGGACTGTACTGTGTGCAGGCAGGTGGTAAGAATATTCGAATTGTCGTGATGAACAATCTCTTACCACGGTCAGTCAAGATGCATATCAAGTATGACCTCAAGGGCTCAACATACAAAAGGCGAGCGTCCCAAAAAGAGCGAGAGAAACCTCTCCCTACCCTTAAAGATCTGGACTTCTTACAAGACATCCCTGATGGTCTCTTTTTGGATGCTGATATGTACAATGCTCTATGCAAGACCCTGCAGCGTGACTGTTTGGTGAGTTTGTCATATTTCCTTCTCTCTCAGGCACCAGAAATCTCAGTGACTAAAACAGTTTGGTGGTTCTAAGGCATTTAATCTGTAAGAGATGGGACTCTATATATAAAGTATGTGTCAGACTTCATTTACAGTATCTTTTACATTAGATCATTTATGCCTTTATGTTTTTACTTTCTCTCTGTTAGTCTAACTCCCCTCCCTGTCTTTTTTTTCTCTCTACCTGTCCTGGGCCTCATAATCATACATTCTCCTTGTTTCCATACTAATACTGCTCACATTTTGATCCTGCCTGCCAATTCAAATTTATACCTTGGAAGCTGAGTGCTGCTAGAAAAAAATCACACAGCTATGTATACTGGCATCTCTACAGATTCTTTAATACCATTAAAAAAATTATATATTTGGCTGTACCAGGTCTTAGTTACAGCATGCTAGATCTTCGATTTTTGTTGCATGCAAGGTCTTTAATTGTGGCATGTGGATCTCCTTCCCTGCCCAGGGATCAGACCCAAGCCCCCTGCATTGGGAGCATGGAGTGGTAGCCGCTGGACCATCAGGGAAGTTCCTCTATAGATTTATGATATCCAGTTCCACTTGGGCTGTCAGTATTGCTCATTAATGCATTTCCTGTTTCTCTCAGAGATGCCAAGTGATTGGTACTCTCCTCAAACAATTTTGTAACTCCCATCCCCCTAGCCTTGTTTCTCAACAAGCTACCTCAACTTCTGTAGCATCCCTTCGTCCTGCCCCCATCATCAACTTAAAGTTTAGGAGTTTTTTTCAGTGTCTTCATATAATGAAGCCTTCCTTTCTCCTTTGCCTTTCTCGTCTCTTGCCTGCCTTCCTGCCTCTATGTCCTGGCTTTTGCTCGCACTGCTTCCAGTTGACTTGCTGTCTCCAATGACCACTTGGACGCTAAGTAGAGTACTTCTTAGTCCTTCCTTGAGTTTTCTGTGGTGTTCGACAGTTGATTGTTTTCACTTTCTTAACGTCTTTTGGGTTTTGTGACATCTTTCTCTTGTTTTCCACATCTTTTTTTTTTTTGCAAGCTGCTTTTGCAGGATCGTCACCTGCTCAGTCCATAGTGTTATCATCCTTGCTTTCCTCCGCGTACTCTGCCTCTTCCTCCAGGATAATGCCCATTTTAGTTTGACTTTCTTGGTTGTGAGGACTGGAGACTTAGTGGAGCAGAGAGGTTTTATAAATTACACATAAGAATCAGTCCTGTATTCTCTTTATCCTTTACCCACCTATCAAAACAGCCTTGGGTGAGCTGTACCACCAAAGTGAGCTACTGGAACTGGTGGAAGTATAGCAGGTTGAGAACTGGAGAGACAGTCCACACTTTTTAATATGGCTCATCAGGCCTGGCATTGTCCTGCCCCTCCCACCCTCTCTTATATGCCAGACACCTACACTTTGCCTCACCAGACTCAATGAATGTGCATTTGAGCAAATTCCAGGAGATAATTAAGGACAGGGAAGCCTGGCTTGCTGCAGTCCATGGGGTCACAGAGTCGGACATGACTTGTTGACTAAACACCACCACCAGATGATAGCCATCTGCTCATGGCCTGCTGTTTCATGCCTCCAGGCCTTGGCATTATTGCATTATTCTTTCCTTCCTTTGTTTACATGCACTTATTTTCTTTCTAATGTATCCCTCATAAACCTGTTTATATACCTCCTGACCTCCTCTATAGTATTCCTCAACCATGTGTGCACTTCCATTATTACACATACTAGACTGTATTGTATTTATGTTTATTTCCCTTACTAAATTATGATATCCATGAGGACGGATGGTCTCTTAAGTGTCTGTATCCACAGAAGCAGGCACAGAGCCTACCTACAGATGTTGAGGCTTCAGCAGATATTAAACCGAGTTGAAGCTGGCCATATAAGGTCCTGCCACAGATCTGCACTGTCACAGAGTATGCTTCTACCTGACCCTCCTGTGGATTTTTTTTGAGCTCAGATACATATTTCTTCTTTCATTGAGTATATAATGTTCTTTTCATGAAGAGACACAAGAAAAGAACAAACAAAGAAGGTCTTGTGGGCTAGGCTGTGTTCTAATTTGTATTTACTCTGGTGAAGGAAAGCTGAAGGAGTATCAGTGATGGGAGAGCAGAGAAGGTCAATGTACTGTTCTCCAAGGAGTAGGAGGAGCAAAGGATAATCCTGTGCTTAGCTCTGGCGGGTGACTCCAGTAGTTAGACCAGGAAAGCTGTAAGATCCTGAAAAAAGATTCTACCTCCCAAGGCTCAGATCACGATTTTTCCTTCCATTAGGTGCTGCAGAGCTTCAAGATAATGGACTATAGCCTCCTGGTGTCAATCCATAACATAGATCATGCACAACGAGAGCCTTTAGGCAGCGAAACACAGTATTCAGCTGACACTCGCCGACCAGCCCCCCAAAAGGCGCTCTATTCCACAGCCATGGAATCTATCCAGGGCGAGGCTCGACGAGGTGGCACCGTGGAGACCGATGACCAGTGAGTGGACTCGGGCACCAGGAAGGAGTGTGTAGGCTCAAAGCATTTTTTTCTGGAGAGGGGTACACAGCTTCTGAGAAGGAGTAGCCTTTATTCAGCAGTGAGGTCAACATTAATACTTGCAGAACTATAGAGTGAGCGTTCCTAAGAATGTAGAAGGAAAGGAAGATTCTTAAATTTGGGATTTGTAAACTTGAAAGGAGCTCAGAGTCTTAGATACATACCTGCAAACTGTAAGAACTTCATCAAAAACAATTTCTTACAGACTTTTTTTTATGGAAGGTGTCTTTGTTACATTCATGGATCAAAGTAGTAGTACTGAAGTATCAGATGTCTTTCAGGTGGTTTCATTTTAAAGTATTCTTCATCATGATTCTCAAGAACTAGCTCAGCTGGTGAAGAATCTGCCTACAATGCAGGAGGCCCCGGTTTGATTCCTGGGTTGGGAAGACCCCCTGGAGAGGGGTAGGCTACCCACTCCAGTATTCTGGGGCTTCCCTAGTGGCTCAGTTGGTAAAGAATCCGCCTGCAATGCGGGAAATCTGGTTTCGATCCCTGGATTGGGAAGATCGCCTAGAGAAGGGAAAGGCTACCCACTCCAGTATTCTGGCCTTGAGAATTCCATGGAGAGAGAAGCCTGGTAGGCTGCAGTTCGTGGGGTCACAGAGTCAGACGGGACTAAGCGACTTTCAATTTTTTATGGAAGGCATCTTTGTTACATTCGTGGGCCAAAGAAGTGTAGTTACTGAAGTAACTTTTGGGTGGTTTCATTTAAAGTATTCTTTATCATGATTCTCAAGAAGAGTGTCTTAGTGGGCATAAATTCCTAGGGAGGAATTTGCTGGCAGTCCAGCGGTTAGGCCTCTGCTCTCACTGTTGAGGGCCTGGATTTGATTTCTGATCAGGGAACTAAAATCCCACCAGACACATGGCAGGGTAAAAAAGAGAGAGTACTAAGAAAGTTTAGAGTTAATTGGGAGAGTAGTCCTAAAATTGCTGAGTAGGAGGTGAATTTTAGATTCTTATTGGTGAAATTGGGGTGGGAGAGGCAGGCAAATGAAATTTGGAGAGCAAGAAGTTGTATATTATATATATACTCCAAAGTGGTTGGGGTTGGGTGAAGGCTCTCACTTGTCCCGTTTATGCGAAATGGGACAGTTGTGTTTAGGTCTCAGTTATAGCTCTTGATTGGGTTTGAATTTAGCAGAAGCTCCTGCCTGCTAGCCAGAAGATATTGTTACTCTTTCCCTCTTGTCTTCCCCAGTATGGGTGGCATCCCGGCCCGGAATAGTAAAGGGGAAAGGCTGCTGCTTTATATCGGGATCATTGACATTCTACAGTCTTACAGGTGAGGAACATCAATCCCGGGCTCAGAGTGGATGTCGACTTACTCACCTTGCTCTTTTAGATGGGTTGTCACCAAATTCTTCCTGAAGCAAGAACAATAAGTTGCAGTCTGGCTGCTTGCCTCACTGAGTTTCAAATGGTGATTTATTTCCTTGGTTATGCCTGTCTCTTGACTTCCTTACCTACCATCTCGCAAACATAGGATACACCTTTGTGGAAAGCTGAGTCAGTTCTCAGAAGCAGCAGGGTGGAATACGCCATCCTGCTGGCTCTTTGTGGAAAACCTGTGAGATGAGTCATACTCCATGTTGGGATACAATTGGAAACACATTCCTCTTTTCCATGGAAGAAAAACAAAGGGGTCACTGTTCTGTGAAAAGTATTAGCCTGTGGGACCAAAGCAGTGGATGGTAGTGAGGGAAGAGCTGGAAATGTTAGACCTCAGTTTTCCTCCTGTAAAATTTCAGACACTAGTGAGGACTGGACAATATTTGACCTCCCTCCAGGCTTGCCTGTCTGTCTCTACAGTTCCCCTTTTACAATAAATATTCTTGTCCCTGACTTGCCAGGATGTATTAAATAGCCTTTTCCAGTGAAAGGATTGTTGACTTACTCTAAAAACATCTTTGATCTCCATGCTGAATAAGCACTACCCTGTCTGTTCTTTGAAAACTGTAGCATAATAGTGGGAGTGCTTTCCTGGCTTCTGTCTTTTCAAGTTTTTCTACTATGATTGCTCAAATCTGTAAAATACAATCTATAAGGTCATTCATTTAATGTGAATTCATGATGTATACATTTTTCTGGACAGGTTTATTAAGAAGTTGGAGCATTCTTGGAAAGCTCTGGTACATGATGGGGTGAGTAGCAGTCAACTTGAGGCGCTCCTCTTTCTGTCTCTCTCACTTCTGATTTGCCCCCTCAGTTTCCTCTTATCTTATTTCATTTGTGAGTTTTACCTTTTTGCTAGGGTCTCAGCCTAGGGGAAAAATGGCCCTTGGACTAGAGATTCTCTTGCTGGGCCTCCCCGTCTCTAACTCCAGCCATCTTGTTTTCCTCTGCAGGACACCGTGTCAGTGCATCGCCCCAGCTTCTACGCTGAACGGTTCCAGCGTTTCATGTGCACTACAGTTTTTAAGAAGATCCCCTGTAAGTGGCTTCTGCCAGATGACCCTCCAATGGCTCTCTTACTTCAGGAGGTGGGGGCAGGACTCCCCTGTCACGGAGCTGCCAAAGCCAGAGACTTCTCTTCCTCTACCCACATCCCCTGAGAGCTGCTGCCCATCCTTATGTCAGTCACTCTGCCCTAGTCATTACCAAGTTGCTACTTTCCCCCCTGGCAATCCCTACATGTGTCGTGGAGGTGAGGGGCATTTCTGAGAAACTAGTGGGATTGTAAAAATCCTTAATTGTGGGTGTAGGATCCGTGCCACAGGCTGAGGTAGGCAAAGCCAGACTTCTGTGAACAGAGATAGGCAAGAATATTACTGTGTCCCCAAGGCCATGGAGTTCTCAGATTAGGATCAGAAGGTTGGAGAAGCATTTACTTATGTGTGCTTAGCAGGTATTAGTCAGCTAGAGGCTCTCCTCTTTCTGTCTGTCTCACTTTTGATTTGCCCCCTCAGTTTCCTCTTATCTTATTTCATTTGTGGGTTTTACCTTTTTGCTAGAGTCTCAGCCTAGGGGAGGGAGTTGGGGAGTGCCAGTGTTCTTCTTTCCAAACCTTCCATGCTACTGCCACTGGCAGATTCCAACTCCTTCCTATCTCCATCTCCTCATCATAGCCATTAGTGGTCCCTCAGTGAGGCAAAGAGGACCTATGCGTGCCAGTCTTAACAAACATAGAACAGTCTTTTCAGAGTCTTTTTAAAGTGACATATAAACAAGTGTAAAGTATCGTCATGGTGCTATGTGTGTCAGGTTCTACAAAGATAACAGAGTGTCTGGTTTGACTGAAGGCTACTATTAAAAAGGATTAGGAGACATGTCATCCGGTGGAAGCAAAGCCATCAAGGTTGTAGGAGGGGAGAAGTACGCATCCTCTTTCCTCTGGGTTCTCTGCTTTCTTTTCCAAAGTGACATGAACTGAGATGCCCCTCCTCTAATAAGCAGTTCATAGAGCCCATCTTTGTTGACATTAACCATTTTTCCTGCTTTGCAGAAGGACAACCTTGGGTTTTTGTTGGGGACACTAGCAAGTTGTATTTATGTCTTGGTGACTGTTTCTGAGGTAGGTGCTAAGTAGGCTTTCTCTTTCCCTTTTGAAGTGAAGTCCTCTCCTTCCAAAAAGTTTCGGTCTGGCTCATCTTTCTCTCGGCGAGCAGGCCCCAGCGGCAACTCCTGCGTAAGTTTCCAGCCACCGGTCTCTGGGGAGCACAAGGCACAAGTGACAACAAAGGCGGAAGTGGAGCCAGGTCAGCGCCTGGGTTGGAGTCCCCGTGTGTGGGTGCTCCCTCCCTCCCTTCTGGGCCCTCATCTCTTTCTGCTTAGGACCTCTGTCCCCATTCCTGTTCACGAAAAGCCAACATATTTTTTCCTTTATTTCCCCCACCCCATTTTCTCTTCTTTTTGATTTATTGATTTTCTTCCTCTTTCTTTTTTCCAGGCGTCCACTTGGGTCGTCCTGATGTTTTACCTCAGACTCCACCTTTGGAGAAAATCAGTGAGGTCTCGACTATTCCTGACCCCTATTTCTCACCTGTAGTGGGAGAGACTTTGCAAACGCTAACTACAAGGTTGGTTCCTTGGCCTCTTTCTCCATGTAATCTTCTCATCTCTCTCTTCAGGTCTTTTAGAACTTCCGTAATTCTGTTGGTTTTTTTTTTTTTCTTCCCCAGATTTTATTGTCTTTTGTTCTTCACTATATTTTTGCACGTTCGTCTTCCTAAGAGCTCATCTTTAGTGATTTGGAAAAGTGTATCAACATCTCTGTATTTTTAGGGGGTGGTGGGAAACCCTTATGTACAAACTTCTGGTACTCAATCAGAATATCTTACTCAATGCTTCATTTCCTGATGACTTAAGTGAGAATTCGTAGCTTAGGATTTAAGGCTGGGAGGATTCCTAGGCACTGAAGGCAGTGAATAGTCAGCCTTTTAAAAGGATCCATTATGTGGATTGTGAGTTAGTTTTGTTTTTGGTGTGTTGATCATCTATTGCATCATAATGTATTACCCCAAAACTTAGTGACTTAAAACAACAAACGTATATCAAGGTTTCTGTGAGTCAGAAATCCAGGTGCAGTGTAACTGGGTTCTTGGCTCAAGGGTTTTCATGACATGATAGTCACATGTTGGCCGGGGCTAGGCTCATCTTAAGGCCCAACTGAGAGGCTTCATTTCACATTTATGTGCTCTTTGACAGGATTTAGTTTCTGGTGAGTTGCTAGACTGAGGGCCTTAGTTCCTTGCTGGCTGTTTTCTGGGGGCCTCCCTAAGTTCTTGGCCACCTGAGCCTCTCCAGAGGATAACTCAGAATATGGCAGCCTGCTTCACTTAGCATAGGCAAGTGAGAGTGGATGTCCCTAAGCATGTATCAGGAAGTAGGGATCACTTTAGACCTATGAAACTAATAAAAGAGACAGGCTATCTTCTCCCCACACACCAGCATACCATGATGAGACAAACAAGAGATAACCTCATTACACATTCCTGCACGAAAAAGGGAGTACAGGAGGCACAGAGGAGCCTAAAATCCAGCAAATGCTGGAGTTTTCTTTTATCACGTCTCAAAGCATGAGAATAATTCATGATTTTTGGCTTTACCTTTGGACTCTTGGTTTTGCCTTTTGAGTCTTCATGAAAACTAGAATGTGCTTGCAGCTGAGTCATTTTCTTAGCCTGCTTGCCAGAATTTTGAGGATCCAGTGGTTTCTTCGTTGTGTACTATTTCTGTCTCTTTTAGTCCAAGCAGGACAGTGTTTCTGTTGCTACAGTGCCCTCAGAGATTTTGTGGGGTTCCTATGAATCTCACTGGGATTTACTGTTAGGCCAAACCCATACCCAAAAATACCTTCTTGATACGCTCTATGCTTCTTAGAGATCCTGTTCAAGTTGAGAGGATCTGAGAGACATACCCTTAATCTTTTGAATGTTGTTTCGTGTGACTGAATAGTACTGTGAGTTCTTGACAGATGTTTGTTTTATAGTCACACCCGTGGCTTCATCTGTAGACCACATTCTCCTGGCAGTGCCTTAGATTCTATCCATTTCTTAATTTTAGCATCATTTGCTATCTAGAGAGGCTCAGAATTTTCAAAACCTTCCAGCCTTGGCTTCTTTTTGTCTCCTAGTCCTTCCCGTCGTTTATTTTCTGCTCTCATATTTTACTGTAAGCATTAAGAAGAAACCAGGTGGCACCTTCAGCACTTAGTTTAGAGATCTCCTTAGCTAGCTCACCCAGTTCATTAGGCATGTATTCTACTTCCCACATAAGTATAGATGACATTGTCACTACACTTTGTTCCACTACATTGCAAAGATCCCCTTTCCTTCAATTTCCAGTAAGATTTTTCTCACTTCCCTTTAAGCCCTTACTGGCAAACCCCTTATAGTCCAGAATTCTTCAGGACACTTTTAAAACTTTCACTGAAACTATCCTCAAAGCCCATTTTTCTCTTTCAAAGCCACTTCTACATTTTAGATTTTTATTACAGCAGCATTTCATTCCCAGGTACAAAAACCTGTATTACCTGTTGTGAGATAAGTTACCCCAAATTTTAGCAGCTAAAAACAAAAAATACTGTTATCTCAGATTTTATGTGGCTTAAGAATCTGGGTATGACTTAGCTAGGTGCCCTTGGCTCAGTCTCTCAGAAGATTACAGTCAAGCTATTAGCCAGCAGTGTGGTCTCATCTGGAGGCTTGCCCAGAGGGGAGGATCTACTTCCAAGCTTACGTGGTTGTTGGCTAGATTCAGTTTCTTGCAGGCTTTTGGGCTAAGGGTTCCTCGTTGGCTGTTGGCTGGTGGTATTCCCTCAGTTCCTTTTCACATGGTCCTCTCCATAATGCATCTCACAGCATTGCAACAACTTCCTCAGAGCAAACAAGTTGGAGAGCATGTGCCCAAGAGGAAGAAGCTACATAGCCTAATCTCAGAATTGATTTCCATCACCTGTGGTGCATTCTCTTCACTAGAAGAGAGTCACCAAGTTCAGCCCACACTCACGAGGAGAAAATGACACCATGGCATGACTGTCAGGCAGCAGTGATTGTTAGGTGCCTACCACACCTGGGGGCTGAAAGCAGTAGTAGAGGAGGGTGTTAAGGAAGTATTTTATGGTAGTCAAGAAACTGTTAATTAAAAGAATGTGCTTCCAGATCTGGTAACTCCTTAGTCCCTTCTTTCTGAATTCTAAGTTTATTCCCAGTGAAATACAGAGAAGCAGTCTGAGATTTGACCTGAGAGTTCTTTTTCTCATTTACTAATTCTTCTTTCTGCCCGGTTTTTTTTCCCACTCCTGTTAGTTCAACCCTCTTGGAAAAACATGAAGTTCCAGAGTCAGAGTTCATCCATGTAAGTTTCTGGGATGTGGGGGAGGTGGCTGCTTTGAAAGAGGATAAACAGCATCACTGATGGAGTAGAGCAAGGAAGTAGTTGTCAGGGTTAGGGGGACTGGGTACCCCCCTTCCCCTAAATCTTACTTTAAAATTTTTTGGTTTTGCGGGGTTGGGGGGAGTTTTGTTTTTTTGTTTTGTTTTGTTTTGGTACTGTGTACTTGGTACTGTGTACTTGGAAGCTGAGACTGGGCTAGCAGGAAACTTTTTAGGTCTGCCATCTAGGTTGAAATTAACTTGAATTCCTTTGCTGTCCCCTTATCTCATACTCCACGTCCTTAACTTTATACCCTTTACCTTTTCAGTGAGCAAAAATCCTCAGAAGACTTGGAGCGAGACTCAACCACCTCTGTGATCCCAAGATGTCAGCCCTTGACCCAGCAATGCTGAGTTTTCTTTTTCTTGGTCATCAAAAAAGGAGTGCAGTGGAAGCTAGGAGAGCTCTCCATCTCCCCCCGAAGAAGAAGCTTTTCTCCTTCCCCTTCCTTATGAATGGGCATTAGTGCTGGGACAGTTGAGGACAGCAGCATCGTCTCCACTCCCAAGTTGGGTGAAACCAGTTTTAAGCTCACCAGCCTTGGCTTCCACAGCTGAATGGTTTCAGATCCCCCTTCTTCCTGTTGGAAGTGGGATTGCTGGACTTGGCGATTTTCTTCCCCCCTCATCAACCTTTCATCAGGAGCTGGACTCTTTAATTTCCTCAGGACAGACTGGCTGGTACATTATCCCTACCTTAACTCGTTCTCTGGAAGAAGACGCCTGTAATCTTCGTAAAGATTTTTTGGGGGGATGTTTGACCTCCCAACCCTCTCCTTTTGTTTCCTTAAAAAGGAAAAGGAAAATAGCACACAATTTCAAACCAGTTTTCAGATCAAAACTCCAGAAGTATTGGAGAGATGCCTATTCACAGGGCTCCCTCAGAAGAGCCCTGGTATTTGAGAAACAAGGTGGTGACTGCTATGTGAAGCAGCTCCTCTTTAACTCCTCCTCTCTTAATGAATTTCTTAAGGCTGAAGGAATGGAGAGAGTGGGACACGGGGTAGTCTTTACCCCTTTTGTTAAACAGTGGTGCAGTCTTGGGGCTCACAGGTCAGAACCCTTCCTAGGCAGAACGCTACTCACTGCCAGGCCATAATCGTTATTACTGTTTTGCAATTTGAAATGTATTCTGCTTGTTTTTCTAAATATGAAGACTTATCAAATGAATTTTAGATTTCTTCTCCAGAGGAGATGTCTTCTTGCTCTTCCACCTTTTCCTGCAGTGTTCTGCCGTTAGTGGAGCGGAGGAGACGGGGATACCTGTCTGTTGAACAGGTAACTGTGAGGCTAGAGAGTGTTCTCTGAAACGCATAGGGAGCCAGCAGATTCTTGCCTTAGTGCAGTCAGTGCTGTGCCCCGCTCCCTGCCGCCTCTCTTCACGCAGAGAACGTGGAAATGGGGGCTGGGTAACCCCTCTTCTCCCCGGGTTCACCGTCTGACCCTCCTCCTTGTGTCAGGGGAGAGGGGTCCTGGTGAGTCTGGCTGATGCCCATCCCTGTACTGCCCCCTCCACCCCACCCTGCCTTGATAGCAGCTTGGTCCACACCCCGAGTAACTGTCTATATTAGACACCCCCAGCCAGCTTCTGGCTGCCTGTCTTTGCTGCCATGTTCTTTTTTACAAGAAGGAAAGAAACAATTCTTGCTATTTTTTTTTCATAATTTACTATTTATGATGTATTTAAGTGTTTTATTCAGGACAGAGTTCTGTCAGGGGTGGGAGGGAATATTTGAGGGAGGCTGGGTCTTAAGGACGGGGATGGGGAGTCAACATTTTTATGAAGTGTCACTCTTTGCCTCTACTTTGTATTGTTCGGAAATGGCAAATACAGTATAAAAGCGATAAGTATCTGGTTTTAATGCATTAAACTTTTGTCAGTTATTTAGACTTCTTGCTTCCTCTTGATTCTTTTTCGTACACCATCTGCTCCACACTTCTACTCCAGGCTGTTTTGTTCATATTGCCTGGAATGAATGAATCCTTTCCAGTTTTCCTCACTCCAGATTTGGACTAACTCGGGCTGAGAGAAATGATTTCATTCATTACCTTCTGGCCACCTCCTCCATCTTAACAACTTAAACTTGACAAGGAAAAGCTGTGAATGGCTAGAAAAGGAACTAATGTCGGTCTGTTGCCTAGGGATTTGGGGATCCAAAGCTCAACATTTTGCTTGGCTTTAGGAGGATAGGAGAGGGACAGTGGGAAAAGCAAGCTAAGATTTATTGGCCCGAGATTTCTCTCCCTTTCCTTCCCTCAACTTGGCCCCAAGTTTTCTTAGAAAAGCATAAAGACTGCTTTCCTCAGCTATGTGTTTTTCTAACCTCTGTGAGGTTGAGCTTATGGTGTTCCTTCCACACCACTATTCCCTACTTTGTTAAGATCATGCTACAGTTATGCAGCAGCTAATGAGTAAGGACAGTCAATGCACTGGGTAGTTGAAGGTTAAAAGTAATTGATCTTACAGGGTTTACAGAGTCCAGAAGAGTACAACATACACGCACACAGAAAGAGTACCTGAGATGTGATTTCTGAAAGAGGGGTACAGAGCATAAAATAAGGAAGAAAATTAGAAGTGGAGTTCCCTGCTGGTCCAGTGGTTAAGAATGCCCCTGGCCAAAGCAAGGGATGTGAGTTCGACCCCTGCTCCATGAAGATTCCACATGCCTAGGGGCAACTAAGCCTGTGCCCACTCACTAGAACTAGAGAAAGCCCATGCACAGCAGGGAAAACCCAGTGCAATCAAAAATATATATATTTTTTTTTAAAGAAGGAAAATTAGAGGTTATTGTGGGCCTGAAGTGTTGGGGAAAGTTTCACTTGAGCACAAGTGCCTTAGAAGTATGAGAACGGGCACGAGCGCTTGGCAGTCGAGGACAGCAGCATTGTCTCTCCTCCCAGCAGAATGGCCTGTTGCAGAGAGCAAGGAAGAGGCCATGGTGAAAGCAGCGGTGGAGGGAGATCTGAGGGAGAATATTGGAATGAGTATGGGTGGAGGCACTGGAAACCCTGGCTGCTGAGCTGAGGGGTTTTTATTTTAAGCTGCAGTCAGTGAGGGAAATGTAGGATGTTTCTGTCCATAAGTGAGATGTAAAAGAATTCCAAAGCCAATCTGATGACAGTTCTATCACAGCAGATAGAAAAAGTTGACAAGTTAGATGGATAATTTAGGTGTGAAGTAATGTGCATTTAGGATGATGGCAATACCAACTGGAGAGGAAGGAAGAGAATTGAGATGGTAATAAATTTTATAATAGAACAACTAACTGGAATGAAGGAGGAATTGAGGATTCTCAGTTTTGAATTTTAAGTCAGAGGCTCAGTCCTCCTTTAGACTGGATAAGAAGACTTTTTCCCAAACAGGAATTAAATCAACATATTTTAGGGGAAAAATGATCCTGCTGCTGATCTTAGCTTGTCACTCTTCAACTTACCCAGGCAACTGCTGGGTGTGCTAGATACCCTCTGATGGTCAGAGGGCCCCTCTAGTGGCGAGCAGCAGCTACTACCTTACGGCTGTACCCTGCCATCTATAGTCACTTGCAAGTAGGGCCTATTCCAAAAATGAGGAAAATCAAACTATAGGATATATAACCTGGAAATCCTAGTCTAATGTTTTACTCTTGAACATGTCAATCTCAGCTAGTCAAACAAGTTACTTACCACAGTTGGAGTCTCATTCATTCTTTAAACAAAGAGTTGCTAGTTAAAGTAGGTTTCAGATTAAACTGTTCATTCTTCAGCTTTTCAAAGACAAAAACAAATCAGTATCTTTTGTAAAATTATTTCTTAAAAGTTCATCAAAGGGACTTCCCTGGTGGTCCGGTGGCTAAGACTCTGCACTCCCAATGTAGGAGGCCCATTAAAAGTTCACTAAATGCATCAGCTGTTTCCAATTTTTCCTCTCTTTTAAAAAGAATTTAAAAAATTTTTATTATGGAAAATTTCAAGCTAAAAATATAGTAAATTGACATGTATGCATCACCCAGCTTCACTGCTTGTCTGTAAATAAGGCCAATCTGTTTCATCTATACCTTCTACCCCACCCTTCCCTTCTCTCTGCACCTCCAAAGGCTTACGTTAAGTTCCGCACAGGGATTCACCTGGACTTGCATGGTGGTCCAGTTGCTAAGACTGCTCAGTGGAGGGGGCCTGGGTTCAGTTTCTGGTCGGGGCACTAGATCCCACATGCTGCAACTAAGACCTGGCACAGCGAAATAAATAAATAACTGTTTTTAAAATCCCAGACAAAAGCAACTACACCCCAATAAAAAAAATCCCAAACATCGTATCGTTTCATGCATAAACACTTCAACATATAGGTCAAGAGCTAAAGGTACAATACAACAATATTATCATGCCTTTAAAAATTAGTAATTCCTTAACATCCAGTGATCAAAGTTAGAAAACTTGTCTCAGAAATGAATTTTTACAAATAGCTTTTTGACCCCACAATCTGTCTTGAACTCTAAGGTCACTGATGACCTTCATGTTGCTAAATATATCAGTCCTCATCTTACTTGACAGGTCAGCAGCATCTGACAGTTTATTACTCACTCCTAGAAATAAATATTTTCTTCATTTAGCTTCTGGGATACCACGTGCCTCCTCCTGGTTGTTCTTACCAAGGTGCTGCCGCGCTGCTCCGTCTCCATCCTCTTTTCTGGCTCCTCCTTTTCTCTCTAGCCTCAAGATGTATGATTAAGTCCAGGGCTCCATCGTAGGGCCCCTTCTTTTAGTCCACCTTCACTCTCAAAGTCCTAAAGGCCCTGTATCATTTGTCCAACTCCCCCATCACCTCATGATCAACTAAAAACCCAAATTTCTATCTCTAGCCCAGAGTTTTTTTCTGAGCTGCAAACTCATATCTACCCACGTACTTGACATCTCCATTTAGGTGTCTAATAAGCATCTTAAACCTAATATATGTCCCAAACTGAATTGCTGGTTCCTGCCCCTCCTAGCCCATCTTCAGAAATAGTTGCTTAGAACCAACTCTAATAACCCCTTAACACCCCCTTTCCTTACATCCTCCATCAAATCCATCGGCAAATTCTTAAAGTTTTGTATCTTAGAATTTCGGAGAGGTGGGGGTGGGCCAAGCAGCATGCGACATCTTAGTTTCCTGACCCAGGGATCGAGCCCATGACCTTTGCATTGGGAGCATGGAGTCTTAACCACTGGACTGCCAGGGAAATCCCTAAGTTGTGTATCTTATGACATATGCGAAATTCATCCATATGTCATTATTTTCACATCTTGTTGCCACCCTACAGAAAGCCACCATCATACCTGATCATTGAAATGGTCTCCAAACTGGTCTGTATCCTATTCTTTCCCCCATAGTCTGTTCTCAATGCAGAAACCAGAGTGATCTGTTAGAACACAGACCCTCTGCGGAAACTTTCCTGCAGCTCCTATCTCAGAGTCCTTAAAATAATCTTTACTGCTATATGTAATCCGACCTTTCTTCTCCCTTTGCCTTTCTGGTCTCATCTCTTCTCTCCCTCTGCTCTAGTCCCTGCTGGCCGTTGTGTTCTTAAATACACTCTTGCCTTGGAGCATTTGCACTTTCTCTCTTCCCCAGGTGTCCTTCAGCTCTCTTTTCAATTGTAAGTCTTCCCTAATATCCTGTTTCTATATAAACACACACACACACACACATCCACCCTAGTTTCATCATTATTCAACACTGACTTATTTATTATCTGCCTTCCCCCATAGAAAGCAAGCTCCACAAAGGCAGGCTTTTTTTTTGTTCCCTTCCAAGTGCCTAGAATAGTGTCTGACCCATAGGTAAATGAACTGTTTTTGCTCTTTTTCATATTGGAGCTCTTGTTTTACTGAACTCTGATCCTATCAGATTTCACCTCTCATGATCTCATGATCATTCTTGCAACTCACATATCTCTTCATTGAAAAGCTTCTGACATAGTTCTAACAGGACATCTGTATAAAGAGAGTATAAATTCTGCATTCTCCAGGTTGAATCAAATCCATCATATAGGACCTATTTACTAACTCATTTTTTTATGACCACCTTATTTTGTATTTGCAATATCTACAAGGACTTTTCAAAGTGTAATTAAAAACTGGTCACAATCTGTTAAGTATCTGACTAAAGCTGAGATGGTGACAGACAACCTCCCTGTATAGACATCATGAATCCCAAAACAGTGATGACAGTATTAATTCACTTCCTATTCACTTCCTTTAGTTTGGGCTGAATGTTTATCTACTTATACATTTTAGAAGAATACTAATTTATAATAATTCCCGATGTTCAAATTGTCTTTAGAGTTGCATTATCCTGATTAAATCAGAACATTTTTTGTTGTTGAATCTTATCTTTTATGAAATACTTTGGATTTGACTTCACCGATTTGTGTTGATTTCTATTTGTACAATAGGTATATACCTGGACTTCTAAGTAGCTTAGCTGGTAAAGAATCCATCTGCAATTCAGGAGACCCTGGTTTCTATTTGTACAATATTTATATAGCTACACATGCTTTCTTTTATTACTATTGCCTGATATGTAGTTTTTTCCTTTCCTTTTATTTTTTACCTTTTGTCAGTTTGGTATGTCTTACATTCATATTTTGTTTATATTTGAACTTTTCACTAATGATTTTCCTATGCTTTATTTTTCTTCCTTTTCCTGTCTATGATTATAGTAACAGATTTTTTTTTCCTTAGTAATACAGAGATTTTACTCCTATACCTTTAATGGTCACCAATAACTTTTGAACATATCCATTAAAACTTTATCAATATCTATGTAATGTCTACAACACACTTCAGTTCAGTTCAGTTCAGTCGCTCAGTCGTGTCCAACTCTGCGACCCCATGAATCGCAGCACGCCAGGCCTCCCTGTCCGTCACCAACTCCCGGAGTTCACTCAGACTCACATCCATCGAGTCCGTGATGCCATCCAGCCATCTCATCCTCTGTCGTCCCCTTCTCCTCCTGCCCCCAATCCCTCCCAGCATCAAAGTCTTTTCCAATGAGTCAACTCTTCACATGAGGTGGCCAAAGTACTGGAGCTTCAGCTTTAGCATCATTCCTTCCAAAGAAATCCCAGGGTTGATCTCCTTCAGAATGGACTGGTTGGATCTCCTTGCAGTCCAAGGGACTCTCAAGACTCTTCTCCAACACCACAGTTCAAAAGCATCAATTCTTCGGCGCTCAGCCTTCTTCACAGTCCAACTCTCACATCCATACATGACCACTGGAGAAACCATAGCCCTGACTAGACGGAACTTAGTCGGCAAAGTAATGTCTCTGCTTTTGAATATACTGTCTAGGTTGGTCATAACTTTTCTTCCAAGGAGTAAGCGTCTTTTAATTTCATGGCTGCAATCACCATCTGCAGTGATTTTGGAGCCCAACACACTTGGCATCTCCATCTACCATCTCTGTAGTCATGTCTGGGTCCTCTGCTCCTTCCCCCACTTCCTCCAAAATAGACACCTGGAATTTCCAGTTTTTCTTTGGAGTGTGTGTGTAGGTAAGCCAAGGCATTTATTTATTTATAGCCAGGCCAAGGCATGCAGGATCTTAGTTCCCTGACCAAGGAACAAACTGGTGCTCTCTGCAGTGGCAGTGCAGAGTCCTAACCATTGAACTGTCAGGGAATTTCCAGCCAAGGCATTTTTAATTAAAATAATTTTATTTTTATTTTTTGGCCATACCATGACAGATGTGGGATCTTAGTTACCCCACCAGGGTATGAGCCCACAGCCCCTCCACTGAAAGTGCAGAGTCTTAATCACTGTACCACTAGGGAAATCCCTAAGACATTTTAAAATGTAATTCTTTTTTGGGGGGTGCTGCACTGGGTCTTAGTTGTGGCATGTGGGATCTAGTTCTCTGACCAGGGATTGAACCTGGGGCCCCCTGCACTGGGAGCACAGTCTTAGCCACTAGAATGCCAGGGAAGTCGCTAAAATGTGATTTGATTAAAAAGCAAAAGTGATTGACTAGGTTGTCTCCCATTCTTTGGGAGATTAGTTAAAATTATTGATTCATCAAACTTTTTTTCTGCCTTCCTACCATATGTCAGGCTTTGTAGTGGACTTAGGGATAGCAGAGATTGACACTTCTCTTGCCCTTAATGGGGACTTCCCTGGTGGCTCAGACGGTAAAGAACCTGGTTGCAGTGCAGGAGATCGGTCCGATCCCTGGGTTGGGGAAGATCCCCTGCAGAAGGAAATTGCCACCCACTCCAGAATTCTTGCCTGGAGAATTCCACGGACAGAGAAGCCTGGCGGGCTACAATCCATGGAGTCTCAAAGAGGGGGGACACGACTGAGCGACTAACACTCACTTTCTTTTGCCCTTAATGAAATGGGAAAGACAGATATACAAACAAATCCAATTCAGAGGTATAAGTGCTTAGTAGTTTGATGAACAAAGTGCCATGGGGAACCGGGGGAGCTGGAAAGTCAGTAGTCAGTAGTCATTCCCTCAGTTTTTAAAAACGATGATGCTGGAATAGACATAGCCTCAGCACTTTCAGAAGTTCCTTCACGTTATTTCTTAGCTCTTCTCTGCAAGGAACGCCACCAGAAAACCTGAATGGCAGGGCAGGTGGAGGTGTGGCCCTCTTTTTTGTGTTACTTGGCCCCTCCCTCCGCCCCAAACAGCTCCCACTTTTTTTTTCTTTCTGGCGGCGCCTACAACTCCCAGAAAGCAACACGGGGATGAAGGCGGAATCAGCTGGCCCAACCGAGATCAGTGATTGGTGATGCGCGCCGGGCCAATTGGAGGAGTTGTTGTTTAGTGGTCTAGGAGAACCGGTCGGGGAGGGAGGAAGGAGGCACGATGGTGTTGGAAAGCACTATGGTTTGGTGAGGAGCCACCTCGGGCCCCCTTGGGCAGCGGGACTGGGTCGGGGGCGCCTGTAGCTCGGAGGCCGGGCGGGCCTGGGGTGGGCGAGGGGGCCTGGTGGAAGAGATGAGGCCTTGGGCCGGGAGGAAAGGAGCTCCAGCGACTCCCTGAGTCATCCCGGGGCCCCAGAGGTAGTTCCCGACGGACGGGCCCGAGGTACCCCGCTTAACCCTCAGTCCGCGGACAGTCATTGACCGGCCCTGCTATTTTTCTCCATTACAGCGTCGTCTTCTCTAGACCAGCCTACATCTGTCTTTAGCTAGAGTCCTGCTTCTCGGACTCACCGTGCTTGTCTTCTGCCTTCCTCTCTTCTTTTCACAATGATGGGTGTTAGGAAGAGAGTTTCAGCTCCCTTCCTCGCCCCACTCACTTGTCGCTGACTCCTTTGCTTTTCCTGGTGTTACCGTCAAAGGCACTACAAGAGTACTTTATAAGTGTTTGTGGCTTAGTCGCTAAGTCGTGTCGGACTCTTGGCGATTCCATGGACTGTATAGCCCGCTGGGCTCCTCTGTCCCCGGGATTTTCCAGGCAAGAATCCTGGAGTGGTTTGCCATTTCCTTCTCCAGAGGATCTTCCCGACCCTGGGAACGAATGCGGATTTCCTGTACTGCAGGCAGATTCTTTACTAAGCTACCTTCTAAATGTTAGGCATTTAATTTGCTTCATCTCACTTAAGCCTCACAATACTCCCTCCCTTTTACAGATGAGGATACAGCGTCTCAGCAGTTTTAAATGACTTACACAGAATCACACAGCAGGTTAAATGGTGGAGCCTAGGTTTAAACTCAGGATTATTTGACTCAAAGACGCTTCGGCACTTATCCAGTGAGCTCTCATCAGTCTGACTTCGCTAGCTGTTAAAACTGAGGACCACACTTCTGCAAGGTTTCTAGAGTTTCTTCTAAGTGTGAGCCTAGAATGAAAACAGAATAGTACACAAACACACACAAATCCCCAGTTGCATGGAACAGACACCTAAGGGTTTTCTTTTTGCTGGGTAGATACTGTTGCCAGATAGCACGTAGGATGCCCAGTAAAATTTAAATTTCAGATAAACAATTATTTTTAATATCACAATGGCCATGTGTATGTCCCACATATTGCATGGGACATACTTTCGCTAGAAAGTTACTGTTGTTTGTCTGAAATTCAGATTTAACTGGGAGTCCTGTATTTTCTCTTCTTTATTTGTGTTTGGCTGTGCCGGATCTTCACTGCTTTTGCCTGGGCTTTCTATAGTTGCTGGGACCCGGGGCTACTGTTTGTTGTGGTGAGGGTTTGCAGGGTTCTGGTTGCTGTGGAACACAGGCTCTAGGCGCCGGAGCTTCAGTAGTTGTGGCACACAGGCTCAGTAGTTGCAGCTCACTCGGGCTTAGTTGCTGTGTAGCATGTGGGATCTTCCCAGACCAGGGAGTGAACCCATGTTCTCTGCATTGGCAGGCGAACTCTTTACCACTGTGTCACCAGGGAATTCTGGGAGCCCTGTATTTTCATTTGCTAAATATGGCAGCCTCTGGAAGAAAGCAAGTTAAGAGTAGAAAGAGGACAGGATTTGGAATCCAAAATCCTGTGTTTGGGGTACTTTCCAGCCGCATGTTCTTGAGAATGTAGTAAATCTCTCACTTTAGCTATAAAATGCGAATAGTAACATCTACTCTTCTCATAGCACGGGTAGGCAGTGTGTGTCGTGGTGCTCTGTAAACTGCAGCACTCTGCATCTGTTAGTTGCCATGATGCTTAAGAAGTCCTCAGGAAAGAATTTAAGAGGGTCCTTGAAGGGGCTTAGACAAATGTTAAGGAGAGGCCATTACATGTGAGGAGAAGGGCATAAGGAAAGCTGCTGAAGTGTACATTCTCAAGGCTTGTTTAGGGAGTAGAAAATGGACTAGCGTGACTTCATTATTAGGTTGTTGGTTGAAGGTGGTTCCCTTTTTTGGAGACAGGGGCATGCAGCCAGGTAGAAGAGCACAGATGTCGGGTTGAGGAGGCTGAATTCTGCCCTTTACCCTTCAATAGAGGACTACTGAAAACGTTCTGAGGCTGGTGGAGCCAGAGCTATATACAAAATGGGGTTTAAGAATGCTGATCTGGCTTGGGGTATGGGAGGAAAGGTTAGGTCCAGAGTGATGCACTGGCACCCTGTTGTAATAGCCCAGCCATAGAAGAGCAGTGAAAGCCACTTCTTTTCTCATGCTTTGCTGGCCCTCAGAAAGTTGTGTATATTTGATTCTGCTTGGTCTGGTGGCTCAGACTCCCAGCCAGGGAAGCATAGGCATCTGTATTCTTTTTTCTTTTTAATGAAAATTTTATGGAATAGCTGGATAATTTTGTCAGCCCTTATTTTGATATAAAATTTTATTGGGAAAAATTACTTACTGTTGAGTGAAAGTAGTCACAGGAAATGCATGTATTATCCTGTCTGTATAAAGTTCAGTGTTGGGAAAAGCAAACTGCATTTTTTAGGGGTGCACACGTAGGTGTGCAAGCATCTGTGTTTTTAACACTGCCAGCACCGTCACCCTCAAAGTGGTTCTGATGCACTCGTGACAGCATGAGGACCGCTGTCGTGTTCTGCACAGCAGGTTCTTCCTCCCTCTCAGCCGCCCCCCACCCCCCCACCTCCCAGGGCTTCCTCTGACATCTTTCTTCCAGCCTTCATCCATCTGCTGGTCTTGCTCACAGCCTTTGTACTTAGTAGCTATTACAGCTGGATGATCCTCAAAGCTTCCATTGTTTCATATGTTTAGCCACCACTGTATTTGAAGCTAGGAAGGCAGTTATTTCCCTGTTGGGAGAGTAGTTGGAAACAGTGTATCAGGGAAAAAAGAATATAGCGTGGTCAGTAAAGTCCGCCCTTGACCTCCTTTATATGGATTGAGTTTCCTCTATAAGAACTAGTCTGTGTATCATGCTTACTGTTAGGCATTGTGCTAAGTACTTTCCATGAGTTTAATACTCATAGCCAGCACTATCCAGGTAGGTATAATAAAACCCATTTTACTGATGAGGTAACTGGACTTTAGAGAAATCCAGTCGCTTCCTTAGGATCATAGAACTAGTAAGTAGTAGAGTAGGGATTTGAACCTGCCTGAACACTACCCTTCCAACCCTTTCTACTTGTCTTCCAGTAGTTTCTTAATTACCTCTCTTCATCATTTTTGGTTTGTGTTTATTGCCTGGCGAAGGATACTAAAGAAAAAAATCGCCTCCAAGCCCGTTTAGCTTGCCAGTAGAGATGAGCTGTTTCTCAGTATGCTGCTTGCTTTCAGTGTTTTGACAGACCTCAGTTCGTCAAGAATTCATTCTCTTCTGGGGTGTAGATAACTTTCTCACTTCCCTGTCTTCTTTTGGTCTCCGGGAACCTGGCACTTGTATTCCATGTTATTTGGATTCTTACAGATTGTGAAAAACTATAGGGATAGAATACGTGAGACCCCCAGATCTATGAAACCTCATTTTTGCAGTTCAGTCCAGCTGTCAAAGCTGTTGAACATTTAACCAGATAATTTAGATTGCACTTTCCTGCACTCTGTGCCAAGTGTGTGTTATTTCGCAAATATTTTTCAGTTGCTCTGTTGATTTCCTGCCTTGGAATACTCCTATTTTAATAGCAGATAGCATGTTTCTCCACGACCATGATTGATAACACTTAAGGCAGCTTATAAAAAGGTGGACATGGTACATTAGTAGATCACAGCCTTCGGTACTTACACAATTACTTGTGGAGATTTAAAAAGATTTTTTGCCTTTTGTTATTTTGAGTCAGTAAGTCTAGATGAGGGCTTGGTCATGTGTATATTAAAAAAAAAGTTGCAGCTGATCCTCTGATCCACAAAGACTGAGAGCCACTGCCGTATGCCGTGGCACCCCTCATGGGAGAGTTGTGGTGGGGTGGTTCCTGGACCTGGAGGGACTGTCTCAGACAGGTCTCACAGTGTGGCCTATCTCTCCTGCTTCACCCCCCAACCTGGCAGCGTGGACAACAGTGAGTACATGCGGAACGGGGACTTCCTACCCACCCGGCTGCAGGCCCAGCAGGATGCCGTCAATATAGTCTGCCACTCCAAGACCCGCAGCAACCCCGAGAACAACGTGGGCCTCATCACACTGGCCAAGTAGGTGGCGCAGAGCGGGAGGGCGTGCGGGGGAGGCGGGGTGATTCCTGTCTGTGACCCGCTGCGGTGCCTAGGGCTGCCTTTTCGTGGATTCCTTGAGGCTGCTTTTGCCCATCACCTTCCTAGACTACCTTCTTCACTACTCATATAAATAAAAGCATCACGCCCCTTGCTGTGGAGCCAGGCTCTAGGCACACAGGCTCAGTGGTTGGGGCGCACAGGTCTGGGTGCTCTGAGGCATGTGGAATCCTCCTGGACCGGGAATTGAACCTGTGTCCCCTGCCTTGGCAGGTGGATGGTCAGCCACTGTGCCACCAGGGCAGTCCTCACCATATTTTAAAGACAATAAAAAGGGTTTGGGGTCAGTTTCCCAGGGCATGTCACACACCGTGTTACCCCCAAAGTAATTTGTTTTGGGAACTGATAATCCTCAAGTGAGTGACTGCCCATCCCAGCATTCATGTTATTAGCCAGAAAATAAGTCTAAAAATGAAGATACGAGAGAGAAGAAGGAGCATCCAGCTATTGTAGAGAATTCTCAGGCCCCTGAGAGGAAGATGGCATGAGAGAGGTTGGGGGAAATACTGGAAGAGGCCAGCTTCTCTCAAAATCACCCCCTTCTTATTTTCTGTGTTTCATATCCACACATTAGAGATTTTTCTCCAGTTTTCTCCAGTTATTCTCTAGTTTTATGTCATTGACATGTAACATTGTGTAAGTTGAAGGTATAATGATTCGATAATGTGTATATCGCAAAGTGATCACCGCAGTAAGTTTAATTAATATCCATGTCTCACATAGTTAAAAGTTGTTCCTTGTAATGAGAACTTGGAAGATCTGCTCTCTAAACAGTAGATGTTTGTTTAGGAAAAATAGAGAACAGTTATCATCACGGTCTCTAAAGAAAAGATGAGTTGAGCACAGTTTGGAGGCAGTTGTCCTACCCTGAAATCACAGATGTGCTTCCTCCCCATTCCAGTGACTGTGAAGTGCTGACCACACTCACCCCAGACACTGGCCGCATCCTGTCTAAGCTTCACACTGTCCAGCCCAAGGGCAAAATCACCTTCTGCACTGGCATCCGCGTGGCCCACGTGAGTCCTGCTGGGTCCCTCTGGCGGTTCCTCCTTGCTTTGGGATTCTGCCTCCATCCTTACTCATTCCCCCCCAGACGCTTGGAGTGAGAACCAGCTCCAGGGAAGAGAGATGATGTCGAGAAATGAGGGGAAAGGATATAGTGGGATGATCGGTGAGGATCTGGAAGGGGAAGTCCCTAGAATGGAGAATTAACCCCTCTTCCTTATCCACAGAGAGGCACAGATAGAAGGGAAGGGAGGGGGAGGGGGTTAGATCTGATGTGAGTGTGATGGTAGGCTCAAGGTATATGGAAGCCGTAAGAAAGAGAGTGATAGGAAAGAGCTGGGGGATTCCTGTGGCTGACTCCAAGAACTCCCTCTTCCTTTTGAAGCTGGCCCTGAAGCACCGGCAGGGCAAGAATCACAAGATGCGAATCATTGCCTTTGTGGGAAGCCCTGTGGAGGACAATGAGAAGGATGTGAGTCCAAGTGACAGCCGGGGAGTTTGGGCACCACATGTTTGGGAGGGGACTTCTGTTGGCTCTTGGGAGAGTCAGGAAGAAGCACTGGGTCCATCAGTTTGGGGAAAGGAGGTTGTGCAGAATTCAGTTTCTGTTGGGCCCTTGGAGTGGTATGCTTGTGATGTGTGTCACCTTCCCTCGTGGTATGGAACAGACTTCCTCATTTCTCTCCCCTTCTTCCTAGCTGGTGAAACTGGCTAAACGCCTCAAGAAGGAGAAAGTAAATGTTGACATTATCAATTTTGGGGAAGAGGTGAGTAAGGGAAAGTAAATGTTGACATTATCAATTTGGGGGAAGAGGTGAGTAAGGGCTGGTTGGGGGCCAGTGACTGCTTTGATCGTAAATAGAGAACAGTCTTTGCCTAGAGGAGTGTCTGCATGGGGGTGAGGGGCTGCAGACAGGAGCTGGTGGCAGAGAATGGGGGCAGGGCGGGAAGGAGAGCCTCCCGGGTTCTTCTCTCCCCAGGAGGTGAACACAGAAAAGCTGACCGCTTTTGTAAACACGTTGAATGGCAAAGACGGAACCGGTTCTCACCTGGTGACAGTGCCTCCTGGGCCCAGCTTGGCCGATGCCCTCATCAGCTCGCCCATTCTGGCTGGGGAAGGTGGTGCCATGCTGGGTCTTGGTGCCAGTGACTTTGAATTTGGAGTGGATCCCAGCGCTGATCCTGAGCTGGCCCTGGTGAGCAAACACTGACCTCCAGGAGAGCCCAGGTGTCCTTCTTGATCCTTCTCACACAGCATCTAGCTTCTCTAGGGCTAGACAGTCCTAAGGACCCTTGCTTGTTTTCCCAGACCCCCTCTAGGTCCCTCTTCCCCATAATTCTGTCTAATCTCCAGGGGCACCACTGTCAGACTCTCGTCTTCGCTTCTGCCCACGAAACCCCAGGTTTCTCCCAAGCCCATCCTTTTCCCTTATGTCATCTGTCATCTTTCCAGCTGCTTCCCCACGGGTATAAACCAGAAGCTGCCCCTTTACAGTCCGTCCCCACCCCTCAGCTGCCTTCCCCAGCGCCCCAGGGGACTGAGGGCCGGAGAATGTCTGACTTTCCTCACCTTTGGCCAGGCCCTGCGTGTGTCTATGGAAGAACAGCGGCAGCGGCAAGAGGAAGAGGCACGGCGGGCAGCTGCCGCCTCTGCCGCTGAGGCCGGGATTGCCACGACCGGGACTGAAGGTGAAAGAGGTGGAATCTGAAGTCCCGGGACTGTGGGGTGCTCTGTGAAGGGTTGGTGTAGATGGGGCTGGGGTTCTGGCGGTGTGGAAACAAGTGGGCTAGGGGGTGGGCACAGTTCCACCCTGCCGCTGTCTTCCTTTTCCTAGACTCGGACGATGCCCTTCTGAAGATGACCATCAGCCAGCAGGAGTTTGGCCGCACGGGGCTCCCTGACCTAAGCAGTATGACTGAGGAGGAGCAGATTGCTTATGCCATGCAGATGTCCCTCCAGGGTGCAGGTGAGCCAGGGCCTGGGTGGGCGTGCCGCGGCAGAGACGCTGCAGGAAGAAATGGAGCTGAGCAAACTGACCTTCCTTCCTCAGAGTTTGGCCAGGCAGAGTCAGCTGACATGGATGCCAGCTCAGCCATGGACACATCTGAGCCCACCAAGGTGAGGGCCGGCGATGACTCCATGCTGCCATCAGCCTTAAAGTCCCCTGTGTTGAGATCCTCAGCCTGCTAGGGCTGGAACCGTTCCTGTCTCAGGGTTTCATAGATGAGCTCTTTCTAGAGCAGAAGGAAAGAAACCCATGGAGGTAATGTTTCTTGTGGGTAAACCTTGCTAAGGAGAATGTGGCCAGAGTTGGAGAAATGTCTTAAGTGTCTGTAATTTCCCTTCCTTGCTGGTGGGAGCAGTCTGGACACTTCTCAGTGATGCCATCTTCCAGGAGGGTAAAAAGAGGCTCCAGGAAAACAAAAGCAGGGAGTGGGTGTCTAATAGCAAGAAACCTAAAAACCATCTGTTTTTATCTTTTGAGCTCAGAAAGCAGTGTCTCAGGCTTCTCCTCTAATTGGTCGGTACTTTAATGTTTGGGGGACTTCCCTGGTGGTCCAGTGGTTAGGATTTAGGGCTTTTACTACTGGAGGCCCGGGGTTCAATCCCTGGTCAGTGAACTAAGATCTGGAAAGCCATGCCTATGCAACAACAACAACAAAAATGGAATAAGTGTTTTAAGCTCATACTCTGTACGTGCTTAAGTTGCTCAGTTGTGTCTGGCTCTGTGACGTTGTAGACTGTAGCCTGCCAGGCTCCTTTGTCCGTGGGGATTCTCCAGGCAAGAACACTGGAGCGGAACTGGAAAGGCAAGAACACTTGCCTTTTCCTGCTCCAGCATACTATGTATAGGCACTGGGTATTTTCCTAAACCCTCCTTCCTGTCCTTGGCCAGTCAAGTGGGGAGAGGGGCTCGTGTGGCGGTGCGCTCCCGTCTTCCACGCAGGCTTCCTCTGCAGCCAGCCCCCGTCACCGGGCTGACACTGCCCCCTTTTCAGGAGGAGGATGATTATGACGTGATGCAGGACCCCGAATTCCTCCAGAGTGTCTTGGAGAACCTTCCGGGCGTGGATCCCAACAACGAGGCCATTCGAAATGCTATGGGCTCCCTGGCCTCCCAGGCCACCAAAGATGGCAAGAAGGACAAGAAGGAGGAGGACAAGAAGTGAGACTGGAGGGAGGGGACGAGCCGGCCAGGGGCCCAAGCCGGGTGGGGTAGGGGGAAGGGTCGGAAGTGTTGTCTGTAACCACTGCGGCCTAAATAAAGCTTGGCAACTTTTTTTTTGCTTTTTTGCTTCAAACACTGGTAACTTTGCCTGTGACCATTCCCCTTCTGCTCATCTCCACCTAGGACAGTTCTTCCTTAGGAAGAACTTTACTGGAAGCCATTTGTGTGAGGCATGGGGGCCCCAGAGAAGAGAAGCCAGTACTGGCCATTGAGGATTCAGCATCTAGGAAAGGATCAGCCTGTAAATAAGCAGTTACCCACGTCTAACAAGTGCCCAAAGAGAGGCCTGAACAAGGCACTGTGGAAGTGAGGAGAGAGGGCCACAGCCTTGTAGCCTCTGGGAAGGTTCCCAAAGGCAACATTTGAACCCTCATTTAATGGGGCCGGAAGTTCATCAGCCAGCAAACGAGATGGTGATGTTTCCATTTAGTAGGAATAGCGTGTGCTGATGGCGTGGAGGCATTTTTGTCACTTAAAGACTAGTTGGGCTGGCAAACAGCAGGAGACAGGTGAAAAACTCAGAATACCATATATCAGGGATCTTGGAGACCTTTCACAAGGTGGAAGTCTGTGAAGGAGAAACATGATTCATCTTGTTGGAGCACCAAATTTAGAGGCAGGATTTTGTGGGGCATGAAATAGAATGCACAATTCATATAATCTCTCCCTTTATTACTATTACATTTGAAAAAATATTTTACACATAAAATACTTAAACTATATATAAAGTAAGATGTAAAGAAGTTAACATATCTGAAATTGCTCAGTGTAAGCTAGAATATTACTTACACCTAGTCACATACCTAGCCTTCTTGAACCCACTTCTTCACATCCTCCTTGGAACTTTTATCCTGAATCTCACATTATTTTTTTCCCTTCATGTCTTCTCATATACATAAAGAATCTTGACAAGAATGTTTAATGTGTTTGAGCATTCCTTGGCAGGTGGTCCAGTGGTTAGGACTTGGTTCTTTCACTGCTAGGGCCTGGGTTCATTCCCCGGTCAGGGAACTAAGATGCCACAAGCTGTGTGTTGAGGCCCTCCCCCACAAAAGTCCTATACTCTGAGACTTGCAGAACATGGTTTTTAACAACCAATTTGTTTCTTAGGTTCTTCAAAGTTGCTGCACTTAGTGGCTGCGTATTCATTCTTCATGGATGTTATGTATTCTGGGGATGTTGTGCAGTCTCCCCATTTTCCTGTAGATGGATCTTGCATTGCCTCTAGTTATTTTTCTAGTATCAACAGGATCTCAGTGGTTTTTGTACATATCTCCTGATGCACCCATACAGGAATTTCTTTCTTTTTTTTCTCATTAAACTCTTTAATGGGTCTCAAATTCTGTGACAGATTTTTGGTCAAGTTGTTTTCATTAAAAAGTACTGATTTTAAAAACTAATAAACTGCCACACACAAAACATATGGTCCACAAAAACATTCTCCTTTCCTTCTGAAGGTTTTACGATGCATTGTTATCGTTAGCCAGTCTTTTACTATTAAATGGCCAATTGAGACAGTTCTGAGACTGTTCTTCCACCACTGATTAGGACGGGTAGCAGATTTGGGGGATAATATTCATTTAGCCTTCTGAGCTTTCTGGGCAGACTTGGTGACCTTGGCAGCTCCAGCTGCCTTCTTGTCCACTGCTTTGATGACACCCACAGCGACAGTCTGTCTCATGTTACACACAGCAAAACGGCCCGGGGGAGGAGAGTCAGAGAAGCTCTCGACACACATGGGCTTACCAGGAACCATATCAACGATGGCAGCATCACCAGATTTCAAGAACTTAGGGCCATCTTGCAGCTTTTTCCCAGAACGATGATCAATCTTCTTCAGCTGAGCAAACTTGCAAGCAACGGGAGCTGTGTGACAGTCCAGCACAGGTGCATATCCAGCACTGATCTGGCCTGGATGGTTCAAAACAATCACCTGAGCTGTGAAGCCAGCAGCTTCCATTGGTGGGTCATTTTTGCTGTCACCAGCCACATTGCCACGACAGACATCTTTGACAGACACGTTCTTGACATTGAAGCCCACACTGTCGCCAGGAAGGGCTTCACTCAGTGCTTCATGGTGCATTTCTACAGACTTCAGTTGTTACATTGACTGGAGCAAAGGTGACCACCATGCCAGGTTTGAGAACACCAGTCTCCACACGCCCCACAGGGACAGTACCAATACCACCAATTTTATAGACATCCTAGAGGGGCAAACACAAGGGTTTGTCAGTTGGGAGAGTTGGTGGCAGGATGCAATCCAGAGCTTCAAGCAGGGTGGTCCCACTGGCATTGATGTCCTTACGGGTGACTTTCCATCCCTTGAACCATGGCATGTTAGCACTTGGCTCCAGCATGTTGTCACCATTCCAGCCAGAAATTGGCACAAACGCTACTGTGTCAGGGTTGTGGCCAATTTTCTTAATGTAGGTGCTGACTTCTTAACAATTTCCTCGTATCTCTTCTGGCTGTAGGGTGGCTCAGTGGAATCCATTTTGTTAATACCAACAATTAGTTGTTTCACACCCAGGGTGTAAGCCAGAAGGGCATGCTCACGGGTCTGCCCGTTCTTGGAGATACGGCTTCAAATTCACCAACACCAGCGGCAGCAATCAGGACAGCACAGTCAGCCTGGGACGTGCCTGTAATCATGTTTTTGACGAAGTCTCTGTGTCCTGGGGCATCAATGATGGTAACATAGTACTTGCTGGTCTCAGATTTCCACAGGGAGATATCAGTGGTGATACCACGCTCACGTTCAGCTTTCAGTTTCTCCAAGACCCAGGCGTATTTGAAAGAGCCCATTCCCATCTCGGCAGCCTCCTTCTCGAACTTTTCAATTGTTCTCTTGTCGATCCCACCACATTTGTAGATCAGATGGCCAGTTGTGGTAGACTTCCCTGAATCTGCGTGCCCAATGACAACGATGTTGATGTGGGTCTTCTTTCCCATTTTGGTTTTCATGACACCTGTGTTCTGGCGGCAAACCCATTGTGGAAAAAAAAAAAAAAAAGCAGGAATTTCTTTAGGATACTTTACAGGATAATGATGAATTCTATTTCAAAGTGGCTGTATGGATTTGCACTCCTTCCTGCAGTCTAAGAATTCCTATTGAACTCATCCCTTTCCAGCCCTTAGGACCATTACAAGTTCTTAATTTCTGCCAGTCCAGTGAGGATAAAATGATAATCATTGTGATCTTAATTTGTGTTTCTCTAATTACTAATGAGGTTAATTATCCTTTTTTTAAAAAAATAGGTCTTTCCATTTTTGTGAAATATTTCTTCATATTTTTTGTTCATTTTTCTCTTGAGTTCATTTTTTTTTGGTGGGCTGGGTCTTCATTGCCATGCAGGGGCTTTCTCTAGTTGCGGTGTGCAGGCTGCTCACGGCAACGGCTTCTGTTGCAGAACACAGAATCTAGGCTCGAGGGTTTCAGTAACTGTGACATCCAGGCTTTAGTTGCCCTGCAGCATGTGGAATCTTCCCAGGCCAAGGACTAAACCCATGTCCCTTGCATTGGCAGGCAGATTGTTATCCACTGTACCACCAGGGAAGTCCTTGAGTTAACTTTGTATTGATGTTTTATAGAAGTTCTTTATTCTTAGTATTAAATCATTATTGGTTATATGTTGTTATAAGCATGTCAAATTTATGACTTGTCTTTTCACTGTTCTTTTTGGCACATAGTGCTTGCTTAAGGGATCTTATTAGTTCCTCAACCAGGGATTGAACCTAGGCCTTGGGAGCCCTACTGAGTTAGGGCTGCCAGGGAATGCCCTAAAACTATTTTTTATAAAGCTCAAACACATTAAAACTAAACATTCTTGTCAAGACGCTTTATGTATATGAGAAGACATGAAAGGAAAAAATAATGTGAGATTCAGGATAAAAGTTCTGAGGAGAATGTGAAGAAGTGGGTTCAAGAAGGATAGGTATGTGACAAGGTATTAGTAGTATTCTAGTTAAGCCCACTGAGCCCTAACCACTGGATGACCAGGGAATCTCTTTTCATTTTTCAAAAGGTACCCTTTAGTGACCAAAAATTTTAAATTTAGTGTCAGATTTCTCAATCTTTTCTTTCAAAGTTAGTGTTTCTTGTGTCCAGTAAACTCTTCCATAGGTCAGAAAGATATTCTTTTTTTTTTCTGAAAGTTCTGTGGTTTTGCCTTTCACATAGAAATTCCTTATTCTGTCTCAATGTACAGTGAGATAGGGATCCAATTTCAATTTTGTAATATGGAAAGCCACTTGTTACAGCATTATTTATTGGGGGGGGGGAACCCTCCTTTCACTGTGGTGCTGCTTCTGCCTGGGCCAAGATTCCATGAATTTAATTTGCAGTATCCTGAAGTCAGACTTTAATGCTTGAATGTAAACAAGGTTCCACAAACTCGAGCTAGAAAGCCTACCCTGTGCTTACATTATGTTCATATTGGATGTGTGCTGTTTCTGAATAGTGAGTTTGAAAATGTGTATGTTGAGCAGGACACTAGCATTTTTTTGAATCACATATTTACTTGAGAGAAATGGCTCATCATCTAGGACATGGCAGCCTTTTATAGGTGTTGGTTTTAAAGATAATGGTCACTTTGGCTTTCCTGAGTCTGGGGATAGTTTTCTAGCCAAATCACATTTTGGCAGAGTCTGCGCATCTAGTCGTGATGGGCCCTGTGTCCCATCTCTGGCCCTCTGCATGCCAGCTGAGTGACTTCAGTGTTCATGAGGATGACTCAACCAACACCTTGGCCTCTTCCAATTCAGAGATCATCATCACAGTTCATTCTTCTGTATTTATGGCAACACGTCCACCTTAAGAGATGCCCCCGGCTGATTCAGATACTCGGCCCATGGACCCCTCTTTTTCTCAGCTCTCCCACTTTGATGGTCCATGTATGCTTTCCAGCAGTACTGTGAAAAATACGTGTACTCTGGGCAACTCCATTTCAGGAATTTAACCTGAGAAATGACACAGATATGTACAGGGATGTTGAAAGAATGGAAACAACCTAATGTCCAACAATTAGGTTCCACCACTGTAGAATATTACACACTGTCAATAAATTTTATTTTGGAAAAACATTTAGTGACACTGAATATATGATTATATTAGCAGATGCTTGTATAACACAGTGTGCCAGAGACTATTCTAAATGCTTCACACTTTTGTATCATTCAGCTTCCACAACCCTATGAGGTAGCTGTAGCATCACTGATCCTAGTTTATAGATAAGGAAACTGAAAGCCAGAGGGACAGGTAACTTACTCACAGTGATGGTGCTGACAGTGCGGTCTGTGAGCCTCTAAGAGTCCCCAAGACTATTTTAGGCAGTTTGTGAGGTCAAAACTAGTATCATCATTAATATTGTGTTAGGATGTTTTTCTTCTCTTCCATGATGATGATACTTGCAATGATGCTGAAGCAGTAGGGGTAAAACTTTTGGTGCCTTAGCATGAATCTAAGACAGTGGCAGTCCACTGGATTGAAAAAAACACAAAAACTGTCCTTGATGAAGCAGTAAAATCATGAATTGTATTAAATCTCAACCTTTTTAAAATACTTATTTCTTTTGGCTGTGATGGGTCTTTGTTGCTGCTCACGGGCTTTCTCCAGTTGTGACAGATTGCATTGGCAGGCAGATTCTTAACCACTGGACCACCAGGGAAGTCCCTAAACCTCAGTCCTTGAGTCCACATCTTTAGCATGTCTGAGGGAAAGTGGGAACTACATAGAGCGTGTGGCTGCATCCTGGGGTGCAATGATGGACTTGAGGAACGGCACTGGTGCAGTTGTTTGACTTGTGAGATGAACTAGCTGCTTTTTTTTTTTTTTAATAATGTAACATTGTTACTTAAAAGAATAATGCCAGGGGCTTACCTGGTGGCTCAGAGGTAAAGAATCTGCCTGTCGTTACATGCAACATGGGTTCGATCCCTGCTCTGAGAAGATCCCACATGCTGTGAAGCAACTAAGCCTTGTGCCTCGACTATTGAGCCTGCACTCTAGGAATTGGAACCTGCCCCGTCTGAGCCCACATGCCACACTGCTGAAGCCCTGGAGCCCATGCTCTGCAACAAGAGAAGTCCCAGCAATGAGAAAGAGGCTTGTGCACCGCAACTACAGAACATCCCCGCTGCTTACCACTCAAGAAAAGCTGGAGCAGCAACGAAGACCCAGTGCAGCCAAAAAGTAGAACAGCTGCCAGACAAACCGTGGTTATTCAGACTTGAGAATTTGGCAAACACTTTCTCAAAAGTAAATGATGTAAGCCTCACTTCAAGGAAAACAACAGACAGTTTTTGTTGTCTGTGATGAAATTTGAGTTCTCAGGTGAAATTTTGAATTTTGGAAAACTTGTATGTGCTACAGTGAACTTGACATTCTCAGAATATTTTAGATGGGTGATATTGATATGTACCTATTATGTATCAAAGTTGTGTGTTGTAATGTGTCAACATTAGGAAGCTCTGCATTATACAGTGAATCAATATTCTCCAAATGATCCATTTCAAATGCAAAAAAAAAAAAAAAAAGAGAAAAGCAATGGATTCAGATGTAACAGATTACAAAAAGTATACTAATATGGTTTGGGATCCCACATGGTGACTGGCATTTTAAAGACTACTGTGTATTGAATTTCCTTGGTGGTATAACCAACTGGAAGGGTTAATTTTGAATCCATACTGGATTTGCTTCTGTGACTTCAATTCTTATATTGCTGCTTTTGTTATGATAGGCATAGGCAAATGCCTCAGGGAGACCTGCCCAGCCCCTTCCACCTGACCTTTGGGCTAGGGTGTCTTTGGTTCACTGGGAGATAGCTTGACCCTGCCCACCTGTGAAGGGTCTTAAGGAAGTGAAACTAACACATCCCTCTGCCCCAGGCTTGCCATTCTAGGAGATAAGGGATTAGATCTGATAGAGTGCTTGAAGAACGATGGACTGAGGTTCCTGACATTGTACAAGGGGCAGTGATCAAGACCATCTCCAAGAAAAAAAAAATGCCAAAAGGCAAAATGGTTGTCTGAGGAGGCCTTACAAATAGCTGAGAAAAGAAGAGAAGTTAAAGGCAAAGGAGAAAAGGAAAGATATACCCATCTGAATGCAGAGTTCCAAAGAATAGCAAGGAGAGATAAGAAAACCTTCCGAAGTGATCAATGCAAAGAAATAGAGGAAAACAATAGAATGGGAAAGACTAGAGATCTCTTCAAGAAAATTAGAGATACCAAGGGAACATTTCATGCAAAGATGGGCACAATAAAGGACAGAAATGGTATGGATCTAACAGAAGCAGAAGATATTAAGAAGAGGTGGCAAGAATACACAGAAGAACTATACAGAAAAGATCTTAATGATCCAGATCCAGATGGCATGACAACTCTCCTAGAGCAAGACATCCTGGAATGGGAAGTCAAGTGGGCCTTAGGAAGCGTGAATACAAACAAAGCTAGTGGGGGTGATGGAATTCCAGCTGAGCTATTTCAAATCCTAAAAGATGATGCTGTGAAAGTGCTGCACTCAATATGCCAGCACATTTGGAAAACTCAGCAGTGGCCACAGGACTAGAAGAGGTCAGTTTTCATTCCAATCCCAAAGAAAGGCAATTCCAAAGAATGTTCTAACTATGCATAATTGCACTCATCTCACACACTAGCAAAGCAATGCTCCAAATTCTCCAAGCCAGGCTTCAACGGTATGTGAACCGTGAAATTCTAGATGTTCAAGCTGGATTTAGAAAAGGCAGAGGAACCAGAGATCAAATTGTCAACATCGTTGGATTATCGAAAAAGCAACAGAGTTCCAGAGAAACATCTGCTGCTGCTGCTGCTGCTGCTGCTAAGTCGCTTCAGTCGTGTCCGACTCTGTGTGACCCCAGAGACAGCAGCCCACCAGGCTCTGCTGTCCCTGGGATTCTCCAGGCAAGAACACTGGAGTGGGTTGCCATTTCCTTCTCCAATGCATGAAAGTGAACATTGAAAGTGAAGTTGCTCAGTCGTGCCTGACTCTTAGTGACCCCATGGACTGCAGCCTACCAGGCTCCTCCATCCATGGGATTTTCCAGGCAAGAGTACTGGAGTGGGTTGCCATTGCCTTCTCCGAGAGAAACATCTACTTCTGCTTTATTGACTACGCCAAAGTCTTTGACTGAGTGGATCACAACAAACTGTGGAAAATTCTTAAAAAGATGGGAATACCAAACCTGACCTGCCTCCTGAGAAATCTGTATGCAGGTCAAGAAGCAACCGTTAGAACTGGACACGGAACAACAGACTGGTTCCAAATCGGGAAAGGAGTACATCAAGACTGTATATTGTCACCCTGATTATTTAACTTCTATGCAGACTACATCATGCGAAATGTCAGGCTGGATGAAGCACAATCTGGAATCCTGATTGTGGGAGAAATATCGATAACCTCAGATATGCAGATAACATCACCCTTATGGCAGAAAGCCAAGAACTAAACAGCCTCTTGATGAAAGTGAAAGAGAAGAGTGAAAAACTTGGCTTAAAACTCAACATTCAGAAAGCTAAGATCATGTCATCTGGTCCCATCACTTCATGGCAAATAGGTGGGGAAACAATGGAAACAGTGAGAGACTTTATTTTCTTGGGCTCCAAAATCGCTGCAGATGGTGAGTGCAGCCATGAAATTAAAAGACACTTGCTCCTTTGAAGAAAAGCTATGACCAACCTAGACAGCATATTAAAAGCAGAACATTACTTTGCCAACAAAGGTCTGTTAGTCATAGGTATGGTTTTTCTAGTAGTCATGTATGGATATGAGAGTTGGACTATAAAGAAAGCTGAGTGCTGAAGAATTGATGCTTTTGAACTGTGGTGCTGGAGAAGACTCTTGAGAGTCCCTTGGACTGCAAGAAGATCAAACCAGTCAATCCTAAAGGAAACCAGTCCTGAATATTCATTTGAAGGAGTGATGCTGAAGCTGAAGCTCCAATACTTTGGCCACCTAATGTGAAGAACTGACTCACTGGAAAAGACCCTGATGTTGGGAAAGATTGAAGGCAGGAGAAGGGGATGACAGAGGTTGAGATGGTTGGATGTCATCACTGACTTAATGAGCATGAGTCTGTATAAGCTCCAGGAGTTGGTGATGGACAAGGAAGCCTGATGTGCTGCAGTCCATGGGGCTGCAAAGAGTCGGACACGATTGAGTGAGTGAAATGAACTGAAATGGTCTTTTTACTTTGTTTCTTCACCTCCCCCTGTCTCTGATCCATAAAAGAACTTGGCTTCCAGGCCCTTACAAGATGGTTATTTTGAAGCACTAGCCTGAAATCTTCTCGGTCAGCCTCTCAGTCGAGGAGCTTGGACTCCGTAACAGTGGCACAGAGGATAAGAATCCACCTTCCAATGCAGGGAACATAGGTTCTGTCCTTGGTCCAGGAAAATTCCACCTGCTGCAGAGCAAACTAAGCTCCTGCATCACAACTACTGAGACTGCCTGCTGCAGCAACTGAAGCCTGCGTGCCCAGAGCCCTCTCCAACACGAGAAGCTGCTGCTGCTGCTGAGTCGCTTCAGTCGTGTCCCACTCTGTGCGACCCCACAGATGCAGCCCAGCAGGCTCCTCTGTCCCTGGGAGTCTCCAGAAAGAATACTGGAGTGGCTTGCCATTTCCTTCTTCAATGCATGAAAGTGAAAATTGAACGTGAAGTCTTTCATTCGTGTCTGACTCTTAGCGACCCCATGGACTGCAGCCTACCAGGCTCCTCTGTCCATGGGATTTTCCAGGCAAGAGTACTGGAGTGGGGTGCTGTTGCCTTCTCCGAGAGAAAACTTTTGCAAAACCATGAAGACCCAGCACAGACAAAAATAAATAAAAATTAAAACGACTGTGTATCAAGATTTGGTATAGTTTCAAGAAAGAATATCCACAGTTATCTGAAAAAGCATTTTGAAATATTCCTCCCTTTTGTAACAACATATTTGAAAAGTCATGTTTTCTTTATGTATGTCAATCAAAACAACATTTTCCAACAAATTGAATGCAGACACAGATATGAGAATCCAGCTATCATCTGTTAAAGAGACTTGCAAAAATGTAAAAGTTTTCCCTTCTCATTACATTTTTGTTTTGGAGAATGTAGTTATTTTTCATAGAAACTGAACTTTGTTAACATGTAATGCGTTTATTGTTGCTATTTCTTACAGGATTGATATTTTTAAAATTTCTATTTTAATTTCTAACATAGTAAATATCAATGTATATGTAATTTACATAAACAAAAACTCTTGGGAATCTTCAGTTTTTAAGAGGGTAAAGACCACCATGCTCTTGTGACCAAATTAGACATGAATCTCTCTTCTTGTGTAGAGACTTCTTCGCTGAACCAAGTTTCTCCTGGGTTATTCAAGGACTTCTTTCCTGCTAAAGTTCAAGCAGCTAATAATGAAACTGAGTTGGGTGCAAGCAAGACAGGGTTTTATGCAATGGCCAGAGAACAGGGGTTCTAAAAGCACCTTCTTCCCAAAGGTAGGGGAGTAAGGGAGTTTTAAGGCCTAGGAGGCAGACATTTATTCAGGACTCTAGGAAAGAGAAGGAGATTTTCAGGGGCAGCCAGGGCATGGCCAGTCTTCTACTCTCCTTTGCACACAGCATAAATCATGCCTGTTAGACTGCAGACACCCACTTTGGGTGGAGATCTTAGCATGGTGTTAAGAAGCAAAAGTAACGCTCTAACACCTCCAGGTTCCATCCACCTGCTGCGGTCAAGTCAGAGCTATTTTGGGGGAGGTTGATCACTGTATTTCTCTCAAAGTACAGCTGCAAAGCATCTCTGCCAAATACCAGGTACTTTCAAAACAAACAGAGATCAATCAGAGCAGAGTCCTTCAGCTCTCAGGGGTTAGTGTGGAAACACAGAGATGAATGAAGGCAAGGGAAGCAGTGACCTTTTAGCCTATTTCGTCCACCATCCTGGATTTTGCTGGTACAGTCTGTTTTTGGCTCTGACTTTTGTAACCTATTGATAAAACAAAAGTAGCCTGTAAGGTTAAAAACAGTTTCTACTCCTAAGGCCTGCTACATAGCATGCATGTATGCTAAGTCACTTCAGTTGTGTCTGACTCTTTGCGACCCTATGGACTGTAGCCTGCCAGGCTCCTCTGTCTGTGGGATTCTCTAGGCGAGAATACTGGAGCAGTTGCCATGCCCTCCAGGCAATATTCACGACCCAGGGATTGAACTCTCATCTCTTTTATCTCCTGCATTGGCAGGTGCGTTCTTTACTGCTAGCGCCACCTGGGACACTTAAATGTTTAATTATACCTAATTGTTTCCTAGCTTCATACAAGGACTGGCAAGACAGGGGTGAAAAGGCCTTCCCAGGGGGCTCAGTCGTAAAGAATCTGCTTTCCAGTGCAGAAGCTGTGGGTTCGATCCCTTGGTCAGGAAGATCCCATGGAGAAGGAAATGGCAACCCTCTACAGTGTTCTTGCCTGTGAAATCCCATGGACAGAGGAGCCTGGTGGGCAGCCTACAGTCCATGGGGTCACAAGAGTTGTACACAACTTAGCACCTAAACAACAACGTTTATTTCTGGACTATGGAAATGCAGATTTGAGGGGAAGGGGTTGCTTTTATGAATGTTTGAAAATGTTTCAGGATGTTACTTTTGTAGTACAGGGAAACATGTGAAATTACTTCTTTGAACTCTATTTTTTACTGATAGCTTCTTTTCTTTGCTTCTGTCTCTAATGAGCAAAGGCCTCTTAACCTATCATTTAAACCACTATCTTTTCAGTGATTTTTGTCTCTCAAGCTCCTTTTTAACCCACACTTGCCCAGCTAAACTGCAAGCATGGATTGGTTCTCAACCACCTACCTTTTCAGTTTTTTCATCTGGACTTGTCAGTTTCAGAAAAGTTAAGTCATTTGAGCAAAGACAGTTAATTAAGGGTGAGAGCCAAGATCAAAACCCAGTCTATCTCACTAAAATGTGAGCCTCCACAAAATGACTATTTCCCATTATCAGCAGCCCTCTCATCATTTCCTTGCAGCAACTACTTCATCACACTTTCCTCTACTCCCCCATCACTCTCAGCAGAAGACATCCCCTTTACAAAGGGAGTCAAGGCCCTTGGACAGTAAGCTCTGAAAGTTCTGAACCTCTTCTCTCTCATCTTCTTCGGCCTCTCCTGGCAGCAGTTATGCCCCCTCTCTCCTGTCTCTCTTGTCTTCAGCATCTGCTCTGCCAGCGCTTTTCCCTTGGTATATAAGCATCAAGTCCACACTATCAATAACCTTACCTGAGACTTTATGCTTTTCTGGTTGATGTTTTATTTTACAATGAAATCTATTTCCTTTAAAATAAAAAATGTATAGGTTATTTATGGAAATGAAATATGAAAGGGGAGAGTGAAAAAGTCGGCTTAAAGCTCAGCATTCAGAAAACTAAGATCGTGGCATCTGGTCCCATCACTTCATGGCAAATAGATGGGGAAACAGTGGAAACAGTGGCTGACTTTATTTTGGGGGCTCTAAAATAACTGTGGATGGTGATTGCAGCCATGAAATTAAAAGATGCTTACTCCTTGGAAGGAAAGTTATGAACAACCTAGACAGCATATTAAAAAAGCAGAGACATTACTTTGCCACCAAATGTCCGTCTAGTCAAGGCTATGGTTTTTCCAGTGGTCATACATGGATGTGAGAGTTGGATTATAAAGAAAGCTGAGCACTGAAGGATTGATTCTTTTGAACTGTGGTGTTGGAGAAGACTCTTGAGAGTTGGACTGCCAGGAGATCCAACCAGTCCATCCTAAAGGAGATCAGTCCTGAGTGTTCACTGGAGGGACTGATGTTGAAGCTGAAACTCCAATACTTTGGCCACCTGATGCGGAGAGCTGACTCATTTGAAAAGATCCTGATGCTGGGAAAGATTGAAGACAGGAGGAGAAGGGGACCACAGAGGATGAGATGGTGGGATGGCATCACCGACACAATTGACATGGGTTTGGGTCGACTCCAGGTGATGGTGATAGACAGGGAGGCCTGGCGTGCTGCAGTCCAGCGCTCTGGTTGCAAAGAGTTGGACACAACTGAGCGACTGAACTGAACTGAACTGATGGAAAGGGAAAATGCTCATGATGTATGAAATAAAACAAGAAACCTTCAAAGTAGATAATTTTTATTCAAAATGTCTCCTCTGTCAACTGGATTTATAGAAGAACTGTCTATTCTTTTCACTTTTCTGTGCTTTCTGAGTTGAATAAAAAGACGATGTAACTACTTTTGTAATCAGAAAAGCTCACATGTTATCTTTCAAAAGTAAAATCACCATCACAGCAAAAAGAATAAAATACCTAGTAATAAACCTACCTACGGAGGCAAAAGACCTGTACTTGGAAAGCTATGAGACACTGATGAAAGAAATAAAAGATTCACAGATAGAGAGATATACCATGTTCTTAGATTGGAAGAATCAACATTGTGAAAGTGACTGTACTACTCAAAGCAATCTACACATTCAATGCAATCTCTGGCAAATTACCAATGGCATTCTTCAGAGTCTGGACAAAAATTTTACAATTTATATGGAAACACAAAAGACCCCCAAGAGATAAAGCAATTTTGAGAACTAAATACAGAGCTGGAAGAATCCGTTTCCCTGAGCTTAGACTATACTATAAAGCTAAGGTAATCAAAACTGTATGGTACTGGCACCAAAACAGAAATATGGATCAATGGAATAGGATAAAAAGTCCAGAGATTAAACCCATGCTCCTATGGTCATCTAAACTATGACAATAGAGGCAAGAATATACAATGGAGAAAAGGCAACTTCTTCAGTAAGTGGTGCTAGGAAAACTGGACAGTTAAGTGAAAAAGAATCAAGTTAGAACACTCCCTAACACCATACACAAAAATAAACTCGGAATGGATTAAAGTCCTAAATATGAGACCGGACAGTATAAAACTCTTAGAGGAAAACATAAGCAGAACACTCTGACATAAATCACAAGATATTTTGACCCATCTCCTAGAGTAATAAAATAGAAGTAAAAATGAACAAATAGAATCTAATTAAACTTAAAAGCTTTTGGACAGTAAAAGTAATCATAAACAAAATGAAAATACAGCCCTCAAAATGGGAGAAAATATCTGGAAATGAAACAACCAACAAGGGATTAATCTCCAAAATATACAAACAGTTCATGCAGCTCAATATAAAAAAAAAATCACCAAATCATAAAGTGGGTAGAAGATTGAAATAGACACTTTTCCAGAAGACATACAGATGGCTAAGAGACACATGAAAAAGATACTCAATGATCACTAGTTATCAGAGAAATGCAAATCAAAACAACATGAGGTATCACCTCACACTCCTCAGAATGTTTTTGTTGTCCAGTTGCTAATGTTCTGGTCTGTGTGCGGGTTGGAAAAGAATTTCCAGACGTGAGGCAGAATGAGAGGAGAATAAAGTTTATTAGAGTGGGAGGCCCTGTTACAACAGTGGGCTGGCTCAAGGGAGAGCTGAATGCTTTCACAGGCTTGCAGCTGTTTTTTACAACCTCAAAACAGAAAATTCCTACTGGAAGGGTGGCATTAGGTGATTGGTTAGGATGCTATAGGGTGGATCATGGGGTGGGTATTTTACATAATATGGAGTCAAGGAACTGGCCAGTTTCGATCTAGAGGCTTGTGGCAACAGTTGCTATGGGACTTGGTCAGTTCTAGAGATTTTTATCCTGTGACTTTGGTACAAGGCTCCACATCTGTGACCTTGGTATAGGGTGCCAGAGCTAAGTTGTGTCTGACTCACTACAACCCCATGTGCTGCAGTGTGCCAAGCTCCTCTGTCCTCCACTGTCTCCCAGAGTTTGCTCAAATTCATGTCCACTGAGTTGGTGATGCTATCTAACCATCTCATTCCATGCCACCCCTTCTCCTTTTATTTATTTGTTGATGCTGCAAAAACCTTTATTGTTTCCATTTGGTCCAAGGCTTAAGAGGGCTCCAGAGCGTTAAGATGCTGCCTAGTGGCTGCAGAGAGGGGGCTTCAGGCAGAAGCCCTGATGGTAGGTGTGTGTGTGTGTGGTCAGTCCTGTCTGACTCTGCAGCCCCATAGAGTGTAGCCTGATGTTAGGGGGGCTCCTCAAAGGCCGCTGGGCTTCAGAGGCTCCTAGTCATGGTTGAGGGTGAGCCTTTCAAAGAGATATTCACCCAACCCAGCCTGGGGACCAGCCGGTCTAGAGGTTGCTCACGTGGTCACCATCTTCTTGATGAATTTCACCTTCTCATCTAGGAAATGGTTTTCCAGGAAGTCACAGAAGTGGGGGTCTGCACGAGCAGAACCCAGGCCATGCAGATCCAATATGGTCTGGTTCAGATTCTTCGCTATGAGAAGGGCAGCTTCCAAAGCGCCCTGGGTTTTACCCCACTTATCTTCAGATGATTTCTGCATGTCCAGAAAGAGGGGGAGGCCACTGCACTTGTTTTGCATTTTCAAGAGACTTTCCATGTCCTCACGCTTCTCCTAGGCCACTTTGAAAAAAATTGGGCCACACCCTCCAGAGCCACACTGTCGTGGTCAAAACAGAAGCCCAGAGAGAGGTAGGTATAAGAGGCCCACAGTTACATGTTGACCAGGTGATGATGGCGGCCTCCACCTTGGTGGAATAATTCTGACAAATCTGGGAGCTCATGGTTGATCGGTAATAAGGAGTGAAGCTCAAAAAATGGTGACTGGTCCTGGTGGTCATGGATAGCTGAGTGGCTGATTCCAAAGGCTGCAACTGGAAAAAAAGTTGGAGGGTGGTTGCAGGCTGGAGCAAGGGGGTGTCCTTGGGTCTGTTCCTTTCAAGCACTGTTGAAGCAAGAGACAGATCCATGGGACCGCTGAGTGCACTTTGCCTCCTCCTTTTAAGGCCTTCAATCTTTTCCAGCATTAGAGTTTTTTTCCAATGAGTCAGCTCTTCCCATCAGGTGGCCAAAGTATTAGAGCTTCAGCTTTAGCATCAGTCCTTGTAATGAATATTCAGGGCTGATTTCCTTTAGGACGGATTGGTTTGATCTCCTTGAAGTCCAAGGGACTCTCAAAAGTCTTCTCCAGCACCACAATTTGAAAGCACCAATTCTTTGGCACTCAGCCTTCTTTATGGTCCAACTCTCACATCCATACATGACTACTTTGATTATATGGACCTTTGTCGGCAAAGTGATGTCTCTGCTCTTTAAACATGCTGTCTGGTCATAGCTTTTCTTCCAAGGAGCAAGCATCTTTGAATTTCATGGCTGCAGTCACTGTCTGCAGTGATTTTGAAGCCCAAGAAAAGAAAGCTGTCACTTCTTCCACTTCTTCCCCTTCTATTTGCCTGAAGAGATGGAACCAGATGTCATGATCTTAATTTTTTCCAAGTTGAGTTTCAAGCCAGCTTTGTCACTCTCTTTCACTTTTATCAAGAGGCTCTTTAGTTTCTCTTCATTTTCTGCCATTAGAGTGGTATCATCTGCATATCTAAGGTTACTGATATTTCTCACGGCTATCTCTCCTCAAAATGGCCCTCATCAAGAAATTTATAAAGAATAACTGCTGGAGAAGGTGTGGAGAAAAAGGAGCCCTCCTACACTGTTGGTGGGAATATATATTGGTGCAGCTACTATGGAGAACAGTATGGAGCTTCCTTAAAAAACTAAAAATACAACATAAGACCCAGGAATCCCACTCCTAGACATATACCCAGAAAAAAAACAAACATAATTTGAAAAGATATTTGCACCCCAATATTCAATGCAGCACTATTTACAATAGCCAGGATATAGAAACAACCTAAATGTCCATCACTAGAAGATTGGGTAAAGAAGATATGACACATAAACACAATGGAATATTACTCAGTCATAAAAAGGAATGGCATTGGGTCATTTGTGGAGACATGGATGGACCTAGACTGGTTCCAAATAGGAAAAGGAGTATGTCAAGGCTGTATATTGTCACCCTGCTTATTTAACTTCTATGCAGAGTACATCATGAGAAACGCTGGACTGGAAGAAGCACAAGCTGGAATCAAGACTGCCTGGAGAAATATCAATAACCTCAGATATGCAGATGATACCACCCTTAAGGCAGAAAGTGAAGAGGAGCTAAAAAGCCTCTTGATGAAAGTGATAGAGGAGAGCGAAAAAGTTGGCTTAAAGCTCAACATTCAGAAAACGAAGATCGTGACATCCAGTCCCATCACTTCATGGGAAATAAAAGGGGAAACAGTGGAAACAGTGTCAGACTTTATTTTTTGGGGCTCCAAAATCACTGCAGATGTTGACTGCAGCCGTGAAATTAAAAGACACTTACTCCTTGGAAGAAAAGTTATGACCAACCTAGATAGCATATTCAAAAGCAGAGACATTACTTTGCCGACTAAGGTCCGTCTAGTCAAGGCTATGGTTTTTCCTGTGGTCATGTATGGATGTGAGAGTTGGACTGTGAAGAAGGCTGAGCGCTGAAGATTTGATGCTTTTGAACTGTGGTGTTGGAGAAGACTCTTGAGAGTCCCTTGGACTGCAAGGAGATCCAACCAGTCCATTCTGAAGGAGATCAAGCCTGGGATTTCTTTGGAGGGAATGATGCTGAAGCTGAAGCTCCAGTACTTTGGCCACCTCATGCGAAGAGTTGACTCATTGGAAAAGACTCTGATGCTGGGAGGGATTGGGGGCAGGAGGAGAAGGGGACGACCTAGGATGAGATGGCTGGATGGCATCACGGACTCGATGGACATGAGTCTGAGTGAACTCCGGGAATTGGTGATGGACAGGGAGGCCTGGTGTGCTGCAGTTCATGGGGTTGCAAAGAGTCAGACACGACTGAGTGACTGAACTGAACTGAACAGAGTGTATCATATAGAGTGACGTCATATAGTTGAATAAAGGATATTTTTCCTCAGATTTTATTTTATAAGGCAATGTCATATTTTGACAAGTAATTATGAGATATTCTTTTATTGATCTTCCTGAGAATAGAATGGAGATAAAATATGAATCATGCCCAAGGCCTTTATCTGATAAGTTAAGATAGAGAAATCAGAGCAATATGTCAAATGAGCTGAGACTATAGTGATGAAACAACAGAATGAGGTACTGTTGAATCTACAACACTTTATGTACCTCAGAGTAAGGAGGAAAATATTTTCCTATCCTAAGAGGACAAATTTGATGCAAAATAAATTATTATAATGTGAAAGCACATTGCATGTTAGGCTTCCCCGGTGCCTCAGACTGTAAAGAATCTGCCTGCCAAGGAAGGAGACCCAGGTTTGATCCCTGGGTCAGGAAGATCCCCTGGAGCAGGAAATGGTAACCCACTGCAGTATTCTTGCCTGGAAAATTTCATGGACAGAGGAGCTTGGTGGGCTGCAGTCCAAGAGGTTACAGAGCTGGACATGACTGAGTGATAACACACAGAGTATTTTAATGTGAAAGCACAGTAGAGTAATCCAAGATGTATTTTTCTAGTAGATTCCATTAGGACGCCTAACAATCGCTGGGGGACTCAGTCAAATGTCACTTCTAGTTCTCAGAGACATACTCGTTCAGCACATCTTGGGCATAATTAATCTGTATTTTTAATCAGCACCTCAGGTAAAACTGACTTAAGTTGTTAACACTATTTTCATATTGTGTGAGAGAGGAATAGATAATTTATGCAATTCTTCCTGTTTGTTTTTGGCTGCACAGCCTTCAGGATCTTAGTTCCCCAACTAGAGATTGAACAGGGGTCTTTGGCCGTGAAAGGGTGGAGTCCTAACTACAGGATTGCCAAGGAATTCTCTATACACTTTTTTTTCACTCTTCTAATAGATGCCTTTAGGGCCTCCCAAGAGGCTCTAGTGGTAAAGAATCCGCCTGCCAATGCAGGAGACATAAGAGGCGTAGGTTTGATCCCTGGATTGGGAAGATTCCCTGGAGGAGGGCACAGCAGCCCACTTCAGTATTCTTGCCTGGAGAATCCCATGGACAGAGAAGCCTGGTGAGCTACAATCCATAGTGTTGTAAAGACTGCAGCTTTTACAAGCTTTTAACATACATAGAGAGAGACCTCCATGAAATGCTATAACAGATGTAGAAATTTGCTGCATCTTTTGAGAGAGAGAGAGAAAAACTAAACCCATAGCTCACCAGAAACAAAATAAACCTCTCCAACCCACTGCTTTTAGGAAATATCACTTTTTATCATAATTTTATCATAAATTTTGGTAATAAAATCAGTTCACTTAGTATAGTTTTTAAAATAAAAGATTAGGATTTAGCCCTTTACTCGATATGTAACACTCCTCTCCTCTTCCAATAGGAGACAATATTTTTTGGATAAATTGGTATTTATTGTTTATATAATTATGATTTTGTAAGGTCTGTTTTTGTTGTTGATTAGTCATTAAGTTGTCCAATTCTTTTGCCCACCAGGCTTCTCTGTCCATGGTATTTCCCAGGCATGAATACTGGAGTGGGTTGCCATTTCCTTCTGCAGGGAATCTTCCCAACCCAGGGATCAAACCTGTGTTTCCTGCATTAGTAGTCAGATTCCTTGCCACTGAGCCATCAGGGAAATTTGTTTACTATTAAGCCTCTATTAAATCTGCCTTTTATGCATATTTTTGTTTTTCCCAGAATTTATAACTGCCTTGGGCTTTTTTGTTTCTTTGTTTTGTTTTCATTCCCTCTGTTACAACTGTAAACCTCTCAAATTGGTCAAAGTAGGTAGCTTGATGACCTTGTGTGATGGCCTTCCCTTCTAATCTGGCTGGTTGCATGAGGCCTGCAGCAAGATTGTCCTGATTCTTCCCTACGCCTCCACCCAGGGAATCCTGTTGCCTGCCTTCTCTGTGGCTCCTCTGTTTCCTAGATGCCATGTTCTGATTCTCGCTGGTCTTCTGCTCTGTTTCAGTAGAACTCTTCATCCACAAGCTTCCTGAGGAAGGGAGCCCAGAAAACAAATTTCCTGTCTTCGCATGCCTGAAAATATCTTGGTAGAGTATAGAATTTTAGATTAAAAATAATGTTTTTAGAATTTTGAAGGCATTGTCCCATTTTTTTCTAGTTTTTAGGAATATTATTAAATCCAGTGTCATTCTGAGTATGCAACTATCTTTTGTATACATCCTGATTTTTCTCTCTGGATGACTTTACAAGTTGCTCTTAATATTTACTCTGAAATTTGATAATGAAAAACCTTTGGGTGTCTGATTAAAAAAAATTTTTTTTTGTTTCCTTGTTTTTTTAATTTAATGTGCTGGTAATTTCATGGGTCCTTTCAAGCTATAAACTCATGTCCTTCAGGGTAGGAAATTGTTATTGAATTATTTCTTTAATGATTTTCCTACTGACTATTTCTTCTCACTTTCTAAAACCAGATACTCTGTCTTCTAGACTGAATTTCTAATTTTCTTACACTTATTTTATATTTTCTATTTCTTTGTATTTTTATTCTATCCTCCAGGATATTTCTTCAACGTTGTTGTTTAGTCGCTAAGTCGAGTCTGGCTCTTGCGACCCCATGAGCTGTAGCCCACCAGGCTCCCCTGTCCATGGGATTTCCCAGGCAAGAATACTAGAGTGGGTTGCCATTTCCTTCTGCAGGGAATCTTCCCAACCCAGGGATCAAACCCACACATCCTGCAGTAGCAGGCAGATTCTTTACCACTGAGCCACCAGGAAAGCTTCAACTTTGTCTCAGAATTCTTTTTATTAAATTACAAACTTCCGTTTATATATATTTTTTTCTTTTCTCTTTGGCCATACCCCATGGCTTGTAGGATTTTAGTTCCCTAACCAGGGATCCAGCTGGCGCCCCCTCCAGTGGAAGGGTGGAGTCTTCACCATTAGACCAACAGGGAAGTCCCTCACTTCATTTTTTTTGGGAGGGGGGGGCGGGGGGGGGGTTAAATATGTATTTATTTTTAACTGATCACTTCGTATTTTTAATTTCCAGAGAGTCTTATTTTCTTTTTTAAAAAACTATATTAAAGTATAGCTGATTTATTATATTGTGTTTCAGGTGTACAGCACAGTAAATCAATTATACAGAAAGCATGAAACGCTTCATGAATTTGCATGTCAGCCTTGTGCAGGGGCCATGCTCATCTTCTCTGTATTGTTCCGACTTTAGTATATGTGCTGTAGAAGCCAGGACAAGTCTTTATTGCTTTCTGAATGTTTCTTTTAATAACAGCATCCATTCTTTTGTCACGGGTGCAATGTTTTCTGTTGACTCCTGATTATATTAATTGCAGTTTGGAGGACATTTCCTTCTGGTCCCCTCATTATATGTTACACTCCAGGTTCCTTTTCTTTTGGCTTCTGTCTTTTATGTGTGAGGCTTGTGAACTTGGGCTGTCTGTTCCAATTCAGGCATGAGGTCCAAAGTTGCTGATTAGAAGCCCAGTGCAGGGGCAGAGGTGGTCAGCTGGGGCTGACTCACTGTGGGGTGGGTGAGGGAGGCATCAGTCTTCTAGCTCCTGTTAAGGTTTTTTCCTGTGTCAGTCATCATCCCCAGAAGAAATTTTCAGTCCTCTTGCCTCTACTGCCAGAGGACTAAACATTTTCAATTTTTAAAGTCTTTACAAGTCTTAAGACTCCAATTATTTCATGCCTTTTTGGTTTTCCTCTCTCTACCTCATGAGTAGAATGGAAAATATTCAAACTTAAGGATTTAAAACCTTACACATAAGACGTTCCAATTTTCAAAATTACGTCTCTCATTGTCTCTAGTCTTCTCCTTGAGCTTTGATGCTTTTTAATTTCCAAACTCTCCTTTCGATGTGATTTCTGGATGGAGCAGAGATAAATGGGTGTGCTCAATCCACCATGTTTAACCATGGGGTCCTACTTCCCCAAGTCTTAATTACTTTGTTTCTCTAACTCATGAGGTGGCTGTAAAAATTAAAAGTTGCAGTGCATGTGTAAGAGGATGTTCGAAGAGATTTTTCTTGTTGTCTTAGAGTTTGAGCTGAGTCCTCAGGGAAAGAAGAGCATGTGGGTTCCCCACATGGTAGAGAAAGACTTTACTGGACAGACAGAAGAGAACGACTCCTCTAACAGTGATGGTCCCTCATCATCATCTTCGGCCTCTATAAATGAGACTCTTGCCAAGGGAATGAAGTGTTGTGGAGATGGAGTTGTCGGTCTGCTCTGTAGAGCTTTGCTGTCACCCCTACTTCGTCCTTAGGAAGGTGAGCAGAAGCTACAGACCAGGTAAGGAGAGAACCACGAGACTGGGGGTGCCTGCAGGAAAATCACTCCTTGACTGGATGATTCTTGGGTAGTAGAATTATTATCCCAGTGCTGCAAAAGAGCACAAGCAAAGGACTGTGAGAGAGGGTTTTTTAAAATTAATTAATTAATTAGGCTGTGCTGAGTCTTAGTTGGGGCACTCAGAATCTTCAATCTTCGTTGCGGTATGCAGGCTCTTTTTTAGTCGCTGCATGCTGGATCTTTAGTTGTGGCATGTAAGATCCGGTCTCCAAAGAGGGATCAAACCCGGGCCCCCTGTCAGAGAATTTTGGAAAAACTTGACGTGAGTTTACTGGCATTTGGGAGATGCATATGAACATAGGGATAAGTATCTGCTGATGGTTTGGTGAACAGGGCACGTTAGGGAATGACTGGAGCCCAGACCAGGAATGGCAGTGCTCAAGAGTAGCCTGTACTTCTGGTGCCTGGCATGATAAGGATGTGGAAGTTTCTCATGGGCCAGAAGGACCTCATGGAGAGTACCTGGGTTTTAACCATATAGATGGGGCTCTGTCCAAGAGAGGTCCCTGCAGGGCAAGAAGACTCTAATGGCAAGCAACAGTGAAGAAGCTCAGGATGCTCTGCAGGACATCAGTTGGTGATGCACTGTGATACCAAGGGGTGTGCAGTGTGGAGGTCCTGTGAGTCTCCTCAAATACCACCCTCCAAGAGAAAACCAGAACTTAGGCACCTGTCATATGGAAGGTTCTAACAGACTTGGTCATATAAAACTACCCTTTTTCTTTCTCCCGCTGTTCCAAGCCTGGAGAAGTCAGAGGCAGGAAGTGGAGGGAGGGTGAAAGAAGAATGAAGATAAAGGTAGCCCTCTACCCACTTTGCTGTTTCAGATCTCTGGGCTGTGAGTCCAACTTGAGTTGGGTGGTGGGGAGTGAGCTAGGAATTGAATATAAGATTGAAATTTTTAAAAACAGACTGTTCAAGACTTGTATTCCATGAAAATAACAAGAAAACCATGGGGTGTACTTGAGAAATGTGTTCTAAGGATGGGGAAGTTTGCTGACAGAACAGAGTTGAAGACAGCAGCTGATGGCAGGATGGGATGGGTTGGGGGGGAATTCTTTGTACCTTATCAAACCCGGACAGGTAAATAAATCAGTTAGAACTTAAAGTGCTAGGCATTCATTCAGTCACTATTTATTGCCAGATTCTATGTAAGTTTCAGGGAATAAAAACAAGAGTGACGCTAAGAGTCCCTGCTTAGATAATCAAGTGAGGAAGACATTCTGTCTAAGGTAGGAACTGCATTTAGCAGCCAATAATGGAGACCAGAGATAAGATTGAAATTTTACTTTTCTCTTGCGTAAAAAATGTCCATAGATAGAGGGTCATAGTAGCTCCATTGTCAGCAGAGCCCAGGGTCCTTCTATCTTTCGGTACCACCATTCTCAGACTGTGGTTTTCATTCTTAAGACTTGTGGTCTGAGGTGACTAAAGGGAGCTCCAGCTGTCATATTCTGCATTCCAGCCAGAAATCAGGAGGAAATGGCAAAGGGCAGAAAAGGATCCATATCAGCTTTTTTGCCCCCATTTAGAAAGCCTTCTTGGGATTTCCCTGGCAGTTTAGCAGTTAAGACTCCGAGTTTGCAATGCAGGAGGCACAGCTTCCATCCCTTGTCAGGGAACTAGGATCCCACGTGCTGTGTGGTGTAGTAAAAACAAACAAAATAGCCTTCTTGGATGTCTCATCCAACAACTTTGGCTGACATCTCATTGGCCAGAATTTTGTCACATGACCACTCGTAGCTGCAAGGGAATGTGGGAAATATAAGAATTGTTTTCCTGAGGAAGAAGCAGAGAATGGCGTTTAGATAGGTAACCACCAAACTGTGTAGCAGTACATCCCTTTAGCTACTCAGAATCTGTTAAGTTCCTCATGTGGCTGTTTGTGGTTCAGCGAGCTGTAAACCAAAGACAAGTTTTCAGCCCCCAAAACACCTGATATACAAGCAAAACTCTTGTTCAGAAAAGGAAAACACCCAGCAGTCACTGGTCACTGGTCTATTGATGGATTGTATATGTTCTCATCCCTTAAACCGGAATGTGCTAGTGGCTGCTTGGCCAGTAGAGCATAGCAGAAGTAATGCCCTATAGCCTCTGAGGCTGGGCCCTGAAAGGCAAGGTGACTGCTGCCTTGTTTGCTGAGACACTTATGCTGGGACCCCCTAGTTAGCACTCCAACTGCCCTAGGGCCACCAGCTCCACCATCTTGTGAGGAGGCCCACATTTGCCTACACAGAGAGCCACTGAAAAGCCCCAAGAATATATGAAGAAAGTGAGATGCCCAGTTAGCCCAGAGCTGCTCCAGCTGCAGCTGTGTGACTGTAATCATGTAAGATACCTCGAGTGCCCAGCCAAGCCCTTAGGAGCCAAGGGGACTCTGGGGATAACAAATAATTGTTATTCTGAGCCACTAAATTTTTGGGTGGCAATAGATAACCAGAACAACACTGTGTATTGGATCTGGGGGGCAAGGACCACCTGCCCCAACACAGGAGTAAGTTCCTTGCTTGGTCTGTTTGGTTTCCCCAAGTTCTACCCCCTTGGGAAAATCCTCATTGTTTCCCATGATCCCTTGCTCTGTCCTCATGGAGGTTGTTTTTCATTTTTTTTCGTACTTGTGTGCACGCTCAATCATATCCAACTTTTTGTGACCCTATGGACTGTAGCCCACCAGGCTCCTCTGTCCATGGGATTTCCCAGACAAGAATACTGGAGTGGGTTGCCATTTCCTTCTCCAGGGGATCTTCCCAGACCAGGGAATGAACCTGCGTCTCCTACATCTCCTGCATTGGCACTCGAATTCTTTGCCACTGAGCCAACCAGGGAAGCCTAGCTGCTCAGTCGTGTCCGACTCTGCGTGACCCGTGGATTTTTTTCATGTTTATTTGTATTTACTTATTTCTTAGTTTCAGCACGTGGGATCTTTGATCTTCATTACAGCATGCAGGATTTTTAGCTGTAGCATGTGAACTCTTAGTCGTGACATGTGGGATCTAGTTCCCTGATTAGGGATCAAACCCAGGCCCTCAGGATTGGGAGTGCAGAGTCTTAGACACGGGACTCCAGGGAAGTCCCAGGGAAGTCGTTTCTTGTCCTCCATCTCTCATGACCCATCTTAAGTGGGCCTTGTGGGTAACTCTTTCCTTAAGGGCTACACACCTTCGGCAGCTACCTCTAGAGGGAGCCTCTTCTGTGTAAGAGATTCAGGATGTTTTTGCCAACAGCCATAGCTGCTGTAGGCCAGATGTGGGTTATGTTTGTTTTTGTTAGCATAGTTTCCTGAAATAAATAGTAGGCTTCCAGTCAGTTCTTAAGCATGAGTTACTATGGCCAAAGATCTTAAGTGAGTACATGCATGCGTTCTCACTTGCTTCAGTTGTGTCTGACTGTTTGCAACCCTGTGGAATGTCGCCTGCCAAGCTCCTCTCTCTATGGGATTCTCCAGGCAAGAATACTGGAGTGGATTGCAGGTCCTCCTCCAGGAGATCTTCCCAACCCAGGGACTGAACCTGAGTCTCCTGCATCTCCTCCACTGCAGGCAGATTCTTTGTCACTGAGCCACTGGGGAAACCCAAAGATCTTACGTAGCATATTAAACCTTAAAGATCACATTTTGCATGTTGGTTTCTGACTATCCTCCCTAATTATTTTTCAAGGTTTGAAGGAGAAAATAACACTGCTAATCTGGTCTTTTCTGGGAGTTTTGCACCTCTTAACAGTGATCAGTGCAAAGAAATAGAGGAAAAAAATAGAATGGGAGAAACTAGAAATCTTTTCAAGAAAATTAGAGATACCTAGGGAACATTTCATGCAAAGATGGGCACAATGAAGCACAGAAATGGTATGGACCTAACAGAAGCAGAAGATATTAAAAAGAGGTGGCAAGAATACACAGAAGAACTATACGAGAAAGATCTTCATATCCCAGATAACCATGATGGTGTGACCACTCACCTAGAAGCAGACATCCTGGAATGTGAAGTGGACCTTAGGAACCATCATTATGAACAAAGCTAGTGGAGGCGATGGAATTCCAGTTGAGCTATTTCAAATCCTAAAAGATGATGCTGTGAAAGTGCTGTACTCAATATGCCAGTGAATTTGGAAAACTCAGCAATGGCCACAGGACTAGAAGAGGTCCGTTTTCATTCCAATCCCAAAGAAAGGCAATGCCAAAAAATGTTCAAACTAGGCACAGTTGCACTCATCTCACACACTAGCAAAGCAATGCTCCAAATTCTCCAAACCAGGCTTTAACAGTATGTGAACCACAAACTTCCAAATGTTCAAGCTGGATTTAGAAAAGGCAGAGGAACCAGTGATCAAATTGCCAACATCCGTTGGATCATCAAAAAAGCAAGAGACTTCCAGAATAACATCTAGTTCTGCTTTATTGACTATGCTAAAGCCTTTGACTGTGTGGATGACAACAAACTGGAAAGTTCTTAAACAGATGGGAATACCAGACCACCTGACCTGCCTCTTGAGAAATCTGTATGCAGGTCAAGAAGCAGCAGTTAGAACTGGACTTGGAACAACAGACTGGTTCCAAATCAAGAAAGGAGTACATCAAGGTTGTATATTGTCACTCTCCTTATTTAACTTCTATGCAGAGTACATCATGAGAAATGTTGGGCTGGATGAAGCACAATCTGGAATCAAGATTTCTGGGAGTAATATCAATAACTTTGGATATGCAGATGACACCACCCTTATGGCAGAAAGCAAAGAAGAACTAAAGAGCCTCAAGGTGAAAGTGAAAGAGGAGAGTGAAAAAGTTGTCTTAAAACTCAACATTCAGAACACTAAGATCATGGCATCTGGTCCCATCACTTCATGGCAAATAGAAGGGGAAACAATGGAAACAGTGAGAGACTTTATTTTCTTGGGCTCCAAAATCACTACAGATGGTGAGTGTAGCCATGAAATTAAAAGACACTTGCTCCTTTGAAGAAAAGCTATGACAAACCTAGTCAGCATATTAAAAACTGAGAAATTACTTTGGTGACAAAGATCTAGTCAAAGCTATGGTTTTTCTAGTAGTCACATATGGATGTGAGAGTTGGACCATAAAGAAAGCTGAGTGCCAAAGAATTGATGCCTTTGAACTGTGGTGTTGGAGAAGACTCTTGAGACTCCCTTGGACTGCGTGGAGATCCAACCAGTCAATCCTAAAGGAAATCAGTCCTGAATATTAATTGGAAGGACTGGTGCTGAAGCTGAAGCTGCAATCTTTTGGCCACCTGATGCCAAGAGCCCACTCATTGGAAAAGTCCCTGATGCTAGGAAAGATTAAAGGCAGGAGGTGAAGGGGACGACAGAGGCTGAGATGGTTAGATGTCATCATCAACTCGATGGAGCTGATTTGAGCAAACTCCGAGAGTTGGTGATGGACAGGGAAGCCTGGTGTGCTGCAGTCCATGGGGTTGCAAAGAGTTGGACACGACTGAGCGACTGAACTGAACTGAGCATAGGGTGCTTGAGAAAGGGTTGGAATCTGTGTTAGATCTTGGTAGGGTGACTGTTTAGCAGCTACCATTCTGAACTGCTTCCATTTGGAGGGTAGAGAAGCAGTTGACTCTTTCAGTCCAGCAGGCTCCATTTAATAAGACTCTCAGTCAACTTTTATATTCGTGATTTTGTGTGTGCCTGAAGTAAAGAGCCCCTTCCTAAGCAGAGTGTTATTTCCTTTTTAATGCAGGAGAAGGCAATGGCACCCCACCCCAGTACTCTTGCCTGGAAAATCCCATGGATGGAGGAGCCTGGTGGGCTGCAGTTCATGGCGTCACTATGAGTTGAACACGACTGAGTGACTTCACTTTCACTTTTCACTTTCATGCATTGGAGAAGGAAATGGCAACCCACTCCAGTACTCTTGCCTGGAGAATCCCAGGGACGGGGGAGTCTGGTGAGCTACCGTCTATGGGGTCTCACAGAGTCGGACACGGACTGAAGCGACTTAGCAGCAGCAGCAGTGCATATGTATGTGCATGCTAAGTCATTTCAGTTGTGTCCAGCTCTTTGCAACCTTATGGACTGTGCCCTGCCAGACTCCTCTATCTGAGAGATTCTCCAGGCAGAAATACTGGAGAGGTGGGTTGTCATGCCCTCCTCCAGGGGATCTGCCCAACCCAGGCGTTGAATCCATGTCTCAGGTTTTCTGTGTTGGTAGGTGGATTCTTTACACTAGCGCCACCTGGTTTTCAATGTACACATTTTTTTAATTTAAATATTTATTTTTATTTATATACTCGGATGTGCCAGGTCTTAGTTGTGGCATGCAGGCTCTTTAGTTGTGGCATGTGGGATCTAGTTCCCCAATCAAGAATTGAACCCAGGCCCACTGCATTGGGAGCTCAGAGTCTTAGCCACTGGACCACCAGGAAAGTCCCCCTATATTGTACATTTTAAATATGTACCACTTATTGTATGTCAGTTATACCTCAACAAATCTTTTAAAAATATTGTATGTGTATGCAAAAAGAATATGTGCCCCCAATTATTGGCTGCAGGGTTTTAGATAATAGGTCAAACTTTCAATTATGTTGTTCAAATCTCCCAAATTCTTACTGAAACACATTTTTTATTTTTATTAAAAACTTTCTCTGTTTTTGGCTGTGCTGGATCTTTGTTGCTGCATGTGGGCTTTCTCTAGTTGCGCTGAGCGGAGGCTTCTCTCTAGTTGCTCTTGGGCTTCTCGTTGTTGCGGCTTCTCTCACAGAGCACAGGCTTTAGGGCGCACGGGCTCAGCAGTGGCCGCTCTCCCGCTCTAGAGAGCAAGCTTCAGTAGTTTTGGTGTGTGGGCCCAGTTCCCCGAAGCATGTGGAATCCTTCCAGAGCAGGGATCCAACCCACGTCCCTGCACCGGCAGGCGGACTCCCAACCACTGGACCTCCAGGAAGTCCAAAGCACATTTTTCTTGATCCATCAATCAACTGAGGGAAATATGTTAACATTTCCCACAATTGTAATTATTAATTTTTCCTGGGAGTTCTGACAATTTATAAATTTGGAGCTGTGTTATTAAGAAACTGGAGAAAGGTTTATAATTATATCTTCTTGGTGCATTAAAACATATCAATGTGGCAGCTCTCTTTATCTCCAGTTCATGTTCTCAGTCATAAATTTTATTTTATCGAGTAGTAACATACCTGCACCAGCTGTTTTATTTGTTTGTTTAGTATTTGCTTGGCACATATATATTTTCTGTTCTTTTACTTTTAAGCTATTTCTTATGTTTTAGGTATGTCTCTTGTAATCAACATATAAATGGGTATGAATTTTAATTTACTGAATTTTTGTGGGGGGTAGGTAACACATGGCTTTGGGGATCTTATTTCTGTGACCAGGGGTTGGACCCGTTCCCCTGCAATGGAAGCCCAGAGTCCTAACCACTGGACCACCAGAGAATTCCTCAAGTTAAACAGTTCTAATATTCGTAAACAGGCATAAACAAAACATTCTGGTCTACTCTCCCCATTTCCCCCTACCTAGAAGCAACCACTTTCAAATCTTGTATCTGGTACTTTATTAATTATCTCTTTTCATATATCTAAGTAACATACAGTGACTACTTGATTTTTTACTTAATAGCATTATGCACTGATATATTTTTTTAAAGCCACACTGTGAGGCTTGTGGGATTTAGTTCCCTGACCAGGGATCAACCCTGGCCCCCTCCATTGGGAGCTTGGACTCTTAAACCACTGGATCAGCAAAGAAGCCCCTAGGCACTGATTTCTAAAATAGACAAAAGGGCTTAGCTGTTTTACATCTGCCTTCTTCCCCCATTTCCTCCATATAGTTATATATAACAATTTTGGTTAAAGGACTATTCAGAATTTACATTATTTTGACTATGCAGATAATATTCATAGATGAGTCACTATGATCCTTACTAATGGACCCCAAGCTCCTCTCCAGCTGTCTGGATCTCATCTGAACGTATCTGTCAATCTCACTTTCTCACAGACATCTTCCTTTGAGCCTCCTGCTGGTGCCTGTCTGGCCTCCTTGCCCTTTCCTCTTTGATCTCCCTTCTTGCTTATCCTGGGAATTCAAACTCCTGACTTCTTCTCTACGTTGAATCCTACTGAACTTCTTTGGATCCTTTTTTGAGATTTTCATTTATTCCTTTAATTTATGGATGATTTTTAGCTGCGCGGGGTCTTCGCTGCTGTGCGAGGGGCTTTCTCTAGCTGCGGTGCACGGGCTTCTCATTGCAGCGGCTTCTGTTGTTGTAGGATACAGGCTCTAGGGCATGTGGGCTCAGTAGTCATGGCTCGTGGGGTCTGGAGTGTGGGCTCAGTAGCTGTGGTGCATGGGTCCAGTTGCCTTGCAGCATGTGGGATCTTCCCAGACCAGGGATGGAACCCATGCCTCTTGTATTGGCAGGCGGATTCTTAACCAGTAGACCACCAGGGAAGCCTGGATCCTATTCCCCATATTCCACTGGACTTCCCTCTTGGTCTCCTCTTTGCTTTGGTGGACCAAAGCCCCCAGTTTTCTTTGAGAGAGTTATTCTAGCCCAACCAGCCAACCACCAGCATGACCTTATTGGCCTGTGGCAGTGAAGGAGATCACAGACCGAAGAAAATGTGAGGCATTTCATGAAATAAAGGGCAAGATATGTGTGCTCCAGGATTGGGGGCAAGGGTGAGCCTTAGATGACATTTAAATGAGGCAGTGTTCTTGGAGGTTCAAAGGAAATAGGGATCTGTCTAAAGAGGTTAGTACCCGTCTGGAGTCTGAAGTCAACGCTGATGTGGAATGATATGTCCAGAAACCCCTTATCTAAAGCTCTGCACCTGGGCTGTAACAATCAGTGCTGCTCCTCCGTCTCAGGGTGACTTGGATCCTCCAGGCAAAAGGAGAATGACTCATTCTTACTGATATGCTTTCCAACAGCAAAGTTTCTTATAGTTTATGATTTTAGAGAACAGGGTTTCTCAGTGCATAAGAAAGCAATCGTCACAGAAGGGGGTTGTTATGAACGTCTCTGCTACATAGCTTGGGGAAAACAGTGTTTCTTGTTAACTTTGCTGGCTTTCTGTGTCTCTTATCCCAGCTTGATGAATGGCAGGGTGGACTGACTCTCTCAGTCACAGCTACGTTTTAGTTTCTCAGTGTATGTGGGAGAAGATATTTCTGAGACTTTCTGGGGAGCTGTTAACTGTAAGATTCTCTGTAGGATGATCTAGCCAGGTCTTTTCTTGAGGGAACCCCAAATGTCAGTATCTTTAGATCAGATTCTCCAAAGCAAACCTATTCCAGTCTCCTACTTGGAGACGATAGTCCTGATTGCCAGTATGCTGGGTACTGAGCTGGGGGGAAAGGCTGGGGTTCTTAGAATACTGGATGTAAATGTTCTCTCAGCCCTCTCTGGAGCATGAACCTCCAGGTCTCTACTGTGGTTGAGGAGAGGCAGTCAAATTGCTGTGTGAACCTGGGATACACCCCTCCTCAAACAGAGTTTCAGATATTCTCCTGTTTCTCATCCCACATTTATCAACCACTTCAGAGGTATCTGGTGTTGCTGACTCCTGATAATCAGGGGGTTCTTCATCTGCAGTGTTATCAGTTTGTTTTTTCAGCTTTGCCTGCTGACTTAGAATTCAGTTTTCTTTGATCTGTCTAGTCAGTCACACATATTTATCAGCTTTTTAAGCATCCAATGCTGCTGTCTTTTCCAGTCTTCTTGTCTTTGGGAGCTTCTGTCTTTAAAACAAAACTCTTTCCTGTCATTTCCGTAAATTTCAGGAAGGAAAAAAAATAAAGCATATTCAATGTGCCTTCTATACCCAAATGTCTATCTTGTTTTAAAACTACATAAATTGGATATTATCATTATTTTCATATATAAGCAGTTGATTTAACTTTATTCATGAGTTTAGTAGTTTTTTTCCACACTAATTCTTGCTTTACAGATCTACTTTTTGGGATAATTTTTATTCTTCCAGGAGTAAATCTGGTAAAAAGTTCTTCCTGTTGACATAAAATGTCTTTGTTTCACCCTCACACATTCCAAGAAGTTTGGACTTTATCATGCAGGCAATTGGAGAGAGTGAAGAATTTTAGGCATTTGAGTATGATTAGTTTCATTTGGGGTGGGGCAAGGATGAGGAATCTGTTGAAAACACCCAGGCTAGATATAATGGTGGCTGGAACAAACGTGGTGATGGTGGGCTTGAGGGGGGACTCTGAGAGATATTAAGGAGGTGGAATTGAAAAGCTTTGGTCATGACAGGGGATAAGAAAGAGGGATGAGGAAAAGACAATTCTCAGGTTTCTGTGTGGGGGTTAGTAGTGGTAACTTTCCCTGAGATGCAAATCCAGGAACAAGAAAATGTTTGGTAGAAAGCAGTGAATTTGGTCCTCATTATGGGGCCTTGGAAGTGTCTGGTATTTTTGGCGGCACCCTGGAATTCAGGTGGAAGATCTGAGTGAGGGATGCAGAGTTATTAGGCCAAGGTGATAAATGTTTGTGGACAAGGTCACCCAGGGAGAGGGTGTGGATTGGAGAGGGAGTGTTAGGGTAAGGGGTGTGAGGGCTTCTAATTTCTGAAGAGTCAGTCTACCTGAATGAGAGTGTTGTTGAGTTGGGGAGGACGAGGCTGACGGGACTTTAAAAAAAAATTGTTTGTTTATGTATTCCTGGCTGCGTTGGGTTCTTGTTGTGGCACAGGCTGTCTCTAGTTGTGGAGAGTGCGGGCCACTCTGTGGTTGTGGCGTGAGGGCTTCTCACCGGGGAGGCCTCTCCTGTTGCAGGGGACGGGCTCTTGGGCACGGGCTCAGTGGCTGTGGTGCACGGGCTTAGTTGTTCTGTGGCATATGGGATCTTCCCAGATCAGGGATCGAACCAGTGTCTCCTGCATTGGCAGGCAAATTCTTTACCACTGAGCTGCCAGGGAAGCCCCTGAGGGGACTTTTGGTTGGACTCTGTATATACACGTTTATGGCAGTTTCAGTGGCTCAGTTTTCCCTTAGGTTGCCACAATTTAAAATAAACCACAGGAAAGCTTTTCCCTCTTTGTTACCACAGTCCCACCTACCCTTTAGCAAGACAGCTGCCTGGGAAATGAGATAAATTAAAGTTCCAGGTAACAATAATAAGCCACCAATAGCGCTGGGATCAAACAACTGTGAGGACTGGATTGGTCGGGGTTCCGTACAGTAAAGAAAATCTAGCCTAGGTATTTTGAGGAGAAAGGAATTTATTGAATTAGATTTTTACCAAGTTATTAGAAGTAAAGTAGGAGAGGGCTCTACTCTGGGCTTCCAGGAATAATTCTCAGAACAAGTCAAGCTGGGAGGCTATCAGAAGATTTATTGGAACTATCCAGTCCAAGAATACAATACTGGGACTTTCCTGGTGGTGCAGTGGTTAGGACTCTGCACTGTCATGCAGGGGGCATGGGTTTGTCCCCTGGTTGGGGAACTAAGATCCCCAGCATAGCCCCTCACCCTAAAAAAAAAAGTACCATTTATTATTATTATTATTATTTTTTAGTACCACTTATTTAAAAAAAAGAACACAATACTATTCCATTGCAATTCAGGGGGGGAGAGGATGATCTTTTCAATAAATGGTGTACATCCACATGGAGGAAAAATGGAACTTTGATTCTTAACCTCATATCACATATAAACATTAATTTACAATAGGTCTGTGGCTGAGACAGTAAACAATCTGCTGTGATGCAGGAGACTTGGGTTCGACCCCTGGGTTGGGGAGCTACCCTACAGAATGGAAGGGCAACTCACTCCAGGGGATTTCATGGGCAGAGGAGCCTGGTGGGGGGTCGAAAAGAGTCAGATGCCACTGAGTGACTAACACTCATGAGCTTAAAAGTTAAACAAGCCTTCTAGGGAAAAAAAAGTTTTCTTGACCTTAAACAGGAGGTGGAAAACACTAACCTAAAAGAAAGGTTCATAAATTGAGCTTTATTAAAAATTTTTAAATTCTGGGAATTCCCTGGTGGTCCATGCTTAGGACTCTGAGCTTTCACTGCTATGGCTCAGGTAAAATCACTGCTTGGGGAACTCAGATCCCACAAACCATGTGGAGCAGCCCCCAAAAAAGAAACTTCTTGGATGGACTTGGAAAACATTCTGCTAAGTGATAGGAGCCAAACATGAAAGGTCATATATTGCATGATTCCATTTGTGTGAAATATCTAGATAGTTAAATCCATAGAAACAGAACAGAGGCTGGTGGTTGCCAAGAGCTGAGAGGGTGGGGCATGGGAGCAACTGATTGATGGGTATGGAGTTTCCTTCTGGGGTGATGAAAATGTTTTCGAACTAGATAGCTGTGGTAGTTACACAATATGAATATGCCACTCAATTGTTCACTTTAAAATGTTAACTTTATAATATGTGAATTTTACCACAAAAAATTAAAACTTTATGTTCACCAAAAAAAAATCATTAAGAAAGTAGAAAGGCAGACTTTGCTGGTGGTCCAGTGGTTAAGAGCCTGCCTGCCAAGGTAGGGGATAGAGGTTCAATCTTTGGCCTGGGAAGATCCCAAATGCCTTGGGACAACTAAGCCCATGCCCACTACTGCTGAGCCCATGCTCTATCTAGAGCCTGTGCTCCGCAACAAGAAAAGCACTGCAATGGGAGCCCCAGCATGGCAACTAGGGGGTAGCCCCTCATCGCCGAGGCTAGAGAAAGCCTGAGCACACCAACCTGGACCCAGCGCAGCCAAAAACAAAGAAAGAAAATAGAAAGGCAAGCTACAGCCAGGAAGAAAATGTCTGGAATTGACATTCTCTCTCTCTCTTTTTTTTTTTTATATTTGAACTACTTTATTCTGATTCTAAACAAAAAGGAGTGAGAACGACAGTAACAAACAAGATTCCACCTCTCAACATTATGATGTGACTACAGCAGTTGTTTTTAAAACTTAAAAACTATATATATTGTTTTTTGGCCGCACTGGGCCTTTGTCACTGTGAGGCGGCTTTCTCCAGCTGTGGGGAGCGGGGCTGCTCTTCGTTGCGGTGCTCGGCCTTCTCCTTGCGGCGGCTTCTCTTGTTACAGAGCACAGGCTCTGGAGCGTGGGCTCGGTGCATGGGTTTAGTAATCCCGAAGCATGTGGGATCCTCCCGGACCAGGGATTGAAACTGTGTCCCCTGCACTGGCAGGTGGGTTTTTATCCATTGCGCCACCAAGGAAGTCCTATGACAGTCTCATATTTGAAACTCAAGGAGGAAATAACTGTGTCCCACAGGACCTAAACATACAGGTCCAAAAATGAAGGTATATATTTTTTTACCTGCCACATTCACTCCAAAGCCCATTCTTCTCCTTCAGCATTCAAAGATTAAGCACTTGTTCTACTTAGCTACATAATAAAGTGGCAAACTTGCTGTACCACTGATAGCACAGTACAGTTGCCTATAAAACTGGACTTCTGATTCTGGACCCCAACTTCACTTTCTCACAGGTCATCATCTTCATCCGGGAGAGCAGTCGTCTGAGCAACCTCTAGATCATGCTCATACTGCACCTCTGGTGGGGCAAGAGTAGGCATGGCAACAAATACCAACTTAGGGTCTCCAATCAGCACCTACATACTTCTCAAATTCACCAGTCAGATGTCAGCTCTTGAATGTAGCTCTCCAGTACCACCATCACCAACCAATACAAGTTTGAACTGAACCTTGGGGTTCTTCTTGGGCAGCCATCATGATGTTACTTCCCAGAGAGTTTCTGCCAGTCTGACTGAAGGCTGAAAAGATGGCAGAAGTGCAATTCAAATCTGAAATTAACATTCTTGACAAGGACTTGTGTCCAGAATATATAAAAAACTACAAATCAAAAAGCAAGACAAGATAAAACAAAAACAAACAAAATAGACCTCCCTGGCAGTCCAGTAGTTAAGACTCCACGCTTCTACTGCAGAGGGGCGTGGGTTCCATCCCTGGTGGGTTCAGGGAACTAAGATCCCACATGACACTTGGCATGGCCCAAAACAAAGAAATAAACAGACTAACAATTAAATTCTGGACAAAGCACTTTACAAAAGAGATGATACAAATGGTCAATAAGAGTAATGAAAAGGTGCTTAACATTTTTAAACAGTGTAATACAAATGAAAACCACAATGAAATACCACAATGTATCCACCAGAAAACACTTACTTCTGCTTTATTGACTATACCAAAGCCTTTGACTGTGTGATTCACAACAAACTGTGGAAAGTTCTTAAAGAGATGGGAATACCAGACCACTTTACCTGCTTCCTGAGAAATCTGTATGCAGGTCAAGAAGCAACAGTTAGAAATGGACATGGAACAACTGACTGGTTCCAAATCAGGAAAGGAGTACATCAAGGCTGTATATTGTCACTCTCCTTATTTAACTTCTATGTAGAGTACACCATGAGAAATGCCGGGCTGGATGAAGCACAAGCTGAAATCAAGACTGCTGATAGAAATATCAGTAACCTCAGATATACAGATGACACCACCCTTATGGCAGAAAGCAAAGAACTAAAGAGCCTCTTGATGAAAGTGAAAGAGGAGATTGAAAAGCTGGCTTAGAACTCAGCATTCAAGAAACAAAGATCATGGCATCCAGTCCATCACTTCATGGCAAATAGGTGGGGAAACAATGGAAACAGTGCGAGACTTCATTTTCTTGGGCTCCAAAATCACTACAGATGGTGAGTGTAGCCATGAAATTAAAAGACACTTGCTCCTTTGAAGAAAAGCTATGACAAACCTAGACATATTAAAAAGCTGAGACATTACTTTGCTGACAAAGGTCTGTCTAGTCAAAGCTATGGTTTTTTCAGTAGTCATGTATGGATGTGAGAGATGGACCATAAAGAAAGCTGAGTGCCAAAGAGTTGATGCTTTTGATCTCTGGTGTTGGAGAAGACTCTTGAGACTCCCTTGGACTGCGTGGAGATCCAACCAGTCTATCCTAAAGGAAATCAGTCCTGAATATTAATTGGAAGGACTGGTGCTGAAGCTGAAGCTGCAATCCTTTGGCTACGTAATGTGAAGAACTGATTCACTGGAAAAGTCCCTGATGCTGGGAAAGATTGAAGGCAGGAAGAGAAGGGGACGACAGAGGCTGAGATGATTGGATGGCATCATCAACTCAATGCACATGAGTTTGAGTAAACTCCCGGAGATAGTGAAGGACAGAAAAGCCTGGTGTGCTGCAGTCCATGTGGTCACAAGGAGTGGGACCTGGCTTAGTGACTGAACAACAAAAATAGTACCAGTGTATGAGTCGTAATTATGGTTCCATGAGCTTTCCTGGTGGCTCAAGTGGTAAAGAATCTGCCTGCAGTGCAGGAGACCTGGGTTCAGTCCCTGGATTGGGAAGATCTGCTGGAGGTGGGCATGGCAACCCACTCCAGTATTTTTGCCTGGTGAATCCCTTGGACAGAGGAGCTGGCAGGCTACAGTCCATGGGGTTTGCAAAGAGTCGGACAGGACTGAGCGACCAAGCAGAGCGGCACGGGAAGACTCAGAGGAGAGCAGAATGGAATGCCGGTGGGCATTCCCATACATTCAGTATGCGATTCTAGTTAGTTTGTTCAGAAGTGGACTAGGAGCTGTGAGTTGGAACAACTGCAGGCAACGTTGAGAAAGTCAGAGCTGGAGAGGGGGTTCCTAATCCCATTTGCCATGGCTTTACAAAGCACTTTGACATTCTAAACCGTTAAAATCATCACAGAAACCATGTCAGGTGGGCATTAAAATCCCAATTCTATCCATGAGAAAATTTGGTTGAGGAGGTTGAGCAACTTGCCCGATGGAACCATTTGACAAATGGTGGCCCTATACTCCCACCCGAAGGTTCTGATTCACACTTCAATACAATCGCTATTACCCACTCTCTCAGGGAGCGCCATAGTGTCCTGGGTCCGGGAGTCTCGGAAAGCACAACAGAAACATCTTAATAAGGCTTCCAGCGGCTGTGTGCAAGGCGGAATAGGTAGGCTTGCCGGCCGGCTCTGGGGTATGCATGAGGTGATATACTGGACTTGCAAACGAGTTCAGCGAGCGCTTGCTGACTTGCTGTTGTTTAGTCGCGAAGTCGTGTCTGACTCTTTGGAAACCACCACCCCCTCCCCGCCACCACCAAGGACTGTAACCCGCCAGGCCGATTACAGAGTATCACTCTCGGAGTATCCCTCCTCTTCCTCCGCCTTCAGGGGGCGGGGCCACAAAGCGCGGGAAAACCGGCCACGACTCCAGCCTCTACCCCTGCTGGGGGCGGGGAAGACGAGAGCTCTTTAAATGGGTAACGGAGGTGGGGAGGGTTTCTCCATCCCCTATCTCCGTGTTTAGGAAGCCTACTACAGTGCCGCTTTAAGATCCCTTTTGAAATGGACCTGGCCACGCCAGCACCCTAACGTCACCTCTCCCTTACTTCCGGTCTGCAAGCCCGTCCCAGGCTTCAGGTGCCCGTTCCTTCCACACTACGAATCCCGCCCCCGCTACGAGCCCTCCTGCAGAGGGAGGAGCAGTGGTTGACGCCATCGCCCCAGAGCTAGCCCTTGCGAGGATCCCATCCAAGTAGATTATATGACGGTTTAGATAGTGGGAAAACCGCGAGGAAATGGTCAACCAGATGACGTGATGCTTTCGGTGACGTCCCACTTTATGACTTCTTCACGGAAAAACTGACATTGGGGTGTTGCTTGAGAAAACAGTGCAAATGAACCCACACATCCGGGTTCCACTCAGGCCCAACGAGGTTCTCCTCAAAGTGCCCAACAAATAAAAAGTGGTTCTGAAATTTGCATAAGTGAACTGTAGGCTTCTTGGATCGCGGCCAATAGGGAGTGAAGGGGCGGAGACGCACCTGGGTTAGTCGCCGCCTCCAGTAGGAAAGCAGGGAATCAGATTGGTTTCTTTCTAAGCGACAGTCACGGAGGGCAATCATTTTTGAGACGCACAGATGGGGGCAGGTGGGCCCCGGCGCAACCAATGAGGAGAAGCATCTCCAGAAGGACCAAGCTTCTTGCCCAATGATGCCGGGAAGGCTGGACGGAGCTGGTTCAGAGCGGCAGCCCTTTAGGCCAACCCAGTGTGGAGCTGGGCGGGGCGCAGTAATGAACGACGGGGGCATTGACCAATGGCGAGTGCGAAAGCGGGCAGCCCAGACCGGGAACGCGAAGGGAGCTGAGGGAGGGGGAGGCTGAACCGGAGAGAAGCAGGAAGTAGCGGCGGTCGTGGAGAGGGCGGCGGCGGCGGCGGCGGTAGCGGCCGGAGCCGTGGGGAGACCGCCGGGTCTCGGCCCGCACTGGGAGCGGAACAAGAAAGCGTGTCTGGGGTAAATACCCGCCTTTGGCCCCGCCCCCTGGGGGGGCGGGTAAATACCCCCGCCCCTCCCCCACTTGGTCAACTACCCCCCCCCCCCCCGCGCGCCGCCCCCCGGGATGGCTTCTACTGTGGCCCCGACGCCGCCCCGGTTCCTTGGGGCCGGTAGGCGAAACTCCCAGCCTGTTGAAAGCACAGCCCCTAGCAGGGTAAACGTGGAGGGAGGGTCGGGGTCCCCAACTCCTGGCGCCCCTGGCCCAAGAGGCGTCCGAAGCGCGGCCCGGGGACTGGAAGCTGCGGGATGTCGCGACCTAAAATGGTGTCCGTGTCCAGGGGTGGGGGCGGGGGAACTGGGCCAGGCCGGAGCGGAGCCTGCACCCCGCCTGGGCGCGGGTCAGCGTCCGGGCCCGGACGGGACTCAGGCTCGAGCCCCGGGCCGCGACGCGCCTTCCGATTCCTCTCCGGTCTCGAGAGAGCCTCGGGAGTCCGCGGGGGCAGGAGGCTGCGCTGCGCAGGGAGGGAGGGAGGTCGGAGTTGGGACGGACCCCGGCTGGAGAGCTGCGACTCAGGCAGAGACTGTCCCCTCCCCACTCTCTTTCCACGCCTCCCCTACTCCCGTATAGTCCTGGGCCGGGAGGTGCGGCGCGGCAGCTCCCTAAGGGCCTGGCCTGGCGGAGGCCCGTCCTTCCCTTCGCACGCGGGTGAGAACTAGAGAAGGGCGGCGCGCCTCAGTTTCCCCTCTGACTTCTCCCATGTACACTCCGCCCCCTCCCCGCAACCCTGGACATGCTCCCCGCGCAGGTCCTCGGCAGATGGCAGAGACTTAATTCAGCCCGTTGCCCAGCTTGGCGGCAGCCTAATCGCCCCCGGCCGCCGGCCCCTCTCCCTCCTCTGCGCAGCAGGCCCCGGGCCAGGGAAGGGGACGCGGGGCCCCCACCCGACCCAAGCCAGTTCACCCTCTTCCTGTTCAACCCCTTCCTTTGGCTTTTGGGGAAGAATGGAGGGAAGGAGGGGGGCTGGAGCCCAAGAGACAGGGCGCAGCAGCCGCAGAAAGGCCTGGACTGTGGGGCGGGGGAAGCCTCTACGGCCTTGAGCTCCGCTGCTTGATCTACTGCCTGTTCCTGACTATCCGATGACCTCTAAGTCACTTGGACGTCAAAGAGGGAGTTCCTTGGGGGAGGCAAGTTCGTAGGTGTATTCTCATAGCCTCCATTGATCTGTGCTCCACCAGCCCACTTTTTTGAGCGCGGAAGCAGAAGGTGGCTCTGGCCTCTGAGGGTGGGAAGGGCGCCGGGGCAGGGGAGGGCTGCAGCCATCCAGCAGGGCAGACGCAAGGGTGGAGGGCTTTGTTTAAACCCAGAGCCTGCAGAATTAAGTAGAGGGGGATGAAGGGAGGACTCCCCTTTCTTTCTCTAGTTGGTACCCTCTCCCTCCACCCCCACCTTGGTCCCAGCAATGCCAGCTGCCACCTGCTGGGACTCTCTCCAGTTACAGTCTAAAGGCTGGAAGGAGGTGAGAGAATTGGCCTGGGAAATGGCTTGCATCCTGGGCAGGGAATGTGGAAGGAAAGAGACTTCTTCAGTTGCTTCTTCCTAGATACAGAAACACTGTGGGGAGAGAGGTAGGGAACAGGCCTGGGTCCCCCACAGGCTCTCAACCGACCTTGTTGGTTTAGTACTGCTTTAGTCTCTTGGGATTTTTTTTTTCTTGTACTGGGACAGGTGGGGGTTGGGTGAACCTTCCTGGGCCACTGTTGCCAAGGGAAAAGGGTTAGGGTGAGGAGTGTGAGTTGGGGATAACCTGAGGTGAGGGGCTCAGAGGGAAAATGAGAGGCGTGAGGAGCCTGACTTTTCCCATTGTGGCAGCTGTGCTGGATAAGCGCATACCCTGGAGTTTTAGTCCTGAGAGAGCAAGATGGGGAGGCAGGGGCGGGGCTGGCTAGGGGAAGGCCAGGCACTCCTGGGAAGGTAGGTGAGGGAGCAGCAGGTGTTTGTGACAGCTGAGGCCTAGGCTGGGGCCCTTGTGACCAGGCTGCCGTCACGGTTTTCCGTTGCTGCTTCTCTTTGTCTCTTTCTGTTCCTGTGTCTTATTCTTTCCATTTTGGTCTCTTGGGCAACTTCCCTGAACCCACTTCTCCCTGTTAACCCAGCTAGATCTCCAAGTGCTAGTAATGACCCCAGGTGGCCCAGACTTGACCTTCCCTGACCCCTGACTCTCATCTCTGACCCCAGCCCTAGATTTCCAGTGCTTATTCTCTCCCAGCGCCTTGTTGGCCTGGCATGTCCTTGTCCTGGCTGTAATAATCAGTTATTCTTTGGGTTCTGACTCTCAGGTTTAGGATTCATATCATGCTCAGAACAACCCTATGATAAACCAGTTACTTGCCCGCTGTTTCAGACAGCAAGAGTAAGGCAGTTGAGTAACTTGCTTATACAGCAGGCTGTTGATAAGGCTGGAACTGGAATCAATCCTTGCATCTTGGCTTAAGTTGCTGCCCTTTTTGTGCATATGGCCTTTCAGATCTTTGTGGACCCCCAGAAGATCCACTAAGAGTATCAATGGATCCCATGCTGCCGTGAATGAGCTTTTAAACCTAGAGCATCGTGTACATTCGCCTCCTTAATAGTCGTATTGATTAGTTGATTGATTCTGTGCTGGGCACAGGAGGGGTTGTGGTGGTTTCAACCAGGACGCTCACAGAGCTCCCTCCGTCTCTACTCTGTTATCTCTCAGCTGTGTTTCTGAGAAGTCTCTTTTCCTTTGCTTTCTCTGGATCTTCTCTGGATCTTTCTCTGGAATGTGCATGCTACCTTCCTTTCCAGTTTTAGGGTTTGACAAAACAGGTGCCTCCACCAGCACTCTAGGATTTGCACTATAATGGAGGTGTACCTGTTAGTGTGCATGGGCTTCTGAGAGGGAATGTATGTAGAGATGCTGAGGGAGGAGGTCCAGAGTTCCTGCTTTCAGACATCTCTGTTTCTCACTTTTAACCCTGTTCTCCCCAGGTCTGGGACCAATTGCCATGGGGGACATGAAGACCCCTGATTTTGATGACCTCCTTGCTGCCTTTGACATCCCTGACATTGATGCAAATGAAGCCATCCATTCTGGGCCAGAAGAAAATGAGGGGCCAGGAGGCTCTGGGAAGCCTGAACCCAGTGTAGGAGGTGAATCTGGAGAAGCAACAGCAGCTCCTGCCGGGGATGGCCCTGGGGGGCCCACCCAGGCCTCTGACCATAGCCTGCCACCGCCGGACGTCTCAGCAGTCAGCGTCATCGTCAAGAACACTGTGTGTCCTGAGCAGTCAGAGTCCCTGGCTGGGAGTTCAGGAGGGGAAGGGGCCCGGGCGGGGGGAGTGACGAAGGAAGGCCCTCTGGGACCTCGTCTGATGCAGAATGGTTTTGGGGGCCCTGAGCCATCCCTTCCAGGGACCCCACGCTCTCCAGCTCCTCCTAGTGGGGGTACCTGGAAAGAAAAATCCCTGGAAGGCAAAGCTCCGCTGGATCTGTTTGCTCATTTTGGGCCTGAGCCAGGGGAGCACCCTGATCCCCTTCCTCCCTCTGCGCCCTCCCCACCTCGGGAAGGGGCCCTGACCCCACCTGCTTTCCCCTCTCCCTTTGAGCTGACCCGGGAGAATGGCCCAGCCTTGCTGCCCCCTTCTTCTCCCCCACTGCTGGGGGCCTTGAAGCAGGAAAGCTGCAGCCCTCTTCATCCCCAGAGCCTCGCCCAGCCAGGCTCAGGCGCTAGCCCTGAGGCCACGGGAGTCCCTGCCAGTGCCTCCCCTTCCCAGGTGGCAGGGGTGTCCTTCTTCAAGAAGTCTCCGGGGCACCAGAGCCCTCTTGCCTCCCCTAAAGGGCCCAGCTGTCAGCCCCTGAAGGAAGAGGAGGATGAGGGACCAGTAGACAAGTCTTCCCCGGGAAGTCCCCAGAGTCCCTCCAGTGGAGCTGAGGCTGCAGATGAGGACAGCAATGACTCCCCTGCCTCCAGCTCCTCTCGGCCTCTCAAGGTGCGGATCAAGACCATTAAAACATCCTGCGGAAATATCACAAGGACTGTAACCCGGGTCCCCTCAGACCCTGATCCCCCTACCCCCTTGGCTGAGGGGGGCTTCCTGGCGGAGGCTAACCTCCTGAAGTTGTCCCCAGCAACCCCAGCCCCCGAGGGTCCGAAGGTGGTGAGTGTCCAACTGGGTGATGGCACGAGGCTCAAGGGCACCGTGCTGCCTGTGGCCACCATTCAGAATGCAAGTACTGCCATGCTGATGGCTGCCAGCGTGGCCCGCAAAGCGGTGGTTCTGCCTGGGGGCACTGCCACCAGCCCTAAGATGATGCCTAAGAATGTGCTGGGTCTGGTGCCCCAAGCCCTGCCCAAGGCTGAGGGGAGGACAGGGCTGGGGACAGGGGGGCAGAAGGTGAATGGCGCCTCGGTGGTAATGGTGCAGCCTTCTAAGCCGGCCACTGGGCCGGGGGCAGCAGGTGGCACGGTGATCTCACGGACCCAGTCCAGCCTGGTGGAGGCCTTCAACAAGATCCTCAACAGCAAGAACCTGCTGCCTGCCTACCGGCCGAACCTGAGTCCGCCGGCTGAGGCCGGGCTGGCCCTGCCACCCACAGGCTACCGCTGCCTCGAGTGTGGGGATGCCTTCTCATTGGAGAAGAGCCTGGCGAGACACTATGACCGCCGGAGCATGCGCATTGAGGTCACCTGCAATCACTGCGCCCGCCGCCTGGTCTTCTTCAACAAGTGCAGCCTGCTTCTGCATGCCCGCGAGCACAAGGACAAGGGGCTCGTCATGCAGTGCTCACACCTGGTCATGAGGCCGGTGGCCCTGGACCAGATGGTGGGGCAGCCGGACATCACGCCCCTGCTGGCTGTCCCACCTGCCCTCGGACCTCCAGCCTTGCCCGCCTTGGGCAAGGGTGAAGGGGCCGTCACCACCTCCGCCGTTACTGCAGTTGCCGCCGAGGCCCCCGTGCTGCCGCTCTCAACGGAGCCACCCGCCACCCCTGCCACCTCTACCTACACATGCTTCCGCTGCCTGGAGTGCAAGGAGCAGTGCCGCGACAAGGCCGGCATGGCTGCCCACTTCCAGCAGCTCGGGCCCCCCGCCCCTGGGGCCACCAGCAACGTGAGTTGCCTTTCACAGCCCCTCCCTGGGAAGGGGACAGCCAGGTGCCATGGGGACAGGGTCTAGGAAGGTGTGGGGGCTTGGTTAGAAGGAATGGGGGACAGGGCCCTCCTCACAGACTCACCTTGTTTCGACCCCCTCGACAGGTGTGCCCAACCTGCCCCATGATGCTTCCCAACCGCTGCAGCTTCAGCGCCCACCAGCGCATGCATAAGAACCGGCCTCCCCACGTCTGTCCTGAGTGTGGGGGCAACTTTCTGCAAGCCAATTTTCAGACCCATCTCCGGGAGGCCTGCCTACATTTCTCTCGCCGCGTAGGATACAGGTGCCTCCCACACCTCCTCCCCATATGTCGACACTTTTCCTCCTGTACTTGATGGTCTCGTAGCTCCTGGGACCAGCCTTTTAGAAGGCGAGCCCGTCTCTCCTGCTGAATCACGCAGCCATGCTGTGTTGGCGAGTGCGGCCTGAGCTCCCTGCCTTTCCGTCGCTCCCCACGGAGCGGGTGGGCCCCACGGAGCGGGCGAGCAGGGCCACCTCTGGAGCACCAGCTCTACCTCCACAGGCCTCCCCTGCAGGACCGGGTCCTGTGGCTCCTTACTTCCTCCAGTTGCTCATGTTCCACTGCCGATTAACTTCTCAGGTCACCCGGTCCCCAAGAATGAGTGTGGGGTTGGGGGTGGCTGCAGGGACGCCCCCCACTCACCACTGTGCCTCTGACTTTCTCCCCAAGGTGCCCCAGCTGTGCAGTGGTGTTTGGGGGTGTGAACTCCATCAAGTCCCACATCCAGACGTCACACTGCGAGGTTTTCCACAAGTGCCCCATCTGCCCCATGGCCTTCAAGTCTGCACCCAGCGCCCACGCCCACCTCTACACCCAGCATCCCAGCTTCCACACGCAGCAGGCCAAGTGAGACCTGGGGAGGGAGCATAGGGGTGGGGTGGGAGGTGGGGTGGGAATGGGCCTTGATGGGGCAGGATGTCAGCACTGTCCTCTCCTTCCGCACAGGATGATCTACAAGTGTGCCATGTGTGACACGGTCTTCACTCACAAACCCCTCCTCTCCTCACACTTTGACCAGCACTTGCTGCCCCAGCGTGTCAGCGTCTTTAAGTGCCCATCTTGTCCTCTGCTTTTCGCCCAAAAAAGGACCATGCTGGAACATCTCAAGGTACAGGAGTCAAGAGACAGAGGTGGGGTGCTCAGCTGGATCAGTCCGGGGTTAAGATAACATACCCCTCTGGAAATGGGAGCAAGGGAGAGGCCAGGAGTTGGGCAAAGCCAGGCCCTCCCCCCGCTCCCCCAACAGCCACATGCCTTGTCTCCCTCTCACAGAACACCCATCAGTCTGGGCGCCCAGGGGAGGAGACCGCTGGGAAAGGAGCTGGGGGTGCTCTTCTGACCCCCAAGACAGAGCCCGAGGAGCTGGCTGTGTCTCGGGCAGGAACCGCTGCCCCTACTGAGGAATCGTCTTCAACCTCAGAAGAGGAGGAGCCGCCCAGCTCCCCCGAGCCCCCTCGCCCAACCAAACGGCCCCGGCGAGAACTGGGGAGCAAAGGCATCAAGGGCGGGGGCGGGGGCCCTGGCGGCTGGACCTGTGGCCTCTGTCACTCCTGGTTTCCTGAGCGTGACGAGTATGTGGGTCACATGAAAAAGGAGCATGGCAAGGTGAGGGGGTGTCCCCTGGGAGCCAGAGGGGCTGCACTGGGGTTGACCTGTGTGGCAGTGGGGGTGGGGTCCCAGATGGGAGCCTGGCTCTGAGATCCGCCACCCCCTGCTCTCCTAGTCAGTGAAAAAGTTTCCCTGCCGCCTGTGTGAGCGGTCCTTCTGCTCGGCCCCCAGCCTGAGGCGCCACGTCAGGGTCAACCACGAGGGTATCAAGCGAGTTTACCCTTGCAGGTAACCTTCACTCCTGTGCCCCTGTCCTCTTCTCTGTCTCGCAGGGTGCCCCCAACCCTGGTTCCCCAAAACAACCTTCCCGCCTGCCTCTTAGGTCTGAGTGGACTGACGGTTGAGGCCTCCCTCTGCTCAAGCCGCGAGCCTTGGTCTTTGGGCTGTGCCCCGGCGCCCACCCGCCCGCTCTCCCCTTTAGGTATTGCACAGAGGGAAAGCGCACCTTCAGCAGCCGCCTGATCCTGGAGAAACACGTCCAGGTCCGGCACGGCTTGCCGCTCGGGGCCCAGTCCCCTGGCCGGGGGAGCGCCCTGGCTCGGGGCCCTGGTGCCAGAGCCCAGGTAGGCGGAGGCCCACGCTGCCGCGCGGACGTGGACGCGGCCTCAGGGTGCTGGGTGGGGGTGCTGGGGCCGTGGGAGGCCCCGGACACCCAGTTCCTTTCCTCTTCTCCAGGGGCCAGGACGCAAGCGCCGCCAGTCCTCAGACTCTTGCAGTGAGGAGCCCGACAGCACAACACCGCCAGCCAAGTCCCCCAGGGGCGCACCCGGGTCGGGCGGCCACGGCCCCCTGCGCTACCGGAGTGGCGGCTCAGCGGAACAGAGCCTCGTGGTGGGCTTGAGGGTGGACGGTGGCGCCCAGCAGTGCCTCGACTGTGGCTTGTGCTTTGCCTCACCTGGCTCCCTGAGCCGTCACCGTTTCATCAGCCACAAGAAGAAACGGGGTGTGGGGAGTGCCAGTGCCCTAGGCCTGGGGGATGGGGAGGAAGAGGCCCCCCCTCCTTCCAGGTCCGACCCAGATGGTGGAGAGTCACCCTTGCCTGCTTCAGGAGGCCCGCTGACCTGTAAGGTCTGTGGCAAGAGCTGCGACAGCCCTCTCAACCTCAAGACCCATTTCCGCACACATGGCATGGCGTTCATCAGGGCTCGGCAAGGGGGCAGTGGGGACAACTAGGGCCCAGGCCTGGACTGAGCCCCTGCCCTCTGCCTCGGGAGCCCTGGGTCACTGCTGCTTCCTGGTCGCTGGGCTGGGGAGTTCCATTATAATTCACGTTCTGTTCAGCTCCTCTTCCGCTAACCCCCAAGGACAACCAGCTTTTGAGGATGGTAGTTACTTGCGGTCCCCCATTGGGTCCTAGTAGAGTGGGTCTCCATTCCTTCTTTCTGAGCCCAACACTAATTATTTTCTTGCTGCAGCCCCCCCATGTGGGACTGGGGGGGTGGGGGTGGGAGGATGGGAAGGCCTGATACTGGGGTGGTCAGGGACACACTCCTCACCTCTGTGGGCACGGATGGCGGTCCCAGCATGCCCTTCAGACTCACCGGCACTCCAGCCCCGACCCCTGCAGTGCCTTTCACTTTTTTTTTTTCCCCAGAAATCCAGGGGGGAGGGGGGTTGGTGGGGGTGAGTCCTGTCAAGGGGGTCCCAGGGAGAGGAGGGGACAGGCTCTCAGGAATCCTTTATTCTTGTAGTAATAATACTAACAGTGGGGGAAATGGGAGGGAGAAAACCAGACCATTAAAACTGCTTGTGGTTTAATCCCCATTCAAGCTCCTCTTTTTATGTAACAATGTGGACGGGTCTGGGAGGGAGGTGAGTGACAAAGCTGGGAAGGCCCTTCTTGGGGGATGAGGTGGTTATTGACCAAGACAGGCAGGGGCAGCCTCCCCCTTGTTCTGTGTAGGTCCTTTTGTAACCTAAACACAGGCATGTCCACTCCCCACCCCTGAAAAAAACACATCTCAGAAAGGACACAGATGGCTAACCAAGGACTTTATTTCAAACAAAAAAATAAAAAATTGAGAGCTAGCTCCCTGGGTGTGGGGAAGGGATCAGGGCAAGGAATTCCCCGAGGCTAGGCCAGTACCCTCAGACTGGAGGGGCCGTGATCATTCCCTTCCTCACTTCTGGGATGGGGCACCTCAGCAAGGGCAGGACCCTATGCCAAAGCCCACCTACCCCGGGGAACTCGGGCTAGGGCTCAGTCCCTGGGAGGGGACAGTCAGGCAGCAGCATGGCCAAAGGCCAACCACAGGATCAAGTCCTCAGTACCAAGAACCTACTCTTTTCTTCCTGGGACCCAGAATACATGAAGCGGATGGCCTGTGGAAAGAACCTCTCGGACCCTGGTGAGAAGCGAGGCCCCAGCGCCCCCCACACTTATCACTTCTGTTCTCTGGAGGGCAGTGAGTCCTGGAGTCCATCAGGTGGTAATACTGACACACCTGGGGTGGCGGCAAGGAAGCCCCCGTCAGTCTGGACCCCGCAGCTGGCTCTCCCCACCCGCCCCGGCAAGCTCTACGGTTACCACATGAGCCTTTGTATGTCTTGCCTTCCATTCCCCTTGGTGGGTGGCTGGCGGGGGTGGGGCTTCCTGGCTTAGGGTTTCTCCAAGGGCCTTCCCAGGGAGGGTCCCCTGAACCCCCCATCGCGCTGGGGCCTGAAGAGGAGGGCGTCACATGATGCCGTTGGTGAGGTACTGGAAGCCGTCATAGAGTTTGGTGGTGATGGACCGCATGCTGCCGTCCACCATCTGCTCCACCAGCAGCTGCAGCTGCTCCTCGGTCATGCTCATGTGGAACCTCTCCTTGAGGTTGCGGATGGTGCTGGAGCCATGGAAGCAAGGGAGCTGAGAGCCTGGGGGCAGCAGCGAGGAACAGGGTCACACGAGGAAAGGAGGGAGGCGCAGTGTAACAGGAGAGAGCCAGGCTGCCTGCTGCCCTGCCCTCCCTCTCAGATCCCTGACAGCGTGCGTGCAGGTCTGCTTGGGCAGAGAATGGAGGGCCGGCGAGAGGCCCTGTCTTGAGTCCCTGTTCATCCCACACTCCTAAGTGCCTCTAGGTAAGGGCACAAGGGCAGAGGAGGGCAGGGAGTCAGCACCGCATCTCCTCCAGGAAGGGTGGAGGGAGCAGTCTTAGGACCCAGAAGGAAGGCCGGGAAGTCTGGGGAGCGGGCCCTGAGCTGGGCACTTATCTGGTTGCAGGCCTCTGCCTATGCTACGTCTGACACTCACAGATGACCTGGGCCACCGTCATCACGGGGCCAGACGGGGATGCTCCTGAGCAACGGCGACAACCTGTGGGGTGGGAGCAGGGATGGGGAGGAGGAGACTGGCAGCTCAGAATGGGTGGACACCAAAGCCCTGAGGGGGAAATGGGGATGAGGGCCCAGAGAAGATTGGAGAGGAGAGATCCTGGACAAAAGACTATAGATGGCAAGGCCGTGAGGAAACAGCAGTGAGAGCAGATAGAGGAGAGAGGAACACAGCTCGGCTCTGAGCAGAAGGAGTGAGTATGGCCCAGGGAAGGGGTCTGAGGATAGGGCCATCAGAAGTCAGAGGCCAGGGGGAGCAAGGTGGTGACTGAAAACACCTGAGTTGGTGAAGAGCCAAGCAATGGAAGGAGACACTCAGAGCGGGACAAAGGATGGGGAGACAGGAAGAGACCAGGAGGCTGGAGATGGGACTCCTTTTTTTTCCCCCTCTTAGTGCACACAGGAGGTAGTTTCTGTTGCCTCGGCCCTCCCACCCCCAGGACTAGCTGTCAGGAATCAGGAGGAATATGTGGAAGGAGAAGCAGGGCACTGGATCAGAGCTGGGAGCCCCACCCCCAGTCTTGAGGTGGAATCAACCTTCCGGAGGCTCCATGCCCCAGGGCCCCAACATAGAGGGAATCCCGAGGCACTATGGGTCCCACCCTGTCCCCGAACATAGGCTTTTCCCCGGCCCACCTTGCTGCATGATCTCGACGATCTGCACCACCTTATCCATGTGTTTCCGAGCCGCGATCAGCCCCTGCAGCATCAACATCTTGTAATAGTTGAACATGTCGCCATCCAGGCCGCCCATCACCTGCGAGGAGAGAACTGTGTGCGCAAGGGAGCTCACAACTCCTCCCGCAGGTAAATGTGCCGAACTGTTACGTACCCACCTCTTATCAGGCAGGAAGCCTCCCAGGACATCCAACCTCACCCTGACTTACTCCCGTTTCTGATCTGTTTGTTCCCCACTTGCGGAGAGACTACCAGTTCCCCCTCCCATGACACCACAGTGAGGCACCTCTCCTTCCTCACTCACGTCCACAAACTCCGTGGTCAGCTTGAAGGCTGATGTCTCAAAGCCCAGGTTTCGGGGTGAGCTGGACAGGATGAAGCCGAAGTCGATGTGGATGATGTGGCCTTCTGCATCCAACAGGATGTTCCCATTGTGTCTGAGGAGGGGGCAGATGGGAGGAAGAGACAGTAGCAAGTCCGATTGAGGTGGGAGCTGAAGCTGCAACACACTGGCCACACGACACCAGGCAAGGGCCCTGCCACTTTTCCTGCTGAACTCTGGGTCCAACCCCTAGAACCCAAAGCTGGCAGGAGGAAGAAAGGAAATTAGACAAGTAGACTGCTAACAAAGGCAATGGGGTCTCACTTGCTATCATTAACAATAACAGAGTTTTAAGATTATCCCCATTTCCCAATAATCGCGCTTCTAAGCACCCAATCCCAATCTAGTTAAGAACTGGAAAGCTAGAAAAGCCAGCCTCTGCACTCTGGCCAGCTGTCACAGAGGCCAAGCACTTGGCTTAGTGGGAGGCGGCCAGTTAACAACCTAATTACCTGTGTTTTGTTTGCAATTCCTGTTGGCCCACTGCAAATCAGAAACCCCACTGGAAGGGAACAGCAATCCCAGGCTGAGTGGAGTTTAAATGTAAAATAGTGTGGGGGCTTCAAAGAGTCAGCTTTAACTGTCTGGTAAAACCACTTAGGTAAAAAAATTCCCAGGAGGCAATTCCTACAGGCTAGCTGCAAGAAGACGAGAGAGAGAGAAATCCCAGGTCTTTGTGATTCCTATATGAATGGCCAGTCGGAGGGGAAAAATTAACATGCTAAGCATGTGAGGCCTGGCCCATAAGGGACCTCCTCAGAGTCAAAAGAGGCTTTGTTAGGCTAAGAGCTCACGGTCTGAGGCCACCTTCTCTGGGGTCGGTTTGAGTGGCCAAAAGAAGAGGGACAGAGGGATAACCCAGTCCCACCTGAGTCTGTACCCTTCTGGGGAAGCATAACAAATTTAGCAACACTCAGTCTTGAGAGCCAGAAAGCCCCAGATGTCCTAGTCTAGCCTCTCATTTTACAGGTGAGGAGACAAGCCCTGAGAGAAGAAACGACTGACTTGTGAAAGGCCCCAAGCCAGTGGATGAAGGGCAGTCACGCTTCCCTCCTTAACTGTTGCACTGCTGCAGGGCCCTCATTCTGAAACAGGGGCCCCTTCACTGCTGAGGCTTCTCTCCAGTGGAGGAGTCCATTCAGGACTTAACTACCTCTATTCTTTTTTGAGTTATTATGAAAGATTTACCAGCTGCCCTTCTCTTCCTCCACTTTTAAAGGATGGACTCTCATCTTTTAAATATATTAGTTTCCTAAAGAAAAGCCCAGAGGCCTGAGTATCACCTGTTTCCCTGCCCCCACTTACTCAACGTAGGGGCTCAGGCTCTAGGCTCTAGGCTCTCTGGGCCCTGGGTTCCAAATCCTGACTCTAGAGGGACAGTCTAAAGCTTGCAACCAAGTTTTACTCAGCCATAAAAAAGGAATGAAATAATGCCATTAGCAGCAACATGCATGGACCTAGAAATCATCACACTAACTGAAATAAGTCAGACAAAAAGATAAATATTATGGTAGAGTAATAAGTGAACTTATTTACAAAACAGGAACAGACTCACAGACACAGAAAATAAATGGTTACCAGAGGGGAAGGGAGGATAAATTAGGAGGGATTAACAGATACACACTGCTATATATAAAATAAACAAGAATTTATTGTATAGCACAGGGCAATATATTCAATATCTTGTATTAATCTATAATGGAAAAGAATCTGATAAAGAATATATATGTGTGTCTTGTGTATATATATCCCTGTGACTTGGATGGTAAAGAATCTGCCTGCAATGTGGGAGACCTGGGTTCAATCCCTGGGTTGGGAAGATGCCCTAAGCGACCCACTCTAGTAGTCTTGCCTGGAGAATTCCATAGACAGAGGAGCCTCGTGAGCTACAGTCTATGGGGTTGCAAAGAATTGGACACGAGTAAGCAACACACACACACATTGGACATGAGTAAGCAATACACACACACACACACACACACAGTTGTTTAGTCACTAAGTCGTGTCTGACTCTGCAACTCCATGGACTGTAGCCCACCAGGCTTCTGTGTATACACGCACACACATACATATATATACATAACTGAATCGCTTTGCCGTATACTTGAAACTAACATGATATTGCAAATCAACTATACTTCAATCTTAAAAAACGTCAGGCAACGCAGGCACCTAACAGATGCTAGATCTCTGATAAGCGGCTCCGCTGGCTAACCTTAATGTGCTGCCATGCCACTGGGAACCCTGGAAGCACAGGCCACTGAGCTAGTGCTTTCCCAGGACAGCTGCCCTGTGCCCTCTGAGAGGCACAACTCACAGCTGCAGTCCAGTACTGACCCTGAGTCACTGTCTGGAGACAGTCTTAAAAACAGGGCCTCAAGGGTGTAACAACCTTTGTGTGGTATGTTGTTCACCTATGTGCAAAGACGAGCTTCCTAAAGGTCACATGATACTGGCAGAAATGGCAGCTCTGGGCAAAACAACTTGAGTTTTGGAAATCATATGCCGCAAGAGGAGAATTCAGAGCTGGGAGTTTCAACTTTGTGTCCACCGTGTCTTTCACATTCATCTGCTCCTCTCTGCTCTCAGTCTCTACCACTGCCCTCACACCAGGCCTCATCACCTCTTGTTTGACAGCTGAAGGTCCACTGATCCACCCTTGCCCACAGTGCCACAGGGCACACTCACTCAACACAGACTGGCTCACGGTGTTTTCTCTGCCTGCAGAATAAACCTCCTGGGCCTCATGAAGGCCCTACTAATCCAGCCTCAACTTATGTGACGTCACTGCTACTACTGTGCCATGCAGTGTGGCTCGTGCTTAAAAGATCTTGAGCTGTTTCCTCTGCCCGGAACATCCTTCCTTTTCCATCCACAGCTTTCTCTGTCTTCATTCTCCTTTGTCTTTCAAGACTCTGCATGCTCAGACCCTTGCTCCTCCCATAAATGCTTCACTTCTTTGCCCCTTGCCCTGGTACTTGTCAGTCTGCCTCCTTGCCTTAACAGCACAGGAATACATCTGTCTCGACCTAAAACATGTGTTTGTTTCATCTTCATATCTTGGCAGTGGAAGGTGGTGATGAATAAATGAGGAGACAGGAACCCTGGAGAAAAGCTAAGGATGAGGGACAGGAATTCACCTACCTGTCCTTGACCTGCAGCAGATAGCAGACCAAGCAGTAGCCAGCACAACTCTGCACAAAATTGCGCTGGGCGCTGAGGAAGGCCTCAGTGGTGTAGCTGCCATGCTCCTGTAGGAAGTAATCGAGCAGGGAGAGCTGCGACTGCTTCTTCACCTGGTGTATGGACACAGCGTTGACCACCGGTTCAATCATGCCACTGTCGGCTGAGATCACGAGGATCTTATATGGCTTGATCCACAGGGGTACTCGCTCCTGCTCCCAAATGGACTGTGAGGAAGCACACAGTGGCATTAAGACTCTAAATGAGAGGACGAGGCCAACATCCCTTCTGTTCCCAACCTCAGACAGTTCCCATCCTTGGTGGCCTTGGAATCTAGGTCATCGAGTAAGTAAAACCCTGTTATCCCACTGAGGACCAGGAAGTTCTGAAAGGAAATCCAGGGTCTGACCAGACGCAGGGTGGCATGTAGGAAAAGGCATCTTATAGAGAGAAGTTCAAAAGAGGGAGAGGGGAGAGGAGACCTCACTGTCACATCCCAGGCAGGGCAAGTGGGAGCTGTTAATCCCAGTTCAAACAACTGGGAAAAAGAGGAATCTTCTCCAGAAAATGAAAATATTTATATCAAGAACTGATTAAACAGGTGAATTTGCTTGTAGGCATCCACCCTCGGGGTCAGGGATTGACATCTCAGCCCACCGCAAACCACTTGCTGCAAATCAGTTGGGAGTTTTTTGATCTGTGATCAGAACAGGTGCCAGCCACAAAAGGGCCACAAGAGAGCGCTGTGGAGCTGCTCCTGGGGCTTTACTTCTAGGGAGAAGCACCAGCTTAGTTTAATGGAAATCCAACTTCAGCCTAGGCAGGAAGTTGGTCCCCAGCAGAGTTCCTGCAGAAGGACCTGTGTGATCACTTCACACATCTGTAGATGGGCTGAGTTTCCTTTCTTTCTCCCCCTCTTCTCTTACCTGCAGTTGCTTTAACACCTGGAAGGCCAACAGCTCCTGCCGAAGGTCATCCCCACACTTGACAATGACTGACAGGAGCCGCCAATTGGGGAGGTGGCCATAGGGGGAACCCTCTCTAATGCGCCTGTGAAGAGAAGCAAAAAACTGTCAAGGGTGATTCCAGGCTGCCCTGGTGGTGCAGTGGTTAAGAATCTGCCTTGCAATGCAGGCGACATCAGTTTGGTCCCTGGTCCAGGAAGATCCCACGTGGGATCTTGCAACTAAGCCCTATGCCACAACTGCTGAGCCCATGTGCAGCAACTACTGAAGCCCACACACCCTCAAGCCTGTGTTCCACAACAAAAGAAGGCACTGCAATGAGAAGCCCGCGCACCACAACTAGAGAGTGGCCCCTGCTCTCTGCAACTAGAGAAAGCGCCCACGTGCAGCAATGAATACCCAGCACAGCCAAAAATAAAATAAAATAAATTAAAAAAAAAAAAAGAGCAGGGGGTGATGCCAGGTTGAGGACAGAGACACAACTTCTATGAAAAATTCAAATCAAACCCCCCTCAAGGTAAGGACTCAGACTGCCTGAGGCCTGATGGATTTTTCAGAGGAGACTGACAGAATATGGAGGGTGGATCCCCACTCAACTCACCGCACTTTCTCCTGCCAGGGCTCTTTGAGAGCAACTGCAGAAGGGTCTTCTGGGTCTCGTTTGAAGGCTGTGGGGGTGTGAGCCAGCTGCTCCGAAAGGCGACGTCTAGCAGGAAGAAACTGTATCATTTGCTTGGAGGAGCTACCCCAGAGCCTCCTGTCCCTGTCTATGCTGGCATTTCCTGCACTGTTTCCTTAACTCTGGTCACACAGAGATAGAAATCTGGGCTAAGATAGACTCATGGAAGGAAACAAACCACTGATAGCTTTGCTCACCTGGTGGTTTGTAATCATGTTAAATGCAGATTAGCAGCCCCTCCCCATTTTCCTACCAGGATTCTGCATCAGGACAGATACAGCTCCAGCATCTGTATTTCCCACACCATCTCCTCCTTCTCTGAGCAATGCGTCTTCCCAGACCCACTCTGGGAAATGCTCAGACCTTCCTCTGGTGCTTTCATTCCTTTGGAGTCCTTATAAAATTTACTTTCTGTAGTAGCCCAGTAACTCCCCAACCCACACCTTCACTCCCTCTAGTTTGGTGGCCTCAGGACAAGAACAGAGTGAGAGAGAAGCGGGAAGCTATAGGCTGACAGAAAGGATGGAACAAAGAGACAGGTGGCGCCTAAGAGAGGGATGAGAAAGGAGGGGCCGCACGGTCTGGCCATACCGGATGTCACCTGCTGCGATGAACACAGGCTCCTTGCTTTCCTGGCTGGTGATGCTGTCCACGGAGAACTGGGAGATGTTGTCACAGCTGTTGGTGTGCACTTCAGGGAGCTGGGGAGAGCAGGGCACTGCAGGTCAGAAGCGCTGAGCACAGGCTGCCTCTTCCACCTCCTCTTCAGATCACCCTTCATGCTGCCCTCTCCACAGCATGACCAGTCCTCCCTTTCAAACTCTGCTCCAAGAAGCCTCCCCAGGTCATGCATCTCCTGGACCCTACACTACCTAGGTTCCCCCCTCCGCCCCCAGACCCTCTAGCAGTGTTTCTCAATGTGTCAACTATAGCTGCATCAGAATGACCTGGAATGCTGCTAAACCACAGATCCCAAGCCACCATCGATCTGAATTTAAATGACTGGGAATGGGATCCGGAAATATGAATTCCTAACAAAGCCTCCAGAAGACTTCCAATGCATTCAAGTTTGCAAACCACTGCCAGGACCATCACAGAAAGCTGAACTTTCAGCTTTATACTGAGAGCTCCCCAGACCAGGAATGCAGTCTTCCTTAGGGTCCAGAACAGGCACTCTCCAGGCTAGGTTCCTCTGAGCATTTCTTTAAACTAAGCCATCCCATCTTTTATTGATTTTGGCTGTGCTGGGTCTCTGTTGCTGTGCAGGCTTTCTCTCGTTGCTGCGAGTAGGGGCCACTCTCTAGCTGTGGTGCTCGGGCTTCTCACTGCGGTAGCTTCTCTTGTTGTGGCTCCTGGGCTCTAGGGAACAGGTTCAACAGCTGTGGCACACGGGGCTTAGTTGCTTCGCATCATGTGGGACCTTCCGTGACCAGGGATTGAACCTGTGTCTCCTGCACTGGCCGTGGATCTTTTTAGCACAGAGCCATCAGGGAAGCCTTAAGCCATTCAATCTTATCTCCTCACCTCTCTCTATACAATGTCAGCCTCCAAGGCCCATGTCAAGCCCCTTCTTTTCTCCTTCCCTTGTGCCAGTGCGTTTCTCCTAACCCCAATCGCCATTTCTGCACACTGCTGTGTTGTGTATCTTATACACAGATTTTTTTTTTCTCTTAAATGTCTGCATCTGGTCTCCCCAGTTGGACTGCCAGCTCAAGTAGAGTCTGCCTTTTCACAAAATGGAATCTGGTTGGGTCATAGTTCTAACAGAATCCTGTTCTGGATCCCTACAACCCCAGAACAAAATCCCAGTTTCTTTCTGCACCTTACAGGATCCTTCTTATATCTGGCCCATTTTGGCCTCTCCAGCCTCATTCTTTGGAGAAGGCAATGGCACCCCACTCCAGTACTCTTGCCTGGAAAACCCCATGGACGGAGAAGCCTGGTAGGCTGCAGTCCATGGGGTCGCTAAGAGTCGGGCACGACTTGAGCGACTTCACTTTCACTTTTCACTTTCATGCATTGGAGAAGGAAATGGCACCCCACTCCAGTGTTCTTGCCTGGAGAATCCCAGGGACGGAGGAGCCTGGTGGGCTGCCGTCTATGGGGTCGCACAGAGTCGGACACGACTGAAGCGACTTAGCAGCAGCAGCAGCAGCCTCAGGGAGTGTTGTGTTGTCTCAAATACATCGAAAGCGCCTGGCGAACAGGTCCTATGCCCAGTACTACTTCCTTGGAGCTCCCTCACCTCCACCTGTAGCTCGCCTATGTCATCCACCGACCAGGCCTCGTCATCGTTGTCATAGTTGGGCACAGTGCTGAAGCTGCCTGCCCGCTGCTCGTGGGTGATGCCGCATTCGGGCAGGTTCTCCACAGACCGGGTGCTCCGAATCCGGTTCTCGGGGATCCGAGCGGGGACGCTAGTGGTGTCGAAGTTTTCACATTCGAGGGCCTCCACGTAGATCAGGTAGGGAGCCTGGGGTGGTGAGAACAGTATTTGTAATGTCCCTCCACCACCGCTCCCCAAGACCACAACCCTGGTAACACAGTTTGTCCTGCCACTGACCCCTGCACCAGCCCACCTCCCTCAGTCCCCAGACATCAGGAATGTCCTACTGAGGGCAGGAACGGATCCTATGAATACATATGTAAGAGTCTGGCTGAGAGTATATAGTCTAGCAAATGTTCAGCTGAGCTTCAAAATGTACAGAGGGTACACCTGACCAAAACACCCCAAACTATCAATTATCACCCATCAGAGAGGCCTGAATGCCTCTGTGGGCTTGTCCTCAAAACAGAAAGACTAGGAAAAAGCTGGGCACTGTGCCAAACAGGATTCTAATCTTCAATACGTCTTCTGGAAAAAACAAACAAACATCTGAACCATTAGTACTCATTTCAACCAGCATACTACTTCAGCTAATTCTCTCCAACGTGAACTGGGCACCTTTCTCTCCTTCTCCCTGCCCACTGTGATCAGAAAAGGTCTTAGAAACAAACATTTCTCTACTTTTATTGTTGCTGTACCTGGAAAGCCTAAGAGTTATGGAAGGGCTGCAGAAGAGCTCCCAGAAGGACTAGAGGGTGGTGAGGAGTGGCTCTCCTCTGAGACAGAGCAGGAGGCAAGCTGAACACATTAGGCCTCTTTGGTCCAGAAAAACAAAGCCCAAGAACAGGGATAGGCGGGCCCTTGGAATCACAACAGAGCAGAGGTGAAGTCAAGGCTGACAGGTGCATATGAGCTATGGAGGAGTCCAGGATGCCAGGGGGGCTTCCCTAGGCCTGTACACAGCCACGGGAGTAGAGTCAGATGAGGGGTCTGGTTGAGGCCCAAGCCCACCTACCTTGTCCTTAGAGTTGAGGACGACAGCCTGGGTGTGGGGCACACGGACCACGTGGTGGTCAAAGCCGGCAGTGGGCAGCCAGACTCGGGCGGGGAGCTTATGGTTGAGCAAGGAGAGCTCTGAGATCAGCCGCTGTGTCTTCTGCTCCTTGGTGGGGAGCGTGGCCAGCCGCTTGCCAATCGCCATCAGGGACTTGATGAATTCTCGCTCAGGAGCCAGTCTGACGGGCTACAGGGGGTGGGGTGAAGTAAAAGATGGTGAAGAAACCATAGAAAAAAGTGGTCCTCCCACTCAGTCACGACTAGCCCCGCAGGCCAGGGGTCCCAGTGTCTCCAGTACTCCAGGGAAGGGATACCTTTCGGCCCTCTCAGGAGATCCCACCCATGCCCATCAACCTGAATTGGGAACAGGCAGAAAAGCAAGCACTGCCCTCCTTCGCAGGCTGTTTCTTGACGGGAAGGGGGTATGTGACTCCAGGCCACTCGGTGCACCCCACTTCTCTTGGACTTGAGTTCCCGAGGAACTGTCCCAAGGCTTCCAGACGGACGGGAGGATGGCATCCAGACAGGTCAGCCAGGGACCCAGACGGAAATGCTGCTCACACCTGAAGCGCTTCACCCATCTCAGCAACGAGGCCATCCCTCTCCCTGCAGGATCCCTGGGCTGGTTGTCCAGCAGGCCCACAGAGCTCCAGAGGGGAGCTGTGAATCAGCACCTCCCCTTTCAAAGGAGGATTCAGTCCAGTCAAGTGACTTTCGCTGCTTCCACGGCACCCCCCTGTCCACCCTACAATCTCTCACCGAGGGTCAGTGCGCATGCAGGGTATGAGGCAGGATGAGCAGACTTTGCACTAATGAGGGAACCATCAACGGGGAAAGAAAAAGCAGATGGAGGCTGGGAGGTGTGCACAGGTGGGTGGAGAAGACAGCTCCTTTCAGGCCCTGGTGCCGGCCCTGAAGGCCTGTCTTTCTCAGTGATTCCTCCTTGGATCCTCTTCCCCTACCTCTCAGGCACTAGGCTACCCACATTTGCTCCCTTCTGTGGGCTTGGCTGCTCACGCTGGGCACTGCATTCTCAGAAAGGGCAAAGTCAGTGTTGGGAGTCAGGTGGGGATGGGGAAAGAGATGGGCTCAGCTAGACATGGAAAAGGGCTCCTTTCCTAGCCTAAGTCCTTCCACCTTAAGAGGCATTTTATCAAGATGGGCACCCAGCTCCCTGGCCCATCTCTCCTCAGCTAGGCAAGAACAATATCTCTTCCTCAAATAGAAACAGTAGTATCTCACTCACCAGGCTTCTCTCCCTCTTTGTGTGTCAAGCTCAGTTTCCCGAGTGAGAATTTCTACCCTCACTCCCTCATATTGCCATAAAGAGCTTCTTTGGAAAGCTGGGCAGTACCAGGCCCACCTCTGCATGGGCTCAGAGCCAGGGTTCAAAGGCACAGCTCAGCTCTCAGGCTCTACCCACAGGGGACCGGCCCAGGGCCCCACACAGTAATGAAGACCCGGGTGTCTGAATCAGTCAGGAATGCTTCGGGAGGCAGAGTCGAAAAAGAGATAAAGACAGGAAGACAACAGAACTAGCCCTCTGGTCCCTGGAAATATCCTAGGGGCTTCAGAGAGAGAAAGAACAGAAGAGGAGATCTGGAGACTCACTCCTTCATTCATCCTGATCCCCTAATCCATCCACTCAGGTGGCAAACGGTCATGGTCCCAGAGACCCTCCACCCCAATCAATTCATAGTTATTTCAGATTAGAAACAACAGAATTCCTTCCCATCCTCAATTCAGCCTTTGTTATGTCAGCATGTTGGAAATATGACCCCAGGCCTCGAGAGAGAGGCACTGCCACATGGGAGGAGATAGGAGTCATGACTGAAAGGGGATCAGCACAGAACAGAGAAAACCGATTGGGAAGACAAATCAAAAGTAAAATGTAAAAGAATCATCCAAACTCCCAGAGGGTCCAGCATTTCCTCTCACGTCTCTGCCCAGCAACAAGGTCCGAGACCCTGTGGGACTGGAGGGTCAGGGGTTAGTCCAGAGGGAACAAGAAAGGAGAATGAGGGTTACGAAACATCCTGGGCAGGGGGCTGGGAAAGGGAAGAACTCAGACCTGGAAGAAATGTGAAGTTAAAAAGGAAACTGGTGTGGGGAGGCGCAACGTTCCTTCAGGCCAAATCCTATTTGCTTCTCCAGTCAGCTCACCCAGCATGGGGCCTGGCATTCAGAAGACACTGAGTAAGTATTTGATGGTCTGACGGCAGAAGCCACAGGGAAAGGGTGCTGGGTGGGAGAAACAGGATCCTGGGGGTTTCTGCCAAGCTGCTCTTGGCTTTAATCCAGGGGTAAATTCTACCTCTCTCCCAGCTGTTTGCTCTAGAGAACCAGGAGCTGGGGGCTGCGTTGCACTGCAACCCAGCTGTCCTGGGAGAAGGATCAACTGAGCCCCCTCAGCAGTGGCAATGAAGAACAGGGGCTCTTCCAGGTCTCAGAGGCCTGGGAGTGAGGGGCTGGAGTCCCAGGAAGAAAAGGCAACTTTTAACTCCAGCCTTGACCTGGGGACTCAGAAGACCTGGGGACGGAGAGGAAATGCGGCCATGGGGGGAGCCTGCCACCCAGTCCCAGCCTGGCCCCACTTACGGAACTGAATGAATTATCAATACTCTCGGTGCTGGAGGAGAGCTCCTGGGAAAGGGCCGGAGGGCAAGGGGAGAAGAAAGGGGCAGGGAGGGAAGGGAGAGAGACAAAGGCAAAGAATTTAGCTCCAACCTGGATCATAACTGTTTCTCTTATGTAGCTCTACCTTTCTGCTTTAATGAAAGAAAGTCAGCCCACAAATGCCACTTGCCCAGATTCTTGACATTGTGGAAGATACTAGAAAGCTAGCATAGACCTTGAGGTCAGAAGGGTTGAAGAGGTAGTGGCCTCTGCTTTTCATTTCCTGCCCTTCTGTTCTTGCCTGCACAAGTCTTCCTTCTAGGAAAAATTCCTACAGCTGGATCTGTCAGGGAGGCAGGTACCTCGATGCTGCAAAGCTTTCCTGCTTCCTCGGTATTCACCCACATGCTCTCAACCAACCCCTTCTCCATGGAGACCACCATTGAGACTGAATATAACAAGCTGCATGGCTCCCATACCAGAAATCCCACGTTCCTCCAGCTTCTTGGAGACGTCAAGGAGGAAGCAGAAGAGCTAACCTTTCAGTGCCAGGTACATCTCCTCTCTAATCAGCCTCATTATCACCCTGGGAAACCCAATCCCACCCTTGAATCATGTGATGAGGGCTAGCAGGGACCCAGGAGCATGAAACGTCTGTGCTAGGTGCTGCTGGGAGTTAAGGATGAGTAACTCTCTTACCTACCAAACTTCTGTAGGCCTCCGATCAGGCTGTTTCATGTGACACTTGATAAACTACAATTTTTGGATCTAAGTTGAGAAGCCAGGTCCCAGCTGAATCCATCTGAGAAAGCTGAGTGGCTGGCTGCTCCACAGCAGCCGTCCTAGCCCCAGTTCAGGAGAGTTAGCTAAAACCCACCCCATTCCTATGTCTTACTAGCGTCTGCGAGTAAAACAGGGCCAAGGACTGGCGCTGCAAGTCACTGAGTGGCTCCGGGGCACTCGTGCACAGGCCCACCCTGGGTTCTGTCCACCAAGGTCTCCCAGGACAGGGAGAGGGGCAATGTGGGTACACGGCACACAGGAAGGGAGGGTCCTGGACTCGAGAGACAAAGTCAAAGCCGCTCCCAGGGCAGGAGGGCAGTGGTCACTGAGCTACTCTGCAATCAGAATTTCAAGCAGCCACTTAATTCAACTCGACGGTTTACATTCGATTCCAGCTGGAGGCCCTCTTGTCGGGTCTTTCTTTAAAGAATCTGGGAAGAGTGGCACTTTGAAGGAGAAGTCAAGCTGAACACTCTCCCAAGGCCGTAGCTCTTCTGCTTGAGGGGGAGTGGTGGTGGGAGGGGGCACCAAGGCAGCGAGGATGCTCAAGTTGATGATGACTTGCGGGCTCAATCTCTACCCAGGAGTTGGGTGGGGAAGGAACAGTAGGCAGGATATGGGTTCCACAAGCCCCGCTCCAGCTGCTTCTACAGACAGGATGGTCCTGTCTGACTCATTAACAGCCTTGGGGGCAGGGAGATATATCGTGAACTGCTCCTCTCTCCTCTGGAGACTTGAGTCACTCAAACTGAGTCAGCTCTAAGGAGAGAAGCTCGAGGCCAAGAAGCTGACATCACACTCTCTCAGGCTGGAAGGCCTCCTGGGCTTCCAGTGTGATACGCAGATTTCTCTGTACAAAGGTTACAGCCCTGAGAAGACAAGGCTGATCTACAGTACAGGGGGAACGTGTCGGGTGGGGGTAGGATCTAAATCGCTCTGTTCGCTGAGCCCCCACCCTAGGCCAAAAGATTTACCAAGTGGGTACAACTGGAAAGGAAAACTACCTGTGCCACTAAAGAGCTCCCTGACGAGGCTGAGAAAAACTGAAGGGCTGGGCTGGGGCGGGGGGTGGGAGCGGGAATGGGAGGAGATGGGAGAAATCAGTGCTGGAGCCCTTTACTTGTAGGGGAGAGTGTAGATTCCTCATTAAAAAATAGAAGCCTCTGTGAGATCTGGGCAGAGAAGCACTCTGCTGGGAGACCCTAGGCAGGAAGAGACTGCATGAGCACCTGGGATTCTTCTTGGAGGCCTCACTTCACCCTCCAGAGGGTCCCTGCTGGTGGTGGGAGCACAGTATTAAACTCAGAACCCACGGGGAAAGCCAGAGAGGGCGAGCAGGGTGTCTCTCCTTTGAGAGTCTCTGTTCAGACCTTAGATAATCATGTGTTTTGTTTCAGAGAGCCGTATACTTCCTCCTCACGTGCAGGAATCAACATTTCAGGAGAGTCACCAAAAAACCACTAGAACTAAAAATTCAGTAAAGTTTCAGGATATAAAATTGAAGAGTCACAAACCAAGCAACTTCCTGGATAATGGGATCTCCCTACTACCTTTTAAGTTCCCGGAGGAAAGGACAGCATTCTATCCTACACCCCTGCTGCCTTCAGCACAGGCTCTGCTGTGGACAAGCTCAAGAACTACAGGCTGGGTAAACGAATGCTGCATGACAGGGGAGGGGGACGATCAGAAGAAAGAAAACCAGTGCTTGGGAGACAAAGGCCTTGAAAGATGTATCTTCGAAAAGTCAAAGGGGTCTGGAGAGACCTCTTGGCTGAAGGCTCCAACGCTTAGGCTCCTGGTGACTCTCTCGCAGCTCCTGGGGAGCCACAGGGGACTCTGGTGTCTCTCTCTGCTAGCGTCGTATAACCCGGGAGTGGTGTCTCCTTTCGTCCTGGATCTACTGACCCGAGAAACAGGAGCCAGGTTGGGAAGAATGGCAGCTGGAGGGGCCGATCTAGAGGACTTTAGCATCCACAGAACACCTGTGTCTCAGCGTCACCCCAAACCCCATCCTAGGCAGCAGTGGGCTGCAAGGGGGACTGAGGATCAGCACGGAGGACAAAAGGCCGAGGCCTCCATTTTCCTGGTCTTAGGATGAGTACTACAAAATGCCTGCGGAGAAAAGCCAAGAGGCGCCTGACACGAGGCACCGAGGGATTCACTTACAGCTGCTCACACTCATACCACTACAGGCTTGACCCCAAGAGGAGCTCCCAAACCCTGCACGACCTTAGTCCCACCAGCTCTGGATGATTCTTCTCGCTCTGCCACAGCCTCCTTTCATGACCCTGGGCTTCCTGCCAAGCTCAACCGGAAATGAAAATGGTCCATTCTGGTTCTGAGAACAGCTGGGCCCTGCCTGTGCATGGGCGTGGAAACGTTCATGGCTAAGGCCTAGGCTGTTCTTCCCTGTATGGACTCTGACAGCTGAGGCTGGGTGTGACAGACACTGGTTGAGAGACTTGAGGCAAATCATCCAACCTCTCTGTTTCCTCAGTGGTAAAATAATACCTGTCTCTTAAGGCTGTTGCGATGATTACATGTAAAATATTTGACATGGTGCTTGGCACGCACTAAGTGCTCAATAAATGTTAGCTCCTTTAGTTTCCCCATTATCGTTACAACACCAAATTTCCAGACAGACCAGGCTCTGTACTCTCGTTCCCTCCTGCCTTTCCCTGCCCCAGTCACTCTGACCTCTCTTTACTTGAAAGAAGTCCCATTGTATCAAAACTGTGGGTGGGTTGTGGGCCCCAGAGAGGCAGATGCCAGCACCATGGCTACACGCATTCTCCAGCAAGTGCAAACGCCTCGGTCTTTTCTCCCTTCTTCCCTAAGGCTAGGCTGGCAGCCAAATGGAAGCCTGGGGGGGTGGGGAGTCAGGGGTGGGCTGGGGACTGGCGGACCATTTTCTGGCTGGGACATCAGGTAGGTCACTAACACTTGGTTGTTCACAGGGCAAGTGTCCCTGCTCTCTGTCCAGATGTGGAATAAATGGTGTGCATGAAGCCTGGCATGCAGCATCCATGGGGTCGCCTAGAGTCGGACACTGAACAACGTGACCAGCTGATGGCTTATCTTACCCCACTCTGTATCCTAAATGGGACACCCCAACTGCTGCTTTCTCTTCTCAGGCTTCAGGTCCTTGACTCAACACTGGGTGTGCCCAAGATTTACTCCGTATCAGGAATGCCTCCGTCTCCCTTCTGTGCTTCTCCCAAATGATATGGGAAAGAGACAAGCAAGACAGCCCTTCCCCCAAGGAAAGGCAGGCGGGAAGGCATTCTGCAGATGCCTCAGTGATAGGGAATGAACCTTACCCTTATGTCAACAAGGAGCAGGATCTCCAGGGACTGAGGAAGAGGGATTATGAAGAGCAGTGGCCAGGAGAATGAAGCTGAGGGTCTGCTTATCATCTCCCCTCCCCAGCACACACAGAATTCACACACAGAACCCCTTTTTCTTCCTGCCATGGTTGCTGCTCTGAGAGGTCCTGGTAGATATCCCAGGGTTCAAGTCAGGCTGGGGAGGGTCTCTGCCTCAGTTCTCAGGAAGTAAGAGGATGGCAGTGCAATTTAGTAAAAACCCACTGGACAGTCAGGAGTATCAGCCTTGCTACTAAGCTATATGACCTGAGGCAAGTCACTTTATCTCCCTGGGTCTCTGAGTTCTTCCTTTGTAAAATGAGGCAGCTGGAATACATGAATCCTAAGGTCTTTTTCCATTCTAACATTCCATCTTTAATTGGTGAAATGAAACAGAGGGAAGGAGTGAAACGGAGAGTAACCCTGAACCAGACATCCTGTCTCCATGCCACCTGGCTTGCCCCTTTGTCCCGCCCGGGAATTTTACCTCATCCTCATTCTCCACTTTAGGGTTGCTGGCTGTTCGTTTCAGGTTGCTGCTGAGACTTATGCTGGCGGTGGCATCTGACTTAGAGCGCTGGTGGGTCCTTTTTGAGGGAGACAGTCCTGTGTCAGGGGCTGGGCTCAAGGAGGGCAGCTCCCTCTTTCGGTGAGCAGGCTTCAGCTCATCTGAGAGGATCAGCTTCCGCAGCTTGGTCCCACGGGAGTGTCGCTGAGTGGAAATGTGCATGTCTGAAGAGTAGGCCCCCAGCAACAGGGCACACTGGAGGGAAAAGTTAATGCTCTGGCGGCAGCGATGGACTATGTAGGGCTTGATGGCGTCACCCACGTCCTCGTCCATGTGGATGTACATGTTAAGCAACTGGGGCAGATAGAAGTCCACATCCTCATTACGAAAGCAGAAGAGCCGGTTGCCGATGTAGGCCTGCACTCCAGGCTCCTTGGAGTTATACAGGTATGAAATGGCCATGGAGATGTCAAACAGTTTCGACTCAAACAGCCTCAGCAGCCAAGACTGTTTGGCGGAGTTGTTCTGCCGCCGCCTTCTTGCTCCCTTGGCTGTGCCTGAGGCCACCGTGGCCCCCATCTCATCTTCCTCCTCCCTTATCTGGGCGGGTGGGTCGTCCAGGCAACGGATCTCGCTGTCCACACCATCCCCATTGACCAGCTCCAGTGGGGTGCCTCTGCTAGAGATGGCCACGCCTCCATGCAAGAGCTTGACTTTCTCCAGCACCTCCTGGCAGGCCTTCTGGGCCACCTCAGGGTCAATCACCGAGAGCTCCCCGACCCCCTCCGTGATGACACTTAGCAAGGAGCCCCCATTATTTCCTGGCGGGCCAGGAGCGGGCTCGGAAGGTGGCTTCAGCGGGGCAGGCTCCACTACCGTGTCTCCCATGGCCACAGCCAGACTTGGAGCTTGCAAGCTAGAGAAGGAAGGAGGGAGAAAGGAAGAGAAAGGAAGACACACACACACACACACCATTAGTGGTGCCGACCTCAGGCCTGGCTCGCACCAGGAAACCTTCCCAGGCATCCCCTCTTTAAGTCTTCTGGGATTCACTCAAACGCAAATGAAAAGTCATCCCCTCCCAGGAAGCTTACCCTGACTCCCTCCTTCTACCTCCGATCCCTACATTACTCTTCACTCCTTCTGTGCTTAGTTACTCATCTTAGCCTCTGTTCTTAACTTGTATTTGCCAAATGTTGCTTTATGTGTGTTATGTTTATCTAGGTTTACAAATTCTTCAGAGAGACTGGGAAGCAATTCTGGTCTTAATTCTCTTGTCCCCAACTCTTCAAATGCTCTTCTCCCTCCATGTTCTTCCCATATCTCCCTCAAATGCCTTGCCAGTATCCTTTATTTTTTCCTCTTTAAACTGTATTTTCTTCCTCATATAACACTCCATACACAGGTCCTGAATATCTCACCTTTATTTAGCGCTAAAATCTTGATGTGTTTTTCCAGTTACAGATACTTTTCTTACCTTCCCTTTTAGACTCAAAGCACCCAAAAAATAATGGCCAGCAAACACACCAGGCTTTACTGAGAAGAAAATAGCTCAGAAACATCCATCGTCAACCCTGCTGAGGTGTGCCATTTCTCTGCTCGTCTGAGGACATGACATCATGCTCCCTTCCTCCAGTGCTGTGGCAGCTGAAGGATAGTGGAAAAACTCCTGCACTTGGACTCAAACAGGCTGAGATTCAAAATCCTGGCTCTGCCAGTATGTGTGTAAACTCAGGCAAACCACCTATCTTCTGAGTTTGTTTCCTCAACTGTAAAATGGGAAGAAACATGTCTATTTCTTAATGTCACTGTGTATTAACAGAATGAGTAACTTTATGTATGCAAAAGGAACTAACATGTCTGTCCCTGGCACACAGCGTGTGTGTGTGTGTGTGTTAGTTACTGTCGTGTCTGACTCTTTGCGACCCTATGGACTGTAGCCTACCAGGCTTCTCTCTCCATGGAATTCTCCAGGCAAGAAAAGTGGAGTGGATTACCATTCCCTTCTTCAGAGGAACTCCCCAACCCAGGGATCGAACCCTGGTCTCCTGCCTCGCAGGCAGATTCTTTACTGTTTGAACTACAAGGAAGTCTGTACAGGCACACAGTAATACTCTACAAATGCTGCTGCTGCTAAGTTGCTTCAGTCGTGTCCAACTCTGTGCGACCCCATAGACGGCAGCCCACCAGGCTCCCCCGTCCCTGGGATTCTCCAGGCAAGAACACTGGAGTGGGTTGCCATTTCCTTCTCCAGTGCATGAAAGTGAAAAGTGAAAGTGAAGTCGCTCAGTCGTGTTCAACTCTTAGCAACCCCATGGACTGCAGCCCACCAGGCTCCTCCACTGTGGGGTTTTCCAGGCAAGAGTACTGGAGTGGGGTGCCACTGCCTTCTCTGCTACAAGTGCTAGTTAAATCCTAATCACCTAAAAGGTTGATAAACAATGCACGTGCACACGCCTCTGTTGCTTATACGGAGAGTGACTTAGTTAACATTTGTTACTCAAGACTCTTCCAAAACATTTATGTGAGCCCTCTCCTATCCCAACCCTACTTTCCCCCATCCTCATACACACACTCCAAGAACTGGAGGGGCTGTGAGAAGACAAAAAGGTATCAGGCTGGAGGCCACGTGTCCAGAATGTCCAAAGGAGAAGAAAACATACAACCAACAATCCCCCTCTGGAGGGATCAGAAGGAAAGTCAGTGAGAGGACACTTGATAAAAGCCACTGCCTGCCTAGAATGATTCTTCAGAGACTCACTAAATTCAGATCAGGAGAATCAGTGCAGAACAGGAGGAAATCTCAAAGCAAGGACTGGGAGAGGTACACTATATCAATGTCAGATTGATGTAGCTCCAGAGTCTGGCTGTAGGTAGCAAAGGACTCAAGAGGCCTCTTCACAAAAATACAAATAGCGTGAGGCCACGTCACACTCAAGAGCATGAGCAAGAGGAAGGCAGAAGCACTTGCGGAGCTGGAAGGCAGGTAATTTCCAACTGATAGTGGCATCAATGAACCTGATAAGTGGGGTTTGACCCTAGAGAACCCAAGTAAGAGGAAGGAGGCTCAAGACACAGATTCGCTAGTCACTCTGCAAAGCCTGAGTTTCCACCACTACTTTTTCAGTGCCTCTTCTTGAATCTCTGAAATTTTAAGACTCAAAGTCACCTTCATCTGCCCAACATATACAGTCCAGCTTGCTCTCCCCCAGCAGTCAACCACTAATGTTGTGCAGGAAGATGGATGGAGAACTCTTAAGCTCTCAAGGAGTATTAAAAAAAAAAAGGCTACTTCAGTTTATTTTTCTCCTAACTCTGTCAAGCAAGAAGTTCATCCCCCAATTAAATTTCTCTGATGCAGTCTGAGATTGGAATCAGCAAGAAGGTGGCGACTCTTTCACTATGCTCTTTCCCAAATGAGGCAGTGACCTCTGAGCAGCAGAACCGGCATGGCTGCCTCTGCCCATGTGGACCTGTCTCTACTCGCAACTGTGGGGTGCACAGGAATAAGAAGAGGGAAGTGCTAATCAGTACCTGCTGCGACTCTGCAGCACACTGCACCAGAGGGCTCTCAAATTCCTCAAATTCAGCTGGGACCACTACTACCCTTTAGGTCTGCTTAGACACTCACACAACAGACTCAAATCACTTTATACAACCAACTCTTTTTTTTTTAAATCTCTCTATGCTTGGCACATGATTCTTTTTTCCTCTACTCCAGAGATTTTCAAGACACCAAAAGTTCCTAAAAGACCACTTTTCAAAACCTCCAAGGGAAAAGAAGTTCAGACATTCTCCCACATACAGCATTTCAGATTTCACTAGGAAATGCAGACGATCTGGAAATGGTCACAACTGGGATTACTACTGGCACCAAGAAGGAAGGCAAGGAGGCCATCATTTCTTTTATCCCAGGGTTGAGCTGGAAATCCCATATCACAGTATTTAGGGGACTTGCCCACTGAACAGAACAGGTCCCCCATTTGACAGCCTTTACTCCCCAGGGAACAGATAATGTTAAGAGGAGGAGGAAAAGCAAACTCCTCTCCTGTAAAGGGCAGCTCTGCCACTAGAAACCACCAAACTGGAGCCTGGCCTCCCTCCTGGCCTTCCTGAGTCTCAGGAACTGCCTGCCTCTGAAGTAAGTCATGGGGAGAAGGAGGAGCTGAAGGAAATGCAGGTTGTTTTGGCAATTTAGGCAATAAGAAATAAATGGATTTTTTAAAACCTAAATCCAGATATGGTGTTTAACATCAGTTAATTCCTTCTGAAATGCAAAGAAAATATAGCTGTGATGAGTAACTATTCTAAAGAGAGTGAAAGGACTAGAAAGCAAAACAGGAAGAAACGGTTTCTGTATTCACCACCTTTCCCCTTTTAAAAGTCAGAGAACAAGAAAAACCCCAGAGAAGAAAATCCAAACCTTTAATATCAAAAGACTCCTATGGCTCTCAAGGACACAGACAACTGAGGCTCCACATTTCACACTGGGAGCCTAAAGTGGCCTTCCGGTGAGGCTAGAAGGGAATTGAAGAGGTCTACCATGGCCCAGACCAGCAGCTAGCTTCTCGGAAAGGGGTGTGTGTGGGAGGGGGACGGGGAATGTTGACAACCAACTGGCTCCACACCTGATGTCTGGGCAAAGAAGGGAATCCTCAGGTGAGCATCAGAGGGCTGCTCAGGGCCAAGCAGAGAACAGCAGGGAAGGAGGTACACGTGCATGTCTTCTGTGATGGAGCATCCAAGTCTGCAGAAGGTTCTGGGGGTAGGGAATGCTATCACTTAACCTGGCTTCTTGCTTCTCATCACCTCAAAAGAATCTAGACAAACAACCCTCCACTGGCCTCCATGAAATGACTTGGTGGATTGGTCTCTGCTAGGACAAGGTGTAAAGGGCCCCAGATCAATCTCCTCACATAGTTAATCACCATCCCCTTCTTGAAATCTTTTTCCATGAATTAGATAAGCATGACTGCTTCAGATCAGTCCTCATGTTTTTAATATGTTCCTGTATTTTCATAGAATGACCCTTAAGAGATCATCTTATTTATTGCTCTACCTCCAAACAGAAAGGTGAGCTCAATTTTCCATCACCTTTTAAAAGATCCCTCTGGAAAAAAAAAAAAGAAAGATCCCTTTGAGATGGAGAGATGGATCATATGAACTGGGAAAAAGAGTAGTGGAGTCAATATCTTCATCCTACAAGGGAGGTAGTTAAGAGACGCTATTAAAAGTTAATGGACAGGGTGGGAGGTGGGAGGGAGGAGACATATGTATACCTATGGCTGATTCACACTGATGTATGGCAGAGACCAACACAACATTGTAAAGCAATTATCCTCTAATTAAAAATAAATAATTTTTTAAAAAGTTAACGGAAAGGAGGTTCAAATATGTCATTTAAAGGTATTCAGGCTTCCAGTAGAAACAAAAACATATAAACACGAGGTATGAATCTTCTAAAAGACAGTCTTCTTTTGTAATAATTCATAAACCAAACAACAAGAACAAAAATTTTATCTAAAGCTCTGGCAATAACTTTCAGAGAGAAACACTAAACTAAGAGGTTATCTTTAGGAGTAGGGATGAAGGGAAAGGGACTACTGATTTTCATCATAAATTCTTTAAGTACCATCGGATTTGTTTCCAAATGCACATCAGTCTTTAATAATAATTTTGAAAAAGAAGCTGCTCTTCAAAAGGGACTTCTAATCATCCTAAGCTGTCTGTTCTGCTCCTGAGGACTCCCTCCTCATGTCTCAAAGTCTAACTCAAACCTTTCTTTAAGGAGGTCTCAGCTCATCCTTCCCTCTTAACCTCAATGGTAAAAATGGAGTTTGAGTACAACCTTTCCCTTCTAGAAACACAGAACCAAGCCATCAAACAAGCTCAAGCCCTACCAGGAACCAGGTAAATGCTTACCCAAGGCCCCAAGGCAGAGTGGCATCAGGGGAAGGGAGAACAGTGGTCTCAGGGAAGTTAAGTCAATATTGAATGAGGCAGAGAAATCTGTTCAGGGCTCTAGAGCTGGTATAAGCAGATACCAGCCAGACAGCCCAAGCCAGCTCTGGGAGCCCCTGCTGTAACTGACAGATGGCAAAGAAAGCAACCTGTACACTCAGCTCTCTCTGAACTGTTCCTCCACAAGCTCCAAATGCACTTGAACTAGGCTCTCTCCAGTCTCATGCCACTTACTGAAAGGTCCCTCTCAAGCTTCTTCCCCAAATTAGACAATCTCAATTTTCTGCTTTGGATAGTGTTCAGCAAATGTGTTCTCACACAGTGTGGACCCAGCTCTGAGAAGGAACCAGAGAAACTAGGAGGAATATGACTTCTCTTTAGGGGTGCTCCCAAGGAGCAAAGCTGCTCCTAAAAAGGGGACTTATGAGATCGGACACTGGCTGGCTAACGAGGAGGCAGACAAAGGGGGAAGTGGGACAAAGCAGCATGATTACTTTCAAACAGGCTTAGAGTAGGAAGATGAAGGGAACTTCACGTGTTCTTTTCACTACTGGAGGCCGAGAGAGAGACATGGCATACAGGTGAGCAACTAGCTTCCTAAGTCCCAGCTCAATTCAACTGTTCTTTTCCAGCCAGATTCCTCAAAGGATTTTCCCACAAACGTACTTTACGCCTACAGAATCTGGAGTTATGGCTCAAGAACAAGAGGAACAGCAAAGCTGGTCAGCAACTTAAAGCAGTGGGGAACCAAATCAAGGCAGATGAAAGAGTCAGGCCCGGAGCTTGCCTTTCAAACTGATTTACTCCCATGGTTGGAGACTAGAAAGGTTCAACAGAGAGACCAGAATGAAGGAAAATTCTCAGAACTGAATCACTACTAATAAATACCTTGTGTCTGAGGAACCCTGTGTTTTGTAAACAAATAATGAAGTCAAATTTTTTCCCCCACATTGTGCTATACGCCTATTACTGTACCTATGCCTATAAAGTGGACCATTTTCCCAAAACAAGTCACGCTAAAGGTCAAGTGAAGAAGTCACATCCTGAACCCAGGAGTCCTGATTTGCAATATACATGCTCTTTCCATTGGCTCATGTTCCTTTTCCCAGTTACCCCCTGACCAAATCCACTCCAGGCCTAAGCTCTTACGGAATTAACCAAGACCATTCTAGTAAAGCCACAGAGAGTAAACCGATTCCTCTTAGGGGTGGGAAGACATTATACTCTGTCCCTCTAAGACAAGCCTAAAATTAAATTATCCAAAACAAAATTTCTCACAACCTCATTCAGTTTCCATGCAGGCCTGTTCATTCCTCCAGCAAAGTGTAATCTGATAGGAACTGCTTCAAAACTTGCTCCATCCTTCTGAAACACCCTCTGTCCAGAGAAAAGCCTGAGACCGCTGAGGCTCCCCCCTCCTCCCAACACATCTTCTTAGCTCAAGGTTTAGCTGATCCTGAAATAAGTGGTATGTAAAGGCAGAGGGACAGAGAACACATAAAGACCACAGGCAAAACAATACCACAAGGATCAGCAAAACCCTTGAAACTCGAGGCAAGTGTCAAAGTTGGAAATCCTGCATGGGAAGGAGCACTGTCAGATCTCTCTTCTACAGGAACAAACCTCCAGAGGTTGGGAGATCTGAGGAAGGGTCGAGAAAAGCTAAAGAAAGTTACAGGAATCATTAAGTACTCTAGAGAAGAAAGGATTAAGGTCAAAGCAGAATGTAAACAGTACTTTGGGAATGATGGTGAGGGCCTGAGATCCCTTAAGGAGAAGGAATAGACAATTCTTGGAAGCCAGGAGCTGGGTGGGTGGGTGGCAGTGAGGTAATGGAATCAGAAGCAGCAGAGGAAGAGCCGGCCACAGAGGCCCGGGAACCAGGGGCTGGGGATGCACAGAGACATCGGAGTTAAGGGGCAAAACAGGAAAAGGGATAAAGGCGGAGGCCGTGGGGAAAGGGGCTGGGGCACAGACAATGAGGAAAGACAAACAAGGATGGACCCTATAAAAGGCATCGTGATGTGGAAAGGCTTGACGACTTAAGATAATTCGGGACGGAGGCAACAGGGATAAGCGTGAGGGAGGGGGGAATCCCCGGCAGAGGGAGGAGCTAAACAGAAGAGGAAGCCAAAACGCAGAGGAGGACCCCAGGTTCGGGAAGAACGGGTGAAGGAACCCGGAGTGCAGGTGCCACCGGGAGAATAGTTTTGTAGTCGAACCCAGGTGTGGGGGCGGGGGAGGCTGTGCTGGACAGGGTGGGAGAGGGACCCCTTCACACACAGGGCAAGGGGCACTCACAGGGTAGGAGTCGCTTACCTCCGGGGGACCCCGGCGGAGGGGGTGCGGGCGGTCGGGGTCGGGCTGCCGACACCGCCGCCTCAGCAGCAGCGGCCGCTCCCGGGTTCCATTGGCCGCCTGCGCTTCCCTGACAGCGGCCGCGGCGGCTGCACCAGGCCCCGGCTGCGGGGCTGCCCTCAGCGCCGCCTGAGGGGGCCTTCGCGCTGCCGCGCGTTCGACCGGGCCTCACAACCTTCTCTTCCTCCCTCGCACCACCAGGATTAAAAATAAATAAATAAATTCCTCAGTAGATCTCGAGTTTTCTTCTGAATTCAGGCCCTTCGTGGGCTGTGCTTTCTTGCTACTCCAACGCTCAGGACCCTACGGATCCCATAGTAATCTAAGGAGTCGGGTAAGCTGCCTGAAGCATGCCTGTTCAGAAATAGAGAAGGGGGCGGGAAGAGAGATTTGGAAGCCGGGGAGGAGGAGAGGACCAGGGGAGGAGCTTACGGGTGGGAGGAGGGGCCAAACCTTGGGAGGCGGACCTAAGAGGCAGCTTTTGCGAAGCTAAGGAAGCCGAAAGGGAAGTAAGATTTTCTGGATAAAGGGGCAGGGGCTCCCGGCTTAGAGCTGAAGGTGGCGGTGTAGCGGGCGGGCGTGGGTTCCCTGCTAGAGGAGAAGTACAGGCTTGCCGCGTACTTCAGTAAACACTGGAATGTGCAAATTATACGTAAATGAGCCTGTTCGAGTTAGCAACCGAGAGTTACCGTAATGGCAGTCAGTGACTTTCCCCTATTCCACACGACTCCTTTAGTAAATCAGGTCGGGGGACGGACGCTGGGGGCCGAGCTGGACAGCAGAAAGAGGACAGGCTGGGAAGATAGTCACCTTCACTATCCTATTCTTACTCATGTTTAAGGACGACGCCAAGGTTACGCCCCTTATCGCTTGGGGAATGGCGCTGTCCAACCGCGTCAATCTTTCGCCGTTAGCGGCGCGACTCGAGGCTGCGGTTCTGCCTCCGAGGTCACCACCTGCCTGGGCAGCCTTTGGCCTTCAGCCTTCGGACCTCGATCCATCCTGGGAGGGGCTGGACTGGGCCAGGTTGGGAAAGGTGAGTGAAATGACAAAAGCTTGGAGGGCATAATCACGCCTTCCGAGCAAAACCAAACCATGTAAAATCTAAACAAATAAACAAAAATCGGCCTGCAAATGGACTTCTGGTGTTGTCTTGTGTGATTCTATTTGTCAGTTAGCTTACTGACTAGGAACCCTTTCCATCAGAACCTCTGTCCCGACGTAACCTCTGCCCCTCATAGGACCTTACTTAATAGTCTACATTGAGGCTAGGTATTTGAGCCCAGATCCTGGACGCCACCCTCCCTGCCACTTGAAGGTTGTTTGATTTGAAATGACTGATTTATCCTCTGTGAACCTCTGTTTCTATGTGTACAAAGTAGATCCAGGTATATTAACACCCTACAGGGTTTTGTGAGGACTAAAAGAGAGGACAGATTACTATGATCGGGACAATAATATGAGGAGGGAATGGTGACCCACCCCAGTTTTCTTGCCTCGACAGAGGAGCCTGGCAGGCCACATACAGTCCATGGGGTTGCAAAGAGTTGGACACGACTGAAATGACTTAGCACAGCTCAGTTCAGTGGCTCAGTCATGTCCAACTCGCGATCTCATGGACTGCAGCATGCCAGGCTTCCCTGTCCATCACCAACTCCCAGAGCCTACAAACTCATGTCCATCATCTTAGTGATGCCAGCACAGGGACAATAATATAAATGAAAGAAGCTTGAAAATACCTATGTAAAATGTGCAGTATTTATAAAAGAACAAATAGGGTACCTGATTGCTAAAGGAACATATGGTTAATACAGAAGGCCGCTCTGTGTATGATAATGTATGCAAGTTTTCTCAATATTGTGAGCCGGGTCATAGAGATACTGGAAATGATCCAGTGGAACAAGAAAGACGAGGGAGCATTCTGAAGGGAATTTGCTCATGAGAAGACAAGCTGATAAGCTAGGTTAAAGCAGGAGTACAGTAATGAAAGATGAGCAGAGAAAGAGGCCAAGAGTGCCAAAGATAGTTTAAATTTGTCACCACTGGTTTGGAGTGGGGAATCACCAGTCCACCTGTCAGGCCCAGCAGCTCTTGGCCAGCTCTTAGTCAGCTGTGGAGCAAGAATGGAGAGGTGATGACCCTGCTTTGCCTAGAGTTTGAAATGTCACATGTCCATCCCCTCAAAGGATAGGGATTCCAAGGTCTGAAGGACTAGCTTTTTGAAACATTGTAAAAAGAGACGTACAGTTTACTTTTTATTGGAGGAAGTTTTTCTACTTTCCAGTAACATCTCTGTTCAAACTTTAAAGTAGGAACTTTTTGTAGGTATGGCAGTTGTAAGTCCTTTATTAACTGAGACCCACCTCATCCTCATACACACACACACACACACACGCACACACCCTATTGTGAGGTAGATTTTGTTTCAAGTTTCTAAGGGCCTTTATGTGTTTCTTTGCATCTATGACTTTGCTTTCTGTCTTCTTTTGGAGTTTTATTTGGTTCCCTCTGTATCTGGGTCTCCAACTCCCTCTAATCTGAGCTCCTCAAGGCAAGAATGAATTTATTTTTGTTTCCTAGCCGTATCCTTGGTTTCCACCACAGGAAAAAATGTTTATATTTGTTTATGTAGCAACAAATTGAATGCAGAAGCAGATATGAGAATCCAGTCAAGCATTAAGCAGATTTCCAAAAATGTGTAACAGTGCCAATTATCAGATTTATTGTTGTTTTGGTAAAAGTTATTTTTCATAAATGAATTAATAAAATAAAAATATTTGTAAATATTTTGACTAAATTATTCCCCCGCTTCCTATTTGCTTTTCTTTTTCCCTCAGTCTCTTTGTTAAGTTACAAAACTAAATACTATTCTGTTTCCCATATTTAAAAGCATAATATTATCCAAAATTCCTCACCACACTGAAACTATTTTTTATATTCTGTCTTCATAGAAAAAAAAACAAAACAAAACACTTCTGTCTTAGGTCCTAGGGAGTCACTACAGGTATAGATGTACATGGGTAACCTGTACACGGTGACCCTATAGGAACCCATACTGTCCTATATATGTGTGAAGCCTCTTACTTTGATGGGAAAGCATGTATGCATATGGCACCTTGGGGTGTGAGGGCAGGAAAGTCCTAACAGGGTCAAGTAATGCCATTTATTTATTTATTTTTAAATAAATTTATTTTAGTTGGAGGCTAATTACTTTACAATATTGCAGTGGTTTTTGCCAAATATCGACATGAATCAGCCAGGGACACACATGTTCCCCATCCAAAACCCCCCTCCCACCTCCCTCCCCATCCCATGCCCCAGGGTCATCCCAGGGCACCAGCCCTGAGCACCCTGTCTCATGCATCGAACCTGGACCGGTGATCTGCTTCACATATGATAATATACATGTTTCAACGGTACCCTCTCAAATCATCCCACTCTTGCCTTCTCCCACAGAGTCCAAAAGACTATTCTTTACATCTGTGACTCTTTTGCTGTCTCGCATATAGGGTCATCATTACCATCTTTCTAAATTCCATATATATGTGTTAGTATATTGTATTGGTGTTTTTCTTTCTGACTTCACTCTGTATAATAGGCTCCAGTTTCATCCACCTCATTAGAACTGACTCAAATGCATTCTTTTTAATGGCTGAGTAATATTCCATTGTGTATATGTACCACAGCTTTCTTATCCATTCGTCTGCCAATGGACATCTAGGTTCCTTCCATGTCCTGGCTATTGTAAACAGTGCTGTGATGAACATTGGGGTACATGTCTCTTTCAGCTCTGGTTTCCTCGGTGTGTATGCCCAGCAGTGGGATTGCTGGGTCATAAGGCAGTTCTATTTCCAGTTTTTTAAGGAATCTCCACATTGTTCTCCATAGTGGCTGTACTAGTTTGCATTCCCACCAACAGTGTAAGAGGGTTCCTTTTTCTCTGCACCCTTTCCAGCATTTATTGTTTGTAGACTTTTTGATAGCAGCCATTCTGACTGGTGTGAGATGGTACCTTATTGAGGTTTCGATTTGCATTTCTCTGATAATGAGTGATGTTGAGCATCTTTTCATGTGTTTGTTAGCCATCTGTATGTGTTCTTTGGAGAAATTTCTGTTTAGTTCTTTGGCCCATTTTTTGATTGGGTTATTTTTCTGGAATTGAGCTGCAGGAGCTGCTTGTATATTTTTGAGATTAATTCTTTGTCAGTTGCTTCATTTGCTATTATTTTCTCCTTCTAAAGGCTGTCTTTTCACCTTGCTTATAGTTTCCTTTGTTGTGCAAAAGCTTTTAAGTTTAACTAGGTCCCATTTGTTTATTTTTTCTTTTATTTTCATTATTCTGGGAGGTGGGTCATAGAGGATCTATAAATCACTGGTGTGATTTATGTCAGAGAGTGTTTTGCCTATGTTTTCCTCTAGGAGTTTTATAGTTTCTGGTTTATGTTTAGATCTTTAATCCATTTTGAGTTTATTTTTGTGTATGGTGTTAGAAAGTGTTTTAGTTTCATTCTTTTACAAGTGGTTGACCAGTTTTCCCAGCACCACTTGTTAAAGAGATTGTCTTTTCTCCATTGTATATTCTTGTCTCTTTTGTCAAAGATAAGGTGTCCACAGGTGCATGGATTTATTTCTGGGCTTTCTATTTTGTTCCATTGATCTATATTTCTGTCTTTGTGCCAGTACCATACTGTCTTGATGACTGTAGCTTTGTAGTATAGTCTGAAGCCAGGCAGGTTGATTCCTCCAGTTCCATTCTTCTTTCTCAAGATTGCTTTGGCCATTCGAGGTTTTTTGTATTTCCATACAAATTGTGAAATTATTTGTTCTAGTTCTCTGAAAAATACCATTGGTAGCTTCATAGGGATTGCATTGAATTTATAAATTGCTTTGGGTAGTATACTCATTTTCACTATATTGATTCTTCCAATCCATGAACATGGTATATTTCTCCATTTATTTGTGTCATCTTTGATTTCTTTCATCAGTGCTTTATAGTTTTCTATATATAGGTCTTTTGTTTCTTTAGGTAATTTATTCCTAAATATTTTATTCTTTTCATTGCAATGGTGAATGGAATTGTTTCCTTAATTTCTCTGTTTTCTCATTGTTAGTGTATAGGAATGCAAGGGATTTCTCTGTGTTAATTTTATATCCTTCAATTTTACTATATTCATTGATTAGCTCTAGTAATTTTCTGGTGGAGTCTTTAGGGTTTTCTATGTAGAGGACATGTCATCTGCAAACAGTGAGAGTTTTACTTCTTTTCCAACCTGGATTCCTTTTATTTCTTTTTCTGTTCTGATTGCTGTGGCTAAAACTTCCAAAAGTATTTTGAATAGTAGTGGTGAGAGTGGGCACCCTTGTCTTTTTCCTGACTTTAGGGGAGATGCTTTCAATTTTTCACCATTGAGGATAATGTTTGCTGTGAGTTTATCATATATGGCTTTTATTATGTTGAGGTATGTTCCTTCTATTCTTGCTTTCTGGAGGTTTTTTTAATCATAAATGGATGTTGAATTTTGTCAAAGGCTTTCTCTGCATCTATTGAGATAATCATATGGTTTTTATCTTTTAATTTGTTAATGTGGTATATCACATTGATTGATTTGCAGAAATTAAAGAATCCTTGCATCCCTGGGATAAAGTCCACTTGGTCATGATGTATGATCTTTTTAATATGTTGTTGGATTCTGTTTGCTAGAATTTTATTAAGGATTTTTTGCATCTATGTTCATCAGTGATATCGGCCTGTAGTTTTCTTTTTGTGTGGCATCTTTGTCAGGTTTTGGTATTAGGGTGATGGTGGCCTCATAGAATGAGTTTGGAGGTTTACCTTCCTCTGCAATTTTCTGGAAGAGTTTGAGTAGGATAGGTGTTAGCTCTTCTCTAAATTTTTGGTAGAATTCAGCTGTGAAGCTGTCTGGTCCGGGGCTTTTGTTTGTTGGAAGATTTCTGATCACAGTTTCGATTTCTGTGCTTGTGATAGGTCTGTTAAGATTTTCTATTTCTTCCTGGTTCAGTTTTGGAAAGTTATACTTTTCTAAGAAATTTGTCCATTTCTTCCAAGTTGTCCGTTTTATTGGCATATAGTTGCTGATAGTAGTCTCTTATAATTCTTTGTGTTGCCTGTTGTGATTTCTCCATTTTCATTTCTAGTTTTGTTGATTTGATTCTTCTCCCTTTTTTCTTGATGAGTCTGGCTAATGGTTTGTCTATTTTATTTATCTTCTCAAAGAACCAGCTTTTAGCTTTGTTGATTTCATTTATTTATTTAAATCTCATCAAATTGAGGAAAGAAGTTGTCTTATTCATCAAAAGTTGGTAAAACTAGAGGACCCAGGTCATAATACAGCTCCAATTATATATTAAACACCCCTATGGTTAAACAAACTATAAAGAGTATTTTTTTTTTCCTGAACCATAGATATTGTCTTTTTTTCCCCAGAGAAAAGAAAAAGAAGCTACTAGCAATTATTACTTGGCCTCCTACTGTGTATAAATACTAATGCTACCTCATTTATTCCTCAGTATATCTGTGTGAAACAGATGTTATTTTATGGAAACTGAGCCTCAGAATGGCTAAGTCGTTGGTTTTTGAAATTGTTTTACTTCAACCCACAATAAGAAATCAATTTTTAAATCATGACCATTGAAGAGCACATAGACATGGTCTTCACTGAAATAAGTTTCAGGAACTGATATGCAACTACCGTACTATACGCAATGCACATTGATACTTTCTACTCTATTTCACTTTTTTAAAGTTACTTTATCTTTTGGTCACGGCACAAGGCATATGGAATCTTAGTTCTATGACCAGGGATTGACCCCACCCCACCCCACCCACATTGGCAGCATGGAGTTTTAACTAATGGACCCAAAACATTTAGCTTTGCATACTGCTAAATTGGTTTCATAACCAACTACAGAGTTGCCATCTGTTTTTGAATCTGGTTTAAAAAAACTGGACTAAATAATGTTCAAAATCCTATAGAAAGTGGTAAAGTTAAGATTAAAACTGAACTCATGCTCTTTCCGGTAAAATGCCTCTTCACACACGTCTTAAGAAATACTGCATATATGTATACATATATATATATATATACACACACACATGTATATATACATGTACATATATATACACATAAAATTAGCTTTATCTCATAAAATGGAACCAGCAGAATGATCCTAGACAAAGTAGGAATAGGCCTACTGATGAACCAAAAAAAAAAAACATACAGACAAATATATAATGATATTAACCCCCCAGTTTAGCATGTGAGTCAATGTGGTATTTGCTTTTTTTTTTTTTTTAAGAAAATTGACTGTTGCCTACAAAAATTAACAATACATTCATTTATTTGAGGCCACAGACTAGACATATAGAGTTTGCCTTGGTTTAATAGCAAAAGATTATTTCAAGTTTTAATAAGTAACAAATTTTTATTTCTGACTTACTTTATGCTAGGGCTAAAATGAAAAAAGACAACAATGGGACTGGGGAACAGGGTATTGGGGAGAGAATAAGGAATGGTAGAGAGGAAGCAGTAGGCAGTCCCCAAAACCTTCCTTTAGCCCTTCATCTAACCAACTGAAGACTTCCTGACCAAGAAAAGAATAACTTGTTTCATGTTAGATTTTTAAAATATTAGGGTAAAAATATAAAATAGGTTACTTAAAACCCCCATACTACTACTACTACTAAGTCGCTTCAGTCGTGTCCAACTCTGTGTGACCCCATAGACGGCAGCCCACCAGGCTCCCCCGTCCCTGGGATTCTCCAGGCAATAACACTGGAGTGGGTTGCCATAAAATCACCCAATGGTCTGGTCTCCTAAAGTGAATGGATATATCCCCAAACCCAATCGTGGTGAGGGCACTGTTCCCATAGAAGCTTCTATCCTATCACCAGTGGTTTACTTTTCCATATGCCTATCACCTCCAACTTGTTAGCAACCTGGTCCAGTCCCTCATTTCCTCCCACATAGATAATGGCAACAGCTGTCTGGGGAGTTCTTTTTGACTTCAGCTCCTCCATCCTCTAATGCAAACTTCATACCTTTCGTTCATTCAATCAATGGATTACTTTCAATTCCATTACTGGATAACTTTTACCCATTCATTCAACTGTTGTGCGTTCTTCTTCCAGTTGATTTCTCTCTCTTGTTCATACAGAACCTTTCTGCTGAACAGGTCTTTTTACTGGGTTAGACTGCCATGTCTTTACTCACATCCCACATCCCCAAACTCCTGCTTTTCCTGGAATGACTTCCTCTTCTTTTTATCTACTTAAGCTCTACTTAAAGGCTTAACTCAAGGCTACCTTTTCCATGAAGCCTTCCCAAATTACTCAATCTCTTTGAATTTACAGCTCTTAGGCAGCAGAGTGGGTATCATGATTCAGTTCTTTGTATCATGTCTTCTGTTGTTCTGTCCTTGCTTTATGAGTTGTCCTTGTCCTACTCACCTCTACTAGGAAGTCATTTCTGATCCCTGTCTACTTCTCTGGGCTCCCACCGCTCTCTGTGCTTACTGCTAACATAACTCACACTGTGCTGAGATCATTATTGACTTAAGGATGGTGCTAAGTCAGCTAGCTTCCAACAAGTGCCGAGCTCTTAACAAGAAGGAAAATGCCAAAACTACAGTAATGGACTTCTACTTCTGGCAGCATGGAGAAGAGAAAGGGCTCTCACACTAGAATACCACTGGATCCTGGATAAATTAGAGTAAACATGTTTGTCATGCTCATCAGAAAGTAGAAGAGATCACTAAAGGACGGGGGAAAAATAACATTGAGCTGAACACTTATGCAGAATAAGTAACATGCAGCAGGAGAAGCAGGTTTGCTCTGGGGACAAATGCTAGCATCAGTATCATGAGCAGAGGCTAAACCCTGGGCCCAGCCAAAGCAGGGGAGAATATCTGGGACTCCTGAGTTAAATCAGGACTCCTGAAGGGTTAACACAGCCCCAGGTAAGGAGCACCCTTTGTCACCTGGCAGAAACAAGTGCAAATTCTCTCTGAACGAAAGTACCCCCAATTTAGGTCCACTGGATTTCCTTAGATTAAGTTTAACAAAATAGGAGCTCAAAATCCAAATAATACAAAATATACCAGAGAACAAGCTGCTATGGGAAAATCAGCGGAAAACAACAAAACAGGTAGATATCCAAGGTAAGTTACAGAATATAAAATTGCTGTTGTTCGTTACTAAGTTGAGTCTGACTCTTTGTGAACCCATGGACTGTAGCCTGCCAGACTCCTCTGTCCATGGGAATTTCCAAGCAAGAATACTGGAGTGGGTTGCCATTTTCTTCACCAGGAGATCTTCCTAACCCAGGGATCAAACCTGCATCTCCTGCTTTGGCAGGCAGATTCTTTACTACTGAGCCACCCGGGAAGCCCCAGAATATAACAATCCTGACAAACTTCAAGGAACTGCTATCACAGAGACCACATTTCCTGAGCACAAATGATCCAACTGAAAATTAGTATCAAAAAGATAAAAATTTAAATATCTAGATTTTGGAAATTTAGAAAACTTTTCTAAATCATGAATCAAAAAAGTCATAAAGGTAATTTAAATATTCTTCGAACTAGGTAATAAATATTTTTAAACAGAAAAATGTGGAGAATACAGGGAAGTGGGTCCTTGAAAACTTGTAATAGAAAAAAAGACAGCTTGAAAATTAATTAGATAAAAATTAAGATGTAAAAGAACATAAAGAAAGCAGAAGGAAACATCACAGATAACATCCATAATTAGTGAAGTAGAAAACAAATATTTGTGGCTTCCCTTATAGCTCAGTTGGTAAAGAATCTGCCTGCAATGTAGGAGACCCCGGTTCATTCCCTGGGTCGGGAAGATACCCTGGAGAAGGGATAGGCTACCCACTCCAGTATTCTTGGGCTTCCCTTGTGGCTCAGCTGGTAAAGAATCCACCTGCAATGCAAGGGACCTGAGTTTGATCCCTGGGTTGGGAAGATCCCCTGGAGAAGGGAAAGGCTACTCACTCCAGCATTCTGGCCTAGAGAATTCCATGGACCGTATAGTTCATGGGGTCGCAAAGAGTCAACGTAAAAGAACATAAAATTAAAGAAAGCAGAAGGAAATACCACAGATAACATCCATAATTAATGAAGTAGAAAACAAATATTTAAGGGAGAGGATCAACAAAGCTCAGAGTGGCAGCTAAATCAAACAAGTAAAACAAATTTCTGGTGTAGTTGGTCAAAGGGGAAAAAAAGAAGGCACAAGTAAACAGCAGAAATGCAAAGGAGGACAAGACCACCCAGGGAGCAAAGGCGAAAAAGAACATGGAAGGAATTTCATTTTTAAAAAATGATGTAAAATGCACAAAACTCTAGAAAAACACTTTACCTAAATTGACTCAAGAAGAAATAGAAAGCCCAAATAGCCTATAATTATTAAAGAAATTGAATTAATCGTTAAGATGTTTCCCACAAAGAAATGCCAGGCTCAGATGGCTTACCAAGTAAGTTTTATCAAATGATCAAAGGATGGTTCATTTCAATCTAATATAAACATTTTTAGAGAATGAGACAAGAGGAAACAGTTTCTAACTCAGAGGGTGTACAGACCAAAGGAACCATCTCAGAAGCCTTAGAAAGCTTACTAAAAACAAAGGCACTAACTTGTACAAGAATGTTAGTAGCAGCATTATTTATAACCGCAAAAAACTGGCAACAACCCAAATGTCCACTGACGGATGGATAAATTGTGGTTTATGCACTTGAAATATTATATAGATAAAAATGAGCGAATAATAGCTATCTACAACATGGATGAATCTTAGAAATAATGTTATGTGGGGAAAAAAAAGCAAACCACAGGGGAGTATTAGAGAATAAAATTTTGTAAAGCTAAAAAGCAAAACCATTTTTAAAGGGTATATACATAAATGGAGATATATATATATACATATAATGTATATATTGCAGGTAGTTAATAAACACAAAATTGAAGATAGTGGTGACCTCTAGGGAGAGCCAGGAGCTTAGGCTAGGGGAAGAACACAAGAAATTCAGTAGTATTTCTAATATTTTAATGTACAAATTGGGTAATGGGTCATTTATTATGCTTCATAACTTATTCATGTTAAATATATTCTTTATAGATATCAAACATTACATATAATTTTTAAAAATCTGCAATGGTGGACATAAATGAACAAATGAATGAAGGCTCCCTGAAAGAAAACGGAGAATCCCTGATGGAAGCTACCCTATGCAGAAGATAAAGTAGGTCCTTAATTAATAATGTTGGTTGGTTTACTGCTTTTCCCAAATATATACCTGGATTCCCTTCCTACTGGTGCTCCCTGATAGGCAAGTTACCTCCTTCATACACACAGCCTAAACCCACAATCCCGGTCCGGCTAAATCCTGACACTTACATGACAAGAGACTGACACCTGGTGGATACAGAGTGAATTTAATGAAATGACTAGGGAGTAGATCTCACTCTACTTGGTCAAAGAGGCAGTAGGGTGGAGAATTGGGAATGAGGAGAAAACTAAAATTCAGGATGGAGGTGGAAGAAAAAGGGGGATTGTTATCCAGATGAGACTAAAGAGCTAGTCTCCAAATGAGAAAGCGTTCCCTCTCATTCCTTGAGACCAGAAGAAGAGGAAAGAGGTTTACAGCAGCTGTAAGGAAAATTCAAGACTATTTGGAAAAAAAAGGAAGGAAGATAACTGGTCTCAGCCTAGCAAGCTAAAACCACACCTACTTCATAGCAGTGGCCAGGTGTCAGGTGACTCCCCGGGAACTCCCCACTCCCAGTCCCCACTGAGGAATCTATGTGATTCTAAGGAGGCTGATCCTGCCTTTTTTTTCAAAAGGTACAGGCCATGATGTAGCGTGAATAAGCAAATTAGCATTTATTATACCAATCTCCTGTCCACAGTGACTGGCTAGGGATGTGACCCAGGCTGACCTCACCGAAGTGAATCTTAGGGCTATTGCTAGGATTCCTGGCACAAAGATGCCCTCTCTTTCTGGCGGGACATGAGAGAGGAAACATGGAATCCCAGGAGTGCTGGCTGCCACGAGATGGACCAGGCTTAAGATGATCCTACAGAAGGTAGAGTGGTGGGGAAAAAGCAATCAGGTATTTAGAGACTTACAGAGTCACTGGATCAGCTTTACCTGGAGCTGGCCCTGCCTCTGGGCCTGCCAGTCACATGAGCGAATAAATCTTTGTTTTTAAGCCAGTCTGAGTTAGGTTTTCTATGACTTAAAACCCAAAGACTCCAAGCCTAGGCATTCATTGTATTTCATCCCTATATTCGCACAAGACAGTGCAGGGATCCAGGAGAGGGGTCACTATAGATTAGTGACTCTAAAGCGAAGGGGACTGAGCTGGAAAGGTGAGAGGCAAAAATCAGGCACTGTGTAAGACAGGGTGCCTCAGCTGTCTATACAGAAGAGAATGAAGAGCCAAGTGAGAAGCAAGTGCAAAGAAGGGCCTCTTCTAGGCAGCCAGGTAGAGTTAACATAGGGCTATAAACACTCCTTCCCACATACCTATCATGGGGGTGCTGCTTTGGGGTCTTTTCGCTCATGGGGAATGGAGCTCGGAAGCACATGCCCCTTTAAGTCTTTATTACCCTGTGCGGAGGTGTCTACTTCTCCCCTGACCAAATGAAGAGCCTCCTTTTGGCTTCTACTGCCCCTGATGACGCTCACTTTGGGGGTGACAGGAGGAATTTTATCTTCTGCTTCTTTGGCATGACGGGAACTGGGGCCCCTTCCTCCTTTGGAAACAGCACCATCCTCCTGACCCTGGGCAAGCACCCCCTTCTCAGCCTCTCCCACTGGCCCTGGCCCCCCTGACCCTCCAGCTGAGTTGCTCTCCCCTCCAGAGGCCCATGACTCCCGTGGTAACCTTGAGGACTGGGCCGAGTCCACAGCAGCTGCTGACTTGTCGGGGGTAGAATTCCTTTCCCTACTTCCACCTGATTTTTTTCGAGGGCGCCCCCGTTTTCTTTTGGCATCACTTCCTGTATCGTCTAGATCCTGCTTTGTGGCTTTAGCTGGTGGGTCCTGCCCACTGGCTTCGCTCACAGGCACTTCAGCTGTCCTCTTGACACCTTTGTCATGGGGTCCCGGGTCACCACCTATGCCCACTTCCCTGTTCTCTGCACCCCTTGGCTGAGTGAGTCCCCCAGGGGGAGCTTGCCCAGGCCCAGGTCCAGGTCCAGGCAAAGCGGGAACCGTTGGTAAGATCATGTTAATGATGGGAACAGCTGCTTGGGGTCCCCCAGCCCTACTGGGCAGAGGCAGTGCAGCCATTTTCAGAGTGCCTGAAGAAAGTTTGGGGGCCAGGATGGGTGGAGAGACTCGGATTGGCGGAATAAGTGAGCGAGGGGCTCGGGGGAGGAGCAGAGGCAGCCGCGCCACTAGGGCATTAACCTGCGGGTTATTGGCTACTGGTGCCGGGCTCTCCACTACACTCTTCTTTCGATCTCCACGTGCAGAGGGGCCAGCCCCAGCCCGGGGGTCTAGCTCTTTAGGAGGCTAAAAAGTAAAGAGAAGAACATAGTAAGTGGGAAGACTGGACAATGGAGGGAATATAGGACCAGGACGTGAAAAAGTACTGAACCCACTGGGCGAAGGGTATACTATACCCCCAGCCCAGGGGAGTAAGGTCAAGGGCATCAGCTTCCTCACCTGGGCCTGTCTCTCTGGTCTCTTATGAGAACCGCCCTCCAGGTTCTCTACCCCATTCTTGGATTTAGATGATCGTTCCCGAGGGGCATGTTCGTCCTCTTCTGCGGAGGTGCCAGAAAAGGAAAAGAGGTGAGGAAGGAACAAAATGGAGGAGGGAGGTGATTCTGATTAACTGACTGGTAGAGAGGCAGGAGAAAGAGGTGGGCTAAGGCATGTCTGGGAAGGGTCTCTAGGAACAGAAGGTGTCTCTCTCCTCATCTGTGGGAGAGCCTTTAAGGGTGAAAGTGGCTGAAGGTTTCTCAGAACATAATACAGCGTCCACCCACCAGCGAGTCCCATAGCTTTGAGAACATGGGCATGTGCAGATCGGGCAGAGATGAGATGCTGCTGTAGCAGGAAGCGGGCAACCTCAACGATGGAACTGAAGGACCGTTTCAGGATTCGTTCAGCCCAGTCACAGGTCAAGGCACAGGCTGCTTCCACCAGCTCATCCCGAGGTGCTGGGGTTACTTCTGGGCCCATTTCTGGCTAAACAGGGGAAGGACACGCCCAATTACACTGTGAACAAAGGCCCTTCCGCCCCTCTCAGGCACCAGTGTTGACCGTAAGACCAGACTAGGGATGGCAGTAGCTTCTATCATCCCATCCCAGAAACCCAAAAATTCTCTTCCTCCTCTGCCTCAGCCATAGCGTAGGCAGAAGGGCATATCCTATAGACTGAGAAACTGTGCCAAACGACCTAGGCTGTGTCAGGCCTCAAAACATCTCCCGAAGTCTTCTGCCATCTACCTTGGGGAGAAGAGTGTAGTCAGAGGGTTGTTACTTACACTCTCAGAGCCCTTTAGGTCAAGTCCGGGCAAGGGTGGCATAGATACCAAGGTCTTCCTTCGTATGCCACTGTAGCAATATCTGACATAAGTTAAAGGGTAACCAACACACTGGAGGTGCCCAAGTAGGAAGGTTGGGCTGTTTCCACTTCCAGCTCTTCACATCCTCATCCTAAGTTTCTTTCCCCAGGTCCTCCAGCCCACCCTCTCCAGTCAAGGATACTTGGACTGGCCCCGGCCACCAAGCCTTCGGGCCTTGATGTCAGGGAAGATCTCTCTGATGATTTTGCCAAAGTTGGCTGTGCTGAGCGGGCGGCAACACGCAAGGCTCTCGCAGTACTTCCTGAATGAGGCAGGGACAGAGTGGGAAGAATACTCAGAGCAGGAGGTTTGTGGGTGGGTTCAGAGGGTCCCTGGGAATCAAGGTTGGGAAACCCTTGAAGTTAGGCTCCATAAAGGCAGGGGCCTCTCCAGGGAGGAGGGGATAGTCCTAGGCCCACCTTCCCAGACCCCATCTACCCCCTCCCATCCACCCACCGATAGGCATCATAAACACTTTGTTTTGGCAGGCAGGTGTCAGTATGCTCTTCTAGGTGGTTGCGGATCCACCTGTAAGCATACATGTACTCCTCATTGCTGAGTGTACTTGGCTCTGAGCTGCAAGAGAAATAAGAGAGACAAATATTACTAACATCCCAACAGTTGCCCTGGTTCCA